>NC_045426.1:602134067-603540317 GCF_902635505.1 Sarcophilus harrisii
CATGTATATATCCTGTAAATAAAAGGCTATTAAATAAAAAAAAAAAATTTAAATTGTGTCCTACCTACATTTGTATATGGGATTTAGGAGGGAAGTTGAGACAGAGAGAGAGAGAGACAGAGAGAGAGAGAAAGAAAGAATTTTTCCATTATTTCTGAATTCTCCCAGATTCCTTGATGGACTTTTTTGGACCCCACCTCAAAAAAATACTTCAATTGTTGCCTTTTAAATATTGATTTGAGGTCATGTTCATCAAAGCTGTACTTGGCCAAGACATACTAGTTAATGTTTAATAATCAGCGCTGAGAGCATTGTACCTAGATTTAAATCCAACTTCAGATACTTGCTAGTTATGTGAATTTGCGCAAGTTACTTCAATTCTGTTTGCCTCAGTTTACCCAACTGTAAAAATTGGGATAATAACAGCACCCACCTTGCAGGGTTGATGTGAGGATAAAATGAGATAAAACTTATAAAGTATTTAGCCAGTGCTTGGCACACAGTAAGTGTTCTATAAATGCTTATTCCTTTCCTTCCCCTCACCAAAAAAGTTTGTGTTGTGTTTAGTCTGCCTTGTTAACATTTTATCTATCATTTTCTCAAACTTCAATAATCAGCATAACAATCAATCAAGGCCTGATTTGTAGTGTGTACCTATTTCCAAAGTGTTTTAGAGTTGATTCTCCAAATAACCAATTAGAACTAGCTCCACTACATTTTTGCCTCTAGTCTTATTAATACAAATTTCTGGTCACCTAAAGACATAAAAACACCTGCCCACATGAAGTTGGGCCTCCTCATATTTTATGGATATCCCAAGACCCTTCACTACATATCTATCTAAGCTAATTGCTATAATTTCCTTGTTGAATATAATTTCCATATTAGGCTAAATAAACTTCTTTTTAAACTATTAAATTACCTACAAGTATCTCATTTTGTTCTCACACTTAAGCTAAACAAATAGGAGACAGTCACACTTGCTCAAAAATAAACTCTGCCATTCATAATGTTAGCTATTGAACTGTATCCCAAAGAATCTAAAAATCAGCTCACTACTCTGAAGAATCTTGGATCTGAAAGTGATTTCAAAGTTCAATTAGTCCAGCTTATATATGGATAAAAATTTCTTCTATAATGTACACAAGCAGTAATCTAGTCTCGTTATCTCCAGGAATAAGGAACTCACGAGCCCATTCCACTTTCAAATACTTTTAATTGTTATGAAAGTATTTCCTTTAAGCAAAAATTTACTTCTCTGCAGTTTCTACTCATTCCTTCTAGTTTTTCATCTTAAATAAAACTTAGTCAGAATCAATTATGTATAAAAAGAGGTGCATTTGGGGATAGGAGATAGAAAGCTGATCTTAAAGCCCAGAAGTCCTAGTTTCCAGTGTTGGCTCTAATTCCTATTGGCCATGTGACCCTGGACAAGAAACCTAAATTCTTTGTGCATTTGACAATTTTTTAAAGGCAGTAAGTGGCAGAACATATGCCAATCTATGTTAGTAAAGGGAATTTCCTTACCCAGAGATTCACAGTGAAATAACAATACAGTTGTACAGCTCTTTTCTTCTAGTTCACTGTTTCATGGTGACTATTTGATATCACTGATCATGAAACTTTATTAATAATAATGGTCAAATGTATACTTATTTTGTATTTAATTTATACTTTAACATATTTAACATGTATTGGTCAACCTGCCATGTAGGGGAGGGGGTGGGGAGAAGGAGGGGGAAAATTGGAACAAAAGGTTTGGCAACTGTCAATGCTGTAAAATTACCCATACATATAACTTGTAAATAAAAAGCTATTAAAATAATAATAATAATGGTCAATAGACTCTCCCATTACATTTTTTCAAGTCATTATTGAAGGAGGATGTAAGTTGCTTGAGGGGAAAGACTGTTTGATTTCTGTCTTTTGTATCTCTAGTGCGAGAAGAAAGAATTGTACAATTAACTTTGTTAAGGGATTTTAGGAAGGATTTGAAAAAGGAAGATTGTGATAATTCTCCTATTAGTCTTAGCTAGAGATTATTATAAGGAAAGCCCAAGTGAGGAGATTCTGTCTTAACAATGAATGTTGACATCTTCTTTATGACTTAGAATATTAGTTTCATAGACTAGAGCATCCAGAGATTAAATATCTTTTGCAACATCAAAGGGTCAATAAGTGTCAGAGCTAGGACTTGGTCAGTTCTTCTTGACTTTTGGGTCAGCACTCTAATCACTTTTCCATCGCTATCTCCCAATGCTTTTTTATGACCTATTAATAATACATTGCCAGTCATCCAAAATGAACACAACTTCTCCTCCAAATTTAATGCTATTTTTAGATCGTCCTGAAAAGATAGAAAATGTATAGAAAATGTAATTCCCCTCCCCTATGTCTGTCCTCAATTGTTTTCTAGACCCAAAAAGATATGGTGAAAACATGAGGGGTGAGGTCAGACCCATTATGTAGCAATTAACCAAGAAAAAAATGTAGAGGAACAATTTATCCTTTTTTTGTCCAAAACAGGGATGAAATCCTGGGAGATTAAGGGGAGTATAATAGAGAACACATCTGCCACAAGTTGTTTGGTCACTTCCAAAAATCAGCCAGTCCTTCTGTTCACTACCCTGAATCATAGCATTTTTATTCATTCTGTTTTTATCCATTGGGTTACTCTGTGAACCTTAAAAATTATCTGGCTAAACATTGTCTTTAAGAATGAGGAAAGAAAATCTTAGAGGATAACTGTTAAAACTTACCAAAGTTTGTACTGCTAATTGCAATATAGAAAGTCGAACCTGGGTCCCTTAATTTAGTGTCTGGGACTATTTTCATTTCATCTTACTGCTATTCAATGTTATCCCTAAAATCATAGGGTCACAGGACCCTTTTTATAGGTCTACTGGATCCACCTTAGAGATCATGAAGAACCTTCTAAAATCAATTATGGTTGTATAATAATTTTTCACCTCTACTGAAAAAAGAACAAAGTTCCCCCAGAGGGGGAAAAAAAAAACCCAGTAAGGGAGAACTCCTACCAAGATCATCTAATAGGAGGCATGAAAGGCAGCATGATAAGACAGCAACAGTTTTAAATTTGGAATCACAGGACCTGAGTTACAATTTTGACTTTCTCATTTACTCTCATATGCCTGAGCAACTCAATTTCTCTTGCCTTTAGCTTTCTCAGCTTCACAAGTAGGGAAAAGACTAGCTCAGTAAAACCCCAGAAACAGGGGTCAGTAAGCTACATGAAAGAATATTTGGGGGACTACATATCAACTTAGTTTTAACATGTCATGTTGTCTATGGTTTATTGTATTTTAATTTATTTTGTTAAATATTTTCCAATTGTGTTTTAGTCAGTTCAGTCTACACTCAAGGATATTGTGGATAATGTGTTTGACAGCTCTGAACTGGGTTCCTTTTAGCTCTAGATCTGGAAGTCTATGAGCCTGTTGTTTTCAAATATCTAAAAAAAAACCTGTCACGTGGAATAGGAATTAAGCTTATTTTACTGTATAGTTCTAAAGCAAAGGCTCTTCACCATTTCTGTGTCATGGATTCCTTTGACAATCTGGTAAAGCCAACAGACCCCTCCCAGAATAATTTTTTTTAAGTCCATGATTGAAGGAAATATTCAATCTCAGTTAGAGGTTAATGAAAATCAAGATATAATTTTTTCTCATTCAAGTTCACAGACCTCCCTGCAATCTATTCACAGACCCTTCAGACTGGGCCACCAGATCCCAATTTACGAACCCTTATTCTAGAGTGAAGCAGATTTTTAGAGAACATAGAGAAAAATTTAGAATTGTACAAAAATGAAGTAGTGAGTTTCCCATAAGTGGAAACGATGAAGTTAGATTTGGGAAATCATTGCAAAGCTCTTAGATAGTATCTAGAATATAGTAGGTACTTAATAAATGGTTTCCCTTCACCTTATACTACAGAGGAGTTTCTTGGGTCAGACTGAAAATAGAACTAAATAATGTCTTAAGAACTTTCCCAACTTTGATATTTAGTTCTCTTAAATCAGAACATTGCAAATGAGCATGCCTGCTATAAAGACTGAATCGAATCATCATTATTGTCCTGTGAAATAGCCATTCTTTTTAGATTTAGATGATAAATTTGTGAGAAAGGTTTTTAGTGCATGACTTAAAATGTGCTTATGTTTGCTCCTACTAGAGAGCTAGGCTAGAAAGAATGATAATTTAATTTTTAATAGTCAAATGAGTTACTTCTTTCTATAGCTTGATATTTATTGCTCAGTGCATTGTGCTAATTTTTACTTTCTTACATTGATTTTTAGAGCAATTAAAACCAGATGAAAAAAGTATTAACTTTTATCTCAGACCCTTTGGTTTCATGGAATGTTCTAATTTAAATCCAGGCAGTCTCATTATTACTGAGCCATTATAAAATAAAATATCCGTTTTTTTTTTTTTTGCTCTTCCTAGTGAGATAGCATTTAAAATATTATGTTCACTTCTGAACACCAACATCTAGAAAATTAGAGCCCCTCAAGACAAAGATGATCAGAATAAAAAGAGAATTCAAAACCATGTTTTCCAAAGACAGTTTTCATAAGTCGTGAAATATTTAATGCAATATGTTTTTGAAATCTTGAAGGACTAGGAACAACATGTATATTCATCAATTGGGAATGAAAACTTATGGCATGTGAATGCAATGGAAAAGCATTGTGCAATATGAAATAACAAATATGAGTAAATTAGTGAAAATTGGTAAGAATTGCATGAACTGAAGCATGGTGAAGTAGCAGAACCAAGAGAATAGCATACCCAATAGCCACAATCATATAAATGGAAAAAAATACCTAAAAGAATCTAGGCTTTCAGTAATTATAATAAGCAATACCAGTCTTAGAGAACTTATCATAGGGGTCCTCCTGTCCCAGGTGGGAAAAGGGAATCATGGAAGCAGAATAATGCATAAACTGTCAGATGTGGTCAACACTTGGATTATTTTTGCTTAGCTATTTTTCTTTATTACAGGGGAGAGTTGAATGCTTGACAAGATAAAAAGGGTAGAGCAATATACAGAAATGATTGTGATATAAAACAGAAGAAATCAATAAAAATGCATTTTAAGATTATATTAAAGGAATTAAGGACTTTTAGCCTTCAGAAGAGAAGATGTACCAGGGATAAGATCATTGTCTTCAAATATTTATAAGATTACCATGTGGATTTATCAGACTAATTCTAACAAGTCTCAAAAAACAGAATCAGAAGTAGTAGGGTAGAGTACCTGAAGGGCAAATTTCAGTTTCATATTGGAAGAATTATCTCACAATTCTAACTATGGCACAAAGGATAGGATGGGAGGCCTCAGGAGTAAGTATGCTCCTCATTGCCACAGGTCTTCAACAGGAGATCAGATTATCAATTTGGGAGGATATTATAAAGGGAATTCAAGCTTCAGGTAAATGGCTGCATTAGACATCCTTTGAGGTCCCTACCAAATCCCACAATATTCTAGGATACAATGTTTCAAGGATATTATCTGTCATAGGCAACCAAGTTTCCATAGTGGCAGGCTGTTGAGTTTTTTATAATTTATGAAACTCAGAGATATTCCTGGGGCCCAGATAGCAAATGCAAATTAAATCAAGCCCAGCAGCTCAAAGCTTAAAACTCCCCATAAAAAGAGCTCCCACTGACTTCAAAGGTAGATTTGGGCCAAAGGGTGGAGAAGCAGAAGGGTTATGTGATTTGCCCTGAAGCCTCCCATTGAATCAATGGCAGATGCCGAATTCTGAGACCTGGCAGCTCCCTGACCTGCTCCAAGTGTTCTTTCCTCCAGAGGGCCCAAAGTTTGTAGCCTGATTACTGGTAAATCCTTCATTTTCAAAGCCATGAATTTTGTTCCATTTAAAGTGGAGTTACTAGGTGTGTTTCTCCCTTTGTTTGGGTCCCGGATTCCGAGTGAACAAAAACAAAGCAAGCTATCACCTAACATCCTTACCTTTCCTTTTGGTAGAGAAATCTATTGCTTCTTAGTAGAAAAAACAAAACCCCTCTCTAAAAGGGACACTACCAAGAAAAGGGCAGCACGCCATCACAACATGAAGTTCTACAAAAGAGAAATTCCTCAAGGATTGACTGTACAAGGCAGTTAAGGATGAAACTGTTTGGGCCTCTCAAATTGAAAGCAAACTAGATGAATGGCAGATATGATGTATTAAAATTCACTGAGGAAAAGACAGCCAGTCCCAAACTGCCTGAATAGGGTATGTAGGGATGAAAGGAAATTCACCCTCCAATTTCCAATCATGAGAAAACTGGCAAAGCAGCCAAATTTCAGGCTCCCTCAGATTTACACTTTATCTGCTAATTAGCATGAACATGCCTGGTAGAGGTATCTCACCAGCTTGTGGTACAATAAAAACGGGAATGTGTTATCACCACAGAATGTCTAATTGCTTTAAGCCCTGGCTGAAAATTGCAGGGTACTGTGTTTCAGAATTTGTATATATTTATTGTTAGAGATAAACTTGTTGAAGTTGATCTAATCTAATTTCATGTTATAATTCCTGTTTAAGATAATTTTAGTGTCAGCAAGCCAAGGGCTGAAGTAAATACTGCAGTAAATTGTATTACATTAAAATACCAGAGCGATATAACCATTCAGCCATGCACGGCTGCGTTTATTGTTTAAGGACAAAAAAAAAAAAAAAAAAAAAAAAGATTCTCTGATTACATCAAAACTGGAACTACATCCTGCAGGGTAGCACAGGCCATACAACATATCTGATGAAGGCTGTTTGCCTTGTAAGGAACTGAACTCCCCCTGTCAGATCCTCGGAAATATGCATCATTAAAAAATCATAGATTTCCGTTTTCCTTAGGTAGAATTTATTATTTTGTAAAATCTTTTCCAATTGCCCACTACCTCCCCACAAAGGAAATGCATTAGGACAGATTATTTGGCTTTAAATCATAACTAAATAAATATTTGTTTTAAGGTTGAATTAAGACCTGGTTTGAATTCCTCCTTAAATTGTTAAACAGGACAATTTCTTTTGCTAGGAAAAGGAAACAATTCTATGTTTTTCAGTAATATGATATCATGGTAGAGGCTACCAAATCATCCAAAAGCTATTTCTTATGTTCTTTCTAAATAGGGGATTACAGCTAGAACATTGCCTGAATACAGATTGTCCCTTTTTTTTTTCTTTTAATGTTGTTCTGTTGAACCTGAAAAACTTGGGAAGGTTTTAGTACTAATACTACTTGATAGCCAGGGATCCTGAATTTAATTTCTACTTTGTTTTATGGTTTTGGACAAATTCTTTATTTTTCTCTTGAATTTCCATTTGTCATTGGATTACAGCCTTCCTATCAATAAAGACCTTAGAATTTAACTAAGTCAGACCACTCATGTTACAAAAGAAGAAACTGCGAATCAAAGAGATTGTGTGGCTTAAGATCATTTGCATACTAAGGTGCTCTGATTCAAAATTCAAAGCTCTTTCCTCTCCACTACAGGAGTTAATGGATATTTCTTCTTCCACTATACCAGCACCTTAATGCTTACTGTACACTTCTTTTAAGAAATTTAAAACTCCTCTCAAAAATTCTTTCATTAATACTCCATCTAACCCTTTGAGGAAGCTACTTGGCAGACATTATAATTGGTGTTCATCTATAGAATGCAATCTGTCTTATTATTACTCTTCTGAAAAGTGACCTAGAATTTTAATGTCTCTCCATGGTCTGTACTTGATTCTTCCTTCTCATGTGAAAGACTTCTTGGGCTAATGAGGGCCTGAATGGCATAGGCCCATCCCATAATGCTGATGTAGTGGGTTCCCCCAGATCCTTCCTGCATGTTGCAATAATTAAATGATATAGATTAAAGTCCCAAAACTTTGAAATTCTCTGCCCTAGGGGGAACTACTTCACTCAGCACATTCAGAGTCCTACTCCATTCTCCCTTTTATTGCTCCCTTTTAACATGGGAAATTGATATTTTATATTTAATGATTCCTAATGATAGTTTTGCACACAGCTTTGCAAGGCCATGCATATTAAAGGCGCTACCAGTATAAAAATAAAAAGCATTTTGCCCTGTGTTGTAACTGGAGTGAACAGAACTGTCTTTCCCTGGAGGCATTGTTGGGACTCAGGAAGGGGCAGTGGAAACAATGACTCCTGTGGTTTTCTGCAGTGGTCAAAAGTTTTGAATAGAGGTGTTATCCCTGCTTTTCCAGCCAGCTTCCAGTTAGCAAAGGCTTTATGTGATGCTGCTTCAGATTCTTCTTGAGACTCCAGAGAAATGGGGGATTATTCTCCTTCCTGCTTCTTACCCAACCTGTTGTGCACTGGTTAAAAGCAGTTCTTGTTTTATCACCAAAGTAGCTGTTTCCCTGCAGAGTTGCTGATTCCCAAATCAGCCTGTTCTTGGTTCAGGAAGCATTATGGAATCCTGCTGAACTAACTCAAAACAGTCATTATACAGACAATATGAAATCCAACTTCCATCCAACCAAATTCCAGGGAAGAGAGAACATTCACAAGCATTTTAAGTGCCTCCTATGTATCAGATACACTTTGCTAGGCACTAGGATGCAAATCAATCAACAAGCATTTATTGTCTGCTGTGTGCCACGCATTGTGCTAGGTGCTGAGAATACAAAAACAAAACAGCCTGTCCCAGTGCTGAGGGAGAACATATCAATAGAAACAAATATATATATCAAATAAATGTGAGGTAATTTAGGCAGAGGCACTGGCAGCTGTGGAGGGGGAGTAAGGATGAAGCCTCATGTAAAAAGATGACTAGAACAGAACATTGAAAAAATTTAGGCATTTTTAGAAGTGGAAAGGGGGAAGGAGGACATTCTAGGCATAGGAGAATAGACCTGCAAAGATTCAGAGAACAAAGATAGGGGGAATTGGAGAAAAAAAAGGAGAAAGCAAAATGGTACATTTCCTCAAGGAATAAAGATTCTGTTGTAGGCATTTGGGATGAAGTAACTTGCCTGGAGTCAAACAACTAGTAAGGGTTAAGTGTCTGAGTCCTGATTTGAACTCAGATCCTTCAAATTTCAGAGCAAGTGCTCTATCTACTACCCCATATAGCTGCCCCAGGCTGACAAAATTATTGCAGGCTAACATTAACCCCACAGTGACTAGGGCCATTTTAGTGCTATCTCTAGATGGAAAACAATGTTTCAAAATGTGCATCTGGAGAAGTAGCATAACCATGATGAGCAAGCACAGAAGTTTACTACAATTCCTACGAACTCTCTCCTCTCTAGAGATAAGGAAGAAAAGAGGAAATAAATTAAAAAACATTTATTAAGCATACATTATATGCAAAGCACTGTGCTAGGTCCAGGCCAAGAATATAAACCATGGTTTATAACCTAAATTCTACCAGAAGAACCTTTTTCTTCCTTATGCTTTTCCTCTTCCTCCTTTTCTTCTTCCTCAAAAACAACAATAATGAATACATCATAATTCAAAGTTGGAACTATTACTTGATCTTCTCTAATGGGGCTATTTTCATTCTCTAGCACTCTGATTTGACAAATACTTCATATCGTTAGACTTCATAAAAAACCCATGAGGCAGCTCAATAAGGGTGAAAACAGCAGCTAAGTGTTGTACCCAAAAGTCACCTAGATATAGAAAAGCAAAATAGAGTGGTACAAAGATGATGGTCTATCATGTCCAGCTCTTTGTGACCCCATTTGGGGTTATCTTGGCAAAGATACTGAAGTGGTTTGCTATTTCTTCCTGCAACTCCTTTTACACATGAGGAAACTGGAGTCCATAGGATCACACAGCTAATAAGTATGTGAGGCTAGATTTGAATTTAGGAAGGTCATTCTTCCTGATTTCAGGCCCAGCACTAGATCCACTGTGCTACCTAGCTGCCCTATGTATTGGAATAATTTAAAATAAAACAAGCAGCTTCTTAGATCACTAGCTTCTTTCCCACTAGGGTTGCCAACTTGTAAAAATTTGACCACCTTATCCCATATTTTATTACTGAAGTCAGGAATATTCTTAGAGCTACCTCTTGGTACAGTCAAGTTACTATTTTTTAGCTTAACTTTTGATAATCCTAATTTCTGACTTTCATTTGTTATGATTTTCAGAAAAAGTGATTCCTTAGAAGTCAATTGTAATCCTTAATTTTTGTTAAAGAGTTCTAGTACCCCAACGGAAACACCAGCCAAGCCTTTGATCCAAACATCTACATGAGCTAAGAAACTCAGTAGGTTTTGTTTTAGTTTTTTTATCAAGAATAGTTTGTCATAGAAGATTTCCCCAAGAATATCTCCCAATTGTTATCATTTTTTTTGTTTTTTTTTTCTGCTGAAAGACATATTAAAAGGAAGTTCACATACACTACTTTCCAGTTAACAGGACTATGCTCCATTTCCAATTCTCATCCAACTTCATCATTCTTTATCTTTATACCTTTGTTAAAACTTTATACCTTTGTTAAAAGTTTAAAAACTTTGTTAACTTTGTTACCTTCTAAGTGCAATGCTTTCTCCTTTTCTCTTACCTCTTTTCTCAATATTTACCTTCTATTGAAGGACTTCCTTCCTTTAAGGTCTCATGCCTTCCACGAAGTCTTACCTGATTCCCTCTCCAAAGAAGGTAAAAAGTCTTCTTTCCTCCTCATATTCATTATAACACTTAGCCCAGACTTTTCTTTCAGATACCATTGGATCATAAAGTTAGAGCTGGAAAGCATCTAAGATATCATTTAACCCTTGTGAGAATTTTATTGTTATTGTTGTTCAGCCATTTAAGTAAGTCACAACTCTCCATGCCCCTAATTGTGGGTTTTCTTGGCAAAGATACCTAGAGTGGCTTGCCATTTTCTTTTCTAATTCATTTTACAGATAAGGAATTGACACAATTAGGGTTAAGTGACTTGTCCAGAATCACACAGCTAGTAAGTGTTTGGGTCAAATTTGAACTCTGAAAGATAAGTCTTCCTGACTCCAGGCCCTCTATCAATTGTGCCATGTCACAGTCCATGTTCAACTCAGAACCCAAAAGGGCATGCCCATAGCCACACAAGTTAGGAGAAAGAACCTTACTCCTCATTCTCAGTATTCTACCTCCATCTCCCTGCATTTTCGCTCTGTTTCTCATAACTATAATGGTCTTCTTCCTTGTTTCCACTTCTTAGTTTTCTCCTTGCATCTTTCAAAACTCAGCTCAGATCCTATCTTTTATAAAAGGCTTTTCCCATCCCCTACAGGAACTCCAGTATCAGACTTTACCAACTGCTTGAGTCTCAGAAAATCATTTAACCCCTATCTGTCTCAGTTTCTTCAAGTGTAAAATAAAAATCACGAGAGTACCTACTTCACAGGATTATGGTGAGAATCAAGTGGGATCGTATTTGTAAAGTGCTTAGCAAAATGTCTGGCACATAGTAGGGGATTAAATGCTTGGTTCCCTTCCCTTTTTTCCCTCTCCCTTCTAACATTACTGCCTCCTCTGTTTACTTGGTATATATCTTGTATATACCTAGTATTTACTTATTGTTGCTTCCATTAGAGTATAAGCTCCTTGAGGGCAAGGGATATTTTTGCCTTTTTTGTAGTCCCAGTGCTTGATACATAATAAGCATTTAATAAATGTTTATTGACTGAAGAACTCTGACTTCAAATTCACTTTCTACTACACCACACTTCCTTGTGTAGTTTCTTATTCTCTCTCATGGCACAATTATTTGTATACTTTTCCTTATATTACATTATATGCTTTTTGAAAATAAGGTGGCCAGTATAATATGCATCTTTATAGCCACACATCCTAATATCATGTGCTTGCATGTTTAAGTCCTTAATAAATTAAGTTTTTTTTAATTTGATGTTGAATAATAAATAACAAATTTATTTGCAAATTTTGATATTGAATAATAAGTTGAGCATCATTGTGTTTAAAATGTTATTAAAGATACATATGACCATAAAAGAAAGAAGCCATCTTATACATCAAGGACAAAGGATAATTGAGGGATAGTCTAAATGTTGCTATGATATCTACAAGATATTAAAAAAGAACTAAAGAAAGACTTCCTCCACATTGGATTGATCCTCTTTGAAGAATTAAATTCGACGTCAGGGTCAAGTGACATAGGAACAGAGGAACAGTGGCACAGAACAACAAAGAAGACTGGAATCTAACCACAGATTGCTTTGGATGGTGATATTTAAAAGATACTCTGCCTTGATTTCTATCTGTTGATATAATCCCATCTGAAGTGTCCTTCCCTGAAGATCCTCTTTTCATTCTTTGAGTATCTCCTCATCTGATTCCCTCTTCGATTCATTTTTCCTCTTACTTACAGTGAGTATTAATTTCTGAAAGGAATCTATATCATTCAGAATCTGCTGAAAATTAATGCTATTAACAATGAACAAGTGAATGTGCTTCAGGAAAAATGGGTATAGAAAATTCACTTGAAAAGAAATGGGGTAAGGTAAAGGTCGATTTCCAGAAACCTAAAATTTTGGAAATCTCCAAGAGAAGGATGAAAAAGGAAAAAGTAAACTTCACATAGAGTCCCAAAGGAAGGTGTTTTTTTTTTGGGGGGGGTGATGAAAAAGTAAACTTCACGTGGAGTCTCAAAGGAAGCTTTTTTTTGTTTTTTTTGGGGGTGGTGGGGGGGAAGTGAATAGTGATGTGCCATCTTAAGCCAGAGGCCAGATTAAAGCTTGCTGAGTACAAGGCAGAAGAGTAAAATCGAAATGCTGTACAGTCTAAAGGCCTGAGGAGATGCGATATGAAAAGGAAAATGCCCTGAGAAACAAGTAAAAAGCATGTTCTAAGATAATATATTAAGAATCTCAAAATCCTGGCAGTCATGCCAACCAAAATCTACCTTTGGTTAGAAGTCTGGGTTGGTCTTACTTTCCACATTCTCACCCTAGATTGGGTTGAAAGTAGGAAAAAGGAAGCAGGGCTGTGTATCCCATAAGCCACAGCAACTCAACCAATTTGTGGCTAAATTTAAGGATAAAACTCTATGCTTTGTAAACTCATCCGTTTCTATGCTTGAATATTTGTTTTCTTTTCCCTAGTTTCCTAGCTGAAGTCCCATTTGAAAAATTCCAAACTTGTCTTGGCTGAACATAAGGAAAAAGGGATTTTTTCCACACCTCAGTTAGTATGGATAGGAAAGCCATATGCTCCTGGAGTCTTAATTCACTTGCGGTAGTAATTGTGGAAGATCAGAATCAAAAAAGAAACCAGGAGAGTTAAGACACATAAATGGGTTAAAAACACAGGATGAAACAAGGGAGAGACAAACAGGGAAGAATGAACCCTTCTTACAATCTTTCTAATACCTGCCTTCATGGATATAAATTAGTCAGTGCTGAACTGCCTCCAATATCCTGTGGGGGAAAAAAATCCCAAACCAGGACTTATTTCATAGGGTCAACATTTCCAGTCTTCAGCCTTCTCTTTGTGGATTCTGTTTCTCTAGTTGGTCCTTTAAGAGCCAGTCCATAAAACAGCTAATTGCTATACAATTAGAAGCCTGGTGCCCCAATTATAACATTTAAAAGTCTCCACCCCTTCCCTCAAATCTACTCTTTCTCTACAAAATCTTCACTCACCATATCTCTTCCACACTTCTTCCTCCACACTCCTGTTTGAATCTCATACCCCTATTTTAATGTCTTCCTTCTCTTTCCCTCACCACAATATACCCTTCTATGAAGAGACCCTTTCTATAAATTCTGTGACTCACTTTTGCCAAAGCTCCTTCCTATTTCTTCTACCATCTGCCTTTTCAGAGTGATGGCTGGGCTATTTTTCCTCCATGGAGCCCAGGAGCAAGGCCAGGCAGCTGTGGGTAAGCCTCCTCTCTGGATTTAAGGCCTAAATGAAGCTATCATCGACAAGCTTCAAATTGTGGTGAGCCTTGTGTATTGCTCAGATCAGCTTCTGACTTTACCATAATTCTAGGCTTGGACATTGTAATGCCAGGCTGATAGTAGAAATACCATGTTCTCTCTGTGCCTTATGACTCTAGGATAACCCAATTTGTTTACCATAATGAAACCAAGTCATTAACTATTGGGCCTTGCTCTATAGCATGGAATGAACTTCTGAAAGTTTATCATCATCCAGAAGAAAACATGTGTAAAACATTACTGGGGGGGGGGGGGGGGGGGGAGATTAAAGATATGCTGGAGTTGTGTGTGTGTGTGTGTGTGTGTGTGTGTGTTTTTCCTATCCCTATCATCTGTTCTTAGAGTGAGCAACAGTCATAAGATTTTATGGAGTGTGTTAAGATTTACTATGCATTTTATAAATCCATTGTTCCATTTGACCTTAAAAAAGTGTTGTGAGGCTATGCTTTTTTAATTTCCAGTGTAGAGATGGGGAAACTGAGGCTCAAAGTGACTTAATGGGGGGGAAGGAAGAAATAGCTGGCAAGTATCAGGTAGTATTGAATCCTAAACTTTCTGGACTTTAAGTCTAGTAGTATATTCTTATTATGGCACAAAAGCCTGAGAAAAAGCCTGAGATTCTTTTAGGAATCTATTGAGAAACTTACCAAGTAGAAAGTATAAATTAAATGAAAAAGGAATGAGAATGCAGAGACAGGTCTGGATAGTTTCTTCTACACTACTTCTCACCTATAGTGATAGGAGATAGCATTCCAGGGATGACACAAAATAATTATGAGGCTCCAATTACTACAATTTATCTGTGATCTCATCTACATGGGTGCTCTTTTCTGAGATACAGAATACAACCCAGTTATCCTTCTCCATCATCCTGTATGCTTTATTCTTGTATTTCACACATTTTCATGTATTTACACAGCAAATTTACCTACTGCGTTAATATCCTTCCACCTGGGCTAAAATTCCACCTTCAGCAAGGCACCTTTCCCAGTCCCCCTTAAAATTAGTTTCTTTGTTTTGACTTTAATTCTACTTTGTCTTTTTTCTTCCTTTGGATTAGAGTTTCTTGAAGGCAGGAATTATTTTTTGCCTTTCTTTTTGAATTTCTATGACTCAGAATAGTGTCTGACACATAGTAGGTGCTTAATAAATGCTTGCTGACAATTTGAGCTCTCCTGAAATGATGGTCTATCCTTAGTTTATCCATCAATCTTCTAATGTAGCTAATTTGTTTCTGTGGTATCCCTTCAACACTTTGAACATATATGCTACTTATTATTACCAATATGACATATCTAGCCTGAAACAAATCATACTTGAATGTTTAAAAGGGGTTCATTCCTCTTAGAAAGGACCACTTTTCTCCCACATCCATTAAGGAGCCATTCTTGTCTGTCTCTTTTTCTCTCTCTGTCTCTGTCTCTCTTTCTCTCTGCCAATTTATTATCTCTCATTATCTCTCTTTGTATCTCTGGGCACCCATGAAAAAAAGAAAAGAAAAGGAAAACTAATTAGCCCAATAATTGAGTAAAATTAATCTCTTTCCTAAAAGACACCAATTATTTTCTATGAGAAAGCCAGATATTTAGTTTCTGTGTGTGTGTGTGTGTGTCTGTCTGTCTGTCTCTGTCTGTGTGTATGTGTTATTTGTTTTGCAGAAGAAACTTAATCCACCCTTCTGTTAGTATATAGAATCTAGGGTATTTAATAAGAATCAGAGGTTAAATAATAAATTTCACAACTTGTACTTGTCAGAGGTACAATTTGCACCCAGGTCTTCCTGCCTCAAGTCTAACAATCTACCCTCTACCCCAGCCTGATTCTATATTGCAACATGCAAAAATAATAACAACAAGGAATGAGAATTTTTACCCAAAGAGAGAGATCTTCCCAATTATTTATTAATTCCATTTTTAAATGTGAAATGGAACCATTTTGAATCTAATGACAAGACTGGGGACTATGTTGCAAAAAGATGTCAGTCTAAAGTTATTTATTGGGATGGGAACTTTTGCCCCTAAAAAAAGTTAACCATGAATAAAATTCTCAGTATTGTTTACTTTTCATTTTAAATGAAAAAGCATCTGTGAAGACCAAATAAATGGCAGCTTTAGTCAAGAAAAATAAGGGACCATATATTAAGTGGGAGTTTTCCCCCACTACTACCAAAATCACAGGAGTGATTCCCACAGATAACAAGCAACCTCCTGACTAACCTCTCCCCAAGTTAATAAATCAGACCTTGACTGTGGGTTCCAATCCTTTAAACCACTGAATTGATGTGATCAGACTGGTTCATTTATTTATATATTTATTCCCAGGGCCCTTTCATCTACGAGGTGTGAAACACATTCCAGAAGTTAAATAAACCCAGAAAGGCAACTCACTGTTTTCATGCAATTTTGTGTCAGAATAAATCTTCTCTGGCATTGCAATCCTGTTCTTACATTGCATTATATATAGCATTATGATAACAGTTTACAAGAATTCAGTTTGGGGTTTTTGCTCATATAATATGTATAAAGAGAGATAGAGCTATATATATATATATGTGTGTGTGTGTGTGTGTGTGTGTGTGTGTGTGTTTATATACAGTCATGTAGACATGTATATAGAATGTCTCTGTGTATATGAAAATGAGACCTTTATTTGCCTCCAAAAGGTGCCAGAAGATTAAAATTAGAAAAACCCAGCCAAGTTCTTTAGAGTTTCTTTTGAAAGTATCTCAAAATCCTGCAGTTTATCTACTTTACTGAGGAACTAAAAAAGGAATGGTGAGACCAGTTCAGCTTTTTAGAGTTTGATGAAACTCATAGAATAGATGAAAAGAGGAACCCAAGAAAAAGAGGGAAGTAAAAAGAATTAATTAGCACAACTTCAGAGAAAAATGAATTTCTTTCCTAAGAGAGATCAATCCTATTCCATGAGAAATCCAAATATTTAATTCTATTCAATAAACAAGTTTTGTAGGGAGCTGGCATCTTATCAGGTATTGAGGGGAATACAAAGAAAATAAGACTGTATAGAAAAAAAGGAAGACAATTAATGAAGAAAGCAAAGGAGAAAAAAGAGAAATGTTCAGAAGAAACAGAAGAGTAGAGATTTTGACTTAATTATCAAATTGAAAGAAAAAAGGAGAAGGAAGAAAAGAAAAGGAAGGGAAAAGGAAGGGAAGGAGGAAGGTAGGAAGGAAGAAAGGAAAAAAATGAAGGAATGAACAAAATGAAGGAAAAAACAAAAAAGGAAAAAGATATGAATAATTTAAGGAAATCTAAGAATTAGAGAAAGAATTAATAAAAGGAGTAAGAGGGAGAGAACGTGTGAGAATGGGATACATCAAAGTAGTCTGAGTCAGTAAACATAAGGACTAAGTGTCAGCTTAAAATAAGAAAAATATTATTTTTAATTTTTTTCAAATATTAGAGGCATATATGGAGGAAACAAATTTTAACATAACTTTAAATGTGAATGGACTCAACAAGCTAATCAAAAGAAAGAATGACAAAAATATTTTTTAAAAACCTATGATCCATCGCTTATATGTACATATAATAAGCACATGTAAAAGAAACAATGATACAAATAGAATCTAAATGAGAGATGAACAAAATTTACAATGTATCAACAGAATTTCAAAAATCAAGAGTTGCAATCATGATGTCAGATAAAAATAGAAATTCATACCATCACGTAGAGATAAACAAATAAATTGCATTATGCTTAAAAGAACTATTAAATGATGATTAAAATGGAGATGAAATGGTATAGTATCTAAATCATGAAAGAAAAATTGAATTCTAAAAAAAAGGTAGTAAAATAATAGTATTAAATTTTAATATTGTTCTTAGAAAAACTAGACTTAGCTTCATGATTTTGTTGAATAATTATTTAAATAATATTTTAAACATGTTTAAAGTCATCCAAATTGTTAGTCATTCATGACATTTAACATTGATCTGTGCCTGTAAATTTACTTATATGATAGACCTCCTAGAATCCAGCAGTTGAAGAAAGTACCATTTTAAAGATTTGCATGCTTAGAAAATTTAAAGATTTACCAAAAGTTGAAAATGGTGACTTATCCAAAACCTTTTCCATCTTTATCATGGGGACTAGGACAAAATATGTACTTTCTCTTCATTTTACATATCTAAATTCTGATGGCAAATTTATTTTTCCCTTATTTCTGGTGGAGCATGTGACAATTATAATAACTTATATCCATTTTCAAATGATCTATCTGGAATATGTTACCATTATAATTAAGATATAGTCTTGGAACTTTCATGTATTAGAGGTTGTGCAAAAATGGAGCTTTGATTTTATTTCTTTTAAGACATTCCACATTCTACATTCTCAATGTTGTACTTTGCCTGTAATTATGGAAAAAGCATAATTAAATTTTCACTGCTTGGTCACACTTTAAAAAACTGTCTCAGCAGCTGAATATTTTCTTTAAGTATTTGTTTTCATGCAAATCAATAGTTTGTTAAGTTTTCCATTATTTTTTACTTTATAGTAGAGATTGCTTTTGAGGTACTTAAAATTTCACTTTTGCTTACATTTTCCCATTGTTGAATCACGGAAGTTATGAATGTTTTCTTGTACATACTTCAAATGCACATAGGAAGAAATAGAAGTGTGTTATAAAGATAGCTTCTTTATGATGTTTCTGATAGCACAACATTTGAAAATCTTACTTTTTATGTATAAATACCCAAACTTTCTATATGTGTTAAAATGGCATTTCATCCTAAAAAATTATTCTTGGAAAATATAAAACTTATCAAATTGCTGAAGAATCTAAAGCTAAAGGATTTTTTATATTTGGAGTGGGAACAATAAAAACATACATAAAATTTTTATACATATGTTTACATACACACATATAATCTGCATCAAGTAGTACTTTTACAAAATTCATTAGGAACTACAAATGAACATAAAATAGCAGAAGTAGTAAGTATATTCTTTATACATTACAATAAAAATAGTAAACAAGATAAGGAGAATAAGCAAAAGATATATATCTAAGTGAAACTTTAATAATAAAATTTCTAAAAATAGTTACAACAGCATGTGAAATCCAGTGATAATAAGCAGAAAACACGTAAAAATTTCTAATGTGAAGATAAAGTAGATCTAAAGGGGAAAAACCATATCTCTAGAATTATACATTAGCAAAACAGAAAAGGATCAATAAGTGGAAAATGTTAACTAAACAAATAAGATAGTACTTAAACAAATCCTGAATACGAACAAAATGGAAATCTTAAAAAAAACTAAAGAAGAAATAGATTAATTGGGAAACAAAAAGATTGTAGAACTTATTTTTAAAAAACTAAAATCTGTCTATTTAGGAAGACCTTTAAAAATTATGCTCTTTTAGCCAATCTGATTAAAATCACAAAGGAAGAGTAATCAAGCTTACAAAATAAAGAATAGTCAAGCTGAAATCACAGATTTAAAAGAAATGAAAAGAACTGCCAGAACCTATCATATACAGTTTGGGGTCAACAAAACTGAAAATTCAAGAGAAATAGAAAAATAACTATAAAAATTGTATAATACTTAAATGAACAGAAAACCAAATAAAGATTTTTAAGTAATCCAATTTCAGAAGAAGAACTACACATAAAAGAATTACTGGAGTAAGGAAGGAAGGCAGGAATTCTAGTACATATGGCTTTATAGGAAAATTATATAGAAATTTTAAAGAACAATTAATATTTATATTGTACAAATTATTCTCAAAACTGGGGGGAAACAGTTTACTAAGCTTCTTTTATAGTACAAAATACTCCTAATATCCAAATCTGAAAAAAAAAAAAGACAAAGAAAAGAAATAAAATATAAACTAATATCATTAATGAGTATCGATTCCAAAATTTTTCAATAAAGCCTTGGCAAAACATCTACAGCAAGTCATCCAAAAAAAATGATTCACTATGATGATGTTAGATTTATATCATGGATTCAAGGTAAGATTCAACATTAGGAAAATAACATAATTAATCATATTAAATTTTTTAAAATATTGAGACCCATATGAAATACCGTTTGATGAAGGAAGGAAAGAAGGAAAGAAGCAAGGGAGGGAAAGAGGGAAAAAAGCAAGGGAAAGAGGGAGAGATAAAGAGAAGAAAAACTTAGGAAAAAATTCCTCATTTTACAAGAAAATTACTTAGCAAGAATTTATTTACCCAAAAATCAGCAAAGATAAAAAAATATGTTGATAGTCGTCATTGGAGGGATTGTAGAAGAATGATTATATTACTGCATTATTAATAGACTTGTAAATTAAGCATTCTAGAAAATCTTTTGGATTTACAAAATGACTTAATGTCTTAATAATTTGACCCAAATATTTTACCTACAAAGCATTTATTTTCAATTTAATAAACATTTATTAAATGCTTATGCTAAGAGTTTAAAATACAAATAAGAAAGAGACGGTTTCTGCCCTCAAGGAACTTACAATCTAATAGGAGAGGACAACACACAAGTAAATTGAAAAGCATATGGTGTGTCAACCAGGAGGTCCCCACAAGGGCATGGTATTCCATGAAATCAAAGTCAAGAAATGAGAAAATGTGAGTCTTTTATAAAGGAAGGTTTGGGAAGACTTTAACATTTTATTTTTCAGTCCTCCAGTCAGAGGGAAGAGGCAACTAAGGATGATTTTTAAAAATGTTGTGTATAAAATGATGTGTCAATTAACCAATGGCTCTACTCACAAAGTGACTTCTCTGATGAAACCACTCCCCCTTAGTAATCGTTTTTTAATATGTGTTGTTTTCCTTTATTAGAATGTGAGTTCTTGGGACAGCTAAATGGTACAGTGGATAGAGCACTGGTCCTGAAATTAGGAAGACCTGAGTTCAAATGTGACCTTAGATACTTAATTCTTCCTAGCTGTGTGACCCTGAACACATCACTTAATTCCAATTGCCTAAGGGGGAAAAAACAGAATGTGAGTCCTTTGAGGGTAGAAACCATCTTCTTTTTTAGATTTGTAAACCCACTGTTTAGCACAGTTGCATTTAGCAAGTGTTTAAAAAAATTTTCATCAATTTATAAGCTGTAATAATATTAGTAATTATCTTATATAAATGTGTGTGTGTGCTCGCACATGTGTGCATGCGTTCAATATACAAAGAGAGAAAAGTAAGAATTGCATGAAACAATTATCTTTGGGCATCTTTAGGTATATTCCACTCGTTCCTCTATGTGAATCTCCAAAGAGAATCTGTGAGCACCCTCTTGTTTTATTTGGAGGATGAATTGTAATATTGGTAAAATTTGTTTTCTTCAGTATTAAATTAATGCTTTGATCAGTAACAAAAAGCCTCATATTTATGATATCCCTAATTCAATTAAAATAATATTTAAATGATCTAAAAAGTTTTTAATACTGAACAGCTTCTGTCTACTTTTTCAACTTTCTGCTAATATTTCTAAAGAAGCAAAAGGAATGGATAGGAGTAGGAACCATTTTGTATTCTTATCTAATTCATGTGTTTCCATGGCAAATAAAAAACAACAACCTGAAACCATGATAATGGACCTTTCAGGACTCAAGATAAACTGATCCTTAGATAGAAGAGAGTCATACTGGAAGTCTTTTTATTTGGGTGGTATAATGCCCAGATTCTCAAACTATGTATTTTTACTCTAAGTGGGATATTATAACTAAATGCAGAAATTTTACATATACATACAAACATATATATATATATAAATTATGATTTATTATTAGTAAATATTATTAGTAAAAATTAGTAAATAAAAATAGTAATTATTAGTAAATATTAGTAATAAATATTAGTAAATAGTAAAAATTAGTAAATTATTAATAATAAATTAGTAAAAATTAGTAAATACATACTTGGGGTCACATTAAAAATTTCTCAGGCAAAAAGGAGTCACAAGTGGAAAAAAGTTTAAGAAGCCCTGGTGGAATGGATAGAGTGACAGGCTTAGAGTCAAAAAGATTTGAGTTCAAATATGATCTCAGATGCTTTTTAGGTGTGTGACCCTGAGCAAGTCATTTAACCTATTTGCCTCAGTTTCCCCATCAGTTAAATAGGGTAGTAATATCCTTCTGTAGAATAGGATCATCCCCTTTCCATGGAATATTGTGAGGACTACATGAAAAATAATTATAAAGCTCTTAACACAATAACTGGCACATAGTTAAACATCATGTAAGTGTTAGCTGATGCTATTATTTGTTGTTCAGGCCTTCAGGAATCCAAAGTCATTTCTCAGCTGCAATGAAGTCTCAAAATAGCACTTCAGTACAATTAGCTATATTCTAACAGATAAGAAGCTGTGTATAAGATATATTAGAATCAAATTTCTATATGTAGTCTGAATAATTATTTTTAAAAATGGTCAAAATCAACAGTAATTAAAAGATAAACTCAACAGGCACTTATTAAATTATGTGCCTGAATTGTGCTAGGTCTTAGAGGTACAAAGAAAAATAAAACAAGACAATTTTAACTTTAGGACTTTACATTCTGCTGGATAATTCAAGGTATACACAAATAGTAATACATAATAAGTTATATTTGTAAATTCATAAAATTAGCAAAATATACAAGATTATTAAAATAATTATATTTGTAATTATAAATGTATAGCAAAGAAGACCTTCTTCAATTGCTAGACTGTGTTGGGGAAGTACCCTATTTAATATGTAAGGAAATAGGTGTGTGGGTTCACTCTATGCAACATTCATGGGAATGATTCTATACTATGAGTCACTTCCAATGACTTCAAGTTCTTTGGACCTTTTCAAAAGGACATAGATAACTAAAAGCTTCTGGTTGGTTACATCCTTACAATAGAAAGTGGAGGGAGAAAAGGATGGACCAAGCTGAGCCTGGAAGAAATAAACACTAACAAGCATTAAAAATTGAATCCAAAGTCTCTTCCCTTGCTGAACATATCAACTGAATCTCTTTTACTTTTCTCTCAGATTTCTAGGGAAGCAGAGAAGAGTTTTTTTTCTCCTCTTCCATACCTTATCAGCAGATGCACAAATTATATGAACTTGTATAAGTGAAACTGAGACTGATTATCAGATCCTATATTGCTTTTTTGCTATATAATTTCTTTCCCTGTGTATAGGAGCCCTCAAATCTTTAGATGGCTATTTCCAGCTTAGTAACTATCTTCTAAGATCCAAAGATCAAGGATTTCTGATATCTGACTGGTAGTTGGAGGTACTTCCAACAATTATATTCTTCTCATAGAAAAAGATGAACATTACCAGAAGGATGATCATTGCATGCATACCTAACTTGAAGATATGTACCTTCTGAGTTGCTTCGTGTAATAGGGTTTATGCAAAAGAAAATAACAAGGTTTCCTCGAATAAGGTAAACATTGTAATATCATGTACAGGAAGCTCTTCCTTTATCTATCACATAAAGCACAAAAGTCTCGTAGTACACATTGATCAATAATATTATAATGATGACCCATCATTCGTTATATACTCTCTTGGGAGGCAGATATTTAAAATGTGAATCATTTTGTAGCATACATAACTGAAGGGATAATTCACACATTTCAGAGTTTAATATAAATATAAATTATACATAAAAATATGTAAAATATATAAATAAAAAACAAAATAATATAAAACAGCCAGTAAAAAGTCAAGAAACAGCACAGAGTAATATGATAAAATAAATAAATAAATAACTGGTCTATGAGATAGGAAGATTGGCATTTAAGACCTATCTCTAACATAAGATAATAGCTTTGTAACTCTGACAAAGTCTCTTAACCTCTCAGTGCCTCCAAGCAATTAATTCTCTAAGACAATTAGTTGGAAAGCAGATGCCAATCTGTATTGGTAGAGGGAGTTTTCCATTGGGACTTTCCTATATTAATAAAAAGTCTAGTTCAAAAAAAAAACACCCAAAAAACAAAAAAATAGTCACTACAATGAGGAGACTAAAAGAGTCCAGCATCTCAGTCAGCAATACTTGATGTTCTTGCCAAATAGAGAGTTGGCTAATGAGTACAAGCTAATGCCAAATATCACAGAAAAAGATGATGGAAGATTACAAGCAGGATCACCTCACAAAAAGCAAAAAGGAGTGGTGGGAACAATGAACTTGCATAAAACTTGGTGTGAGGCCCAATTAAGTAAGATCATTTGTAGAGGAAACTGGAAGGAGGACAACAAAGACTCGTGAAATGGACTAAATATGTCAGCATTCCTATAATGATCCATTCACATCATCAATGACAACAATTCCACTATAGTTAGATTATAATACTGTAGTACCCAGTGTGATATATAAGAAAATGGAAATAAGTTTTAACAAGATAAAGTACATACAGAATAATAAATCCATGATGGAACTGATAATTATAGAGCATGACAGAGATCATTTTCCAAGCTCTTACAAAGGGAAGAGATATAAAGGAATGGAGAAGATCAGATAATATTAAAAATAAAAAATATTGATCAAGAAAACATTTGCAACTACTAGCTTTTATGTCTACTTTCTCATCTCTATAAAAATCTTCATGAAACTGGCTTGAGTATGGACAAAATGGAGACTTGAAAATAAAAAATGGAGACTAGAAAATAAAAAAAGAAAAGAGGCAGTTTTTTTCAGGTGATTTTTTAATCTATAGTTACACAACTGAATGTTGAGAATATAAGATCCCATCATGCTTTCTAGTTATAAAAAAGTCTTTGACTCAATAGCACAAAGTGTTTTAAAGGCAAGCTATCTCTCTTATGTGTACATGTTATTATACAAGATTTTCTGATAGAAGGATAATTTTATTTAACAATATTCTGATCATCAATATCAAAGAGAGACCAATGTTACTCAGAATATCCTGCAGAGCTCAAACCAAAGAGAGTATTTTACTGATAGTGAGATTCTTTAAATTTTACTCTTTTCAAATTCCTTACGAGTGATCATATCAAGACTTGATGTTCTGCAGGGCTCCTTCTGAGATCCACAGTCATTCAAACAAGGTTAATCTCGCAAGCAACCAAAAAAGTAAAAAAGTAAAAAAAAATAATAATAATAAGTAAGTTAAGAATAAATTTCATCCAAGTTATGATACGTAGTTGATCAAGCTAGTGGTTCTGTGAGATACAAAATTCTGGTTTTTAGTTTTCAGTGTTTCCAGTCTTATCTTACAAATTTCATTCATTCCTTACAAATTTCATTATCCTTATAAATTTCCTTCATTAAAATCTCATCTTTAGAGTTTCATCAATAATTACCTCCAGGAAGCAGTTTTTAAAAAGCCTATCAGTTTCTATCAAGAGTCAAGAAAATGCCATGCTGGCACTCCACAGATAAGTGGCTTCTCCATTCACTTTGCCACAAAAAGGAGAGATGATGACAATCATGTGATATAGCAGCAAAAAACATTCGTCTGCTTCACTTTGGCCCTGATTACTGTCCCATCCTCAAACCCCCATAGTCATGTATTGCTTCATAGATCCTTTGACCAACAACATAATCCTTTCTAATACACTCTTAATGACTAATGGTATATAAAAGACTGAAATATAAAGATTAATTTGAAAACACTGTGAACTATAAATTGTTACATGGTAGGACTTTGGATTGTCATCAACATTTTGAAGGGTTGACCATTTTGGATTTTTTTAAAATAACAGCATGCATTAAAAATTTTGTATTAAATGCTGCATCAAATTTTAAGAAAAATTTTTCCCCAAAAATCTACTTAGAGAAGTATTTGCTTCTGATCCTCTGGCATTGAGGTACATGACATTCTGAGATATACTGAAGAATATTATATTCCTTTTAGGTAATGAGCATTTTTAATTTTGTTATATCCTTCTGTACAATTCACCCACTAGATTTGACAGTAACCATAAGGATTTATTAAATGCCCACTAAATGCCAAGAACTATGTCCTCAAAGCACCTTTCATTCTACCGGGGGGAAGGAGGGGGAAACATGTTCACAGATGAACAAATACTAAATAAATATAAAATAAATACTAAGTAATTGAAGATTAAATGGGGTGTTATCAAGAACTGGAAGAATTAAATTAGAGGAAAGTCGCCCTTGAATTAAACTCTAAAGAGATTTAGATATTTCAAGAGGCAGAGGAAAAGATGAAAAGTATTTCAGTCATGAAAAAAAAAAAAACCTGTACAAAGACACAAAGATGGGAGAAGAACCAATTTGACCAGAAAGGAATGGAACAGAGTACATAGCTTCCAAGCTCTTATTTGATTCATTTGATTCATGCTTGTTTCCAGCATCATGTGTTACACAAAATAGATGCTTAATATTTGTTGAATGAATGGGTGGGTAAACCTTTTCCCACCTCTTTGTCTTTATTCAAATTGTCATCTTTGCCTAGAATGGGCCTCATCATACGTTTTTCCCCCTGCCTGCTGAAATTATTATCACCAAAATTAAAATTTTTAATTTAAAAAGATGAGACATGGGAGCAAATAACATAGCTTTCAGTAAGAATGCCTAATAGATAATATTATAATAATAGCTAACATACCTATAGTACTTACTTTGTACTAGCACTATTTCAAGTTCTTAACAACTGTTATTTCATTTGATCTTCATAAAAACTCTAGGATGTAGGTGCTGTTATTATTCCCATATTACAAATAAGGAAACTGAAGTATATAGGGTTAAGTCTTTTGCCCAAAATCACACAGGTCAAATTTGAACTCAAATCTCCCTTACTTCCAACCTGACAATCTGTGTTCTAAGGCACCCTCTGGTAGCTAATTCTGCCACCTGAGTAAAAAGGTTTTCCATCCTTCAATGCCAGCTCATATGTCACATTCTCTCTGAACCCTTTCCAAATCATCCCAACTCTGTATTAATCTCTCTCAAATAACATCTTTAAAGGTACTTTGTATCCCTCCAAT
This sequence comes from Sarcophilus harrisii, assembly GCF_902635505.1. NCBI lineage: Eukaryota > Metazoa > Chordata > Mammalia > Dasyuromorphia > Dasyuridae > Sarcophilus > Sarcophilus harrisii. Next base: position 602,160,923 of record NC_045426.1, read on the forward strand.
GTACTTATTATCTTCCAATTTTTATTATATAGGTTATTATCCTCAGTTCAAATCCCAATTAAGGCCAGAGGTCTTTGCTAGACCCCTTCCCACTGTTACATCTTTTCCCATGAGATTACTTTCCATTTGTTTCCCCTGTTAGAAGATGAATTCCCTGAGAGCAGGGACTGTTTTCTCTTGGTAACCCCAGAATTTAGCATGGGTCTGGGAGTAAGATTATGTATTAAGTAAATACTTATTTACTGACTCTTCCTATCTTTTGTCTCCTGATAAATCATAAGCTTCTTGAGGAAAGATATTTTGCATCCTATTCACATATGAATCCTTCAATCTCAGCATAGCACTTTGTACACAGCAGATGTTTAATAAATTATTCTAAAAAGTGAAAGAAACTGAATTTTATTAAATTGAATTGAGCACTAGGTCATAAAAGTATTATGGTCAGACAAAATCCTCTTTGTTGTTGTTGTTCAGTCGTTTTTTTCAGCTCTTTTCAACACTTCGCAACCCCATTTGGGGTTTTTCTTGGCAAAGATAATGGAGGGTTTGCCATTCTTTTATTCAGCTCGTTTTACAGATAAGGAAACTGAGGTTAACAAGGTTAAGTGACTTGCCCAGGGTCACACAACTAGGAAATACCTGAGACCAGATTTGAACTCAGTAAAATGAGTCTTCTTGACTCCTGGCCCTGCATTTATCCATCTGCATCACCTGGCTGCCTCTAAAATCCCCTTAGACAGAATTAAATCCCCAAGAGTCCAGGAAACTTAATCCATCCTCTTCATGGACACTCTAGACCAGTATTTCCCAACAGTCAGTCTGTAGCAAATCTTTACTGGTCCACAAAACTTTTACTACCAAGGTTCTTACTTTTTAAAACCTATAAACTTAAAAAATGCATGATTTCTCTTCCCTGCACCTCATGCCTCACAGTCCCCATTAGCTCCTTCTTCTTAGTCAATGCCTGTAAATTACCAAGGGCCATGGCCCTGAGACCATGGAAGGCAGAATGATCCGTGGTAGAGAATGTATATATGTCATCAATCTGCAGAATAATTTGGTTTGGAAAAGACTGACCTATAGTGAGGCACATCTATGCATGCTGGGATAAGCCAAACACCTGGCTAACTTATTCCAACATTTGCCAAAATAGAAATTACTAAAAATGTTTAAGGACTCTGGTGAGAGTATTAAAACATTACAATGCCTTTGACATTAGTCCTTAAGCTAAACCAGTCTTTCCCAAAAGAGAGCCCATTTAATACTCTCTCTAAAAAGTTCTACTTCGACAGTTTTCTTGGTGAAATCCAGGTCTTCTGACTACCAAACTATTGCTCTCTCTGCTTTATCACACTGTCTCATTATAATGTTATTATATATAGAATATTTTGTTTTACATATGTATATATTGTATATATTATATAGGTTATATAGAACAATATGTAATATAGTTACATATAATATATAATGTTATATGTATAAAATATTATAATTATCATGTACAAAGAGCCTCCAGACATGACCGCCTTGAAGGAAAATTCTGATAAAGAGGTGTCATTTCTGATATATCTAAGGAAGAGAGTTGTCTTGTGTCTTTTTGGTCACATTCTATCCCAATTAACTATCTGTCTATGACATCTTGCCATCAATCTTGCCATTATCTCACTTTTTCTACCTGGAATGGTGCCCTCCAGGACAAGTTTAGCATTTTGAAGGTTTCAAAAGAAAGTGTGGGAGAAGAGAAGTATCAGGCTGCATATCAAACAGAAAGTCTACAGAGCCCTCATGTTGACTTCACTATTATATACCTATGAAATCTAGACGGTCTATCAGCACCATGCTGGAAAACTCCATCACTTCCATTTGAATTGTCTTAGAAAGATCCTGAAGGTTACCTGGCAAGATAAAGTACCCATTGAGGTCCTCTCCAGAGCTAAACTGCCAGACATTCAAACTTTGTTACAGAGGGCACAACTCCAATGAACAACTGATCATGTAGTTTGAATATAAAAATGAACTTATCCAAAATGCTATTTTATGGAGAATTCACACATGGTAAACCATGGTAGTAAGTAGAAATGGTATAAAGACACTCTCAAGATATTTCTGAAGGACTTTAGTATTGCCTGTGAAAAATAGGAAACACTGGCATAGAACTGTCCAGCAAGGTGTGCCTGCATCAAAGGAGGTGCTATATTCCATGAGCAAAGCCCAAAGGAAATATGACCTATGCAAATTCAGAGTGACTTCCACTCTAAATGTTTTAATGGATTACTAATATTTAATCTGAGGTAGTACCTACTAGACTGATCAGCCACAGATGAATACCCCACATCCTGACTGCAACATTATAATGTCATTGGTTTTCTTTGAAAAATGAAAGATGAACAACAGCATTTTAAGTGCTTTATATATGTTAACTCATTTGATCCTTACAACAACTCTATAAAGTAAGTGTCATTATCTCCATTTCTTAAATGAAGAAACTGAGTCACAGAAAAGTGAAATAATTTGAAATGACCAGGATCATAAAGGAAAGAATAATTGTCTGAGACAGGATTTAAACTGAAGTCTTCCTGAATGCAAGTTCCATAATCTATCTATTGCATCACCTAGCTATCTATTCTGGCAAGATAAAGTATTCAATGTCTTGAGCATATAACTATTTCCCTGATGTATACATACAAACATACACACACATAAATATATTTATTTCTATCTATACATATATTTGGGTTTATATAAAATTAAGTCAAATAATCAATTATTCTTCCTCTCTTAAAGTAATTACCAAAATCAGACAAGAATACCTCTGTTGACTCAATAATTCAAAAGCATGAAAAGAGGTGCAAAAAAATCCTTAATAAAAATTTGGAAGTCCATTACATAAAATATCATTATGCAACTAGTATATTGGGATTGGTTGAAGAGACTCAATCATAATCCTTTAGGCTTATATAAAATAAAAAACTGGTTCAGAACTCAAGTATTCAAATGAAAGGCTAGCCAAGAAGAAAAAGTAGCTTTACCTCCTTTTCTCTGAAATTGTAAGGCAGAAGGAACCTTTGTCTCATTTCTACACACACCCTTTTGACTTTGTAAACTTCAAAAAGCTAGAAAATTTTGATTTCCCATAGGTGATCTAGCAGTATTATTAGAATATATGACAGTAGTGTCTATATCAAGAGGGAAAAAGTAGTTTTAGTACTTAATAAGGATCAGAGAAAAAAGTAACATCATAACTCAGGGGAATATAATAAAGACAGATGAAACTTCCAGGAATTATTGTGAAGTATTCACTTTGCCACATGTGTTCTCTAAGCTTGATCCCATTTTCCTTAGCCTTTCAATGTACTTGTGGGAGAGTGTGGTCCTAGTTTTGGAGTGATGTTATATAAAAACAGTATTAACTGTTTTTATATAAGTATTCGCATGAGTGCATAAAAATTTCTAAAAGCAAAGTCTAGCTTACTAATTGATATCAACTGATAGTGGGCAAAGCACACTAGTAGGTGCTTGTGAGCTAAAAATCTATAGAAATCATACCCTAATCCCCCAGGATACAACCAATAACTCTTTGAGGATATGTACTCAATTTCCCTCTGGGCTATCCAGCCTGCCAATTTGAATGAGGATGTGATATATTAGTGATATATTAGCCCCAAATTCTATGTCATCTACATACATACATATGTGTGTATATATGTGTATATATATGCAAACATATGTATGTATACACATATGTACATAGAGTTAGGCATACAGGCTTATTCCCTGACCAATGCTTTCAAACAATTAATCAGTTTAATTAACTGAATGAAAAAATAAAAATGATTGCCTGCCAGGAAATAAATAAAACAACCAGGTCATTTGATACATGTTTTGGCACAATATGGAGACAGCTTCATGCTCATAAGAATAAATGCCCCTTTCCCAAGGTTTGGAAAGTGTGATTGTCATTAATATTTCCAGTGTGTAACCATAGCAGATGGAAAGAAACACAGAACACTGTCACTGACATGGGATTTTCTCATTGGTGATTATAAAATAAATGATGTTATATTCCAACCACTCCCCCCCAATAAAAATGAACATTTACCATTGCCTTCACATCACTTAATTGTGGCTGAGGAGTGAATACAGACACACCCAATCTAAAACAAAACTATGATTGTAGGTGTTAAGATTTCTCTGAGGAATCATTTCCCTCTGATAACATAGGTTTCTGCCCTTCTCTCCCACTTAATGCCTTACTACTCCTACTTAAACTTATGTTTATGCCAAATAACTACCAAATTTATAGTGTTCAAATTTGTTTTCACTTTTTCTATGTCTTTCATTAACTTATGTGTCGGACATTGTATTCTCCTTATAATAATAATAATAATAATTAGTTTTTCTAAAGAACTTTAAAGTCTGAAAGTCTTTTACATATATGTTAATTCATTTGTTCTGCTAACCACCCTATGAGATGGGTACTATTATTGTCTTCATTTGACAGTAGAGTAAAAGCTCTTTCAGAGCAGGCACCCTCTTGTTTTTATATCCAAGTGCCTAGTGCATAGCAGTTGCTCAAAAACATATTTCTTAGATTATATTAAATCAAGTTAATGTTATCAATGGTTACTAAATCTTATTTTTTTTAAAAAAGCCTAGTTTTCTTCATTGTTATTTGGATATCTTTTAAAATCATTTTAACACTCTATATAGACCTTCTTATTTACTGATTACTATAGATCTTGTATCATCTTGATAAAATAATGATAATAACTATTATTTCCATAGCTCTTCACGATTTGCAAAGTACTTTATATATGTTGTTTCATTTGATCTTCACAACAACACTGTGCGTTAGTTACTAATGCCCTCATTTCAGAGTAGACTATAAGCCCCAGAGGGCTGATACTGTCTTGTTTTTATCTCCCCGTGGCCTAACACACAATAAATGTCTACTTCATTATATGGAATCAAGTCTATGTTATCAAAATCATTGTTTTTGTGACCATAGTTTAGGAAGCCAAGTGACACATCATCATTTACATTAAGGTAAAAACCAAGAAGAAATCCCAGTTTCCTCTAGTCTTGCCAGGGTCATCTCTTCTTACTAGAAAATGAGAATATTTGTTTCAAGTGGCTACATGGGTGACAGACCTTGAGCAAGGATCAAGTCTGTACCAGAAAAGCTCTAACAGGTTAAGATATACCTTAATCAGGATCCACATGTTTTTGGCAAGGGGGTCAGAGCACCCAAAGGACTGGCAGGAGCTGGAATAGGATGTTTCCTGGAGCCCCAGGCAAGTGGTTCTATAATAAAAGCTTTTTCAGGGCAGTTTTAAGATATTATAGCTTCCCCTTCCCCCTTAAGAAGGAGAAGGAAGTCTGTGAAAACTTTATGAAAGCTGTCTTAAATGCTTCCTGAAGGCAAGCCTGAACACGCTGCTTTGCTAATTGAGAGCCTGTGGCTGGCAAATGATAAAGCAGTGGATGGATTTCCATCCCTCCATGCCTTCCCACACACAAGGTGCTGCACAGTCTTGCTTCAAGGTGCTCTTACACCATCACATCCATCATCACTCATAGATTTGCCTAGTTCAGGCTTCTCCAAGGAGGCCCTTTGCCTGCACTCAGAGATGCTGCCAATTCAACTTAGGATACCCAGCTACAAATCAGAGGATGTTAGTCTGACGTCCATGGACAGATTTCAGAAGGTCCACAAATTTGTATGAGGAAAACAATTACATCTTTATTTTCACCAACTATCAACAGAGGAACTACTAACTAGTATTTCCTTCAATGATGAATGTCGGCCGCAAATCCTTATTCTAAGTCCATATACTTCACCAAAGGGGCCAAGATGTACAAAAAAAAAAAAGGTTAAGAACCATGAACTAGGTTCACCTACAGCACTTGTTATTGTTGTTGAGGCAACTGGGGTCAAGTGATTTGCCCAGGGTCACACAGCTGGGAAGTCTTAAAGTGTCTGAGGTCAGATTTGAACTCTGACTTCAGGGCTGGTGCTCAATGCACTGGCCCACCTAGCTGTGGTAGCTGCACTAAACTACCTTAATTGTCAATTGCAGCACTTTCAAAGACTCTGTTTGAAATTCATCTAAACTCTCCATAGAAATATTTCCATTGCCCTATGCTCTGTCTTCTATAATTTTATTTGTCGCTTCTCTCTCCCTCTCTTCCTCTCTCTCTCTCTCTCTCTCTCTCTCTCTCTCTCTCCCTCTCCCCTGCCCTCTCTCTTACTCTCTTTCTCTCTCTTGACCTAAGAATATGTGTCAGGCTCTAACCCCCAATCCCTTTAATCCTACTCACTCCCTTATTATTAGACTTCCAAGCCTACTCAAGAGGGAAAGCAAGTATGGAAAGAGAAAGAGAGAAGTAAAGGAGAGAAATAAATGATCTCAGAAGTTGTGAGTCAGCATTCAAGATTTTGCTGACCACAAACACAAACTCATCATAGATAACATCCAAGTGGTACAATACATGCCCAGACCTAATACAACCTGGAAGCACAGCCAGATGCATGCTACCTACCTCTAGGGGAATACTCATAGAAAAAGCAAATCATACCAATAGAAAGGGGGAAAAGCCCTCAGGAAGACTTGACCACCCAGGCACCATGCTGCAGTGAAGTTTTATCTGTGTCCTTTTTTTCCCTTCCCATCCACCATATGGCTCAGCAAATAAAGTCATAATGAGCTAATTTCCAAATATGTGGACCTGAGTACACACCCACATTCATCTACTCCAAATAGCAAGGATGTACCTTATGAATTTGCTAACTTCTATCTTGCTGCAAATGATGATGCATATTGCAAGATTCAGCATTTATTCATTAGATTCTTTGCTTTTTAATCTGTATCTGTGCATCATTCAGCTTCAGAGGGAGAGAGGAAGGTTTATCTTTTCTTGATTTTTCCCAGAGTACTGGCCACAACCAAAGGTCACTCTAATAATCGCTACTACAAAGTCCTATCTGGATTCTCCCCTCTCTCTCCAAGTACCATATGGCTCTGCCAAAGAAACATTAATTAGACTAGTTTCCAAACACTAGTGATTGAAATTCTGTCATTCCTTGACTAAATAACCAGCTCAAGCTAGTAGGGAAGTGAATGCACATTGGGCACAGAAGCTGCCCTCTTGCCCCCACAGCTCAATTGTTTTGCCTTCACTATTGCTTTAAGAGGATGAGCTCTTCTAAATTGTCTCTTCTTTTGGTGGAGAAAGCAGCAGAGGAACATAAAAGTAACTAAGCCTAAAAGGAATTCATTTGAAACATATTCTATGGGCTCCTGAAATTTCTTTTCCTTCTTTGGTTTCACATTGGAGATGAGAATGAAACTTAGGAAATAGATTTTGAGCTGGAAGGGAATTTAGAGGTCATCTAATCTAATCCTTTGATTTTACAGATTAGGAAGCAGAAGCAAAAAAAAAAAAAAAATGAACTAAATTTGATGGGTTACATGGGTTGTAAGTGTCAGAGTTGGGATTGAAAACTAGGCTCCACTGCTTTTTCCATTTCTCTACTCTGGATAACTCTCAAAAAGGGTAGGGCTTAAAGTACCTTAATCTTAATCTGGGAACAAGTCCACTTCAGCCTCAAAAAAGTCCATTCATTTAGTTAAGTATTTCAAGGTCCCTTCCCCAGAGTCTGCTACTATAGATTAAGCTTTTAGAGACAAAGAATCAAAGGCTAGAATCTTCCCAAATAAGCCATGTTCAGGAAAGGTACTTTGTCCCGATCTCTCTCCATTTTGGGAGTTCATTGTGTGCTTCATATCTTTGCTTAAATATGACTCCAGCTATGCTTATATTAACTATCCCCTAAATTATCTGATCTAATTAACCACTGGACTACAAGATTAACAAGAACATTTGCTGTCCTATAATTTGACCTCCGAAAGACCCTTTGTTGGAAAAGATTCTCCCTCCCACCCCCAATTTCACCACTATGGTCTGGCAGTGTAACTCCCTGTATCTCTCCGAAACTCTCAGGACCTATGTCCAACCCATTTGCCTTGGATTCTGGTTCCAAGAGAAGTTATAATGAACATAATGGGTCCCCATCCAATGCCTAGATGATCTTCCTGAGGATAAAATTTAAAGATGCTTTTTTAGTTAATGGTAGCTGTAGACATCTTGTCTTCTGTTAGTGGGTTCAAAAATCACTGTTCACATATGCTAGGATGTCTCCTGGATAGTACAGGCCATCAAGGGGCCACATTGAAATATTCTTGAAGAATTGACACTTTTAACTAGTTCATGTATACATGGGATCATCTCCTCTTGGCTCATCTCTGAACATACCTTCTTCTTGTCCTGTAGATCAGTATTCAATTGTATCCACTGTTCCTGATAATCCACTGTTCCTGAAATAAAAATACCAATAGAATCTACCTCTACTTTATAGTAAAGGTAAAGTAAAATAATATATAAAAAGAATTTTATTTTATGGCTATTGTCAGTGCTTTAGGGTTTATAAAGTACTTTAAGTATTGTCTCATTTGATCCTCACACAATCCTACAAGATAGATTCCTATTTTATAGAGAAGGAAATTAAGGTAGGAAGAAGTTAAGTGACTTGCTCAGTGTCATACAACTAAGTATCTGAAACTGGATTTTAACTGAGATCTTCCTGATTCTTTGTACTTCCAACTCTCTATACACTAAAAAGCATGATTTGAATAAAGACTACTTCCAAATGGAAAGAAAAAGAAAAAAAATTTTTTTTTTAAAATAAGGACTTTGAGAGTCGATCTTATTATTTTGCTGGTCTGTGATCTGATCTGGTTTTATCATTGCATCTCCATGCCTAGCAACGTCTTCCACAGATTAAATGCTTCATGATGTCTATAGAATTGAATTAAATCAAATTGAATTTTACTATCAAGCCTAACAAATTATCTAGAAAACTCAAATCTCTGTCAATTTGACACTGACAGAATGTTCCCTTCTTCCATCACAGGAATTTCCCAATACAAAGTACCTTCACCTCCATACCCTTTGAAATTTACTAATAGTGTAAGCTGACTAAGGTGGGTTTGTCATATAGGTTCAGTTATGGATTTTAATACTAATTCACTCTGATTCAGAAAAGCCAGCCTCTCATCTGCTGCCCAGGGATTATGAATAGGAAGCCCCAAATGACTTCAGACTAAAGCAGTATTCTGAAGAGCAATAGAGCTAGGATTACAACCAACCCAGCAAAACTGAGTATAATTCTTCAGGAGAAAAGAGGGAAATTCAATGAAAAACAGGATTTTCAAGTAGTCATGATGAAAAGACCAGAGCTGAATAGAAAATTTGATTTTCAAATACAGAACTCAGGAGAAGTATAAGGAGATAATCAGGAAAGCGATATCATGAAGGACTTAATAAGGTTTATCTGTTTATATTACATTCCTACATGGGAGGATGATACTTGTAACTCAGAATTTTCTCATTTTTATGACAGGAGGATATATAGACAGAGGGCACAGGTGTGAGTTGACTACAAAGGGTTATCTTTAAAAAATGAAATTAAGGAATGAGAGAGAAATGCACTGAGAGAAAAGGAAAGAAAGAAGTGGAATGATATAAATTATCTGCCATAAAAAGAGGCAAGCAAAAAGCTTTTACAGTGGAGGGAAAGAGGGGTAAGAGAGGATGAGTAAGTGAACCTTACTGTTATCAGAATTGGCTCAAAAAGGAAATGACATACACACTTAATATGGGTATAGAAATCTATCTTACCCTGGAAAATAGGAAAGGGAATAGGATATGGAAAGGGGGGAGGGTAATAGTAGAGAGGGCATATTGGGGGAGGGAGTCGTCAATAGCAAAACTCTTTTTAGAGGGGACAGGATGAAAGGAGAGAGAGAGAATAAAATAAATGGGGATAAATACAATGAACAATAATAACTGTAAAAAAAAGAATTTTGAATCAAGTTTCTCTAATGGCCTCGTTTCTCTCTCTTTTTTAAATTAAAGCTTTTCATTTTCAAAACATATGCATGGACAATTTTTTGACATTAACCTTTGCAAAATCTTGTGTTCCAATTTTCCCCCTCCCCCCAACTCCTCCCCAGATGGCAAATAATCTAATATGTGTTAAACATGGTAGAAATGTATGGTAAAAACCAATATATACATACATATTTATACAATTATCTTTCTGCACAAGAAAAATCAAATCAAACAGAAAAAAATGAGAAAGAAAATAAAATGCAAGCAAATAACAACAGAAAGAGTGAGAATGCTATGTTGTGAACCACACTCAATTCCCCCAGTCCTCTCTCTGGGTGTAGATGGCTCTCTTCATCACTAAACAATTGGAACTTGTCTGAATCATCTCATTGCTGGAAAGAGCCCTGTCCATCAGAATTGATCATCATATAATCTTGTTGCAGCGTACAATGATCTCCTAGTAATACTTATTTCACTTAGCATCAGTTCATATAAATCTCTCCAGGTAAGGCCTCATTTCTTTTTTTTTTTCCGTTTTTTTTTTTTTAATTTTTATTTTTTTATTTAATAGCCTTTTATTTACAGGATATATGCATGGGTAACTTTACAGCATTAACAATTACCAAACCTCTTGTTCCAATTTTTCACCTCTTACCCCCCCACTCCCTCCCCTAGATGGCAGGATGACCAGTAGATGTTAAATATATTAAAATATAAATTAGATACACAATAAGTATACATGACCAAAACGTTATTTTGCTGTACAAAAAGAATCAGACTCTGAAATATTGTACAATTAGCTTGTGAAGGAAATCAAAAATGCAGGTGTGCATAAATATAGGGATTGGGAATTCAATGTAATGGTTTTTAGTCATCTCCCAGAGTTCTTTTTCTGGGCATAGCTAGTTCAGTTCATTACTGCTCCATTAGAAATGATTTGGTTGATCTCGTTGCTGAGGATGGCCTGACATCAGAACTGGTCATCATATAATATTGTTGTTGAAGTATATAATGATCTCCTGGTCCTGCTCATTTCACTCAGCATCAGTTCGTGTAAGTCTCTCCAGGCCTTTCTGAAATTATCCTGTTGGTCATTTCTTACAGAACAGTAATATTCCATAATATTCATATACCACAATTTATTCAGCCATTCTCCAACTGATGGACATCCATTCAGTTTCCAGTTTTTAGCCACTACAAAAAGGGCTGCCACAAACATTCGTGCACATACAGGTCCCTTTCCCTTCTTTATGATCTCTTTGGGATATAAGCCCAGTAGTAACACTGCTGGATCAAAGGGTATGCACAGTTTGATAACTTTTTGAGCATAGTTCCAAACTACTCTCCAAAATGGTTGGATTCGTTCACAACTCCACCAACAATGCATCAGTGTCCCAGTTTTCCCGCATCCCCTCCAACAATCATCATTATTTTTTCCTGTCATCTTAGCCAATCTGACAGGTGTGTAGTGGTATCTTAGAGTTGTCTTAATTTGCATTTCTCTGATTAATAATGACTTGGAGCATCTTTTCATATGACTAGAAGGCCTCATTTCTTAAACAAACAAACAAACAAAATCCTGAAAATGATATGTCAAAAAATATGATGAGGTATCTTAGAAAATAGCAGTTACCTGTTGCCACATGTGCCCAAATGGAAACTAGATGATTAATTTTTCGAGTATGATGAAGAGCTTCCCCCATTCATTACTAAGTAAAATTATGACCCATTCTAACTACTAACTCCTATGATTCTACAAAGTAAATATGTCAGTAATTAAAGAATCTGAAATTTGTGGGGAAAGAACAATTATTCAAAATGATGACATTGGAAAAAAAGTATGAAAAAAATAGGGTGACTATGTAGCAAGATCAATAGCTGAATAGCCTATATGTTCCAATGGCATTTCTTCACTGTCATGGGAAATACCAAGGAAGGTTCCCAGTGAAACCCTTTTGGTGGCATGCACAACAGTTATGAAACATGGACAGACATGGATTGGGTATTGGAATACCCAAACTGATGAGATCAAAGATCCTTTGGAGGACTGTATTCTCCCTCCATCATTGAAGCTCCCAACCCCTCTATAATTTAGTAGATGCTCTTTCAGCATTATTGTAGTCAAAACTTTATTATTCTATAGCCAATCTGCTAATGAGCCCCTCTGAATTTGACTTGGGGAAATAGGGAGATCTAATCTCAAAAAAATAAAATAAAATAAAAACAAAAATGAAACACTACTATTGTGAAAAAGCTTCAGAAGGATTTACCAGATTGGCAAAAGTGTTCATGATAGAAAAGAAAGGTTAATCTCAGATTGGCTAAAATGACAGGAAAAGATAATGATGAATGTTGGAGAAGATGTGGGAAAACTGGGACACTAATACATTGTTGGTAGAGTTGTGAACTGATCCAACCATTCTGGAGAGCAATTTGGAATTTATCAAATTATGCTTACTCTTTGATCCAGCAGTGTCTCTCCTGGATCCATATCCCAAAGACATCATAAAAAAGGGAAAAGAACCCACATGTACCAAAAATATTTGTGACAGCCCGTTTTGTAGTGGTAAGGAACTGGAAACTGAGTGGATGCCCATCAGTTGGGGAATAGCTGAATGAGTTATAGTATATGAATGTTATAGAATATTATGTTTCTTTAAGAAATGATCAGCAGGATGATTTCAGAAAAGCCTGGAAACACTTGCATGAACTGATACTAAGTGAAGTAAGTAGAACCAAGAAAATATTGTACACAGCAACAAGATTATATAATGATCAATTCTGATGGATGTGGCTCTTTTCAACAATAAGATGATTCAGGACACTTCCAACAGACTTATGATGGAGAGAGTCATCTGCATTTAAGAAAAAAAAAAAAAAAACTATGGGGAATGTGGTTCACAATACAGTATTTTCACCTTTTTGTTGTTTTTTGCTTGCTTTTCCCATTTTGATCTGATTTTTCTTGTACAGCATGATAATTGTTGAAATATATATAGAAGAACTGTACATGTTTAACATATACTGGATTACTTGACTCTAGGGGAGAAGGTAGAGGGAAAGGAGGAAGAAAAAATATTAAACATAAGATTTTGTGTGTGAAGTATTTTTGCTTGTATTTTGAAAATAAAATTCCATTTTTTTTTAAAGGAGGGGAGAAAAGAAAGGTTAAGAGTCTCTGAACTAGAAGACAGGATTTATGATCTTACATAACACCTTCCTATCCCCAAGGCTTCCACAGACAGTAGGGAACAAAGGCCAATCTTGGTGTCTAAAGTGACCACAGATCTTGTTTAGACACTGTCTTTATCCCTCAAAATACTGTGGTTGATGGAAACAAGGAATTGTCCAGTTTAAAATTCAATTTGTCCATAAAAACATCCATACCGCTATAAGATTTTAAGTGTAGCATGTTCTCTTAAATTTTTTACTGAACTCAACACTTTTCTCCTTTTGTAAGTATCTGAATTTGTTAAACTATTACACACACACACACACACACACACACACTATATATATATATATATATATATATATATATATATATATATATATATATAATTTTCCCTAACTCTGGATTAAAGAAATCATAAGAGAAATCCTTTATACTAAATGGTCTGTCCTGAGACTTACCATTCTAAACTGGATTGTAAGCTTCATTCTTGTCCAAGTCTCTCTAGCACCCAACACAGAAGTTGACATGCAACAGGTAATTAATAAATATTTCTTGATTGATTGATTGATGTGAGTTATACAGATAGTGATGATAAGTAAAAAGCTGAGAGCTAAATAAGAAAAAATTAGACTTGCAATTCAGCAGGAGTATGATTAAATTTCTTTTTGGTAATCTTAGGGAAATTCATAGATAAAAGATTTTTAGAGATTTTAGATTTTTCAATTTTTCAGAAATCACCTAGTTCATATCCTCACTCTCTCTATTTGTAGAAACTGAACTCTGGCTAGACTCATTAAGTTACTTAGCCAAGTCCACAGAAGTAGTAAGTAAAATAATAATAGTAACTGATGTATAGAATCTTAAAGATTGCAAGATGTTTTGACTTATAACAACTCTGAGTTAGGGACTATCCTCTTAATTATCCACATTTTACAAATAAAGAAACCAAGGCTCTGAGTTCAATGATTTCACCATGGTCCTAGAGCCACTAAGTATTAAATACAAAGTGTAAAAGCTGGTTTTCTTTACTCTGTCTAGAAATCTGCCTATTATGCCGAACTGCCTTAAAAACAAACAAACAAAAAAATACCATACCAGCTGAAAGTATATAGCATTTTAAGTTTTGCAAATTGTTCCACATACATTACTTCAAGATTCTCATGGCAGCCCTGAGAGATAGATTCTATTATTGTCCCCATTTTATAGACAAAGATATAGAGACTGAGAGTTAAGTAATATGTCTATAGTTATTCATCAGTAAGTTCTAGAAGCAGATTTTGAAATCACTTCTTCCTAATCCCAGGTCCAGGATGTTATGCATTATGACACACTGCCTCATCCAGCAAAGGCAATAAGGGCTAGACTGGTGACCAAAGGAAATATTAGAACTCATCAAAACCAGAATCAACATTCCCAACAATGGAATCATTTAGGAAAAGGGCTTGCCATGATGACCTTGGGGGCAGAGGAAGAGGGAAAGGATATTCTCCCCCTATGATTCAATTATTTGATTCAACCGCAGTACTCTGTCACTGACTAAGGTTTGGGAGGGAATAAAGATATGGAAGCCATTATGGTTCACATTATCCAGTAAATGAATGGAAGCATTTGTTCATCAAAAAGAAAGAGAACAAAGAATTTTACATTTTAAATTTATCTCAGGAGTTGGACAAAATGTGGTCGGCTTTTGTTATTGTTGAATGAAAGAAGAGGAAACTGGCAAGTGAACATTTAATAGGAAAAATATATAGCTTGCACAACTTAAAAATAAAATCTAACAGTTTGCATTTTTTAGCACCTTTCATGCAAGCATCTCAAAATGCTTTATAAAAATTAATTAAGCCTCCTCCTCTTTCCCCCTTCCAGCACCCTCAGGGTAGGCATTATTTTACATATGGAAGCGAGTGCTTCAGAAGGTCATGACAACATCTGGGGGCCCGCTGACACAAGGAACTCAACCCCATCCTGGAGAGGAAATTCTGTCCAGTCTTCCTAAAAGGAACTCACCTGTCCTCCTGTCACCCAGACCCAGCCATCCGTCAACTAAGCAGCTACTACCCTTAGAACTCTGGGGCCACCTACTGGGAAAAAACTTTGCAACTAACTGGACCATGGCTGGATCAAGTCCTAATGCTGCCCTCTGAATCATTATCCTTTTTTTTTTTTTTTTTTTTTTTTTTTTTTTTGCCTTTATAGCCTATGTAGACATCTTTTTTTTCCCACTGCTAGTAACTATATGAGAAAATAGGAAAAAGACAAACTCCCATTCGATATACTTTGTCAATATCAAAGTGTCTTTTTTTACTTAAAATTTTTAAAATGTGGAAATGTTAAACAAATGATAAAAAATAAGAGAAAAGGTCCTGTACTAGCAGTAAAAAAAAAAAAAAAAAAAAAAAAAAAAAAAAAATTCTGGGTTATAGCTCTAATTCCACCACTAACTAGTTATGTGATTTTAAGAAAATTACTCAACCTCCCTAAGACTATTTCTTTATAAAAAAAATTTAATTGTTGGACTCAATTTCCCATTCATCTCTCAAATCCTACAAAACGTTCTTCCATTTTCATCCAAACATTTTTTTTCCTTTAGTTCCTGTCATGATCTTGGAGATTATTCTGCCTAATAGAAGCTTGCCATCTCTGTACAACCAGTTAATAAAGAAAATGTTTTATCTCAAAGTAACAAGTTGACACCTGGGCACAATTTTAAGCTACTGTTAAACAAAACAGAAACAGAAAAAAAAAAAAAAAAAACCCAACCCAGCATCCTATTTACTCACTACTAATATAAAAAGTTAATGAGAAAAAGAAATGTGAATATTTTGTTCAATATTATTAACTTACAGTCACCATAGAGACTAATGCTAGGAGAAAAACAGTAATGATAAATGTCAGAAATACACCCAACACGCAACTCTTTAGAATTATGTTGTGAAAAATATTCTTAGTAGATATTATTAAGCATCTTAAAAACATATATACTATCTTAGGAAATGTCAAAGCTATGACCACTTTAATCTGTTCATAACTCATTAATTCATTAGGCATGCAGCTCGTATGAGTTCCCCTAGGACAGTGAGTAGACTTTCATGGTAAATTTATAGGAGGATACAGAGATGGAGAAGGGTTTGAATAAAATAAGCAAGCATAAATGGATTGTAAATTTGGAGGTTTTGTGGTAAATGTTTAATACCTTACTCTCCAAGGGGGAAAGATGTTCATGTAACACACTTTTTAAGTTTATTCTACATGGTTAACATTTTCTCAACTTTCTTCAGTCTGGACAATCCACAAAACAATAAATCAAGCCCTGATTTGCAGCATTTTTTGATTTTCATGGGGCAAATGCTCACACTGAAAATTTAACTATCACCTCTCAAGAGTTGATTCAGGCTAACCAGAACATCTCTGATATTTTTTAAAAGTCAAAGGTACAATCACTTCAAGCTTGGAATAATTTATTAATTCATTCCACATGCAACTCCTATGAACTGACATAGGACATTGAGTCAAATATAATGGACAGATATGGATGGGTTGTGAGGCAATCATTAAAGGGAATAGCTATATCTATAAAACATAGACCCATTGGATTATATGGAGCATCTCCTATTTCAACAGTCATAGATTTACTTGGTTTACTTTTAAGACATGTTTCACTGAGAAATTATAATGACCAAGCATGGCCACAAGGAAAATATATGCTTCTTCCTTCTGCTTCTCCCTCTCTTTCCACTTGTTTGGGTAGGTAAGGGACAATAAGTATAAAGTATATTTGTAGCATCTGACTTTCTTTGATAAGTTGGTTTGTTTTGCTGAACTTTTATTTTCTTTCTTTTAAAAAAAAAATCCTTATTAATGCAATCTGACACATTTGCAGAATGTTTTCCCATTACACTTATTATTAAGGGATGGTTCTCCAGGAGAGGGTAGGGGGTGAGATTTAGTGAAAAATGTAGGTGGTACATAAAACAGATAACAGTGAAATTTTATTTTTAAATTATAACAACTATTTCGTTCTACAATATTAGAACCAACATTAATGCTCCTATTGCTGTTGCTCTTGAATTTTTTCTGAATAAAAGAGAATAATCTCAAGGGAAATCTTCCCTATGCTTAGATCTCTTCAAAAAGAGATTTCCCCTGAGCTATCAAGGCTTAAGTATCCAAAAAATTTGTAATGCTGGGTCCTTACATCTCAGAGGAAAAGAGAATTTTAAAAGTAATGGTGAAATCTTATTTATTTTATACCTTCATTTGTAAATCTTTAAAAAAATTTTTTGCAAATACAAATTTAACACAACTTTGATAAGTAAGTAAACAATAAACTGGGGGATAATCTTTGTAGCAAGATTTCCTAATAAAGGTCATGGTTCCATGATATATAAGGAATTGATCCAACTTTAGAAAAACAAGAGCCATTTCCCAATCGATAGATGGTCTAAAGATACAAACAAGAAGTTCTCAAAGGAAGAAACTCAGATTATGAATAATTATGTTTAAAAATGCTTCAAATTCATAATGATTAGAAAAGTAAAAATTAAACAACTCTGTGGTTCCAACTTATATCCATTAGACTTGCAAGAATGACCACAAAAAGAAAATAATAAATGTTGTAGGAGTTATGGGAAAACAAGTACCGAGGCACTATTGTTAAAGATGTAAAGGAATCAGTACAATCTAAAAAACAATTTGAATTTATGTACAAAATAAAAAACAGAATCTATCTATGACTAGTTATACCATTGTTAGGCTTGTTCTACAAAGAGATTAAAAATGAGGAAAAGTTCTTATATGTACAAAAATATTTATAACAATTCTTTTTGTGGTATTAAATCTGAAAATTATGGGGTTGCCCATAAATTGGGGATTGGCTGAACAAATTATATGGTATATAAATATAATGATATACTATTGTGTTGAAAGAAATAAGAGAAAAAATAGATATGAAGGGAAATGGAAAAACTTGTATGGATTAATGCAGAGCAAGATGAACCAAACTAATTTGTATTATATCGATATTATTTTTAATTGAACAATTTTGAAAGAATTAATAACTGATCAACTAAATGATAAGTCAAAATTCCAGAAAACTGTTGAAGACGAACATTTTCCATCTCATAATGATGAAGTAAGGGACTGATGAAAAATAAGGAATTTGTTTTTAGATATAACCCCTATAAGAATGTGTTTTACTTGACGGTGTTTATGTAAAAACAAAAGAGGTTCTGTATGTCTGGTGAGGGGTAAAATAGAGAAAAACAAAGAAATACTTTATAATCTAAAAAAAAAGAAAGAAAAAAATGAAAAGTATAAAAGGAACATCCATTGATACAGGATTAAAAACCTCCCACACAATTACTATATTCAGACAGTTCTGCTTCTAGGAGACTGCAGAGTCCTTTGAGACCTTCAGCTGCCTCCAGGAACCTCACTGTTAATGTTTGAGGCCAGAGATCCACAAAAAGGGCAAGATCTTGAAGTTGCTAGTGCTGGAGCAATTATGGGCTATCTTGCCTAAGGATCTCCAGCCCTGGTTACTGTAGCATCACAGAGAATGCTGGAGGATTTGGATAGAGAACTTGATGAGTCAGGATAGTAAATGGAAAGATGACTTCATTTTTTGATGTTTAATTGCTTCTTTTTTTCCCTAACATCACCTTATTTCTCAGTGACTCCACCCATTCCTCTACCCACCTAAAACTCTCCATTGTAACAAAGAAGTACAGTTATGTAAAGCAAATCAACATATCAGCCCTGGCTGGAGCTCTGCCATCTTTTCACCACTATCCTACCATTTCTTTTCTTTAAAATGAAATTTTATCAATAAAAGATTAATATAATTAATATATAAAAAATATAATGACCAAGCTTGGACCCCAAAAAAAAGCTATGAGGTAACACTCCCTCTCCTGTCACCTGCAATCTTCCACCTGCACTCTTCCTACCCCCTACTTCCTTCCAGAAGGAAGGGACTATAAGTAGGGAAACCTGAAAATAACACCAGACTTTTTCAACATGTTGGTTGATTCCACTAATTTTTAAAATTCCTCTTTTTTTATAAGGAATAGCTCTCAGGGAATGGGAAGAAGGAAGGACATATTTGGAAATGTAGGTTAAAAACAAGAGACCTCAAGAAAAATTATTTTAGCAAAGCTTAAAGTCTTTCTATAAGATGGTTATGTTTTTTATTTAGATTTCAGCAGTTTAGAGCTATAGGTTCATTAACATAGATGAAAATCAAAACTCCTCTTTGCTTTAGCAAATGGTTCTTTAGGAGCTGCTTAAACTAAAAAAACAAACACACAAACAAAAACAAAAACATTCTTTAGTGAACTATGTGGCGATAAATTTCTTCAAAACTATCTATCTATTCTGATACAATGCCCACAAATCTATACTCGAAGACTTGGTAGGATCTGCTAAGCTCAGGATTGTGCTTCTCAGCCGACATAGCCATCAAGATCATGGCATGATGGGCATCAAGACAAGACAATAATAAAGTCCTCTTCTTTTCACTAATAGAAATTGAACTTCTTTTTCAAATATTATGCATTCTTGTTCTTTTTTTATCTTAAAGATCACACCCTTAAGGATAAATGGATTTCTACAATCTAAACCTTATGGAACCAATCTTTCAATTCAATACTATGTGCAAGGTACTATATGAGAAGCTGTAGTTATAAAGATAAAAATAGATACCAATTCCTCCCTTTGACACACTGAAATTCTGCAGAGGATAGAATATGCAAATAAGCTATTAACAATGGGAAATGAGGAAAGACTTCCTATTAGAAGTGATATCAACCTCAAAAGAAGCTAAGAATTTCAAGAGGTGGGAAGTAAGGGAGGAAATTGGTAGTAAGGGGAATATTTTCTCAAAATAAAAATAGTACTTATTACATCTAAAACAAAAACAAAAACAAAAATAAGAGCCTGTTTCTTAGTAAGCAGCAGTCTGGATGTGATAGCGAAATTTTTTTCTTAATAAATAAAAATTGGCCTATCAGATAAGTTTCTGTGAGAATTGACTTTTCAACCATATCTAGAGGAAGTATGAAAGCTAAGACCCACTTTAATGATTACAATGTAGGCTTTATGATCACAGTAGCCAATTAATACAGGATCTTAATTACTAAGTAGTCTAATTCTGATAGGTATCTTAATCCTCTGTAACAGGGTGGTTTTCAAAATGATGCCTAAGGCTTTTCCCTTCTCTGGGTTTCCTTACCATTATACTCTCCTGGTTCTCTTCCTCACTTAGTTGACTTTCCCCTTCAGTCTTCTTTGACTCATCATCCATATCCAAAAGCCTATCTTTAGGAATTTCTGATGACTCTTATGAGTTTTCTGACCATAAAGTCTTTTTCAAAGACCTAATCAATTCTAATGGATTTATATATATATATATATATATATATATATACACACATGCGTGTGTATATGTATGTGTGTATATTTATATATAATAATTAATATATATATATATTATATATAATATGTATAATAATTAATAATATATTTGAATATATATTCAATCGTATATATTGACAGATCTATATATGCAGCCCCAGGATCCTTTTCTGAGTTACAATCTTACATCACCAACTGCTTATCGGACATTTACAACTAGATGTCCCAGAACCAGTTCTCAACATGTCCAAAAGATAATTCCTTCTTTCATTCAAAGTCCATGCTTTTTCTGGACTTCCTGATTTCTGTTAAAGGTGTCATTCTTCTAGACTCCCAGCTTCAAAACCTTAACATTTCCTTCAACTTTTCATTCTCCTTTGCTGTACATACCTAGTCTTTTGCCAAATAGTACCATTTATGACTCCATAACATATCTTGCATATAATTCCTTCCCTATTTTCGTATAATTAACATTTTAAGCCAAGTATCATTACCTCTCCCCAGGATTATTGCAAAGGCCTCTTAAATGGTTTCCCTGCCTCAAGTCCCTTCCCTCTCCAGTCCACCTGTCAATGATATATTTCCTTAAGGACAGTTCTATGTCACTCCCTTATACAATCAACTCCAATAGTTATCAGTTGCCTCTTATAAATTCTGCTTAGCTTTAAAACCCCTTCATAACTTGGATTCCACTTAACTTTCCAGCTTCATTGAATGTTACCCCCCTTTCACTCTATCATGCTACTAAACCAACTTCTCTCTGTTCTTCACACATGATATTTCATCCCCCATTTTTATGCCTTTGCACTAGCTTTCCCCCATATCCAGAATACAGACCTTCCTTACCTCTATTTTATAGAATCCTCTTCCTTCAAGATGTAGCTCAGGCGTCATTTTCTCCATGAAACTTTTCTTGATCCCTCCCAACTGCCAGGATTTCCCACACTAATTACTGTGTATTTAACTATTTTGTATTTTTCAATATTCATTATCTTTATACTTATTCTGTATAGGTGTATGTATACATATATGCATATATATACATATATGTATGTGTGTATAGGTTTGTTTCATGTGTATATATGTATGCCCAGATTTATATATATCTCTATATATACATATATATATACCTACACATGCATACATTTTTTCCCTGATAGAATAGATATTTATATTTTTATATTTGCATCCCAAGCATGTAGCAAAGTATCTGACACAGAGTTGGTTCATAGCAAATACTTCATTATTGGTTGATCAATGCACAGTAATTTATAAATAAATACTTATGTATATTTAGGTGACAGCAGATAGAGCATGGGGCTTAGAATAGGGAAGACTCATCTTTATGAGTTCAAATCCTACCTTAGATATTTACTAGCTGTATGACCCTGGGAAAATCATTTAATCTTGTTCATCTCAGTTTTCAAATCTGTAAAATGAATTAGAAAAGGAAATGGCAAACTACTTCAGTATCTTTGCCAAGAAAACCTCAAATGAGGTTATGAAGAGACAAACACAACTGGAATGACGGAATAACAACAAATGCAAATTGGGGGTGAATAATAAAAAAGTTACACTGATAAAAAAAATTAGTTTTTAGATCATTGTTGGAGAAGGACTACATGTAGGTTAGTCCCTTTACCTCTTTAGAGCCAAGAGGCTTTCTAAGGTTCTTTCAGGAATTTAAAGAAGCTAAGACAAGGCAAGGGCTATAATAAAAATGATTTCTAAAAAAAGCCAGAAATTTCACTTCAGTTGGTGAAGTAGTTTTCAAAGGTGCTTAAGGTGTTTCCAAACCTTCCCCAAGATCTATGCTACCTATTTATTACTATGAAATAAAACTCCCTAATTACACTGCTATGAAATGTGACCTTTCTTTCCATCTGGCATTGAGGTTTGGCTATAATCATTAAAAACATACAGGTGTGCTAACAATACACTCCTGTATAAAAGACATTTGACACAGAATTGGGTAGATGGGACAGAGAAATTTACAGTATGTCTTTCACAAATTTGAAGCTTGATTGTGATCGAAAAAACTTTTAATAACAGGGATCTTTCAGCCAATGATCCTGCCTGACTCCCTCCAACTCATGAAACATCCTAATTGAATCTCTGAACAAAATAACTAGTTAAAACTGCTACTCCAGGGTATTGTAGGATTTCAGCTAGAAAAGTGACAGCTAGAAGTATTCTACACGCATGTGTAATCTGCCATTAGCATTACCTGATCTGTAGCATTTGGTTGTCAATAGTGTACCTTTAACAATGAATTGGTGCTTCTTCTATGACCTGTGGAATTAACTTGATTTCTAGGGCCCCAGAATTCTAGCACTAGTGAGGACCCATAATTACTTTGCCATGTTCCTGTTCCTTTTTCCCCTCATATGGGTGCCCAGAACTGCAAAGGTTTTCTTGACAGTAGCAATGTCCACATTTCCAATCAACAAATTTGAAAGTCAATGTATTTACTCAGAGCAAAAGAATTCATGTGAAGAGAAAAGTTCACAAATTCTGTTTGAGAAGTTTCATAAAGTTCATAGGATTATATCAACCAAAGAGTAAGAACTGAAAAAAAGAGTAAGAGCCCTCCTCGTCAAATTCCTTTATTTTATAGATGAGGAAACTAAAGAGTATAGAGAATAAATTAATTACTCAAGGTCAATCAAACAGGTAGCAAATGTCAGAGCAAATAAATCCATAGCCTAGATTCTTTTCACTATAACAAGCAGGTAGCAAACCAAATTGCATATTTCAATACTATTTAAACATTTCATCCATATAAAGAAGAGTTTTCAGTGAGTCACTCAGCAAATAAAGGAAATAATTAAGGGAAGAGAATAGCTAAATCTAAGTGCCACATGTCTGACTTTTTGGACTGTGCTCTGACCTTATAGAAAGTGATTATATTGACATTACCTAAAAAAGCGATGGTAAATATTTGATTTATGGCTTCTTTTTGTTTTTCATTTTAATGATTGAGATCTATTTCCTTCACAAAAATCCTATTTCATTGGCTCATCATGGTATAGAGGTGACCTGGGGTTCACAAAGGCAATACCAGGAAAGCACAGACTCTAGTAGATTCCACCAAACTCCAAAGGCTTCAAATATGGTTTGTTAATTGATTATAATCCAAGGAGGAGTGTTGTTACATTGAGATCCTCCTCAGAATATGAATTTTCTTCCTTCCTTGTTTCCTTCTGTTTTTTTTTTTTTCCCTCTTTTGGCGGGAGGGGAGAGAACAAGGAAGGAATCACAGCAACTCATAAAACCATCTACAAAGACAGAAAGGGATTATGATCTCCTTCAATGAACAAAGGAACCATACATTTTCTTTGAAAATATGCCTGTGAATTACGTGTGTCTTTTAAAATGTAATGCCAAAAAATTAACCTGTACTGGAAGTCATATGAACAAGGTTCTGGAATAATTGTAAATTGAAGCAAGTTATCTAATTTCTCCAGTCCTCATTTTTATCTCAAATTTGTCTCTAGTAAGATAATACTTGTAAAGTACAAAGCACAGTGCCTGGCACATAGTAAGTGCTTAATAAATTCTTGTTCCCCATTGGTAAAATTAGGAATTTGGACAAACTATTCTAGAAGATGTTTTTTATTTTACTATTCTATATTAGGAGAGAAAATGATATAAATGAATGGATGGATGGTGGATGGATGGATGGGTGGATGGATGAATGTATTTGTAGAGCCAAATGGCAATTTTTATGGATTTAGTAATACATTCAGCAAATAATCACTAAGCATCTTATATATGCAAGGCCCTGTACTAAGGTCCCAACAATATTGTGAGCATGTTTGATCAAAAAAAAAAAAATAACCTCAGGCACCCTATGGAATGCTATCTTGCCAACCCATGTCTAAAAAAGGTTCAGCCAGCTCTGATCTCCATGGCAACCTGATGAGGTCAATCCCCAGAGCAAATCTGTCAGAGTCAGCTTTCCCATGGGGCAGACTGATTCATCTAATCATATTTACCAAGTGCCTATTATGAGCAACTTGTCAATCTTGCCCCAGGAGCAAGCTCAGTGTTTGTGTCAGTCAGCTCCATTGAAGGGATCAGAAAGTATACAGAGGAACATTAAACGAAAGTGAACATATCCATTTATCCAAGCGGGAAGGTGGTGTAGTGGTTAGAATACCAGACTTAGAGTCAGGAAATTTTCAAATCCTACCTAAATGCTTACTAGCTGTGTGATTTTGGTTAAGTCACTAAACCTCTCAGCCTCAATTTCTTCATCTGCAAAATGGAAATAATAATAACATCTATCCCATAGTGCTATTAGAAGAATCAAGTAAGATCATAAATGTAAAGTATGTTATAAGAATAAATTGATTACTCAAAGTCAATCAAGCAAGTAGCAAATGAATCCATAGCCTAGTTTCTTTTCACTATAGAATGCCCAGCA
This sequence comes from Sarcophilus harrisii, assembly GCF_902635505.1. NCBI lineage: Eukaryota > Metazoa > Chordata > Mammalia > Dasyuromorphia > Dasyuridae > Sarcophilus > Sarcophilus harrisii. The sequence goes on from NC_045426.1 coordinate 602,185,894, forward strand.
AACCAAATTGCATATTTCAATATTATTCAAACATTCCATCTATATAAAGAAGAATTTTCAATGAATCACTCAGAAAATAAATAAACTCAAGGGGAGAGAATAGCTAAATCTAAGTACCACAATTTCTGGCTTCTTGGATTGGGCTCTGACTCTATAGAAAGTGATTCCATTGATATTACCCAAAAAAGCGATAGAAAAGTTCTATAGAAACATTAACTTTATAAAGTTCAATCATTTTCTATTGTGTCCAACTCTTCATGACTCCTTATGAGTTTTTCTTAGCAAAGATATTGGAGTATTTGCCATTTCCATCGCCAGATCATTTTATAGATGAGGAAACTGAGGCAAACAGAATTAAATGACTTATCCAGGGTCACACAGCTAGTAAATACCTGAGATCAGATTTGAACTTGTGAAGATAAGTCTTCCTGCCTGCACTCTAGTTTTTTGGAGGGTTTTTGTTTTTTTGTTTGTTTATTTTTATTTTTTTTATTTTTTTTTGCTTCTTTGTTTGTTTGTTTGTTTTCAACTATAAGAAATTGTAATAAACAATTGTGGTCCAGAAAGAACACTAGGTGTGGAATCAAAACCAGCTCCACTTCTTATTAACTGTGATATCTCAGGCAAGTCATTTAATCTCTCTGGGTCTGATCTAAGTTATTACATCTGAATAATGGAGATAATAATATTGCAAAGTCTCTCACTGTTATTGCGAGGTTCTGATGACATGACATGTGAAATTCTTTGTAATCATAAACAGCTATACAAATGTCAGCTATTATTATTAATTGAAACTCACCAGTTTTTGTGGGAAAATAAACAGTAACATCCATCAGAGCTGTTTGGATGTCTAAATAACCATTCTTTACCTTTCCAAATGGTTTTGCCTATTGTGTGAAAGCAGCCTTCATCATTTGAAACAATATGTTGACCTGATCTCTGCCCCTTGATCTATTGCACCTTGACTGATGAAAAGGAGTATCCACAACTACCAATCCAATTTAATTCATTTAGACAAACATTTATCAAACACCAACTATGTATAAACATTAATCTAAATGTGGCTATTCTTGGCATTCAATCTCAGTCCCACAATCAAAACTGCTGACATGATCCTAAAGGAATTGAACCACATCCATACTGACTTTCTTGCCATAAATAAGACCAGAAAATGTGAAAGAGTACCCATCTATTGTCTAAAAGGTTCTTCTTATAGAGGTGAATATAGGAATTGGAAGAGTTAAAATAACATGGGAAAGGTGAGGAAAGGGAGAAAGAAGTGGGGAGGAGAAGAGAAGGAACATCATTAGGTAAAAAATCAGAGGACCTAGAGTCAAACCTGAGCTCTGCTACCTGAGATTATCTTGGACAAATCATTTTACTCCCCTGAGCCTCAGCTTCTTCATCTATAAAATCTATATCATCTATAAAATGAGACAGAGAGAAGGCACTAGGATGGAAGATGGGACTTGAGAGTTCAAAAAAGCCAGGAGATTGGGAGGAGTTTCAAGTACAGAGGTCCACCAGTGAAAATGCCCAGAATTTAAAAATGGAGGAATTTTATATTATAAGAAACAGCAATAAGACCAATGATATGGGATTGCAGATTATATGGGAGTGAATAACATGTAAGAAGACCAGAATGGTATAAGAAAGCTGGGTTATGAAATGTCTTACTATTCCATGAGAGGAAGAACTGGATTTGCCTTTCTTTGTATCCCCAGTATTTAGCACAGTGCCTCACACATAGTAGGTACATGATAGAAAGAACTGGATTTGCCTTTCTTTATATCCCCAACATTTAGCACAGTACCTGGCACATATCAGGAACTGCTAATTAAGTAGAAGATAGCAATAGAAAATAAAATCTACAGATGGAAAATGATTGGCTATCTGTGAAATCCATTTTAGTCAAGTGTCTATGTGTAGTCAGATAATTGACTTAATAGAGTCACAGTCAAATAAATAATGAATTAAATGAATAGCAGAGTGATTGGCAAATAGTAGGTGCTTAGAAAATGGTTGTTAATTGATTGATTCAGATGAGATGGTGTGTGCAACTCTCCTGACTCCTATTAAAACTAAAACAACCTTGAGGGACAGAGCAGAATGGGAGATGGACAGAATAAAGACATTGATGTGAGTTCTCACCATTTTCTTAGAGAAGTTTAAGTGATACAGAATGAGGAAAATAAAAGAAATCATAATCATCCCAGATGGTAAACTCTTGTTTTCCTTGCTAAGCAAATAGATGTGCTGACAAAGACAATACCAACTTAAATCATTAAAAGGTATGCAAAAAAAAAAAAAAATAGAACAAAGGACAGAGGAGGTAACATGTGTGTGAGAAGGCATGATGGTTGTGGAGGGAAAAAACATTAGATTAGGAATCAAGAGACCCAGGTTTGAATCTGTATTCTTCTATTCATTACCTGTGTGATCTTAAACAGGATATTTCATCTTTCTTGACTACAATTTCCTCATCTACAAAGCAAGAGGGTTTTAGCTAATTGACTTCAAAGGATCCATTCAACTCTAAATGCTCCAAATTGCTAGAAGGCAAAAAGTTTAGATGTTATGGCAGTTCCAGGGTATGGCTTCATACCTGATGGTACTTACTGTGTAAGAAAGAAAGTGTCTAGAAGATGAAGACAGAAAAGAGTGGTCAAATCTAACCCAAATATACAGAAAACAGATTTTCAAACTATTTCAGAGAAAACATTTCTAAAAGAATGAGAAAGATCATGAAAGGTATATTTACCAAAAATGGACATTCTAGAATAGAGCATCAGTTACCAAAAAGAGACTTGCTTCCTCACCTCTCTAATTTTTTGTTTTTATAAATATGACATATCAATTCTGATGGATATGGCTCTTTTCAACAGCGAGGTGATTCAGGCCAGTTCCAATGGTCTTGTGATGAAGAGAGTTATCTGCAGTAAGAAAGAGGACTGTGGAGACTGAGTGTGTATCACAACATAGTATTTTCACCTTTTTGTTGTTGTTTGCTTGCATTTGGTTTTCTTTCTCATTTTTTCCCTTTTTGATCTGATTTTTCTTGGGTAACATGATAATTGTAGAAATATGTATAGAATTGCATGTTTAACATACATTGGATCACTTGCTATATAAGGGAAAGATGGGGAAAGGCAAGGAGAAAAAAATTGCAATGCAAGGTTTTGCAAGAGTGAATGTTGAAAATTATCTATATATGTGTTTTGAACATAAAAAAATTTTATTAAAAATAAATAAATAAATATAATCTATGCATGCTTTGTGAGTATCCTAAGTGGAATAGAAAAGAACAGTAAGATTTTCAGAGAGAGACAGACAGATTCAGAGAGAAAGGGAGAGAGAAAATGAGAAAGAGCAAGAGAGAAAAAGAGAGAGAAAGAGAGAATGAGAAAGAGAGAGACAAAGAAAGAGAGAGAGAGAGAGAGAAGTTATAGATAAAATGAAGTATTTATTAAACATTATGTGCCACAAGCTAATTGTACAATATTTCAGTGTCTGATTCTTTTTGTACAGCAAAATAAGTTTTGGTCATGTATACTTATTGTGTATCTAATTTATATTTTAATATATTTAACATCTACTGGTCATCCTGCCATCTAGGGGAGGGGGTGGGGGGGTAAGAGGTAAAAAATTGGAACAAGAGGTTTGGCAATTGTTAATGCTGTAAAGTTACCCATGCATATATCCTGTAAATAAAAGGCTATTAAATTAAAAAAAAAATAAACATTATGTGCCAGACACTGTGTTAAGTGCTAGGAATACAAATACAAGCAAACAAGAAAGTTCCTGCCTCCAAGGAACTTATCCTTTAGAGATACAGAAAAGAGATGGGGTAATTACATATATTTATCTAGAGGGAAGAAAGAAAATGAAGATAAATATAAAGGTCAGAATCATGGTATTGGGATGTTCACTTAAGAGCATAAAGATCTAGTTCCAGAAAATATAAGGTAAAAACTCATGTATCAGAATAGCCTAGAGTACATTATTATTTCATCTACATTATTATTTCATCATAAACTTGCTTTCCAGTGAAGAGACTCCCTGCTTTGGGGAAGGTACCAGGCATTCTCATAATATGTGACTAATAAGGAGGGTATAGGTGTTCTATAATCCGCCCCCTTCCCCACCTGCTTCCCAGTGACGCTGACCTGCTAACAGAACTCACAGAAAGCTTTCTTGAGAGATAATTCTTCAGATTTTTTTCATTCAACATTACAGCCTTTCTTCACATGCAAAAGTATTAATAATCCCCCTGCTCCAAGTCTGCCTGAAGGCAACATGATTGTGGTCAGCCAATCTTATATTCACCAGAAATAGAGTAAGCATCCTCCCTTTTCTTTAAATGCTGTCAATCAATCACTCAAAAAAAAAGATTTTATTAAGAAATTATTATATGCAGGGCATTGTATAGGACCCGAGATTACAAAGACAAAATACAATAGTCTCTACTCTCAAGAAAGTTACATTCTACCAGGAATAAAAACATACACAAAATAAATATGGGAATTTGGAGGAGGGGGATACTCACAACTGGAAGAATCATGAAAAGACATGTGAATGACTTGGTATCTAAGCTAAACTTTAAAGGAAATTAGAAATTATAAAAAGTGTAAGTAACAAGAGAGTGTATTTCACAGCCTGTGCAAAGGCTAGAGATGAAAGATAGTGTCTTGCTGAAGGCCATGAAGACCACAGAGTGTATAAAGGGGAGTAATGTAATCATTCCATGAACATTTATTAAATAGTTCAGGCACTGTACTAAGTATTGGAGATAAAAAAAAAGACAGTTTCTATCTTCAAGGGATTTACAATCTAATGGAAGGAAATCAAATAAATATATAAAAATAAGCTATAAAGGGCAGCTAGATGGCCCAGTGGATAGAGTAGGAGGACATGAGTTCAAATATGGACTCAGACACTTAATACTTCCTAGTTGTGTGACCCTAAGCGAAATAACAATCTCAATTACCTCAAAAAAAAAATAAGCTAGACATGGAATAAGTGTGAAATCATTAAAAGAAGAAAGGCAGTAGAATTAAGAGAGGTTGGGAAAATCTTCCTATAGAAGATGGGATTTTAGCTGAGACACCAAGAAAGTCAGTAAGCAAATAAGAAGAGAAAGAGCATTCCAAGCTTGGGAGACAGTCAGAGAAAATGCCTGCAGCCAAGAGGTAGAATGTCTTGTTTGTGGAACAGTCAGGAGGCCAATGTTCCCAGACCAAAGAGTACATGGAAGAAAGGAAGGTATAAGAAAACTAGGAAGATAGGAAGAAGCTAAGTTATGAAGAGCTTTGAAAACCAAACAAAATTTTTTTTATTTAATCTTAGAGGGGATAATGAACCACTGGAGCTTATTGAGTAGGGAGGGGATATGATCAGACCTATGCTTTACTAACATCACTTTGGTGATTGAATGGAGGATGGAATGGAATAGGGAGAGACTTGAGAAAGCAGAACCCTCAATATGCTTTGCAGTTATGAAGTGAGGAGGGCCTAAAACAGAATGGTGGCAGTATCAGAGACAAGGGGATACATTGGAGAGACATTACAAAGGTGAAATGTATTCACCTTGTTAATAGAAGTAAGGGGGAGAGAAAAAAAGAGTCAAGGATGTTAAGGTATGAGTCTGAGGAACTAAGAAGATAGTGTTGTCTTTTATAGTAATAGAGGGGGGAAAGCCAAGAGGATTCAGGGAAGAAAAATTAGTTCTTTTTTTAGGATGTATGTATTTTAATATGTATACTAGACATTTATTTCAAGATGACTAAAAGGCAGATGGAGATGTGAGATTTGAGGTCAGCAGAGAGGTTTAGGCAAGCTAAGTAAATATGAGGATCATCTGCATAGAGTTGGTAATTAAATTCACAGGAGCTGATAAGAACAGCAAATAAAGCATTAAAAGAGAGAAGAGAACAGAAAATAGGACAGAACTGTGAGGGAAGATATGATCTAGATGAGAACCAGCAAGAGAGATAGAGAGGGAATAATCAGAGAAGTAGGAGGAAAAGCAGAAGAGATTAGTGATCCCCAAACCTACATGATATAATAACAATAATTATTATTATTATTATTATTATATATAATAAGCTTGGAAAGGAAAAATAATGAAGCACAGAGCCACAGATGTTTATTGATTAAGAAATGATATGGTCAGACTTGTACTTTAGGAATATTAATTTGACAATAGTATGGAGGATGCATTGACTGTCTCCCCAAGCTAGAATGACCTTGCTACTTCTTCTTCCCTTTGTAATTCCTTTTGATTCTCTTTAGTTATAATTCTAATACTTTAGAACCTTCCAATTCTAGTCTTATTGTTCTAATACTTTGAATTTAATCCTAAAGTTTAGAAGTTTCTCAAAGTCTTAAAGTTTAAAAGTTTCTCTTTTTTTCCTTAAGGGAAATGAGAAATTCTTTCTAATTTGAAAAAAAACTGAGTGTTAAAAAAACACCTGCTAAGCATGTAACTGGTCATATGTACCAGAATTTAATATTGTGCTATAAAAATGTGCTGGAAAGTTATAATTGCTTATTGACAGTGAACCTGGGTGGGCAAAATATTCTCAAAGGGCAAGGAGATTTTCCACATGAAATACAGGGCTTAAAAACTCTTGGTCTTAAACCTCTTAGAGATTATGTAATGAAAATGTCATTGGATTCCTTATCACACAACCACTGGGCCTTGCTAGAGTATTTTCAATGAAACTCCCTACAGCCAGTCACTGTGCAACTAATGCAAAACATCCCTATTTCACGCTCAGTGGGGTATTCCACTTTTGCTTCTTTGCCCCAAAAAGTGAGGCATTTAGGAGATTGTATGGCCACAACCGAGAGGAGAACATGGGCTTTTAAGGGCAGTTTCCTTCTCATGTTTTACAGGGACAAAAGGAAAACTTGGGAAGAAAGACTATCTTTTGGGATAAATTTGTCAGGCAACCAAAGTTCAAAGCTGCAGTTATCTCGTCTTGTAAAATGTTCTGTTGTTCCGCACGGACAAATTTTCCATTTCTGATAAGGCTTCCATCCAAACCAAATTAGAAGTCAGGAAAGCCTTTGAAAAATTATGTTTTATTCATTAATTATTTTTCCACACAATGACTCAAAAAGAAATCAGAAGAAGAAGGATGTCATAAATCAAAGCCTCTATTAACTCTACCAGAAGTTAACAAAATTAAAAATCAATAAGTTTTTCTTTCTTTATTCTACCAAAACCATCTTTATTTCAGGGGAAATTGAATCAATCCTAAAGAGACTATGTCTCAAAGCAGTGGGTTTTTTTTTTGTTGTTTTTTGTTTTTTGTTTTTTTTTCTGAGAGTTGCCCTTATTTATCTAATATAAATATCATCTGGGTTGTCTTTATTTTTTAGCTCACGAATCATTTTAGAGCAAGTTTTAAAACAATTTGCCCTTTACATATGTTTTCACTAGATGAAAAATCAAAAGCTCCATAGCCTTTGCCATTCTAGTTAAAACAAAAGAGAGTCACATATCTGCCGGGTTTTGTTCAGCGCCCAGCACTGAAGCAAGATAGAGCATTGTGCCTCGAAAAGTGATACGTTTTCCATGGTGAAGGGTTAAAAGAGGACACCACAGCATCTTCTGGAAGTCATTAAGTTACAAAGCCCCAAGAAGATAAAAGTTTCCATTTTCTAAAATGTAAATCAAAAACATATTCATTAGTATTGCAAAACAAACATGCAAATCTTCACCACTTGAAAAGCTCGGCTAAATATGTACAAGGGCTAAACCCAAAAATACATCTGGTCCTCGGTTACAAAACTGGCTTTTTGGGTTTTATCTAAAGAGTTTGTCTGTCTTCCATGGTTGGCTTCTTGGATTATTGCAATTCATAATAAGCCTTTTAGCTAAGGATGAAATAAACAAAGATAAAGTCGATGTCCTAGTTTTAAATGGTCCAGATGGGATGATTTTTCCATATGTTTAACACACCAAATGTTTATTAATCACTACTAGCAGAGCTCAGAGGATTACAGCAGTTTATTGGCCTGGGCAGGGGGATGAAATTTACAGTTTGTATAATCGCCGCACACCTTTTTAATATTCTGTTCCTCTAGGCTTTTCCCTTTGTACTCAACTCAGGTTTGGGTGCGTGCATGAGCTTGGGTGAGTGTGTGGGGTGCATTGTAAGGCCGGGGCCCACAGCCAACTGATCAAGAGAAGGCTTTTGTGCCCAAATTTGGAGACAATATCAGTGGTGAGGAATGTGTTACATCATAACAATGACAATGCGGGCAGGGCTGGCGATGAATGACTCGTTACTCTTTATAGTGATTTACTTAGTGTCTGGCAATCTGTTTTTCATATGATGTTTGTTTCTCATAAACAATTTCAGCATGGGAGAGTATGGTGTCAAGATAACAGACATATCATCCGTCATTGCAGAACATCTATGTGGCCTGCCAAGAAAAGGAGACTCTTTTATCTCTGGCTTCTTACAAGTGCTCATGTTCTGGTGATTGTTTCTCATCAACGTGCTGTTATTGTCTTTTGAAACCTGACCATCACCAGCTCTATTATGCTGTCATTTCCATTTACCGTGAAGGAACCGAAGGCTGCTGAAGGGTCTGCTTGGGGAAGCTGGAAGGGGAAATGCTGAAAGAAAAAGGCTGGGGGCCTTAGGAAGCAGGGCACCAACCAATTTGCCAGGAAAAGAACCTACTCTGATCGTTTCCTGTAATTTTTGGAATAGGAGGATTTGGTCACACATAAAGTACATTACCTCCTTTTTCACAAATGTACCTGACACAAGCATATTTTTCAACTATAAGAGAGATAAAACAGTATTGAGCTTTTTTTTTAAAAAGCCCCACTGTCTTTTTATGTAACAATCAGAAAGCTATTCTGTCAATCTAAGGGAATTCTGACAGAAGACTTCCATATTTGGAGCACCCCTTAAAACTTGGAAAGAGAAAAGAAGGAAGAAAATGTTTCAAAATTTTTTCTTTTAATAGAATTGGTTAGAACAGTGAATTTTGAAAATGTCCTATTAATCATGTTTTTATATTTTTTTTTGGAAAAAGATTTTGAGATGTGGTTTTATATCTCTTACAGACATAAGAATGGATAACCTCCATAAAAATAAGAATAGACAGCTGCAGTCATGGCAATAAGCATCGTTAGCCATTCAAAAAAGGCTTTGAATTTGCCTTGTTGGCAGCTAGTGTAAAAATGATTAAGTTATGCGCAAGTGTCTTCATTTTCTCTCTGATTCTATATTAGGCACCATGCTGTAGCTGTCTATCTTTTGTCCTCTCTGTTCCACTCAAACTGAGTCTCCTTCCTTCCCCTCCTTCTAATTATGTGCTTGGGGACCATTATCATCATCATCATAACTAGCATTTATATGGTATTTTCAGGTTTGCAAAGCACTTTATAGATATTATCTCATTTTATCCTCACAACAACACTGAAAGATAGTTACTATTATCTCCATTTTGTAGATGTGGGAACTAGGCAGAGAGAGGTTAAATGACTTGCCTGGAGTCACTCAATTAATAGTATATAAAGCAAGATTTGAATGAATTCAGATTTCTCAGACTCAAGCTGCCTCATCTTCAAAAAGGTTAATTGAAAAAAAGTATATACTTTTGCATCCTACCTGGATGAATTAAAGATGTATTTCGTACTTAAAGTGTCAACTGTACCTTTTAATGATATTCCACGAGACTAGAAGATGGCAAGTGATCTTGCCATCAGTGACGAAAATAATAACAACAATAACTAACATTGATTTTTGGTTTTAATGAGTGCAAAGCAGTATAAATAACATCTATTTTGAGCCTCACAATGATTCTCGAAGACTTTAAGTGACTTGCCCTAAATCACAGAACTAGTGAATATGTGAGATGGGATTTGAACTTGCGTCTTCTTGATGAGTGATAGTAAAAGTAACAGTAGCCAACATTGGGTTGGCCACATTGTTCAAATGCCAAACATATATTTACCTAAAAGACTGTTTTATGATGGGTTCACACAAGGCAAGCGCTCACTTGAAGGTCAGAATAAGTGATACAAAGACAACCACAAGATCTCTCTGAAAAATCTTGGAATCTATTGTGAAACATAGGACACAGTGGTACGAGTACAGCCCAGCATGATGTGCCTTCTATGGTCTATGAGCAAAGCGGAATTTCAATAACTCAAAAAGAAATGTGAGATGAGCAAATTTAGAGACATTGCCACTCCAAATGTTCATATGGATTATTTGTGCCAACTTGTGGTAGAGCCATTCAAACTCATATTGGTCTCATCAACCACAGTCAGATAAACTGTATCTTAGCCCACAATATCATGATGTCATTTTGGTCCTCTTCAAGAACAAAAGACAACAACCAATAGCAACAGCAGCAACAACAGCAAATAAAGATGATGATGGTGATGTGGTGGTGGTAGGTGTAATGATAATATGTAATTCTTTAAAGTCTACAAATCACTTTATATTCATTATATCATTTGATAAATTCAATTAAATCATCGAGCATTTTAAATTTTTTTCTTGTTTTCTATTGTGTACAGGACATTGGAATTCACTGAGGAAGATACAAAGACAAACCAAAATGATCCTTGTAGTTAATAAGCTTAAATTCTGTAGTGGGGATACATGCACATAGCTTCTTGAACAAAGCACATGTAAAGTAATTCTAAGTGGATAGAGAATAGAGTGGGAAGCGCATGCTGTAGGAAATGAGAAGAGCTATGCTTAGAAGGAAAGTAGGGCTACAAGGAAAAGGTAGGAAGAAATGCATTTCTGAGATAGAGGATTACCTTTACAGAAGTGAGAAATGGGACATTATCTACAGGTATACTAGTTTGACTGTAATGGAGAGAAAATGAAAGGAAGAAATACAATTTAGGACTAGAAAGGTAGTTGTGAAAGTAGGTTTCAGAGAGTTATAAATGATGGGCTAAAGAATCTGTATTTTATCTTAGAAGTTATAGGGAGTCACTATTTTTGAGTAGGGGAGTGATATCTTCAGATAAATATCAATAAACATTCAAAAGTGTGTGTATTTTCCCACCTGATTTTGCTACCCAAGAAAGGTTGCCATTTCTTAACCATATGTCAGCTTGAACCCAGCGTTCTAGCTAAAGACATAGAGAACACATGAGTACTCCCTTTCTTCAAAAATATACACACATACAAAAAGAAATACTATTCATTTCTGACTCAGATGCACCTGAAGCACCTGTGGGCTGGGAGTTTATAAAATATAGAGAAGACATAGTCTCTGACCCAAATAGGAATACAACATCAGATTTTTCCACCATGGCTTTCTGCTTGGAAAATCTATTTTTCCCCTTAGCAAATAGTGACCAAGCAAGAAATCTCACCACAATTTGCCAGTATTGCCTTTGTGGTTCCTTGAGTTGCCCTGAAGTCCTCTCTGTAGATTCAGAGACCCAGAATAACCCCTTATTTCCCAATTGAATGCGTGATTGACTGTGGCAAGGTTCCACAACAACAAGGACATTGAATGAGGCCATTAGAATAACCAGCTTCAGAATAGCCAAGTGACAATAATAGATAGAAGTGCTGTGCATTCATTCATGCATATCCTAAAACAAACTAGTGTCCTTTGCCAAAAAAAAAAAAAAAAAAAAAAAATTCTCTCCCTCCCAACATGCCTATTTCTGTCAGTGGTACCATGATTTTCCCAGTCATTTAACTCAAAAACTCAAGAGTTAACTTTCAGTCTTCTTTTTTCAATAGGCCTGTTGATTTTTCCTTCAAAATGTCTCTAGCATTCATTTCTTCCTTTCCATTCCTGTTGCTGCTATGCTTATCTAATCCATCACCTCATGCCAGAACTATAGAACAATATCCTAATGGATATATTTCTAGTTTATTACCTATTAAACTTATCCTGAGCCCAACCCCAAAATTTATTTTTTTATAGTGAAAGGGCTGTCTTTATCATGCCATTTTCATATTTAAAAACCTTGAAGTTCCTTATTGCCAACAAGATAAATTCCAAACTCCTTGAGCTGACATATAAGACATTCCTATTTTGATTCACTACCTATCCAATCTAATTTATCTCTCACCATTTTCTCCTCTCTAGCCAGACCTTTCTCCTTACTGTCCCCTGAATGTGACATATCCATTACTCAATCTAACCCCAGAGCAACACAATATAATGGATAGAGAGCTGTTTTCAAAGGCAAGAAAATCTGGGTACAAATCCTATCACTGACACTTGCTGGCTTGTAATCTTGGACAAGTCATCAAATGTTTCAGTGCTCTAGGTATATCTCTAAGTCCATAGGCTTCAGAGGAGGTATTCATTTGTACTGGTGAAAGGAATTCCCTTGGCTATGACTTCTCTATATGAGAAAAGAGAAAACACAAACTAGTTTCTATTTCCCATTCCCTTTGACTGCTCAAATCCTGCCTATCTTTCATGATCTAGCTAAAACTGTATAGCCTTTCCTGATTATACCCTTTACATAAAATATTCCTATCCCTAATCTTTTCATCAATTGTGCATTTAGGTAGGAAGTTATCCATATGTTGCTGTTGTTTCTCCAACTAGATCCTAAGCTCCTAGAGGACAAGCATCCTTAATTTATTGATTATTTTTTGTCATCCCCTCAGTACCTAGTAGAGATTTCTACACATGGTAAGTGTTCAGGAAATAGTAGCTGAATGAACAAATGAATACATAAACAGATGAACCAATTCAGAGAACAATTCTAGAGCTGATAATTAGGCAGTCCTACCACACTGAGGAACTCTGAAGAATAACAATTAATAGACCCTGGCCTGTTTGCCAATGGCATAATATGGTAAGGAATTTCTAAAATACCTAAATAAGGGATTGAAAAATCAGAGCTACAACAAAGATTTATTGCCCAGATTAGGACACTTGGAAATATTGATTTTCAACCTGCTACTAATCCAGCAATGTAATTAAATTTGGAAAGCAAATAAAGCTTTAAAAGCTGCTTTTATCTGTAATTCCTAACTTCCAAATTCTTTCTTTCAGTTTACTACAGGAAAGAATTTTTTAGCCACATCCAAGAGAGTCACTGCAACTATATATAACCGGTCAACAGAGGGGCCTGCACACACACACAGACACACACACACACACACACAGACACACACACACACACACATTGTGTTTGTAGAGTCTTGCTCAGTGCACATGGCAGGCATTTAATAAATTGTTTTGCAAGTGTCAATGTTGAAAAATTATCCATGCATATGTTTTGAAAATAAAAAGCTTTAATAAAAATAAATAAATAAATGTTTTAATTATGCCGATATATTATAATTTCCAAAAAGAATGGAAGCCTCTTGAGGGTCTCAAGGATTTTACATATTCCCATGAAACATTATACCTATATGTCATGAACCTAGGGTCAGTCAGTAAGTCAATAGCTTTTATGAAGGATCATCTCTATGCTAAGGTCTGGGGAGACAAAGAAAGGCAAAAGACAATTCCTGCTTTCAAAGAACTCAAGGTTTAATGGGGAGACAACACCAAAAATGACTGCTTGCAAACAAGCTCCAGACAGGAAAATTGGAGGCAATTAATAAAGAAAAATATTAGCATTAAGAGAGATCAGGAAACGCTTCTCATAGAAAACTAGATTTTAGCTGGATTCCAAAGGAAGCTAAGAAAGCCAGAAGGCAGATATGAGAAGGGAAAGAATTTCAGGCATGGGGTACAGTCAGGAATGAATCTTCTATTCTCTCTCTACAATACAAATGCCTTCCTGCAGGAAATCAAACAGGGGGCTGTGAATATATCTCAGAAGCTCTCTGAGATATAGACATGGCAGTTGCTGCTGTTCTAAATCACTTAAATGGTTTATAATGCTAAATGTTATTACTCCATTGTTGTCTTTTTTATGATAGTTCTACAGAACAATTAAAATATTTTTCATTAGACTCAGGCCTTCTGGCCAGCAAAAGAAAGGACAGAGCCGGGCAATTCCCTGAAAAATTATGTACTTTTGTACAATTGAGGAAAAATAGTTCTAAAAGCTAACTTATCCAGAATGGCTATCTATACTGATTAAACAAATTATCCACATAACAATTCCAATTCTCTACTTATTTTATGTTTCTGTGGTTGTTGTTTAGTCATTTTCCAACTCTTTGTGATCCCATGTGAAGTTTTCTTGGCAGTGATACTAGAATGGTTTGCCATTTCCTTCTCCAGTTCACTTTGTAGATGGAGAAACTGAGGCAAACAGGGTTAAGTAATTTGTCCAGAGCCATACAGCCAGGAAGTATCTTATACACAGGTCCTTTTGCCTCCAGAGCTGACACTAATTACTGCACCACCTAGGTGTCCAATTGAGAGGTAGGTATTATTATTTTCATTTTGTAGATGAAAAAATTAGATTGACAGAGATTAAATGATCTGCCCAGGTTAACACAGCTAAGTCTCTGAGATAGGATTCAAATTCAGCTCTTCCTGACCCCAAGTCCAACACTTTATCTACTATACTTGTAATCATTTGCTGCCTCTTCTGTGTAATTAAATATTCTCTCCTGGTTGCCCCCACTTTGGCAAACATAATTAGGGGGACTGTGAGCTTCATATGCCTGATATTCTTTTTAGGTTATCCTGTTATGTCTCTACTGCCTAAAAGGTTCCCCAGGAAAAGTACAACAAGACATGAGAACATTCTCTGAGCCAGTCCTGCATTCTAAGGACCCCATGCCAGGTGACAGGGAAATATAGTTATTCAGGGGTTAGATACCATGGCAACCTTAGTGAGTCAATTGAAATGAAAAAGTCTAAAGTTATCCTCAGTGGATCGCTCCTGAGTAACAAGCTTCATTTTCTCTCCCAGAGTTTCATATTTGCATACATGGCAACCCTCATGGTCAGTAGTTTGTAGTTTTTCCAGCAAGACTCTCAATGTGTATGCGAAATGCTTTCCAATAAGACTGGCTAAGATGTAACATGAAAATTCTAATTTGTGTGCAAACACTTTGCAGTTTCGGCCTAGCTGAGCCCTTTCCTCCAAAGCTTTGATTAGCTTGGTAACCAAAGTGATGTGGGTTTGACACGTATAAGCTTTAGCAGCAGAGGAGTATACTTAACACTCCATGGCTAGAGAGTTGAGAAGGGGGCTCAGGGCAGGGAGAGTGAATATGATGAAGAGTAAGAACAACCAGAAAGCAAATGTTTCCCATCAATAACGCTTTATGATGCTTAACAGGAAAGAAGTGAGGTCTAATGAGAGAGAGGTGTGTGCTCAGGTTTGGGATTTAGGTGGTGACAGATTCTTGTAGTGATGGACTGTTTTTGCAGCCATCAACAAGTCCCAGAGCTGCTCTATCCCATTTTCTCCATCCACAGAATAAAAGTTTTGCTTACTAGGAGAGTCAAAAGACTTGTATGTACTTCCCCCAATCCTCCCTGAGCTCTGGAAATGTCCCATCTGAAAAGGTGCCCAATACATTCTGAAGGAGAATGGGCGGGAAAGCTCTATGCAAGCTCAAAGTAATCAAATTCATTGATATACCTCCCTAAGGTGCAGAGAATATTAGAGGCCATTATAGCCACTTCAACTCAATTCAACAAACATTTATACCATCTTTATTACGTGCAGGGATGTGTATTATTTGTTAACCTTCTTGCTGTTTTTCACAAATTACACTGCTTTTTCAAGCATTCACACATGGATTGTTTCATTCATTTAAGTATGAATGTAGAAGAGGTATGAAAGATACAGGGAAAACTAGTAGCACAAAAAGCAGCTAAATGGTACAATGAATAGAGCTTCCAACTTGGAGTCAGGAAGACCTGAATTCAAAACTAACTTCAGATACTTCTTAGCTAAGCAAGCCACTTAACCCTGTTTTCCTCAGTTTTCTCATCTGTAAAATGAGCAGGAGAAGCTCAAAGTCGTTAGCCAGTTGTTGGTCCCAGGCAGGGAGTGTATCATCCCCAATGGGTCCAAGCACTGAGTCACCATGTCTCTAAAACTCTGGGTATATGCTCCCAGTGATGGCCTTTATAAGTCAACTGACAACCATATTATGATATTATTATAAGATTCCCATCCTATAAACCACTCCAGTATCTTTGACAAGAAAAAACCTGAATGGGGTCATGAAGAGTCAATAATGACTGCACAACAACAATGAAAAATTCAAACGAAAAAAGCCTCTTTTCTCGGCAATTCAGTGATTGAAGACAATTCCAATAGATTTGGGATAGCAAATGCCATCTTCATCCAGAGAGAGAACTAGGAAGACTGAATATGAATTGAAGCATAGTATTTTCACCTTTTTATTTGTTTGTTTTTTTCTTTCTTATGGTCTTTTTCCTTTTGGTTTTATTTTTCTTGCACACTATGACAAATATGGAAATAGCTTTAAAAGGACTATATATGTTTAACCTATATCAGATAGTTTGCTATCTTGGGAAAGGGAAATATAAGGAAGGGAAAAATTTTGGAACACAAAGTCTTACAAAAATGAAGGTCGAACCCTACCTTATGTATTTGGAAAGAAAAGCACTTTTGAGGGAAAAAATTTTGCTAATCAGTTTAAAAAAAAAAAAAAAAAAGAAAGGTCTCTTTTAACTGGTGAGAAAGGGAAGATGTAGCATTTGAGATGGAAGATTTCAACAGGTGTAAAAGGTAGGGGTTGGGATGAGAAGTGTATAATGATGTCATAATTTGGGTCTTAATTGACTTATAAAGGCCATCAGTGGGAGCATACACCCAGAGTTCAGAGACATGGTGACTCAGTGCTTGTGTCCTTTGGAGATGATATACTCCCTGCCTGCTTCTGGCCATATGGTGACTCAGTGTTGAAAGGGCTTAAAGCTTTGGGATGATGATGACATAGTCTCCTCATTGGTCACTGAGCAAAGAGACTTAATGACTCAGTAGACATTTAAAAGGGAGTGTCCTGATTGTCAAGCTGCTGACCCTCTGCATGCAAACTATGTCAACTGTTCCAAGCTCAGCCAAAAGGACACTATGCAAATCTGGTATACTCGGAAATGCCTGAAGCTAGGTTGGAAGTTACTTCTTCTGTGTTTCCTGATTTTAGGTGAATGAAAATCTGCCCCAGGATGACAATGTCTAGAGCTGAAGTTCAGCAGATTCTAAAGTCCTGAGTTCCACTGGTCAGAGATGACTGGTGGTCCGAGTGTCTCAGGATTCTTGGAAAAGACAAACAGCAACTAGTAGCTGTTCCCAAGACTGCCAGAAATCATGGCCCAGGAATTGTTAGAGCAAGGCAGAGTCAAGATTAATTGTGAAATGCCTAATCAGCAGATTGACAAATTGCCTTGTGTTCTGATGACGTTTGCTATCAACCTCCCAAAAAGAACAAAATAGTAGTCACAAATTAACTGAATCTTATTTTAAATTGTTTTGTCAGTGTTCACAATGAGTTTTTTGTGTTCATTAAGCATTAGGTGATAGTGTTCTAGACCTGGAATCATAAAGTAGCTGAGTTCAAATCCTGCCTCAGACTCTTGTTAGATATGTGATCCTTGGCAACTCAACAGCTGTCTGACTCAGTTTCCTTATCTGTAAATTGTAGATAATAGCATCTACCTCCCAAAATTGTTGTGAGATTATTATCAAATGAGATTAATATTGCCAAAGCACTATACAAACTATTTTGTTGTTCAGTCATTTCAGTTATATCTGATTCTTCATGACCCCACTTGGGATTTTCTTGGCAAAGATATTGAAGGGATTTGCATGTTCTTCTTTGGCTCATTTTACAAATGAGGAAACTGAGAAAAAGAGGATTAAGTGACTTGACCAAGGTCACACAGCTAGTAAGCATTTCAGGAAGGTTGAGTCTTCCTGAATTCTACCCACTGAACCACTTAAATGTCCTTTTATAAGCCTTAAAGCAAAATATAAATGTCATTACTATTTCTTTTATGTGTAAGAAATACTTATCCAGATCTTTTTTTTACCTTCAGTACCTTTTTATTCTTAAATAAACTATGTCAACTGTTCCAAGTTCAGCCATCAGGAGACTATGCAAATCTGATTTACTCAGGATGTCCGAATGTAGATTGGCGTTACTTCTATATTTGTTCTTCCTGGATTTTAGGTGAATGAATATCTATTCTAAAATGATAATGTCCAGAGTTGACATGAACCAACACCTAAGATTTGTATAATCTATCCCCAGGCACTAGGATAGGGATTTAACTGGGTGAAACAAATGTAAGAATCCTTTAGAATCCAGTCCCAAAGCTGCCTTAGACACTCTCCAGGGTATAAATTCTCATTCCTGATTTTAGGTGAATGAAAATCTGCCCCAGGATGGCAATGTCTTTACTTAAGGACTTACCGGTCCATTTCAAGCATACACAGAGTTTTCAAAAGGGAAAAGAATGTAGAAACATTGTAAAAAGATAAATAGTTTAAAGTAGATGAAATATAAAGTGAAAAAAGGAAAACTGTGAAGGAAACTCAAAAGGTCAGAGCCCTGTTTAGATGGCTTTAAATGCCAGGTTAAGAATAGCTAAGATTCATATAGTACTAGAAGATTTACAAGTCATTTTTATTCTCATAACCATCCTGAAAGATAAATGGTATTGATAATCCCATTTTACAGATGAGGAAACTGAGGCACGCTTGTACAGAATCATATAGCTGGTAAGTTTTGGAGAAGATTTTTACCTCAAGTCTTCCTGATTCCAAGTCTAGGATTCTACATGGCTGAACAAAGATTATTTTATAATAGGGATTCGAATGAGAATTTTTGAACAAAGACTAATGTAATCAATTCTATGCACTAAGAAGATTATTCTGGAAATGAAGAATGAAATAGAAAAGCAAGAAAAGACTGAAGGCAGTGGAAAATATGGAAAGGCTTACCTAAACTAAACAGAACCAAAAGAACATTGTAAACAATAATAGGAAGATTATTTGAGGATCAATTGTGATGGACTAGTCTCTTTTAGTCTAGGGAATCCAAGACAATTCCAATAGACTTATGGAAAATGTCATCTGCATTCATAGAGAAAACCATGGAGACCTAATATGGATCAATTTATAGTATTACCATCTTTTGTTGTTTGTTGGTTTACCTTTTATTCTGTTTTTTTTTTCCCTTTTGGTCTGATTTTTCTTGCACAACATGACAAAATATGGAAATATGTTTTTAAAAAAAAGATTATATATCTTTAGCCTATATTGCATTGCTTGCTATCATGGAGAAGGGGAAAGGAGGATGGGAGAAAAAAAATTGTAACAGTTTTACAAAAATGAATGTTGAAAACAGACAGGGCAGCTAGGTGGTGCAGTAGATAGAGCACTAAACCTGAAATTAGGAAGACCAAGTTCAAATCTGCTCTCAGACACTTAACACTTCCTAGCTGTGTGACCCTGGGCAGATCACTTAACCCCAATTGCCTCAGCAAAAAAGAAAAAAAAGAAAGAAAGAAGAAAACTATCTTCACTTGTATTTAGAAAAATAAAATACTATTGAGGGGAAAAAAAGGTTAAAGGAAAGGAAATCAACTTGCATGATTGTTATAAACAATAAAATTAAAGGTATGTTATCCTCCAGATTATATCTGAGAAAGGATAACTGTAGTGTAGAGCCTTAGAAAAGTCTAGACACTATGAGATGGAATTAGGGGAAGACGGCAATCCCTATGAGACTGGGGATCATTTTTCCTGAGTGACAGAACAATGGATTTTGGCCCATACTGTGCCCTTTCTAAGTCATTTAAAATGATTAATACAGAATTGCTTAATTCTCTCTGTCACTCTCCCACACCCCATCTCTCTGTCCATCTCTCTTTGGATCTCCATCTCTTTGCCACTCTGTGTGTCTCTGACGCTCTTTCTCCCTCTCCCCTCTATTTTTTCTGCCTTCCTCTTTCCCTCCCTCTCTCTTTATATCTTTGCTTGTGTCTCTTTATCTGCATGTATATTTCTTTGTTTCTCCGTGTCTGCTTCTCTCTGTCTCTATCTGTCTTTCCATCTCTCTGAATTTCTGTCTCTACCCCCCCATCTATCTCCTTCTCTCACTCTTTATCTCTCTTTTCTCTCTGTGTCTTTTTGTCTATCTCTGGCTCTCTCTATGTCTCTGTGTGTGTCTCTGTCTGTGTGTGTCTGTCTGTCTGTCTCTCCTTCACACACACACATGCACGTGCACATGTGTGCACACACCCGTATTTTTGAAAACAAAAGAATTAGATGTCCAAGAAAGATTACTTGAAAATTTTATATTAATCTATGCATGGTTGTTTGCTTCCATGTGTCCTAGGCCTGTTTGGCACCAAGGAGCCTCCTCTCCTGCGGCGAGTCTGGTCGCCAAATATTTTCAGTGGTGCCCAAGTACTGCCCAGCATAAGTCCCACTGCTTTCCATGACTCTTCTATAATGTTTCAATTGTCAGTAGCAATTAGAAGTTACATAATGAACAGCAAAACTTGGATACAAAAGCAATTTGCTATTCGGAATGTTACAGGCAAACAGAAGTGCTGCTGAAGAATTTCCATCACCAAATAAGGATTGCTGCTCAGCAACTACTTTGTGAAATCTACTTTTTGTGAAACAGCATGGAAAACAAAGGATAAACAAAAAAGAAATAAAAAAAGGCAAAAGAGAGTGAAAGCACAGTCCCATCCCAAGTATTCCAAATACAAACTCCACTATTTGACATATAAGCTCTTTATAAACTAGCTGTAACTTAGGAAGGAAGGAAAGAAGGAAGGAAAGAAGGAAGGAAAGAAGGAAGGAAGGAAGGAAGGAAGGAAGGAAGGAAGGAAGGAAGGAAAAGAAAGAAGGAAAGGAGAGAGGGAGGGAAGGGAGGGAAGAAGAGTGTGCGTATGACAGTAAATGCTATTATTATCCCATTTTACAGTTGATTAAACTGAAACAGACAGAAGTTAAATCATTTTCCCAAGATACAATAAATATCTAGATCAGATTTTAAACCCAGGTCTCCCAAACTTCATGAAATTCTATCCACTGTACTACTTAGCTGTCCTTGGAATACTTTTCTTCTATATTTTCATCTCTCAAAAACCCTTAGTTTCTTTCAAAGTTGAATTCAAACACTACCTCTTATATGATCCAACCGTATTTCTCATGCTTCTTCCCCAAACCCTGAGACGATCTTGAATTTGTTTTACATACATTTTTCATATGTTTATCTATATTTGTGATGTTTCCCCCATTAGAAGGTAAGCTCCTTAGAAGCAGAAATTGTTCTTATCCTGGCACTCCCAGGACCTAGAATGATGAGCAACATAGGAAAGGCAATGTGAAGCAATTAAGTGATGGATCTCAGTTTCTTCAAAAATTACAAATTCTCTTAGCCATAGGAGATAGGTCCCATCACCCAAGTTTATAAATTCAATTTTGTCCTTGATATTTGTGTCTCTTATTCAGGTCTCATATCTGATAAGTTACCAAAAATGGATTTCTCTTTCCACGGCCTCTCTCACATAGGACCCCTCCTCTCTATTCATGCAGCCATCTTGGATCAGAGTATCATACCCTTTCATCTGGACTATTACAATGGCTCCTAACTGGTCTAGCCACCTCAATTCTCTTCACATTCTAATTCATCTTCTATACTCCTCCCAAAGTGATTTCCCATAAATATAAATGTGACTAGGTCACTTCCCTACTCAATAAATCCCAGCAGTTCCCTACTACCTATAGGATAAAAATGTAAATTTTTCTCCTGGATCTTTTTTTTTTTTTAAGACACTCAAAGTTTAGTGACTTGCACAGGGTGATACAACTAGTAAGTATCTGAGTCCAGATTTGAACCAATAAAGTTGAGCCTTCCTGACTTCAGGACAGTCCTCTACCTACTGTGCCACTTACTTTCTTAATTCTAGGTAATCAAAAAACAACAAATCAAGCCACTATTTGTAGAGTTTGCCAATTTCCAAAGTTCAAATGCTCACACTGAAAATTTAACAGCTGGCTGTCTTGAGCCTAAATGGTTTGACTCCTGGATACTACAGGATATCTATCAGTATTTACTGCACTAGAAATTAAAATGTATTTTTTAAATGATGGATTCGTTTTTATATAACAATAACAAATCCATTACATGTTCACATAAATATTTTATTAAAAATAATTCTGCTTTCCAAAACCAAAAAGAATCAGTAAGAAAAATGGAATGGTTTTACCTAGTTTTACAATATCTGTCATAATAGAAAACAGTTGTATTCTCATATCTGCTTTTACATTCAATTGATTATAATGTGTTGTTTTGGTGTAAGTATATGAAAATAAATTTTGCTTCACACAGATATATAGTTGGGAAAAGGGAAAATACAGCAATAGAGAAACCGTATCTTATTTTTGTTTTATAATTTATTTGGTCTCATAACTATTTGAAAATAATTCTATGAAAATTTTGACTTTGTAGACTCCTTGAAAGTCTTGAGGACTCACATGGGTCATTGTACAACAATTAGAATTGGTGATCTCTAAAGTCCCATCACCTTTGAATATTTTATTCCAAATCAACAATTATGTACTTAAATGGTTATTTTTGGTCATAATGCACTTGACTCTTATCATGTTTGGAGATTCATGCATCTAACTAATGAATGGTACAGAGAACAAATATTGTTCATTTTAGAGGAGGGGTTAATCACCAAGGAAATCAGAAAGATCTCATGTTGGAGATAAGATTTAGTTTGGGCTTTGAAGGAAGGGTAAAAATTATATATGAAGAAAAAAAAGAGCTCTTCATGGAGTTTGGCAACATGATAAATTGGGCTTGCATCAACAATTTTATCCTCTCAGGAGCCTTTACTAAGTGCCTACAGTATACTAGGCACTGGGGACAAATAATAAATAAACTATCTTTACTCTCAAGGAGATTACCTTTTAATGGCAGAGATAAGTGTTCACTTAAACATGTACATACAAAGAAACTATTAAACTATTAAATACAGATACTACTATAGAGATTAGTCAATATTCTCTATGTAAACTTAGTCTATGTCTAGGATGATATACAATAATATATATGCTTATATATATATGAGAATATATGCATATATAGAGAATTCTTCCTCTTCATTTCTGGTTTTAACTTTTTATGATCTTCCATGTATTTTCTCTGTTTATTAATGGTAGCAATAACTGACATTTATATTGTACTTTATAATTTACAAAAGTTTTGCATACATTATCTCATTTGAACCTCATAATAATTCTAAGGTGGGCACTATAAATCAATCAGTCACCAAGCATTTATTAAGCACCTACTATGTATTAGGAACTAAATTAATCCCTGAGGAAACAAAGGTCATAATGAAATTTTGCCTTCAAAGAGGCAAACAAGTGACTTGCTCAAGATCACAAAGTCAATATATGTCTGAGGTTGAATTTGAATTCAGGTCTTCTAGCTCCAGAGCTCTATTCAAAAATAGTAGAGACAATATGTTCAAATCTAAACTCTTTGAAACAACAGATTGTTTTATTCTCTATATATCTAGTACCTAACATAGTAAGCACTTAAAATAAGCTTTTTGATTGACTGATATACACATAAAAGTATATATATTTATATATAGATACATAACATATATATATATCACGTTATATCACATAAATATATATATATATATATATATATATATATATATATATATATATATATAACACATGTGTGTTATAAACCAAATAAACACAAGGGAATTTGGAAGAGAACCTTTAGAAGCTGAAAGGTTTCGGTACAAAGTAGTTTGAACTGAGCTTTGAAGGAATCTAAGGAAAAAGAACGCATTCTAGGTGTGTAGTGGGTTTTATTATGATCATTTTACAAATAATAAGACTCCGATTCAAAGAAATTAAATGACTTTGACAAGACCACACCGTGAGTGTCACCCGTAGCACTTTCTGCACCCTGTTGTCTCGTTGTCCAGCAACCTTGGCTGATACAAATTCTCCGGCCTCTTCCTCTTCCTGCCCTCCTACGTCACGGAAAGGATGATTATTTTCTCTCCAGCTGAACCTCGCTGGTTTTGGTTACAGCACACCAGAGCAGCCTGCCTGTCTCCTGCCATATTTCCCAGCCAGAAACCTGGCTTGCGATAGCATTTCTGAGTCTGCTTCCTCGGGTTCTTAATACATTCCTTCAGCCTTTCGATAATGGATCACCATGTGGTAGGGTGAAACTGACCTCAGTTTGGTGACCTCAATTCAGCTTGGAGATCTCCTGCCATGCATTAGCGGAGAGTTCGGTGGTGGCTCCAGCTTAGAGAGGGCGTGAACACAAATGAGTTCCACTCTGTCTCTCCAAGCAATAACAATTCACAATAGAACTTATACAATGCTCTGAGGAGTAATTGAGCCAGCCAGGGATTATAAGAACTCTTCATACACAGCACAATGAGGGCAAGATTTATTAGGGAGAAAGGCAGATTTATTAGGGGGAATACACAGCTGAAGAGGGAATTGTTAAGCAAGCAAACGGAATGAATACACAGACGGTTACCCAAGACAGTTTCCATGCTTCCCAGGACTCCTGGCCCGCCTTCTCCGTTTCCAAAGTAGTAGAGTCCCTCAGAACATGACACAAGAGAGCTTCCTGTTCAGGGTCTGTCCTCCTAGAAGAAATCCGTGGTTCTTAGGCCTGCGGTTGACATCATGGGTGGGTGCTTCATCCAGGGACAGTCTTAAATAAAAATCGAAAGGGAGAGAGCCAGAAGTAAAGGAGAAACCACTCATCTTTGGCAAGCTCTCAACTGGCCAGCTCTGAATTTTCACCTGGGTCTGATAACTCTCCTGATTTGCTCCCCCCCCAAAAAAAATGCTCAATGCTACTTCATCACCATAATAAGTAGATGTAGATCCAAAGTACTAGACTAAGCAGGTCTCTACTCTTGATCCTAGTGCTGAATGAAAGCAATGAGGATGTGAGCACTACGTTTACAATGCAAGACAGATGATGGAAATGCAGACAAATGAAAGAACATCCAGTTTCAGTTCAATGCAATGCAATAAGTTACATGTTTGAAAGATTGAAAAGAAAGAGTGGGGAAGGAAGGAAGGAAGGAAGGAAGGAAGGAAGGAAGGAAGGAAGGAAGGAAGGAAGGAAGGAAGGAAGGAAGGAAGGAAGGAAGGAAGGAAGGAAGGAAGGAAGGAAGGAAGGAAGGAGGAAGCAGCTAAAGTGCTAGATCTGCAATCAGGAAGACCAGAGTTCAGGTGTGACCTCAGTCATTTACTGGCTGTGTGATACTGAGCAAGAATTGTTTCTACTTCTTAGACTTGTTTGAGGATTAAATGAGATAATATTTCTAAAGTATAAGCACAATGCCTGAGATGAAGTAGACTTTTAATAAATGTTTATTGTTTCCTTCTCTACACTAAAGGTGCTTACTTTCTACTAAAAAGATAAATTAATACAGTATATATTCAAGGTTAACATAAAATAATTTTGGAGAAGAGAAAGAGGAGGAATATTTGAGAGGAGTCAGGGAAAAACTATTTAAAGAAAAGATATTTTAACCAAGCTTTGAAGAGGACATAAAATTACTAAAAGATGGGAATGAGGAGGAAGAGCATTTTGGACATGGGATTATCTTATAAAATATCAGAGGAGGAAGGAAATAGAATATTTCCATTCAATGACATCACAAATGGTAAAATAATTTAATGTTAATATAATGGTGAAGGTTTCAAATTCAGTATCAGCTAGTGGGAATAGCTAGGTGGCACAGTGAATAAAGCACTGACTGGACCTGGAGTCAGGAAGAGCTGAATTCAGCTCCCTTCAGACACTCCCTAGCTGTGTGACCCTGGGCAAGTCACTCAGTCCTATTTGTTTCAATTTCCTCCTTTGTAAAATGAGCCAGAAAACAAAGTGGCAAACTCCTCCAATATCTCTGCCAAAAATAAACAAAACTCAAGTGGGATCACAGTAAGCCATAACTGAAACAACTAAACAAAATCTGCCAGTGAATAGATAAGTGACCCAAAAGTATTAATCATAATTCTCAAAAAGAGAATTACAAACTTAACAACTATATAAAATATTGCTCCAAAACACGATTAAGAAGAATGCAAATTAAAGCAATTCTGTTTTGCCTCATACCTAAGATCTATCATACTATCATACTATCATACTATCAAAGATAACAAAAAGATGGAACTACTTGATGCTAGAAGGACTAGAAAGATATAAGCAAAATTGGAAGAGCTGTAAAGTAGTCACACCATTCTGGAAAACAATTTGGAAT
Source organism: Sarcophilus harrisii (assembly GCF_902635505.1). Taxonomy (NCBI): domain Eukaryota; kingdom Metazoa; phylum Chordata; class Mammalia; order Dasyuromorphia; family Dasyuridae; genus Sarcophilus; species Sarcophilus harrisii. Next base: position 602,212,117 of record NC_045426.1, read on the forward strand.
TGTGCTAATAAAATGAAATGATCAAGATGTCGATAACCTCTGACACAGAGATCCCACAGCTTGACCGGATACTGCAAAGATGTCTGATAAAAAGAAAAGTTCCATATGCACCAAATTAGCCAATAGCAACACCTACTGTAGTAACAAAGAACTGGAAGTAGACTCAGTGTCAGCATGGGTAAAAGTGGATTTCATGGGCCAGTGAATGGTAAAGAAGTAGAGGTTATTACATGCTTACATAGGGTGGGGTTGAAAGGAACTCACGAACACCTCCTAAGACTATGTCTTTCCCACAGATATCTTACTAAAAAAAAAAAAAAAAAACCCTGAAGGGCAGATAGGGGACAGGTACAATGTTCATCTTTGTCTTTTAGCCACACCCAAGAACTTGGAGAAAAGTTACTGTCAGTTGTCTCATCTGCAAATACAAAGGACAAAGCAACAGAGTGAGAAACAAAGATGCAGGATATTAAAGGGAGGAACACTGGGAAAGGTAACTTCAAGACTAGGATTGGCATCCAACTCATGTAACTGCCAGCTCAGTATTCTAGCCATTATTAGTCATTCGGTATTTTAACTAATCACAAGTTGCATGGTAAACTGGCATCTAGCTTTCAGTATGTGGCAGTCTAAAAGATTAAAAGAAATCACCCAGCATTTCTTCTATTAGGGATTGTAGAACCATCGATTTAGAATTGGAAGGGACTTCACGGTCATTTAGTGCAAGCCCCTATTTTTGCAGGTAAGGAACCTGAGATGCAAGCATAAGTGATTTATACAAAGTAACATAGTAATAAATGGCTGAGCTAAGATTTCGAATGAGGCCCTCTCTAAATTCAAAGCCCTTTTCATGATGCCATTGATAGAAATTTAAAACAACTTTGCAAGGAGCTTTGAGATAGCATAACATCTTCCAGAATACTGTTTGAACTCATTCTTCTGCTCCACCTGAGATCTTTCAACCAAGAAAACATAAGTAGGACCATATATCCCATGAAGGAATACATACAGTAGGAAATTATTTCATGGGATCCAAGAATAGAAAGAAGTCCAATTTTGACTGATGCTCCTTTGGCATTCAGATGAATCCATCATAATATCATTAGTTATCTGGAGGCCTGATATCTATTGAAATTTCTGGCTTTCATCCTGACTGTGAGGTCAACTTTTTATTCATCATACCATGCTGTTTTCCACTTTCTATTATAGTTAAAAGAAAGTTAAGAATAGAAGGCTGGAAGGTTGGAATAGAAGGCCATCATTGGCCACCTTTGTGTCATTCCTTTAACCACTGTGAGCCCAAGTTTCCTCAACTATAAAATGAAGGTAATAATATTTGTATTAGTTATCTCAAAGATTTGGAAGAGCAACAGAAAGGGAAATAATATATATTAAACACTTGACAAGCATTTAAATGATATCTGAATGTCAACTATTGATATTATTTAACTATAATATTTGTTAATTTAATGATGTTATTTATTAATTTTTATTACTGATTTATTATTACTTCTTGCCAAGTGGCACAACAGACTGAATTTGACTGTTATCTATGGTCTACTCTAAAAATGCATTATTCAACAATTCTAAATGGCTGATTCTAAGAAGGGGCTGGTCATTGTCTAAATCATTCCTTAGTCTTCTAGGAATTGCTATATGATCTACTGGCTTTTAATACAACATTCTGATTGTTCCTCTTTTTCAGTGAGTCCATGACCAGTCATTACATTCTGCAAATTAATACCACCAAGCAGAAGAGAAACTTTGGTTGCTAAGAGTGAAGATGCATGGATTTTTAAAGACATGTAACTATAAACAGTGTGACCAAGAAAAAGGGGCAGAAGAAAAAAAAATACCAATCATTCCATTTCACAATGTCTACTACCACAACACAAAAACATTTTCTATATTGTCCAGTTGGTTTGATCTAATAATTTTAAAAGGTGAATCAGAATACTGGAAACTTCCTAACAAGAATTAGGGCTAATTATTTATTTCTCTTAAAAAAAAACCCTACCCTTTGGGACATGGATTCTTAAGCTGGGGTCAATGGACCTCCAAAAGGTCCATGGATAGATCTCAGGGAGCTCTGAATTAGGATGAGGGAACAGTCACTCATTATTTCAGTATAATTGATTTCCTTTGTAACCCTGTTTTTAATTTTATATGTTTAAAACATTATTCTGAGAAGGGGGCCATAGGTTTCATCAGACTATTAAAGAAGTCCAGGACACATACACAAAATTAAGACCCCCTACTTCAGGAAGTAATAAATGAAGATTGAGTTACCAATTTACACAGTAGGATAGCATATTTAAATATCTGCAATTGTCTGCTGTGATGAGCCTAAGACACCTTCCCTGCCAGTTTCATGGTTGCAAGATAGAAAGACCCAGAGAAATTAGAATCTATACAAGCTATAAATGTGCCTTATCATAATTTCAGCTGTAGGTAATTATTAGGAATAATAACTAATAATATTGACAGTCTATTTAAAATAAAGATTCTAGAAAAGGTGGCAAATTCCTACTTCTAATATTTCTGTAATCATCTCTGAAACACATATAGGGAATAATACCAGAAAGAACCAGTGCAAATACACACACACACACACACACACACACACAAAATTGTATGGCAAATGAATATGGAAAGTAAATTGAATAGGGAAAGTTTGAGGAGCAAGGATTGAGAAGGAAATCTGTTGCTCCGTTTGGGACAATTGACTTTGTAATACAAAAGGAGATCTAGTTGAAAATGCCCAAAAGAAAGTAAAATTAGAGTTCAGGAGAAAATTTAAGGTTTTATAATAATAAGCACTTAAATATCAAAAATGAATTTAGTTGAAGATATGTATTACCTTATATGATATGTAGCACTTTATAATACTTTCACTATGGATAGGTACAAATAGTAAATCATGAAAAAAAATTTTAATGTAAGTTTTTTTTTTAAAGAAAGCACAAATCAAGGAATGAATCTTAAAGGAAAAAATAGAAAAGGTAACAAGAAAAACATGAGACCTAATTCCTAGGGAAAGTACAAGAGAATGAAGCTTCTTCACTTTAGGCTAGGCAATTGTTTCAATGCCAACTTAAGCATCCCCTTTGTCACTAGCAATATTGTTATTTTACCTGAAGGTTTTCCTTCGAGGAGAGGATAGAATGATCTCTCTTCCTTGGACATTGCCATGATTTTAGCTTAAAGGAGTAAATATACAGATGAACAAAACTGTAATACAAAAGCAAGGAAAGGGGAGTATGAAGTGCTTTTATCTAAAATCTTGAATAAAGAAATATGGTTTCCAGATCCACTATTCTAATATGTCCTATCTATTAAAAGGAAGGCAGATAAATTATTTATTTTTGGAAATTAACAAAGCATTTTAGTACACAGCTCATCTCATTTTGTGACTAGAATGAAGTTAGTCTGCCCTACGGTCAATGATTCCCATTGTGGAAATATTTGGATTTGTTTAAAGCATTTCAGATTTCAGGGAGATATGTAAGCAGCCATGGTGGCACACAATGAAATTGGTCGCACAAGATGTCCCTTTAAAAAAAAGTCATTTCCTTCGAGGAGGTGAGCAGTAATATAAAACATGTTTTTCCTCTGTGAAGTTTTGAAGAAATGCATTAACCACAGTAATGCTTGGGCCTTTCCCTTCGTTAGTATTTCAGTTAAATAAACTCAAGTGACAGGCTACTCCTCCTCATGTTGTCTTGGGACAAATTTTTTTTTTTTTAATATATTGTCTCTCTAGCTAATTGTGTTTATGATGTTAAAAAAAAACAACTTTTTAATTACTGAAGACAATAAAATTGATTTGCATTGTTTATTCATTTGTATTTTATTCATTGCATTTATCATTTATTTAATATATTTTTAAAACAACAACCAAAAAAAAACTATAAAAGATAAGATTAGCAATTACTCAAACTGTTTTCCCTCAGAACCAGGGCAAAATCCCTACTCTCAGAGAAAAAGAGGAAATATAATATGTCTATCCTGCTTTTTCTTCTGTAATTTTTTTTATTGAAGTATTTCTTCTTCCATCTTTTCCTCTACCATCTTGTCCCTAGGAAGTCTACCAAAGCTATGCTTCAATTGAAATTCTGACAAGACTCAGCCAACACAAAAACAAATGCTGGTTAAACTATAGTGGCCAACATCGAGTAGCCTAGAGGAAGAAAAAAGACTTGGAAATTATCATGGAATTTTAACTTGTCTTTATATAATTAAGACATATCTGGGTTCCTAAATTTCAGCTTGAACAAGCACAGAAACCCCCAGTGGAGAAATGTATTTCAATATGTTCAGCTGTTTTGTGTCCTCTCTCTTTTAAAAGAAAAAAACAAAAACAAAAAAAAAAAAAATAAATCGATTGAATCATTTCCAACTTTGGTAAAGAACAATCTGCTCCCATTTAAAGATTCAAATTCATACACTTCATTAAGGGTTGTTTTTACTTTGGGGTTTTCCTACTGTGGAGCCCAGATCCCTAAGAAGAAGTAAACAGACTCATGTTAACTAGATTTTAAACCCAAACCTATGGAGTGAAGTCCAATGTCATATCGACACTGAGCTTTCTGTTGTTTGCCAAATATGGTACTGGAGAATATGCCTTCATGTCATCCTTATTTGTACTTTCTGTCATGTCCAACAAAAAAGTCTCACCTGTGAGAACAATGGTATAAGTGATGAATATTATTCTTAAGAGTAGTAAGACCTAGATTTGAATCCCAACTCCTACTTCTACTATCTAGGCAAGTCACTTAATCACCTGAACCTCTGTTTACACACTACTCTCCACCCCTCCACCATCATTAGATGAAGTTGATCTCTTTATAAAATGATGTGTGGAAAGCAATTTGAAAACCTAAATTTCTATATTAATGTGAAAATGTATTGTACTGTGTCTTTTATTTGAAAATTACTATTAATCGTAAGTATCAAATTTTTTATTGGTTAATTACTCATTCTTTTTATGATTCATAGTGGCCAAAAATTCATTATTTGGTGACGAACTCTCTGGTGATGTTTGTTGTTGTTTGGTCGTTTTGATCACAGCTAATTCTTTGTGATTCCATTTTGAATTTTCTAGGCAAAAATACTGCAGTAGTTTGGTATTTTCTTTTCCAGCTCATTTGAGAGATGAGGAAATGGAAGCAAAAAGGGTTAAGTGACTTGCCCAGGCTCACACAACTAGTAAGTGACTGAGATCACATTTGAACTCAAAAAGATGAGTCTTCTGACTTCAAGGCTCAGGTCTCTCTGTACTGTGCATATAGCTGCCCATTATGATAATGAGTTTTATAATTTATAAATTATACACTTATAAATATAACTAAGCTATTCTTCAGCTAGCAAAAATAGTCCAATAGTGGGCTTATGGAAAACCATCCCAGACTGGTAGGATCTGGCTGAACTTGTGCTCCATTTGCATAGCTTTCAAGAACCCAGGTTACTCCCCCACCACAGCAAAGAATCAGAATAGGACTTTTGTAGAACACTATATAGATTATCCTGAGATACTAAAAGAACAGAAAACCATCCAGCACTTTGGATTCTCTAGATAAGACTTATGGGAAAAAATAAATGAGAATAATAAAAAAAATCAGAAAGAAAGAAAAGATTGTCATTTGTATTGGTATAAAGAGTACATATACCCATAATATATAATACCTAAGAAAGATTAGTTATCTGAGGGCCAAAATCCTTTAAATACCTCAAGCTTTGATCAAGCTCCTTGCTCTTATGATTAAGGGCATAATCTCATGATTACAGAGAGGTAGCATAGTTTATTGTAGAATGATTTCTTAAGTCTGAATATTGACTTTGGCACTTCCTCTTATATGTGACTATAGGCAAGTATTTAACCTTCTCCCCTAGTTTCTATCTGTAAAATGGGAATAATAATATACATATGGGGTACCACACAGGGTGATGTCAGAGGCAATTGTTTTGTCCATTTTTCTTTATTACAAATGGATAGTGCTTATCAGGAAATTAATATGATTGAAACAAAACAAAACATACCAAGATGGTAAAAAAAAAATGAGTGGGATTTGTTATTGATTCAATGGTTCATCAATCAATTCAGCAGCCCTTTAACCTAGGGTAATATTTTAAGGTATGATTGATGATCCATAAAGTGGTTATTCCTCCACTATTACTCTAACCCCTACCCTGAAAAGGGATGTATGAACTGAGAAAAAAATATTGCTGACTTATTTCTTTGGGATCATGCTCTAAAAAAATTCAGCTAGAAAAAATATTAGAGGAAACTCCTTCAGAGTAATGGGACCTAACCTGGTCATGCTGGATAACAGAAGTCCACAGGGTCATAATGTGAAAGAAATCAGTCTGGGCTTATTAAAAAAAAAAAAAAAAAGTCTTCAACAAAGGACTTTAAGATAGAAAAGGAGATTCAAAGGTCACACAGCTTCAGACAAGTGATACTTATTTTTATCAGAAAAATCTTTTCTGACAAAAGTAAAAAGGAGAAGCATTGGGGGACATTTTCCAAGCTGATGACAAGGCTTCAAGAAGTGCTTCAAGAGGAAGCTGGGGGAGGGGGAGCCACAATCTTTGTATCAAATTTCTAGAAGAAGTGTTTGAGATCCAAAATACATAAGTGTATATAAGACCAAAAGCCATTCTCCAATGTAGAATGTCAAAAAATATGAACAAAGAGTTTTCAAAAGAAGACTGTGAACCCAACAAAAATAATTAAGAATGCTCTAAATCACTAATAATAAAAAATTAAAAATTAAAAAAATCTTGAGGTCTCATCTCATATGCAATAAATTGGCAAAGAGGACAAAAGATGGAATTAGCAAATGGTGAATGGATTATGAAAAGACAGGTATACATGCACTGTTCATGATAGTGTGAATTAATATAACTATTCTGAAAAACAACTTGGAATTATGCAAATAAAGTGAATAAAATGTTCATTCCTTGTTTCAGAGATTCCACTACTAACCATATACTCCAAGGGGATCACTGAGCAAATAAAATATTGTAAAAGTTCCATATACATAAAATATTTAGGGTAGCCTTTTTTTTGTTAGAGCAAAGAACTGGAAGGATATTCATTAATTGGAAAATGACTAAGTGAATTATGGTACGTGAATGTAATGGAATATTACTGTGAAATGACATTTAATGAATACAAAGAATCATGAAAAGACTTATATGAACTGATACAGTGAAGTAGGAGAGGTAGGAAAATAATACATATGACTACAACAATGGAAATGGAAAGGACAACTACTAAATGAGTGAAAATGAATGTCGCAAAATTACAAACAACAGTCTTGGATATATTCCTTTATAGAAGTGGAAGGTAAAGAGGGTTATATAAATATAGAATATTGCATATAATATAAAACTTGTTCAATGTATTGATCATTTTTGCTGAGTTTTTCCCTCTTTCTTTCAAAAATAAGGAGGGGGATAAGAGAGGGAAAAAAATTTGAAACACAATGTTTTGCAATGTTGAAAATTATATATGCATATATTTGAAAATAAAAGGCTTTAATAAAAAATAAAAATAAAAAATAATTCTTACAAGTGATGGCTATCTAATGAAGGAGGGGGAGAAGATGCAAAGGCCATTTAAGTGATAATAAAATGATGTCAACAAAAGTCTATTTTTTAAAAAAAGAACTTTTAACTTTAACTTTTAATGAACATCACTAAATAAGCATTCTTCAGATCATAGGATGTGCATCCCTAAGTCTCTCAAAGTTGTTTTTCTATAGTGTCATTTTTCTTGTATAAATTGTTCTTTTGCTTCTATCAATTATTCTGAGTTAAGACTGAGAAGGACATTAGACATTTCCTAATTCAGTCCTTTGATTTTATAGATGAGGAAGTTGAGATTCAGAAAGATTAAAGTGACTTCCCTCATGGTCACAAAGAAAATAACAAAGACAGAATTTGAACCCAAGTCTTTTAATTCCAAACACAAGGGGTTTGTAACAACTAAGTAAAATAAAGAATAAAGGAGATTAATTAGCAGACTTCTACAAATCATCCTTGGGCAGCTTACTGATTCCTAATCAGAAGTTGCCTTTGTCTTCCTAACTGGTGCCAAATAACATGCCCTCACAGTTTATACTGAGATGCTTATCAAATATTCTAAACAAATTCCTGCCCTTGCAAGTTCATCAAGTTGATTAGGGAATTCCTCAATCAAATTCTCTCATACTGCCCCCTCCTATTAAATATTTGCCAGCAAACTGAACTGGAATGCCTTTGGCACATTGGTTCATATACCCAATTCTGGAAAGTTCTCTAGAGATCTAGGAAGTCTCCAACAGCTGTCCTCTCTTTAACCTCCTTCTGTGGTTCCTTGCTTTAAGAATGCCAGCAAAAGAAAGGTTCTCAAATTTAATTATCTTTTTAAAGGATCTAAACCTCCCATTGCAGGATAGGCCTGGAGGTGATGCTGGGTAAGCAGTTACTTTTGAAAGGTAGATGATAAAATAATTAGGTATTGGAATCTATATGAATGATATCTGATTCTATGATTTTCCTTTCAAGCAGCCCTAAATGGCCTCTGAGATCTTCTCCAACTCTGATTCTGGGAATTGGTCTCCCTATAATAGGAAAGAAAAGAAAAGAAAGAAAGAAAGAAAGAAAGAAAGAAAGAAAGAAAGAAAGAAAGAAAGAAAGAAAGAAAGAAAGAAAGAAAGAAAGAAAGAAAGAAAGAAAAAGAAAGAAAGAAAAAGAAAGAAAGAAAGAAAGAAAGAAAGAAAGAAAGAAAGAAAGAAAGAAAGAAAGAAAGAAAGAAAGAAAGAAAAAGAAACAAAGAAACAAAGAAAAAGGAAGGAAGGAAGGAAGGAAGGAAGAAAAATTTTCAAAGAAAGAAAATTTTTCTTTCGTTTGTGCTGTTATTACTGAAATGTGACTCAGCATAATCAGGTCTTCATATTCCAAACCCTGCTGCTTTTGTGAGTCAGGTAGGAACCAAAAGTTCCCTCCCAGGTAAATGCTTTTATCATCTTTAGATTGGTTTAGGAAACTTAGCCAAAAAAAGGGGATGGGGGGAAACACATGGCACTCTGATGGAATTGTTAAAAGTAAGTATTTCTTATATATCAAAAGAATTTTGTTTCCTCCATTCTCTCCCAAAGAAAACTTTCTTGTTTCTAATTGCAACTCTTTAAACCTGGCTAGACTACCTTCTTTCAATGGTCTCTCCTGCAAACGAGTTCCTTTATTTAATTTTTTTTTTTTTTTTTGATTCTGAACTTAAACACTCAAAGGGAACATTGCCATACACATAGTAGAACACACAAAAAAAGAAATCTCTATGAAATCAAGTCTTCATTTTATACTTCTTGTTTTAAGTATAAAATAAATTCTACATATAACTTTCAAAGCTGTTCTAATTACTTTTTTCTGAATTTCCCTTTATTCTGTACATTTTTATAATATTTCAATGGATCTTTTTTTAAATTGTTATCACTAATTCTCCTCTATCCTACACCAAAGAAAAAAAGTCTTTGTTACAAATAAACAGAATGTTATAATTAAACAGAATGAATTCATATAGTAGTGATATCCAAAAATATGTCTCTTTCTGCACCATGTATTCATTCATCATCTCTCTGTCAGGAATTCAGGAGATGTGTTTGGTCACTGCATCAATCATCATTCCTGTCTTTCAAAATTATTTTTATTTACAATGTTGTTTTTCTTGTGTAAATTGTTCTGCTTCTGTTCACTTCACTTTGTCCAATCATATTACTCATGATTCTCTGAAATCATTTCTTTTATCATTTCTTACAATGTAATAATTGTGCTAGTGCATGTCTAGTGTACATCGGCTTGCTTAGCCTATGGGTCAACTTCTCCATTCTCCGAGGAGAGTTATGATGATATTAAAGAAAGTATATTGAACAGCCTGTGAAACACGGTGGATAGTCTACAACAATAGTTCTAGTTGGCGAATGATGTGATGAATGAAAGGATTTTGATTGGCTGAAGAGGAGCATAGACAGCTTCAGCCATCTCCCTTTGCCTTCAGCCATTCTCATTTCAGTACCCTTCTTATGGTGATGTGACCTTTGCTCAAAATATTCATGGGAAATATCTAGTTCTATCCATTCCTTCTTCACTTGTACCTTAGTATAATCCTTTTCCTTCCTTTCTCTTTCTCCTCTCCAAAATCTGAGAGTTGAGGAAATTGAGGGGATTAGAACATCAAGTGATAGGGGAAACTGAGCGAGTTAATTTGAGGACTATGTCAGTTCCCATTCTATTCAATTATGCTTCTAATCGGATTTTTATTTTGTGACAGAACTTTGTTGCATTGTTTAAACCTAGAAAATTGTACTAGATCTATACCTTCTGTGCTTTCCCCCTTTCTAACTTGGAAAGTCCCTAATCTTTCTTCTGGAAATCAGATCACCTCATTTTGGGTACTGATCGATTACTTTCTTTTAATCAATTGATCTTACTTGAGTAATTGTTTTATTGTATAAAAATCTGTCTCCCCCTGTATTTGGGATCCAGTGTCAAAGCTGAGAAAGTCTGGTACTAGTTTTTTGAGCAATTGGCATGCATTGCTTAATAAATAGTTATACTCAAAATATTGAACCTTTTTTTCCTAAGTCATTTTATCTTTCACCTACCACAGAACAGAATCACTATGTCTCCCCTAGAATCTCTGTTTTGTTTTGTTTTGTTTTGTTTTAACTCCATTGACATTCTCTGAAGAAGTTAATACTGTGAGGATATTTGTACAAGAATGGACTGGAAATTAGCTTATACTATCTCTAAGGTACCTTGAATCCAGCAAATAAATGCTACAAATCAGAACTTGAGTTATTTTTTGATTATCTAAATTTAAAAAGATCATGGAGAAAATGCTAATCATACCAAGTAAACTAAAAATGTGGGGAACATGTATTTTTTTTTTCTGGAGAGATGATTGATAAATTATTATCAACATACCGCTGGACCTCTGTTTCTCCTTGTCCCAATTAGAATGTTAGCCCTACATTATCATTCAGCACCTTCCTTTTGCTTAAAATAAATTTACTTTCCTAAGATTTTCTTGCTTTTGTGTTTATGTTTCAAAGTTCCTACTCAGTTCTAGATTTTTCGTTTGAAATGCTTGAAAAACCTCTATTCCAAAGATTTTAAATTCTAATGCCTGCAGGCTGCATTTTGACTTAGGAAACCATATTAACATTATTTTCTATTGTACTTTTTATTTATTATGGTAAATAATTTCCAATTACATTTTAATCTGGCCCAAGCCATACAATTATTGTAGACATTGCAGCCTGTTGGCCTTGTGCCTGAAAACTATTTCAGGGCTAGTTAGATGGCTCAGTGGATAGAGCACCAACATGGAAGTCAGGAGGACCTGAGTTCAAATCTTGTCTCAGATGCTTAACACTTCCTAGCTATGTGACCCTGGGCAAGTCATTTAACCCCAATTGCCTAAACAAAAAAAATTATGCTATATTCCATTAATGATATTTTCTCTTTTTTCCCCTCTAAGATTATATTCAGCTTTTTAGGTTAAGCTATTCTTGGTTGTAAATCTGTATCATTTGCCTTTTTGAATATTTTATTCTAACATCTCTGGATTTTAGCAGAAATTTGCCAGGTTGTGATTCTGACTGTGGTTTCTTTGGACTTCAACTTCTTTCTGGATATTGGGAATATTTTTCCTTTGACATGGGAGGTCTAAATTTTGTCTATAGCATGCATGCCTAGGACTGTTTTTTATGAAGTTTCTTTCAGGAGATGATTGAATATATTCTTTCTACTTCACAAACTCAGAATATTTCAAGGAAAAGCCAACAGGAGTTACTAAAAAAGTCATAGTTACAGATTTCTTGACAAAAATGTATGGTTTTATTATACTCAAACATATGTATAACTATGAGATATATCTACTATATATACATATAGATACAGATATAGTTATGTATGTGTATGACTAACAGATATCAATGTTACAAAGGGGAGCACTGTTAGTCCTTTTGTAAGGAAGATTAATTTATACATTAATGATCCTTGTGCAAAGGTGCTTTTAAATATTTTTCAGAGTGCTTTTTTTGGAAATATGAGCCCATCAATTTGGAAATGGCTATAAAAATGTATGACATATGAATGAAATGGAATGTTATCATAATCAATGACCAATATGAAAAATTTAGAGAAACTTAGGAAGAACTTTCCAATGTGATATAGTACAAAGCGAGCAAAAATAAAAGAGCAATTTATATGACAACTACAGTAATATAAAGGAAAATAACACTTAGTGACTTCAGAATTCTGATCTCTACAGTGAACTCAGGAGCAATTTCATTTTATTAAAGATGAATCATACCTTCTGAATCCTGTCAGAGAGATGGTGGAACACAGGTATGAAATCAAAAACTGCATGATCATTATCAGAAACAGCCAATGTATTAATTCATTTTGCTTAACTGCATGGGAAAATTTTAATGGGAGTGAGAACATGCATGCATATAACATTTAAAAAGAAAAGAAAAGTCGCCTTTCCTGCTAAACTTAGGTTAAATGCAATGAATAACACCAGTTCTAAGCAAGGAAAGATTATATGTACCTCCATCTTCTCAGTACATCTTCTCAGTCTTCTCTATCTTCTCAGTACACAGGATAGGGACCTTCCAAGTCTGACTGTTGTAAATAAAAGACCAATGGATATCATGGCTATGTTGTTTGGTTTTAACTGTCTTTCTTTTTTACCAGGGATGGATTGGATGGAGATAGAACAGGGCAGGGTGGAAATTGGAGATGATATACGTGATTATGATCTAAAACACAAAAGGTATCATTAATACCTTTGGGAGGAGGAAGGAAATGCTGCCTTTCTCTTTTGATCTGATTATACTATCATTTGCTTAGAAAAATCTATTTTCTCTATAGGGTTAGAATGAACTTTTGTGCAACTATTCCAGAATATAACAAATCCCAATTAATGGAGCCTTGATTAATTAATCTTATTGTATTTCCATAGCTGCTTTATTCCTAGGACCTCAAAACTATTAGAAATACTATTCTGCCTATTACCACAGCATCACAGAGAGGGCTTCAGCACAAGTTTTTTTACCCTTCTCAGAGAGCTAAGAACAGTGAAGTAGCTCTCAGATGAGTGACTGAACCAAGCAACATAGGAGTCCTGAGGACTAGAGTTATTTTGCCCCTTGATTGACTTGTGTAAAAGGGCATTTTCCCTGAAAAAACTTTTCCTTAGCAAGTTTCGGTTGTAATGATGACAGCATGAAAGTTTGGTAAAAACAGTTTAAGAGTTCTGAACAATGCATTACAAAATTATTTTTTGCTGGGGAAAAATATATGGGACTCAAATAAGTCTACACTTAATAAAAATCACTGTTTTTATTTAAGCTTTTAAAAGACTTTGTAAGAGGCTAGAGATAACATAGGACTCAATAATCTATCCTATCCTCATAATGATGGTGGTAATGTTGATGATGATGATGATGATGATGATTTTGGTTCAGGGTAAAGAACCCTGGACTTAGAGGCAAAGTGCTCAGGTGGGCATCTGAGCTTTGCTGAGCTCTGCAGTCTTGGACAAGGCCCCATTTGGAGCCTCTATATCCTCATCTGAAAAATAAAGGAGGCTGGGCCAGATCATCTTTAAGATCTCTTCTAGGACAAACTGATGAAATTTTATGGCTTTCCAAAGGGTGGATATTGGGGAGATTTATTTAAGCTGACATTTTGAAAGCTTTATTCTCGTCTTCTCCCTTACCAGTCTTTATTGCACATGTCTTCCTGAGTTATCTAGATTGGCCAAGACTGGTAAATCTGGGTCCTTCTCAGGCTACAAATGGGTACTTTCTTTTTTTTTCTCTCAGTAAAAACTAGAATTAATTAATTTTTCTCTGTAAAGACTAGAATTAAAAAGATAAGGAAAGGTGCTGTCCAACCAAGCCCCACCCCTCAATAGAATGAACTACAATTTCATTTTAGAAAAAATATCAGCACACCTACATGGTACTTTTCACTGGAAAATCCAAGGTAACATGGATCAAGTCTGCTAACTAATTCAATGCTTCAAGGTGGGAGGGGGGGGGCTCACAAAGAGCAATTTTAGATAACAAAGGAGAATAGATACTTTTACTGTAGTCATCCAGCAAGCTGCCACTCCATTCACAATTTTACATTTTTTAAACACTACTTAGCTAGTGTTCTTCTTAATCCCGTTAAATGAAAACTTTCTCTAATTTTAAAATTAAATTTCCTGTATTTCCTGTTGAGCTTCCAAGTTCCTCCCCTTCTCTCCTTCTCTCTTGTTCCCATAGCATTTTTTTTTTTTTTTTTTTGCAGTAAGAGGGACATTAGGCCTCCAGTCACTTGCCAGCTCCAATAATTGTCCTCTGTCTCCCTCTGGGCCTGTAATGCTTTACAAGGGACAAAGGCCTTTTCCTCAGTTTCTGTTCTAGACTAGTGATTCCTCTATTTCCTGAACTTTGGTCTTGTTCTTTACTAGAGAATGGTGGAACTTAAGGGGAACTACAATCAAGGGAAACCCATAAAGGCCCTTTTGGGAAGGCAGAAAACAACTGCCAATCTCATCCCAGGTATCTTAGTGTCAAGAGTTTTACAGAATCAAAAACTGACTCTGGGGCTAGTCTACTGAAAATAAATTGTGTGTGATCATAGATTTAGAGATAGAAGGGAACCAAGAGGTCATTATACCTAACTCCATCTTTACTATAAAGAAACTGAGACTTGGAGTTACTAGTTAAATCACACACCCATGATCACACATGCTAAGTAAGGTCAAAGGCAGGATATAAGCTCAGAGTCCAAATCTAGAACATTGCCCACTACCCCATACTGCTTCTAATTATTATGAGCATTTTTATACAGATTTTCATCAGTTTACACTGCACATATGCATGTATGTGTAGAGAGAGATATATGTATAGATATGTCCAATGTTTTGCATGTTGTCTTCTTCATTAGAAAGTGAGTTCCTTTGGGGTAGGCTCTATGTTCTTCATTTCTTCACATCCGCAAAGCTTAGTACAGTGTCTAGTATATAGTAAATATTTTCTAAATATTAGTTGACTGGCTGATTGATAATGATAGTTCTGATTAACAGACAGCTTGCTGGAACAGAAAAAAAAAATGCATCTGCAAACAAAACATCTGGGTTTCTTGAAAACTGATTTTGTTACTACTGAGGCAGCAAGGTAGCACAGTGGAGGAAGCACTGGGCCTGAAGTCAGGAAGATGAATTCAAATCCAGCCTTAGACACTTATTAGGTATATGAATAGTACCTCCCACATCCTGAACAGTATTCCTCTAGGCAATTTAAAGTCACATGAGTGTTATTGGAATCCATATCAAATTGTTGAATTACATTGAATTTGTATTCCACTGAAACCCTCAGATCTTTTTCAGTGAACTATTTGTATGCATGTGAAGCTGAATTTTTGAAATTATACATAAGCCATTTCATTTATCCCTACCGAATTTCATCTCATTGTATCTGACCCAGTTTCCTGGCTTGTTCCTATCTTTTGAACTTCTAACTGCAGTCCAATATGTCAAATTTGTGTCACCTGAAAATCTGAAAAGCATGTCATCTATGTCGTTAACCAGCTCATTGGCAACAATGTGAAACTCTCAGAACTTCATTAATTTGGTCTTTTTTCCCCCTTTGCCTACTATCAACATCTTAACCAATTTGACTAATAGTTCTATCTTTTATCACCTATCCCCACCCCATCCCCGACCAAATATATACCCTCCTCTCCAGTCATGCTACTCTGACCCAGAATCATCATCTCACATTTAGATTATTACAATATCCTTCTTTCTGGGTTGATCTCTTTGCTTGTATGTCCCTATTCCAGTCTATTGTCCATTTTGTTGCTAAAGTAACTTACAATGTAAGCCCTTAATATCTAATAGATCTATTAAGATAAATGAGATATTTATTATCTGCTTGGGTCAAGTGTATACCCACATTCTCAAAATTATATCTCCTCGTATTGAACTACTTTTTTAAATTGCTTTTCGTATAGCATCCCATGGGACTTAGTTTATGCACTCCATTTTACAATTAAATTACCTAACTGAGATTCTGGGAAGTTAACTGAGCTTGCCAGTTCATAAGCATAAACTTGTACTGAAGTTTTCTGACTACATGACCATCATTCACTGTACTATCTCATACTGTTTCACTAAAGACATTGCCAATCCATTATTTAACAAGCTATTAAGAACTTATTATATAATGAGTACTATGCTACACATACACACAAAGACACACACAAAAGATACACACACAGTCCCTACCTCCAAGAAATTCATTTTAATGGGAGAGACAATGTGTAATAACTACAAACATAAAAAATATGGGAAGTAATGTCAGAGAGAAGATACTAGAGAGAACTAGGAAAGACTATAAAAGGTGAGATCTAAGGTGAGTTTTTCAAGGAAATCAGGAGACAGAGGTGAGGAAGAAGAGTATAACAAACATAGGGAAAAGATAATGAAAAATCACATTCAGGAGATAGAGCGTTGTGTGTGATGAACAGGAAAAAAGCGATTGTTGATGGATCACAAAGTTTTTAGAGTGAAATAAGCAAGGCATAAGAAGACTGGAAAGATAAAAAGAGGTCAAATTGTGAAGAGTTTTAAGAGTCAAACAGAAAATGCTGTAAAGTTATCAATGCATATAACCTGTAAATAAAAGGCTATTAAATAAAAAAAATTTTAAAAAAAGAGTCAAACAGAGGATTCTATATTTGAACATGGTGGTAATAGGGAGCCACTGGAGTTTATTGAGAAAAGGATTTACATGATCAGACCTGCAGTTTTGGAAAATCACTTGAGCAGCCAAATAAATAGTAGACTGGAATGGGGAGACACAAAGAGACTCACCACCCAAAAGACTATTGCAATGGTTTGAATGAGATATGATCAGGCCCTATATAAGAATGGCAGTTATGTAAGTGAAGGCAGAATGGCATATGCAAGAGATATTGTGAAGTGAGATGTCAGGATTTGGCCATAGGTTGACCATATGAGATCAGCACAAATGAGAAGTCAGAGATGACTACTAGAATGTGAGCTTGGATCATTGATGGTAATAAATAAATTTGAAAGAGGGCAAAATTTGAAAAATGAGATAATGAGTTTAGGACAAAGTGACTTCAAGCTATCTATCTATGGGACATCCAGTTTGAGATATCCAATAGGCAGTAGATGATGCAAGACTAAAGATTTGGAGAAAAGTTAGAATTTGGATAAATAAGCCTGAAAATCATCTTCTTAGAGATGATAATTAAACCCATGGGAGCTTCTCAAACATAGCATAATAAAATTGTTCTTTTCCCCATTCATATGAGATGATTTCAAGATAGCAGAAAGCAATAAATAGATCGTAGGAATGAAAGTCAGATTTTTCTTTTCCCACTTCTGATCCAGGCTATATAATCTTGGGCAAGTTAATAAACTCTCTGGAATTCAATTTCTCCATAAAAAATGTTGTACTTCTACATTTGTATGTTCCCACATACAAAATCATACTCGTACAACTTGAACTCCCCAAAAGACAATTCTCCCAGATTCAAGGTACTAAATATTAAGCTTCTAGGTTTAGTTTAGGAGCTCCCACTGATGTGTTGTGTCAACTTTTAATGGTAAATTAGATGATACAAATATCTCAAAGTAAAGATATTTACTGAGATAACATCACATAAGAGTAACTACACATATTACCCCCATAAACACACTCTCATACAAATACACAGTATCAGTGATGAGTAATTATACACAGAGAATACATTAAAGAGTGACATACTTAGATTAAAAAATATAATGTACACAATTTGAATCTCCAATAGTTCAGGGTCCTGATGTCTATTCTATTATTGTGGTATCTCCACTCTGCTCCCCTAGGATAAAGTACCTATAAGTCATATCATTCTGTTGGATCTCATGAACTTTTTTGGATATGTTAACTTCTAATGGATTAAGCTAGATCCCCTGCAATATGTCAAGGAGAATGATAGGAGAGAAGGAAAAAGGAGGAAAAATAATTCTCTCAAGAGTTGGGTTATTTTTCCATAATTGGTTCTTTTCTTGACTGGCAACACTCACATGCTTACTCCATGGTTTTTGCACCTCATGGTCTCCATTAAATACCTCAAACAAAATTATGTCTTTATTTGGGTGTGTGGAGGAAATAGGTATTCTCATGGCTAATGCCCTTTTCCACCAAGTTCAAGCTATCAAACTATCTCCTACTTCATCTGGCTCCTTAGAGAGTATTATCTTGCTTTTTAATGTCCACTAGGAACATACTTAGTCCTTCACTAAGCCATCAAATAGCTACTTGATAATTTCATAAGATTTTATTGAACTTATTCACACCACGTAAAGATGTAATAAAACATAAATACATCTTTATATTTGCTTTGAGACCTTAACACTTTGTTATCTCTATTATTTCCTTTTATAACCTATAATTTCATCAAGTGGGCTTAATCTCCTGCCCCACAGCAGATAAAAAGGACCTGTACTATAATAATTGATATTCACATATCTAATATATCTTTTATATGTGCAATACATATATAACTTTGCTATAATAATTAATATTTGTTAAGTGCTCTGAAGATTAAAAGGGTTTTACAAACATGTTCACATTTGATTCTAACAACAACTGTGCCATGTAGTTTAGGTGAGTTCTATTCTTAAGTACCAACAAAGTTGTCTCCACGTCTTGCCTGACCCAACAAGGAACAAGCCACCTAAATTGGCTTCCTATTCACCTGAGGGCAACTGAGGATCTAGACTTGGTATATATCCCAAGACTTTATAAGTCAACCAGGATCTGACCTATTGATTAGATCATTTTTATACAGAGAAGATTAGGAGTCAAGTGTTGAGTGCTATATTTTGATTGTGTCCTTTTTATTCTACAGCTAAATAATTCTCCTTTTTTTAAACTGTTGAATGACCTATGATTCATTTCATTTCAATATGGAACCTAAGCTATTAGGAAATCAACGTAAGTCAAATTCAGCCCACTATAATCAATACAATCAGTTCTTGAAATGAGATGTCACTCTGGCTGGCCCTTATTGATATGGACTGATTGTGCTAGAGGAGGCTGACATAGAAAGTAAAGATAGTGTGCAGCAGGATGACCGTTTCCCAAAAGCTGAATTGTCACCATAAGAGAGCTGTGAGTAAATCATTCTAGAATATTCAGTCAGTCAATAAACATTACACACCTACATTACACACCAGGCCCTATCCTAAGTGGTAAGGATAAAAAACAAAGGCAAAAAGTTGTCTCACAGTCTAATGACAGGGACAACATGCAAACCACAATGTTCAAATAGAATATATAAATATATAGCAATAATCTCAAAAGGAAAGTGCTAGGACTACTAAGCATTATCTTTTCATTATCTAAGAAAATTTTTATGGTGCTGTCTGCACTGAACAAGGCATTTCTCCTTTTCATTTGCATGCTTAACAAAAGTCAGTTTAAATAGGTATCAATTTATACCTTGATTCTTTGACAAGTATCAGTTGGGTTTATAGTCTAAATAATGAAGTCACAAAATGTTCATTATTGAGTTTTTAAATTTACTTTATGGTCCATGTGCTTTATGGTCCCCACTAAATACTGCATGCAAAATTACATTTTTATTTTGGAAAGGTACAGCTTACAAATGTTCTCATGGCTAATTCCTAGAAAATCCTGAGAGTACTGATTCCCCTCCACCACCACCCCTGTTTAAGGTACAATCAGGTTTAATAATGCTTAAGGCTTTAAAGCCGAGAGCCTCAGACAGGATCTGAGTCAGATCTTTTGAATTGAAATCATATATTTTCAATTATTATCATGATATTTCTCAATTTCATAGACTTTCCTAAGTCATAAAATTATATTATTCTGTATGAAACCCCATAGTAATTCAAACTAATTCAGTTCCCTTACCATAACAGAGAGAGGGTAGAGCTTCTAGCGGCCAAGTTTTAATTAATTCAACTAACATTGGTACAGCTATTATATCCTGTTCCCCTAACTAGTGGTATGGGTTTCTTTGCTCTTCTGATGACTGAAAGCTCGTGGCAAATAGGAAACAGAAAAATATAGATGGATTTCAAACATCCTAGTTCAAGAACTAGGAGAAATAGATGGAATATGAAAAACATGCATTTAGAATTGATATAGGAAAAAAAAATGACAATTAAAGCTACCTGAAAGTAAAACTATAAAAGACTATTACAATAGACTATAGTTCCCCCCCCAACCCCCCAGTACTTGCTTGGTGATCCATCTCCTGGATGTAGGACACTCCAATTAGTGAAGAGCTGAACCAAAACCCTGACTTAATGATAACCTATTTATAGCATATATAGATATCATGCTTTAGAGTCTAGGGAATATTTCTAAAGAGTTAAGAGTCAAGCCAGAAATTCACCATTAAAGGTGTCATTGTTTGGATTTATTCTTTTGTTTATTTGCCATGTGCCAATGTCCCTGAACTATGTGACTTCTTATCCTAATTTCCAATGAGAAACAGCTGTACAGATAATGGCCATCTGTGCAATGGATGCCTTCCTAGAATCTGGTAAATGCCCAGATAAAATGTTTCACAAACGTTCAGAGGCAAGATCAGGAGAGCAGGTCCCCACCTCTGTGTGGTGGTAAATAATAAATTTGTATATTGACCTGGAGTGAACTTAGATTACCTTCCTCTTCATTTTATCCTTCTTTTACCCACACACAACCAATCTCAATGCTTATCAATACCATTATAAAGCTTAGAACAGAAGCAACAAATAACATCTTACTTTATTATCAATCACTGCATCCCCTATGGAAAAAACAAAATGTGAGATTTATTCTGTATTTGGGGAGGTGTGTTGCTTTATCTCAGAAATTGATCTATGAACTTGGTAATTGTATAAAATAGATGTTTGGCATAAGATTCAATTTGCAGATCTGAAGGAAGAAATACTCTTCATCCCAGTATCTGGAAGAAAAATGCACAATATATTTTTAATCTGGTTATGTAAGTAAATAAGTACATTTCAATAAATCTCAGGATAAGCAATTTTTGCTAATGAACCATCTTTCATTTTTTAGTGTGCTGGCAAATCTACCACATAATAATCCATTTTAAAGAGCACTTACTATTAAATGGTGGGGAATGATCAGGAAAAGTTAATCTATAATTTCATCAAGTGGGCTTTAATCCAGTCTAAAAATAAGACCTAATAAAACTAAACTGACATAGGAAGCTAAAGGTATGGTGCAATGGATTTTTGGTCCCTGGGAGATTGCTTCCAATTCTGAGATTTTGTAAATCTGGTCTCTGCTCTCAGCAAGCTTACAATACATCTATCAAGATTTCCAGTTAAATACTAAAATGTTTATACCCTTTAAAAAAACTCCTTTTTTGAGATTTTTTTAGAAGGGAGGAGATGTATGTTTTCTTTTGCAACATGACTTTTATGGAAATGTTTTTAATACCTTCACATGTATCTTCTCAATGAGGAAGGAAGAGAGAAAATATAGAACTAAAAATATTAAAAATAAATGTAAAAAAATTGCTTTATATATAACTGGAGATAATAAAAAATATTAAAACACCAAAAAAAATTTCAAGTTAACTTTTTTAAAAATCTAATACTGAAATATGTGGGAGAAAATTACAAAAGATCACCTTAATGAGGTTGCCTATGACTATTGTATATTGATTGGTTGATGTCATCCAAATACTAAAGTAAAGACATTGCATTGGGCAGCAAGGTGGTGCAATGGATAAAGCACTGGATTTAACATCAAGAAGACCCGAGTTCAGATTCTATCTCCAATACCCACTAGGTGATCCTGGGCTAGTCATTTAATCTCTGTCTGTCCCAGTTCCCTCATCTGTAAAATAGAGGAAATAATAGTCCTTTCCTCTTAGACTATTGTGAGGATAAAATGAGATATTTGTAAAGTACTTTGAAAATCATATGCTTTTCTATTTCGTCACCACAGCTATGTCTGACTCTTCATGACCCCATTTTTTCTTGGCAGACACTTTGCCATTTCCTTCTCCACCTAGGTTTACAGATGAAGAAACAGGCAAACAGAATTAAATGACTTGCCCAAGGTCACACAACTAGCAAGCATCTGATGCCAGATTTGAAATCAGTTCTTCCTTACTCCAGTGCCCTCTACTTGCCATGAGGTCCTTCCTGCCCATGGACAATAGTCTTAATAGATCTAATCCATCTTTCTTTGCAGCCTAGGACTACGATATATTCCAGAACTTTTCTCTCATTTTCTCTTTCTTAAAAAAAAAATCACTTTTCTATGTCCCATCTCTTCAAGATCCTAATTTCTCAGTCCAACCAAGCTTACAAACTAACCATGGCTCATAAAATGATGATGATGATGATACAACTAGCATTTATATAATACTTTAAGATTTGCCAACTATCTTACATATGTTGCCATTTGATCCTCAAAACATCTCTATGAAATCGGTGCTTCTAGCATCTCTTTATAGATGAGAAAATTGATTCTGAAAAAAGGGGACTTGCCTAAGATCATATAGCTAGTAAATGTCAGGCAGAACTTAAATTTAAGTACTTTTGTTCTGAGCCAAGTACACTGTCCACTCTGCCATCCATCTGACTGAATATGTTATAGGTGAACCTGATGAAAACATTTATTTTAACAAAAATCTTTGGGAAACATCTTAACCTGAAGAAATATTTCTAAAAGTGAGGACTTCCAGACACTGTAGGAAAACAACTGACAAGATATTTGAAAGAAGGTGGACCTTTCTAGATGTCTCAAATCACACCCACCTGGATGACTTCTTAATATACCTCCATGCTGTCATTAGTCATATTATAAAAAGCAAACCTGTCAGGGAGATGAAAGATTAAAAAGTCTGCACCCTGAACTATCATAAAGAAAAACCCAGTACAATTCCAAAGATGTACTGGGGTGCTTCTAAAATGAAGCAGGCTGTAGTTGAGCCTCATATTTCAAAATAAAATAAGACTCCTGAGTCCATTATCACCTCAACTCCAATACCGTGAGTCTGTGCCAAGTCATCTTTCTACAGTGATATTTCAGGAGTTGATCCTCCCAGCAAAGCTTCCTTCCCCAATCCCTGGGGTATCCCTGGAAGGTAGGAACATCATTTACTCTAGCATATGCTGCAAAGTTGGCATATTCACATGAGCATGCATGTAGGCACAATAACTCCTTCAAAGATCAAATACCCTCTCAGGTTAATAGTCAAACACAATCATGGACCCAATTCCCAGAATGCTCATTAAAGACGTCTGTGTAGATGAAAATAAACAAGAATTCTTTGAGTGATTCAGTCCAAATGCTGCTGAGCAGCCAGAAATTGTTTATATTTGGAAGGAAAGACTTTGTTACTACTGTACATTTAAGCAATTTCTCTCATTCAATAAAGGTAGGATTCAGAATTGAAGCAAATAGCAATTAACATGTGTTTTAATATGATCATTTATTTTATTGTTTAAAATCATGATTAACAACTTTCTAACATTTTCTCATGTGTATAAATCTGAGTATGTCCAGTTGTAAGAAAACTTTTAAAACTAAAGCAAAAATATGGTCCCTGGTAAAAATCACCTTTATCACAGAATGATAAGAATATTTTGCTTTTATATGGTGCCTTTCATCCATGCATCTTATTGGGATTTGCCAATATAATTGATTAAGTTGTATGGCATCTCTGTGATGTACACTAAGAGAGATTAGGAGGATCCAGAAAGTTTGAAGAGAGTCATATCAGCCAAAATAGTAATGATTATTTTTTATAATATAGTGTAATAAAATGACTATTAGTAGCCTAAGTAAGTTAGCCTGAAAGATTATTTCAATAGTATCAGTGGCCCTTGGGTTGATTGTTACCACCATGATTATAGATAGTAGCACAGACCAAGAAGTTTGTGGATTAAGGGGGCCAAAAGAGCACAGCTAGTGGTTGAGAACCAAGGATGAACTTCTATGGGAGGTGAGGGGAAAGGGTGAGGGAGAAGAAAAGGCAGGAATGGTACTTACATAAGGTTCTATCACTAAGTCTCTGTCCTTTTCATATAGAACAGATTAGTGCTGAAAGGGACAGAAAACATACTCCTCCAAAAATAATAATAAATTAGATCAATTAGTAAAGAATTAGGATAATTGCCTTTGAGAACATTTGGGTGCCTGAAAAGAATAGGCAATTATTTACTTTAATAAAAACTACTAAAAACCCAAGTGTAAAGAAATATAATTGTCAAATGGGATTTGATCAGTTGGAGACTGTCATTAATATGAAGACAAATCACCTTGTGAAGGATGTAAGATAATGTTTCATTTGTATACAAACAGTTTGGTGGTTTAAAGGTACAGATAGAAAAAACTTATTTATTTAAAACTTTAAAATATGAGAATGAAAAAACAGTCTCAAGGACACAGAATGAAATATCAGCCTATGCTGAGAAATAGAGTTGCAGGATATTAGAAGAGTCTTTTAGCTTATCTACATATTATTCTTGTGAGACTTAAAATAATGTTTTTAAAATGTGAAATAATGTAACTAATATTAGTAGAAATAATGAAGGCTGGGAGATAATTAAATAAAATCTCTTGGTTTCATAAGGGAAATCTGGTAAGTTGTTATCTCACAGATGAAAGGAGAGCTATGGGATACCAGGATATTCAGATCTAAGCCACTGAGGATATGTGAGTTTGAAGTTGAGAAGCTATTATGGAGAGAAGATTGAAGAATAGGCCAAAAAACAAAATAGGAGGTAAAAAGCATCTTTGTCAGAGTTATTTGTATAGATCAGCAAAAGGAAAAGTTGGCTAACAAAGCTTTGGCTACTAATTCCCAACTGACTGATAAAAAGAAGTTTTAGCTATACTTCAATATTATCTATTATCTATCAATATTATGGTTTTCATTTAATAATTCTCAAATACCTTAGGGGTGCAAAGGATTCCTGCTAAAAATTCCCTAATGGATCCTTAAGCAGTACATAAATAGCAAATTATAGTATAATTAGATAAATAGATATAAATTTCTATATGTATGTATGTGTGTGTGTTTGTGTGTGTGTGTGTGTGTATATATATATATATATATATATATATATATATATATATATATATATATATTCTCCATGACAATGTCTGTGCATTTTTGGAAGCATTGTAGGTTTATTTCTAGAGTGATTCAAAATCTCATGATCTTGTGCAAAAAGATTTTAATGACCGTGTAGTGATTACATCGAACTTTGATCACTTCTAAGTTTAATGTCTTCTTGTTATTCCTTAAACTGTTATCAAATTGTTTCCAAAGTACCTGACAAGTTCAACATTTGAGAAAAAACTGATTCCCAATGGATAATCAGACCCAAGCACATAGATTCGTTTGCATTCTTTACAATGCACCAGAATAGTTGTCTTGTTCCCCTTTGTTATGCTATAATCGTACCTCATCTGCAGTATAAACATATAATCAACACATTAAGAACATTTGTGTTCTTACAACACAATCAGGCTATTTGAAAACCATAATCAAATGGGTGTGCACAGTTCAAGCCATCTTGAAACCATCATAGACCATCACAAATATTCTGCAGAAATAAACCTTGTATTGCCCCTCACTGCAATATTAAGGCTATTTTCTGATTTAAACTTATTCTCTACTTAGCTAATTATTCTTCTTTTAAGTAAATGGTGAGCAACACTGGTCATCTTTGTAGCTTACTCCATGAGAATATAGCTGATATACTCATGGTAGAAGAATAAAATTATGTCTTAAGAGATTCTTTCTTTACAAAGATTAGCTTATATACAAACATTAAAAATAAATAAAAGTGTATATGCAATTGAACTTTAAATACAATTGTTATTTAGTATTGTGCTCGTTAGTAACCAGTAGAAAAATAAATATTTTATGTTGTAACTAGTTATTCATTTTCATTGGTTAGTTATTAAATAGCTAACAATAAAAAATTAATTCTAATCTTTCATCAAGAGAACTTGTAAAATTCTCCTACCATTTCCCACCACATATTTATGTGAGCAAGTATTTGTACATCTTATGATCTTAAATTAAAATACAGAAATAAACTTGATGTAGAACCAGAGACTGTTGAAACTCCTGTTGAGACAAATATTGCAAACTTTTGTCCAAATAAAAAAGACAGTCATCAAAATTGAGCATACATTTGTTGCTACATTATATTAAGTAGTTTATAAGTTGCAACTTATTCCTTAATAGATTACTTTTATTCATCAACATTTATAAAATAAAGACATTAAATATGAAATCTTACAAATATTAACATGGAGTCTTGCTCGACTAGTTATTTTAATTTTATAGACTCTCTCACATAAGATATTCATAACAGTTTTATAGAGTTTTAGAATTTTGTTTAATTACATATACATATATAATTTATAATATATAATTATTTATATACATTTTAATTTGGAGTTTCTGGAGATAAAAACTTTCACTGTAGTTATTCTAAGTACCTAAAGAATAAATCTAAAATAATATTATAAGTAGTGTAATAAATTACCCTGGAGGGGGGGGGTTCACATCACTTTTTTTTTTTTTTTTTTTTTTTTTTTTTTTGGTGAAAATTGGTACAGGGAATAAAAAAATGTTTGATTCTACTGGCCTAGAGTTTAAGAGAAGTGAAGCTTCTCAGAAGTGTCTATTGTTCTTTTTTGTCTTTTCTTACTTGAGAAGGAGAAGCAAAAAGGGAAACGCCAGGTGCATAGCTGCTTTACTATATAGAAAGAGATTCTTAGATTTAATTGAATGTCACAGAATCCTGGTGAATAAAAATCTGGGTGGGCTTCTTCATTTTAGAGAGTGAGCTTGAGTTATTTTTTCTGTGAACTTTATTATCTATGATTTGATTGAACAATATATTATCCTATTAATTAAATAGATGGCTGGATATGGTCCCTATTGCCCAGAGATAGCCAGCTTGATGAGCTTTGCAATTTTCTGGCTTAAAGGAAACTGTGATCCAAATTAATTTGTAGCACATTTCCAATACCATTTTTGGGTGATTTTAAGTTGAAAGATCTTTTACTTGATAGATCAGTTTGAGAATAATAGATTTGACCAGACGGAGAGCTGGTGAAGACCAGCAAATAAGCAATTGGTAGAAAAGTAGTTTCGTGTGGTACAGATGTTTCTGAATAGACCAGTGACATTGAAATCTGCAGTCTATAGGCCTAAGATAAAAAATCAGCACATTGATTTCCTCCTTTATGTGTTTCCCTTCCTAGTTTCTTTAAATGGGTGCCCACTATCCTTCACAGATACTGAATGCAAAGGTGGGAGAGTAGGGCCCTAATTTATGTTAAGATTGTAACATTATTATGGCATTTGCTTTATATGAGTATTTGTGATGTTGTTATATATTTTGCCTTAACATTGATTAAGATTATGTTTAAAATCTATCAAATAAATATTTAAGACATTAAATGCTATCACTGTGAGTAGTTAATTTGTACAAATGGAAACATATCAATGGAAATGTAGAAGTTAATGTGGTGATAATAGGAAATATATACTCTCTATCGCTAAGAGCTACATAGTATAACCCTATGATGGGGGTACTTCTCTTTGAATCTAGATGTGATAATGGAAGGGTGGGTCAGCATGAGTGAGCCAGCCCAGAAGGGAGAGTAGGTGTCCATGTGGGCTGTGGATTTATGAATTTCATATAGGAATTACACTTAGCCTAAAAGATACTTGGTATGAGAAATAGTTGTCTTCAAGAACTTAAAGGGCTGTCATATGGAAAGACTAATTTAATTTTTTTTTGGGTAGGCCCTGAAAAAGCAGGAAAAATAAGAGACAGCTTAAATGTTAGCAAGGAAAGCCTAATCATACCTCTGCTAATTCCTAGCATGCTGCTAATTAAACTGAAAGTCCTCAATCTATTTTTCCCATAAGTGTCAAATTCATATTGTTAAGAAGCAGATCTGACTATGTAATTCTCCTACTCAAAAACCTTCAATGATTCCCCATTCCCCCTAGGAAACAATACAAAATCCTTTATTAGGAACAGGAAAAAGGGGAAAGGAATCATAAGTATTTACATAATACCTACTATGTACTAGACATGAGCACCTTTACAAATATTATTTCTTTTGATCCTCACAACAACACTAAGAGGTAGGTGCTATTATTATCCCCATTTTATAGTTGAGGTAACTGAGCAAACAGGTTAAATGACTTGCTCAGGGTCACACAGATAGTTTTTAGATTTAATTCCAGATTTAAAATCACATCTTCCTGATTCTGAAACAGCTAAATGAAGCAGAACTGGGACTTGGACTCTAAAAGACCTGTCTTCCCAAGTTTAAATGTGGGCAAGTAACTTATCCCTATTTGCCTCAGTTTCCTCATCTGTAAAATGAGCTGAACAAGGAAAATTATTCAGTATCTTTGCCAGTAAAATCCCAGTCACAAAGAGTGAGATACAATTGATAATGACTAAACAATAACAGCTTACTGATTCCAAGCCCAGCATTCTATCCTCCATGCTACCAGCTGCTTCCTAAATATCTAGCAGGTGTTTTAAAACACTCTAAAATCTCTACCTGATTCCAGGTTTATTTCATGCTTTTCTCTCTCATGAATTCTGCATGATAGTCAAACTGGATTGCTCACTGCTACTTTCACACATCTTTGAACCTTTGCATGGGTGGATTGCTATACCTGGAATCCATTACATCTTCCCCATCATTCAGTGCTCCCCTTAGATGCCACCTTCTACAAGAAGTTTTTCCTACTGAGTGAATGCCCATCAGTTGGAGAATGGCTGAATAAGTTATGGTACATGAATGTTATGCAATATCATTGTTCTGTAAGAAATGATCCACTGGATGGCTTTAGAGAGACCAGGAGAGAATTACATAAACTGATGCTAAGTGAAATGAGAAGAACCAGGATTTCATTGTACACAGAAATGGCAAGATTATATGATGATCAGTTCTGATGGACGTGGCTATTCTCAGCAAGGAGGCCAATTCCAATGGTCTTGTGATGATGAGAGCCATCTATATCCAGAGAGAGACTGTGGGAACTGAATGTGGATCACAACATAGAATTTTCACTTCTTTTATTGTTGTTTGCTTGAATTTTATTTTTTTCTCATTTTTTTTCTTTTTGATCTGATTTTTCTTGTGCAGCAAGATAATTGTATAAATACATATGCCTATATTGGATTTACATATATTTTTATCATGTTTAACATATATTGAATTACTTGCCTTTGGGAGAGAGGGTGGGGGGCAGGGAGAGAAGTGGAACACAAGGTTTTGCAAGAGTCATTGGTGAAAAATTATCCTTGCATATGATTTGAAAATAAAAACTTTGATTTAAAAAAAAGCAGTTTTTCCTGATTCCTCCAGATTTCAGAACACTATCCCTTTTGAAGTTACTTTGGATCCTTTTATATATGCTCCATTATCTATGTTCCTCTTCTATCCCTTGTAACTTAGTGAGGACAGGAACTACTTTGGTTTTATATTTGTATCCCTAGCATTATGCACAGTGCCAATTACATTAAGCACAATTGCTTAATAAATTTTTGTTCAATTGGATTGGTTGTATTCTCAATATTGAGTGACTGAGTTTTAGCTAAATTGAAACAACAAAGGATTTATCAGTATGTGAGAGAAATGGCTGTACCACCTTTCTAGCACTTTCATATGATACCACTCTTTCCCTGTTACATAGAAGGTTCCAGTGTAATTCAAAAGGCTCTAGCCAGAGGGGAGTTATGAAATTGGTCTTTCTAGCTCTCTGTTTGCTGCCTGTAAGGCTGGATTTTTTAATAGGTATGTCACATTTCTCTTGGCTTAAACTGCTACCCCACCCCACAATCCTCCCGAAATCTGGGAAAATCTTTCCATAAGAATATTCCAATAGGCAGACACTAATTCCCTGTTGCGATTATACTGGCCATAATGCATTTGAATTTTATCTATATAACTAAATCATATCAAAAGAAAAAAAAACAAAAATATCATATACTTGGCAACAAATGAAAAAATTACAGTGACCTAACATTCCCAAATCTATTCCCCAATGTCACTTATATAGAAAGAAGAATCTTCTCACATGCATGTCTTTGTGACCCACTGGATGTGTGATTATCACTGTTATAGTAGACCATACTGTCCTCTGCTGGTACCCCTGCATATCTCCTGGAGCAGTATTCTCTAGACATCTGGAGCCCCTTCCTTAGTTCCCTCTG
The DNA here is from genome assembly GCF_902635505.1 of Sarcophilus harrisii. Taxonomy (NCBI): domain Eukaryota; kingdom Metazoa; phylum Chordata; class Mammalia; order Dasyuromorphia; family Dasyuridae; genus Sarcophilus; species Sarcophilus harrisii. Next base: position 602,242,454 of record NC_045426.1, read on the forward strand.
GGCACCATAAACATTAATAAGAGAAGCCTAAATCAATCCTCCCTTAATCTCGACAGTGACTACAATTCTTCCACATGGAGCCCATTGGTCTAGCAAGGAGATTTCAGGACAGGGCTTTAGCCCTTCTGTGTATATAGCGCAGCTGCATTCATAGAGAGGAAAACTATCTTTGTGATTCCTTACAGCAGGACCCAGTCCCTTTAATTTGCAAATGAAGTGATGCTGGGCTAGAGGACAGAAAATATTATTGAGCATATCTGCAGAAGCAAGGACTAAAATCTAATTCTAATGTTAGTATCCTTCCCCTTCCTCAGTCCATCTCCCAAGGAGGAGCTGGCAAAATGCCCTAAATTTCCCTCAATTCATTGTCTTTAAGGACTTAAAACAGGATTAGTCCAAACACATACAATCCTTAGTCTATTAATGACTACTCTCTATCTTTTTATTTCTGAACATACCACTGTTCTCAAATACAGTTAAAATTCATAAAGTCTTATGAACCTATCTGCTCTTCTGTCACCAAAAAGAAGAGAAATTGAGTTAGGCATCTTCCTTGTCTAAGGTAAGCAGAATTACACCTAATTAGCAGAATCACTACAATGGCCACACTTTCTCTCTCTCTCTCTCTCTCTCTCTCTCTCACACACACACACACACACACACACACACACACACACACAGACACACACACACCCTCATGGTTAACACTTCTCTTCGTCTGCACCTCTTACCTTAATCACCTGCACCTTAATCATGGAGCAGGAAGTTGTATGAGGGACATGCCTCTTCCTTCCAGCAGAGTCAGTAGCCTGATGAACCCATTTCCTACAGCCACTGGGATTGCCATCCCTCCTGAGGTCTGTGTTTCCATAAATTATTGTCCTTCTCTTTCTCCTCACTGAAATATGACTTGGTAATCTGTGCCAGATTGGATGCCCAGGACCTCTATTATTCCACCCCAGTGTCAGCAGGATCAAGAGTATCAAGGAAAGGAGTCAGTCAACATTTATTAAGTGCCTACCTTGTGCCAAGTACTGTGTTAAGCACTAAATATATAAATATGAAAAAAGACAGTCCCTGTCTTCAAAGAGCTTAGGATCTAATGATCCACACTAGTGGAATCCAAAATAGTATAATTCCATGGAAAATGGTCAGCCTCAGTGCTTTCCTTAAATGGAGGTGTAGAGACTATCTCTCTGCTCCTTTATTCAATAAGATCAAATGACACATCAGCCATCACTTCTCCCTTTCCCCATAGTAAATAGGCTTAGCCATTCCCAGTCTTTGCTCTTCACTGGTACTTTCAGACTCTTGTTCTGCTATCTATCATCTCTCTCTTCCCTTAAAGTTCATTCCTCCTATCAAATGTTCAGTATGTGGACTAACATATGTGGAGTTTCAGGACACTCCTCTTCTTATCAGTGTTTTGTCTCTAGCTCATAGTCTATCTCCCTATTTTAATCCCTGTTCCTTTAAAATACCCTGTGATCCTAGATCCTCAGCATCCTCAGTCCTCATGATCTCTATTTCCGGTTTATCTCAATCATCCATAGGAGCAGATCTTATGGAGTAGATCCATAGATCTCATCCCATCATACTCCCAGCTCAACTGAATTTGAGCCAGATGCCAGAATTCCTTGTAATGGCTCTTAGTCATAAAAGTTTAAAGTTGGAAGAACTTTAGCATTCATTCAGTCCAATTCCCTCATTTTATAGATGAGGAAATGGAGGCTCATCAATATTACATAATATGCTCAAAATCAAATATGAAGATAATGGCAACACTTGGACTAGAAAGTAGTCAAGGTTTAATGTTCTTTGTAATACTCATGTTATATTTGTTCTCCTCATCCTTATGGAAATCCCATCTTTACTTCAGGGTGCGAAAAATGTGGGGAATGAAAGAGACTGAGTCTCACAGATTGAGAAAAAAGAAGGGCAGTGCCGTGACAAGGTGAACAAGAATGAGTTATGTGTCCCAATTAGCTCAGGTTAACTTTGGGTGCTTTTGGTAGATCAGGACAAATTTTCAATTAGAAGGAAACTTTTAAAAGATATTCAGAGATGAGGGAAAGATGAAGGAGGGGGTGGCTAGGGTGTATGCTTTATCAAGGCTTCTCATCAGCAAAATGTTCTGCAGTTCGGAACAACAATGAATTCCTTCCATCTTAAAGAAATTTTACCATTTGAATGTTACGGTGTTCCACATAGCCAGGCCATTTGGCATACTCTTGAAAACATAATGTAGGAAAGACTGTTGTGCTGGCAAGGTGGGTGGGGAGCTTGGCGATGACAGGGGCGCAGACTGGATGACCTAATTTGAAGAAGGCTTTAGTGGACAGGAATAACGATTGGTTCTCTGAAAGCTGGGGCTGGAATTTTCGCCTTGGAGACTAAAGGTTATTTTATCAGGAAATAAATCAGAGCCCTCTTTCATTACCATTTTTTTCCAGGCACATCTTGGTGATGAGTAGGGTGTGTGTTCAGACCACAGGAATCCCAAGAACCACCCAGCCCCTTCATCAGCTCCCAGGGGAGGGACATGAGGCACATGGTCCATCGTCGCAGCCACAGACAGACAGCAGCACCCCTACGTTTTTTTTTTATTTTGTGTCATTTTTGAGTGTGTGTGGTTTTCTTTTACATTTCTTTGTTTGTTTGTTTGTTTGGAAGGGCTCATTTCAAGGCTGGCGGTTACCGGCCTTCTCCATGTGTGATGATTGTGCCAAGAAACCTTGTGTCTGCCTCCCTCCTTAGGCCTTACTACAAGGCTGCTGGCATTATTCCAGGCCTGAGGAGCAGGGGCTTCTGCTTGTCTGGCTCAACATACTAGGGTCCTGCAAAATTAGCTCTCTGACCATGCTTGGCTGGGCCCAAGGAAGGGAAAATAATGATTGGGAGTGGGGGTTTGGGGTGTGGTGAGAGGGAATAAGAAGCAGAAGAGAATAATAAGCAGTGAAGATGTCCAGGATGAGAGGAAAATAAAAGATAGCACAGATCATGAGACTGGCAGGAAAAAAAAACATTTAGGGCCTAAGGAAGGAAACTCCGTGGGTACTGAAAAGGAACCATCTAGGAAATAATTAGCCTAAGACAAAGAAAACAGATTTGGGAGAGAGTAGAATTTGAACACCTTGTAAAAGAGGCAATGTGTAAAAAGAACAAGGGGAGGGAAAGATTTTTTTTTAAGGCAGTCAGGCAAACTTCCCCAGTGCTGTGGCCTGGAAGGACTGTCCTACCTCAAAAACCTGAAATAAACTTGGACACCCCACCTTCAGAGAAAATGGAGTTATTTTTAAAAATTCAGGCTTTCACTTTGATTCTATTTCAAAAGCCTAAGATATAATTTAGCTTTAAGGGGGGGGGGGGGAACATGGAGGAAAAAGAAGTGAAAACACAAGTTATAAAAACAAAAATAACGTCCTACCATTAAGTTTTGCAACTGAAATATAGGCCTGTAGGGCCCTCATCAATCACAGTTCTGGGTTGCTGTTTCAGTGAAAATATTTTTGAATTATTTCGAATGGTATAATTTTCAGATTAAGATTTTAAAAGAAGTACAGACCTGAAAAGGGGGAGTAAGTGATTTCTTCATCCAACCCAGGGCTAGTGTAGGAGGAATGCCTAAAGGGAATGTCTCTTCACATTTTACTGTTCTCAAGAGTGCTCTATAGTTGGAGGTTTTTGGTTGTTGTTCTGATAGCTTTGCCTGTCTGCTTATTATCAGATTTAACAACAGATCTCTGCTTCAGTTATGAATTCCCTATTTTCTGAAACTGAACTCAGGTATAAAAATGTATTTGTGCTCCAAGTTGGCAGATAACATCTCAGGCTGGTAGTTAATTCTATAATGTGCTTTCAAGGACAAAACCTTTTAACTGATTATTTTCTGATCTAAAAGTACAAATAAATAGGTCACCCATAGAAAATTACCCATACTGTGTTTTAGGAGAAAGAGATTGTTTCCCATTTTAATCTGAGAAATCCATGTATAAAATGACATTTTTTAAACTGAGTTTTGAAGTGGAAAAATATCTAAGTGAAAGAGGGAGGGAAGAAAAACTCTTCTGAAAGCTCCCCATATTATGTTTTAAGGTGTCAAACATGCAAGAGAAAATTAATTTCTCTTAATTTTCCAAAATATTTGTTAGGTACTCCCTGAATAAAAAGATTATCTTCGATTTCATGTCTATCAGACTTTAAATGCATTGAGAAGCATTTTTATTAAGTACCTTGTATGTTAAGGGTGAATTACTAGACTCTGGGGAAATAGACAAAAAAAAGGGGGGGGGAATACAATCCCTACTTATGTGGAAGATATAACATGAATGCATAAAGTAAATATACAAAGTTAATACAAGATAATTTTCATTGAAGGAGAGATACAAGCACTAAGAGCTTGGATGGGATAGGAAAAGGCTCATGTAGCAGCTAGCAATGGATCTGTTTTGAAAGAGAATAAAAATTTTTAAGACATAGAGACAAAAAATAAAGAAAGGGGGACAGCCAATACAAAAGCATGGAGATAGGAGATGGAACATGATAAGGCACAGCAAAGAGGTCAGTTTGGCTGGATTAGAAAGCTGTCCTTAATTTTAAGGACAGCTAAATTGCACAATGGATAGAATACCAGCCCTGGAGTGAGAAAGACCTGAGTTCAAATCCAGTCTCAGACACTTGATACTTAACTAGCTATGTGACCCACATTGCCTCATCCAACCCATCCCCAAATGGAGAGACAATCTGAATTTTTAAGGGCTTTAATTGCTCTATTATATTTTACTTTATCACAAAAGCTATAGGAAGCCTCTGAAGCCTTTTGAGCAGCAAACAACATGAAAAGCAGAGAATATGAAAAGGGAACCAGGATCATCATCATCCACCAAGTAGTTAACTTTCTTGTAAGCAGAGCACTAGCTTAGTTAGCACTGGCCAAAGAAAGATAGGGCAAAGTCTCTGTTCTTCAAGATAATTAAGGAAACTATAAATCACTATAAAATGCTAAATAACTTTAGAAAGTAGTATATGCTAATAACCAAGAGTGGGTACAGTTGGTAAGAGCCATGGGGCAGAGATTTTTGGGTTTGGGTTTTTATAAGTGGCCCAGAGGGTCATGCTGAGATGGAAACTAGATGTGGTTTCTGGATAAGGGGGAGAAAGGAAGGGAAGGTATGGGAAGAAAACAGCAAGATGGACTGCAGCATTGAAATTTAATTCAGGAAACAACTCAACAATCCACTAAATGCCCACTATGTACAGGGTCTTGCACCAATTCATGGGAATTCAAAGACCTAAATAAAGCAGTTCTGATATCGGGATCTTTCACTACATATAACATGTCTGCTTTCTGGTGCAGTGGAAAGAGAATTGGTTTAAGAACTGAGAATGAATCTCAACTTTATTATTGCCTGTGTGATGTTGAATGTATCTGTTCATCAGTCTCCTCCTTTAGTGTAATAGCTAATATTTGAGTTTAGCTTGAAACTGCACTGAGACTTGTGGGACACTTTGTATCATTTCACTTGATCATCACAATAACCTTAGGAGATAAATGCTACATTTAATCTAATAAATCACTCTGACCTGGGAAGGTCAGAGTTGTACCTGATAAACATATTTCAGATTTGAAGATAATATCTTTCAGGCAGAAAATAAGCTGGAGGATGATGTGGTTAAAATAATCTGAGACCATTACTTTGTGGAACAAATAAAATAAATTCCTTTTTAAATTTGAGGAAACTGAAGCAGGCAACAATTAAGTGAATCGCCCAGACTCACTTATACTTAGTGTCTGAAACAGGATTTGAACTCAATTTTTCCTGACTGGATCTAGAACTCTATATGGCTAGCTGCCTAGATGCCTCTGTAAACCTCAGTGAGCTGAACTAGATGAATTCAGAGGTCCTTCCCAGCCCCAAATCTATGAACTAGAGATCTAGTATATGTAGAAAGGTAAATCCAAAATTAACAAAGTAATTTCTAGGGGTAGAAAAAGAAATAGCAACCCAAAGTCCAAATTAACTGCATTGTTAATAGATGCTTGCCCCTTCAGCCCAGGGTGTGGTAGGGAAGTGTTGTAGGCAAGCCTTGCCTTTCTGCCTGTTTTCCTCTCTCCCACACACTGGGAAGTACTCAGACAAATGCTCACACACCCACACGATCCCACAATCTTCCCCCCACAACCAGTTCTAACCCACAGGTATGGGAAGGTGGGTAGTGATCAAGGTACCTCTTGGTATCAAAGAAAGTAAAACACTTTTGGGAAGATGGTCTCTGGAGGCAATGAAGAGTAGTATATAGAACACCAAACTTCCCAGTCACCCAGAAAGATTTGAGTTTGGATGTTACTTTTCCCTCTTTCTAGTTAGGTGACCATAAGCAGGTCATTTCTATTTATTCATCTATAAAATAGGGATAAAGATGCCTGGAGAAGCTACTTGCCAGGTTGTTGTGCAGTTCAAATAAAAAAATGTATGTGAAGAATTTTGTAAACTATTATTCATATATATATACACATATACATATCTGGGTGACAAAGATTAGAAGTAGTGGTATATTTAAATATACTTTTGAGTTACTAACAGGTTCATAGATTGAAGGCTGAAAGAGAATATAAAGACCACCTGTTCCAAATTCCTCATTTTTTTATAGATGAGAAAAATGAGATTCCACAAATTAAAGTGGCTTGTGCAAGGTCACACAAATAGAAAATTACAAACTTAGATTTTGAACCCAAGTCTTCTGCCTCCAAAGTCAGTGTTATTTCCCTTCTTCTATTATGCCTCTTTGATTACTTCTGCTGTTTGTCTCATTTTTCCATATTTTGTCCTTTCAAGAATACAAGCTCCTGGAAGCCAGAACTATTTCTTTTTTTTTGTTTTGTTTTTGCATCCCTATATTTTGTAGTGCACATAGTAGGTTCTTAATGCCATTTGAATTAAATTAAACCCTTTATTTTGCACTTTGGTTTTCTATTCACTCCCTTCTTTACTTCTTGTTCTTTTGATACTTATCATCTTCCCTCTCTTCTTTATCATTTCACTGACCATCTCCCACATCAGTACCCAAAAATAGGCTACTCTCTTTTCTTTTTCAAAAAAATCACTCTTTACTCTAGTCAAACCTTCTTGAAAAATAAGATGCTTGTTCCAAAAAAGAAATGGTCCTAGATTATTTCAGGCACATCATCATCTAACTTATTTTCTGCCTGAAAGACATTGCTTTGAAAACTTGGATGGTATGTTTACCAGGTACAAATCTGACCTTCTCAGGGCTATTAAACTAATGTAGTGACCACAACCAGCTTTTAAATTACTATTTCTGTATTATTGTAGCTATGATTAATAACGTGATAATAACATAGCCAGAATCCATTTGCTATTTAAATAATAACATGATAATGAACTTTTGGAAAGTCGTATGCTTGTTCAGAACTATAAATGATAAATGCTCTGTCAAAAACAGTTCCCTGCTACTGTAAAGTGATTGTGTGTGTGTGTGTGTGTGTGTGTGTGTGTGTGTTTGGGATAGCTCAAGAAACCATATGTTGAACATAAATTTGACATTGAGAAACCTAGGTTGTATTGACTGGTAACAGGCACATGATAACAGTTCATTACACAATCAATGTCTGTGGTCTAACTTAGTTATACAGATTGTAAGAGCACTTTTGTCTAATGTTCAGTATAAACTAGCATTTATGTTATAGAAAAGTAAAAGTGCTTTGGGAAGCACCCAGGAGAACCAACCACAAGTGACTATTTTAATGGGAATCTCATGACTACACCTGGGCTCCCACACAAATAGTTCCTCAAATGTAATCACACACACACACACACACACACACACACACACACACACACCCCTCTACTAATTTTTCTCTCACAATGCCCTCCTAACACAGAGTTGGAAAGTCAGCAGGGTTCCAGATCAGCTTGATCACCCAACATGTACCACCCACCTTGATAGGCATTCTGACAGATTCTCGCACAACTATATACCAAAGCATAACACAAATTAATCAAATATCAGTTTTCCAAAGTATTTTCTAGATCATACACAGGGCTGAAGCAGAAATAAGGAAGGCAATTCATGAGGAAAAGAGAGAAACTGGAAAAAGGAAGAAGCAAATAGAAAACTAAACTTTGGATTTTTTTGTGAATCCATTCTGTGGGGCTGAATGGTCTGACATGAGGCTAGACAGCATGCTGACCAAGAAGAAAAAGGATTAAAACCCTGTGTACTGGAGGGAATTAAGAAGTGCTAGTTTTCCTTGCTCCTATAATTTGTAAAGAACAGGAAAAAAAATCCCGGTAGAATTAATCTATTTCTTATGCTCATTCCATCTGGGTTTCATTTATCCTTCATCATTTTCCCCTCTGATAGAAGAATACTGTATCCTTACATTTGTATTTTCCCCCAAAATCCCTTCACTGAGCAAAGCTTTTGCTAATTATTTTAATATGCTGTGTTGAGAGACATGAGTAACTGTTCCACAGAGATAGTTCTTTCTCCCCTTCTCTCTGGAACCTGGGGCCCTTCAGTATGTCAACTCTTCCTCCCTCCATTCTCCCAAAGAAACAAAAACTCTTTCATACTCAAGCCTCAATTTTCTGGTCTCTTCATCAATTAGGATTAAAATTAAATATCACTAAATTGTGCAAGATATATCTAGGTGCCTTGGAGAAGGGGAGACCATAATGGACCTGGAGTTAGGAAATCCAAATTTCAAACTCTGCCTCTGATGCAGAGGCTGTGGTTCCATGAACAAAGCACTATCTCTGAGTCTCAGTTTTCACATCCATAAAGTGGGCATAATAATGCTTGTAGTGTCTATTAAGAGGGTTATTATGAAGTGGAATAATTTATATAAAATGCTCTACAAACTTGAAGGCATTAAATAAATATTAGCTTTTTCTCTCTCTCTTTTTTAAAGTCTAGTGTATTTTAAGTGAGCATATCAGGAAGAATACTAGAAAATTTAACCTCAAAAGGGTACAAAGAGACTGTGCCTTTTTCTTTATATATTCTATCCATTTAAGCCTGAAGAAAATTCAAATGCACATAAAAGGTCTCTATAGTATAAGACAACGAGCATAGGACAACCCCCAATATGCATTACTTGAAGTCATGAAAACACATCTTCCTTAGTTCAAATATGGTCTCAGATACTTACTAGCTAGCTTGAACAAGTCACTTAATCCTATTTGCCTCAGTTTCCTCACCTGTAAAATGAGCTGAAGAAGGAAATGGCAAACTACTCCAATGTCTTTGCCAAGAAAACTCCAAATGGGGTCACAAGGAGTCAGACACAAGTAAATAGCAATAAATGGCATTTTAGATTATTAACAAGATTTTTTATCAGAAATCTAAATGGGGGAATACGAGTCTTTTTTGCTTTATTAAGGGATCTGTGCTTCCCTGATATTAATATACCCTTCACTGAGGCGGATAAACACTTCTCCTCATCTTCTTATCCTGCATGATTCTTGTCCATATTTTCCCATAAATCAGAAAACCTTTGACTCCAACAGTTAAAATGTAATTTTGCAAGCTCTCCTTAAACATACTATCCAAGCACTTAGAACCTGGCACTTAGGTGTTTAATAAATATTTATTGAATTGAATTATATCTTTCACGCTTCCCTCCCTATATCAAAATTATAAATGACTCTGTGACAAAACTATGCCAAAGAATGGAACTGTCAAACAATAATTTCAGCAAACAATAATAATCCAGTGAGGTACTAAACTTAGGGATATATGTTTATCCCTTTTTATATGAAAGAGAAATACAGGGAGAAGCAGAAAGATAGACAAAGAAAGAGATGGAAAGACAGAGAGACAGACACAGAAACAGACCAGAGAGAAACACTAAGACACAGAAATGAGAGATAAGGTCAAATGACTTAGTAAAAGGCACACAATAAAATCAAAGGAAATCAAACTAGTAGTTTCTAATTTTCAGGCCTGAACCCCCCAATAACTACATTTTGCTCAGTTTGCTGCCTAATCCTTGTTTTATAATCCTTAGGATAAATTAGAAAATGAAAGATGAACAGCAGGGCTACATTCAAAGATTAGCTCACAGTAGTGGTAAGGAAATGTGATAAATGATCCTCCCTGTCATTGTGAGTCTCCTACAATAATGCCAGATGGTCATTGTTTGGGTCCCAGTCGATTCAGATTGAATGTAAATAACAATCGTTTCTATTTTAGCCAGAAATCCTGAAGGTCTTCCCCTCCCAGATTTATTTATTTATCTATTTAGATTTTTTTTTTTGGACCAGGTGAAAAAAGAGATTCTTTTTCTTCATTGCTACCTAATAATGATTAATCATTGAATGGGTGCAGCCTCAGTCAAACTGAGATGTGTAGAAGACAGCTAAAAAAAGCCCAAGGTCTCCCATTATATCCAGGGCCATCCTCAGTCACATTAATCTATATCTTGCCCCTAGACCCAGATGGCTCTGGAGGGGAAAGTGAGGCGGATGACCTTGCCCAGCCCTCCCTCACTTAAATCCAATTCTCTTGTATGTCACGGCATCATCTACCTGATCACACTCCCTTCAAGAGTAAGAGATAAATAACAATTTATCATGAGAAAAAGATAGATCCAATTCAAGCATTCAGTTGTGTATCACCTTAATAGCTCCATCTCTACTTCTACCCTAAATCATAGATAGATAGATAGATAGATAGATAGAAAGATAAGGTTCATGGGAAACTAATCTCCTTCAATCACTCCCAAGAAACTGAGAAAAGAGAGATAATATGTCAATCAGGTCTCTCCTCCTCCAAAGCCTTCAGGGTCTAAGTGACCAAAAAATTTTTTTCTACCAGTCACTGCTCTGCTGAGCCAAGAGGACCATCCCAACAGCTAATCACACTGTACTTCAAAGTGCTTTGCCCCAAACATCAACCAATTAATCCTCACAGCATCCCTATGTGTTAATTAAGCCTCATTATCCACCATTTACAGACCCAGAAACAAGGTTGGGGAGGCTAAATAATTTGCCTGAGGCCCCAGAGGAAGAATCAGAGCTCAGATTAGAATACTGGAGTTCCTGGCACCCAGCTCCAAGCCCAGGCTCAACACACACAGACCAACAAACCACAGCACTGTCTCCGGTAGGAGCCGATAGCAGTGTGCCAATGGGTGGGTCAAACTTTGGGCTCTGTCCCCCTTTCCATTAGCCACAGGTGTGTTTTACCACTAACTAGTGGCTACTATTTATTCTCTTGGATTTTCTAAAAATGTGCTTGCAGACCTGAAAGCCAAAACCATTCCCAGCATTGCCCTTTATTAAAAAACGAGCAACAGAAATGAATTGAAAATCATGAGCATTTTGAAACATACTGAATCCTTTATGGCTGAAAGAATCTAATAGACAAGCCTGTTGTTAATTTACAACCTTAATTTTCAGACACACTTCTTGAGTCAAAAGTACTTCCTGTTCCATAATTCCTGTAGGGATACAGGTGGCCTAGGTCTAAGCATACATCTACTGTACATTAAAATGTAATTCTTACTTAACTTAAACATTTCTGAAATCTCCAGTTTATGTCTAGACTATTTTAATCAGCTAAATGTCATAATAAGCCATATGTAGGCCTTGATAGGTTACATACACCAGCCCCACTCATAAAGTATCAAAAGGTGTTTTTAGAAAGAAATCTGTGTTTGTTTTACAATGAAAATGGTGCTTTTAGTCTATCATATCAAACATGCTGGCAAACTGAGAGACCTTACGTCACTGGTGGAAAAATTACTTTTTCTCCTTCTCTTCTCCTTTAAACCACTCCATCAATTCCACTTTTAAATTTCAAGGTAAGAAATAAGGTCCTTTTTGTCTAGGTAAAGTTAACTTCCAAGCACTACTGAGTATTGACAGTTGCTAAGAGATGGACCGCATTGACAAGTTGCATTGTACAGTCTCTGCTTTACCTGAATTCAATGATTTATTTCAATCACATCACCATATATTATGGGCCTACAACTGAGGCTAAAAATTGGGGATCCAAAGACTAACACGGAAAAGTTGCCTGCCTTCAAAAAGCTTACATTCTCATGGGCAGTTCTACAGATTTAGAACAAGATCAATAATCTGGTCACTGGCATAGAAGAGTGATTATCAGCAAATAGATGGACTTCTACATGATATTAAGTGTAGTGCCTAAAGTAATCCCACATTTCAACTTCCTTGAGATAAATTCATTGATTACAATTTCAAGGTACTGTCCTAAAAACTCAGATTACAAACACAAAAATGAACCAGCTCTTAACCTCAAAAGCTTACATTCTACTGGAAGATAGGGTTCAACTTAAATGTACAGATACACACACACTCACATAAATGTAATATAAAGGTATACAAAGTCATTTTGAGAGGGGAAGAGCACCTTCAGGATGTGATGCATTGGATATTTTTGAAGGAAATGAGATCTTAAAAGCATCTCTAATAGGCTTCATTTGATATAGGTCAAACTGTTCATAACTACAAAAAAAAAAAAAAAAAAGGTTTGAATAGGCCTGACAATTTTCTAGGAAATAAATGTGATAAGCTATGTCCCAACTCTGCTTCTTTTCACTTTGAAAAACAAGCCAGAAAGCAGTTGTAACTTTATGATTAGTAAGCTTCTGTTCACTTCTAAATAAACTTGTGAGAAAGAGCAGCACTGGTGAAGGCAGAAATGAATTTTTCCCCTCTACGCTGTAAGGGGAAATAAACCCCTCCAAAAAAGTGAGGATCGAAGAGTATCTCAGGTGACAGCAATTGTTGATAGTATAATAAGAAATTGCTGAGTTTAAGGAAGCTAAAAACAATCATTACTAGTAGGAGGTCCTCATTTCTAAACTCAAATAGGCATTGGTCTCAGTCCTAATTATCTCTCTAAAGAGAGATAATTAAATTCTTGATTTTTGTCTCTGATTCATAATTTTCCCATCCCAAAGCCCCAGAAAAAATCAGGTTTGAACTTAGGTCTGGTGCATGTCTAGGGTTTTTCTAAAAGAGAATAGAAATGGACTTAATATATAATACAGACTAGGTATAGGATAGCTATTTGTTTCCTGTGCATACATACACACACACAAGAAATTACTAAAACACAAAATACTCAGCATAAATTGACTTAAAACATGATGTAGTAACCTACAATTTCAAATATACACTTTCAAAAGAGTTGACACTTAAAACATTAAATTTGAAACATGTTGTGGTATTACTGAATAGTTTCATCTTTACCTTACCCTCTGCCCTGTCCAAACACCTTTAAGTTTTTTGTCCTCTGGTCAGCCAGAGGATGGCTTGAGATCACTCTTTTATCAGGAATAATCTCCTCAAAAAAGGGAATGTATTGGTTTAATAACCTAGGCTCTCAGGGGGGGAAAAAGGAGAGGGGAAAATATATATTCAAATCCTTTTAAAGTTTAATCTGAATTATTAACACTTTTTTAAGTCTAGACAATCAACAAAAGAATCATCAAGCACTGATTTGTAATGAATGCTGATTTCTGAGGTATAAATGGCTCACACTAAAAATTTAACAACGGTTCTGAAAGCCAGTTAAAGTTGGCTCCAGACTATCTCTGCCTCACACTCAGAAAAGTGGAAAAGTGAAAGTTGTCTTTCTCTTCAAAATCTCAATGGTCAATCTTATTTGAAAAAGCCCTACATACACACACACACACACACACACACACACACACACACACTCATATCATAGACACAGAGAACTCCTAAGTAATCCCAAAGTTCTTTAGCATTGAACACATAATAAGAAAAGCTTAACTCAGCTCCAGGCATGTTCCAATGGAATAACCTTTTTTACAGTAATTTATAACAGTTAATAGAATTATAAAGTGCTATTCTTATTAATGAGTCATCTTTCATGTGGGCTGTTTTTGAAAAGAAATGAAAACAGTGATCTTAATCATAATGCCCCTCTTTGTTCCTGCTTGAATTTTCAAAGCAGGGAGAACTTTAGAGCAGCAATATGTTATAGCTAAAAAGATATTAGATTCACGTATCCAGATTCTAGTTCTGATTCTATTACTAAAACTTATAAGATTTAAGCAGTGTACTTTCTGTCTGGACTCAATTTGTTTTTTAATACTTTAAAGCATTAAAGAACTGGTCTAAACCAGCTCCTTAGGGTCCCTCTATTTCTAGCATTCTATTATATATAATTGGTTATTTAGTTAATTAGGTTCTTCAAAACTATTACATACATATATAGATATACATATACATATACCTACATTTGTATGTATGTATGTGTATATTCCTAGTCTTCCCAATTAGAGCATAAACTCCCTGAAGAAAAAAACAAACAAACAAACATGGTGTATATTTCTTTTGTCTTTTCCCACAGGGTTTTATTATTGTTTTCCACTCATGTCCTATTCTTTGTGAACAAATTTGGGGTGTTCTTGGCAAAGATATTGGAGTGCTTTGCCTTTCCTTTTCCAGCTCATTTTATAGATGAGGGACTAAGGCAAACAGGATATGTTCATGGTCATACAGCTAGTAAATGTCTGAGATGGAATATGAATTCAGGTCCTCCTAGTTTAAGACCTCTTTTTCTACTGAACCAGCTAGCAGCTCCAATAATCTTAACTATTCTAATTTCCCTATTTCCATCACTGGATCAACTTCTACACTCCAATAAATCCTAGACTGCAAAGTAAGAAACTGTCATGTAGTGATATGATAATTTTTTAAATTTGCTAAGTAACTACAAAGTACAAAGATCTCATTAGGTATTGAAGCATTACAGAAATATATAAAACATTTCCCTGAATTCAAGGACCTAACATTTTAGTAGGGAAGAAAAGACATTTATGAAAAATAATTATAACTCAAAATGCTGATTAGGATTAAAATCAGGGATAGCAGAAAAAATGGTGTTTGGGCAAGTTTCATGAACAGGATCATAACTAGCCCAGCGTGACAGTGGTTTTTCCAAAGCTGCTAAAATTTACAGGGTGATTAGAGCACCAGTACTTATACATACTCAGCAGGAAAATACAAGTGTGCCTACTTAAGGAAAATAGTCCAAATAAGAAGCTATCAGATAGCTTCTATCTTCTCAAACAGCCACATTTCAAGTAAGATCCTGCCTGCCTCAGGATCTAAAGTGCTTTCCCTATGTGTGGTATCCTCCACACCTGCTGGTCCCAGAGGACTATGATTTGAGACCCCTCTTCCTTCCCCATTTAGATGTGTTCAGGAGTATTCTGGAATCAATTCATTAAAGTTCATGAGAGCTGATTGTTAAATTTTCAGTATGAGCATTTACACCTCAGAAATCAGTAAATGCTATAAATCAGAGCTTAATTTTTATTTTAATGTCTATACCAGTGGTATCATCATATAGAAAAGATCCCTGCAGGATACATGTCAACTTTAAAAACCACAAATTAATGTCTTTTTAAATGCATTTTATTAAACATTTCCCAATTACATTTTAATCTGGTTCAGGGAGCACTTGCAGTTTTGCAGTCTAAGTTTTCACACCTCTGGTCCAGACTTAAGAAAGTGATGAAGAAAATGTTAATAACTCAGAGTAAACTTTTTTTGTCTCATATTTTGCTGAAAAACAAAATTGACCTCTCTCTTCTTCCCTCTTCCCCATTTCCTATTACTCAGATGACTTCTTTCACTATCGTCTCCTTTACCCAATCCAATCAAATAATCTTTAAAAAAATTTTAATACTATTTTACTTTTCCAAATACATGCAAAGACAGTTTTCAACATTTACTTTTGTAAGACCTTGTGTTCCAAATTTTTCTCCTCCAAAGATAGCAAGTAATCTGCCAATCAAATAATCTAATTTAATATGTTATATAATAATATAATATATTAAGCATCTTTGTGCTAGACACTGTGCTAAGAACTGGAGATACAATTAATAAAAAGAAAGACATACCAGCCCTCAATGACCTTATAGTCTATAAGGGAAGACAATACATAGAAGGAGACAGGAAAGGGAAGAGAGATACTGGTATTCTATGGAGATGAAACTGGGTAGGACAGTGGAGTGATTTAAGAGTCAAGTTTTTACCCTCTTTAAAGGAAGGCATTGGGAAGAGTTTGATATTTCAGCCTCTAGCCCTCTAGATTAAACTTTAAAATGTATCACATATACATTTTTTAATCCAGAAACCTGGTTGTTAAACATTAACACATCTCAAATTGTATTCCAAAGACTCAGAGAGCTCCCTTAGATGTCCCCTATCATATCCTACCTTGATGAATTTATCTTAAAATTTTGATTTGAAAGTACCTTTCATGCTTCTTTCCCTGCATACCAGAATAGCTAATTAAGATGCTCATAACAACCTGACAGATCTGGAAAGACTCGGATTAAAACAAAAACTTTGTAAGATAAACCAATAGTCATATCATATATAGAGAGAAATAGATACAACAAACATAAGCTTATCAATTAATAATAAAAAGAATAGCTAACATTTATTTAGAACTATTTGCCAGGCATTGTGCTAAGAAGTACTTAACAATAATTATCTTATTGATTCTCACAACAATATTGAGAGGTAGGTACTAATTATCTCCATTTTCAGATGAGGAAACTAAGGCAGGCAGTTATTAAGTGACTAATTCTGAGCCACACAATTACTGTCTGTGGCCAGATTTATGACCAGATTTTGACTCCAGTCTGGTGCTCTGTGCACTGTGCATAACTAACCTAACTAATTGCCCCCAGCTATGGGATTCCAGAAATCCATGATTTCATCATTTGTTTCAAAAACAAAAAACTGTTTTAAAAATATTCCATTCATACCTCCCAGCTAGAGAATATCTTGTAGGAAGTTTCCTGGTACCTAGACTTTGAGACAATTCATTTAGTCCTATACTGGGACATTTTGGTACAGTAGTGAGCTCCAAAACATGAGCTACTGTCACACGCACCCCTAACCTGACTGCCTTTTCATGAGTAGCACACCAATATTTCTACTTTGAGCTATCCTGAGGCCTTCACTTTTCTCTACTGATTATTACCTATAGAAACAGAGACAGAGAAATTTACTAAAGAGATGTTAAAAATTTGCTATGTCCTGTTTAATATGTATGAGACTGCCTGCCATCTAGGGGAGGGAGTGGAGGAAAGGAAAGGAAAAGTTGGAACAGAAGTGTTTGCAAGGGACAATGTTGAAAAATTACCCATGCATATGTTCTGTCAATAAAAAGCTATAATTTAAAAAAAAGAAAAAAAATTGCTATGTCCAAGGCAATATGCTAAGTACTAGGGATTTATATACACACATACACATGCATGTATATTATGTATGCACACAAATACACGTGTACAAAATATACATGCACATTGATATGTGTATGTGTGTATGTATTGTGTACATAGATATATACATGAATACACACAAGAAATGTTCTTGCCCTCATGAAGCTTCTATTCTAATGGGAAAAGATAACATATAAAAGTTGTTAGAAAGGGGGGAGAAACATCACTTAACATTAGATTGCTTCTTTAAAGGAACATTTACTTCAGAGATATAGTAAGAACAAAAATGCAAACATTTTCTCCAAAACTTAAAGGTATAATCTCATGCACATATGCTACAGTTTCTAGAAAAGGGGTTTTGGAAAGGAAATTTTAGTTCTATTCCTACATATCATTAGTCCCATGAAGTTCAAGCTGCTGGGCTGCTGTCCTTGAGTTTGCTCCTCAGAGCATCACTGTTGGGCTGGCTTTAATATCTTGTCAATATTCCTGGAGTTCTGGATCTTCCCAGGCTGGATCAGACTCCATACACTCAACTTAACATAGGAAAGAACAAGTGAAAAGATCAAAGAAATAATCCATTTTTCTGGGCTATTTGGCCTAACAGAGGTGGCAGGAGGAAGGAGATGCCCTTTTATTGAATAGTGTAAGTGAAGGAGTCTTTCATCCTCCATTGGGAATGCTGCTGTGGCTGACTCGGGTTGTTTCATACAGCTCCAGCTACATAGTCAATGGGAAAAGGTTATTCCCAAATGTGGTAGTTCAATGCAGAATGTCCATATTCTCTTCAAAACTTTATTCTCTTTATTCCTTTATTCTTATTTTATTCTTTTTTTTAATTATTATTTTATTCTTTTTTTATTATTATTATTTTTATTCTTATTTTATTCTTTATTCTTAAGTCCTTTATTCTCTTCAAAACAGATCTCCAGAACTTCTATGGAGATTTCACTATTTTGGGTGCTTTGGTATTCCCATGATTTAGATTTCTCTAAGGTCCTAGGAAAATGTATCCTGAAACAAAATGAGTTTCATAAGAACTTGAATGGGGGGGAGGGGGCAGTTCTCTTAATGCATTGGATAAGGTAAAATACAGAATAAAGTCCACTGTCCTTAGCTTGACATTCAAGGCTCTCTACCAATGGGCACTGATCTGTGTTTTTAGAATTTTTTCTCCTTCCTGCCTTACATAGTGTCTCTATTCTACCATTTTTTGAAAGCCCTTTGGCTTTTCTACTATGATAATTTTATTTATATTCCATATTTCTATAGAATATATTATTCCATAATTCTAACTCTCAAGTAATACCTCCATAGATCTCTTAGATTTATATTCTCTGGTTCTAGGTTACCTTTATAAAATTGGTATATGAGGCTTATTACCTTTAAGAGTTGGCAAATCAAAGGTCTGCTTGGTTCTGATATTTATTGTGTTAGTGCCCTTAATTATCATTGATGTTATTTATGGAGTATCTCCTATGTGCAAAACACTGTGATAGCTCTACTGTAAGCAAGCAAGATGCATAATACAACACTCCTACCCTCCTGTTTCTAATAATCCAATCTAATTAAGATGAAAAGGGATATACCCATTAAAAAATAATTGCATGTAGCAAGTGGGCACAATGGATAGAGCACCAGCCCTAGAGTCAGGATGTACTGAGTTCAAATTTGACCTCAGACTAACTGGGTGGTCCTGGACAAGTCACTTAACCCTGTTTGCTTCAGTTTCTCATCTGTAAAGAGAGCTGGAGAAGGAAATGGCAAACCACTACAATATCCTTGCCAAGAAAACCCCAAATGGGGTCATGGAGAGTCAGATACAACTCAAAGGACTCAACAACAATATGTTATACACTTGGTAATAACACCTCCCTCTCTCCATCACCATCCTCAAAGGCTATGCTAGCTGAGCACAAACTCAAGAGGCTTTAAGTTCAGACCAGGTGCTAACAATGGCATAAAGATCATTCTAATTAAGTTCGAGATGAATTGTCATCAGGTTGATAGCAAAATGGTGACTTCTCTATACTTGGAACACTTAAAGACCAACTCTTTAGTCACAAAAAAGTTGTGATCTTGAATTTCTGAGAGGAGTACCCATATAGACAAATCACACATCCTTGCTGACAAATGACAAACAAATGCTAGATGATTAAGAAGATGGAGAACTCTTTTCTGGTGGGAGTAATCACAGAAGACTCCACAAAGGAAATAAGAATTTCAGTTTGGTAATTATTGTAGGAAGACACTGGCACAAAATTGCCCAGCATAGGGTACTCTCATCAGAGAAGGTCTTGTGCTCTATGAACAAAACAGAATTGAATTAGCCCAAAAGAAATGCGAGATGCACAAAATTAGAGACACTACCTCAAATATTCATATGACTATATGTGTCTGACCCGTAGCAGAGTCTTCTGTGGTCATATTGGTCTGATCAGCTACAGTGGGACACATTGTAATTCAACTCTAACATAATAATGTCATTTTGGTCCTCTTCCAGAATGAAGGACAACTAATTAACTACTGAAGGGGGATTAGGATTTGAATAAAGGAATGGAGGAAAAGAGATGGTCTCTTTGGGCAATGTCACATACAAAGATATAATAAAAAAGCCAAAGTGCTTTAGGAAAATGGTAGAATGGAAGGACCATGTAAGGCAGGAGGGAGAAATAAGTCTAAAAACATAGGTCACTGTCTATTGGTAGATAGCCTTAAATGTCAAGCTAAGGACTGTGGACTTTATCCTGTATTTTACTTTATACATAGACCAAGAGGACCCCCCACTCAAGTTCTTATGAAACGCATTTTGTTTCAGGGTACATTTTCCTAGGAAACACAAATACAATCATAGAGAAACATCTGTTTTTCCCCTCATATTGTCCAGGAGTAAATCCCAGTTTGAGTTTTATATTCAGGAGCTTGCTCAGCCCTGATGTAAAAATACATAATGGGACTCAAGTGGAGCATAAAACTATTTCAAAGGTATTTTAATAAAAAAATTTTTAAATGAAGGACCATAATTTAACCCACAGGACCCCAAAGGTAAGTGGACTTCTAAGTGTTCTTCCTTTTTTCCTTCTTCTTCGGAATTTAATTCTTCCCCAAAGTGAAAGTACATTAAAACCACACGGATTTGGGGTAATTGTGGAGGCGAAGATGAATTAAGGATCTGTCTGAATTATACAGTTTAAAAAGCATTTTGTTCTTTTCAAATGCAATGCAAACAAATGTCTAAAAAATGTCATTGGACTTGCTTTAAAGAATTTAAGGCAATCTTTTGTGATTAGCCTTTTATCTAGCTGTATGCAAATGAGTATTGCTAAAGTTGTTAAGAGTGATTAAAAACAACACTGCCCCCCACACATGCATTAAACAACCTTCTTTAAGCCTGTTTACTATGCTATTTTGTTTAATAACCTTTTTTTTCCACAGATAGCAATACAAAGCTAACATTCAGCCAAGCCCAGACCTAATTATATGATCATGAATTCCCAATGAGTGGAGTTTTACTGCATATCTAATCAGTTGCCAAATCTTAGGGTTTCTACCTTCACAACATTTCTTTTATACATCCTCTACTTTCTACTCACAGAGTCACCACTCTATTTCCAATCTTTATCATTTCTCCCTAGGGCAGTTAAGTGATTCACTAAATAAAATTCCCTTTCTGCCTGGAGTCAACACTACCTGAGTTCAAACCTAACCAGATCATATTCTTTTTCCAGCAACCTAAATATGAGTTTCCCCTTAGGGTCTCTCCTGAACTTTCTTCTCTTTTTATACTCCCTCTTTAAGTCAAAAAGTCTTAACCTGAGATCTGTCAACTTATTTTTAAAAACATTTTGATAACTGTATTTTCAGGTTGAACAATAGATAGATTGGAACTAGGTGGAGCAATGGATAAAACACTAGGCCTGGAGTCAGGAAGATTCATCTTTCTGAGTTCAAATCGGGTCTCAGACTCTTTAGCTGTATGACCCTGGGAAAGTTACTTTATCCTGTTGGCCTCAGTTTCCTTATCTGTAAAATGTGTTGGAGAAGGAAATGGCAAATCCCTCCAGTATCTTTGCCAAGAAAACCCCAGAAGGAGTTGGGAAGAGTAGGACACAACTGAATAACAAACAAAAAAATCATTTCTCCCTTGTACTATTGCAATAGCTTTCTAACTGGTCTCCTTGACTCAAGGCTCTCTCCAATTCATCTTCTGTACTGATGCCATAGTTTTCTTCCTAAAGTGTAGGTCTGATCTTGTCACCTCTTCCTTCAATGTATTCCAGTGATTCCCTATTACCCCTAGGATCAAATATTGGTTTCCATGATCAAATATAGGTTTGTTTTGAGGATCCTTTGTTTAGCATCTAAAATTCTTCCACACTTTTGCCCCTCCCTACCTTTTTAAGTCTTTTTATATTCTACTTCCTTCCACATATTCTATAGTCTGTTTGTTATACCTAATTTATAAAATTCAGTTTTCAGGGCCTTTGACCTGGAATGTTCTCCCTCATGATTTCTACTTCTCCAAATGTTTGGCTTCCCACTTTCTCCCTCTCTTTCCCACCCTCCCTAAAGCCTTTCCTTTGAAGGCAGGGACTCTTAACCTAGGATTTATAAAATTAAAGAGAAGAGGGAGAGACACACACACACACACACACAGAGACAGAGAGACAGAGAGAGAAAGAGACAGAGAGACAGAGAAACACAGAGAGATAGAAATGCATTGTGTATATATAGGTAGATGGATATGTGTGGGTGTGTGGATGTGTGTACATATTCCAGATTGGTAATTTTTTGTCTGTCTCTCATGCCTGACACTCTCCTTCCTCATCTCTGACAACTAGTTTTCCTAGTTTTTTTTTTTTTCCAGGCTCAACTGAAGTCCCATGTTCTGCAAGAAGACTCTCCCTGTCCTCCTTAATCTTTGTGCTTTCCCTCTTATTTATCTTATCCATACAACCATCATACTCCCAATTTACTCTATTCATACTTAAGCATAGTTATTTGCATGTTGTTTCTCCCACTAGTTATAAGCTCCTTGGGAATAGACACTAGTTTTCTGTTATTGTTGTTTTGTTCATTTGTTTTTGTATCTCCTGTGCTTTACACCTCACCTGACATATAGTAGTAGCTTAATAGTTGATGTGATGGACTTGGCTCTTTTCAACAATGATGTGATTCAAGGCAATTCCAATAGACTTATGATGGAAACTGCCATCCACATTCAGAGAGAGAACAATGGAAACTGAATGTGGATGAAAGTATAGTATTTTCACCTTTTTGCTGTTGTTTGCTTGTTTTTTTTTTTCTCTCATTTTTTTCTCTTTTGATCTGGTTTTTCTTGCACAGCATGACGAATATGGAAATATGTTTAGAAGAACTGCATATTTAATCTGAATCAGCTTTCTTTCTGTCTTGGGGAAGATCAAGGGAGAGAGGAAGAAAAATTTGGACCATAAAGTTTTGCAAAGTTGAATGCTGAAAACTAACTTTACATGTATTTGGAAAAATAAAATACTACTTAAAAAATAAATAAATGCTATTTGACTGACTAATCCTGTTTTATTTTGTACATTTAAGCACATTATTCTGAGAAGAGATTCATAGATGTCACCAGATTGCTAACAGGGTCCATGATATAAAAAAAGGTCATGAAGCCTGTTCAAGGGTGTTTTCTGTCTGCTTCATAAATGCCTATTTATTTATATGGTGTCTCCCACATTAGAATTTAACCCCTTAATGGCAGGAACTATCTTCTGGTTTTCTTTGTATCTCTAGGAAAAAGCACATAATAAGCACCTAATAAATACTGAGAAGCATCTATTTCTCCCATTTCTCTTGCCTCTTTGTAGAAAGTATGAGAAAGTAAGATTAAAAAGGAAAAAGGATATATACCTCAGGCTAATTCTTTCTCTACTTTCATTCTGTTGTTGATGAAACTTGATAATATTGGAAGAAAAAAAGGCTTTGCACAGGAAGTAATGATTGAGATATGACAAAGGTTTATCATATGCAATCATAGATGAGTAAACAGTGGGCAGCATAAAATAGTATACTAGAATAAAGTGCCAGAAAGACCTGGGTTCCATTGCCACCTCTAGAATATATTAGCTGTATGACCCTATACTTGTCACTGGACCTCTGAAAGACACTGAGAAAACTCTAAGATGATAAACTATAGAACAGGTGCTAATCCATAATAGTTGAGTGAATTTCCTTACAAGAAGTTCCATACACCAATTAAATCAAAAGGTCCATTTCATTAGGATATGCACCCAGGAAATTTTTTTAAAGCAAATATTTATTGAATGTTCAGTCTAAAAGGGTATGATTTATATTCATCAAACTAAGGAAATTAAAATTTAACTGGATTTATTTTTTTAATTAACTAGTTAATTATAAGTGCAATACATCATTTGTCTACTAGGCAGTGACTTCCTTAAACCATCCTCTGGAACCATCCTCAGCCATCATCGTCAGTAATACCCCAGAGAAGATGTGGACCTTCTTCCTGATACAATATCCCCTCTATCCTGCCTCTCCTTCTGCTCCCATCACTACAATAGAAATGCCTGCTGTGAGTAAATACCAATTTTTATAATTTCTATAGATATATTATACAATCTAGCATTTATAACTTAAAGGTCAGGGTCAATTCTGCCACTTTTTTTTTTTTTTTTTTTTTTTGCTCTGGACATTTAAGTAAGTAATATTCAAAGATAGTCTGGATTTCTCCCTAACTTCATTCTTATGATTTAGAGTTGTGATTATAAAAATGTCCAGAGCAAAAAAAGAAAAAAAGTGGCAGAACTGACCCTGACCTTGTCATGGGGCCTAAAGAAAAAAAAAAAAGAAAGAGGAAATAACAATCAATAGTATAACTTAACTCATATTCCTATTCACTTATGCTAGGCAATTAAAAATTTTAGTTAGACATCTGATTTACATTCTGCATCCATCTCTTCAGCCTGTCTAAAACATTTGACCTCATTCAATATTTGTTTCTTGAAATTCTGTCCTTCCTAGAAGACTCTATGATGGTATATTATCTGGGTTACCTTTTCTTCTTTGAGGCTCCTTCTCCATCTGTTTTATTGGTTACTCTTCTTCTTCTCACCTCCTAACTGTATGTAACTTACCATCTTAAACTCTGAATCCTGTCCTCTTTTCTCTGGACACATTTCACTTACAAAACCCTAATTCACTCATGATTTCTATGGCCCCCTGTAGGCAATAAGCTACCCAATCTATGAGCTCCACTATTATCTCCCAAACTGCCTACTGATTAGTGACCATTTGGATACCCTGCAGTCACCTCAAATCAATCAATAAATCAATCAGCTAAATGAATTGATAAAATATATTTCCTCTCCTCATTTCCTTATTTCCAATAGTAACCAGTTTTCCAAGTCATCTAAGCTCAAGGACTTTGTTCTCAAGTCATAGGCTATGAGTTAGATGATGCTTTAATCTAGTACCCTCTTTAAAAACAAAACAACAACAACAAAAACCTGGGGTCCTTTCTGGATATTTTTCATAATTTTTCATAATCACATGGCTAATAAATATCATGATATCAGACACCTTAGAGATGAAAGAAAACTAGTTCAAATTTCAGGTAAAGAGTCAGAGCCCCAGAGAGTATAATTTAATTCAGTTCAACAAGCAAATATGAAATATTTCCTCTGGAGCAAGCTCTGTTCCAAGCTCTTGGGATTGTTATTGTTCAGTTATGTCTGACTTCTTGTGATCCCACAGACCACAGTATATCAATGGGATTTTCTTGACAAAGATCCTGGAATGGTTTGCCATTTCTTTCACCAGTGGATTAAGACAAACAGGTTAAATGATTTTCCTAAGCTCACACAGCTAGTAAATGTCCAAGGCCAAATTTGAATTCAGATCTCTCTGACTCCAGTGCTCTATCAACTAAGCCACCTAGGATACAAAGACAAAAATGAAACAATTTCTGCCTCCAAAGACCTTACATTTCCTGGGACAAGAAGAATGGAATGGAAAGACCCTGAAATCAAATAAATTCATCCATGGCAGAATTAAAATGTGTGGTGGAAAGAGTGAGTTGGAGTCAGGAAGCATGGGAGCACTCAATAGGTCTGGAGTCAAGTAGACTTGAATTCAAATCTGGCTTTAGAAACTAGTTATGTAACCCTAAACAAGCCACTTAGCCTCTGTTTGCCTCAGTTTCCTCCTCTGTAAAATAGGGATAGTAATAAGACTTGCCTTCCAGGATTGTTATGAAGATCAAATAAGTTGATAATTATAAAGGACCTGGTATATAGTATGCACTATATAAATGTTTTTTCTCATTATTTTTTATTATCTATCAGATAAAGGAGCCTCTAAAGTGCCTTCCAGTTCTAGACCTACAAACAAAGAATGAACGAATTAGGCAGACAGCTAGCCTGGAAAAGCTCAAAGCTCCCCACAATTCCCTGACTCTCCAGGCAGCTGCCAGCAAAATGACTGCTCTCTTCATTGCTCTCCTAAGAGAGAAGGGGAAAGAGCATCATATGGCCCACACCTGGAGACCACAAGAACATTGCGTCCCAGGTGTAGTGGCTAGAGTCAGTCTGTCCTGACCAAATAGTAAAGGACTTTCCCAAACCCTTGGCTTACTGTGTGGTTTGGTGACTCAAAACTGTCCCTGTTGTCTGAGGTATAGTTTGCAAAGTGCTTTCTTGGAAGAGAAATGCCTGGAGCTGGAACACTGCTACAGCTGGAGGGTGAGCCCCCTGCATAGCCACAAGGAGTCCTGTTGTGAGAGAACACAAGGCTTCTTATGTCTCTCTCTCCTTCCCTTTCGAAACATGTTTGTTTAAAGCTACGGCAGCTCCTGCTGTGCGCATAGGACTGCGGTGTGGGCCTGGGGGAACCACCGAGGAGCCGGCACAGCACTTACAGCAGGGACCACAAGAGTCATGGGCCAGAGTCCTCAGGGATCTGGAGAAGCAAGGAAGCCTGCCAGGCTTGCGGGAGGTATTGGAAAGGGCCTGTTATTGTGTGCTCGGCAATCCTGTGATTATTGTGTTTGCCCACTGTTATTCCTGTCTCCCTTGCCATTGCCCTTAATCAATGTTTCCCCTTGTGCCAGACCTTAGGAGTTTGGAGGTTCAATTGCTAGGATTTCATTAGTATTTGGAAATCCTGGTGAGAAAACCCAATCAAGGCAGATCAATAACTATTTTACAATTTTGGATCTTAGGGAGTTGAGAAGTAGGGGGAAGGACTGACCCTGAAATTTAAATGACTTGTCTAAGATAACAGTCAGAGGCCATATTGAACCCAGGGAGCCATATTGAACCTGAGGCCATACCTGAACTTCATTATCAATGAGTTTAACTTTTTATATCCTTTATGACACACTCATATAAAGAGTGATATATTATATATAAAATATATATATATATATTTTATCCCTTTATATATAGATAGAATGCTCTATGAGAAGAGAAATATTATATAATATATAAAGACATATATATTATAGAGATATGCAAAATATAAATTAGTACTCAATATATATATCAATTTACACATATATGAGCATATATATGCTCAATATATATGTATCTATATGTGTATATCTATAGCTGACACATCCCAATAATTAGCTCTATTTCCCCCCTAGTAAGTTAGATGGTATACTAGTAAGAGTTCTGGGCCTTGAGTCAGGAATTTCTGAGTTCAAATCCTGGTTCAAACACTTATTAGTTGTGTAATGCTGGGCAAGTCACATAACTATTGTTTGCTTCAGTTTCTTCAAATGTAATGTAAATGTAATCCTCCCAGGGTTGTTTTGAGGATTAAATAACAATACTTGTATAGCTCTCAGTAAAGTGCCTGGCACATAGTAGGTGTTTAATAAATTCTTGCTTCATGTTTTTTTTCTGATGTAATTCAATTCACTCGTGCTTTGGGAGGAAAAACTCCGAAAGAAGTTCAAAAGTGGCAAATGTAGGATGTGTGGGGATCAAATGAGAGAGTATCTGTAAAAAGTTTTTAGCACAGTACCTGGTACTTAGTAGGTACTATATAAATGCTTATTCCCTTCTCTTCCCTTTCTGAACCCCATGTTAACCCTCCAACTCCCTTATTAAAAAAAAGTACAGTTAAGCAAAACAAATCAGTACATCAACCATAAGCTAAAAAACAAATGCCTCATGTCACATCTATATTATTATCTCTCTGTCAACAGGGGTGTGAGAAGCTTCACTTTCTGTATTAAGCTGATATTGATCACTTCATTGATCTGAATTTTTATATCGTTATTTTGTATATTGTTGTTTTCATTTACATTGTTATGGCCACTGTGTAAATTGTTTTCCTGGCTTTGCTGACTCCATTCTGCATCAGCTCATACAAGTCTTTCCAGGGTTCTATGAATTTTTTAAATTGGTAATCTCTTATGGCTCAGAATTCTATTACATTAATATACTACCATTTGTTTCATTATTCCCCGGTAAATAAATATGTACTTTGCTTCTTTTTTTTTTTTTTCTAATTACTACAAAAAAGGTTCTGTTCCTTGATCTTTAACCTACTAGGAATATATGTCTAATAGTAATATCGTTGGTCATAGAATATGTATAATGTAATCACTTTTCTAAAATAATTCCAATTTTTTCCAGAACACCTGAGCCATTCTCTATTTCACAAACAATTCATTAGTGTACTTATCTTTCCAAAGATCTACCATTTACCTTTTTTTTGTTTGTTTGTTTTCTTACTCCAAACAATTCTCTAAAACTTTAAAAGTAACAGGGATGTTGCTAATTTATCCTGATGAAGGAAATTTCCACATTAGAAATGAGATGATGGAATTGTAGGTCAATACATATAAATGTGTACTCACACACACAAACACACACACACATATATATGCAAACAAAAATCAGTGAGCAAATATATACACAAACAAAAAATAAATGACATATTTTTATATATGTATTCACATATGATACATATATAATGTATAGATACTACATCCTTATTCATTCAGAGAATAATAAAAGTTGTGCTGTAATAAAAAACTAATTTGGAAAAGAGACTGTCTCCCTCTACAGTCCTGGACAGGGAAGAAGGGAGGGTGGACACAACCTTCATCTGCCTCAACTTTTTCCAGGTGTTTCTAACTTTCAGTCAAAGTGTATTTTGCCCTAATCTGACTGGAGCCCTTTGGGTATAATTAGCGCCATCTGGTGGGTTAAGGACTACTCAACAAGAGGGTGGTTTCAGATGATAGATGAAAAATTAAGCTGATGATGAAAATCACATAGATTTAGACCTGGAAGCAACCTTATAGATCATGGAGTTCAACCCCCTCATTTTACGGAGAAGGAAACTGAGACACATTGGGGTTAGGTGGCCAAGAGTTGGAACATCCATGGGCTTCCCCCATGGTTTTGGTTAAAAAGAAAGGACAGAGAAAAAAGAAATAGGCACAAAGACACCCCTTATTTCTTATCCTCTATATGCAATGGGTAACATAACTGAACATAACTGAACCTAACGGTTTTCTGAAAAAAGGCAGAACACAAAGCTTACAAATGGAAGCCAGATTCTTTTTTCCCTGTCAGTTTCTTCTCCATAATACACAAATCATTGCTGATATTTGTAAAAATCCTTACCTCCTCTCCTGCCAGGAGCCCTTCTGTTTGCCACAGGCAAACATTAGGGAGGGGAATCTCTTTAATGTTTTTCCCAGTGTAAGCTACTGCAATGCAAGCCATTGAGGGGCCCTTCCAACAGTGGGGGATGATCTTAACATCCATAATCCTCTTCTGGCTGATCAAGGGGGAAAAAAATTACACTTGCATTTTCAAAATGAAACTATGGTCTAACTGTCTCCAGAGAGGCGAGAATCGGGGTTTGATTGTGCCACAGTTGGCTTCATTTTCCCTAACTCAGCTGAAAGCAAATTCCTCTTTTTTGGAATTCCCTTCTTCTAGCTCTCCTCACCTTACCCACCCTCCATTCATGAAGAGACGGTGTTGTACAGGATAAAAGAAGTGAGCTTGGCGTCATAAAGGTCTGGGTTCAAGTATTGCCTTTGACATTAGCTATGTGATCTTGGGAAAGTAACTTCTCTTAGTGTCTCCATGCAATCCTCTAAAATGCTAAGTTGCAAAACTTTGCAGAGGAAGTTTCCTCAGTCAGTATTCAAATATTCATTTTTGATCCCAATTCGAAGAAGTGTGCTGTGCTCTATGAGCAAAGCAGAATTGCAGTAGCCCGAAAGAAACATGAGATGCAGAAATTTAAAGCCATTTCCACCCCAAATGTTCACATAGAATATTTGTGATCAAGCTGTGGTTGAGCCTTCTGAATTTATATTGGTCTGATCAGTCACAGTCAGATTGATCCTAATACAGTGAAAGACACCAACCAACCACTCAAATACTCAAATATGTGAGCAGTCTCCTTGGTCTGGATGTTGTTGTTGTTGTTGTTTTTACAAAAATACAGATTACCATTAGACCATGTCTATTCTTGTCCATAAGCACACCAAAGTAGTGGGAGAAGGGGACAGGAACAAAATAAACAAAATGCTAAAGGCCTTCCTCATTTTCTCCTGGCATTTCCAGAATAAAAAGCAAAGGATCTAGGCTATCTTCTCATCCCTCCCCACTCCTTACCCTGTGAATAGACCATCTTTTCTTCTTTCACACAATTCTCATGCTATAGTAAGGGAGACTCCAAGACTCAGGAGGTGATAGTTTTATTCTACTCTACCCAATCAGACCATATCTAGAATATTATGTACTGTTTCAGGCAACATACTGATAAGATAGAAGGATTACAAAGGAGAGTCACCAATATGGTCAAGCAAAAATTGATTACTATAATTAAAAGTTTTAAGTATGAAGAAGAGGAATAGAGGACATGATTGTCGTCTTATCTGAAAGACTTTTACATGACAGAAGTCTTAGAGTTGTACTGCTGGTCCTCAGATCTAGAAATAATCAATGAAAGTTGTGAAGTTGCAATGTTCTGCTTGATATAAGCGGGGAAAAAACTTGCTAACAAGAACTATATTTCCCTCTCCCTAAGGTCTTTGAGTAAGGTTGGATTACCTCTTGCCAGTTATGTCACTGAGCAGATTCTTTTTCACTAATGGGTTGGAATAGATGGCCTCTCATGTTCCTTTTGAGCTGAAATTCTCTAATTCTGGATATTAATATTTTATTTCATAGATTGTTAATAGATATAAGCTATTCTAGGTTTTTGAATAGTGAAAAAACATTATTTATCTTATGTTTGAATCTGATAACAATCTTGTTAAGTAGGTACTGTGAACATCATTATCATTATCCCTGTTTTGTAGGATGTGGAAAATGAAACTTCAAGACATCGAATGATCTGTCCACCACCTCTCAACTGATAAGTATGAATAGGAAGATTCAAATGTAGGTCTTCCTGACTCTGATCCCAGTATGCTTTTCACCATGCTACAATTCTTCTCATATTCAGGACCTGAAGATTAGCTTGACAATTATGTGAAAGAGAGAGGGGAAAGAGAAAATATTAGAAACAGAGAGAATGGTTAAAAAGCTATTAAAATAATGTAGAAAGAAAGAAATCTTAATCATAGAAAGCTACTATGGTGACAGGGAAGACCAAAACACCAACTCAGATTGTTTCAAAATGCCCAGATGGGAAATCTCAGAGATGAATTAGTCTCAAGCCCAAAGAGACTTCTTCAAAGAAGTCATAAAGGATTTTAAAAGGCAGGTAATAGAAGCAGAAGAAAAATTGGGAAAAGAAACGAGAGGTATGCAAGAGAGAGTCAACAGCATAAAAAAGGGAAACAACTCCTTTTAAAAAAAAATACAATTGGACAATGAAAAAAATTTCATCGAAAAAATCAATTCCTTAAAAACACAATTGGCCAAATACAAAAAAAATCCACTAAAGAAAATACCACCTTAAAAAGTAGAATGAATCAAATAGAAAGAGATACCAAAGCTAATTGAAGAAAATCATACATTATAAGTTAGAACCAGGCAAATGGGAGCTAATGATTCTATGAAACATCAAGAATCAGTTAAACAAACTAAAATGGATGAGAAAATGGAAGAAAATGTAAAATACCTCACTGGAAAAATAGTTGACTTGAAAAATAGATTCAGGAGAGACAATTTTAAAATTTTTGATCTATCTAAAAGGCCACAATCAAAAAAGGAGCCTAAATAGCATTCTTCAAGAGATTACCAAGGAAAACTACCCAAATATACAAGAACCAGAGAGGGAAATATTCATTGAAAGAAACATCAATCATCTCCAGAAAGAGAATACACAAGGAAAACCCCAAGGAACATTGTTGCAAAACTCTAGGAGTAAAATCTCAAGGGAAAAAATATTCCAAGCTGACAAAAAAAAAAAAAAAAAACAGTTCAAGTATCAAGAAGCCTTAGCAAGGATTACCCAGGATCTGGAAGCTTCTACAATAAAAGATTGGAGGGCCAGGAATACCATATTCTGGAAGGCAAAGGACCTGGGGTAACAACCAAGAATCAACTACCCAGAGAGACCGAGCATCATCTTTCAGGGGAGAAAATAGATCTTCAATGAAGTAAGAAACTTTCAATCATTTCTATAAAAAAAAAAAGAACTAAATAGAAAATTTAATCACATGAAGAGGCACAAAAGACCTATTACAAAGTGGGAAAGAAAGAGGGTAAGCATTGTCTGAAGGTCAGTCTCATCTGTTTTGGCTCAAAGAGAGAATGACATGTTCATTTAGTTGGGTATAGAAATTTATTTTACCATATAAGAAAGTAAAAGGATAAAGGGGAAAGAAAAGGGAGGAGCTGGATAGAAGGGAGGACAGAAACACTAGGAGAAAGGGGTAAGAAAAAAAAGAGGAGGGGTGATAGAAGGGAGGGCAGGTTGCCAGTGGGGTAAGTTAGAAACAAAAATTATCTTTACATGTAACTGGAAAAAAATAAAATACTATTAAGTGGGGGAGAAAAAGAAATGAATAAGTGGTTTTTAAAGAGGTAAGATAATGAATGTAGACAACATTTTCCATCATTCTAAGAGTGAAGGGGATGAGAGGGGGGAATCATAGTTTGAGAGTAGCAGAGTCAAGGAATTTCTTTAGGCAAGGGGAGTCCTAAGCATATCTTCAGATAGTGCTACAATAGAGAAGAAGAAACATAAAATGGGAGAGAGTAAAAACATGATAGAGAAAGAATGATCAAGAGAGCACTAGCCTAGAGGAGATAGGAACAAAGGCATAGATGAAGAATTAGCCTTGGCAAATAAAGAACCACCTTGTCTCTGTAGGAGCAAATGTGAAGAGGATGGGTGAGCTTCAGGTATTCAAAGAATATAAGATATACTGAGGTTTAAGGTTTCTTCTGACTTTAAAAACTGATTCTTCAGGTAACTTTATGAAGCAGAGAGTATTATATAATTGTCCCCTTTCCAATGAGACTAAAAGAAATTGTACCTGCTATTTGAGTGACTTTGGTTAATTAACTCAACATCTTTGGGCCTCAGTTTCCTCATCTATAAAATAGGGAGTAAAAGGAGAAATGATCTCTAAGATCTTTTCCAGATCAAATTGATAAACTTCTGAGTCTTTTATCCCTGAAATTCTATATTTCTGTGAAAGACTGCAGCTACGATGTAAACCCAGATCTTCTAATAGTCCAACATTTTTTCTATTACTCCTTAAACTATATTAATTCTATTACTCCTTAACTATATCAATACTATAACAATATCAACTCCTTAAACTATATCAATTCCAATGCAATTCCCCAAGCATTGACTAACCACCTTCAAATGGAAGATGATTGAATATATTATAAGCATAAGTGTCTTATCTCAACCTATCAGAAAGTCCAAGAGTTTTGTTGGAAGAATATTTATTTAGGAATATTATCAAATAACACAATTTACTAGAAACAGCAAGTATCTAAATTAAATAATCCAGAGCTTACGAACTATATCAATAATGCAATAACATGACATTTTAAACTAAAAATCCCTAAATGTTTTTAATTGTTACAAAGAAAAGACATATTCAAACTGAATACTAACAAAGAAATAGGCAAAGCTCTGAATTTTGAACAGGTTTCTAAATGGAAAAGGGCAGTAACTCATGTTACTTATCATTTAAAAATAACTAGGTTTTTTAAAAATGAAATTAGACAAGTGATTAATGCACCAACTTCAGCCAGAGTTCCTCTGATAGAAGAAAATAAAAGCCAGCCAAGAAATAAACATTTCAAATTCAGGTGCTTTGCAATATGTGCTCCAAATGTTTTCTCTGCAATTGAGAAGAGGTGGCATCGCTCTGCACACCCAACAGGCAAAGTGCCCGCTCCAGTCAAATATCTTGAAAATAAGAGGATTTGCACAGTGGGGAATTGAGGGCAACACTGGTCAGAAGTCCATTTTGCAGAAGTGACTTTGACAAAGAAGGCAATGGTTGTCCTATATTCCATTGAAGTCAGAAATATATCTGGAATCTTGGAAGAGTAAATTTTGAGTGGGTGGAATTCCATTTAAAATGATATAGAGAATATGACAAAGAAATAACTT
The DNA here is from genome assembly GCF_902635505.1 of Sarcophilus harrisii. Taxonomy (NCBI): domain Eukaryota; kingdom Metazoa; phylum Chordata; class Mammalia; order Dasyuromorphia; family Dasyuridae; genus Sarcophilus; species Sarcophilus harrisii. Next base: position 602,276,295 of record NC_045426.1, read on the forward strand.
GATCATGGTTCAGAAGGATAAAGGAAGAGATCTTTGTCCTTGCACAGAATACTGGACTGGGAATGAGTCCTGCTGCAAACAATGACTAACTGTAATTTTGGGCAATTTCTTCTTGCCTTGATTCATTTATGTGAAAAATGATAACACTTGCCACAGAGAATTGCATTTAGAAGCAAATGAAATAACATAAGTAAAATGATTTGCAAACTTTAAGTTGATACATAAATGCTATTTGTTATTGTTGTTACAGATATGAACATTCCCATTGTCACTGAGTTTGAGGATCTGTTCTAGCATTGATGGCATGTGAACTCTGCTAGCCATAGATACTAGCTGGCTCATTTACACTGACTTAAGGATCAGAGCATCAAGGATGAGAGACAGACTGGTGCAGGAGATAGACATCCTCAGCATCTGAAAGACTTGAGTTCAGGTACTGACTATGATATGTCCATGGGCAAGGAAACCCAGGAAACTCAATGACCCCCAAGCAACACTCTAAGACTTCAGGCTGCCAAAGGGGATTAGTTCTATATTGGTGAAGGAAGTTCATTTTCTTACCAATAATTCTCTATACTGATGAGATCACTAATCTTCAAAAAATTTCCCTCTCAAAAATGTATCAAAAAACCCAAGACTATATCCTTGGATTGACCTATAGAAAATCAGAGCAGAGAGATTGCAAATAGGAAAGGACCTTCATATAAAAATCATGAAATTGTTACATAATGATTAGATAAGGAAATCAAGAACCAGGACAACTGAAAAAGGGAAAGAATTTCCCAACCTTGCTGAAGGAGGTCTAAGATCAATCAAGAGCCAGAGCTGAAGAGCAAACTGAGAACTCACCTTGACTTATAGTGTGAGTCAGGCATGAGTTCTAATGCACAGTACCAGAAGGTGGAAGAAACTCACAAACACAGTTTTCTCCTCTTGAAATCTGAGCCTATTTGTTGATCCTCTTCTCTTAGTGACTCTCAGCTTTGGTTTTCTATCTCTGTCCAGGTCCCTAATAAAACTCTTAATCCAAAGGAGAAGTTTGAGTTTTCTAAAACTGGCTAGAAATCAACCAATTATCCTCAATGAGTCCCAGATCCTTCCTTCCCTCAACATAGCCCCATCCCTCTAAGGAGGAAGGCTCTTTTTCTCCAATAGGCCTTGGTGATATACTCTCTTACTTTCTTCCTGTCCAGTTTCATGCTATAGTCTTGCTGTCTATGCTCTAAGCTCTGGAAGATAGGGATTTGTCTTTGTATTTCCCCCTGAACTTAGCAAAGTGCTTCTAATGTATTAATAAGAAGTGACATTTATAAAGTGCTTTAATTTAGGCAAAGCACTTTTCATACATCATCTCATTTGATTCTCACAACAACCCTGTGAGATAACAGGATCAAGTGAGATGATGTATGGAAAGTGCTTTGCCTAAATTAAAGCACTTTACAAATGTGCTTTTGCCAATAATAATAATTCATGTTTCTATAGCATATTAAAGTTTGCAAAGCAAAATGTAAGCTTGATATTCTCATTTTACAGATGAAGAAACTGAGTTTGTAGGAGTAATTCACTTATGAAGAGGAAGGATTCAAACATAGTACATTGGTCTTGCACTATACCACAATGACTCTCATTGAAGGATTTTTGGAAAATGTTTGTTCATGTTTGAATTACATCTCTCACTCCAAGATGGTAGTTTTCTGAAGGTTAAAGATGGTATAAGAACACACTGCTGGATGCATGCAAGAAAACTGACTCTGAGGCTATCTTATTTGTCTTAGTCCTAAAGAAAATTAGATGTGGCAAGATAACATTAAAGGTTTCCTCCATCTCTAATATTTTTATTCTTGGTCTAAGAGTTTTACAGAAAAAGACTTTTTAAATATCTTAATGTTATAAAAATAATGTGTAATTTCATTTGATCCTCACAATCCTTGCCTAAAGAGTCACTACCACCATTCTCAAAAAAATAAAATTTCAAAATATATGAACCAACAAGAAAAATTTATTTCAAATTATATTGATGATGATGTGAAAGAATAAGCCAAATCACATATAATAAGAAATATGCAAATCAAAACAACCCTAACACTTCATCTTATATCCAGAAAATTGGCAAAGATAAGGATGGCTAATGAGGGATTGTAGAAAGATAGACATTTAATTTTATTTCATTGTTGGTAGAGTTGTGATTTAGTACAACCATTTGGAAAGCAATTTGGAATCATGTAAATAAAATGACCAAAATGGGTATACACTTTAACCTTAAGATTTTGCTGTTAGGCTAATAATTCAAAGAGATCATTAAGAAAAAGAAAGGCTCCATATACAGCAAAATATTTATAGTGCACTTTTTGTGGTAGGAAAGAACTGGAAATAAAATAGATATTTATCATTTGGGGAATGACTAACTAAATTGTGTTACATAGGTGAAATTAAATAGTTCTCTGCTATATTAAATGATAAACATAATTAATACAGAGAAATATGACCTTACATGAAATGATAGTTATTAAGCACCTATTATGTGCCAAGCTATTGTTAAACACTAGGAATACAAAAAAAAATAGCCCCTGCTCTAAAGAATTTCATAGTCTTATGAAATGTAATGCACATAACATGCAAAAGAAAAAACTATGTATATGCAAAATACATGTAGGAAAAACTGGAACTAATCTCAGAGGGATGGCATTAAAATGAGGAAGATTTAGAAAAGAATTCTTGGGACCAAATGAGACTAGAGGAAGCCAGAGAAACTAGGATGATGCAAAGAGAAGTAAGCAGAGCCAAGATAAGAAATTGATAATTATAGAAATGTAAGTGAAAAAAACAAAAAGCAAACAACAACAATCACAAAATAATGGAAAATATTGCAAAATAATAAAGAACAAACTTAGCCCAAATAAGAGATCTAGGAGGACATGTATTCCAGCTCCTTTGAAGAGATGGAGAGGATGGTCCATGGGTATGGATTATGGCATATATTTGCAAATTTCCTCCTCCCAATTTATTGGTTTATTTGCTTCTTTTCCCTCTTCATCATCTTTTATCTTTCCTAAAAAAAACTTGTGTTATATGGAATTGTTGTCTGGGAGGATGAAGGAATAGGATACCGGGTGCAGGGGGGAGGGGAGAGGGGTTAGACTACATAAAAACAAAAGATATCAATAAAAACTTTTTTTAAAAAATCATTAAGACTTGGTTTTGTAATAAAGTGATTCAAGTTAATTTCAATAGACAGGATTATAGAGACTGAATGTGGATCAAAATATAGTATTTTCACCTTTGTTGTTGTTGTTTTCTTGTTTGTTTTTTCTTTCTCGTGAAGTTTTCCTTTTTGGTCTGATTTTTCTTGCATAACACGAAAAATATGGAAATATGTTTAGAAGAATTGTACATGTTTCATCTATATTGGATTGCTTGCTATTTAAGGGGGAAAGAGAAAAATTTGCCACACAAGGTTTTGCAAAGGTGAATGTTGAAAATTATCTTTGTATGTATTTGGAAAAATAAAAAGCTATTATAAAAAAGGCTTGGTTCTTTCTAGTTCATCTTGTGACGAAGAAGTCACTTACCTTCTCTGAGCCTCAGTTTCCTCATCTGTCTAATGAGTGAACTGATCTAGATCAGTGGTATCAAACCTCAAATAGACATAAGTCCCTGTTACCATGTAGTGACTTGAAAATAACAAATTAACATTTTCTATATTGAATTGTATTTTTATTCATTGTATTAAATACTTCTCATTAATGTTCTAATCTGATTTGGGCTGCACTCAGAAGTTTTGTTTCAGGCTTCAGGTCCCTTATACCTCTAAATCTGTGAACTTATACTCCTATAAATAAAATGATTCCTAAGATCCCTTTTAACTCTAACATTCCATGAGGCAGTATAATAGAAAAAGAGGATGAATTTGGAATCAGGAGAGAAGTGAGTTCAAATCATTCCCTGACACTTCTTCAGTGACTATGGACAAATCACTTAGCCTTGATGAGTCTTAGTTCCCACAACTGTAAAATGGGAATCACACAAGTAGTGCTTACCTCATAGGACTGTTGTATAGATTAAATGAGCTTTTGTAAGCAATATATTAAAGATGTCAGTGAGCCATACTTCACAAAAGAGGTTCAGCCTACTAAAGCCTTCTAACTTTTTCTGAGCTCCAAAACCAAGGAGTTAAGGCAAGTGTTGATTAATTAATACTGACCTATAACATCTGCCCTAGATCATCTGATAAAAGAGCAAAGAGGGAATATGGAAGACCCTCTGAAATTAGAGCATGCTTTCATATTCTTATTTCTGAAGAAAGAAAACTCTTAGTTTTTTCTGACCTTTATCACTTTTCTAAACTCTTTTGATTTAAATGCCAATTTTTGCCATTGAAGTTAAAATCTTAATTAAATGCAGAGCAATTCTAAGTAACAGATGCTGGAAGATTTATTTTTTCCCTCTGTAAGAAATGCACACATTGGATTAAAACTTTGGATGAAATATTGAAACTTCATTAGGGCCTGGAAATAAATGTTAAATTTATACCCATTCCTGTAAGACTGAAGCTTGATAACAAGCAGCTCTCAACTTAGTTTATATAATACCCTAATTAGAATTATTTTAAAATGTACCTGCATCTTAGAATAACAGGACCACAACAACCCCCCACAGCTGCTGCTCCTGCTTGCAATTTCCTTTCTAATATCTCCCCATCCTTTTGGCCAACTGAAAGCATTGTTATCAAATACCCTTCTCACTCTAAGATAGGACTGGATATACACTATGATAACAGGTCTGACTAAGAAGGAAGAAAAAAGAAAAGAAAAAAAATGAATAAATGAAGTAGCTAGATGACACATTGGAAAGAGTTCTGGGTCTGAAGTCAAGAAGACAATGCAAATCCAGCCTCAAATAGGTAGTAATTGGTTGGTCCCAGGAAAATTACTTAAATTCGGTCAATTCTAGCTCTTTATCTGTAAAAATGGTGACAACAATAGCACTTATCTCACAGGGTTGTTGTGAGAACTAAATGAAATGATATTTGTGAAGTGCTTAACACAATTCCTGGCACATAATAGGTACTTAATAAATACTTCTTCCATTTTCTTGCCTTTTCCCACTGTTTTCTCCTCAGCTCCAGTTCAGGTATCCCAGACAGCCTACTCAGTCCTGATTCCATGTCTTTATCTAACTCCCTCCCAAAGGTTAGACCTGTTCCTTACCCCAGAATTCCTAGTACTTAGCTCATGTGATAAAATTACAAGGATTACCTAAATATGTCTTCAGTACCTGGGAACCTGTTATATTCTTGGTGTTTGCCTCAGTCATCCACTATTTGAATCCTTAGCTCTGACCAGAATTTACTTCACTTCCCAATCATACCAACACCAGTAACTATGGTACCAATACTAATGACCGTTTCCCTGGTCTAACCATCCCTCATGCTTTCTACTTCTGGTACCATAATCAAAAGAATTTTGCCATCAATTCTGGAAAATTTATATCACTCTTACTTTATGGCTCCACTTACTAGCCTCATAACTTTCCAAACCAAAATATCATTTGCTGGCCACCACTCCCTTAAGTACAAATTGTATTTATATCCCCCAGTGCTCAATGAATACTAAATACTTAATAAATGCTTTTTCATTCACTCATCCATTCATTCAGAAACATAATCCTTATTTTAGCATTTTGTGCATAAACATTAACCTAACTTTGTGACTTAGGTAGAGAAAGAAAAAGGAAAAAAAAAAGAGTATTGTGTTTACTAGGGAATCCATCATCTTCTCATCTTCACTCCCACTTCTTCTCACCTCCCTGATGGAGATTCCATACCTAACCATGTAGAATAGAAACTATTTTATTCCTTTGCTAGTTCTTCTTTTTACTAACATTATTATGAAGTGCTTAGCACAATTCCTGGCATATAATAGGTACTTAATAAATACTTCTTCCATTCTCTTACCCTCTCCCACTGTTTTCTCTTCAACAAGAGGGCCAATATCAATATTTGTCCTGGCTGCACCAATCATTGGCAAATAGTAATTGAGTGGCTACTGGGTTGTATATGTGCCACTAATCATCTATGAGGCCTTAGTCAAGCCACTAAACTGCTTTGGATATATTTGTCTAAAAAATGATGCTGTGTTTTAGAATCTGATTTTAGGAATTATGCAGGGATATGATTAAATCATCCATGCCTTTTTACCCAGTCTTTTATAGATAGAAATGAAGATCCAAGGCTAAATATGGCAGAGAGAAACTGTGATATGGTTAAAAAAAAATAATAAAAACCACCCTTGAAGCCTAGAAGACCTGGGTTCCAATTCTGCCTCAGACTTATTAGCAGTATGGCCTCAACAAGTCATTTCATCTCTCTGTATATTAGCTCCTTCATTCTATGATACAAGAGGAGAGGAAGGAAAGGGGAGAGCAGTGTTGGTTCTACTTAATGGCTTCTAAGGTCTTTTTCAGCTATTATGAATCTATCAAGAAATGAGTGGTTGGGCTGAATCTTGAAGGAAACAAGGAATTCCAAGGAATGGAGAAGATGGGAAAATGCAGGAGAGGTTAGAGTCCAGGCATGTAGGATAGTCAGAGCAAAGACAAAGAGATGGAAGATTCAGCTTCATGTAATATGGAATGATAAATAGACCACCATGGTTAGAATATGAAGTTTGAGGAAAGGAGTGAAGTATTAGAATACTGGAAAAACATAAAGGGGTTTATGTTCTAAAAAGTTTTAAATGTACAACTGAAGAACTTGTATTTAATCTTCAGGGCAATAAGAGTCATTGGAATTTGTTGATTTGAGAAGGCAGGAAGGGACATAATCCACTAGGATAAGATCTTTAAGGAAATGACTTTGGTAGCTGTGTAGAGGATAGATTGTAGTGGGGAGTTTGAGACAGGAACCAAATAACAATCTATTGCATTAGTCTAGGAGAGAGGTGATGAAGATCTTAATTAGGACTATGGCTTTAGGAGTAAAGAGAAAGAGACTATGTTAATTGTGTTGCGAAAATAAAAACAAGAAGATTTGAATAGATTCGAGACAGAAGAGCAAAAGAAAAGATAATTAATTCTGTTTGGGGCATGTTTAGTTTGAGATACTTTTGGGACATAATGTTTGAAATGTTTAATTGGTATATGGTGATATAAGAATGTAGTTAAAGAGAAAGACAAAGTAAATATGTATCATATCTGGATATACATCTGGGGCAGCCAAGTGGCACAGTGGATAGAATGTTGGGCTTGAAATCAGGAAGACCATCTTCCCGAGTTCAAATCTGACCTCAAATACTTAATGGCTGTGTAACCCTGGACAAGTCACTTAAATGTGTTTGCCTCAGTTTCTTCATCTGTAAAATGAGCTAGAGAAGGAAATGACAAACTACTTTAGTAGTAGCTTTGCCAAGAAAACCCCAAATGGGATCACAAAGAGTCAGACATGACTGAACTATTGTTCAGATGTATTTATTAATATATCTGGAAATCATCTTCATAGAGATCACAATTGCACCTAAGAAGATCAGTAAGTTCTCCAAGGGAGAACATGGAGAGAAAAGAGTCTGAAAAGTTAGTAAAATCGTTCTCTCTATGAAGCAAAGGCCTCAGATGGGAAGGTGGAAAGAAGATTGTTGTTGAAGACTTAATAAGATAAAATAAGGCTTAAAACCTATCCAGTCCACATTTATAATGAAGTAGTCAGATATTTGTTATTGGAGCACCCTCTAATTGCACAGTGCCATAGGAAGACAAGAAAAATCTAAGACAGTTTCTGCTCTTAAGGAAATTATTACGACATGCCATGAAGATACCTACTACCACATAAGTGAGTGAATGAGAGATTGTATAATATAGCCAAAAGAGCATGGATGAAAAAAGTGATGGGGAACCAATTTAAATATTGTGGAACTCGGCCAAATCTTTTTGGAATGTTTGGAATTACCTGCTGATATACATCTCAAGAAACATATGTGTCTTATCTAGAAATTACCTTTTCTAGAAACTGCCTAAATGCAACTATTGTTCCCTTGTGACTTTGTTTGAACTCCATATAATATAAAAATTTCTGAGGAGGAAGGAATGGGCTGTTTTTTTCCCCTGCTGAATGACTTAACTTTTTTCTAAATCTCTTATTTTGGGTTTAGGTTTCTTCTCAACTAACAATTTGGTGTCAGAAGTGGGATCCATCATCGTTGAGCCTGAGAAACCTGAAAATTCTCAGGGACCTTGGACACCTGAGTCAGTCTCATTGATTTCTATCTAAAAAGGGTGGGATCAACCTATGCAAGATTAATTGGTATAGTGAAAACCTAGTGAGAATTCCTGGGGTTCAGTTTGAACACAATCAAGACCCAAGATTAAGTCTTACAAATGAAGACTCTGGGTGTCTAGAAAGACAAGGAGCCGTGTTTAATCTTAACCCAGGGAATGATTCTAGTGAATCAAAACTAGTCCTCCTGCTCCAATATGCAATTATTAGTCCTCTTGTACTAATCACCTAAGGGTTCTGGGAGAAGCGCTGCAATTGGTTAAAATATAGCTTTTTCTTCAACAGATCTTTCTATTCTCTCTCCTCTTTCTCTTCCTGTATTTTTTCCCCAACTTTTCCCCATGATTATTAGAGATAAATATGCAACAAACTTGGAAATATCAGAGCTTCCCTTCAGAAATTCTTCTGTGCACATGAGCTTATATTAACTTGGATATTTTTAAGGGGAACATCCAACTGAGATAGTTTACATTCATAAAGTTTAATACCTTAAACAACTCTTCCAGATCTCTGTAATACATTACAATTCTGATGCTAAGCTCTTTTCTACTGATCTTTTAATCACACTGAGGTGGGAAATAAGAATTTAGAATAGCCAAAAAAATTTGTAAGATACTGTCTGTTTTCTCAGCCCTAGATTGGTTAAGATTTCAGCGATTCAAATATGAAGGAAAGAAAATCTTTTTTCCTGGTTTGTAGAAATTTGTGGCATTATACCCTAATTCCATACTAACTTTGTAATTGAAATGTCACATTTTTTTCCATAAATTTCTAAATTATAGCTTGAATGTGTGTTCCAATCTTTATGTGGGAGATATAGTTATGATATCATTATGCCTAATGGCCCCAAAATAGGAGATGAGAGTGTGACTGTCATCATAAATCTTTGGAACTAAACTAACTGAAAGCAGTGAGTCCTATAATTTGAAGTGCTGGAAGCCAATGACTGTTGGGAAAAAAATTGAGATTTTCAAAATAATCCATTTGTAATTATAAATCTAGATTTGACTATTTTTCCTAAAATAAAAAAATTATAATGCAGTCTCATTTGGAGATAGATGTATTCTCCTATTTGGATAATTATAATGTTTGACCCTTTGTAGATAGATACATATAGATATAAATCAGAATACAAAATACAATTAATATTTGTTATTTAAGATGATATTCTTAGAAACTGCATGAATTGAAATTAAAAGTTTAATATGATTGCTTCAAAATTAACCTGTATTGATTTTTGAATGCAGTTAGTATATAAAGACAAGTTGGTATATGAGTGAAATTATTTTCTCTATAAGACAATTCAGAAATGCATTCAACTGAATTTATGTTATTTAACTGGAAACAAATTTTGTGTCATTTTAGAAATGTACAATATTGTTTACATTATTGTTAGACTTCTAATTTTTCTTGTGATTTTTAGGAAATCATTGTATAAGAAATGCTATTAATTTGAAAAATGATACCCATGGAGTGATATAATTGCATCTTGAAAATTAGCTTCTCTTTTAATCTGGATGCAGGTAGATTATGAATTGAGTTGTTAAAGAAAATGAGCAAAATGTTTGAAAACTGTTAAGTACTCAATTGAAAATATTTTACTTTAAAATGTATAATAATAATAACTTAACTGTTTAGGAGAAAGTATCACAGACCTTTTATATTGTCTTTATGTGTGAAATACTTTGACATTCTCTATTTTGACAGGTAATAAAATCTGAAAGAATTCTGTAAAATTCTAAAATAATGAATTGATTTACTGACAAACTGAGATCCCCTCCTACAACAGAAATACTCAAAAAGAGAGAGGGTAGAGGTAGGGGGCAGGGTATAGTGTATTTCATCACTGATGAATCATCTGGTTGTTCATTGTAATGATTAGACTTCTTAACTCTTTCAAAATTGTATTCACAATATTGTTGCCAATGTTCCAGGTCACTCAATATCAGTTCATTTATGTCTTCCTGGGTTTCTCTAAAACCATCCCGTTTATGATTTCATATAGCACAATACATGCATAACCATAATTTGTCAAGTGATTCCCCAATTTATGGGCATCTCCTTGTTATTTGCCAACACACACACACACACACACACACACACACACACACACACAAGCTGCTATATTTTTGTGTTTGAGTCCTTTTCCTCTTTCAGATATTGAATCTAAAAGTTTCTCAACAAAAGGATTTTAACAGAAGAGGCAATACTTTAAGGCATGGGGGAAGCTTGTGCATATGTGGGGATATAAAGCAAAGTGATCCTGAACAGTTAATAGTCTAGTGGGATTCTAGAGCCATGAGATGAGCTGGTCCAAACTTTAGCACATTCCTAACCCACAAGAGCTGGAAGTGTTCAGCTGCCATCCCTATATAGTTTTTTCTATTTTTGCTTTCCACTCAGTTCAGGGACAACAATCACTGACACAGTAGAGGGATATATATAATCAGGATAGCAAACTCAAAATCAAACTCATACTTAAATAGATAATAAATGTGTTGACATTTCCCAAAACCATTTTAATTCCTTCCTTATTTCTATCAAAATCAGTCATTGTCAGCATGCTTATTATTTTCCATATACTAGGTAAGAGACTGATATTCCTCTAATCATTATACCTACAACTCCCAAATCCAACATTCATTTTCTGTACTGGGATCTTAGATACAACATACCAAGTGAATTCATCTGCTATCTTAGGTAGGATACCTTTTAAATTTTCAATATGATCATTTATATCTTGAAAAATTGCTACAAATCAGGGCTTGATTTTTTAATTTTTTTGATTACTTACATTTAATAAAATACTAATAATGCAAATTAAACTTAAAACTATAGCATGCTTATATTTTCCTTACCATCATCACCCCCAATATCACCACCACCCCTGGTTCTGAAATATTTGCTAGCATTCCTCAAGGATGAACTAGTCTCTGCAAGCTTTTGTCATCCACTTTCCTTGTGGTCTCAAAAACCGTAATGCACTTCTCTTGGATTTGACTGGTCTAAGCCAAGTTCACAAGCACTGAAGGCAGACCAAACCTGGATAATATACCTTCACTTATCCTAATGAACATGGATAGAACCTTTGGAGTTCCTGATGCTCATCTCCAAAGTACAGACCTAGCTGAATTGCTAACATTTACAATCTGGTTGAGATGAGAAAGTTATCATTCATAGACTATTGAAGTTGGAAGTGACCTTATCCAACCCACTCAGTTTGCACATAAAGTGTAGAGAGATTAAGTGTCCAAAGCTGCACATCTAAATAGAGCCATGATAAAAAAAAAAAAAAAAAAGACTAGAAATAGTTCTCTTGATAATTAAATTCTTGTTCTTTGATGCCTCCCAATTTATCCATGTGAAAGCAAATGAAAGATACCAAATACGGTGTTATTGATTACTAAACTGTGTGGTATAGGTTATAGAGACCTTAAGCATCCCAGAAGAGGAAGAGATAAATAGACATGATTAATTGTAAGGAATGAAATTAGTGACCCTGACAAACTGGAACACATACAGAGAAGGGCAACTAGGAAGATGAGAAGACAGATTATGCAAAAACAGGATGATTTGATGAATCTGAGAATATTTAGCCTGGAAAAGGGAAGATGTATGAAAAACATTCTTCAAATACTTGAAGTTCAGTCATGTGGCACAAGTATTAAAACTTGTCCCTCTTGATCCCAAAGGTTGGAATTAAAATCAGAAAGGTAGAAGTGACAGAGAAATATAACCTTTAGAGCTATCTAAAAAGAATATAAATCCCCTGTGGGAAAACTGGGACATTGATGCATTGTTGGTGGAGTTGTGAACGAATCCAACCATTCTGGAGAGTAGTTTGGAACTATGCTCAAAAAGTTATCAAACTGTGCATACCCTTTGATCCAGCAGTGTTACTACTGGGCTTATACCCCAAAGAGATTAGAAAGAAGGGAAAGGGACCTGTATGTACACGAATGTTTGTGGCAGCCCTTTTTGTAGTGGCTAGAAACTGGAAACTGAATGGATGCCCATCAGTTGGAGAATGGCTGAATAAATTGTGGTACATGAATATTATGGAATATTATTGTTCCGTAAGAAATGACCAACAGGATGATTTCAGAAAGGCCTGGAGAGACTTACACGAACTGATGCTGAGTGAAATGAGCAGGACCAGGAGATCATTATATATTTCAACAACAATACTATATGATGACCAGTTCTGATGGACCTGGCCATCCTCAGCAATGAGATCAACCAAATCATTTCCAATGGAGCAGTAATGAACTGAACCAGCTACGCCCAGAGAAAGAACTCTGGGAGATGACTAAAAACCATTACATTGAATTCCCAATCCCTATATTTATGCCCACCTGCATTTTTGATTTCCTTCACAAGTTAATTGTACAATATTTCAGAGTCTGATTCTTTTTGTACAGCAAAATAATGGTTTGGTCATGTATACTTATTGTGTATCTAATTTATACTTTAATATATTTAACATTTATTGGTCATCCTGCCATCTAGGGGAGGGGGTGGGGGGTAAGAGGTGAAAAATTGGAACAAGAGGTTTGGCAATTGTTAATGCTGTAAAGTTACCCATGCATATAACCTGTAAATAAAAGGCTATTAAATAAATAAATAAAAGAAAAAAAAAGGAATATAAATCCCCTCAAGAGATAATATGGTTTCCATCCTGAAGATTTTCAAGCACAGATTTGATGAGTACTTGCTAGAAATAGCACAGAAAGGATTCCTCTGTTCAAGTTTATATTGGACTGAGTAACCTACAACATATCTTCCTTCTCTGAGATTCTATATATAACCCTATACACCCATAATCTGGATTTAGTTTAGCTTCTAATATATCTCTTTGTGTATCACATGTATAAAGTGTATATTATAGCACCTCCTACTTCTTACAAGGGCTAGTTTATCTTCACTCGAACTTTGCTTTCATACTGATTGATCTAGATTCTCAAAGAAGAATTACAGTTACATTCAGATTTTCTCAGGGTCCAAGGAATAAGTCCTTCAACTCATTACTACAGTTCTAGAGAACCCATCAATATGCTTCCATTTACCTAAAACCCAACACTTGCAATGATGACATATTTAATAACAAGCAATTATTTAGTACTTTGTGGTTTACAAGGCACTTTACAAATATTAACTTATTTTATTCTCATAACCCTGAGAGACAGATATTATTGTCATTCTCATTTTAAACAACAGGAAAGTATGACAAAAAGAGTAACTTTCCCAGAGTTAGACAGCCAGTAAGAGTCTAAGGCCAAATTTGAACTTCTTGATTCCAGATCCAGCGGCTATGTCCTGGGCCACCTAATACAAATACTCATATTAAAACAAATGCATCTATAACAGGCATCTAGTCAGTGGTGCTCCATTCACCAGGCCCCCACATTACACATATATGGATTATTGATCCATACATAAATCTGGATCACACACTTCCACCAATGCACTTAGAATCTAGGGTGGGTGGTATGGGGTGAAGGTAGAAGAAAGGAGAAGAGTGGGAACACACAGAAACCTGGCAACGATAATATGGAAGAGGAAATCCCTTATGCTCAGGGTAACTCATAACTCTGGAACTGTTTCAGTGCTCTTTTTCTTTCTTAGGAACTGCCCATAAGATTTCAATGATGAAAATAGAGTCTATATTGAACAGATGCTTCCATTGATAAATTGAGCTGATATACCTGGTACTTAACTAACACGGCAATGGGCATGACATTTCAAGCCAAACTGACAAATCTATTTGGTGGCTTCTCTGATTATCTCCTTCCAACCTGTTATTCTGCTCAATTGCACTTTCTCCTCAATAGCAGCAGCTACATTATTCATCACTTCCACTATAGGCTTTGTTGATATAGTTCTGAAATCCATCCATTCATTTCTCATCTATCTGAGTTTGGATTCTGATTCTTCTCTGTGAATGACCTCACCTTATTATGGTTATTAATCAAATTCTCTTCTTCTATCTATGATAAAGTCAATTTCATTTATTACATATATTCCTATTGTCGATACTTCCTCAGTTATTAACATAAAAAGATTATTTTTCATATAAATGCATGTATGAAGAATAATCTTTATATATATATATATATATAATGTACATACATATGTCACTGAAGCATTTTATATTCTCCATTTGCTTCAGCATTCAACAGTCTATCACGTTCAAAAATGAGCAATTGCTATATCATAAGTCTGACTCAGAGTAACTGTTTCTCTTAGACTGCTACAGAGACTTATGCCCCAGGCAAATGAATTGTCCCGTTCTTACTCTTATTTAATGACACATCTCTTTGTTATCTCTAGAATTCCAAGTTGTTGGGGACTTCAATTTCATTTCACCCAGAGTCACACAGAGATCTCAAGAGAAGATTTTTCTACAACTTACTATTTCTGTGATTTTAATTTAGGAGAAATTGGGCAAGTTTCTATTCCTATTTAAGAGGCATTAAATTCTGCCTCAGGGAGTGAAAATGGGAAGGAGAGACGTTTACCTTAAAAAGACATACTTGGTGTGACTACAGCAATGGAACTAATTTGCAAACATTCCCTTGGGTTCCCATTCTTCCCAATGAGATTGCAATCAGAAACATCAAAACCAACCTGGGGAGGTAAGACTGTAAAAACCTCAAATCCCATTGCTATCAGTAGCTAATGACAATCCCATGGGGAAAAATAGACACTCTTTGAGAGAAAGGACAATGTCTTATTTTTTTCATATTCCCTAAGATAACTAAAACAGTGGTTCAAACAAGAAGGCAATCAATAAGCATCTGATAAATCAATAAATAAGGAATAATGAACAAGCCATCACTTCTTTTCAGAGATGTATTTAAGAATTTTATGAACAAGAAAGTAGGTGGTCCATTGGACAGAGTAAGTAAGGATTGTTCTATCCCAGAGGCCTCCAGCTTTCAATGGTTTGCCTGAAAATCACACCCCGAAACATTTGTTGCAAGATGACAGCATAGATGAATGACAGAACATTTCCAACTGAACAGAATGTAGTTCAATTATAGCAAAAAAAAAAAAAAAAAAAAATGGAGCCAGTGGTGACTAGCTAATCTAGTAAAAGTAGAAGTACGTTATTTATAACCTTAATATGGTGCCATTGCCAAAAAATATTGTCGAAAGTATGACCAAAAACATAATTTTTCATAGGCAAAGTTACTTTTTCAGAGACATATAATTCACTATGATGACTTTTAAACACTGCACTTTGAAGTTGTAAATTACCCTATGTGTGTGTGAGAAAGAGACAGAGACAGAGATAGGGAGACAGAGACAAAGACACAGAAAGAGAAAAAAAAAGAGGAGACAAAAACAGAAACGGGTTTTTCTATTGAGTTTATCAAAATTAAGCAGTTGGGTTTTTTTTCTTTCTAAGCTACAGCTATCAGCTTGTGATTAGGTATTGACAAGGTTCTTTCCCTCTATGCATGGTCCTCCCCAAACTTACAGGCTACAAGTAGAGAGGTTTAGAATTTACTTTTTAAAAGAATACTTTTCTTTCTTACACATACACACATTCCTCCCTCTGTCATTGTCTCTTCCTCATTCTTTCTTTTTGTGCCACTCTTCATTTAATTTTGAAAGAACAATAACTTTTTTTTTTTTACAAAAAAGGATTCAATAGAAGAGGTAGAAAAGGGGAGGAGAAATTATTTTGATAGCAAGACAAAAAATATCATTAAAAACTTTTTTAACATCTAAGGAACAAGTCTTATCTTTCAGCTGAGGTACTACTTAGCAGCCTTCTGTCCAGTCCACCCAAAGACCTCAGCAGCCCGTTTCTCTCCCATCCACCTCTCCCCCATCCTACCATCCCCCTCAATATACCACTCCTCCACCTCCCAGGAATAACTTAGGTACATAAATGTGTTCAGCATAGGGCTTACAGTGTATCATATTACATCAGGTGGAATGAAACCAGAATCCCAAATGTCTCATGTATTTGGAAATCTACCAAATCGTCTCACTCTGCCCACTTGGGTACATTATGTAAAAAAGTAAATATTTCATTCTATAGTATATGGGGTGTTTTATAGAGCAGAGAAATCAGAACACCCTTAACCTGACATCATAAACCCAATATATTGTAGGATCATGAAGCTATATCCTTCTTGTTAACCCCTTTATCTGAGATTAAATGCAGTTTTCAAGGACATGGTAACATTCCATTTACCTTCAAAAGACAGATAACAGAGCAAAACTATTGAATCAGCAGGGTAGCTCATCTAAGCTCATGGAAAACAGTAAAAAGTGTGCTTAGGAAGTACAGTGTATTGCTCAGTTCAAGCTGGAAGCTCAGTGAGCATTGATGATTGACCAGATGACTGACTGACATACCAGCAGAACTTCGTGAGCCCAAGGCCCTAACTGTCTTTTGTTCATATGCAAACTAGTTGGTATTTCTATTCCACTCTGAATGAATGAATTAAATCAGTAAAATATTTACTATATATAGTGATTGGGAATGAATTGGGAGCAAGTACTACCAATGTCTAGTATCTGCAGCATACAGGACAAGTCTTTTGCATCAATGAAATCTGTGACTTTGCCTACCATTTGTATTGACTTTGTCTCTCAAAATTCTTTCACCATCATCATTCAATGATACTTGAAATTACACAATTTAAAAATTCACATTAAAACTGAATTCCTTTAGCTTAAAGACTTGCCCTTTGTTAAATTCCTCAAAAAGAATATGATTTTATGAGATTTAGGACTATAAACTGTATACCATCTCTGATTCTGCACAGAACATCTGCCTTGTAAATCTGCCTCCTTTTCACATTTCCCCAAGACAGGGTCATCTACTAAATTTCCAATGCCTCCATTCTGCCTTGGTTTCTAAGTTCTTACTGACACCAAAACCCCAACAGAGAAGTGCACAGTGTTTTCTCCATGCTACCCTTTTCTTTCCCTGCACCCCAATACCATTTAGATATTCTAAAGATGTACTAGGAAGAACTTCACAGAATATACTACAGGGATTAGTGGGTAGTAGCAATAAGGTGTTAAAAACATAGCTTCTCAGCTAAAAAGTTTTTGAGGTTCACTTCTAAGGTGCTTAATCATGGTCATCAGCACATAATGTACAACTTGTTATTCCTTACAATGAAATAATATAAATTTCTCTTTTTTTCCCTTCCTTTCCTATCCTCCCCATCCCCAGATATGACCACCATTAGACACAAATAAGTGTGTGTGTGTGTGCATGCGTGCATGTGTATGCACATGTTAATGTGAAATTATTCTATATATATTTCTATTTATTAGTTCCTTCTCTGGATGCAAAGAGTATCTTTCCTCATATGTATAAGCAAGCACTTATTAAACATCTATTATGTGCTAGACAGTACTAAGCATTTAGGAATACAAATCCCTCTTCTCAAAGAATGTACATTGTATTAAGAGAGACAATATGAAAATACATAAACTATTTTAAATTAAAAGTAATTTAGGGTGTAGGTTTAGTAGAAGCTGAGTGGGTCAGGAAGGGTTTATGTAGCAGGTGGCATTTGAGTCCTAGTCAGGACATAGGAATAACCCATAAGATTTAGTTAGCTTTAGAAATCAAGCCCAACTCTCATTATAAGAGTCGACTAAGAAATGACGCCAATTCATCAGTATTACAAAGATAGCAAATATTAGAGCCAAGATTCAAATCTAGATAATTTGATTCCAAATCTGCCTTTTCCTTTCTACCAGCTCTAACCAGAGTCTAGGTTAGTGTGAGTCAGAGTGAACTAAGTATGATAAAGACAGGACTGAAGACTTACAAGCAAGAGGTGACAAATGTTGAAAAATGTTTAAACTCTCCAGAAAAAAAAAGTTTGCAGGAGATACTTTTAAGTTGAATCTGTAATAACACTTTTAAGTCTAGAAAATCAACAATGAAGCAGACCCTGATTTGTAGTCTTTTCTGATTTCTGAATTGTAAATGATCACACTGAAAATTTGGTAATACCTTTCAGATAGGACTCCAACTAGCTCCTGCAAACTCTTGCTTAGATGAGTCTCTAGAAACTCCTTTCTATAGTATATAGAAATTCTCAGACTTTGTTCTGAATAATAGTAATACCCTCTAAAATTTGCAAAGCACTTTTCACACACAATCCCATTTGATCCTCAGAACAAACCCATGAGGTGGCTAGTGGAAACTGAGGTTCTGTGACTTGCCTATGATCACACAGCTAGATTCAGGCAGTTAGTCAACCAGCATTTATTAAGTGCCTACTGTGTAGAAGAAAGCTAAGTGGCACAGATGCTAAAATGCCAGACCTGGAGTCTAGGAGGACCTAAGTTCAAACACGTACTATATGTGTGGCCTTGAGCCAATCTACTTATTTTTTTTTCTATAGTAATCCAAGAGAAGAAAATAGTAATCCAATGTAGCATCTTTGCCAAGAAAACCTTAAATGGGGTCACAAAAGTTGGCCATGACTGAAATGACTCAACAACTACTTACCAGGTCCTATACTAAACACTGAGTCAGAGGCATGATCTGAATCCAGTTCTCACCTGAAATTAATTCTAGCATTCACGGCAACACTTGGCTGCCACCTTCAGTGACTGGATTTGAAGTTAGGAAGGAAATAAAAGACCTGGCCTCAACAACTTAAGAGTTGTGTAATCTCTCACAAATCATTTAACCTCTGCCTGCCTCAGTTAGCTCTTTTATAAAATGAGGATTGTAATAATAGTAGCTATCACCCAGTGTTGTACCAAATGAATTATTATTTGTAAAGTGCTTTGGAGGCCTGAAAGTACTAGCTATTGTTACTTTATTGTGATTTCTATTTATTATTTTTCTAAGGAAGTTTAACTGATATACATGGTTACAATAGAAAGAAGAAAGTTTCTGAGCGTACAGTCTCTTGTCAGTCAAAGTTCTTCAAGAAAAAGAAAAGAATAAGAACAGAAAGAAAAATACAGTATAACCCCATAACTCGCTTCCATATCACTGTGAATTAAAAAGGATTCTGTAGTGGAAACCACTCAGGTAAATTTGGGTTCAAATCTTGCCATTGACAGTAGTTATGTGACCATGAGCTAGTCTCAACCTGATTAATTTTGGGCAGTTTCTAAGACTATAAATTATAATCAGATATGCCTAATCTGCCTTGATAGAGGGCATTCCCATTCTAAGAAAATGATAGACTCTTGATAATATGAGATGCCACAAATTTTTTAATAATTTAATGTATTTTATTTTCCCCAATTATGTTAAAAAAATTTTTAACTTTTAATTTTTTTTAAGTTTTAAGTTCCAAATTCTTTCTTTTTCCTTCCTTACTCTCGCCTTTCCCTGAGATGGTAAGCAATCAGCTATGAGTTATAAATATGTGTAATGTTTGGGCTAGCTTTCTGGAGTCCTCTGGAAGGGCCTTGATCTCAGAAGGCTAGACACCATGAGGATGGACAATAATAGAATCCAAAGTCTTTATTGTCTCTTACCGTCTGTATCTGTCATAGTCTGACCCAGTCTCAGTCTGACCCAGTCTCCTCCAGCAGTCTGACAGTCTGACAGTCTCAACTCTCCCCTTCCCCCCCCCAGTCTGACTTTGTCCCCAGTTTAAATACCCTAATTACAATTACATCACTACAGTATACTATGTGTGAACTAGAGAACCATTACATCACCATGCTAAGTACTAAGTGTTTGTATACTAGAGAAATATTATCTCATCAATCACATTGAGTTAACACTTTGTTTCAAGTATACTTCTCCAGAGTTCTTGCTCTCTACAAATATGCAATCGTGTAAAACATGTCCATATTAGTCATTTTGTATAAAGAGATAAATAAAAGAAAAAGAATAAAATAAATGGAAAAAATAACATACTTCAGTTTATATTCAAAAATATTAATTCTTTCTCTGGGGGCAGATAGACTTCATCCTTTGTCCTTTGGAGTTTTCTTGGATCATTGTATTGCTGAGAACAGCTAAATCATTCACAGTTATTCATTGTACAATATTGCTGTTACTTTGTTCAGTGTTCTCCTAGTTCTGTTCATTTCATTATGCATCAGTTCACATAATTTTTCTAAAATCATCTTGTCATATATTTGACATGTATTGGTCAACCTGCCATCTGGGGGAGGGGATGGAAGGAGGGAGGGGAAAAATTGGAACAAAAGATTTGGTAATTGTCAATGCTGTAAAATTACCTATGCATATGACATAAATAAAAAGTTATAAAAAATAAAAAAATAATAAAATCATCTTGTCATTTCTTACAATAGTCCATCATATGGAACTCTTGTTTAGCCATTCCTTAATTGATGGACATCCATTTGATTTCCAATTCTTAGCTACCACAAAAAGACCTGCTATAAATATTTTTGTATAGACAGATCCTTTTCCATTTGTTTTATGTCTTTAGGACACAGATCTATAAGTGAATGTAGTGCTGGATCAGGGGTAGATGTGGTAATCTTTTAAGAAGTCTTCTCAATTCTTTTGAAGCAGAAAAATAAATATATAATTAGAGCTTAATTGAGAAACAACATGGAAAGTACTCTGGATTTGGCTCTAAGAGATGTAGTTTTGAAACCCAACTCAATATTTGCTTGATGTATACAGATGAGCAAATCATTTAACTCTCTGAGGATCAGTTTCCTCATGAGCAAAATGGTGACCAACAATATTTGCACTATTTGTCTCACAAGAAGTTGTGAAGAAAACACTTAAAAACTACAAAGTCCAAGATAAATGCTTGTTAATCGTGATGATAAATACCATGAATCCACACAGCATTATGTTGTTCTCAAATTTTTTGGACATATCATCCTCAACACTTCTTTAAACCTCCCGCCTGCCTTTTAAGATCCTAGAGGAGGAAAAGCATATTATTGTTGGGTTATTGGGTTTTTACTTTGGGAATAGGAGAGGGGAGAAATTTTTATTTGATTTCAGGGAAGACTTCATAATAATTAGAACTATCCAAAAATGGAATAGATTGCCTTGGGAGATATTTGATTCCACCTCAATGAAGATCTTAAAGAAATCACTCCCTGGCTTGTTATAGTAGAGATTTGGGGTATGAGAAGGGTTACACTAGATAGTCACCTCTTGTTGTTTAGTCATTTTCAGTCTTTTCCTACTCTTCGCAACCTGGTTTGGGATTTTCTTGGCAAAGATACTGAAGTAGTTTGACATTTCCTTCTTCAGCTAATTTTACATATGAAGAACTGAGGCACATATGATTTAAGTGTAGGTTGCTACTAAGAGTATCTGAGGATGGATTTAAATTCATAAAGATTTGACTTCCTAATTCTATGCCCAATGCTTTATCAATTGAGCCATCTAGCTAACAGATGGTCATTGAGGGCCTTTCCAACTTCAATGCTCTGTGATCTTCATATCCAACTAAGTAAATAACAGTCCATCCTGCTTAGCTTTTTAAAAATCAAAGATGCCTGCACTACCATAGTGGTGGTGGAAAACTGATTATTTTTCCATCTGTAAATGTCATCATCACTCTAATGTTTGCTTAAACCTGAAACCTCCAATGCAAGTCAAACCCAAGTTACCTTTAACTATTTAAAATAGATCTAAATGATCTAGAGAGAAATTTTAATATAAGCTAAAAATTGTATAAACATGAAACCACAAAAACTTCAACCATTTATTACAAAAGTCAGAAATATGTTCATCTTAAAAAGGTCACCCTGTGGGGTTAGGGTGTGGTGGTAGGGACAGGGAAAAGCAAAAAATCTTTGTTCCCTCCCTTGAGGATAGAAATAAGAAAAAGCCCCAGACAAGACTATAAAGAACTGACTCCCTGCTGGGCTATGGGCTATATGCTGAAGTTCACCTGGTATTCCTATCCCTCATTGCTGGGACACATCATTCACACCTTTCTTTGAAGAAACAAAAAAGGTGAGGTGACCTATTGAGCAAAGAATTAAGAATCCCATGCTTTCCAAAGCAAAATGTAATAATATTAGTTCATAGAATTGTAGCATTTTAGAATTGGAATGGAACCTTACAGATCATCCAATCTGACTTCTTCTTATGCCAGAGTTCCTCAAGAGCTAACTGAGAATACAACTATAGACACATAGGGAAGGACTCCCAGGAGAACAAATTTTCTAAAGCATCCCTCTTCTTTTTATATGGCTCTTTTACATTCTCTCACTCTCTCTCTCTTTCTGTTTCTCTGTCTCTCTCTGTCTCTGTCTTTCTGTCTCTTTGTCTCTCTGTGTCTTGAATCTGTCTGGGTCTCTCTCTCTCTCTCTCTCTCTCTCTCTCTCTCTCTCCCCCCCCCCCTATTGATGGCAGCTGCTGCTTTCCTGATTTTATATCTCCACTGTCCTATTTCTGTGACTGCAAAAGTTGTCATTCAGGGTACCATGTTTTGTTTTTCCAAGTTCAAGAGGGAACACCTGGATCTGACTTGATGGACTTGATGTAAGAAGTAGTCTTCAACATCTAAAAAAAAGTATATGCCCTATTTCAGTTGCAGTGTTTTAAAAGTATATTGCCTTATGTTACTACTGGGCTTATATCCCAAAGAGATCTTAAAGAAGGGAAAGGGACCTGTATGCGTACGAATGTTTGTGGCAGCCCTGTTTGTAGTGGCCAGAAACTGGAAACTGAGTGGATGCCCATCAATTGGAGAATGGTTGAATAAATTGTGGTATATGAATATTATGGAATATTACTGTTCTATAAGAAATGACCAACAAGATGATTTCAGAAAGGTCTGGAGAGACTTACATGAACTGATGCTGAGTAAAACGAGCAGGACCAGGAGATCATTTCATACTTCAGCAACAATACTATATGATGATCAATTCTGATGGACATGGCCATCTCCAGCAATGAGATGAACCAAATCAGTTCCAATAGAGCAGTAATGAACTGAACCAGCTACACCCAGCGAAAGAACTCTGGGAGATGAGTGTGAACCACTACACAGCATTTCCAATCCTTCTGTTTTTGTCTACTTGCATTTTTGATTCCCTTCACGGGCTAATTGTACACTATTTCAGAGTCTGATTCTTTTTATACAGCAAAATAACTGGTTTAGACATGTATACTTATTTTGTATTTAATTTATACTTTAATATATTTAACATGTATTGGTCATCCTGCCATCTGGGGGAGGGGGTTGGGGGAAGGAGGGGAAAAATTGGAACAAAAGGTTTGGCAATTGTCAATGCTGTAAAATTACCCATGCATATAACTTGTAAATAAAAAGCTATTAAAAAATTTAAAAAAGTATATTGCCTTGAACCTCTTCTTCAGCTTTGCCTTAGTCACACACACAAAAAAATCTATTTAAAATGATACCTTAAAGTGCTATTGTACCAGTTCAATTCAATGATATTGATTGTCCATAACTCCATGCAAAGCACTATACAAGAATACTCCTTTGCACAGAGAAGCAACTAAGTAAATGCTTGTTGATTTGAGCTATTTGGATAAAATCCCTGTTCCAAATACCACTCTCTTACATAGTGGCTGAAGCAAAACCAACAATTGAAGCAGGATTAAAATATAAATATACGCATGTTGAAATTAATTCAAACCCTAACTAGGAGTATTTGTTGCTTCTTAATACCAAGCATGGAGCCAACCTTCAAAGTCTAGATGCTCACAAAAGCTCTCTCTTTGTACTCATTATCTCATATACCATCCCGGCTTTACTTAGGTGTTTCAAATGCTGGTTTCAGAAGCCTTCCATCATTAGGGTCTCTATTCCCCCTGGTCTTTCATTCACTCTCTCAAGATCTCTCCTAACTTCAGCTCCATTCCAGACCTTACTTTACACTTCATTCCATTCTAATGCAATCAAATATGATACCAATGTATCTTTTTTATTCTGTTTTATGTCTCCTAGTATATTAATGTATCTACCATATTGGGTAGAGGGCCAAGCCTGAAGTCAGGAAGACTCATCTTTTTTAATTCAAATCTGACCTTAAATAAGCTGTGTGGTCCTGGGCAAGTCATTTAAACCTTTTTGCTTCAGTTTCCTCATCTGTAAAATGAGTTAGAGAAGGAGAAATCAAACTTCTATAGTATCTTTGCCAAGAAAACTCCAAATGGAATCATGAAGAGTTGAACACAACTGAAAATGACTGAACAATAAACAACATCTTTCTGTGCCTCTGAGTATTTCCATCTTTATCTGTCTTTCCTACTCTAGTTTGTGAGTATTTTGCAAACCTTGACATGCTATATAAATGCCAGCTATTTATTACTGCTATTAACTAGTTCCACTCCTTCATTTTATGGATGAGAAAAGTGAGACCCAGAGAGAGATGATGGAATTTGCCTCTGGTCACACACAAAGCAAACAGCAGAGCTAATATTCAAACCCAAGTATATAATTCAAAATCCAGTTTTTGTACTATTGACCTACCATTGATCTCTCATTCTTGAAATCCCTCAGGCTACTCTATTTTAATTTATTCTTAATAATTTGAGAGCAGCAGCATAGTATAATGACTAGAATGCTAAACCTGGAATCGGAAAGACCTGGCTTCAAATTCTACCTTAGATACTCCCTTGCTATGTGGCTATAGGCAAATCAACATTCCTTGGTCTTGATTTCCTCATCAACAAAATAGAGACATTAATATTTGCAATACCAGGCATATGGAATTGCTTTAAGAATAAAATGAGAAAATGTATTTAAAAGTATTTTTGCAAAATTTAAAACACTATATAAATGTCTATTATTTTTATCATTGTGATTCATTTTATAGCTTGCATTATAGATATGGATATGTATGGCTCAACCTTCTAGTAGGTTGTAAACTGATTGAAAGGAAGGACGTCATTTTTCACCTAAGCACTTCATAAATATTTGTTGACAATGTAGCCTTCTGGTGATAACTGTGCTTCCAGAATTACTCTCTGGGAATGTATTCAACATAGAGCTCACTACCTTGGCCAGCTCACTGACAAGATACTCAAACTAATAACCTTATGAGCCTTCCCCATAACCTTGAAACTCTTTCATTCACTCATTCAATGCTTCAGTTTGACAACTAGCAATGTTTCTGGTTCCCATTAAGTCCCTATATGGTATGAAAATAAAACACAGAAAAGATATATTCCATAGGAAGCTGACAACCATGACAGCCAACATTCAGCTAAAATGGTGAAATATATACTAAGGTAAAGTATTGAAATAAATATGTGCATGAAAAGAATAGGAATAAAAGTCCAACATCTGTTACCTTCCAATGGTTTCCAAGATACAGTTCAGTCTGAAAAGAGAAAACCCAAAGACTATAGCATAGAGAGTCATAACTAGGGAAAAGTGACTGGTACTTTACCCCAGGGACACTAGAATTTAGAGGGTAAAGGAACATTGAAAGTATACATTCTTTCAGCATCATAGAAATTCTTAGTTATTGGCTAGGAGTTTGACACATACTTAAAGCAAGAATATTGAGTAAAAATAGGAAATTACTCTATCAGGCACCTTGTTAATAAATACCCATATGTGATCCATTACAGTAAATACTCCTTCCCCCCAATCCCACTCCCACTCAATTGAATTTCTAAATTATTTCTTTTATTATTTTCAACCCAAGAATTACATATTTCATTTGATGACTCATTTCATTATGCTTTACCCAGTTATATTTCCTACAGTTTGTGCCAGGTTCCTAAATTACTAGTTATAGTTCTGCATAGATGGCATTGTACTGGATTTAGAATTAGAACACCCAAGTTCTAGGCCCCATTGTGCCACTTATTGGTTGTGTGAGCTGAAGCAAAGCTTTTAACCTCTATGACATCAATTTATTTATCCATAAAACCAGAGTAATAGCCTCCACCCTGCTTATGGGAGTTTTTTGAGGATCAAAAGAGCTAAAGTACACAAAAGTGCTTTGCAAACTGTAAAGTGCCATATGAGTAACATATCAGCCTCAAAGTTCGAACGTGACTTCTGTCTGCATTTTGTTCAACTCATCACTCTAGGGTTTACAAATGTCAAAGTCTTCAAAAGAGTAGCTAGAAACGATCATTCTTTCTATATCTTTGTAGCTGGTGTCCAACAACTATACTAGTCTAAGTTCCTGCATCCTTTTAGAGATGTCAGGACTTGATGCTTCTGTCTAGAGTACTAGACCAGAGCTGTATTAGGCAGGGATAGTGTGAGACCCACAACCATACCTCCTACCTCTTGGCTTTCTTGGTTATTTACTCATTTACTAGTTCCATCTGTTTCCAAACTCTGCAAATAGCTTAAGGGCAAAGTCAGATAGATATATCTGTGCCTTTTTTTCCGGGAAGAGAGAACATAAAAGCCTGCTTTTATAATATATCTCTCCATACAACAGTAATCCTTTTTGCATTCTTTTGTTTAACACCAGGGATTGGATTAAGTGAACATTGGAAGCCACGCAGTGTGTCTCAGAACACTGTAGCAATAACAACATTTTCGAGTCTCTTCTCATCCCCCTGGAGATGGCCTACCTCTGCCAAGGATTCCTGGCAGGTGAGAGGAGGAATCCTCCTTTTAGGTCTCACTTCCTCACCACCCTTGCCTGCTTTTCCTCTCGCTGCAAGTCCCAGGAAGTTTATAAAGGGAGTTCTTGCAACATTTCACTCTCTCGTTCTTATTTTAAAACTCTCAGTCCCAGGGTTGGGGATGATTAATTCTTAATGGGCCCTTCCTTTGTTGGAACAGAGTAAGGCTCAAGGGGCATAAGTTTGGGCTCCGAGTTGTCTAGCTGCAGTTATTCCTCCTTCCCTCACCACATCTCATCATCCCAGACCCCATCGGGGATCTGCTGTGCATCAAGGAATGGGATGTGGCAGCATTCTAGTGTGGAGTCAGGTTTATTTCTAAAGTGGAAAATAGGCAAATAACTTGAGATCAAGGATTAGCCAGAAGAAAGCTGAGGGCAGTCATTCAAAGAGGAGGAAAAATTCTGATATTTAAAATGTCTTTATCATTATATCTTCAACTAAGACTGACTTTTAAGAGGGCATAGCAAAGAAAATGCAAAAGTGTGAACTCTGGAGACACAGTATGTTTTAACACCCCTAGGATATCACACAACCCACATAGAGTTTCATAGATTTTGAGTTATAAAGAACTTCCAAGGTCACCACAGTTTAATTTCCTTGTCTTGTAGGTGAGAAGCCAGAAGCCCCAGGAAGTTAAATTATTTATCCAAGATTGCTATGGCAGGTAGCATCAAAATTAGAATTTGAACTAGCATCCTTTGATTTCAAATCATGGATTCTTTCCACTGTATCCCACTCCTTTTCTTGGGAGAGAATGAAAGAAGAGTTCTCATAGATTCCCCTAGGTACCAGGTACCTTATCACCAGATACATTGTCAAATTCTGTGTTTTTAGACCTGAGTCCATTTCCCTTCTAGTTTTCCCTACAGATTTAGTCCTTAGCCAGCCCTTGGGCCACCAAGACAGCCACCACCCTCTGAGGACAGGCATCATTATCCCAGTTTCATAGAAAAAGAACCCTGAAATTCAAAGAGTTTAAGGAATTTGCCCAAAATTAAATAACTTGCAAATAGCAGAGTCAGGGACCAAACTTAGGTGTTTGGGTTGACCATTAGTCATATATCTTCTGCTTACTGCACAGAGTTGCTTTGAGGATAAAATGAGTTAGATGTTAAAACACTTTGAAAAGTATTCTGAAGGTAAGGTTCTTAGGAAATTTTTCTCTTTAAGGAAGGGTACTGAATCTCTTCTCTTTCCCCCACCTTTTCTTTCTCTGGCTCCTACTTTCACTTCATCTCTGCTCCTAACATTTGGTCAAGGTAGGAAATTGCTAACAGGAATCTAGCCCCCAACACAGTGCCTCCTACTACACAGCACCAGCCTTAAACCATGCACTTAGTAGCCACTTAATAACCATATTTTTAACTTGAAGTATGGCTCCATACTCCATGTTTCTATCAGGATTCACTATCCCTGGAGGTTTTATTGTTAAATACTTTTACCATTTCCAAGGGTTTAAACTGACTTGGCCTGCAGATTTTTAGGTTCCAGATAATTTGGGGTTATCGACCAACCAGTGGAAATTTATGTTTGCCTGAGAGCAGCTTGGTTTTCTAAGTCTCAGTCCTGTCTCTTGAGTGGCCAGGTGCTCTCCAGTTTTTTGTGGGACATTAATGGGGGTCAGGGTGCACACTACAGAACACATTTCAATGTCCCCCATCTGCCTTGCAGCCGGTTTGGGAAGCGTTAGTGAGAAGGACTACAGGGAGCAGAGATCCATGTGAAAATCCAATATATACAAACTGATGAAGGGCTGGCCACATGCTCACAGCTGGAATTTGCATGTGGTCTCACTTAATAACCATTTTGTAGAAGAAGTTTGTGAGCTGGTGCATGACCACCCCCCTGCCTTCCCTCTGGCCAACTGCGGAAAAGGCGGGTAATGTGATATCTTTTATTCTACCAAGATGGACTCTCACATCTCCAGTCATGTCCCTGCATGCAAAAGGACTGGCCCACAGCACAGCCATCCATTCATTTCATCTGTCCTAACAATCCCTGTGCACTGCAACATGATCAATGCAGCTGTGGGGATTGGTATTGCTACTCTCTGAGCCGTCAGATGCAATGAAAGAACTGGCCTGCTACAATCTAGCTCAATCCCCACATAGAGATAGGGCCTGCTGGAATTTATACTTAGCTAATAGCTTGTGTGTGCACTTGTGTATTTATCCATCGAGTGAACTCATCAAACAGACTTTTGAGGATGAGAAGGTGGGAGAGCACTTAAGTGTCAATGTGCTGTGTGTGTGTTGAATTGGGGGTGGGGATAGTGTATGAGTTTGGGGGAGAGTTAATGAGTGGTAATATCAAAGTATGGAAAGAGCACTTGACTGGCAAGTAGGAGCCCAACTCTATCACTAATTATCTCTGTGAGGCTGGGCAAACCTCTTAGTCTAAGATCCAGTATCCTCCTTCATAAAATGAGGGTAGTAAAGTTCATGAGGGTAACGTAATGCTTTGTAAATTGTAAAAAATGAACCATCATTGTCATCATCATTAATATCTTTGCACTCAGGACAATAGAGTTAAAAGAAGGTATAGAATGCTTACATGAGAAAAGATGTTCCTACTTGGCCTTTTTATAAATATAAGGATTCATTTGATTTGATTTTTCTTGTGCAGTATGATGAATATAGAAGTATGTTTAGAATTTAATCTAATAAATATACATATATAAATAATATAAATAAATGAATAGGTAGATAAATAAATAAATATGGTGACCTATGTTAAAGGAGATGAAATTTAAAGGAGATAAAACTGAATTTTAAAAAATCAAGTCCAAAACATGAGATCAGAATCACAGGATTTGAGAGTTGGAAGAAAGCTCAACAGCCATATAGCAATGAGGTCCCTACTAGAAGACCTCCAAGAAGACAGAACATTCTACTCCTCCAGGCAGCCCATTCCACTTTAGATAGCGCTAATAAAGAAGTTTATTCTACCATAAAGACAAAATTTGCCTATGTAACTCCCATCTATTGAGGCTGGCTATGTATGCCCTCTGGGGCAAATAGAACAATCTTTCTTCCTCCTAAGAGTCTTACAAGCATTTGAAGGGAAGAGAGAAGGAAATAAGTATTTATGTATCTCCTGCCATGTGCCAATCACTTTGCTCCTCACAAATGATCACATTTGATTCTCATAACTCTGCAAGATGGGTGCTGCTAATATATACATTTTACATCTGAGGAAATTAAGGCAAAAAGAGATTAAATGACTTGACCCAAACTCAAGTCTTCCTGACTCCAGGCTTAGCATTCTATCCCCTTATGGGGATGCCTAAAGATGCCTAAAAATAGCTATCATTTCCCCCCTGGATCTTCTTTGTCCCAGGTTAAACATATCCAGCTCTGTCAAGTGGTCCTCTTGTAACATGGGCTAAAAGCCCTTCACCATCCTGCCTGTGACTTGTTTACTATTTTAATGACTATTTTCATTTTGCCCTTCTGCCTCAGTACCTAACTCAGGCTTTCCATATTTAGCGCACTTAATAAATGCTTAATGAATTAAGACTGAACAATAGTTCCAATGAAAAAACATCTGAGGGGTTTAGTGAACAGCAAGATCAATATGAGTCAACAGTGTGACATGGTAGCTAAAAAAGCTAATCTGACCTTAGGTTGTGTTGAAGCACATAGTGTTCCAGTACAAGAGATTTTATAATCTTGCTGTACTCTGCTTTGATCAGATCATATTTAGAGCACTGTGTTCAATTCTAGGAGTCACATTTCTTTTTTTTTTTATTATTTTTTTCAATTAAGAACTTATTTTTTCTCTTTCCTTCAATCTCCTCCCCCACTGGAAAACAAAAACAAAAACAAACAAACAAAAAATCCTATGTGACAAATATACATAGTCAAGAAAATCAAATTCCCATATTGTCCATGTGCAAAAGTTCATTTAGATGTCTATTTAATTCATTACTTTTGTGTCAGAAGGTGTGTTTTATTCTTCAACATCAGTGCTCTGGAATTAGGATTGGTCACTGTATTGATCAGAGCTCTAAAATCTTCTAAAGTTAATCCTTTTTATGATGTTGTTGCAATACAAAAACTGTTCTGGTTCTGCTCACTTCACTCTGCATCATTCTCAAGCTTCTCAAAAAACACAATGTTTTCTTACAAAAGCATAGTATTCCAATATATATTTATTTACCATGATTCATTGATCTTCATTAATCCTTTGACACTCAAAATAAAAAAGAGCTTCTATAAATGTTTTTATGTAAGGGCTCTTTTCCTCTTTCTTTGATAATTTTGCAATTCAGAGCCCTATTTCAAGAAGGACATTGATAAGTGGGAGAGTATTTAAAGGAAGCCAACCAAGATAGCAAAAGTGAATACCATATTATATGAAAAAAAAAAAACATTTTAAGAAACTCAGGATGTTTAGTCTGAAGAATAAAAGGGGGGGGGGAATGGATGTCTGTTTTCAAGTGTGTGAGGAGCAGGAAAGTAGAAGGATTAGATTTAGTTTCCTTGACCACAAAGAGCAGAGTTTACCATATTGTGCACTAAAGATAACACCTAAGTGTAAAATATAGTGTATTTTAAAAGAAAAATTGTAGCTATAGAAAAAGAGAAGTTAAGGGAAATTGAGACACTGGGATCATGTAACTATAGGTAGGTACTGCCTCTCACCCAGTGCCTAAACTTTAAGAAATAATGCCAGGAGAAAATCAAAAGGTTCTGAATGGATACAGTTAAAATTCTCAAGTGCTACATGTCAAAAATATATCATATATTCAATTAAGAGAATATCTAGATAGGGAAGAATCTAAAAATATCCAAAAGGACAGGATAAGCAGCAAGAAGCTTAGTGTGATTACGGAGGGATGAAATGCTTTCCTGTCTAAAAGTATCTCCCCAATAGACTTGCCACCATATCTAATTTAAAGCCCCTCCTATAGGTTAAGGTATTGTTTTTAGGAAGTCACTGTTAAAATGTAATATGTGTCTGGAAAGTATACCATCTATTAAACCAGTAACATCCACTAGCAATCACTCTCAGTTCTATAGATTCCCAAGGAAATAGGAAATAAGATAAACACATTTAGATTTGAAGGAATTAAGAGAGAAAAGTGCACAGCTTGAAGGCAAGTCTAAAAGAGAAAGAAGGGAGGAGAGGCCCTAAAACTCAGGAAAACAGGATGAATGCTTTAGGCCTGTGAATTTTGAAAGGAGAGAAGCTGTGGCCAGAAGGTGGTCTGCACAGGAGTAGTGCTATACTGACACAAGCATTCCCTACTTCACAATATCATCTAGGGTAGGGTCAGTATTTGGATGTCTGCCACTGACATAGCTCTAAGAAGATAGTACATGTGCATGTGTTTACAAATGTTCTGCTATCCCATGTGGAAACTCAGAAGCATAAAACTCACATGCCTATTAATTGTCTTGCCTGTCTTTTCCACTCTTTTATATGTGAAGCTCATTAAAAAGTTGGAATTCATTTTACTACAGTGAGTTTATTTTATCAGTCTCACTGAAGAAAAAAAAATCACAACTTACCACAATTAAGTAAATATCATAAGATAAATGACAATGTTTAAATGGAAACCACTTAGGAACGCTGAATGATCAGATGCAAACACTTTTTAGACTATTAGCAGTTGAAGGTTATGCCATATGTCACCCAAAAGACCACTCTTCCCAGATTTATAGGGAGATCTCTTGGAGGATTTATCCTTGTCTTAATTTTTTCCCATTCAAACTTTACGATCAGTCAGCCTAGAACTCCCAAAAGTCATTTAAGATATGGGAGCTGCAGATTTGGAGGGATTTGGGGAAAGGGTTTCCTATACATCTTCTTTACTTTTCATTTCCTTATTATGAGTCAGACTATTAGTCCCCAAGGCAGAGACTCATCTTTTATATCATCTTTGGGGAAACCTGAGAAAAGAGATTCTATATTACCCTCTCTATTTCTTTAGATATCTTCACTGAAGTTCAATTCATGAGAACTCTGTTTTCTCAAAGGCAAAAAACACAAGCTCTTTGAGATCCCACCAGGCAGGAAAGGCTTTAGGTATGGGCGTAGTAAAGAATTTCCTGGCTTTCTTCCAAGGATTAGTCTACCTATGGAGATCTCCATTATGAAAAGATTGGACAGCAGTGATGAAGTTCTTTTTTGTTATAGCAACTCATGAACTATAAAGGTAAAGAGGTAGTGATTATTGTTCCAGGGATAATGCATGCACCCTGATGAAGACTGCATATCCTTCAAAGTAGATCGTTTAATCTACCTAAATGAATTTATTTATTAAATGCCATTCCAATTAGAACATCAAAGAATTGCTTTACAGAGTCAGAAAAAAAAATCATAACAAAATTTGTCTGAAGGAACAAAAGTTCAGTGAAAAAATCAGTGAAAAAATGGCAAGAAGGGGGTCTAGCAGTATCAGATCTCAATCTAGACTACAAAGAAATAAACATCAAACAATTTTGTTAGTGTATAAGAAATAGAGTATCTGGTCAATAAAATAGATTAGATACATAATATCCCAGAAGTAAATAAGCACTGTAACCTAGTATTTCATAAACCTGAAGATTCTAGCTATTGGGGCAAGACCTCAGTATTTAACAAGAACTGCTGGGAAAAGTGGAAAATAGTCTGGCAGAAGCTAGGTATAGACCACCATTTCATAGTATACACCAAGAAAAGTTCAGAATAGATACATGATTTAGACATAAAGGGTGACATTATAAGTAAATTAGGGGAGTGTGGCCATAAATAAGGGAAGAGTTCATGATCAGAGTATGTCTTCAGATGACTAGTTACTCCAGACTAAACCAACACTCTTGGTAAATAACTGAAAGAAAACTTAGGTAATCCAATGAAATATCACCTCCCTAAAAAGTTTCCAAAATATCTACCATTAGCTGACACCACACCTACTCCTTTTAGATTACACCAATCTTAAGGGAGTTAGTGCTGCTGAGGAAATATGTGGTGAGACAGTAGTTATTTTGAAAAATGTTCATGGATTTATTGGACTGTAAGTTTAATATGAGTCAACAGTATCACATGGCATTCAAAAAAAAAAAACTAATGCAATTATAGATTACATTAAGAAAGGCCTAGGACTAGGAAAGTATTAGTCTTGCTTTATTCTGTCCTAGTCAGGCTATATCTGAAGCTTTGTGCTCACACATTTAAGGAAGAACATTGATAAGTTGGAAAACATCCAGAGGAGGAGGATTAGGACTCTGAGACCATGCCATATATAGATTAGTTGAAGGAAGTGGGGTTTTGTTTTTTGTTTTTAACAAGGAGAAGGCTGGGCAGGGAAGAAGAGAGAGGAGTAAAAGAGGGTTCGACAGCTACCTTAAAGTATTTGCTGGGGTGTCAGACAAAATAGAAAATATACTTTTATTTGTTCTCATAAGCTAGAACCAGGAACAATGAGTAAAAGTTGCAAAGAGGCTTGTTGCAAAGAATAATCTCCTATCAATTAAAGTCATTCAAAAGTAAAATGATCTTCCTTGGGTAACAATGGATGGCCTCTCACTGGAGATCTTTTAGCAAAATCTAAATGATATTATAAATGATCATTTGTTGGCGATCATGTAGAATGAATTCTTGTTCAGGAATAGATTAGATCAGATAGCCAGTGAGGCCTCCCATAACTCCAAGATTATTGGTTCTAACCAGATCTGTGAGGTAGCTATATAGCATAATAGATAGAGTGCTGGGCCTGGAGACAAGAAGACCTGAGTTAAAATATGGATTCAAATACTTTCTAGTTGTGCAACCCTGTGCAAGTCACTTAAAATTTATCTGCCTCAGTTTCTTCACTAGAAATATGGAAATAATCATAGCACCTATCTCCTAGGGTTGTTGTAAGGGTCAAATGAGATAATATAAAGTCCTTACCATAACACCTAACACATATTAGACACTTGATAAATGCTTCCTTCCTTCCTTCCTATTCAGTAGAAATCTGTGAATTAATGTATTCAAAGTAATATCTATGAAATTGCCTTTTCTTATGTAACATGAGCTTCCTTTATGGCCTGTGCTGTCCTATTTATCCAGCATAATGGAAACCAAACTAAGTAATTATGTTGGCTTTCAGGAATAAGTGTATATGAGTGTACCCTGACTAGATCTTCATTTCAACCTCTCTTGACAGAACCAACAGTTTAAAATTTGTCACTGCCTCATTTTAAACAGATCTGCACAAACAAGTGATAGAATTTCAGGAGAGTCTCTCAAGGGTGTTTGTATCCAGCTATGCTCACAGTAAGATGATATTAAAGTTCCAATCTGCCATATGGGGGAACCATATCCTAGCAATTTTATAATATCACTAACCATCAATAACTCGAGCAAGTGAGTCTTTCTTTGGCCTCTGTTTTCTCATCTATAAAATGATGGATTAGGTTAAATGATTACAAAAAATAAATGATCTATGTCTAAGACCTCTTAGATCTCCAAATATCCATTAGGATTCTAGACAATCAAGATTGCCAGACAAATCTAAATATTAGAAATTTCTTCTTTATACTGAGTTAAAATATATATCCATATAATGTCTATCTGTTGTTCCAAATCCCTATCCTCCAAAGTACACAAAACACACCTAATCCCTTTTCCATTTTGGCAGAAATTCATATCTTTAAAAATATCAATCATCTTTCTATACCTACCCCCACACCATATCTTTTCTCCAGATCCAAAATTCCTAGTTCTTTCAATCAATATTTATCTGACATGATTTATCATTAATTAGGCATAGGTAAAATATAAATTCTTTAAGGCAGGGATAGTTTTTAGTTTGTATCCACAATGTTTGCACATAGTAGGCACTGAATGATACTGAATAAAATGTTTGCAGCAACTTAGAGGTGCATAGATAGAGCACTGAACTTAAAATCAGGAAGACTTGATTTCAGATTCTGCCTCAGACACTTAACTAGCTGTGTGACCCTGCACAAACAACTTAACATCTGTCACCTCAATTTTCTCATCATCCCCTCAATGAGAATATTGATAGCACCTCCAG
This sequence comes from Sarcophilus harrisii, assembly GCF_902635505.1. Classification (NCBI taxonomy): domain Eukaryota; kingdom Metazoa; phylum Chordata; class Mammalia; order Dasyuromorphia; family Dasyuridae; genus Sarcophilus; species Sarcophilus harrisii. The sequence goes on from NC_045426.1 coordinate 602,312,109, forward strand.
CCCAGGGTTATCATGAAAATCAAATAAGTAATATTTGTAAAAGCACTTTGCACATTTGAAGGTGCTGTATAAATGCTATGATGATGATAACTGGATTAATGATAAAATTGATCTTCTGTGTGTTGGAACTGTCCCAGGTTTGCAAAATCCTCTTATTGACAGGTTGTTCTGAATGAATGAATAGGCAAGCAGGCAGGTAAGCTATTTCAGAAGGTGACTTCTTAGAACTATTATTTGTGAAGACACAGAAAGGAACTGATTTTGTCTCCAGTTGTATAATTTCTTATATGTAGAGTTCACTAAGATCTCCTTTCACTCAATCATATATACACTCTCCTTTGCCTCTGAAATAACTTGGAACAATTAAGTCTAGGTTATTTAAGGTCCTTTTTCTAAAATTCTATGATGCTCTATCTTCATTTACAATGCTAGCATGTGCAAGATTATTTACTTGGAAGTGGTAGTTTCCAGCTGACATGCAATTGTACCCAGAACATTCTTTCATCTTATCTATTTGGACACAAATAAAAAGACTATAAATTCAAGAGCAATAAATTCTCCATGTTTGCTTCTATAAAAAACACCTTGTCCATATTGGCAGGGTCTAACTCATAAGGCTGTTGTGAGCATCAAATGAGATAATGTATGTAAAGTACATTGTAAATGTTAATGCTTGATATAAACATCACTCATTATGATTGTGATTAGGAGCACAGAAAGCTTCCCTTTTGAAAATTAAAGTGGAGAAATAACCAAAAAGAATCACACAAACACTAATTAATCTCTGCTTTCATCGTTTTTTTTCCCTAGGTGATGATGAGTTTTTTATCTTGTCTGGATAACTATTCTGTGTCTATTAAAAAATGTACTATTCTTTAGTGAAACATTTCAAGTAAGCACAATCTACCTATTAGACAAACCAGGTTACTACCCTGATATAAATTGAATGTTGTAGGTGATTTCCCATGCCAAAGGGTACAATCGGGTATATTGGTATGAAAGAGTAAAGAGATGTAGGCATAGACATTTGCTACCTGACTGAAATAACAGCTCTATCACCTTGAGTCTTCAATGATTAGGGTTCGTAGCTAAGAGACCTTAAGGGTCATAAACTCCATCCCCTTCATTTCACAGATGAAGAAACTGAATCCTAGAAAGGGGAAGTTACCCAAATTACTAAGCAGAAGCTTTTATTTCTATCCAGAATTTCTCCATGTCCTTATGATCCTCCTTTCCCTCATCTATCCATCCTCTAAAAACCACCATCTTTTCCTTATTTCTCCTGTCTTTTTTTTTTTTTTTTTTTTTTTTTTTTTGGCCAAGGTTTTTCTTTCTTTTTGACCTTTTACTTGCTCAATGCCCAAAGTCATTACTTTCCCACCCTGCACTTCCCAGCACAAACTTGTCCCAATTCAATCCCCTCCCATCCACCAAATCTATATGCTCACTTCCTTCCAATCTTTTTCCCTTTCTCTCTCTTCCTATATAAACTGACTCTCTTGAAAGCTCCAACCTCTTCTCCCGCATCCGTAATCAGCAGTGAAATGCTGAACACAGCTGGATTTTCAAAACCAATGGTTAATTGCAGTGAGCCAAGGGTGACCCAACAGCAGTTTTGAGTATTTGGAGTGTGAAATAATGAAGACACTGGTGAGCCGAGAGTCTGGAAATCAAGGGCTGTGCCCCCTAAACAACATTCAGAGGCCCTGATTAAAACTCCTTGTCCCAGCTGGTGAGAATCATGTTAAAGCCAGGAGGCAGACAAGTGCCACCAACCACCTTGGGGAGACACACAAAAGGGAGATCTTATCCACAGACCTGCAGAATGATTTCAATAACTTCCTAAGAACAAGGGTTCTCCAGGAGCAGCAGAATAATACTGTGGGTTACCATGGCAGCTGGGCTCAGGAAGCACTATCCAGGAACTAAGCCACAAAACCTATAATGAGGTGGCAACCTTAAGGGTCTAGGTCTCTGCTTTACAGCAAGGGCTTTTCCATAATTCCCATTACCACTAATGAGGGCACCATTAACATCCCACACACAGTGAAGAAGCCTTTTAGCCTCTGTCGGGATGAGTGAACCTTGTCAAAAGTGGCATGGAATTGACATGATGATGTGAAAACTACAAGGACCGCGCAGTCTGGCTCCTGTCCCTCTTTCCCTTCATCCTTTCCCTAGTCCCCAAATACTCTTAGACCACAAATTAGCAGAGGGATATCCAAAGAAGCCATTCTGTAGGGAAACTGCTTTATCACAATTCAGTGATTATATGTTAACAATATCCTACATTATTAGAATACTTTAAGGTTTATACATTGCTCCCCTCCCAACCACCCTGAGAGGTGAACTAGTGCAAATCTTCTTATTCCTATCTTTAAAGAGGAGGAAATTGGGGCTCAAAGGGGGTAAACCCATTAGTTCATGGTGGTAAAACTAGCAAGTGGCACAATTGGGATTTAAACACAAATTATGGGGTGGTTAGGGCATTCCCTGATAGATAAAAGATAAATAGATCGTTGTTGTTGTTTGTCCATTGTTCTCCAAAAGGACCAGGACATAAGGGAGGTAATGCCATGATAGGCAAGGGAATTGGATTTAAGTGAGGGAGGGCTGGGCAGTCACCAGCCTCACTTTCTCCTCTGGAGCCCTCTGGGTCCAGTGGCCAGATATAGATCAGGACAACAGGAGATGGCCTTGGATGAAATGAGAGACCTTGGCCTTTTTAAGCTAATGTCTTTAACAGATCTCAGTTTGACTGAGACCATATTCATTCATTAAGTAAGGTTAGGTAGCAACTGAGGCAAAGAATTTCCTATTTCCCCTAGTCAAAAAAAAAAAAATCTAAATGAATAAATTTGGGATAAATAGACTGTAATATGATGTGAAATGGAATTTATTAAATCCATATAATATGCACTATGCTAAGCACTGGGGATATAAATACCAGCAAATAAAACAGTTCCTATCTCCAAGGAGCTTACATTCTAATGGGGAAAGAACTCATAAAGAGTAACTGCAAGAGAGTAAAGGTACTAACAAGAAAATAGTGAAATTCAAAGAATGAATTGAATATGGAATGGTGTTCTGGTCTAGAGATCCAGCAAATCTGACAGTGGGCCTCAAAGTGGAATTAGCTCTTAATGCTGCTGGTGAGCAGTCTAGAGAATGCATATCCTAGCATCAAGCTAGGATATAATGAGCATGGCTGGCAACCCTGATGAATGAGAGGTCTAAGTTCTGGGAATCAATTCCAAATGTAGACCTCAGGGTTTGGTTCCAAATCTTACCTCAAACATGAGTTGTTTTTAATTCCTCTGTGCCTCAATTTCCCATTCTGTCAAAATGAGGGAATTAAACTTGTTTGGCTTCTAAGGTTCCTCCAGCTCTAAATTTATAATGCTATGACACTTGCCATTATACCATACTATCTCTTTACAGTGATGATTATACTAACAAAAAGCAATATTGCCTAGGAAATTGCCAGAAAGATCTTGATTCATATTCATATTCTGACACATGACTATGTGACCCTAAATAATTCACTTAATTACTCAGTGCTATGGGTGACTCTGAGATTATAATTGCAGAGCAGTTGATATTTTATATTGACAATCAAGAGTTACCTTTGCAACAAAATTACTGTCTAGACCAGTGCTTCATACCGTGCCTGGCACACAGTAGGCTCCTTTATGCATGGTATTACCATTTACAAAGTGCTTTATATTTATTAACCCATTGTGAGGGAAGTGCTGGGGTTATTGTTATTACCCTTTTCAGATGAGGAAAATGAGATAGGATTAAAACTCAGGTGTTCTCCCTCCTAACTCCAAGTCTAGTGATTTTCCCTTATACTGTTCCCGAGTTCCTAATTTTTTTTGGTAGTCATTTGACACAGAACACACACTGCTATGTAATGCTAGGGGTGAGGAGAGAGAAGGGAGGAGGGAAGGGTATAAGGAGGACAGGAGGAGGCTTGCACATATGTATGTCTCTTCTCCCCATTTAGACTGGAAGCCCCTAGAGGACAAGTATAAGTTTTATTTTGTACACTTATATATACAAATATATACTACCACCCCTTTATAAGGGGTCCCCCTCCAAAAAATTAAAATGGTTATGTTGACAAGACACAAAATTCTCCCATCCCACTCTATCATACCTCCCCCTAAAAAAAACTTTGTAACTGAGGACTTAATTCTTCATTCCTCTATTATAGACATTCCTAAATGGGTATTCCTCTTGAGCAGGGAAACAATAGTGTCAGGAAGTGAAATAAGACAAAGACCAGGTAGGAGGGAGCAAAGGCAGCATCTAATGCCTTTACCTTTCAGGGGTTGGCCATAATTCACAAACTAGGAAAAAAGTCTCAGGACATTTTTCCCCACTGTCCCCCTCCCCCCTGTCTGTCTCTTCCTCTCCCCCCCCCATTCTTTCTCCTCTTTTAAAGCCCCTGGAGTGTTGGGTAGAGCTGTAAGAGAGGGAAAGAGAACAGCAGGGGCTAGAGAATGCAAACCAGAAATACCAATGTCAGCACTTTAGATATCGAATTTATCGGCTCCAAATAAGGGTGTCATATGGGTGATACAGAGAATGCCAGCTGGGAGCTGTAATTCAAAGGGGCAGCATCTTGGTTCATACAATCAATCATATTAAGGGAGCAGAAGCCTATTTGTTGTTGTTGTTTTTGTCATTCTTCAGCAAAACTTCTTTTTTTGTTGGGCTTTTTTTATTTTTTTAATATTCTTGGAAACACTTTTCTGCCAATCAATGTCAGCGGCTATTCAGGCCTTGGTACAGCAACAGCAGATGTACAATTAGATGTACAGACTTAGAAATGAGCTACTGAGGGTGCGTGGGAGGGAGTTATCCTTTTGCTATAAAGAGCAGATAAAACATTAAATGCTAATATAGCCATAGATATATTCTAATCTAATAAGAATAATTCTTTAGCTATCTGCCTGTTTCAGAAAATAGAATTGAACCCTTCATCTTGCAGAATTTATTTCTTTTAGCCAATATTAGGAACATAATTCTCCTCAAAAAGTAGACCTCTGAGATTTAAGTGTGTTCTTAATATATTTCAGGCTAGGGAAGTGAAGATGGGGGTGGGTTTGGGGGAATAAAGTGGGGGGAAAGCTTGGGGAGTTCATTCCTCACTGGGTAGCTGGAACTAACTAAGTACAGGAAATGTCAAAACCTAACATGGGAGAGATCTTCTATCCCCCAAACATATGGCTTTGCTTCCAAGACTTCACAGAGACAGCTTTTACCAACAGTCACACCCCAAGTGCCCTTCTTAATAAAGGTCAGAGGGGGACACATCTGGGAAGTCAGGTGTTAAGGAATAGGTTTTAAGGACACAGTTTCCCAATTGATGTCAGCCATGCATAATAATATTCCAATCTACTGGCTAGCCAAGAATCCAAAAAGCAGTCCTAATTTTCAGGAAGGGAAGCTTTCTGTGCTCCTAAAAGCAACAATGATAGTGACTGACATTTATGCCTAGCATTACCATTTACAATGTGCTTTACATGTACTATTCCATCTTGAGCGAGATTCTGTGGTTATTGTTATCACCTTGTACAGATTAGAAAAACGAGGTTCAGAAAACCCGCATTAAAATACCTCACCAATGCTTACACAATAAAACCAAGTTTCTCCTAACTCCAGTGATCTCTCCAGTATGTTCTGCTCCTATTGCTCCTTCTAGGTCATTTGACACAAACCGCTGTGTAATGGGGGGCAGGGAGGTTGTACAGATATATGTCTCTTTTGCCAGACTGGAAGCCCTTGAGGACAAATCTATTAGGATCTAGAGAATAGAGATAGGAATAGAAAATGGAACTGGGATTTCATTCATATAATGAGCCCCCAGTGAAGAAACTCCCTCTAGCAAGTCAGCACCTTTTCTGCAATTTAGCATCAACTAGTCTAGAGCTCTGACAAGTCAGGCCACCTGCCAGGGTCATATGGTCAGCATGGGCCAGACCTAAAATTTGAACCAAGGTCTTCTAGGCTCTGAGGCTATCTGTGATACCAGAGATCAACTATGATGCCTACCAGCTTCCTGCTGCCCACAATTCTCCCCATGACGCCCAAATCAGCATAAAATGTGATTGGGAAATATGTAATAAAACAAATAAAAATGCAATAGAACGTAGGTAAAGTTAATATGTGGTTTTCTAAGTCAACCCGTGGTCTGCAAAGATTACTGGTCCCTGTGTTTTAGATACCACTTTACATAAGTTATCCCACAATGACTTTCAGTTATTGTTGTTATTTAGTCATTTCAGTCTGATTCTCCATGACCCCATTTGGGGTTTTCTTGGCAAAGAAAGTGGTTTGTCATTCCTTCCAGCTCATCTTACAGAGGAGGAAACTGAAGTGAATAAGTTAAATGATTTGACCAAAATCACACAGCTAGCGTCTGAAGCCAGATTTGAAGTCAGGAAGATAAGTATTCCTGACTCCAAGCCCAGCATTCTGTCCATTGTGCCACCTAGCTGCCCTTCTCCATGTACTAGTATTCACACACACACACACACACACACACACACACACACACACACACACACATGAGGTTGAGAACCTGAGATCTAGCCAAATTCTTTCATTTTACAGAGAAGGAAACCAAGGTCAAATTATAGTTTTAGAACTGCAAAAGATTTGAAGAATGGATCAGTCAATTTCAAGCCAAAAGGAGTCTTAACATTTCAGTGCTCTTACTTTTCAAAGAAAGAAACGGAGATGGGAGTGATACATCCTGGATCTCTCAGATAAGGAGTGTCAGTCAGAGCCAGGATTTCAATCTAACTGGATCTACTGTATCACTCATGCTTCTCTTCTCCTCACAACTGAAAACACTGTTGGCTAGCTGGAACTATATGGTCTCTGATTGTGGAATAAAATAATGTACATTTGTTGGAGGATGAAATCTGCAGCCATGCTCTTATTATACAAAAGGTTCTATCTCAAAGTACTATAATGATGTTCAAAAAGTAGGCAGGATCAAGGTCTGCAGTGACTTTGGGGAAGGATCCCCAGTGCACTGGGGATGGAATATGTTAAACTACTTGAGAGGTACTGCATACATCTAAAGGAATATCATTGCCAGGGTGATAACCTTAAAATGTTTCTGGCTTCCAGGATTATGCTGGAAGTCTTCTTTCTACTGAAATAATGAACAACAGACAGAATGCAAATTATTTAAGGACAAGGACTATTGACTTTTTGTATCTAGTCATAGTCCCAAGCACAGTGAGTAACACATAGTATGAATGACTAAATCAATAAGAATAACCATTTATAAAGGTCCTACTATGTACCAGGCCCTGTGAAAATATTATCTCATTTAATTTTCACATTAATCCCGTGAGGTAAGTACTGCTATTATTCCAATTTTACAGTTGAGGAAACTGAAACAAACAAAAATTAAATGTCTAGGGTCACACAGTCCAATAAGTGAATTCAAGTTTTCTTGACTCCAGATCCAGCTCTCTATTCATTGTGTTACTTAGCTGCCCTCAAACAGAGGCTTGCCAACTGAAATAGTGAGGCAGGTGAGCAATCAGTACAGCAGAACCCCAAGACAAGAGGTTCTAGAGATGGACATTAAAACCTCCAGGGCCATGGCCTATGATCCTGGCAGCAAATTGGTTGGTAAGGTTGTCAACAGAATCTCATTCAATCAATAAACAGTTATTAAATGCCTACAATGTGCCAGACACTGTGCTAAGTCCTAAGGATAACAAGGGGCAAAAGACATTCATTTTGTCTTACTGATTGATTCAGAAAATGCTCCCTGAGAAGAATACTATCTTTTTTATTAGGGAATATAAAAAACTTAAAGCACAATTTCTGTTCTTCATGGAATATCTTGCCTTTGAAAATGGGAAACCATTCACTGATTATCAAGAGATGATATGATATAATTGAAAGAGTGCTGGTACTAGAGTTGGAGGGCCCCTTTGAGTTCTTTATTGGCAGTGGGCAATTGACTAATCTCTCTGTTTTCTTATCTATAAAATGGGGCTAGTAATACTTGCTATCCATTCCATTGACTGTAAATCTTAGTAGGCAATAGAAATCTGAGGGGTTATTATCAAAACATTTTCAAGAAGGTGTCAGTTTTGTACTGCCTAGATCTCATGCCTTTGTCTAAAAAGTCACAGGGTATCATGATGGTATTTCCCTTTAGTTGCTGTAGATTTGACCCACAGGCATCTCCATTATTCTGTCATCTTTCTAGAATATAATGTTCTCTCCTTTTCTGGCAAAATTCAAATTACTCTGGTCTTCAGGGCCTAGTGCAAAGCTCCTTGGTTTAATGAGGCTTTTACCTAATGGGAAGAGAGGGGCTGAAGGGGAGGAGGGGAAGGCACAGCTTGAAAGGGGGGTTGAATATCTGACTGCTTTATTTTGAATCTCCGTATTGAACCTAAACTTAGGTCAGACAATGTTTTTGAAGAGAAGGTAAGGGAAAATTGTTTAGTGGTTTCTCCTAATCAAAAGCTATTATTGGTCCTAAAGACAGAAGTGTGTCAAATTCTGAATGGGCTTAGTAAAAACAACCTCCCAAAAAGCTGTAAAATATTTCCCGACTGTTCAGATAGGGAAAAGATGGGTTCCAGTCCAATGCAACATAACAAAATCCATTTAATGGCCATATAAGTGATACTGACAGAATCAGATAGGAAAATAACCATCATGTGCAAGAAAGCAAGCTGAGTCTAGATTTCCATAAGATTTATGAGAACCTTCCTTGTTCCCTCTTTTCTGTACTCATGATTGCTGGCTTTTTTTTTTTTTTTAATATGCCCCCAACTCCTTTCTTTACTCAGAAATAGCACCTGGGTTCTTGATTCCAGTCTCCTCTCCATAAAAACTGTGTTTCTTTCCAGGAAGAATCTGGAGGCTTCCCCGTGCTTTGAAACATGGGATTTGGAGGTCTCACCAATCTCAGTGGCTCCTGAGAGTGGAGCAGTCCAGTAGATAGGGACCTCCCTGAGATTTCTGGCTGCAAATAGCCAATTCCATCACTAGTCGAGGTCCCTCAGTTTCCCCTTCCATAAAATACAGTTTTGAGATTCAGAAATTCTTAATGAGTGCTGGCTACTCGTGGCTAAATTAACCAGGTGCAGGAAACAGCTGCTGCTATAGAAGCCATGTCCGCTGTATAAATATAATGTGGTATTCTTAGACAAAGAATTGAAACAAACTCTAAAATACTAAACCAAACCCCAGCCAGATTCTCCTTTCATGGGATTCTTATAAAGAAGCACATGGCTTAGTGGGGAAAGTATTGGATTTAGAATCAGAGAACTTTGATTCAAGCCTGGGTTTTATCATTTACTGGTATGATCCTGGGCAAGTCCTTTTTCCTTTGAGTTTCAGATTCCTTATCTGCAAAGTGAAGAACTTGTTCTAGATTAAAGTTTTTTAATCTGGAGAATGGTAATTTTAAAAAATATTTTGATATATACATTTCAGTAAAATTGATTTCCCTTGTTGTGCTATTTATTCTGTTTTATACATTTAGAAACATTTTGAGAAAAGCTCCATAGGCTTTACCAGCCTGAAGAAAGGACTCTGAAAACAAAAAGAATTAAGAAATTAATAGCTGGGGATCCCTGGGGATTTCAGCTCTGGGTCTTCTTAACCCCTCTCCTGTTCTCTGTATGTTCCCTTTCTATTCTAGTCACCAGCAAGTTTTCTGTAGATGAATGGGACCAATTCCCATGTGCTGAGAGATTCCTAATGCCTAAAACTGAATTTTAAGCCAGTCAAAAAAATACTTATTATTTAGAAGTGCCTATAACTGTATCCCAATAATGGTTTCAGCATGATTCCATTTTATGTTTGAAAAATATAAACTACTTTTCAGTGTACTCATCATCTATCACTTCATTTTAATTTGTGACAATCTGGATTTAGTAGCCCAAGCAATACTAACCCATTTGACATATGAATGCACTGAGGCCTGGGGAATTACAGTCAGTTCTGCTATGAGATATATGTTCCTAAAAATCACACTACAAAATTCTACAATGAAAACCACAGGGCTTATGGGAATAATGGAGGTTGGAACACAATACTCAAAAACTTTATCAGTGACATATTAAAAGAAAAGATAGGAACCCAAAAAAATACTTTTACAATTTTATATATTTTACATGCTTAAGAAATGCATAAATACTATAATAAATAGTGGCTGCACTGCACCATGGTCATAGGTTGCCTCCATGGTCTCCTCCTCTGTTCTCACCAGGTCTGGGCTGGAAAAATTCATGGTCACAAGCTAAAGAGAGGAAGGTCTCAGGTGGTGTAAGTTGGAAGAAGAGATGCAACCATGAGTGAAGGTGTGGGGAAAGAGTGAGTATATGGATGCAAACCAACCCTTTCTAGCTAATTTCTACTGCACCATAAGATATACAATAAATATGGTATTTTCCCTTGAAAAAGACTTGAAATTTGGTTGTGGAACTAGGTGTCAAAAGGGTTGCAGTTTGAGAGTTATTATGAAATAGTGAAATTTTTTTCACTGTACCTGTTTCCTGTGAATGAAATCAGATAATAGCAAAGCCAAAAATCAAGATATGCTCTAATTTTTCTTAACGTATCAATTGCATTGAAACAAATTTGTATTTTCAAAATGAACATTACAGCAAAATTGATTGTAAAACAAATTGATCTATCAATAAGCATTTATTAACTATTTACTATGTGCCAGGTGAACAGCTAGGTAGCACAATGGAAAGAGTGCCAGACCTGAAGTCAGGAAGACTCCTCTTTGGAGTTTGACACTTACTAGTTTTAGGATTCTGAGCTAGTCACAACACAATTTGCCTCATCTGTAAAATTTCCTTATTATGTAAAATAAGCTAGAGAAAGAAATGATCTTTGCCAAGAGACCCCCAAAAGGGGTCACAAAGAGTTGGATATGACTAAACAACAATAAAAATGTGCCAAACTTTATGCCAAGGGGACAGGGATAGGAAGTATGCTATGGGAGGCTTAAGGAGAACCCTGAAATGGAAGAAACAAGTAGGACAGAATAAGAGAATATTTTGGTGCAATGAAGACACTGTTGAGATTGGACAACACAAATTTATAATAGACCCAGATTCATGATATTCTCTAGCTCTATTCAACAGTATGTGAGCAAGAGCAAAAGAGTCAGATGATGGAAGCAACCAGGGTTTGTTTTGTCAAGAAATGAGCCATGAGAGAGTATGATAGCAAATGACTGAAAAACAGGATTGTAGAATTGAAGTAGCTAATAAATAGTCAAGTTTAAGAGAGGTTAGGTAGGTGATATAATGGATAGTGTCAGGTCTGCAATTCCCTGGATTAAATTTGGACTCAGACATTAGATAAAGTTGGATTTAGACATTGGACAAGCCACTTAATCTTGTTTGCCTTGGTTTCTTCATCTGTTAAATGAGCTGGAGAAGGAAATGGCAAACAACTCTAGTTGATCTTTACCAAGAAAGCTCCAAATGGCATCAAGCAGAGCCAGAAACAAGTGAAGTGACTGAACAACAAAAAGTGTCAAAAGGAAGCAGAGTACAATCCAAATGTTATACCTCAGAAAGTATGGAGAGATGAGAGGATTTGAGGGCACATTAAGGACCAACCCCCCCCCAAAAAAAGAAAGGTTTTAAAGAGTAGAAAGACAAAGAGATAAAACAAGATAAAAGATTACAAAACATGTTAATTTTTGAATTCTTGAACATAGAAAATGGGAAGGATAATCATCCAGGTCTTTAGCTAAAGTAGAGTCAAGCAGTAGGTCAAGGAAAATGAGGAGACTGAGGATTGGTTAATTGACAGGTTAAAAACCAAGCAGGAATCCTAACTGAGATTTCTTTAGATTAGAATGTTATTACCAGTCTCAAATTCCTTCTATTATCCTATGCTACCTTCCTCTATAAATCAATTAGATTAATATAGCATCAACTTTATTATCATATTGTGCCCTTTATATATTCCATACTATGTCTTGTACCTAAGATTCAAACAATGATCGATGAATAAATTTGTTGCATTAATAAGAACTGCAAACAAACACCAAGAAGCCTAAAGCTCATCTTGTGGGTGCAGCCATTGCCACTCTCTAAACATATGGGGCTCTGTACATCAATCATCCGTTCTCCCCAGACAACAAGGCAGGCTATTGCCTGCACCCTCTGAATCTCCTCTAACACTCTTAGCCATTCCCAGTGCAAGAAACATTATGCCAAAGTCACAGGCTCCTTTTTCTGGTCTGTACTGGACCCATTACTTCATTAACATAGAGAATTCTCAGTAAGAAAACCCCCTTAATCAATGCAAATATGCAATGCACCTGTTGAACAATTTATACTCTTCCAGAGTTGGCTGAGGATACTGAAAGACCAAGTAACTTGCTCGGAGCTATATAAATATTTATGTTGCAAAGGTGGAATAGGACTCCTTTGGCAAGTAAAGTTTTATTTCCCGCAAGCTTTAACTAAGGTCAGGCAATTGGGGCCTTGCTCCCAGGGTGCCAAAATTTAGGTCTTTGTTAAAAAACTGACACTATTTCTTTACTAGAGTAAAAGCTGCTATTATAATTAATTACCCCTTCCCACTTTAATATTTCTTATATTTTTTCATATCACAAATTGCAAAGTTGATTTTATGCCACTGCCCTAGGTGCCAACATTTTTAGTTAAGGCTCTGGTTTTGATTAAATTAGATGGAGCAGTTAAAATGGGACAATTCTATTTATAATAAGTTATATATCAGTGTGAACCAATGAGCTTAAAACCAAAACAATTCTTATTTTAAAAAAATATAACGTTTCCCAACAATTCCATTGCTTCTCTCCCCAAAGATCAAATTATCTTCTTCATTTATAGACATTTTATTAACAATTATATCCTTAAGCTGGGAGTGCCTTTTCATGTGAGTCCATTTATATTCAGACAATGTAAAATATGTTTAGAATTTAAAAAATAAAGATTGTGTGTGTATTAAGTTTACTGCAAGAGAGTCCTACTATATTACTAGTTTCCTTGGAGAAGCAATAAAAAACTACAACTTATCATAAAGATACTCCCATCCTCCTCCCCCTGCCCCACACTCCATAAAAAATAACTTGATATGAAGGTTAGAAATCTATCATAACCAATGACAGACATCCGCGCACAAAAATAGCAAGTTTTGAGTTTAATATTTTATTGCCATATTTTGAAACAACTGGCTAGGCAGCTGCTACTGTTATCTTCCAATTACTTCTCATTTTCCCAGAGTTTTAAATGCAAGCTGTACCAAATTAAATCTAAATCTCTATATGCTTTTTTAAAACTCACATTTCAGAAAACACTGACAACAAAGTGGAGGGGAGGGGCAGAAATATCAGCTGCAATGGAGATATGAACTGTTTTATTAAATCTTCCAATGACTTGTTTTCAATTGTCATAATGTATGCAGGTATGCAAACCTCTAATGCAGTCAGAGGAGCCTGCCATGGCTGCTGTCTGAATAGGCCTCTCAGGGCAGTGTTGTTTTGCAGCTTGCTGAAATGAAATTCTCCCTGCCAGTTTTATTAAGGCACTCAAGATGAAATCACTTCATTGAATTTTGAAAATATTGCTTGCTCTGGGGTAACCCTATATCACAGTGTTCAAATACAGAAAAAATATTCAGTCAAAAAGACCTAATGTGTCATATTTTAGGGATATCACCCCAAATAAAATTGGAATTGATTAGTAGATTGAAAATCTAGATGGAGACAGAATTTTAAGAGTGATTTTTTTTCAGCACCAACATTCTTTTCATATTATGAATTATGAGTTTTGTACTTTGTAATTGTATGTTTGCTGGGGGGGAAATAGTACATATTATAATATTTTCTATTTTCCTTTTTTTCCCTTATGAAACTCCTTGACCCTAACCAGAAAAGAGTTAAGGGTGGGACCAGTAGGCAGACTCTCACCATTCCTCTGACTTTTACTTGTTGGATTTCAACAGGAACATAAATGCATACACATGTGCATGTCTAGTATATATATATACATATATATATATATGGATATGTCCATGCTTAAATCCAGTCGTATGTGTATATAAGAATATATGTATGCATTTCTCTATATCCATATGTATTATAGTATTTACATACACAATCATATATATATATATATGTATGTATGTATGAATTCAGAAATAATGTGGCTAAGTTACTTCCCTGGTGCCAAATTTCTGCATAGTCAAGCTTGTCATCCCTTACCAGCACAAGAGCATTTGTCACTGCTCAGTGCATGATGAATTATGTCAACAACAATCTGTCCAGTCAAACAAACATAAGTAAAAGAAAGGCCCTGCTTCGAGATAAACCTAGATATACAGCTGTAAATCTAGATGGAAATGCTGGTGAACCACATATTTGGAATAGGACAAAGGCTAGTGGTTGATAATAGCTCATTCTTTTCATATCCACTAACAGGAGCAGATTAGAGATTAATGATTTTTCATTGTTCAGCAGGAATCTTTTCAGTGCTTAAAAAAAATATTTTATTTTTTTCAATAAACAAAAATCTATTTTTTCATTCTTGTCTTGCACTTCCCACCCCTGATTGAAAACAGAAAGAGAGAGAGAGAGAGAGAGAGAGAGAAAGAGAGAGAGAGAGAGAGAAGGGGTAAAGGGGTGGAAAGGAAGGGACGGAAAGAAAAAAGAAAGGAAGGAAGGAGAAGAAGGGAGGAAGAAAGGAAGGAAGGGAGTGATGGAAGGAGGGAGGAAGGGAAGAAGGAAGGAAAGGAGGAAGAAGGGAGGGAAGGAGGGAAGGAGAAAGGGAAGGAGAGGAAAGAAGACAGGGAGATAAAGAGGGAGGGATGGAAGGAAAGAAGAAGGAAAGGAAGGAAGGAAGGAAGGAAGGAAGGAAGGAAGGAAGGAAGGAAGGAAGGAAGGAAGGAAGGAAGGAAGGAAAAAGGACAAAATTATTGTAACAAACATGGGTAGTCAAGCAAAACAAATTCCCACCTTTGTAACGTCCAAAAAAATAAAATAAAATGTCTCAATCTGTACCCCAAGCCCATCACATCTCTGTCAGGATAGTGGTATGTTTTATCACAAGTCCTCTAAAATTATAGTTGGTCATTGCAAGATCAAAGTTCTTAATTCTTTCAGAGTTGTTTACCTTTTTAAGTTTTAGTACTTTCAAAACCAAGAAGACTTGTGTTCAAATTCTGACTCAGACACTAGTTATGTGACCCTGGGTGACATTTAACCTGTATGAGCTTGGGTGTCTTCATTTGTAAAAGTAGAACAAAAATAACACTTACCTCACAGGATGAGTGTGAGACAAAGTATATTAAAACATTTTGCAAGCCTTAAAATGCAATATAAACATGCTTTTAAAAATTATTTAAGATTCAGTTTATGGAATAAAATATACATTTCCACAAATAAGATTACTGTACATGAAACTGTAAATTCACTATGCACAGCTTGCTATACCTTTGAAATATACAATATTATCATATAAATATATTTTTCCCGTTCCTTACTCTCCCCCCACCCCCAGATGGCTATGATTAGACACAAATTAAGAGGGGAGGAAGGAGGAGAGGGGGAGAGAGAGAAGTTATCCTATACAGCTATTTATTAATTTTTTCTCTGGATGCAGATAGGGTCTTTCTTCATATGTCCTTCACAGCTAATTTGGGTATTTATAAGTCAAAATAACTTATTCACTCAAAATCATTTTTTAAAAAAATATTGTTGTTACTGTTGCATTAGAAATATGCTTGAAAATATTTTTTAACTTAAGGAAAAGCAGCGAGGAGTCACAATAATCAAGGCAAATGGCAAAGAAAGTGCCTAGATTTACCAACACAGGGTTGGTAAATCTTTACTTTGAAGTGTGCAAACTGAAAAGTAATGCTGATACTGCATATGCTCAGGATACAGCTATGATTTGCATCACTATCCTCTAATAACTTCTAAGTGGAGCCCCCCAAATGATTCTAGCTCATTCACTGGCAAGGCCTGATCATAAAATATCTACAGCTCTGGGGAGAGTGTCATCAATGATTTGCCACATCAAGGCTTGCTTCACCAAAATGTAAAACAACCTCTTTCCCTCTTCCCTTTCAGCCCCCTAAAGAGGTCCTAAATTTCTCTAAGTTTTGAGTTCTTGGAAGCTGGAACTGAAAGATTAGAACATAAAAAATGCAAATTTTTCTGTTTTTATAAGTTGTTTTAGTTTCTCCTATTTTCATAGGTGAGTGAACTGACTCCAGGACTGGAAGAGTTAAATCAGTTTTCACATACTCACACACAGACACATACACACACACTTATATAAATGTTTCTCCCCTCCAAAAAAGTTTAACTATCAAGAGTAGCTCTAAAAAAACATTCCAAAGTTCTTTCCAATACTAGTTTACACTTTCATAAAACTGACATCTGCATTTCCAAAGAAATATTTCACTGTCAGAAAAGTCCAATGTAATTTGGTTTGCTTGAAATGTTTCAGACTTGAGAATCATCAACCACTTACTATTAGCACCACCACCTGCTTACAATCCCAGAACCCCCTACCCTTCACCCAAAGGCAATGCACTGACCTCTTCCATGCACCTTCCAACAAGGCCAGCCAAAACTACAGGGAGGCTCAAGGGAGCTATGATCTGCCACTGATTTCCTGTTCCATCTTGAGTGAGTCACATAACACCTCTGTATTCCGATTGTCTTATGTCTGTCTGAAAGCAGACACTGACTCTAAGGGGCTTCACTGAAGAACAAAGGCCCCTTGCATATAGGTCAGTTAAAGGACCTGGGTGCAGTCATAAGCATTTTGAGGAGAATGGTAGGTTAGTAACACCTGGGGATTTTAGTTCTAGGCAGGCTAATGATTGGTTGGGTGCCCCTTGAGGTATGTCATTTGGCCTCCTCAATCTCAATTTCCTCAACTATAAAATGATCTGGTTGGAGTGGATGATCTCTAACTTCTCTCCCAGCTCTAAATTAAAATGAATTGGTGAACTTTTTGCAAAATGTTTACTCCTCTTAATCCACCCAATTAACCTTTGGATCTGCATTTTCCCCATTGGTTCAAATCTCTTCCAAGCAACCTGTCTAAAGAGACTGTTCTAAGTATTTCATTAAAAAGACATGTGCCTATAGCATGAGTCCTAAACTAACCATTATTCTTTTTTAATTAAAGCTTTTTATTTTCAAAACATATACATGGATTATTTTTCAACATTAACCCTTGCAAAACTGTGTCCGAATTTCCTCCCTTTTCCTCACCCCCTCCCCTAGATGGCAAGTAATCCAATATATGTTAAACACAGTAAAAATATATGTTAAATCCAATATTTGCATACATATTTATACAATTATCTTGCTACACAAGAAAAATCAAATCAAAAAGAAAAATAGAGAAAGAAAATAAAATGTAAGCAAACAACAATAAAAAGAATAAAAATGCTTGTTGTGATCCACACTCAGTTCCTATACTCCTTTGGGTGCAGGTGGCTCTGTCCATCACAAGACCATTGGAAGTGGCCTAAATCATCTCATCGTTGAAAAGAGCCACATCTATCAGAATTGATCATTGTATAATCTTGTTGCCATGTACAATGATCTGGTTCTGCCCACTTCACTTAGCATCAGTTCATGTAGGTCTCTCCAAGTAAGTCTCTCTGAAATCATCCTGCTGGTTGTTTCTTACAGAACAATAATATTCTATGACATTCACATATCAACCATCTTTCAACTGATGGACATCCATTCAGTTTCCAGCTTCTAGCCACTACAAAGAGGGTTGCCACAAACATTTTTGCACATGTGGGTCCCTTTCCCTCCTTTAAGATCTCTTTGGGAGATAAGCCCAGTAGAAACACTGCTGGGTCAAAGATATGCTGTTTGATAACTTTTTGGGCATAATTCCAAATTGCTCTCCCGAATGGCTGGATTTATTTACAATTCCACCAACAATGCATCAGTGTCCCAGTTTTCCCACATCCCCTCCAACATTCATCATTATCTTTTCCTGTCATTTTAGCCAATCTGTGAGGTGTGTAGTATCTCAGAATTGTCTTAATTTAGATTTCTCTGATCAATAGTGGTTTAGAAAACCTCATATACTAGAAAGGGCCAAACCATTACTCTTTTGCAATCACTAATTGCCCTCAAGTGTGAGCATATGTCCTTTTATGGAGGACAAGAATAAAATCAACCCAATTCCTTTCTTTAAACATTTTGCTCAAGCTCTCCATGATAGTTATCACCTTTGACAGGTGAAATTGAACACAAAGCATGTCAACCAAAACATTACGTAATCATTCTTTAAATTTGAACCAGTTACTTGTAGTATAAGCACATGGTCATTCTTTGGATTACTACCTATTGATAGTATATTTTGTTCACAGTATATTTCAGGATGAAGTTGAAATTATTAGCAGTATTTCCTCTCTTTATTTTAATTGAAGTTTAATTTTCCCTTAACATACATGGAAATGTCTCATCAGCTACAACAGGAGTTGGAATGAAATTAAAAAATAGACTTCTCATCACTGTGATATCACACATGAAGTTACTGGGACATATAACTGTCTAGTTTGTGAATTCTGATTTAATAGAAAGGTTCTCTTGTAAAAACAAAACCATTTAAGACAAAAGGCAAATATGGAAACCAAAAACTCACTTAAAGGAAAAAAGTGAAAGGCAAGTGATCAAAAAAAAAAAAAAAAAAAAAAAGGTAGAGAAAAAGAAATTACTTATGGGATCTGAAAACTTATGAATTGAGTCAAACTTACAGAAATCAGTGCTAGAGGCCACAGGGCCCAGAAGAGATGGCAAGAACCATTTATTGGACAAAGTCAACACTTCTAAAAACTAAACAAAACTTCTTTGTTCATATCCACAGAGGTGGGTGAAAGCAAAATGCTAGAAAAAATACATATCTTGGAAAGGGACTGATGAAAAAAAAATATTAATATTTAAGTGGTACCTGACTTCTTTCCCTCCAATTATTGAAAATCTTGGGGTAAATGAAAATGTTTTCCCTTTTTTTTTTTTTTTTTTTTCAGTAATTTTTAAGTAGTGTCTAACTTTGCAAACCCATTTGGGGTTTTCTTGGCAGAGATACTTTGTCATTTCCTTCTCCAGTTCATTTTGCAGCTGAGGAAACTGAGTCAAACAGGGTTTTGTGATTTGCCCAGAATCACCCAGCTAATGTCTGAGTTGAGATTTGAATTCAGGAAAATGGGTCCAGGCCCAGCATTCTATCTACTGTGCCACCTAGCTGCCCGTGTTTTCCTATTGTGATGAATTCAACCATAAAAATGGACCTACTTAGAATTATAGGATCACTTAAGTACAGATCAAATTATTTTAATATGATAGAAATGTGAAACTATTGCTTTTAAAAAAAAGAAGGCAATCTCTTCCTTTCATATAACATAGTATGTTATAATATAGTAAAGAAAATTAGGCTTTTATTTTTTCAGTTATGGAGGTAAAGGAAACCTGGAAATCTATGCCAATATCTCATTTTAATACCTTTTAATTTCCATCAGTGTAAAAACTCAGTTAATTGAAATGATTTTTTTCTGTGTCTAAGTTGAAAGGGGCACCTGACAAAAAAACAAGATCATAAGAGATAATTGTTCAAAACAGTTCCTTCAAATAACATTTCCTGGGATCTCTACAGAGGCAAACCAATGACTTTCATGATCTATAGACCTAACAATGGTAATTTGGAGTCAGAATGATGAGCCTGAGGTATAAAGATCCTAAACTCGAGAATCGACATTAATTCTCCTTATTAAGGCAAGTTAATACTTGAAAGCAGGTTTTAAGAGTTCAATTCAATAAACATTATACACCTTATATCCTAAGTACCCTATTGCACCAGTGATACAAAAAGGAATATAGTCTTTGCACTTGAGTTTATAATCTATTAGGGCATCTTAAATTCAACATAAATGCTCCACATGCATATTAGCACAACTCAGTTTGTTCTATAATCAGAGGGGCTAATAGGACAAAAAAAGGAAAATGTTAGATGTTGGAAAAATGGGATATTAATGCACTATTGGTGGAGCTGTGAATTGACCCAATCATTTGGAAAACAATTTGGAACTATGCCCAAAGGGCAATCAAACTGTATATACTTTTTGATCTAGCAATATCACTTCTAAGTCTACATTCCAAAGAGACACAAAAAGAGGTAAAAGGATCTATTTGTATAAAAATATTTATACCAACTCTTTTTGTGGTGGCTAAGAATTGCTGAGGCAGTTGGGTTTAAGTGACTTGTCCAAGGTCGTACAGCTAGGAAGAGAATTACCCTTTTTTTTTTAAATGTTAACAAAAATATGTAACATATGTATAAAGAAATTTGCCACATTGGCTGTGTTTTTTAAAAAGAGGTAATTTACTTAGATTCTGTTACCATTCTTTCATGATTGTCATTGCATTAATTTCTGTCTTTTAAATATGATTTGTCTTTAAAATGATTGTTAGCATGTAAATTGTTCTCCTGGTTCATCAGTTCATTTAAGTCTTCCCAGGTTTTTCTGAAATCATCCTTTACATCATTTTTTTAAAACAAGAACAATAGTATTCCATTGCAATCATATACCTTTTCTTTAACCTTTCCTAATTGATGAGCCTGCCTTGGTTTTCAGTTGTTTGCTACTACAAAAAGATCTGCTATAATTTTTGTGCATATGGATTACTTTTCCTCTTTGATCTCTTCTAGTGGTATAACTGTGTTGAGAATAAGCTTAATCTAAAAACTTGCTTTTCCAAAATGCCAGGACCAATCTACAACTCTACCAATACGATAGTACATGTTAATGCCTATTTTCCCACAGCTCCAAAAATTGACCTTTGTCAATTTTCTGGTCAACTTTATCAAGCTGGTGGTTTTGTAAAGTAATCCCAGAGTTGCTTTAATTTTCATTTATTATTCATTAATTTATTAGTATTTTAGAACTTTTTTGTGGTTGTTATGGCGATTGATAAATCGGATTTTCCTTAAGATACTTGCTACCAAGCTTTTTTATAAGCCATTTTCAATTTTGACTTTTGAACCATACTGGCAATAATACTTTGGATCAGGGAGCATAATTCCTCTTGGGAAAAACTTGATTTGGTAAAGCTTGAATTTAATGTAGAACAGTCTAGAATAGACTACTGCAGAATAGATTAGAATAGTTTAGTCCTTTTCCAAATAACATGCTAGAATTTTTATCCTTTCTTCTTTTGTACTGCACATGAATATTTTAAAATTCACTGGGCCACCTGAAAAGAGAAGATGTCTACATAGCCATTAAGAAAGAGGAAACAGTGAATAAAAATGTGTTTCTGGATAGAATGGGACAATATGGTGGAAGCATGCGTGATAATAGAGGAACAAACTGATAATACCAGATGGCAACTTCACTGCCCAGCAAGGATGAAAAGACTAAATCCTGAAAGCAATTCAGGTCATCTAGTCCAACCAGCTCTGTCAAACAGCCTCAGAGAGATTAAGGGAGCTTGCTAAGCTCACACAGGTTGCAACTAGTAGAGAAGAGACTCCATTCAAAAACCTTAACTTCTGAGGCAAGGCTTTCTCCACTGGATCCAAATGACTTAGGTTATTTGAAGATATGCTGAAATTGTGTTCCAAAGTGATGGGTGAATGGTATTATATGAATTACTTAAGATGAGCACACTCCTAGCTGGAGTCTACATAAAGAAGTCAAAAGTTGTAGAGAAAACTATTTCAGAATACAGGAGGAAAAATTTAGTTATGTTTTGTTGCCTTAAATAATAGGTGAAGAAAAAATTTCTTGAATAAATGTTCTCTCTTCTCTTCTTGTGTTTCCCTCTCCTCCTTTGTTCTGTCATTCTCAGTCATTAGACTCTTTGTGACCCCATTTGGGGTTTTCTTGACAAAAATATTGGAGTGGTTTGCCATTTTTTTTCCTCCAACTCATTTACACATGAGAAAACTGAAGCAAACTGGGTTAAGTGACTTGTCCAAGATCACCCAAGTGTGCGAGGCTTCCTGACTCCAGGCCTGGCATTTTATAAATTGTTCTACAGCATCTTTTTTCAAGAAACTACAAGGAGGCCAGTATCACTAGTTGATAAGTGGTACAGAGTAAGAATGATTGGAAAATTAGGAAGGGGTCAGATTTTAAAGGATTTTTTATGTGATCTTGGAGGTTAATAGGAAGCCACTGGAATTTATCAAATAGGTAAGTAGAACATGGACAGATCTGTACTTTATGACTGTCCATTTGACAGCCGAGTGGAGGATGGATTGAATGGGGAAAGATGTGGCAGGAAGGCCAACTTGGCTACTGCAGTAAGTCCAGCACTGGTGATGTTGGTCCCTGGGAGATGACAGTCATCACTATAGTGTTGCCCATTTTAGAGGAAAGAGAGGATCTATAGTAGCAATGTGAAAAGATACAGTTGGCAGGACTTAGCAACAGTTTGGATGTGTTGGGCGAGAGAGTAAGGAAGGATAACACCAGGATTTTGAGTTTAAATGATATAAGAGGGTGCCTTGTACAGTAAATGGGGAGTTAGGAGTGATGCAAGCTTTGGGACAAATTGTTAACGAGTACAGACTCTTCCTGTACCAGGTCACCAGAATGATGGGGGTTAGCCACTAAATTATGGGGCACAAGGTGAAACCTCAAAAGTATATTGGAGTTAAAGCTGGTGTCACAAGTCATCCCAAAAGAATCTGTAGGCATAGACCTCCAAATCAAAGGGCAAAGATTTTATTGCACTGTTAAGAAGGGGGCTAACTTCCAAGAGGAAGGGATTTTAGCAACTAACAAAGGAAGACAAATTCCTTAGAAAAATTCACAATTAACAAGGAGGAAAACCCTATAAAATGGAAGACATGAATTGGGAGTATGCCACTGACAAGTCAGCACGCTAAATTCAGAGAAGTTAGCTGTATTAAGGAGACTGCCATTGACCTACAGGAAAAACTCAATAAAGTGAAAAAAAATTCAAGAAAGTTAGTATGAGCAGATCTTTTATAGGGGAAATAAAATCTCAGGGGTTTAATATCATGATTGCATATAATAAAGACAGGATTGCTGAGTGAAATGAGCAGGACCAGGAGATCATTATATACTTCAACAACAATACTATATGATGATCAATTCTGATGGACCTGGCCATCCTCAGCAATGAGATGAACCAAATCAGTTCCAATGGAGCAGTAATGAACTGAACCAGCTACACCCAGCGAAAGAACTCTGGGAGATGACTAAGAACCATTATATAGAATTCCCAATCCCTAAATTTTTGTCCACCTGCATTTTTCCTTCACAGGCTAATTGTACAATATTTCAAAGTCCAATTCTTTTTGCACAGCAAAATAACGGTTTGGACATGTATACTTATTTTGTATTTAAGTTATACTTTAACATATTTAACATGTATTGGTCATCCTGCCACCTAGGGGAGGGAGTGGGGGGAAGGAGGGAAAAAATTGGAACAAAAGATATGGCAATTGTCAATGCTGTAAAATTGCTCATGTATATAATTTGTAAATAAAAAGCTATTAATAAATAAATAAAAATAAAGACAGCATTTCAAGAGACCTCCACTTGGGGTGGGACTGTAATCCTGCTTAAAGCTGAAAGGATCCCATCTAGGCCCTTCCCATCTTGCCAGGGAGTATTATAATCCTACTAATGCTTAGGCTTTCTCTGCTAACACAGTGATACCCAGGACTTCATCAGTACTGTATATTTCAAGCATTTGCTTCCCTTCTCTCCCTCCCTTCCCCCATTTAAGATGCAGGGAAGAGAAAGTCGAATCTTAAGCAAAATACATATCCAAATGTAAAAACTCAGGGTTTATTTCAAGTTTCAGTACTAATATCTGGCAATTATATGCCAGTTTCAAAGAAAAGAACAGTAATTAGTTTATCAACTCTGTTGTAACAGACATTTTGAACAGTTTTGAAAAATCCCTGAAATATTTGTTGTGTAACTGAATGTAGAAGTTGCAAAAAATTTGTTAAGAGTAAAAAATTTCTGAATGCAAAAACCAAAATTCATTTCAAAATCAAAGGTAATGTATCTGAGATGTTTCTGACAGCACTTGCCCATGTTGTATTGCACAACTTCACTGAAGTGTTGGTGCTGAACACATTGAACACATTCTACAGCCAGAAACATCTCAGCTCGGATTTGCAATGGGAGTCGTGTAAAAAATTTTCAGGCAAAAAGGGACTGCAAGTGAAAAAAGTTTAAGAACTCCTGGTGTAGGTAGTGAAATCTTACCATGCATATAAGTCTCTAAAGCCAAAACAGTGAGCTGGTAGCAATTATAATTGACATAAGTAACATTAAGGGTAGTGCTCCACGAGCAGGTTTGGGGACAACAAAGTTGAAATGTTGTGACTAAAATGCAGCACTTTCAGATTAAGACGTGAACTCGGAGTTTAAGATCAGAGGACTTAGGGAAACTCTATTCAGTATTTTGTGTATGCTTATAAAAACATAGGGAGCAAATCAGTTGCAAATCAGACTAAGAACCAAATAAGGAAACAGTAGGAATATTAAAAACAAATTTTATTTTTTCTTAAGAACAATTTTACTGCTAAAGTTTAAGTCAATGATATCAAATTATTACTATCAATTTCATTAAGAAAATCTTATTTCTTGAAAGAGCTGTCGGCCGATGATCTCAGAATACTTTATCAGCACCTTATCTGGAAATAACTAATCAAACCAGCAAACCAGAAGTAGTGGATTTCCTCTTTCTAGTTGTTGTACTCTTGGAGAGCCTGAGCCATGAAGAGTTTGCCCAAGTTCTGTGCAGTGAACTCTTTGATGTTCTGGCAGTAAGTGTTAATTTGGCCTATCAATGAAGGAGAGAAATTAAGAGTGCCATGAGCTTTAATTAAGTGAAGGCAATAATATCTACAATAAAAAAATTAGAATGAAAGAATTCATTCTTATCAATTATGATGCTTATAAGAAAATACCCTATTTAAAAAAAAAAAAAAAACAGGGTACAAAAAAAGTATCAGAATCACAGAATGTAAGAATTAAACCTTGGCAATCAGCTAGTTGAATCAATACACTAAAAGAATCCCCAAGATCACATATTCAATTAGTAATGATCTAGTTTCTGCTTGAAAACCTCTAAGAAGAAAGATCAATGCTAAAATTAGATCATTCTATTTTTTAATAACTCTTTAGCTGTTGTTCCTGACATCAATGCATCTTTTAAAAACAAATTCAAATTTTAGTCAAAACATTTGCATGATACAGTACCACAAAAAAAAAAAGGGAAAAAACTGTTAAGAAAGTTGTTAACTAGTTAACTTTAGTCTAATCAATCACAGATTGCTGACTACTCAGGAATATGGTTGGGATTGTCCTAAGTCTAATGGAGAAGTGGCTTTTGTCCATTTTGGTCCAAGTACTGATTTACAAAGACTTCACATAAAAATAATGAGAAAGCAATAAAAATTCTAGTATCTCTTAAGTATGTAACTCTAGTTTATTTTGATTTCTAGAATTCAATGGAAACACAACTTTGTATCTAAACCACATGGTAATCAATTTACAAGACTCATACTCAATTTGTAAATTATTCTGTATAATTTTATGACATTTGCATCTTTTAAATACTATGAAATACAGTTCTAGCTCATCTAAATGGAAACCTTGAAGATTACTGTTTTGAATTTTTCAAAGATAAATGATAAACTGACTCAAACCACATCCTAATCACATTTTTTAACTTCATCATAATGAAGTAAAAATCAAAAGAGATTTATTTACATTTATAATATTAATAGGTCAAGATAATATCTCATCATTTAAAGGTTGAAAGGGATAAGAGACAAAGGCAAACCAGTCAAGAACTATATTCTTTAACCCAAATTTAGGTCCACATTAAGAGAATGGTACTTACTGCCATATGTGTAAAAGAGGGGGAAAAAGCATAAACATGTTTCTTGTTAGAGTATAATTGTCTTCTTGCTAAATTTGAAAAAGGCCTCACAATAAAACCACGTAATTGTAAAGAATCTGCAAATGCAATGATGCCTTATTTAAAATGTTTAAGTTTAGATGTATTCTGAGAAAGTATTACTGAAAGGATTGATATATACGGCTGAAACAAAACCACTTCACCTTAAAAGAATCCTGGGACTCCAGAGAGAAAAATAAACTTGATTTTTTTTTAAGGCCTATTAAACTGCTACTTTATCCACTGCTAAAGCACTGGTACACTGAAAAGTAATTCATTACCACAAATCCTTTTAATGACTTTTCATTTATCCTCAACCAACCTGTGATGGGTTTTTTCTTTCCATATTTTCCTTTTCTTATATCTAGTATCAATACAAGTGAGAAGAGCTGAAAAATGGTTGATACCAGGAAAGAGATAATACCTGCAATAAGAAGAGACTCCATCCTGGCAGGGGGCTGAAGAGGTTTGAAGAGTTTGGACATGTCCTCTTCAGGGAGAGGAGGTTCTCCTCGGCTCTGGCGCTGCAAATTCTCCTGCTGACGACGTTGCTGATACTGGAAAAGGAAAATCAAGTTTGTATTATTGTCAAATTTGCCACCAGCTTAAGGGAAAATGGTCTCTATGCAATAAGCAATGACTCTAAAGCTCTGGATTCTCCACTACAATCTTCTTCCCTATAACCTATTACCTTCCTTCCCCCACTTACTTAATCGTTTTAAGGCTTTCAATTCTAATCCAAATTCTGTATTGACTACATGACCCTGTTATTACTGTAAAAACAAAGAAAAATGTCTCTTCACCTGACAGGTGTTCTTGAACAGCTGAAAATTATTTCAAAGAATTTTGTCACCAGAAAATACTATGTTAAGACTAAATCATTTTAATAGGAAAAGACAGTGTAACAGCATTTGAGTCAAAAGACATGTATTTGTGTTCAACTTTACAATCTTTAAAATCTGTCTGGTCATAAAGAGGCTGAGATATGACTAGTTTGAAAAAGCAGAAAAATGTGTGCCCAAAATGAAAAAAAAAAAAAAAAAAGGGGGGGGGAGAGTTCTCGATGATACTATGTAGTAATTTTTGCATAAAATACAATCAAGTCAAAAGCAGATTTTATAAAAAAGGGATAAGAGGCTTGGCAAATAGAGTGCCTATTTAAACAGGAAAAAATGTTCAATAATTTCAATAGTTAACAATTACTTGAGAAAAGCATGAATGTTTCCAAAGAGCTAAAGGAACTGGATAGAAAACCATTTATCCTGGTTGGATTTAGATTTGCTTGAGCCAATTAAAACGTCTTGAAGTTCTTTAAAATGTTTTCTTCCTTTACTCCTTTCCTTACCTTCCTTCTTTCTTTTGCTGAGGCAATTAGGGTTAAGTGACTTGCCCAGGGTCACACAGCCAGGAAGTATTAAAAGTGTCTGAGAACAGATTTGAACTTAGATTTTCTTGACTTCAGGGCTGGTGCTCTATCCATTGCGCCACCTAGCTGGCCTGAATATATTGATTTTTATGATTTTATGAAGAATTAAGAAGAAAATGCAAGATCAGCTTAATTATATTCCAGACAACTTCTAAATGACTGATGATTGCATTAAATAATGAAAGAAAGAAATTATAACAGGTTATTGTTAATTCACAAAATCTGGAGCCATCTTAACAGTTCTTGATTTTGCTCAAGGAATAAAACCATCCACTAAAGTCCAATTCTAATGTATAACATGGATGTACAGATGATTTGTGTTCTCAAAAGCTCTAAGGTCTGGAAGCATCTACCAAACTGACCTAGAAAATGCCCTTGCATGATATTTCAAGGAACAACCAGAATTCAGACTCACTTGTAATGAAAGTCCCAGGAAGGAATCTTATTCATCTAACCAGGGGTCCCCAAACTTTTTAAATAGGGGGCCAGTTCACTGTCCCCTCAGACTGTTGGAGGGCCAGACTATAGTAAAAACAAAAACTTTGTTTTGTGGGCCTTTAAATAAAGAAACTTCATAGCCCTGGGTGAGGGGGATAAACATCCTCAGCTGCCACATCTGGCCCGCGGGCTGTAGTTTGAGGATCCCTGATAAACTAAACTAAACTAAAACTGGGTAGATATTCTGATATTTATCAAAAACATTCCCTGCAGCACAGGCTGACAAAGGTCAGGAGGCTATCAAATACCAAATGTTGAAGACACAGATTATTTATGAAAACTACATTCAAAATTAACTTACTTTTAGTAAGAAGATAAGAAAATGTGTTAAAAAACTCTTGGAGTTTGAGAATCTAGATATATTTATTAATCATTTCACTGCCTTCTTTTCACATCAAAAAAATGTCCAGGAGAAAGCTCAAATTTACCTTTTTTTCCTTTACTTTGTTGAAAGTTCTGGTAAAATTTTTAAATTAAATTTCTTTTCAATGAATATACAATAATAATTTAAAATAGGTACAGACTCATCAATATTTTGGCTAAACACTATAGTAACAAAGATATCCATGTAAAAATTATTTCACAGTTTTGTAACTGTTCATAAAAAAGTTACATACTGCTCACCTGTCTTTTCTTCCAGTGCTATTTGCTACAGATTTTCTCCCTTCCTCTCATTTTTTATTTGGCCAGGTTACAGCCTGTGACAAGTTCATTTGCCCTATTAGGCTCCTCCAAAATGTTCTTTTAAATCAGTATCAATCTAGAGTAGATTGGCCAGGGAGAGGTAAGGGAACTGCCTGCTACCTTAACATGGCCAACACTACTGTTTGCTCTCTCACCTCAACTACGTATTACCATTCTCCTTTTACATAAGAGATTTTCATCGACATATTTTGTTTCTATGTGGCTTACATTTCCCCATATCCTTCCTTTCCCGATTCAAAGACCTATTCCTTATAACAAAGAATATTTTTAGAGAAAAAAAAAAATATCAATGTTTCCCTTCGCCCCCAATCTGACAATGATATTTAGTGCTTCACAATTGAGGACTCCCAGCTATATAAAGGAGAATTATGTTGCAAGGAGGAAGAATGTCTTCAAGAGGGAAGAGAATTTTACATCTTTTCAATACGACCAAGCTTGTTCTTTATAATTTTGTATGTGTATTTGTATTATTCAGTTGCCATTGATTTGTATTTGAATTATATTCTTACATTTCACAGTGGTTGGCTTATTTCCTAATAAAATTGCTTGTTCTTAATCACAATTGCTCAGTTTTTTAAATGAAGTAAAAATCTGCTATACTACTAAAACAATTATAGTTAGTAATGAAATAAGGCGTGAAATTCTGGAAACTCTTTTCCAAATAAATACATCCCTGTTATTTGCATAACCTTGGCAATGAAAATATCAGTGAAGTATGCCTGCTGATCTTACCAACACTTTTAAAAGGAACAATCACTATTAACAACTGCTAAAAAAAAAAAAATAACATTAGAGAAAATGTCTATACTCAAACAAAACTTATAAACTTTTAACAGTTATCAGTTTATTCTCAATGCTTCTCCAGAGATAATGTAATGAAACAGAATATTCCAAAAATAGTGGTTAGTCTTTGTTAAGTCTCTACATGATACCTACCTGATGTTTCTGTTGCTGCTGCTTACTGGTATTTCTCATATAGGTGTTATATTTAACAATATCCTGGCTCATTTCATCCACTCTGTCCATCAATAACTGTAGGCTCTTCCCCAGATGATTACTGGAATTTAAAGAAAAAACAAGTTTACTTAGAAGTAAGGATATAAGATGAGGAAATAGGGAAATTCTATTGGTGATGCTAACATTTTCCTTTACTGGGGTTCAAAGTCAACCAGTTCTCTGGATATTGAGAGTAAATTTCATATTCATGAGAAAGTCTTACACAAAAAGAATTGCTATGCTACAAAAATCTTATATAGATCCAATAATGTACTATATGAAACGTGAAAGAGTTGAAGGTATATATATATATATTTTTTAAAGATCTTTAAATACACGTACAACATTTAATAGAGGACAAAAAAATTAATATATTAAACAAGAAAGCTTGTTAATGTTCATTTTGAAACCCTTTAAATACTGTTATGAATGCTTTTTCATTTCTACACTGAGACATCTTTCTGTTGTCCTATCAAAAATTTCTTCCTCATTCAGGAAAAAGGACTTGTAAATATTAAGGATATTCTTTCCATACAGTCCCTTCATTTTTTTCCTGCCCTATTTCCTCCTTCAATTCTTTTCTCTCTCTCCACCTTCCTTCCCTCTCTCTTCCCCCCTCCCTTTCTGTCTCCTCCCTCCCCCTCTCTTTCCCCACACTCTCTTCCAACAATCCAATGAATGATCAAATTAACTAAAAATATTAAGAATGAAATAATTCTTACCATCAAAGAGTTTACATTTTAATGGGGGAGGGAAGTGTTTAACATGTACAAACATAAGTATATATAGAATAGACATAAATAAAACAAATGCAATTGATTACAAGGTAGAGACAGAAAACGGTACCAATTAAGGGTGTATTCTTTTGTTTTGTTTGGTGAGATGGTAAGGAGTGAAAGATTCTGTGAGGAACAAGTCAAAGAAAAGTGCATTCCAGGGATAAGGGTATGGCCAGTACAGAGGCACTGAGGAAAGAAAACGAGTATCATATGCAAGGAACAGAGAAAAGGCCAGTATGGATCTCAGTGCAGGGAGTAGAAAGCAAAGTGCAATGATGCTAGAAAGATAGTTTGGTGGCAAGAAGTAAAAGGCTGTAAAAACTAAACAGACAAGGGCAGCTAGGTGGAGCAGTGGAGAAAGCACTAGCCCTGAAGTCCCTTGAGGACCCAAGTTCAAACACTTAACACTTCATAGCTGTGTGACCCTGGGCAAGTCACTTAACCCCAATTGCCTCAGCAAAATAAAAAACAACAACAATAACAAAAACCTAAAAAACTAAACAGACCAGTTTATATTTTATAGAAATAAGGAAAAAATAAAAAGCCCTTGGAGTTAAGAGGTTGGGAATTGACATAGATAGAAATTTAATGAAAAGCAATTTGACAACTTTGTGGATGGGGGACTGAAAAGGAGAGATTGTGACATAGGAAGACCAAATAAGAGGTCATTATAATAGCTAGCTGCCCTAAACTAAATTTTTAATGATTTAAGATCATTATTATGAATATCACCATTTTATACAATGATACATATGTCTGTCTAAAATCTAGTAACACTTTTTAAAGTCTATGTATTTAAACTGTTTGAAATAGTTTATAGTAGTTATTCTGATCAGTTTTTATAATTTTACTATCTTATTTTTTCCCATCATCTCATCTGAAATGCTGTCAATGTATATGCCTATTGATAAGAGCCTTTCTCCCTTAGTTTCCCATTTCTAATCTTCTGCTATAAACATAAAAACCTGATGACCAGCTCTATATAAAGAAAGAAGAACAAAACTCAGATTTAAGGTATCTTCAGGTTTACAAAGTCCTTTCCCTCCAAATCACCAAAGGATGCAGTTAGTTAAGGTTAAGTAAATAAGCAGCCATTTTGCTTCAGGATTCTGAAGCTCAAAAGTCAAGTAATTTGCCTATAGTCACAGTTAACTGTGTAGTTAACTGTCAGTTAAATTTAAATAAAAATCTTATCTTACTAAAAGCCAGTGTTTTCTACATTAGAGTAAGTCATGCATGATGGCTGTTTAGGTCATTTCAGGTTACTTCCTCATTCTAGACTAAGCTACAATATATTTTTTTGTATCATCTATAGTGCCAAGTATGTGAAAGACACTCATTTAATATGTTTTTATTATGACTACACTGCAAAAAAATCTTTACAGATTAACTCCAAATAGATTTGGATTTTGGTTCTTACACTAGCAATAAGAAAGCCATGAGATAGCATTTATCAACTTGTTACCCTTTTTATAAAATCCACTGGATTAGAAGATCGACAATGCTAAATACATATAAACACATAAGCTTTCAGCTTTATTAGTGAACTATAAATGGGAGGTTAAAAAGCACCCCTCCCTTTTTTAGGTCAAGCCCAATTATTTTATTATGTTACCCCATCATCTTCACTGTGACATCAGATACGGATCAAATTCTGTGCCGTCACTGAAAAAAGAATAAATACCTAAAAACAGACAGGGAAACATTAAACAGTATATGAAATTCTAATTTAGTTCTACCAGCCCGATAGCCAATTGGCAAAATACTAAAGAGATCTCTGGCTCAGAGTTATTAACATTTTGATCACTTCTTTAGCTTAATTCGATAGAGCGTTTTGGAATAACTGGACCAACAAATAGAAACATCAACTGTATGTTGGTATATCTTTCCACAGTACTTCTAACACTATTCCCAAATTTTTTATCATCTTTTCTGAGAAAATCAAACAGATTCTACTTTGTAAATGATTCTAATTTGTCATTACTGCCAACATGTTTTGTATTCACTAAGTTATTTCTTTGTCCCTAAATTAAATTCAGGAGTTAAGCTTTCTTTTTTTGAAATTAAGTTTAGAAAATCAGGTTTCCTGCTAACAGGTGTTTTATTCCTGTATCAGGGAAATCTGTTATCCTTGAAGGATGAAGGTAATTACCAAGGAGTCTTGAGTGGTTATTTCTATAACAATGATTGTCCTTAGAGGAAGTTTGATTCATTATTGCTGTGAAACTAGCCATGCAGGTGGACACTATCAATGAGCTTTCCATAGCAAAACAAGCATGGAATATGCTTGCCATAGCAACAAGATGGAAGAAGAGGTAGCTAGCCCTCTATTCCAAATTTCCAGTCAATTACATGCTTAGAACCTTGTGCCTCAGCTGACCCTAATTTCAATACTATTTTACTTTATTTTTCATTACTATTTTACTGTGAGATTAAAGCCTAAGAATTGTCTGGATTTGCATGTCTCTTAATTATTAAAGATTTAATTTGCAATTCTTTTGGGAATGGTTTGCACATGCTTTTTGACTTAAGTCTACTCAGGGGTAGCTACTGGCCTCAAATTTTGTTAGTTTTCTAAGGATAGTTAGGAAAACCTTTGCAATAATTATAGCAATCCCAAAAAGAAAGTGAGTGACTCAAGATTCAATATGACTATACATTAACTCCCACACATATGATGGCTGAAATACCACTGTGGTCCACTCAAATTCTCAAATTTTGCCACTCTTTGGCAGTTTAGAAATCAGGTCACTATAGCACTTTGTATAAGATGTTGGAATGAACTTAATTTCTGCCAAATTACTTTCCAGTTTTCCAGAAAGTCTATATCAAATTATATATAATGTAATGGATTTGTATTTTTAAATGTGTTACTGTTTCCAATTTTTCTTTATCTAGTTTGTTCCATCGATCATATTCTCTATTTTCTGAACTACTGATTAACATTTTAATTTAACAAGGTCCAACAGTAAAATTTTGCTTTTATTCTTACTTTTTAATATTTCTTTTGAAATTCTAATGTTTTGTTTCTCCAAATGAATTCTAATATCGTTCAGTAAGGTTCAATATTGTATTTCCTTTGTTTTGTTATTACAACTAAAAGTATCAATTAATTTTGGTAGCATGGGCAACAAATACATCATCATTATTTTAAATTTTTATTTCTTGAAAATGTTCTCTAATTGTATCTAACCCTTAAGCATGTCCTGATAAGTATGTTTTCGTGTACTTCATAGCTATTTTAAATGGAACTTTTAGTTTTATTTCCACATAAATTTTCTTACTGCTAAAAAAAAATACTGATCTTTGTGGATTTATTGATAACTACTTTTGTAACAGTACTAATTATCTTAATTTTTAAATAAAATCTTGCTTTCAGCAACTGTGGTCTCTCCTTTTTTATGTTCATTCCTTTAATCACCTTATCCTTTCTTGTCATAGCCAGCATTTCTAGAATTACATCAAGTAATCAAGGCATTTTTGCTTAGCTTCTGTATTTATCAAGAACCTTCAAGGAGTGTCTTTCCAATGCAAATAATTTTCTATTTTATAACAATTTTTTCCCACATTAAAAAGAGACTTCTTTGACATTAGAAATGCTAATAAGAGTAATCAGAAATAAGAGTGAGAAATTAAATGTACAAAGATGGAGGAGGTGAAGAGATTCTATATATGCTGATGTTAAAATGGTTTATGCTAAAAAAAGAATTCTAGGAAATCATAAACTAATTAAGATGATGAATAGCTTCAGTCAAATTGCAGGCTGCAAAACAAAAACTACTAAAATCAACATCTACGTAAAAATAACAAAATCCAAGAAAAGGATGGGAATGGGATATTCCATTTTTAAAATGCAAAATTCATAGAATATTTGGGAATCAATACCTGTCCCCAAGATATTGGTTGCATCTGTAAAATCTATAAAATAATGCTAAAGACAGTCAAGAAGAAAAAATGCCACTCAAGGAATGGAGGGGTTTCCAACTGTCAGTGAAAGGACAGAAGAGTTGATAAAATCTAATAGGGAAGAAAAAAAAAAAAAAAAGGCACAAAGGAGCTAAGACTAAGGACTGGTCCTTGTTTGAAAAATGGCATGAGCTCAAGGAATATATGGAAGAATTACCAAAGGAAATAGAAAAAGGAGAAAGCGAACAAATATATTAAAATGTCCAGGAAGAAGCAGCAGCAGCAAAGAACAATTCAACATTACTAATGTATTTATAAAGAAAATAAGGGCTAAGAAAATGATGATGTCTCTGTCAATGAAGAAATCATTTGTAACCTTTTGGTGTAAAATTTCAATTTCATGGAGTGATGGAAATGTGTGCATGGGGATGCTACAGAAACCAGAATAGCATTAAGATTATGGCAAGTGAGAAATAAGGGAAGATGGCAAAAAAGACACCATATTGTTTACTTTCTCCAATTAAATATTTAGTACTTGATCTAATTTTCTCTGAAATTATTTTTACTCCTTCAAAAACTAGCCTAATAATTAAATATCCAACATATGTATAGTGTCCCCAAAATTAACTTTTAAATGCATATAGGCTTTTTAAAAAACATCTTAAAATTGCACCAAGACTAACCATATATATGAAGTTGCACTTATCATATATATGATCTGCCTTCTAATTTGAGATACAGACACATTGTGAAAATGATTCCAATATAAAAAGCTACCACTAAAGGAATCTTTTGAAAACTATCCTACTATTGAGCGTTTACATCTGGTAACTGTATGATATGTGACGCTATAAATTATGCTCAATGTTATGACAAGAATATTCTATTATGTTACAATGAGCTTTTTATAGAGTTTGTAGCACACTGAAATTATTAGAATGGAATAGTATCAGAAATTTGAAAAACTTGAATACTGACCTCAGAGGACATCAGGTCTAACAAATTCACAATTCTATTACAGATAACATTCACAGGAAATCAGATCAGGCATAGAGATTGATTTTATGTGAATATCTTCTGGACTAGTTTGTTTTTAGAAGTTGCAGTAATATAGTGTTTGCTTTCATTGCCAAGGAAACAAACTAAAAACAGATAACTTAAACAGATGTGAACAGAGATACAAAGTAACAAGTATACTCTTATTCTTCCTTATCTTTGGTGTTTGATGCCCAACACTGGACTAACTTTAATTCTAAAATGTACAAAAAAAAAAAAAAGTCACAATTATTTTTTTGCCTAAGTAAAGCTTCAGACTTCTGTCACTTTCCCTTTACCCCATAATAAAAGCTATTATGAATAATTGTAACTGAAAATTTTACCTAATAAAGTAAAAATACAGCACTATTTTTTAAAGGAATGAAGTCTGTTACTATGCTTTATTCATAATGTAGAACAAATTGACATGTAAATCAAATCACTGGGTACCCTATCCACTTGTGGGTGATGAAAGACAGGGCCCAAGCAAAATGCTTAAGGAATTGCTTAACTACAATTCTTGATGAATTTGTAAAAATATTATGGCAACTGGCAGAACAAATCAGCATACTAAATGAAGTTACTAATAAGGAAAGTGAAATGTATGGCAATAATGCTCCAATTTTAAAAAAATATTCGTAACTGTTAAATTCAATGGTCCATTATATTTTCAGCTTCAATGCTGTCTCATTTGTTCTTGCAACAAAAAGACCAATTGAGTCTTTAAACAACTTCATATGAAAAGCAAGCAGCCCTTTCCTTATTTCACTAAAATTAAATGCAGCAGATGAAAACTGAAATAAACATTTCTGCCTAAATCTTTGTTGTTGCACTGAATAGTGAACGTTTTCTTGGCCATTATTAAGTGCCACTTTGAATAGAGATTCCACATACTAACTCACTGGCTAATTGAAAGGGAAAAAAAGATGATTGTATTTACTTTTTGAAAAATGGTATATTCTATTAGGTAATACATTAAATATTTAACCTGTTCTAAATACAACAAAGTTCAAACTTAAGAAAAAACAAAGAAAAGTAAAAATAGAATTACAATAATCAATAAAAAATATCACAAGGTTATATCAATAGATACAGAAAGAACTGCCGACAAAATACACTTATTTCTATTATATATATAAATATACACACATAGATGCATGCATGTATATCCCAAAACATAGATATAAATAGAGCTTTCCTTAAGATGATAAGAAGCATCTACCTAAACCATCAGCCAAGTATCATCTGTACTGGGGACAAGCAAAGTGTTCCCAATATAGTGAGAATGCCTATTATCATCAATATATTATTCAATATTCTATTAGAAATGAAGGAAAAGAAACTGAAGAACTCGGAACAGGAAGAGGTAATAACACTATCTCTCTTTGCAGATATAACAATATACTTGGAAAATCTGAAAGATTCAATTAAAAAGTTAGTTAAAACAATAATTTTAGCAGAGTAGCAGGGTATCTGTTCTATCTGTTCTAACCAACTATCTGTTCTAAATATTTACAGCAGCTCTTCTATGATGACAGAACTGGAAATTGAGGGGAATCAACTTGAAATGACTAAACAAGTTGTACTATATGACTGTACTGTGCTATGAGCAATAGTTGAGATGATTGGCTTTAGAAAAAACTTGGGAAGACTTACATGAAATAATGAAAAGTGAAATGAACAGAACCAAGATAACATCGTATACAAAAACAATCATATCATTTGAAGAATAATTGTAAAAAATCACCTTATTCTAAGTAATATATATATAGACACACACACACACACACACACACACACACACACTCAAATAAAGGACCTATGAAAAAAAGATGCTCTCTAGCTCCAGAGAAAAAAACTGAAACAAAAGTATATACAGTTTGGTTTTACATATATTTACAAATTTATGTCAAATGGTGAACTTCTCTGGTGCAGAATAAGGAAGAGGAAGAAAGGAGGGAAACACTTTGGAACTTAAAATGTAACAATAATTTTTGTTTTAATTTTAAAAATAAGTTATAAAATGAATATTTATTCATGACTATTTTAGCATTCAGTCATAAATAGTCTAGTGCTCAGAATTCTCCTAGAAAACTGAGTCATTGGTGCTAAACTCTTTTCATAATCCTTCTTCAAGTCTTTATTATTATTTGCTTTTTTAATTCCTGGTCTCTTCCAGTTGAACATTAAACCTACTGATGGCCTGAGAGAAAATAGAACAAGAAACTTCCAATATACTCCAACTTAAGCCCAGAAGTTGTAGTAGAATAAAGAAGCAGCAATCCAGTGTGGTCTTCCGTTCATGTTCTGATATTATTTTTCAAATCACTGGAACTATGACATCAAAAACTGAAAAAAAACAAAAGCTGAAGAAAGCAACATCCTATTTCACTCTACAGCTCTCCAACCTGCTTCCTCCTTGCAAAAGAAATCAAAACTGATCATAAGAAAATACAAACTGGAGCCATTCATTGCTATCACCTTAATTTGCTTTTTCTGTATTTTTTAATGCTAAAATTACAGTTCCTTCTTAAAGAAATTTCCTTGTAAATTAAGAATAATTTTTCAAAACCTCATTAGCAATTGAATAAGAAAATGTCACCACTGAATTTTTTTTAATCTGATTTTAATTGAAGACCAAATAGTTAAACTAATATCTCACTATAGCGATAGAATTTCTTGCCCCAAGCTTCTATATTGCTCAGGTGAATGGGGGAAAAAAAAGTGAAAACATTGCTTAGATAAAAAGTATATTTCAACAGACATTTATTTATTCTCTAAATGGCTCCTTAAGTATGAAGCCATAGGACAACAAAGCTATGTCAAAGTTTAAAATCCCTACCACTCAAGGCATATCAAAGTACAAAACTAATAAAGAAAGTAATTAGGAGATTATCATTTGGGTAGTAAGGATTGAAGTCCCAACATTTATCAGTTGAATGCTTTTTCATTCGTATTTCTTAGCAAAGTCTAGAAAGTACTGCTAGCATATGCAGGCAACTGCTAACAAGTTTTTATGTATTTCAGTAACTGCCTAATGCTATGAGAAAATCATTTCCTTTAGGGAAGTTGTGAAGACTGAGTAAAAGTATCCTTTCCAGAAAAGTGGCAAAAAACATATAAAATTTCCATTAGATTAGACAGGCCCACTTACCTGCTGGCTAGACTGAGCAATTCATGTTTATCTGCCACAGCTGATTTCTTTTCTAGCTCCCACATTAGTACGTTGATCAGATGTGAATTTTTAATTATAATCGGTACTTCTTCAAACATGTGCTCAAAGGTGATGTTTGCCTTTTTCAATCTGTGAAACAAGTTAAAAATATTTCAGTCTTTATGGTCATAAATAAATGTTAAAATCGCTTGTATTTTAACATTTTTATTCCATTTGGCTTGCTATCCCTTGGAGTTAATGTTGGTTATAATACCACCCCCAAAATGGGTAGGGATTATTCTAAAGGCCAATCAAAAGACAAATTATTAGGATAATTAAATATTAGGTTATTAGAGTATTTATACAGTTTATAAACCTAGCAATTTTACTTAGTCCTTCCCTTCCCAATAGATATCTTTAAAATAGTGCCAGAAATAATAAAATTTTAATTTCATAGTCACTTAAACTTAGAAGTCTATATTTACAACATGAAAAAAACTTAAATTATTTTTTATGCAACAAGAAATAGGTTAGTACTCAATAATTTAATCTTAAAAGCCTATCAAAAGAAGCCTTCAAAGGAAAAGAAATTAACAATTAATAGAAAGACTAAGTACTTGAAATTAGACATAAAATAGTTGAGAATACTATCAGTGCAGTATTAAGGAAAGTTTGTAATAACATTTCTTAAAGAATGTTTTTCATTTCAAATTCTTTCAATTTTAATTTCTCTAAGAGCTCACTGATATTTAAAAATCTACTGATATCTCTTCACTATCTGGGAAGCTATATTATTTCCCCCATATTAATTGTGTTTACTCAGGAAATAAATTCTATAACATGCAAAAATTTCACTATTCTGGAGGAGAGGGAAGTACAGGGCAAAAGAACATTTTGAGTGCTAAGACAAAAAAATGAAATGTGAAAATATGGAAAAAGTTCTAATGCACAATACAAGAGAATGTTATGACTAAGTGGAATTACAAAGCACCAATATTGATAAGCTAATTCCTATTCCAACTACCAACCTGATTTAAAAAATTCTCTAAAGCTTCTCCTACACAATATTTTTAACTTAAGCCTTTTAAAAGATCATTTATGTCTTCTTCCAGTCTGTTAGCTGACCGAGAATGAATTCAACACACCAGAAAAGACTGTCTGGTCATTCTTCACATCTCCCTTCATTCCATTCAATTCAACCCAACCAAATTCAGTGATTCATTTCTATGAATATATAATTTAATTTAATTTAATTAATTGAAATTCTTCTTAGAAGAGACATTCTGTGAAGGAGATACTAAATTTGGAAAGGGAGAAAGGGGTTTGTGCTAAGTAATTTTGACAGCCTCTACTACATATAAGGTAAATCCAGTATATCAAATTAACACCTAGATAGTACTAGGAAGTATAAGGTAAATTCATCAAATATTTCAGAAACCAAAATGTTTTAATCCCTTTTTAAAAGATCAAAAAACACTTACGCTTCAGGAGAAAAATCTTTCTCTTTACAAACTTCCATCAGTTT
Source organism: Sarcophilus harrisii (assembly GCF_902635505.1). Lineage (NCBI taxonomy): Eukaryota > Metazoa > Chordata > Mammalia > Dasyuromorphia > Dasyuridae > Sarcophilus > Sarcophilus harrisii. The sequence goes on from NC_045426.1 coordinate 602,352,123, forward strand.
AGGAGTCAGCCTGTATGCCTTCAATGACAGAGACCCTTGAGCAGTTTTTATGGGATCTTGAATAAGAAAAAGAATAATTACCCCCCAAAAAAAAAAAAAAAAATCTGCCATCATTCTTTGATTCATTCTAAATGAAATCTACTACTTTCCACAAAATTATTTTGCAAAGTAGATATACAAAAGAGAAATCAATCTGACTATAATTCAGAATAGAAAAAAAGAATGTAAGCAAGTACATGATAACTAAAAACTACAAAGTATAAGATATGTAAATGGAGCAAAATATCTTTCTGTAGAAAGAAAAAAAATCATTTGAATTTATAATTTTCTGCAATTAAAAAAATACCACCTTTTAAAGATGTATTATTTTCATCTTAAATAAAAAGGAAATCAATTTAAATATGAAAATTATAGTAAACAGTTCCTTAAAAAATAAGTTATATCTAAATTTATGTGTCCTGCTAGCTATTTCTTCTATATTTTTAACCTGATTAAATCTAGACTGCTTAAATGAAAGTGATTTCAAAACAAAGATCACAGAGATTAAGAATGCTGTCTTGACATTGTCTCTTTACATTGAGGGGAAATAATTTTGTTAAAACTAACTGTTTAAAAACTCCTACAATAAGGAAGCTTAACACTTGGAGCATGATAATGGCTCAGGCAAGCCAATATTAGACTAAAACCTGTGTTAACATTCATGTTGTCTGAAACTTAACACAGTGAAACTTTTAGCAATAGGTGATAAAATGAAAACCAAAATAGACTGAAACAAGTGGAAAATTCATCAAGGTCTGATGATGCAATGTTTCCAGCCAATATAAGTACACTTTAACAACTTGTTCTTTACTGTAATCCAATTGTTAACATACTGAAACAATTTTGGGGCAGCTCATAAGATTGATCGTATTCATTAGTATTTTTTCTGACAGATACTCAGGACGTTACATTTACTTCTCAGCTGGAAACTATATGCAAGTCTGCCAGATATGGCAAACTGTGAGTGTTTGGGGAGGGGGAGGCTATAAAGCTGTTAAATTGCCTACGGTTCTGATACAGCACAGAACATCTGGTCTGGAGAGCTTGAGGAAACACCATTAAACAGGCAGAAAAGAAAAAAATCTTTGTGCTAAGAAACAGTCCAGGTTTTGTACACTCCTGTCAGAGGTATTAAAAAAAAAAATCTTGGCAAGTTGTGTTATGATTGGTCAGTCACGTACAGAGCCAGACACTCTAGCAATCGGGGTTTGTTAGACATCTGGTCTAGTTCCACTAGCCCCTTCAACAAGGGAGGGGAGATGGAGGAATAAAAATGAAGCAGCTACTCCAGCATTCCAAAACATACACATCAGGGCTCTGATAGCAAGAAAAATAAACAGAAAGAAGGAAACCCTGTCTAGACTTAGCTGCTGCTGAGGCTGCTGCAGACACAGGGTTGGTATTTACTTCAGAGGGCCTGCCAGGCTACTCTTATAGACAAAAAAGACAGAATGCAAAAATAGTAGTAATAATATTAAGGGAGAAAAGAATAATAAAGAAAAATTTCTACGAACCATAAATGAGAACTACAGACTCTTCAATTGCATGTTGGTAACTGAATTGGGAATCCAGAAGAGCACGGGTTACAAAAGAGCCATAGTATGTAGACTGGTACCAACCAACATGAAGATGATCGATATTTACATGACGAAGACTGCGCATCATTTCCATCTGATATTGGACTAAATAAAAAGACACAGCATTAAATTTTTAAACCACACAGAAATGCAACTACATTACACAAAAGCATCTAAAACAAACTAAATGAAATATTCAAAGCAGCACTGTCCATTTCCAGATCTTTTTTTAAGGTCAATTTATTTAATGCACTTGATAAAAAGATAACTGAATATCTTTGAATTTCTTATTATTTCACTGACAATATTTCCTTCCTTTTTAAACAGTAACATGAGATTTTGAGTTAGGAAACAGTAAGAAAATAATATGATATTAATATAATGCAAATATATAATTATTAAACTAGTTAACTTAATTCTCAATAACTTGATGTAAATAATTCAAGAGGAAAATTTTCATGTATACAATTAACTTGGGCTCAAAGTTTCACTGAGGGTTATAAATGAGTTCTACCTGTTTTCCCCCCACTACTTATGTACAACAGAAAAGTTGAAACCATAAGAGGAAGCAATGTATACTAAGCTGATTGAAAAAGATTTTAAAAAATCAGAATTCCTTTTTGTCTTCATCTGGTGCCCCCTACTGCACATACTGATTTTTAAAAAATTCTTCATATTTGTTACTGTGTGCTCATCAGCGTAGCAAGTTATAAAGAATAAAAGAAAATTACCAATGATCTGAACATATTAACTAAGAAAATATTGTATACAGACATTTTAAGTCTATAATGTGCTGAACACATTATATGTAATAGTCTACTTAACAAAGAATTAAGTTTCAAGAATTAGAAAGTTGAGCAGTTCAAAACCGCAGTCTACATTCTTTAAATACACTGAGAAAAATAATCTTAAGATTGTGAAATAATTATTTTTATTAATTTCTAAATGCATCAAAACTAAATTTTGATGATGTCTACATCTTCAACCAAGAACTAAGAATTTACTGGAAAATTTTGCAAAAGGTTTATAACACACTGGAGTCAAATGGGGAAAAAAAAAATTGCCCTTCAAAACTTTAAACTAGAGCCTCTGATTGTGGAGGGTAAAAAAGTAGTCAAAGAATGCCTTAAGTTACACAAAAAAACCTCTCTATGGAGTGGACAATTCTTCCCCCCACCCCCATCAGACAAGGCTAAAAATTTGCTTATTGGTATTTCCCAGTTGATTCACTGAACTATTTGAGAATAAAATGTATATTACTATTTTAAAAAAATATTCTTTTCATGCTCATTAAAAAAAAATCTAGCAGAGCATAAAGAGTCTTTTTGACTCATTAGGCTATGACAAAGATTTCAGATTTCTCATTTAAAGGCTGATTTCACAGAGCTTCTATCTAATACAGTGTTTTTTCAAAGGAATTAGAAACATGCCTAAAGATTTTCCAAGTTCCAATGTTTGTAACTCTGAATATGAATATTTTTCTTAAAAAATAATACATAATTATGACCTTTGAACAAAAAACTGAATTCATTAACTGGTCTTATATCCCAAGGAAGATATCAAAAGAATAAAGTCCCTATATATTCCAGCCATTTATTTGGTAATAGAAAGAATTAGAAACAAAGTAGATGCCCTTTGATTGGGGAATGGCTAAACACACTATGGTATATAAATGTAATAGACAATTAGTACATTGATGTACTAAATGCACAATACCTAAATGAACTGATGCAGTTAAGTATACAGAGCCAAGAAAACAATCTTTAAAATAACTACAGCAATGTAAATGGAAATAACTACACACATAATCAACAACAAAAAAATAAAAACTGATTGGGACAAAATTATAACGATCAAGTGGGACTCAAATGAAGAGAGAGGAAAAGACATTTCTAGTTCCATTTCACTCTTGCAGAAGGTAGGATGTCTACAGTTATTACACAGTTATTATTACTTTTTGTTTATTTTTGTTTTTCAATGTCTCAGTCAGTTGTACCAATTTTTTTTTTCTCTTAAAAAATAACTATTTTTTATATGGGATAGCTATTTGGATGGGAGGGGGAAAAGATGTTGGGAATACCTACAATGATATAAGAAACAGAAGATATCCAAAAAAACTTATTTATACTCAGCTATCTGAAGTCTTTTTGCTATGTTTTATGCATTAAGTAAATCTAGGCATACCCAAAATGGCAGTACATGTAAGCATGTTTGCTAACATTACAATGAATTTGTCTTTATGAGGAGGAAATTTTCAAATGGCTTGGTAATTCTATGATTTGAAACAGTTCAATAAATGGCAGGAAAAATTGTGTACTCTAGTAAATATAATAAAATTATAATTAGTTTCAAAAAATTAAGTTAAAAGTCTAGAACTAGTGACAGTTGAAACAAGGGTTAAAAAGATATTTGAAAAAAAAATTTAACCTACTAAACAAAACTCCAGAGTACTCCTAATTAACCATTCATATACAAAATTCAATATTTACAATGTAAGCAGAGTTTTGTTTAGCATTGCTTTGATCGTCTAACTACAAAACATCACAAATATAAATCTTCTAAAATGTTAGGAGCTAGAAGAGACAAAGTAGGGTCTCTACTAAGAAATATTTTTTTTTGTCCCTGAAAATGTCCAATCTCAGAGCTTTATATGGGAACTCCCTACCTCACTGTCTCAATTTAGCCTCCACAAATTATCTGAAACTGAGAGCTTAAGTAAACTTGCTCATTAATGATAACAAAACCAATGAATAAAATTATAGGCAGGTCCTTCCCACCTGCAAATCCAACACTGTAAATTACACCTTAATATCTCTTTTAAAATAAGGTATAACTTTTAAATATGTAGAACTTAAAATTAATCATAAATTTAAAAATTCAAAGCAAACTAAGATTACTACAATATTTAGTCAAGAAAATTGAGGCCCCCGAGTGAAATGATTGCTAATCAGAAGCAAAACTGTTATTAAATTCAGGTCATCGAAACCTAAGAGGTCAGAGATTCTTGGAAGAGTTAAAGTAAATTGGTTTTACATAACTGTAACTCATTGTTTTGTACAACATGTTTTCATTATGTTCACTTAGATGAGGAAACTGAGGCTCAGAAGGGTGAATCTTTGATCATCAATCATTAGGAATAAAGTTATTTTCCAAGATATCTAGCCAATCTGTTCCAACAATGATGTGAAATTATCATTTACCCCATACATTAAGCACCTTGTGCAAAAGCGATTTTTACTTATATCTAAGGCCCTATTAATATTAAAAAGAGAGAAAGAAATATTCTTGTATGATACTTTTCAACATTACCTACCTTTTCCCTTAGCTGGCAGTTATTTCTGCTTTAACTACTTGCTCCCACCTTAACACCAATCCCTTGTCTTAGCATGCACATTTTTGTCAAGTCAATCTAACCACTGTTGGTTATATCTTGATTTTGCCTCCGTAAAACTCTAAGGCCAAAATAATATATATAAATGTAAATATGTAAATAAATGTAAATATATATAAATGTAAATAAAATAATATATATAAATGTAAATTCAAATGTACATAATGAAACTGCCAATGCCTTGGTAAATGTAATCTAAAGACCTAACTACCCTGGAGTTTGCCGGTTAATCAAAGGGGATAACATACCTAAAAGAGTACTTTGGTACACTTTGGTCTCCTGTACAAACTTTAAATGAGAATTCTGTGTAAATTCTGCAATTAAAATTCCAAAAGAGAGCTGCTGATCTATTCCCCACAATTCCCACCATCAAACAATGATTTTTCTAAAGTCTATTCACAAAAGACCTCCTCCTGGGAATTAAAGAGTCTGTCTGAAAAGGTGATTCTTGAAAGGTAAAAATAATTTTTATAAATAGTGATCCATGGTGACACATATTATGACAAGTTTCAATGTAAATGTACTTTCAAAAGTTCCTTGGATTTAACAGAGAAGGGACTTTATATTCACTATAAATATCTTGCTTTTAAAAAAAGACATTTTCATATGGAAGCATTAAACTTCTTTTAAAGTAGTTATATAGAGTTCTTTCTGTCTCTACTCCTATCCTTCAGAAATTTAACATAGTGAAAAGTATGCTAGATTTTGAAAATTAGAACCTGAGTTCAAATCCCAGCTGAACCACTTAAAACCTGTGAAGCCTGGAAAAATCACTTAATTTTAATATCTTTCATCTTCAGGTTTCCCATAAAATGAGACTGGACTAGAGGGAACCTGTAAGATCCCTTCCAAATATTATTTTTAGAGAACTTCAAGACCTGTAAGCCATATTTGTACTCAGGGAAGTAGCATTTCAAAGTAATTGGAATAATAAATAGTGCTGCTATTTCTGAAATGGCAGTGATTATGTGACAATATAAGTTCAACTGTTCCCAAACTTTTACAATTTTAAGCACAAAAGTTATATTCAGGAGAATTTGTGGTCAGCTATTTTCAAATATCTACTTGGTATTGAAGAATGGGAAGCTCCACCCACTACTAAATGGGTATATCTTTTGATACTATTAGTAGATTGCCTAGCATTCTTGATGCTGACAGAGTCAATGTGCTGGCTTTACTGTTACTGTTATATATACCTGTGAAACTTGAGGGTCTATCAGTGCCAGGCCAAAAAACTGAACTTCTTCCACTTGAATTGTCTTAGGAGGATTCTGAATATTACTTGGCAAGACACTGAGGTTCTCTTTCAAGGCGAATTTTGCTTGCTAGATTTCTTTCTTAAGGACAAGAACTTAAACCAAAACCAATCTGATTCTAATTGGCCACCAATAGGTCCTAGGCCAAGTTCCATTTGGTCATTGCCTGGGTCCTCATCAACTGAGACTGAATGTAAATGCCAGTCATTTCTGCTTTGGCTAGAAACATAAGGGTCTTCCTCTTCCAGATTCATTCATTCACTTATTTATTTATTGAGATTTTTTTGACCTAAGCTAAGGAGGAGATTCTTGCCTCAATTGTTACCTAGCCTGAATCACTGGAGTGATGCAGCCTCAGTCAAACAGAAGACTTTATCTTAAAAAGGCCAAGTTCTCCCATTTTATCCAGGGCCATCTCCAGTTGTCTTGATCTAAATCTTGCCACTGGATCCACATGGATACAGCTTCTAGGGGAAATACAGCAGTAATCCTGAGATCCCTTGACCTTAGATCTAAATCTTGCCACTGGATCCACATGGGTACAGCTTTTAGGGGAAATACAGCAGTAATCCTGAGATCCCTTGACCTTAGAGTGCTATTGTTCTAACAATCTGTCTGTCATTAATCATCTTCTGGCCTTAGGAATAGTAGTATAGCACAGTCCTACAAACATTGCTGACTGTCAGAAAGACAATCTGTTAGTAAGTGACAACCAAGTTCCTGAAACAAAAGTGAATAGCCCACCCCTTAAACTTACCTGTAAAGTCATATAGTTAGCAAAAAAGTAACACGAAGCTTTGGTCTCTCTAATTTTGTCCTATAGAGTTATCTTGTTATTCCTGGTTCTTTGCTAAATCCTTCTGGAATTTAAGTCTGCTTCAACTGGCATTACAACTAAAGTAAACTTTGCCTCTTAACTTGGAGTCCATACTCAAATCTGCAAATTCTTTTGAGGTAAATCATGACACTGGTCTACCAACTTTTTGGAATGTCCTTTTGAACCTCAACAATGGCATCACCTTCCTAATGTCATGGTCTTCTTTGAGAATGAAGGACAAACAACAGCCAAGTATTCAAATTACTACAGAGTGCACAACTCTTGATGGACTGGTCACACAGCCCAAAAGGCAAATGCACACTTATGTAAAAGAATATTTTATGAAGATCTCAATAAGGCAAACACCCACATGATCAGAAAAAATAGTTCAAGGACACTAAAACTTTAGGATTGTAAGACATGGGATGTGCTGGCACAGGATAGTCACATGAAAGAAGGCACCATGAACAAAGCAGAATAGCAATAGCACAAATAAAATATGAATTGTGCAAATTCAGAGACATCTCCATCTGAAAATGTTCTGATGATTACTTGTGCCTGACTTGTGGTAAAGCCTTCCAAATTCACATAGGATTGATCAGCCAATGTATTGTGACCCCAATACTGTGATGTCACTAGTTCTCTTCAAAAATGAAGAATGAACAGCAACTACGAAATCTAGACCAGATATCAAAGGAGAGGAAGAACAGAAATGATGAAAAATTTGCAGAGACACAGATTTTGAACACCAACAATGGGGGAACTTGTTTTCTTTGACTATGAAGGTCACATTTATTACATTTATTACAAGGTTAACATCCGAGAGAAAAAGGAAAAAGAACATGGAAAACCAGGTGGGAGGCAGAAAAAAAAATGCTTGTTGATTAAGAAATAAGATGTAATTAAAAAGAACAGATGGGCAGAAATAAGACCAAAAGGAAGGCAAACATAAATAAAAAGAAAAAAGAAATTTTCACAGAAAGTACATATTTTTTGAATTAATGATTGCTCCTTGGAAGCATATATAAGAGGTCATAGACAACTTTGTGAAAGCAATTTGGTGCTAGGAATAATGGTTTTGCTTCTCATAATGATGTCCTTTTACCTACACACTCTTACTAGCAATTTTCATTATTCTCATCTGAATTAATGACAAAAAATGTTTAAGTGATAGACTATAAATGGAAAGAAGTGACTATTAGACTAAAAACAAATTACAAAACATCTTTTCCAGAAAATTATGGCTTCAAATTTGTAATATCAGGTAACATAAAACCAAATTTGTTAGTGTTCAAGAGTAGGAAACTGTCGTGCTGGTTTTAAGTAAAATAATAATAATAATAATAAATTTAGAATTAAACTCTTTCCACTAAAGGAGAAGAGCAAGTAAGTCAATGAATTGCAAAAACAAGCTATTCACTATCACTGAAGCAACTAAGATTATGAACACAAAGCAGTAATTAGAAGCAACTGAGTAAGTGCTTAAAAAAATTGGAAGGGCTTTAAAAGTGAGCTTCAGTTTTACACTAACCTACAACCTCTACAACACTGAGTAGCTCTTTGCATAGCATGGCACCAAGACATTCATATTTACTTAAAAAAAAAAAAAAACACCACTACCAACAACAACAAAGAAGCAAAAAAAAAAAAAAAAAAATTGTGTGTATATGTGTGTGTGTGTGTGTGTGTGTGTGTGTGTTTTGGCAACGGTAAATTTTTAAAATCTAACAATTTAAATGAACCTGGATTTGTTAGAAAAAAAAAAATCTGGCTGAGTAACTATCATTTTTTAAATTTAAGTTTTAATATATGTAGCTTAGATAAAACAGGAGCATGCAATGAAATGAAAGTATATAATCTATCATCTAATAATAACTATATAAGATAAAATAATTAGAAATATTGAATAAGAAAGCCTCATCTTCACTCAAGTTTAAAAAAAAAAAAAAAAAAAAAAAGCCCGATGCCTTTTTGTTTCTCTATCCAGCTCTGTAATTTCCTTCTTTTACCCTCAATCTCAACCAGACATACTTTAAAATAATAAAAAGAAAAAAAATGCCCCCTTCCTTTTATTTAATACATCTACTTTAGAAAATCATTTTCTTATTATAAAGTAGGAAGAAACTATTGAATATACTTGACTCAATCTAAAGAGGAGTAATGGGTGGGTGGGTGGGGGAGACAATACTCACTAACCTAGCAAAGCGCAATGAAAGTGAATCAATAACAGAGATGCCCTACTAAACTGGTGGAAAGGGCTATCCCAAGCTGAACATCTATGAAACACATGTAAGCCAAAGAAAAATAATAAAATGAGCTATATTTTACAAGTTACTTCTTAAGGAATTCTTCAAAATACCTTAGTCAATTTCAGGAACTCATTATTTGCATAAGCTAAGTGGTTATTTAGTCATTTGAAATTTGTAAATGAATCGAATGAAATTTATAAAAAGTAGATCAAAATTACTTGGAAAAGAAATATCTAATATTGTCAATTTGATTTTTAAGTGAATTAAATTTTGCTTAAAGCTTTTCTTAAATTGAATAGGACTGTGTTAAGCCCTATTCAAACATCTCATTTGATCCTCACAACAACTGTGTGAAATAGATATGTTTATCACCTTCATTTTAGAGTTGAGGAAACTGAGGCAAACAGAGCATAGTTCAGCAAGTGTTTGAGGCTACATGTGATTTTGGGTCTTCCTAACTCCAGGTCCAGAAGTCTGGCCACTATATCTCTATTTATCTCTAGGTGATATAAAACTAACCACTAATAAAATTCAACATAATTATCTAATTATCATAATTAACAATTAAGAGACTACATGCTAACAGTCTATCAAATAGAAATGCTTCTAAATAGTTCAAAACTTTCAACAAAATTTCACAACTTCCTTTTAAAAACTGCATCGTACTTCACACATATAGTTCAATTGCAACTGTAATTTCCAAGGGGACTAAATTTATATGTAATCAATAATAATCTTATCATGATATCAAGAAATGAGTTTTAGATGATCTTATTAAATGAATATTAAATATAAAGTAAAGTGCTGGGCATGAGAAATAATAGACAAATCATTTATTAGAATAAAAGCTCCTCCAAAGACGATGGATAATTTAAAGAATTCTAAATTAATAAAGGTTAACTGTTTCCCAAAAGGAAAACATCTTGGGCCATGGTGATATTTTTAACAGAACTACTCAAGTGCTGGATATTAATGGGATTAAAGATGACCATGAAGGTCAGCAGGGAGATGAATAATCCCGATTAAGTGTTACTGACTCAGTCAGAATATTTAGATGGCCTAGTTATCAAACTGCATACCCTTTGATCCAGCAGTGCTACTATCGGGCTTATACCCCAAAGAGATACTAAAGGGAAAGGGACCTGTATGTGCCAAAATGTTTGTAGCAGCCCTGTTTGTTGAATATTTAGATGGCCTAGTTATCAAACTGCATACCCTTTGATCCAGCAGTGCTACTATCGGGCTTATACCCCAAAGAGATACTAAAGGGAAAGGGACCTGTATGTGCCAAAATGTTTGTAGCAGCCCTGTTTGTAGTGGCTAGAAACTGGAAAATGAATAGATGGTCATCAATTGGAGAATGGTTGGGTAAATTGTGGTATATAAATGTTATGGAATATTATTCTTCTGTAAGAAATGACCAGCAGGATGAATATTTAGATGGCCTAGTTATCAAACTGCATACCCTTTGATCCAGCAGTGCTACTATTGGGCTTATACCCCAAAGAGATACTAAAGGGAAAGGGACCTGTATGTGCCAAAATGTTTGTGGCAGCCCTGTTTGTAGTGGCTAGAAACTGGAAAATGAATAGATGTTCATCAATTGGAATATGGTTGGGTAAATTGTGGTATATGAATGTTATGGAATATTATTCTTCTGTAAGAAATGACCAGCAGAATGAATACAGAGATGATTGGAGAGACTTACATGAACTGATGCTAAAGTGAAATGAGCAGAACCAGGAGATCATTATATACTTCAACAACGATACTGTATGAGGATGTATTCTGATGGAAGTGGATTTCTTCGACAAAGAGAAGATCTAACTCGGTTTCAATTGATCAAGGATGGACAGAAGCAGCTACACCCAAAGAAAGAACACTGGGAAATGGATATAAGTTGTTTGCATTTTTATTTTTCTTCTCAGGTCATTTTTACCTTCTGAATACATCTCTTCCTGTACAACAAGAGAACTGCTCAGTTCTGCACACATACATTGTATATAGGAAATACTGTGCCATATTTAACATGATAGGACTGCTTGCCATCTGGGGGAGGGGGTGGAGGGAGGGAAGGGAAAAGTCGGAACAGAAGTGAGTGCAAGGGATAATGTTGTAAAAAATTACCCAGGCATGAGTTGTCAATAAAAAGTTATAATTTTTAAAATATATATATTTAGATGGCCTCTGGGGAACAGGAAAGATTGAGGGAGGAAGGGAGGAAGGATAGTAAGGAAAGAATATCCTCTGAAACCTATCACTGAATTTAACAGATTGGGCAAACACTGAAGTATACACAAGTTTCAGGCCTCTGTTCTGGCATCAGTGTTAACAAGTAGCACTTCCTAGAGAATGCTTCCAGCCCTCTTTTATAACAGTACCATGTGACAACCAGCATGAAGGCCCTGGTCCTTCATTTAGCTGGACAAAACTTTCACTGTGCTATTCTTCTAATAGGATGTTTGCCAAACCACACATACATTTCAGACAATGTTGGAGGCAAGTAGAATTTAGAAGAAGCAGATTCAAGCAAACATCTTTTGCATTTGAAAATAAGTTAAAATGGGTTCTCTGTACACTCAGAACTATGATGTGTATGGATTATTTAAAACGTCTGCATTCTGTCCACTAGCATGCATCAAATATTCATTAATTCACCCCCAAATAAATAAATACATCTGTTATTAATACCACCCATATGATCGCCTAAGAATTTTATTAAGCATTCACTGTTTCTCATTAAAATATCCCACACAAATTCTCATGTACCTAGGTAATTAGTCATTCCATTCAACAAGCATCATAAATACAGTCTTTCTCCTGTAACATTAGTGGACTTACAAAACATTTTTAGAAAAAGAACTTCATTTTGTTCCTGGATAATTCTCCTTTAAAGTGTTAATGAGTTCTGACAAATAATTCACTTGCCAAGTAGCAAGCAATATGGACAGCAAGTGAAGCTATGCTTTACTTATATTTTGCAGGACAAGAGGAAGGGATTTTGTATTTCAAATTCCATTTTAAAAAGTTCTGAAAAAATACCAGAAATGAAAGAGTTTTTTGTAGTTGTTTCCAAGTTGGACCTTTCTCAAGACATAAATATTATGTGTTATGTAAATATTGCAAGAGATTCATACTGAGCTTTTTCAAAGCAAATAACTCAAGATATCCTTGCAAATCTATTTCATTTTAGCTACTGGTGTTAAAGCTACAAATTTATTGCTGTCAATTACGAAAGTATATGAGTAGGTTGAAGATGAAATGAAAAAGTCGGTCATTAAAAATGTCATGAGATCTGTTTCTTCACTCAATTTCAATTTCTGAAATTCTACCTAGGGAACACAGAAACAAGGAGTTCACTTACCATGGAGAGCTCTCATTTATAAAACACCACGTTAACCATGTTTCAGGTAAAATGGATCATTCTGATTAAATACAATTCATGTTTTAGCAAAAATAAAACCAGCATCACAAATTTTCACAACAAATTTTGCTGATAAAAGTCTCATTTTTAAGATACAGGGGAAACTGATTTGAATGTAAAAGAATAAAAAAATCTATTCCCTAATAGATGAAAAACCAGGTTAAAAACAGGCAGCTTTTAAAGGAAGAAAGTCAAGCTATCAAAAAAATGATATAAAAACAAAGGGGTGAGGAAGCAGGGAGATGGAGATCATCAAAACCAACCAATTCACTGAATAAACTGAAAACATGAACCACATCACATGCATGCACCCCACCTCATTTCTTTGTAGAAATGGGAGTATCTTCTCATTTCTTTTTTATCGAGTCATGATTTTTTAAAAATACTTTTGCAGCATTCTTTTTTTATTGTTTTATATTTAATCTCTCCATCTAAATGGATCTAATCATAATGTTGTCTTCTAGGCTCTTCATTGCATCAGGTCATATAAATCTTTTCATGCTTCTCTGTAATCAATTCGCTTGAATATATTATATCACAATAATACTTATTACTATTCTATTATAGGATTATAACATGCTATATGTTATATAAACACATGTTATTACATGCTATGTATAACAATACATACCATATTATTAATGTTACTATATTACTTATATCACAATAATATTGTACATTCTTGCATAGCAATTTGTTAAGCCATTTCTCAAATGATGAGCATATACTTTAGTCCCCATACTTAAATAATTAAATATAGATGACTGATAGCAAAGAACTAAAGTTATAATACCTATCAGTCATATCTTTATGTTAGCAAAGAACTAAAGTTATAATACCTAACACAAAGAATACTATTAGTATTTTGGTGCATAAGGGTGCTTTTTTCTTATTAACAATCTCCTTTAAGTATAATCTTAGTAAAGCAACCTTTGGATCAAAGCATATAGAACGTTTTGGTTATTACAGAGTCACAATTCTAAACTGCTTTCCAGAATGGGTTCCCTGCTTTACAATACCAACAAAATTGTATTTATGTGCCTATTTTTTCTACTGACCCTTCAACACTGACTATCTGATCAATTTACTAGATTGTTTTGGTTTACTTTTCTTGTAAATTATTTGAAATATTCTTCCTTTGAGGAGGGGGTTGGTAAGGTAATTGAGGTTAAGTGACCTGACCAGAGGGTCACAAAATTATTTAAGCATCAAGTGTCTGAAACTGGATTTGAATTCAGATCCTCCTTACTCCAGTAGAATATTCTTTCTTATGATTTAACAGTTTGCAGTTATTCTTTTGAGAATTTTGTTTATATCTTCTGAACACTTGTTTACTGGGGAAATGCTTTTGGTCTTCTAAGTTTTCTATGTATCCTGGCTAACATCAAAGTTTTATTAATTGTTAAATCAGGCTGCCTGTTCTCAATCTTTATCCTACTTCATTTGATACTATTGATCACTTTCTCTTCACACATAATTCTCCATTTTAGGTTTCATGGAACTGTCCCTCCAAGTTCGCCTGCCTAGTTTTTCTTAGTTTCTTTTGTTGGTCCATTTTCCACATCACTGCTCTGAACTGTGTCTCTTTGCCAGGGATTCTGTTCTAGGTTCTCTGCATTCTCCTCTCTACATTCTCACTGAGTAATCTCATCGAAATCCTATGGATTTGATTAACTTTATGGTTTACAGGTAGGTTTGAAGGGTGGGCTATTCACTACTGTCTCAGTAATCGGGTTGTCATTGACCAACAATCTGTTGGTTGGTCAGATAATCTGACAGTCAGCAATGTTTATAGGACTGTGCTATGCTATTCATAAGGCCAGGAGACTTTAAAATCATTGACAGATTGTCAGAACAATAGAATTCTAAGGTCAGGGGACCTCAGGATTACTGTTCTATTTCCCCTGAAAGCTGTATCCTATCACCATGACATTCAAGTGAATTGGATTTAAGTGAAAGAAGGCTGTGCAAGGTCACCTGCCTCATTTTCCCCTTCAGAGCCACATGGGTCCAATGGCAAGAGTTAGATCAAGAAGACGACAGGAGATGGCCCTGGATAAAATGGGAGATTTTGGTCTTTTTAAGCTAAGGTCTTGGGGCACCTAGTTGGTGTAGTGGATAAAGTACCAACTCTGAATAGGAGGATTTGAGTTCAAACCTGGCCTCAGACACAACACTTCCTGGCTGTGTGACCATGGGCAAGTAACTTAATCCCAACTGCCTCGCCTTAAAACAAACAAACAAAAAAGAGCTCTGGTCTTCAATAGGTCTTAGTTTGACTGAGACTGTACCCATTCAATTCAGTGATTCAAACTAGGTAGCAATAGAGGCAAGAATCTCCTCTTTAACTTAATACCAAAAAAACTCAATAAATAAGTGATTGAATGAGTCTATCATCTTTATTTAGGTGACTTAAGTATACAAGGTATCCCAAAAGCCTCAACAATTTTAAGCTATATTTAGCCTCATTCTCTCCTTTAACTTTCTGCTCAGCATCTCCAAATGAATTAGACACTTCTCCCTCTAATTTGGTGAAGCTTAATGACATCTTCTCATGACAATGTTTTTAAGCAATTGAATAAATGCAAATTGTTAGCTAACTCTTAATGTAAATAATGATGTTCCTTTCCTTCCTATGCACTTTCATGGACCTCTGGGTAGTTATATAGCACAAGATACCAAATGGGAAAAACATGGAGTAAATATCCTCTAGCTTTTCTTGATGCTTCCTTGAGAGAGGGGGGAAAGAAGCCAATCATCACCTACATTAAGAGGGTTGGTGTCAACCAAATTGGCAAGGATTCCCCTGAATGGACAGGACAGTTTAACATAAGAGAAAATAAAGCATACAGCTTAACATACTATTAACTGGGGCTACTTGAAAATATTACAAATCAAGTAATAGAGATAAGGCAAATTATCAATGTAATACTAGTTAAATAACATATAAATTATTTTCTTTCTTATTTTTCATATTGGTAATCAAGGGAAGAACAGAGGATCTAAACTCATCTATTTTTTCTTCACAATAAATATCCCCAATTCTTTCAAATAATTCTCAGGAAATGGACTCAAGGACTTCCATCATTCTGGTTATCCTCACCTATATGCCTTATCAATGTACTTTCTGAATTGAATAAACACAATATTAAGATGAATTCCAGTAGGAGCAAAGTACATACATATAGTCTTCTTCATCAAGACAGCACCCAAAACTATATTAGCATTTTTGGTTACTCCATTAAATAACTGTTACTAAGCTTGCAGGCCCATAAAACATCCAGATCTTTTTCAAACTGCGGCTAACTAAACCTTAACTAATGAAGTTGGGTTTGTTTTTTTTTTTTTTTTTTTAACGTAAATGTAAGAAATGAATTTGAACTTACTACTTAGATTCAGTCCGATGCTTCATCAAGTTTCCTTTATAGTCCTACTATTATGCCACAGTCTCCTTGAACTATCCTACCTCAGTTATTCTGCCCCAATCCCTAGGTTGCAATACCACCCTTTCCTCTTAATCATCAGGATGTTTGATAAAGAGAAAGATCTTCTATCTTAAGACATCATGACCTCAGACCTGACCTACTTATCAAAATGTCTGGTGCCTCCCCCCATTCTGCCATTGATTTTCTTGATCCCAACTCGATCAGAATATCTGGTGCCTCCCCTCACCCTGTCAGAATGGGATTGATAGTCCGTTCCCACTCTCAGTGCTCTTGCCTCTTCCCCTGCCTAGGTCTAACCCCCCGGTAAACTTGGAGCCACATGTGTATATATACTTCATGGGAAGTACACATTTGCTGCTGGATGCTTAGGACATCAGCCCTGGACGCACCATGCCCCCTGCACAATCTCTCCCTTTCAAATAATATATTAAAAATTCTCTAATCTCTATCTTGCCTCAGTTTCTCCAGCATTATACTACTGTCATTCAATGCTTTAGCTATTTTTCCAAGCTTAGTATCATCTACAAATTTGATGAGCACACCACTGTCAAAACACTTTAGTCAAATCACTGATTTAAATGTTAAACAGCATAGTGCCAAAAACGGACCTAAAATATTATACTGTATAGTTTGTCACAAAGACATTGAAGCATTTACAATTACTCTTTCAATCTAACTATTCAGTTTTCAGTTCATCCATTTCTCCTCATCTTCTATACCAGTATGAGATTTTATCAAAAGATTTGTTAAATGAAATTCTGTAATAACTTCCAAAAAAGAGAAAGAAAAATAGCTCAATCTGAATGGTCTGCTTTTGATGAACCCATGCTAGCTCTTTGTAATCACTGCTTTCCTTTCCAGTTGTTCATTTACCATATATTTAATGACTTCAATTAGAATTTTCTCAGGAATGAAAGTCCTGGCCAACCATGTATAGATTAAACACTGTACCAACACTGATATACTGGCCAACCATGTACAGATTAAACTTTCATTTCAGTTTTGCTCTTCTCCAATTTTATGTTACCCCTACAGTCATCTGCAGTCTTTTACAGCTAAGGAAACAAAGAATGATAGAGATTAAAATGACTTGCAGATATATATATATATATATAATATTAGTGTGATGCAGAGTTCAATCCTGGGTCATCTTCATTCCAAGTCAAGGACTCAAAATAGAAAACTAGATATCTATAGTAGAAAAATCATCTAAAATTAAAAAGATACATTGCCAATTTTTTCTTTTTAATCGAAAGATAAAGTAAGTGAATTATTCTAGTTGTTATTCCACAATGACAAGTGAAATGTGGATTTATTAAAACTTCCATTAATGACAAAGATTCTGAAATTAAAGTAAAAAAGTAAATCAGTAATAGAGCAAAGTATACCAATGATTTTGAAAATATTTTACCAATCAAAGGAAATAAAGCTTACAGAAATAGCCCTTTCT
The DNA here is from genome assembly GCF_902635505.1 of Sarcophilus harrisii. NCBI lineage: Eukaryota > Metazoa > Chordata > Mammalia > Dasyuromorphia > Dasyuridae > Sarcophilus > Sarcophilus harrisii. The sequence continues at coordinate 602,369,772 of NC_045426.1, forward strand.
TTAAAGAACTTACTAATCAAAGAATAATTAAACAGAATGGTTAAACAAACTTTGGTTTAACCAGTTTGGTTACATATATTACATAAGACAATTCAGGATTAAGTTCCAAAATGAGCAGTATTAATTATTTAGGACTTCGAAAATGGAGCTAATAGTACCATCCCTGAAGTCAGGAGGACCTGAGTTCAAATCTGGCCTTGTGACACTTAACACTTGGTTATATGACCCTAGGCAAGTCACTTAACCCCAATTGCCTCAAGAAAAAAAATGAAGCTAATAAACAGGTACACTAATTAAGGTTGTTAGTTCAAAAGGAAAAAGCAGGACAAAGGAAAAACCTACAAGGCATATTTAACAATATCAAGAATTCACTTAAAAATGATAGATAAATGATAAATCTAAGAAAAATTGTCTTAATATTTAAATTTCTAATTACAGAAATTCCAAGTGTGAAGTGTCTATCTTCTTGAATACTGAAAACAAAGATAAGCATAATTACTGAGTAGAAAAAAAAACTGTGAAAAGTATAGTTATATTTATATTGTTTTTGTTTCAATTTCAAACACTGAAAGAATATATTTTATTGCATTTAGTAGCTAAATACTATCACTCACAAAATTTAAAAATTTATAGAGTAAAAAATTCTAAAACATGTTTTTGTAATTATATACATTTAAAATGTTTAAACTGAATGTATCACTAAAGAGTACTCAGATGCTATAATATATTAAGACAACAACAACTTTAGGAGTAATTAATGAACTTGTGAATATCTACTATATGGAACTTCTGATGATAACCTATTTTATTCCCTTAAGCAAAGTATAATTAGTAAGCATAACTCAGAATAAATTGCTCATTAGACAGTTCTGAATCTGTAATTAGATTCATGAAATTAGAGTTTCTACAAAAGGAAATCTCTAACCACTTTCTTTCAAACTCTTCCTTTCAATTCCACATACTGAATGAAAGGAGAAAGGTAGATTAAGTGTATGTAAATTAGTAATAGATTTATTATTTTCTACTGTGTGTCCATGTATGTTCTGAATTTTGAGAAGTGACTTTTACATTCACGGTTTCTAAAAAAAAATTTTTTCAGGATGATACAAAACCTAAACCAGATGGTACTACTCATATGTGCTGTTCATCTACCCTATTAAGTAAAGATTATTATCAGCCTTTCTAAGCTTCGATATTGTCTCTGTCTCTAACACACACACACACACACACACACACACACACACACACACACACACACAGACAGACAGTTGAAGGCCAAAACTGTTCATTGGGGAAAGAGTAAATAGATAAGTACCTGCTACTTTTAGCAGGCATATTCAAGGTTGGCTGCCACCTGAATGGAGAAAACATGCAAAAAGAATCACCTTCAGAAATGAAATGGAGTCAAAAGAGGAATATTTTTAAACCTGAAGAATGTCCTTCATGTTGCCCATAAATTTTTAAATTTAACCTAACTTAATAAAAAAAAATACTTCTATAATTTGTTGTTTAAAAGATATTAATTATTATCCAGTGATTAACAGCTGTCTTGATTCATTTTTTATGCATATGGTATAGACACCAAGAAGGCCACACTAACCACTAGCATACATGACACCACACAAAGATGTTTGAAGTCACAAGGAAAAAACAAAGATTTGTTAATCAATTTAGCAGAATCTATCCTGCCATTTATTTAAAACAGAATTAATTTATGTAGACTACACATTGATGGAAACAAATCAGTTTAGGGAAGGGAAGACTTGATATTAATTTTATCATTCCTCACATATATCTTCAAGAAACACTGAAACTTGAAGATGAAATACTTTTGCAAACAGCCAAAACAAGAATTGGTTTTCTTTGACTTCACATATTTGTTAAAATGGTTTTCTTTTTCCTTTTTTCTCCACTAGGGGAAAGGGAAAAAAGAAGAGATCTTTTTCCTTAATGCAAAGAGAAAAAGGCTTGAAGAATATATAGAAAATAAGCATGACAACTTTAAAAATTACATGTGGGAGGAGTTTTAAAACATTTAAAAGAAAAAGAATACTACAAGATAATTCATTGCTTCATGAAAATTCTCTCTTTTAAAATTTTCTCTTGTATTTTATATATAAAGATTTTATTTAGTGTTTCAAGTTCAAAATAAAATTAATTTAAAAGTGAAATTCTGTCAAAATTGATCACTGAATAAAAGCAATACAGGTGAGTTAACAGAAAAATCCCATTCATTTAGCAAAAAGGTTTTTATTTTTAGTGACATAATCTGGGGCAATGAAATGGTACAATGAAGGTGGTGCAACAGATAGCCTGTCAAGACTAAGTTTGGAAGATTTACCTTATTTAGTTCAAATTTGGTCTCTGACACACTAGCTATGTGACCTTGCACAACTCACTTCACCCATTTGCCTCAGTTGCTCATCTGTAAAATGAACTGAAGAAGGAAATGGCAAAACAACTGCAATATCTTTGCCAAGAAGATCCTAATAGTGTCATGAAAAGTTGGAAATGAGTGAATATCTGAACTGAAAATGATTGAATAACAGAACTATAATTTTGAATAAGATTTGGGAGTGTTCCTTAAATAAGTCAAACAGTTCCTTATGTAATAAATCTTGTAATTACACATATTTAGAATCCTGTCAATGTTAGACTGAAAATATGCATATTCATTCTTTCAGAAGTCCAAACCTAAGAGATATATTATGGTTAAAAATTAAAAAAAAACATGCATGGCTGATATTATTTTAGATTAGGCTTCTCATAAATGGGGGGAGGGAGGGAAGGAAACAAGTATAATACAAATTACATGTAAGAAAATAAAATGTATATATTATCTGGCATTTTTTTAAACCAAAAATTATAAGAACAATTTATCAATAAGATACAACATATCGAGGCAGAACCCAAGATGATACCTTAGCAGATTTTGAGGATGGATAAAGTAGCAAAATTAAAAATTTATGAAGCTTAATATTGGTATATTCACTTAATCTTTTATTGTCATTTGATGAAATAACCAGTTCACTGAAAGAGACACAAATAAAGCTGATGAAATAGGACTACTAAAAATAACATCAACACTACAAAACACATACCCTTAAACCAAGAAAATGATTTGTTATAATGCTCTGTTCTGATGGGCAAAGATAAAAAATTTCTCTTATCTAACAATGTAGAAAATAAAAATTTTTAAAGTATCATTTATAAATATAACTTATATTTAATTTAATTTATTTACTTATTTTGTGTATTTATATGTTTATACATATTTATATGTGTAATATATAAATATATATTTATAAACTTATAGATTAATTCATTTTATTTATTTAAATATTTTAATTAATATAAAATAAAATATAAATAAATAAATATAGAATTTGTGATTGGCAAAGATTTAGAACTTCTCAATGAAAATAATATAGTACCATGGGTGATTGTGAGGAGGTATTTAAGATAAAAAAAAAATACTGTCTGGGAGACTAATCATGGGAACCAGTTTGAAAATCAAGGGCTAGAACTTTTATTTTAGGAACTATCAAAGTAACTCAAGGAAATTGTTAAATAAAAGCCACTATAAAGGACAACACTAAACCCATCCCACCCCCCAAAAAATATGCTAAATACAGCCTCAAAGTAACAAAAATACAAACCACCTGACTATGTGTGCACTAGTAGCAGTATAGCGTGATTTTAAATATATCTGGTATTATTAATTCAGCAAATGGAATTTAAATAGAATATTATTTTGGTATCACAAAAAAAGGATTTCTATTAAGCCAGAGGATTTAATCACGCAAAAAAGCATAATTGAAACAACAAGGTGATAGGCATTGTGCTAGACCTCGAGGATACAAAGATTCTGTCTTCAAGGAGTTAAGACAAGTACATGGAAGTATAAACAAAATACATACAAAGCTAATAAAAAGTAACCTTGGGGGGTCAAGAAAGGATTCCTATACAAGGTCTTGAAGGACCACCAAAAAAAAAAAAGTAGGCAGAAGATACATTTCAAGAATGGTGAAGAACAGTCTCAAAGGTATTGTGGCAGAAAATGAATGTGGCAAAAAGCCAAATGGCTAGGTTAAGTAGATAAAACAGGATTTAAAGGAATGCCTCAGACTCATACACAGGGAATAGTGAAACAAACTGGTATTTGAATGCAATGGATTATGACTACACCTGCACAAGATGATTTCAGAAAATCTTTTTTTTTTTTTTTAATTTAATAGCCTTTTACTTACAGGTTATATGTATGGGTAACTTTACAGCATTAACAATTGCCAAACCTCTTGTTCCAATTTTTCACCTCTTACCCCCCACCCCCTCCCCCAGATGGCAGGATGACCAGTAGATGTTAAATATATTAAAATATAAATTAGATACACAATAAGTATACATGACCAAACCATTATTTTGCTGTACAAAAAGAATCAGACTCTGAAATATTGTACAATTAGCTTGTGAAGGAAATCAAAAATGCAGGTGGGCATAAATATAGGGATTGGGAATTCAATGTAATGGTTTTTAGTCATTTCCCAGAGTTCTTTCTCTGGGCGTAGCTGGTTCAGTTCATTACTGCTCCATTGGAAATGATTTGGTTGATCTCATTGCTGAGGATGGCCAGGTCCATCAGAACTGGTCATCATATAGTGTTGTTGTTGAAGTATATAATGATCTCCTGGTCCTGCTCATTTCACTCAGCATCAGTTTGTGTAAGTCTCTCCAGGCCTTTCTGAAATCATGCTGTTGGTCATTTCTTACAGAACAATAATATTTCATAATATTCATATACCACAATTTATTCAGCCATTCTCCAACTGATGGGCATCCACTCAGTTTCCAGTTTCTAGCCACTACAAAAAGGGCTGCCACAAACATTCGTGCACATACAGGTCCCTTTCCTTTCTTTATGATCTCTTTGGGATATAAGCCCAGTAGTAACACTGCTGGATCAAAGGGTATGCACAATTTCATAACTTTTTGAGCATAGTTCCAAACTACTCTCCAGAATGGTTGGATTCGTTCACAACTCCACCAACCAAATGCATCAATGTCCCAGTTTTCCCGCATCCCCTCCAACAATCATCATTATTTTTTCCTGTCATCTTAGCCAATCTGACAGGTGTGTAGTGGTATCTTAGAGTTGTCTTAATTTGCATTTCTCTGATTAATAATGACTTGGAGCATCTTTTCATATGACTAGAAATAATTTCAATTTCTTCATCTGAGAATTGTCTGTTCATATCCTTTGACCATTTTTCAATTGGAGAATGGCTTGATTTTTTATAAATTAGAGTTAATTCTCTATATATTTTGGAAATGAAGCCTTTATCAGAACCTTTGACTGTAAAAATATTTTCCCAGTTTATTGCTTCCCTTCTAATCTTGTCTGCATTAGTTTTGTTTGTACAAAAACTTTTCAGTTTGGTATAGTCGAAATTTTTTATTTTCTTGTGATCAGTAATGATCTTTAGTTCTTCTTTGGTCATAAATTCCTTCCCCTTCCACAGGTCTGAGAGGTAAACTATCCTGGGTTCCTCTAATTTATTAATAATTTCATTCTTTATGCCTAGGTCATGAACCCATTTTGACCTTATCTTGGTGATGGTGTTAAGTGTGGATCAAATGCTTAGTTTCTGCCATATTAGTTTCCAATTTTCCCAGCAATTTTTGTCAAACAGTAAGTTCTTATCCCAAAAGCTGGGATCTTTGGGTTTGTCAAAGACTAGGTTGCTATAGTTGTTGACTGTTTTGTCCCTTGAACCTAACCTATTCCACTGATCAACTAATCTATTCCTTAGCCAATACCAAATGGTTTTGCTAACTGCTGTTCTATAATATAATTTTAGATCTGGTACAGCTAAGCTACCTTCGTTTTTTTTTTTTTTTTTTTTTCCAGAAAATCTTTAATATGAACTGTGACAGAGTGAAGTGAACAGAACCAGAAAAGCAATTTATATAAAAATAGCACCAAATGTTAAGAAAAATAACTTTGAAAGACTTAAGAACAATGATCAACCTAATTATCAAAAGCTTCCAGAGGGTCTATAAGGAAATATTATAACACAGGTAAAGAACTTCATAATACAGGTAAAGGGCTCAAAAGTGAGATATTTTGGGATCTGGCCAAGGTGTGGATTCATTTTCTTTAATTATGCCTTTTTGTGACATGAGGTTCCCCCCCCCCTCTGTTTTTATGAGTGGCAGTTTGGGGAGAAGGGGTTAGTAAACAGTAATGAGAGGAAAGGGGGGAGGGGGGAGAGACGAAGAAAGGGAGAGGGAGAGACAGAGAGCCATTGAAACTTTTTTTCATGCACAGAAGTGAAGAGAAATTCAGAAAGAAGACAAACAAGCAGAGCAGTTTTGAAAGTAACAAGTAACATGTGGAATTTATTATAAATACATATATTTAAACGCAAGTGGCATGAAATGGGGATGCAGTTTCATATAGAATCCTTTTTTTTTGTTTGTTTTGCCATGTGTGTATGGAAATGGTGGGGTGGGGATGGGGACTGTAAGGGGATACAGACAGACAGACACTGCATTCCTTGACTTTACTTTCTCAGATCCTCTTTTTTCCTTAATCACTTGCAATCTGGTTTTCATCTCCACCACTGAACCAAAACTGTTCTCTGAAAGGTCACCAAAGATCCATCCTTTTATTTTTAAATCCAATGGACATGTCTTCAATTCTCTGAAGCATTGGCCACTGCTAAGCCACACCCTGCTTCTGGAAACTGCCCCTAGTGCTTTTCTTTCCACTAGGTCTTCTTTACTGTCTTATCATCTTTACTCATCCCCCTTTTGCCTTATACCCAAGGGCTCTGTCCTGGGGGCAGAGGGGGTTCCTTTTCTCTTTAACAAATGCTCTAAGCCAGTGGTTCTCAAAGTATGGTCTAGAGAATCCTGGGGATTTCTGAAACCCTTTTAGAGGGTCTACAAATTCAAAAATAGATTTTATTTCCAATATGGTAAATGTCTATAAATATAATCCAGATAAACAAAAACTCTTTGGAGAGATCCTCAATAATTTTTAATAGGATAAAGATACTGAAAACAAAAGTTTGAGAACCACTGCTCTAAGCTCTTATGTATAAAACAATCAAATCTACATTGATGTTTTTCAGATCTACTTATCCAGACCTAACCTCTCCTCTTCTTTCTCCAACTATCTGCTGGACACCTCAAAGTGAATGACCCCTGGACAGCTTAAAATTGAAAATGGAATTCATTCTCTCTTCCCCCACCAAAAAAGAATCCCAAAATTCCCTCTGCCTATTCCCCCTTCTCTATCCTTCAGTCTGAAACACCATAACCCTCCTTCTCAGAGTCTCCTCATCTCTCAGGGTCACATCCTATGGATCCTCATTCTCACCCAATCAATTGTCAAATCATCATGTCATTTTCACAGTGACAACATCGCTCCTATACACTCGCTTCTTTCCTCTGACACAGCTACTACCATCACTCAAATATAGATTCTCATCACCTTATGCCTGGGCTACTCCGAGTCTTTTGGTTGGTCTTCCTGCCTCAAGTTTCTATCTACTAGATGTCCTTATCAATCAAAGTGATCTACCTAAAAATGACTATAACCCACTATTCAATGAACTCCAGAATTTTTTATTTCTGACTGCCTGATGGATTTCTCAAACTAGATATTATATTTCTATAGACATCTTAAACTCAAAAGTCCAAAGCTAAGCTCATTATCTTTCTTTCAAAACCATGCCCTCTACTAAAGTTTCCTATCATTGTCAAAGATGCCACCTTCCTCCCAATTACTCAAGTTTGCATCCTGGACTCCTCCCCTTCTCTCCCTCCCTTCCCACTCCTACCCTTTCTATCTCTCTCTCTCACCTCTCATATCCAATGTGTTGCCAAGGCACATCTATTTTACTTTAGCTACATCTCTCACACATGTCCCTTTCTTTCCTGGTGCAAATCCTCATCATGATCAAACATGGACTAATATGTAAACAGCCTGCTGGTTGGTTCTCCTGCCTCTCCCTTCCCTCTCCCCCCCAGTATAGACTATAATCTACTCTGCTATTCAAAATGATCATTATCAAAAGTACAAATCTGACTATGTCATTTTCTCCTACATTCCATTCAATAAACTTCAGTGAGTCTCTATCATCACAAAGATCAAATATAAATTACTTTGGCATTCAAAGCCCTTCCTGCCCTGGCCCCTTCCAATCTTTCCAGTCTTCATACATTCCTTCTCATCCCCCATGTATTCTGCAATCCAATGATAGTGGCCTCCTCACTATTCCTCACACAAGACACACTTCATCTCCAAACTCTGGACATTTTTTGTCTATCTCCTATAAGCAGAATTCTCTTCTCATCCACATCTTCACTTGCCTTTCCTAGTTACCTTCAAATCTTGGCTAAAATCCCATCTTGTACAGCTAATTCTTCCAATCCTTATTAATTCTATTACCTCCTCCTTGTTATCTCCAATTTCTTATACATATGTATATGTATACACACATACATACACGCACATGTTCATTTTATTATATATACATAGTTGTTTGCATATTGTATCCAATTAGTTTGTGAACCTTAAAGACCGGTGTTTTACTCATCTTTTTCACTCAATGTGAAAAAAAAAAAAAAAAATCATTGGTAAAAGTCTAGGTAAGCCTAAAAAAAGTTAGCATTTTTCATCAGATTAAAAGACATCTACCTCCCCAAAAAGTTTTGGAAATTTTTAAAAGAAATCTTGTCGCTACTAAAAGAATGCTGAAATACAGTTTTAAAAAATCAATATGCTGAAAAAATTGTAATTGTTTTGGAATTAACTAAATTCCCAGATGGAAATGAAATATTAAAACCTATCTTGAAATGTCATGAAAACTTGAAAAACAGGTATCCAGGAGATGGAGATAAACATGCTTTGATGGCCAGGAGAATTCAAATTTAAACCCCACTCAAAATACATGCACTACCTTAAAAGCGAATCTTAAAAAATGAACAATTTACCAAAGGCATGCTTAATATACAATATTATAAAAACTAATTTCATGACAAAGAATCCAAAAACTGTCAAAATCTTGTGAATTCAGTGACAACTCAATTAAAATAAGTGATTACTGCATATTACAAGTTCTTTTAGAGATGTAATAGTTATTATACAAATCAATAATTATTTTGCCCCAATAAGTTTAAGTTCTCACATCATTATATATATAATATATAATTTTTTTTTGCTGTGTTATACAAATGTATTCTATCCCCACAACAGATGCCAGTTCATTAAGAGAAAGGATAAGTTACCTTTATACTAATATTTACTTGGTACATAGTAAGCATTTAATAAATCCTTATTAATTATGACAAGGAAGACAGGGAAAAAGTCACGGGGTTTGCCTGCTTTTGCAGGCAATCAGGGGGTTCTGTGTAGAGAGCAACAGACTTGAAGTCAGGAAGACCATCAAACCCTGCCCCATATAATAACTGATCAATCCTGAACAAATTATTTTACTTCAGCCTCAGTTTCTTCCACTATAAGAAAATAGAGGGGGGTGGGGAAAGAAACTGCTTTCAGGGGATGGCCAGATCAATAAAGGTGATTTCTATTTGCTTTTTTTTTTTTTTTTTTAAAGGCAACAGGAGGCTTAAAAGCATGCTCAAGTTGAAAGAAAAATCACTTGGTAAACATTTATCAAGCACCTATTATGTGCCAAGCATAGCATAAACACTAGGGATAACACCTCCCCCCCCCCCCCAAAAAAAAAGACAAAGGACAAATTCCTGACCATAATGAACTTAATGAGGGAAACAACATGCAAACAAACATACTCATGGCAAGTTATACACAACGATAAACAAGAAATAATTAACAAAAGTAAGGCACTAGAATTAAGAGTGATTGGAAAATGATTGCTGTGACAATGTAATTTTAGTTGGGAGTTAAGGAGGATATTCCAGAAATGGGAGACAGTAAGAGAGAATGCCCAATACTGAAAGATAGAGTATCTCATTTATGGCCAGGGAAAAAAGACAGAAACACTCAAGAAGTGAGAGATAGGAAAATTGATGTAGCAAGGTTAAAGAGGAGGAGAAAAGGCCCAAAGATACTCTTGAAAAAGTTAAGCTAAAGAAGGCAGACAGGAAAAGGAAAAGAATGGGTGGAGATGTTAAGAGAAAGGTTAGAAGAGTATAAAGGAAAGCTGAAGTTCAAGATCAGATAATCTCAATATTCTAAATAGCAGGTAAAACCATCAATTTAGAATAAGAGTTACTTTGGTTAAGAAAATTAGCAAAGATGTGCATTGATTCTCTATGGTGAAGGTTTTCAAAATGTATCCTGAGATATTCAAGACCTTTTCAGGAGATCGGTTAAGTCAAAAACAATTTTCATAATAATACTAAGATGTGTTCATTTCTAACACAGAAAATATAATTATAATCTATATAAGCAAAAGTTAATGGGTCTGGGAGGAGTTTTCAATAATTCAAAAATACCATGAAGTGCAGAATTCAAAAAATTTGAAAACTGTTATAGGTAATATGGTGAAAATTTCTTTTAAAAAAAAAGCCATATTCTTTTAAAAATGCATTCCTCATAAAGAGATTCTTTGCAATAGGAATACTTATAGTTCCCTGACTTCGGACGATACAAAGAGAAAGCATGATTTTTTGGCTGTCAGACTTTAAAATGCCAAGTTAAACAATCTTTATGAAAACAACTTCACTCAGCATATACAACCAGATACATACAATAAGGATGTTAACGTAATACTACCTGTAAAAGGAATCTAAAAACTTATGTGAGTCAGTCATATCAATATATTTAAAATAGGTAATCTGAATGTTATCAGAAAGTTTTCAAATCTTGCTAACATCCATAGATTTACACTTGATTAGACTAAATAGGCTAAGAATCAACTGGTGTTTTTAGCACTAGAAATAATTTCATAACACATCAAAAAATTTCAAAGATAGAGAAAAATATAACCAGGACTATGAGTTCAAAGAGAGTACATTCTGTTCTCTAATTCATAACAAAATTCACATGCTCTAAAAAGTGGTAGTTAAGTTTAAAGATACAGATAAGATTAAGAGAAAGAAAGCCATGTAAGAGTTTGAAAAGTTTGGTAATAAGAGGAGTTTAGAATTTCAGGAGGTAAACCAGATGTTTCTATATAAAGCTATGGCAGAGGGTCCAGGAGACAGAAACCCCATAATGTCAAAGGCTACTCAGATCAAAGAGAATAAAAGGAGGAGCCATCAGCTACAGAACTGTCCATTATGTGGAAGGAATCAAGACATACTAAGCTTCAAGCAAAACTCAAATTGAAATCAGTTGAGGGTACTGCAGTCTAAGATGCAGTCTAAGAAGGATTAAGAAAGATGAGAAGATCACTTCCTCAAGCACTTTACTTAGAAAAGGAAGCTTGGCAATCAGGCTAAATTCTGAGGTCAAGAATATGATTGAAATGTATCTATTTCAGATTGTTTAAAAGAAATAGTAAATATTTATTATTCTATAAGTCCTTTCATTTTATTTACATGGTGCATCTTTCTCTGTGTGCCCATCTCTAATATCCTTTAGTAATATTTTTAATGAATCTGTGCAAATATCACTTCCCCTCCAAAAAAAAGCTGAATTGATGTTACATCTTCTATTAGAATGTCCTTAAATAATCCCCTTCTAGGCCTATAATGGTATCTAATGGTTGTAAAAAAAAACTCTACAAATCATGTATCTAAATAAAATAAGCCCCAATGTTTAGATCAGTTCCTGTCAATTCTAACTCTGTAACAAAAGGAAAGGGGAAACTTTACTAAGATTTTTTTTAACTACTAGAAATATTTGAATTTCTAAATTTAAATTTCACTACCTCTTAGTTTTCCTGGCTTAACTTCAAGAATCAGCTCATAATCTACCTTCTGCAAAAGGCCCTTCCTAATACAAATGCTTTCTCTTCTGATAAGTCTCTTCTATTTATGCTATATTTAAAGGGGGCAATATATTACATAAGCTTTACCAGCCTAAAACTGCACCAGTGCTTTTGTGTTCTCAATTATTTTTATGTACCTAGTGATATAATAAAACTACTTTTGCTGATAAAATGGATAGAGAACTAGCCAAGAAGTCCTGGATTCAAGTTGCTCTACTGGCTGTGACACTAGACAAATCATTAAATACAGGCACATCTTCAAGACTGTAGACAGAGTATCAATCTGCACTGGTTCAGGGAGTTTCCTCACTAAGTAAGTTCCCAATATTCAGGAAATCCCAAATTGAATTCTTGATCTTAGTTAGATCCTTCCCCACACTAGAAAGTGAATTTCTGGAAGGCAGGGATTATTTTTGCCTTTCATTCTATCTCCATCATTTAGCAAGGTTACTGACTTAATGACTGGTTAAAGTGTCAAAAAAAGGCTGGATAGATGTCCATCCTTAATGTAAGTATTAGACTTCTAAGCAAGTACCTCAATCTGTGTGTGTGTGTTAATGTAAGTATTAGACTTCTAAGCAAGTACCTCAATCTCTGTGTGTGTGTGTGTGTGTGTGTGTTTCTGTCTCTATCACACACACACATATACACACTCCTACATACAACCAAATATTTATAGCAGCACTTTCTTTTCTGGGACCAAATAAAACAACAACAACAACAACAACAACAACATAAATGCTCTTTGATTACATAATATCTAAATAATTTCAAGTGAAACAAAAAGGTTAGCTATTATTTTCTTTCTTCCTTTCTTCAAATTTTTTAAATAACAAAGGCTCCCTGGCTACAATGGAAGGAGGAATATATTGGGAAATGCAATGAATCCATTAACAGGATGGGAGGAAGGTATAGACACATTGGGAAATATAATTGATATAAAAAATAATTTGCGAACCAGAAGATGTAAGAATTCAATTAGATGAAAAACTGCCACTTACTGGCTATGAGAGCATAAAATCAAATCATTTCTCTGAGCTTTGGTTTTAGAATTATTCTTAAAAAAGAAACTAAAATTACGAACAAGGTCATCATAAGAATCAAATGGGCAAAAGAATCTGAAATTCATTTGTAAACTAAATATCTGTCTAAATGCAGTCTTTTTAAATGTTAACATAATCCACATTTATGAAAACACTCCTTTCACTGTACCATACTGAATATTAAATTTTTACATCACAAATGTTCAAAAGTTGATAAAAAAAATCTCAAAGTGACTGGCTTTCACTAACAGTATCACAAAACAAATGTATTTCCTCCCCTTCAATAAGAAGTAATGAAAAAAATTTCAAGATTTTCTAGGTTGGATTGTTGTCCCTGGGGCCATTCAGTCATTTCAATTTCATCTGATTGTACAACCCCGTTTGAGGTTTTCTTGACAAGATACTAGAGTGGTTGGTTAGTCATTCCTTCTCCAGCTCATTTAATAGATGAGGAAACAGAGGCAAACAGGATTAAGTGATTTGCCCAGGGTCTGAGGCCTGATCTGAACTCAGGAAGTTGAGATCTTCTTGACTTCGGTTCTACTACTTAACTACACCACCTATCTCCTCTGGTTTGGACACATAATTAAAAAGGTAGGGGGAAAAATACCTCCCTGTTCTCAAATAACTTCAGGTCTCCAAATCTGAATTAATTACATCCCAAGATATTAAGCAACCTGTAACAGTGACCACTGAGGAGAAATCATGGATAAAAGTTACAGTAGCAGAAGACTGACACTGGACAAATGTTCTTATTTTCAAAAGAGGGGAATAGAAAGATTAAAAAAAATACACACAAAATTAGTGCCCTTTATGTGAACAGGTAACATATTTCAAAAACAGAGGAATCCTAAATTTTAATAAAGACAGGCATAAATTAATAAGAGCCAGCATGAGTTCACTAATAACAATTCAAGCCAAAGTAACATGGTTCATTATTTTGACATCTCTCAGGAAATCTTCTGTGGATATGATAAAGAAATGTAGATTTAAAGGAAGCTTCTAGTGACACGCTTCATCAAATTCTTCTCAATAAAGACACAGAAAGCATGTTTATTAAATGTATGGATATTGAAAACAATGGAAGATAAATAAAATGAAAGAAAAGGAACAATATCCATATATAAGGGATGAAATGTTGAATTCATTGCACAAAATAAAATTTAATATGAAAAAAATGCAAGATCATATGTAATTTTTTTAAAATCCAGCTATAAGGTAGAGAATTCATGACTCAAAAGCAGATTATGTCCTCAAGGGCAGGGGCATACCAACTGTTTCCTGGATACCAAAAACCTAACATATTTTTGGAGACTGCATTATTAAAAACATAGTATAAAAAAACTTGAGGGCATAATAGTCCTATTTATTCTACATTTGTCAAACTCCTTGTATAATGCTGTGTGTAATCCAAAGCCCAATTTGGGACCTGATAAACTGTCTCATGAGGACAACTAGCATAGGAAAATGACTCAAAATAACCTCCCATAAGGAATGGCTGAAGAAATCTGACCTAGATAAAACAAAAGGGAGGTACTACAAATGAATTCTCTTACTATCAAAAAATGAAATCGTAACTGTAAAACACTCAGTTCAATGTCTAGAAGACAGCAGGAGCTTAATAAGTGCTTATTCTTTTTTCTTCCTCTATATGAAAAGTTACTTGGAAAAGGAAACAATTACACTAAATATTTGGGGCTACCAAATATAGAATAGGGCTAGTTTTTAGGTTCTAAACTCCTAATCCCTGAAAGAGGACAAGTGGATCCAGAATAACCAAATATTAGCATTATCATAGCACCAAATAATTTTTTTGAGACCTAATGCAGGAAAATAGAGCAGATTATACCCATTGCCCCTTCCAGTTCAAAAAATAAAATAAATCTTAAAGAAATAAACTAATGGCTCTTCCTCACAAGTTAAGTATTACAAAAAGTGCTGACCACTAATTTCTCTTTCCTACTTCTTACTTCTATATACAACAAAAATGTCTTTATCTACTCATTTATGAGGTTTTTGGAAGTAACTGGATGTAAAGTTTTAAGATTGAAACAGTAGATATATAATGGTATCAAAACGTCAATGATTGATTGATTTTATACAACTTTTTTTTATCATAAGAATTCGCTGGCAGATAGAAAAACTAACTGTGATGTAAAAACAAAAGGAATTAATAAAAAATATCAAGGAAATCTTTTTCCAGAAATTCAGAATTATGACTATTAAGGAAAAAAAAAAACAAAGATCGAAGGAAGCAGATAAGACAATAATGCTTTTGAACTGAACACACTACAATCAATGTGCATAGCATGAAAACAACATCCTACTACAATGTGGTTGTTTTTTTGTTTTTTAAGCTAGCATTCTGAAGATCTTATCATTAGGAATATCTATAATTTGTTCAATTATAAAAGGTTTATGATAACCAAATTAACAGGCTAATGTATCTAGCAGAGTAAACAACACATTAATTTTAGCTTGCTCACTTCTGCCCTCTTTTCAAAAATCAGTATTAATAGTTTTACATATTTTTGTCATAAAACATTTTTTCCTTAAATATCTGCTCATTTACCATTTTTTTGGTCGAATGGACAAAATATCAAAAAGCAAAATATTTATAGAACATATCAGAATATTTGTAGCAACAGCTTACTTGATATTATGCAAGAGAGTTCTCTTTCCTTCAGCTTATGAAAGGGCTAGAGACATTTTCCTCTTATCTGTAAACAACCTTAATATGTTTAAAACAAACTTCAAATTCTTATTTCTTACAGTGTTTGATATATGAAACAAAACAGAAAGTTAACCTAAAGATAAATGAAACATCTGGTGAAACATGTAATAAGCTTTAGGCTCACATCTGCTACTGAAATGAGTATTCCAATGGATAGCTACATGCTTCATACTAAACTGTAAAAGGATAACTTAAATTAAGAAATTTATGCTATCAAAAGGTATGTTATCTTTAGGAATCAGAGCCATCTTTGCACAATCCAAATAAAGATTACAGAGTTTCATTACATAATTTCTACTAGTTAGCTCATTTGCATCCAATCAGGAGAATACTTTTAAGAAATAATCAGTTATTGATTAATCTGTTTATATAACATAATTACAATTACAATTATTAAGACAAATAGCTGCCACTAATATAATTAAGAATCTAGAAGAAAAATAAAATCAGTTTAATGATTTAATGAAAAAAAATGAGTTTAAAAATCTAAGCAAGCAGTAAAATCCACATTATCAAAAACTCAAAGCGAGATACTTTCATGCTCCGTATTCTAAAACATTTCTTCTCCATTTACTTCTTAACCTTTTATTTTTAGTCATAATCACAATAAAATGTTATGCTTACTACCAACATATACTGCTCTGCATTTGTGACATTTTTAAAGGTCCCGATTCTGTCATGAAGGGTTCAAAAAACAAGGAAAAATTTGCACAGCAGGAGGAAAAACCCATTTGTTTTATAACAGCTGTGAAAAATCAGTTCTCTGGAGTAATTGAAATCAACTGCAAACTGAAGTGTTTAGAAATAAAATGTTTCCATCATTTCATACTATCAGCTACTTCCATTAGTACTGATGAAAGAGACACTAGATTTTACTCAGTGTTATTAATGCAATGAACCTTACTCATATTGGAAAGAGAATACAATCACATACTAATCCTACCATCAAACTCAGGAAGTCATCAACATAGAAAGAGAACTCTTTGAATTTTCTTGAATCTTTATTGTTTGAACACAGAATTAATAACAAATTTTGGAATTCTAATTACTATTTATAAAAATAATTTAGATGGCATATGCTGAAAGAAAACCTATTACTTTAAATATTAAGATACTCAAAAATAAGCAACGAGTTAAAGTTCAAAGTCAGACTAACAGAATGAAAGAAATTGCTGTGAAGTAGCTCAACACTGAAAGAAAGCTCTTGACCTAATCAACCAATAATTTATAAATATCAGTTTTTATATCTAGGGCACGTAACCACTTGAAGTTTACTATGTTATGTCTTGTGGGGTAGTTTGATGGTTATGACAATGAAAAAGAAATCTCTCAAGAAATCTCAGAAGAAATCTTATTAAGGTCACTATTGTTACACTAGTTCAGCCTATCTATGAGCAATTAATAGATTTCCTCAGTTATTCAGATCTGTACTTCCATTAGTGTTTTATAGTTGTATTTATATTTCTCCTGCATTTCCTCTATTTCTAAATTCCTTTCTAAACTTTCTGCTGGAGGATTATTGGTAATATGCAGAACAAATGAGTTATTTTGCATCCTGAAATATTGTTATCGTTTGAATTAATTTTTAGTTGACTATCTGTAAAAATCAAAAGTCTTATTTCTTATTTTCCTTTACTTATTAATCAATTTTTTTCTCTTCTTGTTATAGGCTAGAAATTTTAGTACAATAATAAATAATAGTGGTGACAAAGGAGCTCTTGACTTTCTCCTTGATCTTACTGGAAAGTTTTCTACTTTGTCCCCATCACATGTGTGTGCACATATATGTCATTTGTAATATAGAATTTGATAGTGGGCCACATGAACAAAAAAAAGATGGAAGACTAGGAAAAAGAGGAATAATTATGTAACCAGATAAAGCACAAGAAATATAAATACATCAAACTCTCAAAGGAAAAAAGGTTAACAAATCAGAGAAGGGGAAAAAGATCAAAGAGAAAACAGCCAGTAGGAATGAGGCCACCTTAAAAAAAAAAAAAAGATTAAAGAATATAGTAGTGTTTACTTAAGTGGAAAAATCATAACTTGGGAGAAAACATTAAAGACAGAAAAGTTTATCTAACTCTGCAAAAAAATTGTATATGAAAACAAAACCCTATGATCTATTTACAAGAAACATGCATAAAAAAATTCAAAACTGGTTAGAAATCACTTGTTTATTTATTTTGGCAATCTATGTAATATTGCAATTAATTTTTCATTTAGTTTTTTTTTTTTTCCCCTTAGAAGATTTATATAAAATCTATACAGCCTCAGTGACTCCCCTTCTCCCAGGCTGATTTATGGCTTGTTCACTTTCCTTTTTTATATTATTCTCCATTATTTATTCTGGGAATGTGAGCATTTTACGTATTTGTAAACATTTATCCATTTTAAGTTGTTGATTTTAATGGAAAATAACAGAACATAGTTTTTAATGATATCCTATATTTGTTGTGATTTTGATTTTCCATTTTTCAAATTACCACTAAATTTAAAAAAAAAAATTGTAATCATGTCCTGAACTTATTTGTTTTTTTTATTCTGTTATCTGTCTACGGTCTTACTATTTGTCCTTTTGGCTCATAATTTGGTTTTGTCCTTTTTTTTTTTTTTAAAGCAATTAGCATATGGCTTTATAACTTTATTAGCTTTTTGAACAATTAATTTTATTAATTCAGTAAGTTTACTTTCAATTTTGTTTTTCTTCCTTTAAAGAGGGGCATTATCATGTTTTATTTTGTTTTTAATATGTTGGTTTTCTAGTATATTATGTCTTTTGCAGATAAATAAGTGTACACATAGAAATTTTTGTTTATATAATGCTGCATGCCCCAAATTTTGATATGTTAACTTATTGTTGTCATCTTTAAGGAAATTATCTATTATTTGTTCTTTGGCACACTTAATTTTTTAATATTAAATTATTTAGTCTCAAAATAATTTTTAAAGATTACAGAGAATGCACCTTTTCTAGACCAACTCTCTTCCCTCTTTTCTATTCTTCATTTTTAAGATCAACTCCTTCATGCTTTCTATCTAATTAGACTTCCTCTATGAACCTGATAATCAGAGTTTGAAGAGATGCACAACATTTCTACATAGCAAAACATAGAATTGATCATTGTTTAGTCCCATGAGTAATAACTTTTATTTTTCTCGACTTCAGCATTTGCATTTCAAATATTCTACTTAGCTTTAGTCTTTTTAATCAGGAATACTTGGAAATCCTTTTATTGTCTTACATTTCACCATTTTCCTATTTTAGAGGATTATACTTAGCTTGGCTAAGTAAGTGATATTTGTTTGTAAGTTTCTTTGCCTTCCAAAACCAAAACTTTCCTCTTTTAAAGTGCTGGGTATGAAATTATTTATGATCCTAACAGTAGTTTTTAGAACCTGAATTCTTATTTCTGGCTGTTTGCAATCAACCTTTGAGAAAGTGTAGATCTGGGGAAAGAGGGGAAAGAGGAAGAGGGGAAGGAGGGAGAGCAGGACAGAGAGGAGAGAGAGGAGAGAGAGAGGAGAGGAGAGGGAGAGAGAGAGAGAGAGAAGAGGAGAGAAGAAAAGAGAGGAGAGAGAGCGGAGAGGGAGAGAGAGAGAGAGGAGAAAGGAGAGGGAGAGGAGAGGGACAGGGAGAGAGAGAGAGAGGAGAAAGGAGAGGGAGAGGAGAGGAGAGCAGAGGGAGAGGAGAAGAGAAGAGAGAGAATGAATGAGAATACTTTATCTTAGGGATCTAAGATATCTAGGCAAATTTTTTTTTTAAATGATTTATTGAATTTATTTTGTAGCTCCTTTTCATCCATGGACACTCTCTAAGCATAAGTTTGTTCTCCAGAACAGGTTTTTCTGACACATTACACTTTTTTTAGTTAAATAAGTATATGTCAATACTTCTTTTATCTGTTTCACTCTCATCTTCAGAGAATTTGATGCTTGGTTAAAGTTTTAAATCTCTTATGTTAGCCTATTAATTTTCTTTTCAATTCTTTTTCTGTAGTTTATGCTTCCATTTTTTTCTACTACTGTTTTCATTTCATTTATTTTAAAGTCTCTGAATCATCTCTTCCAGATATTCTAGTTGAATGTACCCAAGCTGTCTTTTTTTTTCTTGAAATTTTACTCATATTTTGTTATCATTACCTTCTTCTAAGAACTGTCTTTCTCAAGTGTCTCTATCACTAAAATAATCCTTTTATGGGGATTTTATTGTTTGCTTATTCTTCCAGCCTACTTATTGATTTTGGATTTTACTTTATGTCTGGGCTCTGTAATTTTTGAAGGGAAGATCTAGACTGGATGCCCCTGGCAAGATCTTGTCCTTGGTGACCATACACCTTTCTTTCTGTCTCCCAATGCCTATCTGGGTTGGAAAAATGATTCACTGTGAATTTCCCCCAAAAATTCTTGATCAGAGTTCAATCTAATAGATATTGTAGATCCATTTAGAAGAGTTGTTCGGGGTGAGAGGGAGGAAGAGCTCACTGTACTTTTGCTATTTTAACATCTTGGTTTTCCTCCAAGTTTATTTTTGTTTCTTTGTCTTAAATAATGATTTCTATGATTACTACTCCTGTGGGTTTTTTTTTTTTTTTTAAAGTTTAGTCAAACACAATAGTCAATGACTATGGTAATCTAGTGTTTCATAAACTTTCTGGGATAAGAACCCACTAACTGACAAAAATTGCTGGGAAAATTAGAAAATCATATGGCAGAAACTAGACATTGAACCTATTCCTATCAAGCTAAGGTAGAAATGGATTCATGGGTTTAGACATAAAGAGAAAGCACATTAGAAGAACAAAGGATAGCCTATCTCTCAGATCTGTGGAAAAGGAATTTATGGCCAAGAAGAACTAGAGTACAGTATGAAATGTAAAACTGATAAATTTGATTACATTAAAGTAAAAAGGTTTTGTATAAACAAAATAATACAGACAAGATTAGAAGGGAAACAAAAAACTGGGAAAAAATCTTTTACACCCAAGGTTTCTGATACAGGTTTCATTTCTAAAATATATAATTTATTCAAATATATAAGAATACAAGTTATTTTCCATTTGATAAGTGGTCAAAGGATATGAGCAGACAATTTTCAGATGAAAAAATTAAAACATTTCTAGTCATATAAAAAAAAATGCTCTAAATCACTATTGATCAGAGAAATACAAATTAAGATAACTCTGACATACCACTTCACACCTGTCAGATTGTCTAAAATGAAAGGAAAAAATACTGACAAATGTTGGAGGAGATGTAGGAAAACTGGAATGTTAATACATTGCTGGTGGAGTTGTGAACTAACTGATCCAATCATTCTGGAGAGCAATTTGGAACTATGCCCAAAGGGCTATAAAACTCTGCAATAAGCTTTTGATCCAACAGTGTCTTTACTAGATCTCTATCCCCAAGAGATCATTAAAAAAAGAGAGAGAGAGAGAGAGAGAGAGAGAGAAAGAGAGAGAGAGAGAGAGAGACAGAGAGAAAACAAGATCTACAAATGCAAAAATGTCTGTAGCAGCCCTTTTTGTAGTGTCAAAGAACTGGAAACAAAATATAGATACCCATTAGTTGAGCAACGGATACAGAAGTTATGGTATGTGAATGTTATGGAATATTATGGTTCTATAAAAACCATCAGCAGGATGATTTCAGAAAAGTCTGAAGAGACTTATATGAACTGATGCTAAGTGAAGTGAGTAGAACCAAGAGAACACTGTACATGGCAACAAGAAGATTATGTGATGATCAACTCTGATAGACAATGAAGTGATTCAGGCTATTTCCAACTGACTTGTGATGCAAAGGGCCATCTGCACCTAGAAAGGGAATTATGGACACTGAATGGGATTCAAAACAGTTTTTCACCTTTTTTGTTGTTGTTTGCTTGCTTTTTGGTTTTTTCTCTCTCATTCTGATTTTTTTTCTAGTGCAGCATGACAAATAAGGAAATACATATAGAAGAACTGTAATGTCCGGGCTAGCTCTTTGGTGAGCCTCCATTTCAGCCCGAGGTCTTAGGCTTAGTGGAGGAGTGAAGTGAAGGAGGCAGGAGAGCCGCTACATGGCTGGTCAAAGATGGACTCTGGACTAGACTCTGGAGTCTGAAGTCTTCTCTGTGGCTGAGATCACGGCAGCCAGGAGAATGAGAGTCCTCTGTGACTCCTTTAAATACTCCAGTACAATCACATCACAGCCTCATATAGAGCTTGCCCAATCACATTTGAGCATGCGCCAACTTGTCAGGAGAGCCATCACACATCACTGTACTTGACTAAAGGGAATACATCAATAGCTAGAGAATTATCATCTTGTCAACTATACTGAATCTTAAGTACAACTTTTCAGAGTTCCAACCCTCTACAAAGAATTATATATGTCTAACATATATTGGATTACTTGGTATCTAGAGGAGGGGGTGAAGGGAAGGGTGGAACAAAAAGTTGGAACACAAGGTTTTGCAAGGGTGGATGTTGAAAACAATCTGCATGTATTTTGAAAATAAAAAGGTATTATTGAAAATAAAAAAAGCTTAAAAGTCAAGGTAAAAGATTTTGCTGCCACACCTTATTTTAATCTAGCAAATATTTCTCAAAAGAAATCAGAGATACCCATCCACCTAAAAATAATTTATGCTAAAATGTTGAGATGGGGAGGAGGGGGAGTAACAGGAGAACAGAATATATTTTTAGTGAAATGGGAATTTTTAAGCAGAAATGACCAGAGTTGAGCAGGAACTTTGAAATACAAAAATAGGAATCAAGAAAAACCTAAAAAGGTAAATTATTTGATCATCCAGAAAAGCTAATGATGAAATAATGCTAACATTCTAATATCAAAGGAGAAGAAATAAATGTTGGTCTAGAACTTTTAAGGTCTTCAAATGATATTGAGGGAAAACCAAAACTTCCAAGGGTGCATTAGTTTTATTTGAAAAAGCACAAAAAGGATAAAAGGAATACCCTAATGGGAAGGGGAGAAAAAAAGAGAGAATCTTGATTTAGGTATATTTCTCATAATTGGAGTAGATGAGAAGAATCATCAGAAAAAATTCTGATATGAAGAAAGAAGGATTAAAGAGACTCAGATAAAAGCCTAGTGTGGAAATACATGGAACTCAGGAAAAGAAAAAAGGAGAGAGGAGAGAGAACACCAGGGAAGAAGTGTCTATGCAAAACTAACTTCCTAGGATGAAGCCAAGATGGCAATATAGACAAAGGATTCAGCCAAGCTTTTTCAACATTCCCCTCCAAACAACTCTAAAATACCTCAAGTAGAATTCTAGTATGGCAAAGCCAATAAAAGGTCAAAGTGAGATAATATTCCAACCCAACACAACTTAGGAAGTCAGAGAGCTCTGAGACAGAAACAGAGGGTGACTTGAGATAACATAAACTGGCAATGGTGGGACACTTATTATGGAATTGGGCTTAACCATCCCTAATGATCAGATAACAATACCAAAATGGACTAACAAGGAACAATGCTATTGCTTACTGTGGGAATGTTGAAAACAACAACAAAGACAAAAAGTCAACTTCATATACCATATCTTATTAAGAGAAAAACTGCTAATTAATAGTTTTGGGAATGTAAATCAAAAAACATTTTTGTTTTCCTATTTCCTCTTATGTAAAAGTTATAACTACACTTTCCCTACCTTTCAGAATTATAATCAAATGAGATAACACATGTGACAAAATCGTATAAAATTTTTAGTTTTTATTCAAATCTAGATGGATTCTGAATGAAGGTTGAAATTACAGAAAAAAAAAAAAAAATTCTTATGCCAAGCACAGTAAGGATTTCTCCTACAATATCTTTAACAAATTGTCATCTAGTCTCTGCCTAAAGACTTTCAGCACTAGTATCACTTGAATTCTGCTTGGCAGTCCATTTTATTCTACTTTTAGAAAGCTATAACCCTAGGTAGTTTTCTTTCCCCTCCCTTTATAGTAAGCCAAAAACTGTGGTTACAATCTTTATTTATCCCAGTTCCTTAGAGCTAAATAATATAATTCTTCTAAAAGACCACAACACATCAAAAACTTAAAGATAATTATATCAAAAACAATTACATAATACAAATCACCACAACTAGTTTTTGAGCAGTTTGCAAAGCATTTTGTTATTCTACTTAGTCTTCATAATAACTCAAAGGTAAGTGCTATTATCATCAACATTTTAGAGATAAGGAAATCAAAGATTAGAAAGGTTAAGTAAAAGTGACTTAGCTAGGTTCTCAGAACTAGTTAAGTGTCTGAGACAGGATTCAAAAATTCAGGTCTTCTGAATCCATTTACTATCTATTTACAATTATACAATTCATTTACTAGGCCCCCTCAGCTATTTGAACTTAGTCTTTTCCAAGTTAAAGATCCTCAGTTTCTTCAACCTATCTTTTTACATCTCCAGTGCTCTTCACTTTGGTTAATCACTCTGGACACATTCTAATTCGATAAAATCTGACACGTAAACACAATGCTCCATATGCCATATCATTCATCACAACATAAGTATAATATAACTATTACATTCTCTTATTCAGGATAATGCAGTTTAAGATTGTTGTTCCTATAGTACTTTCCTAAACTACAAAATGAGGATGTTGAACTAATTGATTTCAGAAGTCTTTGCCAAATCCAACATTCTATATACAAAAGTGAACAATTTTCTTCTCCCTTGACCAATCAATCAATATAAAATTAAATGCTTTACTGTATCTCTGATACACTCCAGCACTAAGACACAAATTAAAACAGTCTCTGCTTTCAAGTAGCTTATACTCTATAGTGAAAGACAATATAAACAGGAATAAGCAAGATAATTTCAGAATACAAGGGCCTAAGGAATTTTTTGAATTTTCTCTTTTTGTCCTTATTACTACCATCTAACAGTCACTAAGCCTAAAAACCTTCAAGTCAATTTTGATTCCTCTATCATCTTTTAAATTCTGGATTTAATCATGCCTAAATTTGCTAAAATTAAAGACTTGAGGACAGGGATAATTTTTTGCTTTTCTTTGTATCCTCATTCTTAGTACATAGTTAACCATGAAAAAAAACTGCTTATTGATTATGAATCTAGCTCCACAAGAGCTCTTGCATTGTCATCTTTGCATTTCTGCAACAACCATGGTAATTCATATGACCTTTCAACTGGACTACTGTAATTGGCATGCCTTCTCCAGACCCTCTCCTCTTTATAGCCCAACTATCAGATTAATACCAAAGTCATCTTCCTTACATACAGGTCTAATTTTGTGGTTACAAAAACCTTCAACCTAATACCTAAACAAGATAACAAATTCTTTTTAGCCTAACATTCATAGTTCTTTGCAATCTGACTTTAGCCTAGATTTACATCCATATTTCATACTTCTATAATAGTAGACAAAGCTAAAGTATACAGAAACATCTGATCTCATCTTGATTACTATATATTTCCATACTCCATTTTGCCTATGTCCAGAATTATACCCCTTCCCAAATATCTCCAAACATTAAAATTATTTTCTTTCATTTAAAGATTTAAAAAGTATTTGTTCTTCCAGGAAAGCTTCCTTGATAACACCATTAAACAAACTCTATCTTCTCCAAATCTCACTTATTCACTCCATTTATGTTTTATATTATATTTATATTACATATATAGCAGTTTTCTTAGAATATTATTTTCTGCTGAAAACTGAGTAATTTTTTTGGAAAATGGCTGAATAAGTTATGGTATATGAATGTTATGGAATATTATTGTTTTATAAGATACAATCAGCAGGATGATTTTGGAGAGGCCTGGAGAGAGTTACATGAACTAATGCTAAGTGAAATGATCAGAACCAGGATTTTATTGTACACGACAACAGCAAGATTATGCACTGATCATAGGGCAGGTAGGTGGTGCAGTAGATAGAGCACCAGCCCGAAGTCAGGAGGGCCTGAGTTCAAATCTGGCCTCAGACACTTCTTAGCTGTGTGACCTTAAGCAAGTCATTTAACCCCAATTGCCTCAGCAAAATAAAAAAAAAATAATAAAAGATTATACGATGATCAATTTTGATGGACATGGCTCTTCTCAACAATGAAGTGATTCAGACTAATTCCAATAATCTTGAGATGATCCAAAACAGAGGGAACTATGGGAACTGAGTGTGGATCACAGCATAGCATTTTCACTTCTTTTGTTGTGGTTTGCTTGAATTTTATTTTCTTTCTCTTTTTTTCCTTTTTGATCTGATTCTTATGCAGCAAGATAATTGTATAAATATGTATGCCTATATTGAATTTACATATAATTCTATCATATTGAAATTGGAGTATTTGTCATCTAGGAGAGGGAGTGCGGGGTATGGGGGGAATTGGAACACAAGGTTTTTGCAAGGGTCAATGGTGAAAAATTATTCTTGCATGTGTTTTGAAAAGAGAGAGGGAGAGAGAGGGAGAGAGAGAGAGAGAGAGAGAGGGAGAGAGAGGGAAGGACGGAGGAGGGGGAGGGGGGAGGGAGAGGGAGAAAGAGGGGGAGAGAGAGGGGAAGAGAAAGGGGGGGGGGGAGGGAGGAAGAAAGAAAGAACTCTAACTCCTATTGATTGAAGAAATGAAAATCAGAATGATTCTGAGGAACTACCTTTTATCTCCTAGATTGGCTAATGGGACAAAAAATGACAAATGGGACAGAAAAAGACAAATGTTGAAGGGAAGATAGGAATTTTAAAAAGACATTAATGTTAAAAAAAAAAAAGTTATTTTTTGTTTGCAAATCTACTTTTTCTACAAAGCTTTACTTTCATTGCACATGTTCAAACCTCCTTAGAAGTATTCATATTCTCTTCATATTCTCTCACTAAAATGTTTTCACTAGATGTTGTGGTTATTTTATTCTAGGAAGGAAGGAAGAGAGGGAGGGAGGGAGGAAAAGAAAGAAAAGGAAGGAAAGAAAAGAAAGACCTTGGTCTACCTCAATCTCTATGAGCCAAGTGCAACAATATTTCTCTAGGAAGTGTTTAATACATTACAAGATGAATTTCCCTATCTCCTCTAAATTTCCTAAAATGTTGTGCTAGAAGTGCATTTGTCAAAGCATGAATCTTGAGAAATGCTGCAGCATAGTACAGTAGAAAGAATGTTGAATTTGAAGCCAGAAGTTTGGGGTTCAAATCTTAGCACTGGTGCTTATTATGTCTGACATTAGGCTGAATTTCACTGGAGTCTTAGTTTTTTCCTTCATTTTTAAACTCATTCTCATGATTCCTAAGGATATTAATTCTCAATTTTATTCCACAAAATAACAAAATCCCTATGAATTGCCTGATTACCCATTTCCTACAGAGCTACATTTGATTAAAAATTAAGCAAAATTCATACTCAATACAAAATCATGGATATTGCTATAGAATACCAACTAGAAACCATATTAGATGTCATATACATACAGATTATCCCAAACTGTTTCAGTATCAAAGAGACAAACTATCAAATCTATTATTTCATAGTTTCCTTTTAATAACCAGAGAAACTCTACTCTTCTCCAGTTAACATATAAAAGCACGCATAGCACAAACTTTAATAGGAAATTACTAGGCTTATCAAATTCCTTCTGTCACTTTCTGGTGACAGTACTCATTTCCTGAGTGTCAAGAAAAAAACTAAGCAATCCTATTCGATGTTTTCAAATTCTTAAAAAAGCCAAGTCATAGCTTCTAATTTCTAAATCTTTGCTGCTTCTGTTTTATCAGTAGGAAAAGAAATCAATCGCAAGATGTTTCTTCATTGTCTCAATCAGTAGTTTCTAAAGTAGACTGATTGTGGTGGCTCACTAGGGGATTGGGACCAAACAATATGAAGATGGGTCCGATCATATACATGAATATTTAAATCACCAGAGTTTCTAACACAAATCCACTACCTTTTCCACCCATTATCACCACGACTCCTAACTGCTGCCAGCTAAGGTGACAAACTTTTTTCCCTTCTGTCACCTATGAAACTGAAGACATTAGCCACTCTCAGATTTCTACACCAGCTAATCCAGATTATGACCACAACCCAATACCAAAGGGAAAATTCATTGCCAATTTCCCCAGATCACCACATGGCACACTGAGAGGAAGTGTTCTTTTCAGTTATAAATTCACATGCTCGTTGTATTTACAATGGCTAACTTAGCTGGAAAATCTTTTTAAAACTTTTTTAAAATTGCATAAACTTCCTATTCCCAAGAACAAAAGGATCTTTAAAACATGAAACAGTCATGATTATTCTAACTCACATTAGATAGTCACTAATTAAGTATTTGCCAAATTACTTAATTTTAAGGGTTTATTAAAATAAAATTTAAAATTAAAATTTGTTAATAGTAAATATAAAGAATGATATGAGTAATCTTATTTGGTCCATGTCAGTCATGTGTTATATTATGTATATATAATAGTATGCTATTAACATTAATTTTCTAAAATGAGGACAGAGAGGTTTTTGAGCCATTAAAAACAAAAATTAATTGAAAATATTGTTTATTTCATCTTTTTTAATTTCAAATTTTTGTGTTTTATAATGTATGAACATATTAGTGCAACAGTATATATATTGGCACCTTAAAAATATATCTGAGAGAAAGAATATTATTTGGAATTAATTATTTTGCACTACAAGTGAAATTTTCTATTCTTTGACTTTTTAATATATGTATTTCATAAAGATCATAAAATTATAGATTTAGAGATGGGAGAGGGCCCTTGCTGGTCACCTAATACAGATTCATTATTTTACAAATCACTTCACCAAAACAACGTAGCAAGGTCACTACTTGAAACTTTAAAGTGAATCTTCACCAATCTACCACACTATGTAACAAGAGAACTAGTTTACAACTTCTAAGCAGAGAAACAAACTGTGAGGAACTGTTAAAATAAAATGTATTGAAAATAATGAATCAATGGAAAAATGGTTTAAATAATTTTTAAAAATTTTACTGGTATATTAATTTTCCAAAACAAACTGCATTTTTATCACATTGGGATCTATACATTATATTTTTTCTCAGTCTCCTATTTTACTTCACAAAACTTGTTAGTAAAAACATCATTATGCATGATAAATTCAATTAGAAAAACCATTTAATAGCTCTGAAAAAAACTACACACAAAATTTTATTAATAAGAATCACTTCTAAATGTTTTTGTACTATTAAATTACCACACTATTTCCATTTATCAGTGTTAATCAAATAAAAACATTGGGATTAAAAAGCTACACTTCAAGTTCCAAGGCTAAACAAGACGAGTTTTACAAAGCAAGTTAAATTTTGTGAAAATGTGTGATTCAGGTATTAACTATTAATGAAGCTAAATCTATTCTATAAGGCCTCAGAGAAGTTGGTCAAAACCATTTGAAGAAATACTAAATAAATGGCAATGTATCCTCATAAAAACTCATATTCATTCATTCTGCTACATTAAATAGTTGAATTATATATACAATAATTTAAAATAGTGACAACACTAAACTGCATCTTCATTTTTACTTTTTTAGAAGAGTATTATACAAAAGATACATGAATAAAACAAAGAAGCATGGTCAACTGAACTTGACCAATTGCTCTACTGGCAAGCTTTTAATCTTTAACAAGGTTTTTGTTTTACGTAAAAATAACTGTTGTGCTTATCCTTTTTTAGAATTTACTCATAGTTTGAGCAAGGCTTTTCTTTTTTCCCAAGTCTTCTTTGAATTACATCAAATTAAAGTCTAAAACACTGAGATGACAAGGAACCTTAACAATTTAAGTAGACAAGCCTTGAAATAATATTGTGATCAAAGTATCAAGCAGTCTAATAAAACCCAGGTGGCTGAGGCTTATCATATATGGTCCTTATTACCTCAACTGCCCTATTTAATCGATTTCCTGGTGTCAACAAAAGTTTCTGTTATTAATTCTTCCAGTTATGGAACTGGTTAAGTTACTTCAGCTTTCTGATAAGATAGCTTTTTGTGCAAAGAAAAGCTAAAACAAGGAAAAGCCTCATTTTAAAAGTTTTAAGACCTGTAGCCAAGATGTTAAAAAGCAGGCATGGGCAACTAGATGACCCAGTAGATAGAATGTTGGGCCTAGAGTCAGGAAGACCCGAGTTCAAATTCAGCCCCAGAGACAGTGATCCTAGGCAAGTCACTTAACCCAGTTACCTCAGTTTCCTTAACTATAAAATAAACTGAAAAAAAACAGCAAACCTCTCAAATATCTTTGCTGGGAAATCCCAAATGGGGTCACAAAGTATCAGACAGGATGGAAATATCTAAGCAACAATAAATATCAAGCCAGATTAATCACAAAGGGAGCAAATGACTCATGCTTACCATGGCTGCCAATGGGCTAAAATGTTTACTCCACCAAACACACACACACACACAGAGAGAGAGAGAGAGAGAGAGAGAGAGAGAGAGAGAGAGAGAGAGAGAAAACTGTTGCATAAAGTTACAAACTTGATATCCAAATAAGAGACTGATCCAATGATAAGTAAGGTTATATGTATAAATCTACTATCCAATGTATTACCATACACAACTTTTCCATCATTCAAGTCATACATGAGGTATAATATGCAATAATTCAAATATTTTTGTTAATACTTTTTTATTATAACTTGCATTATTTAGAAAATGATCCATGTATGTAGTCCTCAGTGCCATTCTTTTAAAGAGTCAAAAATGTTCTTATGAAGTTTGTCTTACAAAGTAATCACTATCAAAGATATTTCAATTTTAAAGACAATTTATTGTTTTAATCCTAAAAGATTCACCTTAACTGTTCAAGAATTCTAGAAGTAGCACCCAGTGTTCAAATAGATTTCCCTTTTCATATTCTTTCATTCTGCTCTCCCAGATGGTATTCACAGCAGATTGCTAACACTACACAATGTACCATTTAACCATACTGTGTACTCAGTAAAGTAGGAAACTTGCATGACAGGCTTTATCAGTATTGTCTGATTAAGTCATCCACAAAGCAATGAAAACAGCTTCAATTCCAGAACAATCGTGATATTTAATCAATCATATTTATATTTAAGGCAAACTAATTCATTTATTAAAACTCTATTCACTGGGATTTAACATGACAACATAAATTAAACTTTTTCTGAAATTCTCAGCTTTATCAAAATTGTTAAACTGATTTAGTATATCATATGAGAGCTGTTAAGTCACACAATGTAGACAATGTCAGACAGAGTCAAAAAGAACTAAATTCAAATCCAATCTCAGATATCTGGGTAAGTCCCTTGACTTTTGTTTGCCTCAGTTTCTTCATCTGTATAATAAGGATAATAAAAACTCCTACCTTCCATGGCTGTTGTGAAGATCAAGTGAAATAATAATTATAAAGCGTTTAATAAATTACCTACATTGCTACAATGCTTGGCACATAATCAGTGCTATATAAACATTAGTTATGAACAGAAACCGCTCTAAACAATACTGGATTACAAGTTAACTCAGATTAAGTCATTTTACTAAATAACTACTAAACAGCCATATAATAGTAGTTTTCTACCTTAAAGGCCACAATTTCATATTAATTTTACTTAACACCTATGAAATATTAAAGCTTTACTATTTTCTTCTACACTACAGATCATAAAAATGTCCCCACATTTTCCCTTTACTTTGATAAAACTGTTGTTTTTTTAATGAGAAAGATTAAGATTTCAAAAATCATTATTTCATGAAAATTTTCACATTCTAGCACAAGGCAACAACTGAGCTATTGGCAAATAACATCAATTGAGTAGGTTTAGCAGGTAAATATAGATAAAAATAATAGAATATTAGTATTATCAATTTGCCTCTAGGACAAACAAGGGAATAGAATATAACAGACACATAACACATTGAAGCATGTAAATGAATTTTAAGGCTGGATTCAACCTATCAGGGCCTCACTATTTATGCCTCCTACTGAGCCTAAAAGATGCCAAGAGTTAAGAAATAAGCAAGTTGTACCCTGTTATTAAATGTCTCAAGCAAAACAATCCACGAAAACCTTTAGCAACCTCCTCCTTCGCAAGCACCAATGATTTGTAAGTATTTATTTTAAGCTAAATTTTAATATAAATGGTCCCAACTTTTGTGACAAGTGTTCTTGAGAGCACAAAAAGACATTTTAAATTGAAATGAGCAAACATGCATTTGTTTGAACATGTTCAAAAAGCAATGCCTGAGGAGAAAACAGAATGGTATTTATCTTTGTAGCCACAGAACCCAAGGAGTGCCTGACATATACTTAAAAATGCTCAGGGAATTGGGATTAAGAATAATATCTGTACAATGGATTAAAAGTGTGCCAGAGACATAGTAGGCACTTAATCAATGCTTTATATTCAAAGAGATAGACCATTTTTCCTAACTATAAAGCACTACATAAACTACTATGTTCAGGAAATGAGGAATAAGTCTATTAAGTGATACCCAATGAACAACACAGTCAAGTGTAAAGCAGAGAAAGGGAGGAAATGCCTATAATGAATTTTCATTTACTTCTTTGGAAGTAAAAATGGCAGACATATAAAAATGTAAAGCTGGCTGATAAAGGAGACCTAAATAGGCCTTCACATAATATGTTCATTTTTCTTGGATCAAATTAACTGAGAAATTTTAAAGAATGGGAAAGATGCTTTAAGAATCAGAAGATGTACCTAAACAGATTCAAAATTCCAGAATCCAGTGTTCTAGTTTTTAAAAAGCCTATCTTCATCACCATGAAGAATACCAAACTATTAGGTTGAAATTTAGGATTCACTTTGGTGCCCTAGCAATTCAATGATCAGAAGTATATTTAACACTCAATAAATTTTTCTTTATTATGAGATTATAGCTTCAACAAATGTTATTACTCTTAAAAAATAAAGTTAATTAAGAACCAAGAACTTCATTCAGTAAACCAATCCAACTGTCTATAAGAATTTAGCCAAAAATCATATATTATTTGGTCTCCTTAAACTATTTTTTTTTACACAAGCAAATGAAGTACAGGTGATCTATAGCTTCAGAACCTTTATGATCATGCATATTCGTATTTTTTCAGAACCAGACAAAATGAAGATAACCAAAACGAGATAATTTATCCATTTTCAGACTTTCTTCAATCCTGTGGCCCTAGTCCCAAACCTTGACAAAAAATAACTCAATCTGAGATAGCAGCAAATTGTACAGTGATAAATAGCATTATTTAGGACAAGAGCTTAGTGCAATTGAGGCTTTAAAATTTCAGGTTCTATGGACTACCAGTAAAAAATGCTCCCATACTCCAGAGAGCACAAGAGAAAGTGAAAATTTATCAAGTGAAATGTGAAATTCAAAAAACTGGAAAAGGATACCCAAGTTATAAAAATTGTTCCTTTTGAAAGTCATACATATACAGATTATTAACTGTCACAGAAGGGCAACTAAGTAGGTTCTCAATTTTTAAAAAAGCATCTCTAGAACAAAAAGGTAAGTCAACAAATTTACATATAATTTAAGGAATAATAAGCACATAATATACAATTGGTATCACTTTCTACTGCAACTTTTATAATCAAGTTATGTGGTCTCAGAATTCTTTGATAATAACATTGCAAATAAAAAGAGAATTTACAAGTCCACAAAATAATTTTCATACTCTTATCCAGTAATATAATTCAACAAGTCAGCATTTTATACTATCTGCCTGAGGTTCGGAGCTTCAAGTCAAGCTTGCATCTTCATATATGTTGAATTTGAGTTTCTTAAATATAAGCTGTACTTTTCAATTTTTACTTGCACATTTTTTAAAGTGTTCAAAGAAGCCTCATTTTAGGGGTGTAGTCTATATTTGTACTGGACCAATACAGAAATGCCTCAAACTGTCTACAGCCAAGGTGCACATTAATATCAACCACTGATTAATCGCAAATTAAAACTGAACCCTGGTAGAAGAATAAATAGACTGACATTTTCGTCACCTTAAGGAATATGACTGTGGTATGTAGCTCTTATTTAAAAGCACAGATTGTCTGACACTAAGTATTTATTTGTATGTACATTTACATATATGATGCAAATTATATGAACATATATATATATATATATGTATATATAAAAGTGAAATATTTCTGCAACATCTGAATAATCATTACTTTGCCAATTTAATAAACTCAAAACAGTAATAACCATACATTTCTGTACATGTTACTGAAATAAGTAAAAACTGAAGTCTAAATATTACTAATATATATTTGTGATGAAGGCAAAAGAGAAAAACTAGACTTATCTGAAAAGCTACTACATTATAAATCAAGTAGTGACCTCAGCTAAAAATTTAAGCACTGCTTTTCCACTGTCGTCCAAGAAGTCTAAAATTTACCAAATAAAAGCTACAGTACTACCACAAGAAAAGGAATACAAACCTCAAACTGCCCCTCCTTCTCTTTCCTACTAAAAAAGGAAGTGGAAACCCCCCTCTAAAATGGAAGTAGTTAAGCCACGAAGCCAAAATGGGACAAGTAGTCAACCCCCAAACAGAAAGAAACCTCATAAGCTATGAAAAAAATCATCTAAGGTTAAGTAGAAAAGCTAGGACTAAAAACTTATTGGGAAAGACAATAGGATTATTACAGACTATTGTAATTATGTGAAAAACTACCAGAATTAACCATAAAAATAAGATCATCTATCTGCAGATCATTCTATATAATTTAAATAAATTAGGAGGTAAACTGGCCGAGAAGCTAAACTTCAAAAGAATCAAGAAAATTTAAAGGAAATAACAGTAGTGACCTGTTAAATTGTGCTATGTTTACATATAATTTTTTTTTAAATTTCAAGTTAGCCAATACCAAGCCAATTTATTACTTAATATTAACTTAAAGAAAAATGAGAAATCACATAAATGTTTAAATTGTTCTCATTCCAAAGTTAAATGTGTATGTATTTATATGTGTAAAATCTGAAATTTAAACTGTTGGGAATAGTAATTTAAGGATTATTTCTTTAGACTTTAAAACCGGGAATTTTAAAAACTGCTTAAAATACTGTATCCACCTGTAATTTTAAAATCTTAAAGTATTATTTTAAGTCTACTCAAAATTTGAATAGGTTTTATTTGGATTCATTCCAAACCATAGCACTTAAAAGTTTGGGGACCAAGGGAGGTCATAACATAAAACTCTTTAATTTCTTTAAGCAGAAAATCTTTTACCTTAACCACATTTTCAATCATAGATCCATATAATGCACACGCACTTTTCTAAATTAAAACAAAAAATTGCTCCCTAAAAATACATGAAACAAATTAACTTTGCATTTTCAGATCCTATACTCTAAAATTTAGAGAATGAAATATATTAAAATATCAGCATGGATTTTCTTCATAAATAAACTTTAGTTCTTTTGTGTAGTGGATCAAGAGATTGTTTTTAAATTATTTTGTTTTTATTAATCAAAGAACTCTGGGTGATCAGAATAACACAAGTAAAACCTACAACTATATTCCTGCAAATGCTCAGAGGGGGAAAAAAAAATCAATATATGGGAAAGTTTTAACATCTTCAAAACACTTCCATGAATAATAATACAATTACAAAACCCACAGGATTTGAAACAAAATTCATTTTACAAAGTCCTTAGATGGTTATTTTTAAATGTTAATTTAGGTGAATGATTTAAATAAGGCTAAGTGCCAGTTCAGTTACTCAATTTTTATTAAACATAGAAGCCGATTTTGATATTACAATGAATTCTTTTTCTTTCCAAACACATCAAAAACCTGATGACTTTTCTTATTTGGCTACCAGACCAGTAACCACAATTTCTTTAATATAAATGTTGGGAAATGTGAAAAATGAGTATAGGGAAAACTATCTACATTCTAATTTTTAAATTTCATACTGATCAAAACAACATTTCCATTATAATTGGTGATAGCAATGCCCGAGTTGTGTTTTATTTTTATGTTCCCCAGTGCCAGGCCTCAGGGTCAAAATTCGTAGGACTGAATTTTCCAAATCAATTAATTCATAAATTCAGTCTGTTCTGTGACCAAGCACCATGAACTAATATCTACAAGACCCAATTATTTGTGGACCCTTAAAATATTTTGAGAGAAACCTGGATATTTAAACATGAATAAGTAGATCAAAATTCCTCACCAATAATTACATAAAGCAAAGAGCATTCAATTTTTGTGTCTTTGGTGTTTTAACTACAGGTGTAAGTTGTCTTTTTTCACTGTTTTTTTAATTGAAGATAATTTGAGTTTTCAAAATTCCTATGTATTTTGAATATTTCCTAGTATTCCTTATCTCTTAAAAGAGATAACTTGGAAAAGGAAGTATTTTTAGGGGAAAAAAAAAACCAAGATAATGAAATAGCTGACATATTAAATAATGGTAAGAAACAGTTAAAAAGCATAAAAAAATTACTTTTAATGCTCCAAAATAATTTATATTTATAAAATAATTAAGTCACACTAAATAAAGAGAAAAAGGTAATAGTAAAGTTTTCCAGGTTTTCTATAGTTATAGCCCAAATCCTTCTAGGACTAAATAGCTCATCTCAGTATAATCCAAGTGATACATACAAAGCAACAATTTTTACTCAAATACAATAAAAAATTCTCACAAATCTTTTCAATTTCCCGAAAGCTTTATTCCTATTGTAACCTTTAAGCAAACTAAATGTAATAGGAAGGAAAGTAAAGCACCAAAGAAAATAAATGATTAAGCAGAGAAAAAGAATAAGATGTTAAGTATTATTTCTTCATATAGATTTTATTATAATACACCACTATCCCTTTCCATACTCGCCACCCCCCCAAAATAAAATTTTAACATTTGGGGATATTATATACAGAAGAATACTATTTCTAACTCTCAACAGCTTTTTCTTTACCATAATTTGACTTAAAAAAAAAAAACTCTAAATAATGGAAACAAAAGGATGCCAGTATTATAATATTTGATCTATTAAAGAATAAATATGTATACATCTTTTAAAAGGAAAAAGACTTTGTATAACTAAATTGCATGTATTTTCAAATATCTTTTGATTAGTCATTATTGATACATTGAAGAAATAAGCTAAAAACTTTAACACCAAAACCTATTAATAGGCAGCTGGAAAGCTTACACATATCTCCATGCTTCTTTTTGGGAAACAACCTACTTAGGTAAACCAAGGGTCATTCATTTTCTCAAATCAGGAACTGGCCAAGGCAAAATCTTAATGCTTCTCTTCATCCTTCTCCCCTCCACTCTCACTCATTCCCTCCCCACCCCCCAAAAAAGCAACCAATGTATGAAAACTATTTTGGTCTGAAACTGATCATATAAGTTATGGCTTTTTAGCACCTGTAATATTAAAGTTAGCCTGCTGAAAAACAAGACAGTGAATTATTAGTTCTATATTTAATCAGTGCACTTTATAACATTTTAGGAATTCAAATGTATAAAACAATATCTGAGTCTTATCAGATGAACATTTTTCCCTTTTCGTAAACCTCAGGTTGTGTCTCAGAAAACAAATTAGTCCCTGATTTTCTAAGCTTGATAATAGTGCCCCCTAATGGGAAATTTAGTGAGGTCTTCAACCAAATACGTTTTAATATAGCCAGCATTATTTCACAGATAAATGACACATGCAAGTACCCAGGATTTAAAAAAAATAATAATAAAATTTAAGGAAAGCAAACATGGAGTGGGAGGAGAGAGAGAAAAACTACATGCAACACTGATTTTTTAACCTTGTGCACACATCATAAACACTAATAGCTCAGAACAAGTTAACAGTTAAAAACAGCTAACAATTCCTGTGTGGAACATATTATGGATTCAGTTTGCTTTTCATGAAGCACTAGATTTGAAAAAAGCATACAAGTCTGTGATCATATGCCAAAATTTTAACCAGTTTCTTCTTTTAGGACAGCAGTAGGGAAAAAAAAAAAAAAAAGGTTTTGTAATTGAGGTCAGAAGACCAAGGTCCAAATACCAGTTACTTACTAGTTGTTTTGCCTTTGGGAAAAATCATCTTAATGGACTTCAGGATACTGATTTGTAAAATGAGATTATTGTAGTTGATTTCTACAATCCAACGAATTCCTTTAACATTCTTACCTGACTCACTTTGAATTCTATGGCATCTTTCCTCAGATACCATAATAGTTGATAAAACAAAAATTTTAAGTCTCATTTATATATGTCAAGAAGTAAAAAAATCTACTTCTGACTTTTCTTAGTTCAACTTAGTTCAATTATAAAAACAACAATACCCAAAGTCCATAGTCTGTTAAGCCAAAAATTTCACTTGGGCTAATCTCTGCACAGACACAACATAAAATCACTGTTAAGGCAAATGCTGAGAAATGCAAGACTAAATGGCAATGAAATATTAATCTAATTTTTAATCCAAATGAAACTAGGAAGAAAGAGCATTAAAAATACTCCCATTTATATAAATTGATATACGAAAAGAAGCACATTATATACAATAAAGACAATAAAATAAACAACACTAAAAGCTATGAGAATTCAGATTAAATACAATGACTGCTATTGGTTCAAAAGGACCTTTTATCAAAACATTTGCTTTCTCTTGGCAGCAAAGTGATAGATTTTACCATAGAATATTTTTTCATTGCTAAAAGTTCCCAGAATCAGCCAAACATTTATTTATTAAGCATCTACTTGTGTGCAAGGCAATATGTTAAAAGAACCGGGTTATATATAAAAACCAGTTCATGACCTCAAGAAGCTCACAATCAAAAAGGAGAGACAATGCAAAAACAAATACAAATAAGTTAGGTACAACATAAGTAGAAAATAATTAACAAGGATAAAGTCCAAGAATTGAGAGGGCCTGGGAAAGATTTCTTGGGGAAAGAAGAGATTTTGGTTAGGATATAACAGAAGCCAAAGAGAATAGCAGTCAGAAATGAGGAAGGAGATCATTCCAGATCTTGCAGCCAGTCTTGGCCTACACACATGGAGGGTCTTGTTCCTAGAATAGCCAGAGTAGTGTTAATTAATCTGAAGAGTACGTGGTTGCAAGGTATAAGAAGACTAGAGATTATGAAGGGCTCTGAATGCCAAACAAGATTTTTTTAATTCAATCCCAGATAGGAAAGATATAGTCAGACCTGAGTTTTAGGAAAATTAACCCACCAGCAAGCAGGTGTGAGTTGATGAGGGTCTGCAATACAGTAATGGCAGTATCTGAAAGAAGAAGAGGAGCATATTCAAGAGATGTATGTTGCAACGGTAACATTGACGGGCCTTGGCAACAGATGGATATGGGGAGTAAAAGATGGTGAAGAATTCAGGATGACTCCTAGATATGAACTTGAGGGACTGGGAAGATAGTTGTGCAATAAGATTTTGTAATTATACTAAGAAATTAAGGAAATAACAAAAATGTTCTTATCTTTAACTGAGATCCCAAAGTTAGGCACATTCTGAAATGGAGGTTAATAATAATAATAATAACAACAATAATAATAAAAAGATTCCATATACAGCAAAATAGTTATTGAACATTAGAGAAAGCTAAGCAAATTATTATACACAAATTCAATGAACTTTTGCTATACTATATAAAATGAATACATAAACACTTAATGGCATATGTGTAACAAAATACAAAGAACAGCAAAACAATGAACAATGGAAAAATAATAATTTCTGCACTTAAGAAAAGTGCAGAATTTAGATTTAAAGAATTTGGGTTCAAATTATGACTCTTCCATGATTACTATGTGTCTGAATATGACCTTACCTATCTGAGAGAGATTCAAAAATTCAAATGTTTTGTACTATGTCATGTCAACTACTGGATGACTTGAACCACACAAGGAACCAGAGTCATACTGTGGATGTGGAATAGGAAATAGAGCTTCATTTTTAAGGAAATAAAACTAGTAAAAGCCAAATAAAATTGCCTCTAAATTTATGGCTATATAGTTGTCTTTTTCTTAGTGCCAACTAACTTTGCTTAGTAATTGAAAGAAAGAATGTTCCTGCTACCACCATAATATGGACCTTCATTACCACATGCCCAGTACAACTGCATTTTCACATAATGGAACTTAGTACATTGTGGTCATTAGGCATAAACCAAGGACGATATTGGTTATAATAAATAATTTCCTTTTATGTCATATCTTCCTAATATACTATAAGCTCCATAACGACAAACATAATATTTTACTAAAATGTATATTTTCCCCAGTGCTTATCAGTGATCTCCACACGAGGATACATAATAAATATTATGGAAATATTGTTCAGCATTCTCTACTCCTACAACAAATTCTGATGACATTTAAATGAATATATTTTCCAATTTATTCATGTGTACCAAGAACATTCAATGAATATCCACTGACCTATTAGATAATCCTTTAAAAAGAGATTTTTAGAAAAGAGAAAGAAATACTATCTAGTCCCTCTATTCTTCAGTAACTTTTCATCTACTTGAGAAAATAGGGCAAAAAGGTAAAACCATTAAACAATAAGAGAGAATACAGTTATCTTTATTTGTAATTCTAAGCACCAAAACAATGATAGTTAATATAGAGTCACTGGGTATGAACGTTTGTTGTACCAGTAGCTAAAAGACAAAATCTAAACTTAGAAATCATACCCCCAAAATAACAATTTCCAGTCATAAAAGGTTCTGTACTATTCAAAGTGTTTTCATATACATTATTTCAATCCATGTTTCCAACAATCCTAATACAGTAGGTGAGTGAGGTATTACTATCCTATATTACTGATAGAGATTCAGTAGCTTGGCTAAAATCAAAAGGGTAGGTAACAAAGCCTGAACTGAAGAGTCAGTGAAGTAAGTGAAGGCTTTATTACACTGACTCTTCAGAGTTCAGTGTTCTTTTAAAAATAAATTATTTTTAATAAGCTTAAAACCCACCTTAGGGAGATCAAATAGTCAAACAAAACAAATAACACATTACTCATGAAAATAAACTTCATTCCATACCCATACCGAACTATCTCTCAGATGAAAGGAAGCAGGCTTCACCATTAGTACTCTTTTGTAAAGATTTAAAATCATCTAAATGTGGAAATATGTTTAGGAGAATTGCACATATTTAACCCATATTGGATTATTTGACCTCTAGGAGAGGGGGGACAAGAGAGGGAGGGGAAAAAATGTGGAACACAAGGTTTTGCAAGGGTGAATGTTGACAACTATCTTTGCATGTATTTTGAAAAAATATTTAAAGTCATCAAAATTTCTATCACAATCCTTTCAATGGAACTTTATTTACATTTTTAGTTTTGAAGTTAACATTAAAAAAAAAAATTCCCAATTCACTTTCCATACCAACTATTCCAACCTCCAAACTTTCCTATTAATGTAATGGGTACCACCACACTCAGAGCCACCCAAGTTTAAAAGACCTAGGTCTCAACTCTTCACTCTTCATTCCTCCTCCCATATGCAATGTGGCACTAAATCGTACCAATTTCGCCTTCATTACATTTGTTTGCACTCCTTTCTCTCCTAAGCTACGACCCTTAGACTTCTGGTCAGTCTTTTTGCCTTAAGTCTCTATCCACTACTCAATCCACTTTACTGATTTCTCCATTCAGCTGTCAAGGTGATCTTGCAGATCTAGCCAAGTCAATCTCCCAAGGTCCTTTCTCCACTCCTCTGCCTCTCCTATCAATTAACATACCTGTGATTCTTTATCACCTCTAGATACTAATACTAATACTCTTGACTTTCATACTCTTATATTATAACTGGGTCCTCTACTACCTTTACAATCGTACATTTTATGTGCTCATAGTAACGACCTCTCCACCATTTCCCTCCACCCTCACCTCACCCTCCACCTCCTTAATTCTGTGCACTTTCATTGGCTGTCCAGTCTGGAATGCATCTCTCCTCATGTCAACATCCTAGTTTCTTAATGTTTCAGTCTTTAATCTTATTTGTACATAGATACTTTGAATGTTGTCTTCCAGATTTCACTATGACTTACTTGAAGGCAGAATCCATCTTTTGCTTTTCTAATGCCTGGCAGTCATTAGGCATTTAAATGCTTATTGCTTTCCTGTTTGGTTTTTATGATATAAAAATAATTCATCATATTCATATACTTCAATTTATTCAGTCATTCTTCAAGTGGCAGGTAAGTACTTACCTTCTTTTCTTTTAATCTCCTCTTAACCCCTATGACAATCTAGTCCAACATTTCCAGATCTCATTTGGGATTTTTTTGGTAGAGATAATGAACTGATTTGCTATTTCCTTTTCCAGCTCATTTTACAGATAAGGAAACGGAGGCAAATGAAATTAAGTGGCTTGCCCAGGTCACCCAGCTAGTATGTGAAGTCACATTTAACCTAAGTCTTCCTAACTTCAAGTTTCGCATTCCATTCACTGCACTGCCCTTCTAAAAATTCTCCCCCTTTTCCTGATGAGTTTAGTGTATTTTCATCTCTTTGTATGTGTCTATGTCTATGTGTGTGTGTATGTGTACATTCAAACCCTCCTTTGTCTGATTCAAATAAGAGTAAACTTCAGAAAATGGCTGCTTCCCTCCCTCTTCTCAGTCTTTTTTAGTCTTACCGCCTTCTTGATGTTTTCTTGTAATAGTGAGTTCCTCCTTTATATTTTTTTCTCTCTTGATGCTCCCAGACTAAAAATAATATATCCTTAAATCCTGTTTTTTTTTGTATTTAATTCCTTCTCGGTATCATTTGAAGACATCAAGATTTTAAAGGAGAATCTGTTCCTTGCCTTTCCAGGTTTCTCTTCACTTCATTTGCACTTCAAAGTTCCTACTCAATTATGGGATTTTTTAAAATCAAAAACATTTGAAAGTTTTATATTCAATTATAAGCCCACTTCCCCCCTTCAGGATTATACTAAGCTTTGTGGAGTTATAATAATTCTTGGTTGTAAGCTTGTTTTTTTTTGCATTTTAGAAATAATGCATTAAAGGACCCTCTCTCATTTATCACAAAATCCCCCAGATCCTATGTGATGATCT
This sequence comes from Sarcophilus harrisii, assembly GCF_902635505.1. NCBI lineage: Eukaryota > Metazoa > Chordata > Mammalia > Dasyuromorphia > Dasyuridae > Sarcophilus > Sarcophilus harrisii. The sequence continues at coordinate 602,412,491 of NC_045426.1, forward strand.
TGACTGTGATCTCTTAGTATCTGAACTGATGCTTTCTGATTTTTTTTTTTTTTTAAATAAGAAAGCTCTGGATTTTGGCTATAATATTCTTGAGATTTGTCCTGGATCCTCTCAGGACATGATCAGCTGATTCTATCTTTACTTTACCCTATGATTCTAATTGGAGTTTTCATTTATTTTTGGAAACCTAAGTGTTCAGATGATTTGTTTTTCTTTTAATCATAGTTTTCAGGGAGTATGATGATTTTTAAATTATCTTTCTTTTACCTGTTTCCAAGATCAGTTCTTTTTGAAAAAAGCTAATTTAAATATTCTTTTGATTTTTTTTCAACTTTTTGGTTTTCTTCAAATATTTCTTACTGCTTCTTGATTTTTCTGGCTTACTTGAATTTGTAAGGAGTAAAAAACTCCTTGGATAAGTTTATCATTTTCTCTTTGAATCCATTTACTCTCATTCCAATTCTTTTCTACCAGTGCTTTTATTTCACTAAACTATATCTTGCTTTATTTCTCATAGGTATTTATACACTTCCCGCAGTCTTTTGCTGTTGGTATCTTTGGTCAGTCTCTGACACATTTTGAAGCTACCAAAGATACTTGTTCTGACTTTTCTATTGTCTGTAAGTTTCTTGCTAACTACAATTCTTAAGGTGGAAGAAGTCATTTACTGCAGTTGTTCAATGAATTTATTGATAATTATTCCAGTTAGTGCCATCTTTTGGTTTTTGAAAAAAAAAAAAATACAATATAGGAGCTATTTGATATACCTTATTTCAGGGAGCCATTTAGAAGGAAAACTCAATGTTTTTTTCTTTGTGTTCATACTTTAAATTGGTTCCTGATTCTATTTGGCTCTCCATCATTCTTCATTTCTTGTGGCTCCATTGAGATACCATGATTTGTTCAGCTATTTCATCAAAAGTCATCCTTTGGTGTCAATACTTTGCTACTACAAAAACTGCTTCTTTGGGGCTCCTGAAGTCAGGATGACTCGAGTTCAAATCTTGATCTCAGACACTTACCACTTTCTAGCTGTGTGGCCCTGAGCAAGTCACTTAATCCCAATTGCCTCAGGAAAAACAAACAAACAAACAAACAAACAAACAAAAAACCCTACTTCTAAAAATATTATTTTATCTGTAAGACTTTTCTTTACACATGTCAACAATTAGTATTCTTGAATTTATGAAACACTAGACTACTAGATTCAATTGCTTCTGTGTCTAACTTACCTTGCCTGGGTCTTTGATCCATTTTTTCCTTTCTAACTAGTATTCCCAATGTTCTTTATATATAATTCAGTTTTATTTGAATATATTCCTCATTCCTTAACTCAGATTAACACTGAGCACTGAAATGAATTCATTCACTAAATAGTATCATTCAAATTACCAATGTATAAAGTCTGAAATTCTATAGTTCTATGAATCCTAATCTCAAGTATGCTTAAAAAACATCAGGTTTGTTTTAAGACTGGCAAAAAATAAATTTTTTAAACTGCAATTGTCAGCTCCATTAAAGTCCTGAATGAAAAACAAGTTTAGGTACTAAAACACACTAATTCAGGCTAATGGGGAGGGGCTTTTGCACTCAGAATCAGAGTTAGAATGGACCTCAATTCTAGCCCCAATGATGAGGAATTGTTTCTGAGTCTATTTTATTTCAAAATATTAAGAAGTACTTCCCTGCCACTTCCCAATCTTTATCCTATTTTGCTTATACTAAAGGAAAGCCTACTTCTCTGTAAATACTTCCACATATTAGTGCTGCTCATCCTCTTTGGAATCACAGAAAGCAAAACTATTTACACTCACACAATATAATTTTCAAATGTTTAAGGGAGGAATCATGTCCTCCCATACCCACAACAAACACTTCAGTCTCTTACAAAATTATAGGATCGTGGATGTGATGCTAAAAGAACTTAAAAAGATTATTAAAGATCACTGTATCCAACTATCTCATTTTACAAATAAATTGAGGCTAAATGAGAACCCTGACCCAGGATTATAACACAAAGTATGGGAGGCAAGACTCTAATCTAGATCCACCTTGCCTCTAAGACCAGTGCACTATAAAACATCAGGCTGTCTCAATCTCCAGGCAAGATATTCCCAGTTTCTTCAACCAATCCCTCAACAGTCACTCTCCTCTAAACAAAATTCAGCTTTTTCAATGATGTTTCTCCCAAAATGTGGCACCTATCATGAAAAATAATACTTAAGAAATCATCTAACCAGCAAACTACAGAAAACTCTATGACTTCCAATATCTTAGACCCAATAACATAGCTCAAGATCACATCAACTTTTTTGGCTGCCTAAATTCTATAATAATTCTTCCCAATTGCTAATAATCCCAAATTGCTAATAATCACAGTTCATAAAGATAATGTTTCCCTCCCCCTAAAAAAAGATACTCAAACCATTTGATAGTGTTTAAAAAAAAAAAAAAAGGCAGGCTAGATTTGGAGTTTGGACTAAATTGTAGCTCAGCAAGAGCTTTCTAAATGGTTTTCAGCAATTGACCTCCATTTTGTGTGGAAGGGTTGGAGGGAAGAAGACTTTTTCACATAAAATTGACCACTGAGCCAGGAAAAGGCTTGCTGATAGGGCTACCTGCCTCAAGTCCCTCCCCAGGTCTACAATGTTCTCCCTTCTTATCTCTGTCTTTTGGCTTCCTTGGCATCTTTTAAGACCTAACTCTAGGAAGTCTTTCCCAGTACTCTGTTTTGTATATACTTTATTTGCTATCTCCCTCATTAGATTATGAGCAACTTGAGAGTGGGAACTATTTTGCCCATTTTTGAATACTTTGCTCTTAGCACAGTGCATGGCAAACAGTAGGTACTTAATAAATGTTTTTACTGAGTGATTATTTAAAGGTTACAATAGAAACAAAATAATTAGGTATTGCTGAGCGGAGGGGAGGGAATCTAGATGATGAAAATCTCAAAGTGGGGAACTATAGCAAACAAAATCAAAAATGTTAGAGGAACAGACTAGATCAAAAGTGTGAAATTTAAACAATAATATTCCCCCAGTTACATTTTAATATGGTCTGGTCTCAAGAAAGTTGTGGGCAACACTAACCCCCACCTTCATGGTTTGGTACCTCTGGACATAGTTTTATTGAAGTATGAATTGCTAAACATATTTATGAAATAAAAATACCTAAAATACAGATACTATGCAATGCCACATAAAAGCATATCATAAAAAGGAAAATTTGTAATTAATACATTAATGTCCCAACTACTTACCTCCACACAAACAAAATAATTATGCTGTCATTCAATTATACTGAAACTGCCTTTCTAAAATGGTAGAAAATAGCTTGTTCTCTTAAATAGGTGACAATATCCTAAGGAAATCTTGTAAATGATATATTTAGAGAATCATTTTAATGATGGAAAAGCTTCATCCAGTTCCTTCCCAAATTATCACAAATGACAAGGAAGATAAAGCTGAATCAAATTTTACTATATATTTTAAAACATATACCCAAAGCACTCACATGCTTTACAAAAACAAACAAAAAAGGTTGACACAATAGTGACCCCAAATCAATTCTTATAATAGAAAATTAAAGTTTACTGTAGAGAATGTTCTTAAAATGTCAGCTAATTTAAAAATACTTAAAAGACACAAGAGAAATACTATTACCTTCATCAAAATCAGCATCATCCTCTGTGTGTTGGGGAAAAGGAAAACAATTGGTGATTTCAAGTCTGTCTTCCACTACCAGACCCAAAAGTACTCCTTGGACAACTTCATTTCCTTGTCCTTCTTCTTGGTAATGTTTAATTATTTTCAAAACAACCTAAAAGAAAACCATATAAATAATTTTACAGGTATTTGCAGAGTTCCAAAATCTTTTATCTGAAAAAAAATATATGAAGCAGATTGCAATGAAGCCAAATTCAATTGATTAAAAAAAATTAGAAAATGTACCATACAGGAGCATACTGAAACTGAAGGAAGAGAGACATCAACAGAAAGAACCAGAGTAGGAGACTTTATATCCTGTAAATTCATTAACTTATCAAAAGGCTGATAAAATAGTTATTTTTATTTTAACCACAGTAACTTTGAAATATTATCTAGTTCAAAGTTTCTGTCCATTAGTTTGAGACTATGTTTTCACTTGCCATTCCTGCCTTCAGACCACAATTAACTATTCAGTTACATACTAGCAATTTGGTTATTAACCTTTATCTCAAATTGAAATGGGGGGAGGAGGACATGCAAAAGGCAGGTTGGCCAAAAAAAAAAAAAAAAAAAAAAAAAAAGTTGTTACAACAAATTGTATTTTTGCCATTGTGGTGATAAATAGCTCCATAACACTGCCAAAAGCTGGCACCCTCTTCTTAATAGTATCTGTTTACATTATACAGTAAAGGTACAATGCCAGATAAAGATCTGAGTTGGGGGACTTGAGTTGAAATCTCCTCTATAATTTCTTAATTGTGTGACATCAGGCAACTAACTCCTCAGTAGCTTTGACTAAATCCTAAACTTGAGCTTGACTTACCTGGTTGATGAAGGAAATATTTTGTAGGTCCTCCTTACATTGAAGTGATAGTGCTCATTAAAACTCATTAACTAGAAACTCAATTTACAAATTTAGAATAGAGTACTTATTAGAAATGCTTATTAAGACAGTCCTTTGTCCTAAAAACTGGTGAGATCTATGGAAAAGTATTCAGAAATAAAACAAAGAAACCCTTTGAGAGTTTCAGAATAGGGACCAACCAGGCCATGGAAGTAGAAGTTCTCTCTCATCAATGGGGAAGATAGGAAGGTGATAGAGAGGTAAAACACTTCTTTCTTCTCTCCCATTCCAATGCTACTAGAAGAAATAGAGAATCTATCTCCTACAAGAAGCAGTAAGAGAATATGGCTATTGTCTATGAAACAGGATAAAGATAGAACATTCTAGAGGATGGGAAGGTATCATTTATCTGCATGGTATTTTACTTGGGAGACTTTTAGTTACAAAAATGCAATATAGCATTAGGCCTTTAATGGCAATGTCCATAGAAACCACAAGATGGGGATATTACCCCAATGAAAGGCTGTCTCTCTATGCAAGTCTTCTGTCAGTACCAGTATCATAGAAGGAACCATCTAATACAACACCTTCATCTTATATATAAAGAAAGGGATTCAGAGAGAAGTTATCTGCCCAAAATCACATTGTAGTAAGTAGCAAAACCAGTAAAGAAACCTATCTTTTCAATCCAAAATCTGCTTTTCCCTTAAGCATATACTCTGCTGTATCTCTACATTTCTTTCTTCTTCTGTCTTTTTAACTGTAAATAATATAAAAATTAAGAATTTTATTTACTCAAGTTGCTTCATGTTTCAACACGGAAAAAGAAGGCAAATGGAACATGTTATATTTCTCTCAAAAAACAAAAACTTAATTTAATGTACATTTTTTTTACATATCCGTCTCTCTGGATCAATTTTTCTTTTGAAGTTCAGTAATCCCAAAAAGTTCCTGCAGTTGTGCTAAAGGGGCTCAAATTTTTCTTGAAAATGTTAATCCTCAGTAATTAAATGGAAAGGGGTGTTCTTTCTTGGAGATTTTCTAAAACAAAATGGCTAACACTTCAGGTACTACCCCATGCTAAAGATCAGATGGGAAAACTTGCTGAATATTTTCCTTTCTCCAGAAGCTTGCTTATATAAACTAATATAATTCCATAAACCATGTGAAGATGCCACAAAAGACCAATAAGGTAAACTGTTCTGAACTTCCTATACTTTGCCTTATTCCTATTCCCACTGGCACACATCTTATATAATAATGTTTCCTAAAATATAGTCACCACATTCTTCTGAAGTTTCTGTTCTCACTTGGAAAATACTCAGCAAGGAATCCCAAACTGCAAGAAGCCAACTAGATGTTATCTTCTAAAATGATTTTTTTTTTTTATTATTTTTACTCCTATTCTTTATTATTCAGTGTAGATGCAGCTCCAGACTACTATGTAGTCCTACTACATTAGTTGCACTAATTACTACAGCATCGGGGAAAAAATAATTGCTTTAAAAAATCATTTGACCCTTACTTTGAATCTTCTTTTTCCCAAAAGATAAAAATAAGAAGCAAAAAAGGATACGAGTATATAATTCTTAATTCAATAGAGGAACAAATTAACTGTAATTGTATATATATAAAAATTGTAACTAGCTAAGATAGATGTCTGTGAACTGAAGCCCTTAAAAAAACAAAGCAGTTTGGCTAAACCTGCTCTGAATAATGAAAATGAAACAGTGAAGAATTGTTTCTATTGGCATAACTTCTAAAACTGATCTGTCAAACTCATACCATTAATTGTCAATTCCATAAGAGGCCTAAATTAGTTATATTTTTAAATGAACTTTGCTTTGAATATTTCTTTAAATAATACTTTAAAAAGTTCCCTCAAAGATTATAGAAAAAACTTTAAAAACAAAACCAAAAAACTTATTATTCCATGTTAGGTTTGGCATTTCTGCCAGTTTCTTCTACCAAGTTTGTACCCTAAGGAATGGAAATGCTGTTAGAGTTATTTTTTTAAACTAGCTAAATACCCATATGCTTTTAGGAACAGTTATGTTTACTAGAATCTAGGTTGGCTGAATATGCTGAAGTATTATTTATGACTGTTTATAACTAAAAGGACTTCAACAATAATTCATTTTTTAAGTCAATCCATATTTCCTGGGGGGGCGGGGGGGGAGGAACTAGGAAAGACTGACAGAAAAAATGTTTGTGGCAGCCCTTTTTGTAGTGGCTAGAAACTGGAAATTGAATGGATGCCCATCAATTGGAGAATGGCTGAGTAAATTGTGGTATATAAATGTTATGGAATATTATTGTTCTGTAAGAAATGACCAGCAGCAAGATGAACACAGACGTTTGGAGAGACTTACATGAACTGTTGCTAAGTGAAATGAGCAGAACCAGGAGATCATTATACACTTCAACAACAATACCATATGAGGACCAATTCCGATGGAAGTAGCTATCTCCAACAATGAGAGGATCCAATTCAGTTCCAATTAATCAGTAATGAACAGAACCAGCTATACCCAGCAAAAGAATACTGGGAAATGAGTGTGGACCACAACACAGCATTTACATTCTTTTTGTTATTGTTTGTTTGTTTTTTGTTCCCCCCCACCCAAGTTATTTTTACCTTCTTTTTAAATCTGATTTTTTCTTGTGCAACAAGATAACCGTATATATATATATAATTTAACATATACCTTAACATATTTAAAATGTTTGGGACTACCTGCTATCTAGGAGAGGGGGGTGGAGGTAAGGAGGGGAAAAGTTGGAACAGAAGTTTTTGCAAAGGTCAATGTTGAAAAATTACTCATGCATATGTTTTGTCAGTAAAAAGCTATAATAAAAAAAAAAAAAAAGAAAAGATTGGTAGAATACAAAATAGATCTGTACATTAATCTACCACAATACAGTAGCAATAGAGGCTACTTATGTAGAAGTCACATAACCCCCCCCCCCCAAAAAAAAATTACAACTATTAACAATTGTTAAGAAAAGAATGAAGTAAGGGATCAAAGCACATATATTATCATGAGATTGCTAATATCAATATAAATCTTTGTATATTTTAGAGGAAAAGTAAGATGTGCAGGGAATTAGCACAAACCCACATAGCTCTCCCTAAAATATTTAGTGTCAGTTTAAGTCATTAAAACTTATTTAAGCTTCTTAAGTAGTAGTACAATCTTAAACCATCTAAGTCATTAATGCTTAAAATTGCACTAAGACTTTTGGGATGCTTTGTATAAGACTAAGCATCATTCCCAAAAGACAAAATAGCTTTCAAAAGAAAAATTGCAAACTATCCATGCTAACACATGAACAAATGCTGCAGATCACTATTAGAAATGGAAAAAAAAAAAAAAAAAAAAAAGCTCTGAATTTTCTGCTCACACCAAACTGACAATGATAAAATAAAAATCAGTCAACAGTGAAAGGGCTATGGGAAGAGAAGACAATTAACTCATTGTGGTACAATAATTTCAATAATTCTGGAAAACAAACTTCAATTATGCAGGAAAAGTAATTAAGTTGTTCATATTCTTTGACCAAGCTGGGCAAATAGCCCAAGAAAGTCAAACCGAAGGAATGGTCTTATATTTAAACACAATGCTTACAAGAGTAATCTTCGTAGTATCAACAGACCTGAAATTCAAAGGATGCCAATTCAGGAATGTCTGGGCATATTATAATTAAGCAATAACAATATGTAGAAAAAAACATGTAAAACTTGAAGAAACTTGAGGACATTTACAAGAAAAGATGCAACTAAGTAGCCTATAAGAACAGCAATGCATATTCAATGAAAAAAGGGGCAGTGGATAAAGCACCAGCCTTGAATTCAGGAGGACAGCAGTTCAAATCCAGCCTCAGACACTTAACACTAGCTATGTGACTCTGAGCAAGTCACTTAATCCTCCTCCCCCCAATTTCTTGCCAAAAAAGAAGGAAAGAAAATTGAGAGAAAAAAAAAAAAAAAACATTCAATGAATACAGAATGTCATAACTGCAAAACTAAAAGCGAAACGCATATAAATTCTGGTGATTAATCATGGGTCCTGAGAGAGATTCTAACCAATTTTAAAATCTCAAAAATGGAGGGTGTTGACCGATTTAAGAAAAGTAAACGAACAGATGGAAACTATAAGAACTCTTCAGCCTGGACTTCCATTTCCTATTCAATTGCCTAGAGAAAGGCCTATTTGGGTTACAGACATTAAAGATGGTTTCTATTCTATCCCTCTGGACAAAAAGGATATGAAAAGATTTGCCTTCTCAGTGCCCAGCATTAACTTAGCTGAGCCTTATAAAAGATATAAATGGACAGTTTTGGCACAGGGAATGAAAAATAGCCCTACTATGTGTCACATGTATGTTGCTGCAAGTTATGTTGTTACATTATATGGATGATATCTTGGGGTATGCACCTAAGGAGCAAATGTTTGAAGCATGTCTACAAAAGACCATAGAAACACTAAAGAACTACAAATTGCATATAGCTCTAGAGAAAATTCAAAGACATCCTTCTTTTCAATATTTAGGATATGAAGTATACACTCAGGTGCTTACAATACAAAAACTGTCCTTAAGAACAGAGACGCTAAATACCTTAAAGGACTTTCAAAAATTGATAGGAGATATCCAATGGATACAACCAGTGTTAGGCTTGACTACCTATCAATTGCAATCATTATATGATTATTTTAAGGCGAGACAGTGCTTTAAACTCACCATGCCAGTTTACAAAAAAAGCTCAAGAGGCTTTGAGAGAAGTTGAACTGGCTTTATCCAATGTGGTTGAAAGAGACTCAAAAACCCTTGGAAATATCAGTTTGCTACACAAGAGGCACCCACAATAGTACTTCATCAAGGGCATAATGTGATAGTGGGTGAACTTCCTAGCACAACCAGACCTTACTCCTTACCCAGTGCTTGTGACTAGAATTTTATTAAAGGCCATTAAGCAAGCAGTACAATTATCTGGGATGAGACCTGACAAGATATACACCTTTTATACCAATGCACAAATTAATGTATGCTGTGAAACCATCCCAGAATGGCAAATTTTATTAGCCCGGTTCCAAATTTTACACATGGGTCTCCATTAAAGATAACCTGACTATTACATAATTGGTGATGGATTTCTAAGGTTCCTCTTAAAGGACCAACTCTCTTTTACAGATGCATCCAAATCTAACATTTGTGCTGTATACTCTCATGATTTAACTATAAACAGAGTAATCAGAACTCCTTTTCAGTCCACTCAGCAGAAGGAATTGTATGCAATCATGCTGGCTCTTACTTATTATTCAGGAGATATAAATATAATACCTGATTCGGCCCATTTAGTAGGTGCCACAGCCCAAATAAAATTTGCAGCCTCCAATATATATCGGCTCTTTAAGGAATTTCAAGAGCGAGTGAGAAGGCATCCAGATAAGATTTATATTTTGTATGTCCACTCTCATAGTGAACTTCCAAGTCCAATTTTTTATGGAAATTCAAACCAACATGGTTAGAAGACTGCCTTTGAATTTCCATAAAAAATAGGACCACAAGCAATAAAAACAGATAATGGACCTGCATATATTTCTAAACATTTTGCACACTTTTGTGCACAGTATCAGATTTTGCACACCACTGACATACCTTTTAATCCTCAAGGACAGGCAATAGTAGAGAAGAGAAACAGACATCAAGACAAAAACAAAAGAAAGGGGGAGCCACAGGTAACCCTAGAGAACTTTTAAATTTAGTTCTTTATACAATTAACTTCTTGATTTTTGATAAAGATGCACTGGCTGCAGCAGATAGGTTTTATAACCCACCAGAAAGGCAGTGTCCAGTGCAAGCAGCTCCAATGTAATTGCCAAGTGATGTGTAGAGATCCAGAAAGTGGTGAATGGAAGGGACCACATAGGTTAACTGCTTGGGGGGAAAGGGTTTGCTTGTATCTCTACAGATGGAGAAAGAATTAGATGGGTGCCAATGAGCCATATTCTCTTTGTTCATGGGAGAGAGACAGAGAAGACCCAAGAAATATCAGATGGTTCTATCGCTGACTGTGCCCACCACTGAAAGAGCATAATAGCAGTTATGGCAATTGCCTCATGAACATAAAAAATTGTTATTGAGACTGATGCAGGATTTCAAAACCCCCAGGAATCATTGGATTCTCTGAGACATGATGAGATTATTGCAGGACTTCAAAACTTGCAGGAATCATTGGATTCCCTGACACGTGAAGCAATGGACAATAGATTGGTTCTGGACAACTACTAGGACTTATGAACATTACGTTATATTACTATATATTACTATGTGCTTGCTTAATACCTTCCATGCTGATGGATTTATGTATACCTGTTTCAATTTCAACCCAGAGGAAACCCACTAACAATATCCAGTTTGATTCCCCATTTCCATTTGGTGTTTTCATCTCCCTTCCTGAGAAGTCAGGGAGGGCATGACCATCTGTGTTCTAAAACAAAAGAAAGCAGATGTAGAGGGCAGAACTTTGGAGAAGTACACTTGAAACAAGGTATTAACTCAGTGGAATTGTTATCTAGTTTACATATACTTAGTACTTAGCATGGTGATGTAATAGTTCTAGAATTGATGTAATTGTAATAGGGTATTTAAACTGAGGACAAATGGCAGAATAGAGTACTTATTAGAAATGCTTATTAAGACAGTCCTGCAGGATAGGCGGGCAGGCAAGCAGACTGGGTCAGACTATGACAGATACAGACTGTGAAGTGGACAATAAAGATTTTGGATTTTATTCCTGACTATTCTCGTGGTGATTATTCTGCTGAGACCAAGGCTGCTCCCAAGGCCCTCCAGAAAGCTAGTCTAGACATTATAGAAAGTTACTAAATAATTTTCTTTAATTTATTCCACCAATAAACTGGGGGGATTATTTGAGTGAATCGCAAGGTTTTGATTTACAAAAATCATCCCCTTTGACCATTATATTTGAAACCCTGTTTATTTACCAATTACTGTTTTTTAATTACTGAGAAAACTGAAAGTAAAAAAGATGAAATACCTTGCCTACAATCAAATGCATCCACTTGAGGTAAATAAAATATGCATACTAGTCTTCTTCGAGGTTCGAAATTCAACAGTTTGTCAACTACAGGATGACATTTAACCTTTACCACAGACATGTGAAGGAAGAAAAGTCACAGTAAACTTTGAACGTAAGTTATTATTATGTGAGAAAAAAAGCAAACCTTTGCCCCCTTAAAAACAACAATAATAATTCATTTTTATAGAGATCTTAGGTAGGCATACTGCTAATGAGCTTTGCAATTATTATCTCATTTGACCTTCACAACAACTCTAGGAGATAGGCACAGTTATTGTTCCCCTTTTACAAATGTGAAAGCTGAGGTGAATAGAGGTTAAGTGATTTGCCCAAGATCATACAGCCAAAAAGTGTCTGAAATCAATGTGAATTCAGATCTTCCTAACTCAAAGTCCAACAGTCTATATACTGTATGGTCAAAGGGAGGAATATTCCAGGTTATCAGGTAAAATGAAACATTCTTATGTTGACTGGAAGAAAACCAGGTATATTTTTAATGTTAAGAAAGAATTGAAATTAACGTCAAAGTTAAACAACTATAAGAAGCTAATACTGAAGAGAAAAAACAATTGATGAAGCTATAAAAAAGATATGACATTTCAATTCAATATGATCATACTTACTGAAGGAACAGGAAAAAGACCCATTTGCCACAGAATTAAAAGAAATTAGCAGGAAGTAAAGCCAATTTCTAGAGGCTTCCTCAAGAATAGCCAAGAGGTAAGAAGAAAATTATCAAGATATGATAATTATAAAAAAATAACAATTTAAAGGCAAAAAAAAAAAAAAGGATTTTTTTTTTAATTAAAGCATCAACAAAGTTGATTAAAATACCAAAATGTCTCCAAATAACAAATTTCCAGGTACATGATTTAGACCTCAAGGGTGATACTTAATGCAAAGTTAGGAGAGCAAGAGATAATTTACCTATCAGATCTCTGGAGAAGGGAGGAGTTTATGGTTAACCATGAACTACAGAACATTATAAAATGTAAAATGACTTTTGCATTACATTTTAAAAATTTTTGCACAAACAAAACCAATGCAGCCAAGATTAGAAGGAAAGGAGAAAGGTAGGAAACAATTTTTACATCCAGCATTTATGATAAAGGCCTCGTTTCTAAAATAAAGGACCTAAGTCAAATTTCTAATACAGTAATTCCCCAATTTATAAATGGCCAAAGGATATGAACAAAACAATTTTCAAATGAAAAAATTAAAGCCATCTATAAATGAAAAAATGCTTTAAATCACTACTAAGTAGAGAAATGCAAATTAAAACAATTCGGGAAGTACCACCTCAAAGCTCTCAGGTTGGCTAAGATGACAAGAAAAGATAATGGTAAATGTTAGGAGGGGATATGGGAAAATTGGGACACTAATGCATTACTGGAGGAGTTGTAAAATGATCCAACCATTCTGGAGAGTAAGTTGGAACTATGCCAAAAAGGTTATAAAACTTTGCATAGCCTTTGATCTAGCAGTGTCACTACTGGGTCTGTTTCTCAAAGAGATCATAAAAGAGGCAGAAAGGACCAATGTGCAAAAATGTTTGTAGCAGTCCTTTTTGTAGTAGCAAAGAATTGGAAAATTACTAGATAGCAGATGGGAAATGGCTTAATAAGTTATGTATACTAAAGTAATGGAATATTACTGTTCAAATAGTAAATTTCCATTAAAGAATTACAAGCTGAATGTGAAGCAAGGTGGCCTACCCAATTCTGATCTCAAACCATATTACAAAAAGGGTTGTCATCAAAACAATCTGGAACAGGCTTATCAGTAGAATAGATTAGGTATACAATAAACCCCAAAATCCACATTTCTTGGACACAGAACAAAATAACAAAAACTGCTGAGAAAACTGGAAAACACTCTAGCAGAGAGGTATAGATGAATATTTCACATCATAGGCCACAATAAGGTCAAAATGAGTACATGGCTTTGACATTATAAGTGACCCCATAACCATATTGGAGGAGCATAAAATAATTTATATGTCACATTTATCGATAAAGCAAAAAAAAAAAAAAATGACTAAACTCAGAGAGAATCATTGCTGTAAAATGGAAATTTCTGATCATATTAGATTTTGTACAAACAAAACCAATGTAGCCAAGATTAAAAGGTAAGAAGTTGGGGAAAAAAATATTTTACAGCAAGTATTTCTGATAAAGGCCTCATTTATCCAATATAAGGAAAACTAAAGAATACAAATCACTGCCCAATTGACAAATAGGCAAAAGATATGTACAAGCAGTTTCCAGAAGAAAGCAAAGCTACCTAATCATATGAAAAAATGTTCTAAATTACTATTGATCTGAGAAATATAAATCAAAACAACTCTGAGATATCATTTAACAACTAGTACTGGATTGGCTAAAATAGAAGGGAGAAATAATGACAAATGTTGAAGAAGATGTGGGAAAATTGGGATACTGAGGCATTATTGGTAGAGTATGAACTGATCCTTACGGAGAGCAATTTGCAACTATGCTCATAGGGGTATATATCTGTGCATGCCTTTGACCCAGCGAAGCTAGTATTAAGTCTATACCTCAGAGATTAAAACAAAAAAACAAAACTAACAGAAAACCAGAAAAAGGCCCTACTTGTACAAAAATGTTTATAGTAGCTCTTTTAGTGGTGACAAAGAATTGGAAATTAAGGGGATACCCATTAAGTTATGGTATACAATTGTAATGGAATACTATTGTGTTTTAAGAAATGATGAGCAGGATGCGTTCAGAAAAACTGGACTTAAATGAATAGATGCTGAGTGAAATTAACAGAAGCAGGATAACACTGTTCACAGTAACAGCAATATTGTACAATTATGACTGAATGGCTTAGCTATTTTCAGCAATACAATGATCCAAGACAATCCAAAAGGACTCAATGATGAAAAATGCTCTCTCAAGAAAGAAATGATAATGTAAGTATGAATGCTGAACAAAAATACTATTTTTCACTTTATTTTGGTCAGTATTTTCTTTCACAACATGACTAGTACGGAAATGTTTGCATGATTGTATATGTATAACCTATATCAAATTGTTTATTGTAACAGAGAGAACATAAGGGAAGGAAGAAAGGACAGAATTTGAAATTTTAAAAATGTAAATGTTAAAAGCTGTTTACACATGGAATTAGAAAAAAAATGAAATATTCAAAAATTACAAAATTCATGCAGAGAAATTAAATGCAAATACACATTATCATCTAGAAGTTGCCAACCACTCATTTCAAATCCCTCATAATAAAAATCCATCAAGAAAGAATGCTATACCTTTCACCTCACATGTAGGATGACAAAAAATGAGGAAAAAACTAATGATGGAATGACTATGAGGAAAATGACACACTAATACACTGCTGATGATACTGTGAATCAGTCCAACATTTCTGCAAAACATTTTGGAATTATGTGAGAAAAATGACTAAACTGATCATAATAATTAATCCTTGCTCCAACCATCTTACTTCTAAAGTATAAAGGAATTCAAAGAAAGGAAAAATCCATATATAAGAAAATATATATAGCATTCTTTCTAGTATCAAAAACCAAAAACCCACATGCTCATTGATTGGGGAATTCCTGAATTAAATGTGATTAAAAAAAAAAGCGTGTAGTGGACTTAAAGAAACATGGAGAGATTTCTATAAGCTAATGATTAAGAGGAATGCTGGGAATAGAGTTCATCTAGATTTCAGCAAAACTTTTGACATAACGAAGAAAATGGAGAGAGAAAGATTAGATGATATAATACTATTATCAGATAAACTTAGAAGTGGTTGGATGGCCAGATTCAGAGTTCAATGTCAGGAGATTTCCAGTGGAATACCAAACACCTAAGAATCTCTGACAATAAGGACTTAATCAGATCTATCACCCCTAACCACAAGTAGATTGTTATCTCTTTGAAGTCAGGAATGGTCATATTTTTTGTCTTGTAATTCCCTGAGTCTAGTACAGAATCTTGCATATAATAAGCACTTAATAAAATGGCATTTTAAAAATTGAATTGCTGAAAGATCTGCATGACCCTGAACTATTATCTCAAGATGACCAGATATTCAGAAACTCTGAAATCAGGGTGACCCTCCCACTTATTATGCTTTTAACTATCTTTGTAAATGTAATTTTTCTCTGACACCCCAATGTTACTTATTGAGAATGAGCCCTACATCCATTCAAAATATTTCTTAAAAAAAAAAAAAATGAAAAATGGCAAAAATATAATTTTACAGCCAGTAGCCAGTAGGAAAAAAGGTCAGCAGGACAGGATGGACAACTTCTATTTGGTATATTTAAACCAATCTTAGAAATTCTGGGAGGTAAAGACCCACAACCCAAATCTTATACCAATCAATCTCAGAAAAGCTATTATCTCAGATCAGTTTGTTTTTTTTTAAAGAAATGGAAATGACACAAAATCTTATCCTAGCATACACTTAAAGGCAATATTTGGACTTTCATTTAATTCTGGTTTTTTGTAATGACTGACCTGTCACCTTGGCAGATTTCTTGTTTGAGTAAACTTAGATCATTTTTCTAACATTGAAAAAAGAAAGTAGTTATTGCCAGAATATAAAATTGAAAAATAGAGGGCTGTATTAGTCTTAAATAAAACACATTCTACAGCTCACTTGGGACAATGGTTCCATTTCATAAATAGCTAAGTCAAGTAAAAAATAGGATTTAAATCAGAACTACAAAAAGTTGTGATATGAAAGTTTTCAAAAAGACAAAATTCATTTTGTTTCTGACACATATTGTAATATGTAATAATGCTTCCCTACACTTAATCAACATAATCCCTGTAATATATTTCAGCCTAATGAAAATATTCAGTATTATCAATGGTCTAAAATTAAGTTAAATGAAGTAACCACAGGAAATTCAACGGGGAAAACTACTTTAAGTGTAAAAATATGCCATATACTATCAAATAATTATTTGATTATTAAACATCAAATTTAGAGACAGCTCAAAAGAAAAAAACTTGCTATTTTGAGGGGGAAAAAGTATCTGTTCATGAAATGCAGTCATTATTTTATAACCTAACACCTCCAATTCATTTCTTTTCATCAATTTAAAGGTCCTTTATACTACTATTCCTATACATGTCCCCAACAAAGGCACTTAATTCTGAGCCATCTAGCTGCCCCCACTTACTAGATTTTCATTAAGCTCATCTGCTGACTGTAGCAGTCCCTCAAAGTTCTGTCTAGGACCCTCTTCTTCCTCTATATATAATTCATCTGGTTATGTCATCAGCTCTCATATATTCAATAATCTCCATGATGCAAGACAAGCAAGATACCAGCCACCCGTCTGGGCAGGGTAGCCCCAGTGGATGGAGCAGCCAATATGGAGGCATGATGAGAAGGGCTCAACATGACCTCAGAATTTACTCTGTGACCCTTGGCAAATCAATCACTCAGAGCCTCAGTTTTCTCCTCCTATCTATATCTCTTCCAGATCTAAATCAATGATAACAAAAAGAAGGGACTTTGTTTCAGGAAGAACAGGGAGTTATGATAGATACTCCACAATCTCCCTCCTCTCCTCCAGCTTAGCAGTTCTGAGCCAACCTCACTTTCTATGCACAGGCTCAATCCAAGCAAGGTAAAGAGTCCTGAGCCTAGCACAAAGCAGGCTCTGAATAAACACATATTAACTCACAATACTCTGATGTTCCAATTTCTTTGCACTAGATGTTTCAATGTGCTTGCACTCAACTGAAAATAATAGTCCATTCAATAAGCATTCTTTTATCCACATGACTTCTCTGGTGTGGATATATGTAGGCTCTCATTTGGGAGGGTCTGCAATGTTTTGAGGCTCAATGCAATTGTCTCAATACTGTCCTTAAGGAGAAGTATTTGGAGAACCTCATCTATAGGAAATCACTCTTCCAAATGGACTATATGTTGGACTTCATCCAAGATGGATGAAAACAGCTTCCTCCCTAGTGTTTTTCCTATCCGAATATTAATAATCAGAGGATCACTAAATAAAATTATTTCTTTTTTCATCACTCCAAGAACCATCATGATTCTGATATGTATAAAAGAGGTATCTTGTTTGACAAAAGTCATTAAAACATCATTTTGCTCTATAATGATGATTCTCAAATCTGCTTATCCATCTCTAAGCTCTCTCCTGACCACCAATCTCATAAGTGCAGCTGTCTACTGAACATGTCAAAATAGATGTTTCATAAACATCTTAAACTCAAAATATCCAATTCATTTCATTATCTTCCTACACACACAAATGCTTCTGTCTTCTTAATTCTTATTTAACTCAAGATATCTCTCTTCTCTCAGTCACTCAGGATCACAACCTGAGTCATCAGCCTCAGTTTCACATCCAATCTGCTGTCAAGTTTTATCTTGCATATGCTCCATGCTCTCCTCTGACACTGGCACCAACCTAGTACAGGCCCCCATTACCTCATGCCTGGAATACTACAAAAGTCTGCTAATTGGTCTACCTGCCAAAAGTCTCCCCAAACTGATACATCCTCCATTCAGCTAACCAAGTAATCTTCCTAAAGTCCAGGTCTAGCCAAGACATATACACCCCCCCACACAAAAATATTCAATAAATTCCAGTGGCCATTATCTCCAAGAACAAATATAAAACGTTTTGTTAATATTATAAACACTTCATAACTGAGACCTACTATTTAATATTGTATTAGAAATGCTAGCTTTGGCAATAAGAGTTGAAAAAGAGATTAAAGAAATAAGAATAGGCAATGAGGAAACCAAATTATCACTCTTTGCTGATAATATGATGGTATACTTAGAGAACCCCAGAGATTCTACTAAAAAGTTATTAGAAACAATCCACACCTTTAGCAAAGTTACTGGATACAAAATAAACTCACATAAGTCATCAGCATTCTTATACACCACTAACAAAACCCAACAGTTAGAGTTACAAAGAGAAATTCACTTTAAAGTAACTACTGATTGTATAAAATATTTAGGAATCTATCTGCCAAGGGAAAATCAGAAACTTTATGAGCAAAATTACAAAACACTTTCCACACAAATTAAGTCTGATCTAACCAACTTGAAAAATATTAAATGCTCTTGGATTGGGCGAGCAAATATAATAAAAATGACAATACTACCTAAACTAATCTATTTATTTAGCGCTATACCAGACTCCAAAAAAACTATTTTGATGACCTAAAAAAATAACAACAAAGTTCATATGGAAAAACAAAAGGTCAAGAATTTCAAGGGAACTCATGAAAAAAAATCAAATGAAGGTGGTTAGCTGTACCAGTTCTAATATAATATTATAAAGCAGTGGTTAATAAAACCATCTGGTATTGGCTAAGAAATAAACTAGTTGATCAATGGAATAGGTTAGGTTCAAAGGACAAAACATCCAATAACTTTAATTATCTAGTGTTTGACAAACCCAAAGACCCCAGTTTTGGGGATAAGAATGCATTATTTGACAAAAATTGCTGGGAAAATTGGAAATTAGTATGGCAAAAACTAGGCATTGACCCACACTTAACACTGTACACCAAGATAAGGTCAAAATGGGTTCATGACCTCAGCATAAAGAATGAGCTTATAAATAAACTGGAAGAGCATAGGATAGTTTACCTCTCAGACCTGTGGAAGAGGAAGGAATTTATGACCAAAGAAGAACTAGAGATCACTATTGACTACAAAATAGAAATTTCTGATTATATCATATTGAAAAGTTTTTGTACAAACAAAACTAATGCAGGCAAGATTAGAAGGGAAACAATAAACTGGGAAAACATTTTTACAGTCAAAGGTTCTGATAAAGACCTCATTTCCAAAATATATGGAGAATTGACTCTAATTTATAAGAAATCAAGCCATTCTCCAATTGATAAATGGTCAAAGGATATGAACAGACAATTTTCAGATGATGAGATTGAAACTATTACCACTCATATGAGTGTTCCAAATCACTATTGATCAGAGAAATGCAAATTAAGACAACTCTGAGATACCACTACATACCTGTCAGATTGGCTAGAATGACAGGGAAAGAAAACTTGGAATGTTGGAGGGGATGTAGGAAAACAGGGACACTGATAGGTTGTTGGTGGAATTGTGAACACATCCAGCCATTCTGGAGAGCAATTTGGAACTATGCCCAAAAAGTTATCAAACTGTGCATACCCTTTGATCCAGCAGTGTTTCTACTGGGCTTATATCCCAAAGAGATAGTCAAGAAGGGAAAAGGATCTCTATGTGCCAAAATGTTTGTGGCAGCCCTGTTTGTAGTGGCTAGAAGCTGGAAAATGAGTGGATGCCCATCAATTGGAGAATGGTTGAGTAAATTGTGGTATATGAATGTTATGGAATATTATTGTTCTGTAAGAAATGACCAGCAGGATGAATACAGAGAGGATTGGCGAGACTTACGTGAACTGATGCTGAGTAAAATGAGCAGAAACAGGAGATCATTATATACCTCAACAACGATACTGTATGAGGATGTATTCTGATGTTGAATTTCTTAGACAAAGAGAAGATCTAATTCAGTTTCAATTGATCAAGGATGGACAGAAGCAGCTACACCCAAAAAAAGAACACTAGGAAATGAATGTAAACTGCTTGCATTTTTGTTTTTCTTCCCAGGTTATTTATACCTTCTAAATCCAATTCTCCCTGGGCAACAAGAGAACTGTTCAGTTCTGCCCACATATATTGTATCCAAGATCTATTGTAATCTATTTAACATGTATAGGACTGCTTGCCATCTGGGGGAGGGGGTGGAGGGAGGGAGGGGAAAAATCGGGACAGAAGTACAAGGGATAATGTTGTAAAAAAAAAATTACACTGGCATGGGTTCTGTCAATAAAAAGTTATTAAAAAAAAAATATATATATATATTATAAACCCTTCATAACTGGGACCTTTCCTACCTTTCCAGTCTTCTCACACCTAACTTCTGCTCTGTGATCCTGACATGGGCCTTCTTGCCATTTCAGAAACAAGGTATGCCACTCTCTGGGCTTCTGGCACTTTCAGTCTCCCAAGCTTGAAATCCTCACCCATCTCTGCATCCTGTTGTTTTTAATGAATCATTTCAATCTCTCTCTAAATTCATGTAGTGGGTAAGTGTAGCCAAATATTGTCACAAAGAAGAAATTGTGAAAGTAAAAACCTAGGTTTTTATCATTATGGTCAAGCACACAAAGTCAGGCCTCAAAGAAAAGTTGAACAATCATGAAGCTTCTTACAAGTTTCTTCCATATTAAAATCTAATACATTTTATAAAAGTTAAAGAGAAAATAGAGACATAATTCTATCCTTCTTTCAATTTCATAAAAATTGTACAAACCAATTCATAATTTCACACATCCTCAACAAACTTTGTCAAAGAAACTCAATAGATAAACTACATTTAAAGGATTCCCAAGATCTAGGGGGAAGATTTACATGTTGCCAATTCTTTTTCTTACTTCTAATCTAAGAAAAGTTAACAATTTTCCATGTATCAGCTTTTCTTCAGGTGAGGTTAATATTACAAGACTGCAGAAATAATATCTGAGTCCCAAATAAGGCTGGAAAATCAAAAATTCCCAAACACAAATATTATCATATATAAGATACAGAAGTTACTAACAATATTATTTATGCCAGGTATATTTAAACTTCTTCTCATATTTTATTACTGTTTCTACTTTGGTAATCTACAATAGTTCATTTTACTCGAATGCCTAAGGCTCTGTTATTATCAGAATTTAACAACACAAATTACTCTTTGTTTTCTCTTTCATTAAAACTCATTCTTGATTTCTAATTAAAATGAAAATTTTGTTTACAGTTCTTGATTTATAATTTTAACACAGGTTAACACAGGTAACTTTCAGAACTTCTCCAGAAAGCAACTGTTTTCCAATATTTTTTTTTAACACAACCAATATAAAGAGATATAGATATATACTTATATCTAGCTAGATAGCTATTTCTGATTTGATTTCTAACCACAATGCTAAGTGACTCAGTTTGCCAAAAACTGAATCAAAACACAACTTTCCTACCAGGCATTATGTTCAAAGTACCACACCATTTTTCCAGACTATCAGTTATCTATGATTCTTGAAATCAATGCCAAATAGGTTTTCTATATTTATGAAGAAGACATTTGCTTTCTTCTTTAATACCAACTAACCTGTTTAAAGTCCTATAAGATGATGCACTGAATATGCAGTCAAATTTGGAAAATTCAACAGGGTAGTTACTAGATTGGAAAATATCAATTTACATGCCAATCCTAAGAAAGGGCAATGCCAAAGAATATTCAAACTATCAAAGCTCCACTCATTTCATATACAGGAAAAGCTATGCGTAAAATTCTGCAAGCTAGGCTTCAACAATATGTGAACCAAGAATTACCACAAGTATAAGCTGGTTTTTGTATTAGAAGAACAAGAGACCACAATGCTAACATCTATTGGATTATGGAGGAGTTCAAGAAAAACAATTTACTTCTGCCTTATTAACTATACTAAAGGTTCTGCTTGTGCAGATCACAAATAATCACAGCAAGTCCTCAAAAAGATGGGAGGATCAGATCCTCTTTAACTTGTCTCCTGGAGAACCTGTATGTGGGTCAAGAAACAGTTGTTAAGACTCAAACATGGGAACAACTGAAAGTGTTCAACAAGGAGATACACCAAATCGGTTCCAATTGTTCAGTAATTTATAGAACCAGCTACACCCACCGAAAGAACTCTGGGAAATGAGTGTGAACCACTACATAGAATTCCCAATCCCTCTATTTTTGTCCGCCTGCATTTTTTATTTCCTTCACAGGTTAATTGTACATTATTTCAAAGTCCAATTTTTCTTGTGCAGCAAAATAACTGTATGGATATGTATACCTATATTGTCTTTAACATATACTTTAACATATTTAACATGTATTGGTCTGCCATCTGGGGGAGGTGGTGGAGGGATGGAGGGGAAAAATTGGAACAAAAGGTTTTGCAATCATCAATGCTGAAAAATTACCCATGCATATATAATGTAAATAAAAAGCTGTTTTAAAAAATTGGGTAAGTGAACAACAATATTGTCACCTCATTTGCTTAATTTATATGCAGAATACATCATGCAAAATGCCAGGCTGGACAAATTAAAAACCAGAATTAAGATTGCAGGGAGAAATATCAACAATCTCAGATATGCTTATGATACGTGGTGACAAAAAGTGAAGAGGAAATTAAGAAGCCTCTTGATAAAGATGAAAGAGAATGTAAAAGCTGGCTAGAAGCTTAATATTAAAAAAAACTAAGATCATGACATCTTTGTCCTATCATTTCCTGGAAAATAAGAGGGAGAAAAAAAAAATGAAAACAGTTTCAGATCTTATACTCTTGAATTTAAAGATCACTGTAGATGACAACTACAGCCATGAAATTAAAAGATCCTTGCTCTTTG
The DNA here is from genome assembly GCF_902635505.1 of Sarcophilus harrisii. Classification (NCBI taxonomy): domain Eukaryota; kingdom Metazoa; phylum Chordata; class Mammalia; order Dasyuromorphia; family Dasyuridae; genus Sarcophilus; species Sarcophilus harrisii. The sequence goes on from NC_045426.1 coordinate 602,435,616, forward strand.
GAACGAAAGCTATGGCAAATCTGGACAGTAAAAAGCAGACATTATCACCTTGCCAACAAAGCTATAATTTCTTCTAGTAATAATAAGTGGCTGTGAGAAATGGGCTATGAGGAAAACTGAGCACCACAGAATTGATGCTTTTGAATTATGGTGCTAGAGAAAACTTTTGAGAGTACCTCAAATATCATGGAGATGAAATCTGTCAATACTTAAAATTAATTCAGGCTATTTCAGTATTTGAAAGGTCATATATTGAGGCTTAAATATTTTTGCTATATAATAAGACAGGACTCACTGGAAAAGACTGAATTCGGAAGGCAAAAGGAGAAGCAGACAACAGAGAATAAAACAGAATCTTGGAAATAAACATGAACTTGGACAGACCTCCAAAAATACTAAAGGACAAAAGAGCCCAACATATTATATATGATTCATAGAGGTCATGAAGAATCAGGCAGGACTGAATGATTGAAAAATAGGTGAATTGTTGGCACAGAGGTAAGCAGAAAAAATTTCAATTAATTGCAGGATACTATGACTTTAAGGGGCAATCACTTAACTATTCAAAGTCTAATTTAATAACTAATTTAAAATAAAAACCTATTTCACTTCAAAATACAACTATTGTTCAGGCTCAGGAATTTCTATAAAGATGTTATTACTCATTTAAAATTTATTCCATGCTGTGATCCTCACAACCAATAAAAAATACTATTATAATTTAGATATTCCAACTACTGCAATCTTTTGCTCAAAGTTATCAAACTATGTATACCCTTTGACCCAGCAGTGTTTCTACTGGGATCATATCCAAAAGAGATCTTAAAGGAAGGAAAGGGACCCATATGTGCAAAAATGTTTGTGGCAGCCTTTTTATAGTGGCAAGAAACTGGAAACTGAGTGGATACCCATCAATTGGAGAATGGCTAAATAAATTATGGTATATGAATGTTATGGAATATTATTGTTCTGTAAGAAACGACCAACAGGATGATTTCAGAGAGGCCTGGAGAGACTTACATGAACTGATGCTAAGTGAAATGAGCAGAACTAGGAGATCATTAGACATGGCAACAACAAAATTCTGATGGATGTGGCCATCTTCAACAATGAGATGATTCAGACCAGTTCCAACTATTCAGTAATGAAGAGAGCCGTCTACACCCATAGAGAGGACTGTGGGAACTGAGTGTGGACCACAATATAGCATTTTCACTTTGTTGTTGTTTGCTTGGATTTTGTTTTCTTTCTCAGGTTTTTTTTTTTCTTTTCCTTTTTTGACCAAATTTTTCGTGTGCAGCAAGATAACTATAAATATGTACACATATATTGGATTTAACATATATATTTTAACATATTTAACATGTATTATTGGACTACCTGCCATCTAGGGGAGGGGAAGGAGGGGAAAATTTGGAATAGAAGGTTTTGCAAGGGTCAATGTTGAAAAATTACTCATGCATATGTTTTGTAAATAAAAAGTTTTAATTTAAATAATAAAAAGAAATGTTTGCATTTTGCTATCAAATATGGTCATGGAAGTATCCCAAAGTCTTAGTGCAAAACCTTAGTGCAAAGTAAATGGTACTTACTTTGTATCCTGTAGTGGTTATTGGATCTATTCTCTCTATCTTAACTAAAGTCCTACCTTCTGCAGGAAGCATTCCCAATCCTACTTAACTTTAATGCATTCCTCTGAGATTACACCAATTTATCATGTATGGATATTGTTAGTAAACTAGTTTTTGCAATCTGTCTTCCCCCATAAGATTTTGAGCTTTTTGGAGGAAAAGACATTTTTTTGCCTTTGCATCATCAGTGTTAAGCATAGTGCTTGGTACACAGTAAGCACTTTAATAAATGCTAGTTGAATGGCCAAAGGAATAAAAAACTGCATACCCCTTGATCCAGCAGTGCCTTCACTGGATCTGTAGCCCAAAGAGATCATAAAAGAGGGAAAAGGACTCATGTGCAAAAATGTTTGTAGCAGTCATTTTCATAGGAGACCTCAACTTGGACCCTGTCAGAATTAGATAAATCTAATCACAAAATAAGCAAGATATCTAACTACACATTAAGGAGAACAGAATTTTAGAAAAGTTAGCTATGATAGACCTCTCGAGAAAACTGAATGGAGATAAAGAGGAATATATCTTTTTCTCAGCAGTACATAGTACCCACATAAAAACTGACCATATATTAAGGGGAAAAAAACCTCATCACCAAAGGCAGAAAGACAGAAATATTAAATGCATTTTTTTCAAATCATGCAATAAAGTGCCATGGGAAGGTAGACTGGAAATGGAAACTAAACAATCCAATTCTAAAAAATAAGCCAAAGAATAAATCATAAAAACAATAATTTTATCCAAATGAATGACAATAATGAGGCAACAAACTTATGGGATACACTCAAAGCAGTTCTTAGGGGAAACTTTATATTTCTAAATGCTTATATAAAATAAAGCAGTGAAACTGATCAATGAATAATTGAGCATGTAACTAAAAAAGCTAGAAGAACAAATTTAAAATCTCCAATAGTGCATCAAATTAGAAATTCCAAAAATCAAAGGAGAGACTAATAAAATAAAAATTCACAAAACTATTTAACTAATACTTAAAACTAAGAGCTGGTTTCATGAAAAAAAATCTACAAAATATATAAATCTTTGATTAATTTTATTAAAAAAAAAAACCAAATTATCAGTATCAAAAATGAAATGAATTCACCACCAATAAAGAGGAAATTAAAACAATAATTAGAAGCTATTTTGCCCACCTGTATGCCAATAAATCAGATAAGTGAAATGGATGAATATTTACAAAAACTTTTTTATCCATTTCTCTTTAGCCTATAATTTATTCCCAACTGTAATAAGATGCCCCTATTCCCACTATTAGTAAATAAACTTCAAAGGGTCAAATATGAATGTTCTGTTTGGCCTTTGCAGTCTTAGCACAATGAAAGCATCTAATAAATACTTCTTATTCCATGATAGACCACCTCTATCACTGCAATATATATACTCTCACATACTCAGAATGACATGATGGAAAGAAAACTCAATTTGCCATTATAAATATTAGGGTTCAACTAGGAAATGAATGTAAACTGCTTCCATTTTTGTTCTTCTTCCCGGGTTATTTATACCTTCTAAATCCAATTCTCCCTGAGCAACAAGAGAACTGTTTGGTTCTGTACACATATATTGTATCCAAGATCTACTGTAACCTATTTAACATGTATAGGACTGCTTGCCATCTGGGTGATGGAGTGGAGGAAGGGAGGGGAAAAATCACAACACAAGTGAGTGCAAGGGATAATGTAAAAAATTACCCTGCCATGGGTTCTGTCAATAAAAAGTTATTTAAAAAAAAAATTTATGAAATACAAGATGGATAATTAGATTACATCACATTTAAAAGGTTTTGTACAAATAAAGACAATGCAACAAGATTAAAAGGAAAGCAGAAAGCTAGGAAATAATGTTTATAGACAGTGTTTCTAATAAAAGTTTCACTTCAAAAATATTTAAAGAACTGAAGTCATTCCCCAATTGATGAATAGTTAAAGAATATGAAAAGGCAGTTTTCAGATGAAGAAATTAAGGAGATATAAAGTCATATTAGGAAAATGCTCTAAAACACTACTGATCAGAGAAATACAAATTTTAAAATTCTGAGGTACAACCTTACATCTATCAGATTGACTAATATGATAGAAAAGAAAAATGATGATAAATGTTGGAGAAGAGAGTTGTGAACTGATCCAATCATTCTACAAAGCAATTTGGAATTATGCTCATAGGGCTATAAAACTGTTCATTATCAGACTAAGACAAGTTTTGAGACATCACTTCACCCTCTCAGATCAGCTAAGATGATAGGAACAGAAAATGATAAATGTCAAAGGAGATGTGGGAAAACTGGGACACTAATGCATTGTTGGTGCAGTTGTGAAATGATCCAACCATTCTAGAGAGCAATTTGTAATTATGCCCAAAGGGCTATCCAACTGTACAAATCCTTTGACGCAGCAATGTCATTACTGATCTGTATTTTAAAGGGATCATAAAAAAGGACCCACAAGTGCAAAAATGTTTGTGGCAGCCCTTTTAATGATGACAAGGAACTGGAATTTGAGATGTCCATCAGTTGAGGAATGGCTGAGTAATGGCATGTAACATTAAGGGGGACTGGGAAAGGCCTCTCTTCTTATAAAGGGCAGGATTTAAGCAAGACTCAGAAGGAATCCAAGAGGGAGAGATGAGAAGATCAGTGAAAATGCCCAGAGCTGAGAATGTCATGTTTGAGGAGTGGCAAGCAAGTCAGTATCACAGAATTTCAGCGCATGTAGGAGTAAGTAAGGTACGAGAAGACTGGGAAAGTAAAGAGAGGCCAGGCTTATGAAGAGATTTGAATGCCAAACCAAAGGATTTTCCATTTGATCCTGGAAATCAAAGAAGACACTGGAGTTTCTTGATTTGAGGAAAGGTGGGGAGGAGGAAGTATGAGTTTGGTTTTGGACATGTTGAATTTAAGTTGTCAACTGGACCCAGTTTGAGTTTCTAATAGGCTGTTAGAGATATAAGACTTGGAGATATAAGGTCATACAGGAAAAGAGGAGCAAAGACTCTTTTCATCATTCTTTATATTCCCAACAACTACCACAGCTGCTGGCTGTGGCACACAGCAGGCTTTAACAAATGCTTATAGATTGATCTTCAGCAAGTCACTTCCCCTTCCAGACATCAGCTGCATCTTCTATAAAAGTATGGAGCTACACTAGATGGCTAAAAACACTTTCTAGCTAACTCTACAAATCTAAGTACGTTAAGGAATGGAAATACCTGTTGGTGAGAAAACTTTGCTTCTAGATTCAAATCTCTTATTTGGTAACTCTAGGACATCCAGCAAATCACTACCTTTTTGAGTATTAGTTTATTCATTTCACTATAAGACCGAAAGAACAACACTTACTCCTTTAATCTAAAGGAGAGTTAAATGTTGCCACTAAGATTGTATATGTTAGTGTTTTATAAAATGTTATGTCATACAAATATAAACTACTGTCATATGTAATGAATCAAGCCAAAACAACAACAAAAAAATTCCAAGAAAAATTAAAAGATCATATGCTTGAGAACATTAAAGAAAATAGTCTATCAAATCCAATTTTTCTTTTTCTTCACCATATGGTTTGGTGCACTGTAAATAATTATTTGGAACTACTCTCATTACCAATAAATACTTAATAACTGAATATGTGTAAGGCACTTCACAAATGAAATCTATGTGTAAGTTACATCAATTTTTAAAAAAAGACAGAATCAAAAGCAATGTTTGTTGGGGGGGAAAACCCAATTCAGCATACTCAATTTTAATTTTCGCAAGTTTTTCCCCTTTGACATAGATTTTTTGGCTGATGAATGAGACAACTTGGATGCAAAAAAAATAAGCACAATGAAGGAGGAAGGGTGGACATAATGGCTATACCAATGTGAATGGAAAAGATCCACCAAGACGATAGAAAGCTGATATGGCAAAATTAAGAAAAACAAACCTGGCACTAAAGACGACTTGAAAAGCTCCCTCTTTCTCACCTTTCTTAAAAAGGGGAGTCTAAGGAGAGAAGAGTCCCTAGGAGTGAAAATGGCTTATTTTGTCAGATTTTGGATGTTGGGTGTAAATTTTCGTCCCTCAATAAAAATTCTTTATTACTTAGGATGACTCTGAGGAGGGGGCAGGGGAGAAGAAGGAAATACACAGCTACATAAAAACAAAGGTATCTTTAAAAATTTATTTTTAAAAGGTCAAGCCCCAAAGTTGGCCCTTTTTTCTGCCTACCAAGCTCCAACTCTCCAGCTCTTCCCCAAAAACATCAGAGACACAGCCTGGACGCGCCCCCAGAGAAACGGAAGAGTAGAGACAAGAACCGCACCACTCTCGCCTCCCTCCAGGAGCCCCGGGGAGCAAAAGGCAGACAATGATACGAGCCGAACGCAGGGTTCGGGGCTGGGCGTGAGGAGCGCCGGGAAAAGCGCCCGCCCACGTGCGTCCGGAGGGCTCCGCACTCACCAGTCCATCGATCTGTACTTGCTTCACAGCCGAATCTCCCGAGCTGCCTTTGCCTTTTCCTTTGCCGGAAGCCACGCCGGTTGTAGAAGTAGAACTGGTGGGGCCAGCGCCGGTACCTTCTTTACGGGACGCCATCTTAGTGGAAGGACCGGAGGAAAGAGAAATGTGAGAGACCGGAACCGGAAGAAGCCCTTCAGCGCGACGTAGAACTACGACGTCCCGAATGAAGGTGTGGGCTGTAAGGCGTAGGAGGACGCATGGAGGGGCGGGCTTTTGCGCCTGCGCGTTATCTTTAGCTCTCGTGCGGGCAGGGCGGGGCGGGGCGGAGATTGAGACAGGGGCAGGGGCGGGGGCGGGGGCGGGGGCGGGGCGGAGATAGAAACAGGGGCAGGGGCAGGGGCGGAGCGGCACGGGGGAGACTTCCTGAATGCTTTCTCTTGGTGCGCTAACTGCGCAGGGCACGGTGCGATCCCTCTAAGGTCCTCCCAGATAGAGTTAGTAGTCCAACAAGAATGTCCCGTACAGTATGCTCAAGCAGAAACTTCCGGAAGAACCCTTCTCGGGAATGACGGCCAGCAGGCATGCGGAGCTCCGATGCCATCTCTCTTGATCCTCCCTAGAGCCTGTGAAGTATTTCTCAGTATTACACCCTTTTTACACATGGAAAAAATGAGATTCGGAGAGACTGGCCTAGAGTGACGTAGCAATCAGTATCAGAGTTGGGATTTGAACCCAGGTTTAATCCCGCTTCCACTCTGTCCTCTGCCATAGATTATCCCCCTTTGAGGGGAATAGCATACGAGATTCCGCCAACAACTAGAAATCTGTCCATTTACAAAGGGCCCCTTTAATAATTTGATGAGTTAACATCATTTGTCCTAACAAGTGAATTCTAGGTTTTAAGTGATTTGTAAGTAACTGTTAATTAATTCAGTAATCACTAATTAATCATCTGCGGGGTGCTACTAAATAATCTAAGGAGCCATCAATTTGGAAAACATTTTTTTGAACATCCCCTCTACTCTTAAAGTAGAGAACTTATTATAACTCGTTCTATAGGCGTTGGGAACTCTAAGATCCTACATTTCTAGCATTAGTGCTTACTTCACACACAAGAAAAAAACAAGCATCCAAAAACGGTTCCAGCCTTTAAGGAACTCATATTCTATTAGAATGTAGTTCATGAAGAGTGTTCCTTGATTGCAGATTTTCTTCCCTTGAATTTCTCCAAAATCATGGAGAATTTGAAATTGGAAGGCAGCTTAGCTATCCGAATCCTTCATTTATCTCGTTAAGAAACTAAGACGATTTGCTTGGGAAGATCTTTTGCACTCCAGTGTGTGGTCTGTAAATTTGGTGAGTGAGCTACCTATGTCTAATCCAATGAATAAAAAACGTGAAACAGCTTAGGACCTTGGACAGATCCCTGAAGCATTTCCCTGGAACTGTGGTTGCCAAATTCTTGAGTGCAGAAAACAGGAGTCCTGAGACCCTTTTAGGGAGCCTATGAGGTGAAAACTTGTCATAATAACACTAAAATATTTTAACTCCTAACATGGCAAATATTAATAGATATAGGTTATAAGGGAAAAATACAAAAGTCCTCAATAATTTTTCAGTGTAAATAGGTCCTGAAATCAAAAAGTTTGAGAATTCGCTGTACTAAAGAGCTAGAAGTTTCTCTTAATACAATCTTATTGAAAGTGGGATAATAAAAATCTAAAAAGGGTCTAGTTAATCTAAAATAGCTATAGAAAAAGAGAGAGTAAAAAAAACAAGCAAACTAAAAATAATGTTTAACTCTCAAAGCTATCAACTAATTAATATTAAGAAAATACAAATAAATAATATAGATTTTTTTAAAAGGCATAGGTGGAAAACATTAAAAGCAAAATATACTCAGCTCTCATAGAAGCACCAGAAGCAAACTAGAATTTTTTCAAGCTATAATAAACATATAACAAAATTTACTTAAAAAAAAAAAAGAAAAGAAAAGAAAAGAAAGAAAATGAAAATGAATTCAATAATTATGAAATGAAACAAAGAAGGAATAAATTAACTTTAAATCATGGATAAATAACTATAAACAATTTTGAATCCAGTCATTCGAATAGTTCCAAATCCATTATTTTGCCCATATTTCTCCATCTTGCTCCCCAGAATGTCTTCAGAAAGTTTTAACATGTATTTTTTAAGAACTTGCTATGTGTCAAGCACTGTGCTAAGTGCTAGAGATACAAATCCTTCCCTTCTAGAAACTACATTCTAATTGGAGAAGATAACACATAAAAAGGAGTTGAAAGAGGAAGAAAAGAAGGACATAGGAAGTCAACTCAAAAATACCGTCTGGAAGCCTGGAAAATAAAGAATGGATAATGGAAGTTCCAGGAAAAAATTACCAATGGGTTCCACTAGGTTGAGAGAAAAAGATCAGTTTAGATATCACTTCCAATTTAAGACCTTTTCCACATTCCCCAATATTAGTGATCTCCCCTTCAAAAATTGTTTTGCATTTGAGATGTATATGTAACATATGCACATATATTTATGTATATACATACATATGTATGTTTGTGTACTTGTATAATCTTTATTTTTATATGAATATATCATGTACAAATTATATTCTATCCCCCACCCCACCCCCAAAAGAATATAAGCATCTTGAAATCTGGGACTTTCTCATCCTATCTTTTTATTCTCAGTGCCTTTCATATAAGTGCTCAATAAACTCTTGTTAAAGATCAAGTGAAGGCAACAAACAATTAAGTTCTTAGTATCCTAAAACTCAGGGCAACTACATGATAGAGTGCCAAGCCTGGAGTCAAGAAGATTCCATTTCTTGAGTTCAAATATGACCTCAGATACTTACTAGTTGGGTGACTCTGGGGAAGCCACTTCAACTTTTTGGTTTCATTTTCCTCACCTGTAACATGAGGTGGAGAAGAAAATGGCGATTCATTCCAGAATCTTTGACAAGAAAACCCCAAATGGGGTTACAAAGAGACATGACTGAAATGAGTCAACAACAAATAAGTTAAGGAAATATTACATTTATAGATTAGCTAAATTTTAATAAAGAATTTGATAGTTCTCATGCGGTTTTGAGAGAGGAGATGAATAGGTATAGTTAGGTTGGTTTGAACCTACTAAATGGGCAGATTCAAAGATGTGGCCAACAGATATTCAATATCATCCTGAAGTGCGAAGTACCTGAATGATCAAAAAATTTTTTATGAAAACTAGGAGAGTTATCATCTTATCATCCACACTTATCATCAATATACCAAACACAATAAACTTGTAATTCTGGGTGATTTGAGTACCAGAATAGGCACAGACTACTAGACCTGGCAGGAAGTCTTTGGGAGAAATGGAGTTGAAAATAGCAGCATTCATGGTCACTGACTACTAAAAGATTTGTGCATCTCATGACCGTCTTATCATCAGAATTGTCTTCTATGAGAGAAATAATTATTTTCTACTGGACTGTAACTAGCCTCCATCCTGTGGTTGGTCAGGGCTGAACAAAGAAGACTAAGACAAGAAGGTCAGGAATCAAATAGAAATTTAATTTCAGAGTGAGGAAAATAGGTTTGCAAACTGAAGTCCCCCTGAAAAGGGGTGCTTGTGGTTTGTGACAGGAGTAGGGCTTCTATGGATGAAAACGACAAAAGGCAGGACCCAACACAGTCCTTCTTAGATCTGCTTGTTGGCCTTGGCTCTGGAAAAACAGGGTGTCTTCTAATATCTTGATATTAGATAACAAATTATTGTGGAAATCCCTAACCTTTCCCAAAACTTTAACACACCTAGACTATCATCTTATCTAGATTGAGTTGTTGTTCCACCCAACTAGAAAAACTTACAAAAAATTTAATATAGGGTGAATTCTGTCTCATTGTGTTCAATCAGATAAATCATTTGGGAAGGGAAGGATGAAGTGCTACATTTAATAGATTGTCATTATAAAAATAAGAGGCAGGGATGTGAGAGTTACAAAGATGATATAGAGTGGCATAGAGTGCTGGACTGATCATAAACGTATTCTCTCCAAATTAAACATTTGCATTCAACAAAAGCAGCAATCCCAAGGCAACACAACTTGTGGATCCAGTCAGAATGGTTATATGATTTATATCACCTTTGTTCATGTGTAGGAGCAAAAGGAGAAAATGGTAGAAGTAACCTAAGGCTAAGGATTATGTGAAAATAATTGGTGATATGAAAAGGAAGCTAAGGATTTAAGACAATGAAGACTTGAATTGGTCCACCAATGGGTCAAGAGAAGAAATACATCCATCTTATTCTGCAGTAAATTTCAGGAAAGCTATGACTTACCTAAAACTACATAAGTGCAGGAGGCAGAACCTTTAATTTACAAACCATATTTCTTTCCCAAGTATCACGATGCCTCCTTTCCTTTGCTTCAAAGCCCAGCCTTAATCCTATTTATCATATTTCCCCAATAAGTTATCACCTTCAAACAATAGGGAGTTCTATTCCTTTTCCACCTTCTGTACTGGTGAACAAACAAGCAGAAGCAGCCTTATGAAGGAATATAAAGGTAAGGGAGAAGGTCTCTCAGGGATGACTGAAATGAGAATTCCTGCGTTCTCTGACAAAAAGTCCTCTTAATCAGGGATCGTTTTGTCATCTCTCCATCTCTAGGGATACCTAACAGAAGGAAGAAGCACTATAGAATCTAGGAAATCTAAGGCTTGTGGCAAAATGGGATAATCCCTTTTGATCCCTAAAGATTCTCCCTTAAAAAGTCTCTTTAAAAAACAAGACAAATTCGGCTTAAAAGATCTCAAAACTAAAAACCTTAAATTAAAACAGCACTGCAGGATGCAGCTTATATTTTTGCTAGAGATAAATCAAATTCCCTCCTTCCTGCTCTTCTAGTTCCCCTATGCAGTCCTTATCAAGAGGCTTTTGAATCCCTTCCAAAACAGGACCTTATGTCCAACAATATTTCTTTAACTCTATCCCACTCACCTGAACCAGATCCTGAGACTTCCCAGCCCCGACTCCTCAATACCTTTGATACAATAGTGAGACCCATTTTTCTCCTCCTCGGGATACTGATTTTAACCTCTGACCCCTGGGAGAAGCAGCAGACTCTCAGAGAGAGACACTCAGAATAGAGGTGCCTTTTTCAATATCAAATCTCTGCCACACTAAGGAAAAACCTGGCCATTACTCTGAGGACCCCACCCAACTTTTTGAGGGGTCCAAGGCCAATGTCCTCCTTGATCTTTCCTGAGTAGATGTTAATATTAAACAATCTGCCCCAGATATACGGAGAAAGCTGCAGAAGCCAGTTTGAGGCCCTCAAATTTCTTCCCCTCGGCTGCTAGAAACAGCTGTTGGAGTCTTTAATGATAGGGATCAAACTGCAGTAGAGGAGAGAGACCGCAATATTAAAGCAAGACATGGAGAACAGTCCCTACTTTTGGCTGCTGACATTTCCGGAAACCATAGAGGTTTATGCTGGAGGTGTCATGGAAACTGTCCAAGGGAACTCCCCAGTCTTTACCCTGAATTCGACTAAGAGGAGCACTGGAGGAGAAACTGCCTACAGGGGACAAGATGCTCCCTCAATGCCCTGCCCTTGGCAGGAGTTTGGGGCTTGGTCAAGCTTCCCCTTGTTCCACCATGATAGTCCAACGCCCAACAACCCAACACCTGTATGTGGCTGGTAAGACCATTACATTTCTTTTTGCTATGGGGATTTCTTCTTCCTTGCTCTGGCATTCTGGTCTCACTTACCCCTCCCCCCATAGAATGGGGATTGCAGGGGAATTTAAGAACTTTTGAGAGTTCCTCTGCCTTGCCAGTTTGGTGACCTGTTATTTAAACACTCATTTCTTATTATTCCTTCATATCCTGCTCCCTTATTGAGGCATGATTTAATGGTGAAATTGGGGACCCAATTCTCTCTTCTCAGACCTCCAGATGGTCTTTTTGTGATGCTTCCAAAGTCCTCCCATATTTCTTCTGAAATCTGGGAGAAAATAGATTTCTCCTATCCAGCCTTAGTCAGGATTGAGAAATTTCTTAAGCACAAACTTTTTAACTAGAGAGTTAAGAGATTCGAAGCCAATTAACTGCATTCTTATCTTGATCTGCAGTCCCAACAGACAGGGCCATGCCCTGGGAGATGCCCAGACCAGTCGCCTATTTCTCAAAGGAACTGAACTCAGTTTCCCTAAGAGATGGCCCTTCTGCCTTAGAGCAGTGACTGCCTTAGAGCAGTGACCGCCATAGCCCTTTTAATTGAAGAAGCCTCAAAACTAACTTTGGGACAGCCATTACAGGTTTTAACCCCCCCCCAAATGGGTTCAGAGCATTTTAGAAGCCAAAGGGCATCAGTGGCTTTCTAGTAGGAAGCTTACTAGATATTAGGCTGTCCTACTAGACGTCCCACCTGACTCTCCAGGTTTGTCACACTCTTAATCCTGCCACCACTCAGTCAGGAGATGTTATTCATAACCATGAGGAAGCTTTAGATTCTATTACAGCCAACCTGACTTAAGGGACATTCCTCTTGACAACCCAAATGATGAATGGTTTACAGATGGGTCAAGCTTTCTTGAAAACGGGGGAAAAGGCAGATTATTCTGTGGTGACCATCAATAACACTCTGGAGTCACTGCCCCCTGGGACTTCTGCCCTGAAAGCTGAACTCATTGCCCTAACTAGAGCTTTGGAACTGGAGAAGGGAATGAGAGTAAACATCTACATAGACTCCAAATATGCTTTTCATATTTTGCATGCTCATAGGGTTATATGGAAAGAAAGGGGACTTTTGATAGAAAATAATTTTCCTATTGAATATGCAGAAGAAATTCTACAGCTACTACAAGCTGTCCATAAACCCATAGAGATTTCAATCATATTTTGTAAAGGACATCAGAAGGGAGATTCACTTCAAGCCAAGGGAAAAAGGTTTGTAGATCTAACTGCTGGGGTTGCTGCCTGTTCACCCCTGGCTTTTATCCCTCAGCCCACCAGAACAAACACCTTTAAGCCAACTTTTAGCTGCTAAACATCCCCCTCTCCAGAAGCCTATTCAGAGAAGGGGCATACATCCAGAGGAGATTAGTTTCAAGTTGCTTTTGATCTTTGTCCACACCTTTACTAATTGCATAGAAGCTTTTCCCTGCAAGACTGAGAAGGTTCTAGAGGTGTCAAGACGCTTGCTAAAAGAGATCATACCTCACCTAAACCTGCTTAACTCCTTGCAAAACCACAAATAGTCCAGCTTTTACTTCTCAGGTATTTCAGAGTGCTCTTGTGAAAACTCTGGAGAAAGAAAGGTGAAATCATCTGCCTCCTTTTTTCTCTCACTATAATCTCCTTCCTAACTTTTTCTCACTCCAAGGATGAGAACTTTACTCCTAGCATTTTCTCCCAACTTTTCTTGATATCATTTTATGGTGCCTGCCAGCAGTTAACTCCTTTTTAGCCTTTCAGCAAGGGAACTGTGTTGGTAATGGGGGAGTTCAGGATTGTTGGATTGTTTGCCCCTAACCATGGCAACTTTAATTCCCCAATTCCTGACTTCTGCATTCCATCATGTGGCTCCCAAGCAAGTAAATTCTGAAAAGGGCCTACACATGTGCCCCTTGCATTAATTCCTACTAGGAATTAATTCAAATGGTTTTGTTTTCACCTGTTCTAATTGGGTAAAAACCTTCCCTTGTAAGGCTCTAGGATTTTTTTGCCAAAAGAGATCCTACTCACTGAAGGGCACATGTTCTACCCATTGCAGCTACTTCTTTGAGGAAACAAAAGCAAGAATTTGGGAAAAACATTCTTTGGTATCTATCCTAGAAAAGCTGTTTGGATGGAAGGCATTTATGAGAGCCTCATTTCCCCAGCCCAGCCTGTCTCTGGGTGGGTTTCTCATTTCTGGTGATTGTCCCCAGTAACCTCCATATTCACTACATTTTTATTTATTCTTTCTCTTTAGTCCTTGCATTTTTAATAAACTTGTGAGAGTTGCTTCTTGCAAACTCTGAGTCATGAAATTCCAACTATTTGGTTAATCTGAAATCACCTGAGACCTGATTCTGAAATTCAGTACTGGATGCTGCTGCTGCCATCACCTATAAATAAGACCTTCCTCCCGGTAGTCCAAATAAATTTGGGGGGACTGCTTGAGCAGAGAAATGATGTAAATTATGTCCCCTTTAACCTTTGGGGGCCCTGAAACTGTGTCCTCTTTAATCTGTGGGGGAAGTGATTTGGGGTCTCAAACCTTCCTCTAGAAAGGGCACACTCTTCTAGCCTCCTTGGTATGATTTTCATATTATTCTGTGTTCCTGGAATAAATGGAAAGACTTTGGAGCAAACTGAAGATCATTTTCAAAGAAGTTGATAACATAATTGAGAATATTCTTGCCTGGCAAAAATAGACTGAAAATAATAAAAGAAGAATAATAATATGAAAATGGAGTTCTTCCATATCTTCCAATAACCATCACCTCTATCTGGAATTCTAAGTCTTATTTGGAACTGAGAGAGCCAATATATAATGTTGGTGAAAATAAAAATTTAAATGCTAAATCTAGTTTAAGTAGGTGTTCTTTCCCCTCTCCAATCCATCTCTCATAATGCCCCAAGTGCCCCAATTCTTGAGTAGGTTTCAGTACAGTTGTGTTGTTTGTGGTTATCTATTAAGAATCTATTTCCAATCAGTTCTGGATGTACTTGTTATAAGAAAAAAAAACTATAAGAATTTTGAGGTTCTCAGCATTGGTCCCTTTGTGCATCCATCACTTTTCCTTTGTAGAATGAAAAGAACAGGACTCAAATATTGCATCTATTTTCTCCTTTCTCCTAGCATTAGATTTTAGGAATTGATTCATGTCCAGATGACTTTTATCTAGGACAATAGTCTAATCAAGGAAAGGACAAAAATATATTTATTTCCTTCAGATAAAGCTCTGAAAATAAAAGAAAAAATCAGTTGCCTATTTTACTCATTGTCAATTATTTGGAGATGAAATTGGTTGGCTTATACTGTTAGAAAATTTGTGGAAAGAGACATAACTTTTTGCAAGGTTCTAAAAAAGATGATTTGGGGGAATGGGGAGGCACAATCATTTGTGGGGTTATCCTTTTCTCCTTATGTTATGTGTGAGACTAAATGAATAACAGAACTAAGATTAGAACTGAGCTCTGGACTGGCAATGAAGATGAGGGGAATAGTTCTCCCTAGAGAGCCACTAATAGCTCTCACAAAATTTGCATGTACTCTCACCTGTAGTTTTAGAAAAGACCCAAAGTTCCATAATTCCAAATGCCAGAAATGAGCTTTTCATGGGTAGTGGCAGAGACCTACATGATTTCAACCATATGGCAGTCAGGGAAAGGATAATCACATGGTATTAGTGATAAGTTAACAAAGAATCATCTAGAGATTCTGAATAACAGGCTCCTAAATAAAATATGGGAAGGTTCTTGAGCAACTCAATCCTCAAATCCAGCCTTCTAGAAAGAAAAGAAGGATTTCTAAATGAAGGTGGCCTAGCCAGTTTTACCTGATCTAAAATTATATTATAAAGCAGCAGTCACCAAAGCCATTTGGTATTGGCTAAGAAATATATTAGTTGATCAGTGGAATAGATTAGGTTCACAGGACAAAGTAGTCAATAACTATAGCAATCTAGTATTTGACAAACCCAAAAACTCCAACTTTTGGGATAAGAATTCATTATTTGACAAAAACTGCTGGGAAAATTGGAAATCAGTATGGCAGAAACTAGGCACTGACCTACACTTAACACTGTACACCAAGATAAGAGCAAAATGGGTTCATGATCTAGGCATAAAGAATGAGATTATAAATAAATTAGAAGAACATAGTATAGTTTACCTCTCAGACCTGTAGAGGAGAAAGGAATTTGTGACCAAAGAAGAACTAGAGATCATTATTGATCACAAAATAGAAATTTTTCATTATTATATTAAGTTAAAAAGGTTTTGTACAAACAAAACTAATGCAGACAAGATTTGAAGGGAAGCAATAAACCAGGAAAACATTTTTACAGCTAAAGGTTCTGATAAAGGCCTCATTTCCAAAATATATAGAGAATTGACTCAAATTTATAGGCCTCATTTCCAAAATAGATAGAGAATTGACTCAAATTTATAATAGTTCAAGATATTCTCCAATTGATAAATGATCAAAGGATATGAACGATTTTCAGATGAAGAAATTGAAACTATTTGTAGTCATATGAAAAGGTGCTCCAAATCACTATTGATCAGAGAACTGCAAATTAAGACAATTCTGAGATACCACTACACACTCATCAGATTGGCTAAGATGACAGGAAAAGATAACGACGAATGTTGGAGGGGATGTGGGAAAACTGGGACACTGATGCATTGTTGGTGGAACTGTGAACAGAGCCAGCCATTCTGGAGAGAAGTTTGGAACTATACTCAAAAAGTTATCAAACTGTGCATACCTTTTGATCCAGCAGTGTTACTGCTGGGCTTTTATCCTAAAGAAGGGAAAGGGACCCATATATGCAAAAATGTTTGTGGAAGCCCTTTTCGTAGTGGTTAGAAACTGGAAATGGAATGGATGCCCATCAATTGGAGAATGGTTGAGTAAATTGTGGTATATAAATGTTATGGAATATTATTGTTCTGTAAGAAATGACCAACAGGATGAATACAGAGAGGTTTAGAGAGAATTACATGAAATGTTGCAAAGTGAAATGAGCAGAACCAGGAGATCATTATACACTTCAACAACAATACCATATGAGCATCAATTCTGATGGAAGTAGCTATCTTCAACAATGAGAGGATCCAAACCAGTTCCAATTAATCAGTAATGAACAGAACCAGCTATACCCAGCAAAAGAATACTGGGAAATGAGTGTGGACCACAACACAGCATTTACCTTCTTTCTGTTGTTTCCTTGTTTTTTGTTTTTCTTCCCAAGTTATTTTTACCTTCTTTCTAAATCTAATTTTTCCTGTACAGCAAGATGACTGTATAAATATGTATACATATATTGTATTTGACATATACTTTAACATATTTAACATGTATGGACTACTTGCCATCTAGGGGAAGGGGTGGAAGGAACGGGGGGAAAAGTTGGAACTGAAGTTTTTGCAAGGGTCAGTGTAAAAAATTACCCATACGTATGTTTTGTCAATAAAAAGCTATAATAATAAAAAAAAGAAAGAAAGAAAAGAAGGATTTCTTAGGCAATCCTAAATTTTAAGAGTTCTGGAACTTGAACCTCTAGCAAAATAAAGAAAGTTCTTAGACAACACCAGCATCTTGGAAGAGGAAGGGAGAAGTGACCAAACACTTAGGAAATGTCTACTATATACCAGGCACTGTGCAAATATTATCACATTTGATCCTTATAACAATATTTATATGCCATAGCATAACCATTTTCTATTTATTTTTATGCATTGTTTATTTATATTTAAGATATAATGAAAGTACCATAAGGTTTTGTTCAAGGCATATATGCAAAAGGATGTTAATCAAAATTTCATTTTGCAGAACTAAATGAAAGGAGAAAAGACAAAACATCAGCCACTGAAAAGAAAGTCTTTAAATTTGCTGCAACACATATAATAGAATAAATGACATTTTTCTACAGGTCTTTTGATATATGGATTGCAAAATAGGATAAAAATGATTTTGCAACAGAAACATTTGTGAAGGTATTAAATTGTACTTTTATTTTGTATAAAATCATGGATCTAATACCACTGTCAATATGATCCAATTACAAATAATAGACTTAAAAATTTCATTCAGCTAGATTTCAAAAACATGTTAAACTTCTTGCTACTAGAAATCCCAGTTTTTGCAGATAAAACTGGAATATATCTACTATTTTTAAAAAGGGTAAAATAATGCATAAAGAAATTGGTCTTTGAGATTCCTTCCTTCCCCCCATCAATAAGTAGCTGAGAGGCAGTGAGGCCCAGGGGATAAAGCTATCCTCAGAGTCAGGAACACTTGGGTTCTTATTCTCTGACATACATTGACTCAGTGTCGTTAGGTAATTTCAGTGCCCCAACCAATATCTAAGACTATATAAATTGCAGAACAGATGTAACTGCATCAGTAGAACTTTTCTCATCAGGGATTACCCATATTAATAAAAAGCAGGGTCTGGGACCTTTGCTTCAAAAAAGTTTTCTTTTCAGAAAAATCCATTTTAAACTATTAAAAATAAGCAAACAAAAGAATTTATTTACCCAACAGGAGTCAACTAATGACAGCATCTCTCAAAGATTTTAATGATTTTGAAAGCTATTTTATCTATGATGCTCTATCTCATCCCAAATGACATATGAAAGCATATTTCCCCTGTTGCCTCCATTTCCTAATTTTCCTCTCCCTATGCTACTAATTTTTTTCACCACATTAATTAACTCCATTAAGTATCTTGTAATACAGTCCCAAAGCAAAACATTATTCAAATTAGTTACAGAGTACTGAATACTGTTCACCTAACCTGATAACAACAGATGTTCTCTGCACTTATTGTTTTACCCATATAATCAATCCATCATGCCAAACAGATTTGCTAGTCTGAATTTATAGGCGGGCAACTCATTGACTATGTCCTAACAGGCAGGTATTGCCTCTATTCCTGTCTGGGGTAAAGATGTCTTTGACAAACAGAAATCCCTTGAATTTTCTTTGCAGAAAGGCACTTCTTAGTAGTTGTCATTTGCCTTGGGGGAAAAATATCTTATATCTGTCTTACAATATGCAGATATTCAGCTCGCTTTCCTTAATTGACAACTAGCTGACGGGAACATGTCCCTGTTGTTTTTTGGCCATGAAGCTGGGAACCCAGCTGTTAACTAACCCTTCCCAATAGGAGATGTCTCCCACTGTCATCCTCAAATCATCCTTATCTTTTATACTTTCAAAAGAAAAAAAACTTAAATGTCAAAAGAATTCTTATAGAATATAAAGAGTTTGGTTAGTTTTGCCTTGAAAATTATTTGGTTTTCCATTCTCCACCACCTTTGTGAGAAAGTATGTTGAATAAGGTTCTGAGAAATAGAAAATAAATACTATATAGATTTAGAGCTAAAAGGGATTCATGGAAGATATGTAGTCCAAGCCTCTCATTTTATAAATAAGAAAATGAAGACCCATAGCATTGAAGTATTTGATAAAGGTCCACAGATAGAAAATAAAAGTTAGGAATGGAACCCAGGTCACTAGACACCCCTTCTACAGAACCATAGCACTTGCAAACATATTTACCAATATAATTCACTTCTGTTTTCTGGACTTTTGCTTAAGCCAAGCAACCAAACTGTGTTAAATTGTTTGGTGATTTTGTGATAAGAATAAATGCTCAATATTTGGATATCTTCCTTGAAAAATTCTTTAGGTATAGGTCAAAATCTGTTCACCTTGGGCTAAATTCAAGGAAAAACAATGAAAAACTCTTAATAGAATTAGGTGGGTTATAAAATGAGTTTGAGTAACAATCTTGTAAAGCTCTCATTTAAAATACCACAGGGAAGGGCCAATATTTAAGATGTATTCATTATTAGCCATCACTTAACAAATTAGCAGAGATGGGTAGCAATAGGAGGCAGGATAGAATAGAGGGTATGAAGAGAAGAGACAGAAGGAATTTGGAGAAGATACCATTGCAAGAGATAAAGGGATTCCAAATGCAATATTCAAATAGTTTGCCCAGTTTGCCCAGGAGTGTTATCCTTTGTTCTTGAAGATCAAAATGACATCACGATGTTAGAGTCAAATTGCAGTGAGTCTAACTGCAGCTGATCAGACCAATATAGACTCAAAATGTTTGCCACAGGTTGGACCCAAATAGTCCCTATGAACATTTGGGGTGGATTCTCTAATATGCACATTTTACATGACTCAGTTTTCTACACAACTCCATTCACATTACCATTAAAAATGATTTTACATGTTTCATAGATTATATAGTGTTCTTCTCTTTTCTAAAATATGATGGTTCTCTGGTAAGCAGGTTTCTCGGGGGGCTTCTGGAGACAGCCTTAGTTTCAGTTCAAAGTAATAATCACCTCAAATGCAGCCAGGGATTAAAGTACAATCCTTTATTGTCTCTTCCAAAATAGCCCGGTAAGCTTTCCTTGGTTCCAACAGCTCTTGTTGCTTGTCTTTTAGCTCTTCCAGCTTCTGCCTCTAGCTCAACTCCTGGCTTCTCAGTCTCCTCCACAGACTGACTCCACTGACTCAGCTCCTTTTATGCTCTTTTAGAGGTGTAAACTCCTCCTCCGAGAGTGGGATTATGGGAGGTGTAACTTGTGAATCTCCTGGACTTGTGAACTCTAATGTATGAGCTCTAATGTGTAAACTCTCTTAAAGGTGTGAACCAATTACATAAGCATTGTTTCTATCAACTCTAATGAGTTAACATTTTGGAAGGATTCTAACAATTTTCTACACAAATTAATAAACTGCAGAGGAATAGAGATGATTATTGCCAGTGTCTAAAGGGAGTAAATAAATGCTGCTAAATTGTAATCTTTTGATAAAGGAAGGATTGTCTTAGACTTATCTATTCCTCAGCACTATTGATCTATGAACTCACAAAGATATCGGTTCTCCTTTCAACGATACACTTTGAAATATATCCAAGTCTTCTTATCCTTTGAGAATTTTATCCATATCTTTGTAGATGCTGTTCAATACAATGGGGATATTTTCTAAATATTCTGGCATTGCATGGATACCAGAGGAGCCCAGAGATTGGTCACTGGCTATCCACTGCTCTTGCTACTCCTTTTCTGGTTGTACAACCTTCTGGTAGTATCCTTTACCTTGTTTTAGGTACGCAATTCATTATTGGGAACATGTTGCAACCTACTCATACTCACCAGAGTTTTCTCCTATGTCCCTTAAATGACTTGGAATTCATTTGGTAATGAATTGTCTGGCCATGACATTCCACAAAAAGAAACAAAATAAAACAAGTTACTAAGTAATCTGGAAATGATGGTGCTAAAAATACTACACTACATAACCCCTTTCAGATATATCTAGACAATCACTCTCTACTCAATTGCCTGCCTAACTCTTTAATATAGAAGCCAGACAAATTACCAATACAGGCTTAGGGCTTAAAAAAAATTAATCATCAAAGGTCACTGATGACCTGATCTTTCTTAGTGATAAGGATCAAATGTTTTCAATTTAATACTCATCCTTAATGATTATATGCTTTATCCAATGCCAGGTAAAATCACCTGGCTTACTGGCTAAGAGTTAGTATTCTTACTTTCTGCTATGCCCCTTTTGGTTGGCAGTGCTAAGCTTCTTAGTCTAAGACAGGTTTTGTTTTTTTGTTTTATTTTGTTTTTATCATGACAGTCTAGTGAAGTCTGTAAAACTCTCCTCAAAATTATTAATTTTTTTAATTTAATGATGAAAGGACATGCTAAATCAGTTAAAAGTTAGTGAAACTAAAGATGTGCTTTTTTTTTCCCTCTCCAAATTCATGGACCTTCTGAGCTCTATTCCCACACCCCAGGCCATGGACTACAAATTAAGAACTCTGGTCTAAAATTTAATGTAAATTTATTCAATAGACTACGGACTTTTCTCTGGATATGTATGTATTCTATCTTTCTGACCCTGGAACTAGTGAGTGACTAGACAAGATAAGTCTAATCATAAAACTCTTTTCCCAGGAAATCAAATAGTAGGGACTATAATCAAATCAGAATGATTATTGCCTGTTGCAGTAAATAGAGTAGGGACCAGAACTAAGTAGAAGATCAATATTGGTAGGAGCCAATCATAGTCTTCAGAGGCTAGCCTAGACAGGGGTCTAGAGGAGTTTTATGAGTTCTCCCCTCCTGAAAGTGGAGAGGAATGTTTGAGAATCCAAGTGTCTCAACTTTTTCTTGAGCTTGAGGGTTTTTGTTATACCTCAAACAAAATGGGGTTTAGTGAGGCTTGCTCTATAAAGAAATCACAGGAGCTATTTAGATGTATTTGTGTTTATTTCTTTTTAGAATCATTATTTAAAATTGTATATAATTTATACTTTTGCATATGATTTAAGTTGACCTTAGAGTCAGAAAGCCCTGGGTTCAAGTTCTATGTTTAGCAAAACTAGCCACATAAGCATTGTCAAGTCACTTAATTTCTTACTACTTAGAGTTAATCCTAAAACAATTAAACTGTAGGTATCCATCTGAATAGGTAGAAAAATTTTCACAAGAGTATCCTCTATATACTAATAAAATATTAGTTCTAGTAAAATGTGTATGTATATATGTATATACAAACATATTTATAATGTATATATATTTTAGATGTATATATATATGCATATATATAGTATACATATATAATTATACCTGTGTGTATATATGTATATAGATATGTAAATTCATACCTGTGCATATATACATATATACAAAACAAATTCTTAAGTTTAGAGAAGCCCCATAGTTCCCTTTGAGGAATGAATTGTTATTATTGAGTAATCCTAATGCATCATTTACAAATGAGGAAATTCAGGTTCAGAAAGATAACCTAATGAAGATCCAAGTCACAATGTTCCCTGGCCCAACACACACACACACACACACACACACACACACACACACACACACACAATATATATCTAGAAGTCCAGATTGAAACAGAGGAACTTTGCCTGTCATTTTAAGGCTTTTCCCATTATACCACAACTTCCTGTCTTTAGAGAAGCAGTGTTACATTATGATTAGAGAACAAGATTTAGGATTATAAAGGCACTGAATCCTACCTCAGATACTTATTAGTTATATGACTGGGCTAATCAATTAATCTTTCAATTCCAGTTTCTTCTTCTGTAAATGGAAAGACCAACAGCATCTACTTAATAGGTAGGAACAAATGAGATTACTAAATAAATGTCAGCTTTCATTATTTAAACCAAAATTTTTATGTATAATGGATATATATTTTTAATTTAAACTAATCCAATAAGCTTTATTAATGTCTCCTTCTATGTGTCAGGAATGTTTGACAAAGACAAAAACCAAAATATTAAATAAGTTGATATTCTACTCTATTGATAATATGTAATGGAGGCAACTTGAAGGTGGGGTGAGGAAAGGGAATAAGCATACATGCCAGGCATTGTGCTAAGTGCTTTACAAATGTTATTTCATTTAAAGCAAAGAGTCTTATATCTGGGAAATCATCTGGCCTGGGTCTAAATCCTGATTCTGAGTTCCCACACTAATTTTGCCGCTTACTACTTACTACCCTGAGGTGGAGGGAGCACAGTCAAGGTTTTGCAGAATAGACAGTACATTATCCGAGTTCCCCACCTTCCCTCAGAATCAATACTAGATCAAGCCTCTGATCAAAATTTGGAGTGACAGAACCCACAAACATTCAGAGTACAATAATGTTCCACTTTAAGATATCTTGGAAGAATTTCAGAAAAGATCTATATAAATTAGGCAGAGGGAATATTGTCCAACACAGGCACAGTGCAGAGATATTTGGTGTGGTAAGGTGTGGTAAGGTCTGGCAAGGGGAATCTAGCCAAAATATAGCAGTGTTGGCTACTCTGGCCTGATTCAGGCCAGTGAAAAAGCAGACCAGCTGTGAGACCTGCAATGCAAGCACAGAAAACAAATTGGGAGTACCCAAAATCCAGCATAACAAGTGGGACTTGGGCAGGCCCATCCAGCACAATGGGAAAGCATGCAGCACCACCAGCTCCAATAGTCAATGAGAGGCCCCCCTGAAAAAGAACCTTAGGGCAGTGGACCCTAAGGGCAGAGCTCAACTTTTTAAAATGAGCAAAAAGGCAAAAAAGAGCACTGACCATAGAAAACCAGTATGGAGACAGGGAATATCAGAACACAAATCAAGAAGACAATAGCAAAGGCAAAATGTCTACAGATAATGCCTCAGAGGGGTTTATGAGATCTCAAAAGGCTTTCTTATAAGATCTCAGAAAAAGATCTTAAAAAAGAGAGAAGAAAAATATGGAAAAGAAATTAGAGCTATGCAGGAGAATTATGATAGTTTTGGGAAAACCAACAGCTTGAAAAAGGAAGTATAGAAATTGACTAAAGAAAACAACTCCTTAAAAAATAAATTTGGGGGGAGTCAGCTAGGTGATGCAGTGACTAGAGCATCAGCCCTAAAGTCAGGAGGGCCTGAGTTCAAATGTGATCTCAGACATTTAACACTTCCTAGCTGTGTGATCCTGGGCAAGTCACTTAACCCCAATTGCCTCAGCAAAAATTAACAAATAAATTAGTTAATTGAATAAGAAGATAAATTTGGCAAAATGAAAAAAAAATCTCCTTAAAAAATAGAATTGAAGAAACAGAAAAAATATAACTCCTTAAAAAATAGAATTGGTGAAATGGAAAAAAAAATCACTGAACAAAACAATTCCTTTAAAAATACAATTGGCCAAATGCAAAAGGAAGTAAAAAGCTAACCAAAGAAAATAATTTACCAAAAATTAGAATTGGACAAATGGAAGCAAATGACTTAATGAGATATCATGAATCAAACAAAACAAAAAAATATGAAAAAATGGAAGAAAATGTAAAATAGCTGATCATAAAATGTAAAAAACCACTAACCTGGAAATAGGTCTAGGAGAGATAATCTAAGAGTTATTGGACTACCTGAAAGCCATGATGAAAAAAAGAGACTGGACAATATCTTTAAAGAAATCATCAAAAAAAAAAAAAAAAAAAAAAAAAAAAACACCTGCCCTGATATCCTAGAACCAGAGGGTAACATAATCATTGAAAGAATTCATCAATCACCACTTGAAAGAAACACCCAAAATGAAATGTCATATCTCTAGATGACTACATGAATAAAACAGAGAAATAGAAGATCAATGAAATTTTTAGTATGCAACTAAAAAAAGCTAGAAAAGCAACAAATTAAAAACTCCCAATTAAACACCAAATTAGGAATTCTAAAAACAAAGGAGAGATTAATAAAATTGAAAATAAGAAAACTATTGAATTGATAAACAAGAGTTGGTTTTATGAAAAAATCAAAATAGATAAAAACTTTGGTTAATTTGATTTAAAAAAAAGGAAAGAAGAAAACCAAATCACTAGTTTCAAAAATGAAAAGATTGAATTTACTACCAATGAAGAGGAAATTAAAGCAATAATTGCCCACTTGCATGGCAATAAATCTATAATCTAAGTGAAATGAATACTTACAAACACAGATTGT
This sequence comes from Sarcophilus harrisii, assembly GCF_902635505.1. Lineage (NCBI taxonomy): Eukaryota > Metazoa > Chordata > Mammalia > Dasyuromorphia > Dasyuridae > Sarcophilus > Sarcophilus harrisii. The sequence continues at coordinate 602,460,946 of NC_045426.1, forward strand.
CCAGATTAATAGATGAGGAAATAAAATACTCAAATAACTCCATTTTAGAAAAAGAAATTGAATAAGTCATCAAAAAACTCCCTGAGAAAAAGTCTCCAGAGCTACATGGATTTACAAGAGAATTCTACTAAACATTTAAAGAATAATTAATTCCAATACTATAAACATATTTGGAAAAATTGAAGAAAATGGAATCCTGCCAAATTTTTTTTATGACACAGATATGTAACTGATACCTAAACCAGGAAGGGTCCAAAGAAACAAAATTATAGACCAATTTCCCTAATGAACATTGTTGCAAAAATCTTCGAATAAACTATTAGCAAAGAGATTGGAACAACTTATCAACAACATAATACATTATGACCAAGTGGGATTTATACCAGCAATGCAGGGTTCATACAACATCACGAAAACTATCAGCATATAATCAGCCATAACAGTGCTTACTACCCTCCATGGGCAGATTTCTTAGCATCTTAGTGTCTTATTTTATCTTTAAAATGAGAAGCTTTAGTTAAATGATCTCTAAAGTCCCTTTCAAGCTAGATCTCTAACCTATGATCCCCTCCAGCTTTAAAACTTATAATTTTACATCTTTTAAATGTGTATGTGTACACACACAAACACACATATATTTTAACATCAGTACATACAACACATACATCCCTCTATTGAACACCTCAAGCCAAATGTCTTGTAGATGTTGAATTCAACACATTCAAAACTGAGCTCATCTTCTCCCCAAACTCTACTCCTCTTTCTAACTTCTTAAAATCATCAATTGGCCCTATGATCCCAGGCTCACAATTTAGGTGTCATCCTTGATTCCTCAACCTCACTCATCTCATATAACTAATTGTTGGCCACATCTTTTTATTTCCGCCTTGACATTTCTCCTAGTATATAGGAGAAATCCTTCTCACACAGCTGACACTATAGAGCAAAACCTTATTTCATGTCTGGACTATGACAATATCCTTCTAGTTTTATTTCCTGCCTCGAGTTTCTCCCTACTCCACTAGCAAATTGATCTTCTAAGAAGCGGGTCTGACCGTGTCATCTTCCTAATCAATACACTCCTTGGCTTTCTAAGGATCAAAATCTATTTGGTATTTAAAGCCTTCCTACACATCCAGTCTACTTATACTTCACTTTCCTCTCCAACACTAGTGACTAGTGACTAGAGGACTTGCAGTTCCTCAAACATGACACTCCATTTCTGGACTCTCGGGGTATTTTCACTGAGTGTCCCCCATGTTTGGAATCCTCCTCTTCTTCTCATTGTCCGGACTTCCTGTAAATCCTATCTTCTGCTAGAAATCTTTCCCATTCTGCCTTTACGCTGGATCTGAGATGAGCTCCAATTTATCCTGCAGATAAGTAGCTACCTAGACGCGGAGGTAGATAGAAAAATAGATAGAAAGTACGCAGTGGCTTGCAAGTTGGGTATTATTTGAAATTTTTTGAGGAGCACAGACTAATTTTTGCCTTATCCTCATCCATTAAACCGTGCCTGGAAAACAGAATGTGAAACCAGGTTGTTAGGACGACAAATCTAGCACTTCACGAACTGCTCTGCCTAGCCGCCTTTAAAGGGTTTTTTTTTTCCCTTACGAGCAATATATCTGAGTGCAAAGAAGCACATCCTCAAAAATGTGGCTTAATCAACAAGCATTTGTAAGTGCCTAGAAAGCAACAAATGTCCGTCGGCTTCAGTTGCCTCTAACCTCCTTCTTCAGTTCTAGACTTACAATCGGTCTTAATCCTAATGAACGTTTGCACGTGAGTGTATATTGCTCGGTGGAGTTATCACTCACAACCTACAGAAGAAGTACTACTAACTATCTATCTCCGCCAGGATCAGAGGCAAGCACAAGGGCAGCTTCCCTATAATGGGCAGGATGCAAAAAGGCCGCGCTTGGGCAATGAATGTGCGGGCGCTTCCAGCTTCAAGCCCCGCCCTTTCGGCAGCGCGCAGTCGCAAAAAAAAAAAAAAAAAAAGCACGTTTCGGGCTCCGGACTCGTGTGAGGCAAGTTTTCTCGCAGAGCTTCCGGCTCGCTGGAAGCGAGCGGGAGGCGCGAGCTTCACTTCCTGCTTAAGCCGGTTCCGGCAGTTGTTGGTGTGGCGGCTCCCGGGACGCCGGGAGGCTGTCTCTGTCCCTCTCGTGAGCGCGCCGCCGGGCAGCCATGAAAATTACGCGGCAGAAGCACGCGAAGAAGCATCTCGGCTTTTTCCGCTACAACTTCGGCGTGCGGGAGCCGTACCAGCTGCTGTTGGACGGCACCTTTTGTCAGGCGGCGTTGCGGGGCCGCATCCAACTCCGCGAGCAGCTGCCCCGCTACCTTATGGGGGAGACGCAGCTCTGCACCACCAGGTCGGCCGGGATGGGGGGCGGAGCCGGGATGGGGGGGCGGAGCCGGGATGGGGGGCGGAGCCGGGATGGGGGCGGAGCCGGGATGGGGGCGGAGCCGGGATGGGGGCGGAGCCGGGATGGGGGCGGAGCCGGGATGGGGGCGGAGCCGGGATGGGGGCGGGGCGAGGACGGCGTGCCGGGATTCGGACCCCGGCTTTCGGAGCTCGCTGTGCAAGTCACTAACTCGCAAACCTCAGTTACCTTTTCTCTAGACTGGGATATTAATGTTACCGGGGCTGTGTGTTTGAGGAAGGAACTTTGTCAACCATGAAGAACTGTACACATTGGAAACATCGAAGTGTTTTTTATTCTGCATAAGGAGAGTAGTCCTCCAACTTAAGTGGTCTGGGAGGGGGTGGGGCGCAGGTTTGAATTTGACAATCTCCTCCCCCAGCCCAAAGATCCATCTCTCTGGCAAGATCGAACATCCACCATCTCCCACGTTTTTTCATTTTGGCTCAAAGTTTGCATTAGATTCTATGGGACTTCTGTCAGAAGTCCCACCAAGGTGGCACTTGCTTAGCGCTTTCGCTTTTTTAGAAAGAAGACATTATCACATTTAAGTGTCACTACCACCCTATGAACTAGGTGCTATTATCCTTATTTTCATTTTGGGGAAACTGAGGCGGAGACACCAAAGTTCCTTAGTGATCCTCTCAGGCAGGGCTGTTTGCATTTTTTCAGATAAACACAGGTTGAGAGGTGAAGGGACTTGCCACGCTTCACATTGATAAGTGAAGCAGGATTTGAATCCAGATCTTTGTCCAACCGTAGCGCTCCAAGCATTTCTCCACTTTACCTCTAAAAAGCCTTTTTTTTTAGGAGAAAGAGCTTGAGTGCAAAGTGGCACATCAACAGAAGTTTAGCCATCAATCATATGATCAGTGAGTATTTGTTAAGTATCTGCTGTGTACCAGGTACTGTGGTACATATTAAAAGTACTTTTAGAAAAGTGGGATAGGCCAAGAATTTATTTTTTAATAGCCTTTTATTTACAGGTTATATGCATGGGTAACTTTACAGCATTAACAATTGCCAAACCTCTTGTTCCAATTTTTCACCTCTTACCCCTACCCCCCTCCCCTAGATGGCAGGATGACCAGTAGATGTTAAATATATTAAAATATAAATTAGATACACAATAGGTATACATGACCAAACCGTTATTTTGCTGTACAAAAAGAATCAGACTCTGAAATATTGTACAATTAGCTTGTGAAGGAAATGAAAAATGCAGGTGGGCAAAAATATAGGGATTGGGAATTAAATGTAACGGTTTTTAGTCATCACCCAGAGTTCTTTCTCTGGGCGTAGCTGGTTCAGTTCATTACTGCTCCATTGGAAATGATTTGGTTGATCTCGTTGCTGAGGATGGCCAAGTCCATCAGAATTGATCATCATATAGTATTGTTGTTGAAACAAGAATTTATTTTTGCCATAGAAACAACCTGCTGAGGGCGTATATAATATATAGACTCACATACATACATACACACATATAGGGCAATCTAAAGTGCTGAAGAAGTGAAATCTCAGGTCTTATGACTATTTTATTATTCTTAGCATTAGTTATATTTATAGCATTGGAGACTAAGCTATGGCTAGAGACAGACCCTTTCTTACTTCATGCCTTCATTTAGCACATTCATTAGACATTTTCTGAGTACTCTGCTAGGCTATTGGAGATGTACATAGTACCTTATTCCTTGAATGTCCTCCAATTTGTTTTATTTCTTCCCATTCTTTAAAGCCCAATTTTAGTGACTGTTCTTGCAAATTTTTCCCTTAAGTTCATTGATGATAATTTTTTTCCTTGTACTTCACAAAGCACTTTATTTTCCATCTTTCAAATGTCCTTATAATGTAATTTGAGTTTTATTGTTAATGATCTGTATATGAGAGCTGACTGTCTTATCATTAGAGTTAGAATGGAAATAATTACATTTCAGAAAGTGTGTAGTTTAACAACTTCATTTTCTAGAACAAAATCGGCTCAGTGAAATATAGTGACAAACCTATTCTACATTGTTACTATCCACACTTATCCATCATTTGCCTTTCCATTACTTTTGTGTTGTAACCATCTATAAATTGTCAGATGCTGTAATGTTACTCACAACATTTCTTTTTTTTCTTTTATACTTTTTATTCACAAGTTATATGCATGGGGTAATTTTATAGCATTGACAGTTGCCAAACCTTTTGTTCCAATTTTTCTCCTCCTTTCCCCCTATCCTGTTCCCCCCCATGGCAGGTTGACCAATACATGTTAAATATGTTAAAGTATAAATTAAATACAATATAAGTATACATGTCCTAACAGTTATTTTGCTGTACAAAGAGAATCGGACTTTGAAATAGTGTACTATTAGCCTGTGAAGGAAATAAAAAATGCAGGCGGACAAAAATAGAGGGATTGGGAATTCTATGTAGTGGTTCATAGTCATCTCCCAGAGTTCTTTCGCTGGGCGTAGCTGGTTCAGTTCATTACTGCTCCATTGGAACTGATTTGGTTCATCTCATTGCTGGAGATAGCCACGTGCATCAGAATTGATCATCATATAGTATTGTTATTGAAGTATATAATGATCTACTGGCCCTGCTCATTTCACTTAGCATCAGTTCGCGTAAGTCTCTCCAGGCCCTTCTGAAATCATCCTGCTGGGTCATTTCTTACCGAACAATAATATTCCATATACCACAATTTATTCAGCCATTCTCCAATTGATGGGCATCCACTCAGTTTCCAGTTTCTAGCCACTACAAAGAGGGCTGCCACAAACATTCTTGCACATACAGGTCCCTTTCCCTTCTTTAGTATCTCTTTGGGATATAAGCCCAGTAGAAACATTTCTGGATCAAAGGGTATGCACAGTTTGATAACTTTTTGAGCACAGTTCCAAATTGCTCTCCAGAATGGCTGGATGTATTCACAATTCCACCAACAATGCCTCAGTGTCCCTGTTTTCCCACATCCCCTCCAACATTCCTCATTATCTTTTCCTGTCATTCTAGCCAATCTGACAGGTGTGTAATGGTATCTCGGAGTTGTCTTAATTTGCAATTCTCTGATTAATAACGACTCAGCATCTTTTCATATGGCTAGAAATAGTTTCAATTTCTTCATCTGAGAATTGTCTGTTCATATCCTTTGACCATTTATCATTTGGAAAATGGCTTGGGTTTCTTATAAATTGGAATCAATTCTCCATATATTTTGTAAATGAGGCCTTCATCAGAACCTTTGACTGTAAAAATGTTTTCCCAGTTTATTGCTTCCCTTCTAATCTTGTCTGCATTAGTTTTGTTTGTACAAAAACATTTCAATTTGATATAATCAAAATTTTCTATTTTGTGATCAATAATGGTCTCTAGTTCTTCTTTAGTCATAAATTCCTTCCTCTTCCACAGGTCTGAGAGGTAAACTATCCTATGCTTTTCCAATTTATTTATAATCTCATTCTTTATGCCTAGGTTATGAACCCATTTTGACCTTATCTTGGTGTACGGTGTTAAGTATGGGTCAATGCCTAGTTTCTGCCATATTAATTTCCAATTTTCCCAGCAATTTTTGTCAGACTCACAACATTTCTAGAGGAAGTTTGAGGTCATTAAAGAAGCTTTGCAATTTCCCAAAAGCAATTTAAACTGTTTTCTTTTTCCCATATAGTTTCTGGGTCCAACTCATTTTCCTTTCCCAACTTCTTATTTTACACATATATACATAGTTTTTTTTTTTTTTTAAGCTTTTTATTTTCAAAACATATGCATGGATAATTTTTCAACATTGATCCTTGCAAAACCTTGTTTTCCAAATTTTTCACCCTTATTCCCACCCCCTCCCCTAGATGGCGAGTAATCCATCAGACATTAAAGTTAAACATAATACATTCATATTAAAGCAAAGATAAGAACAATACCAAATTTGAAGAAGATGAGAATTAGTTCAAGAATGATAATGTACTGGAAGTCCAACATGTCATCCCTGAACAGGCGGGTATGGCAGATGTTACAATGCAGGGAAATTCTCCTTGATTTAAAGTCTGTACTGAATACTCTCCACTGTTAGTAATACTTTGGGCAAGTATAAATCTTCCTTTTGCCTCATTCCAGTCATTGGATAAGTTTATTTCTTCCAAGAAATAGTCAATGATTTTCATGTATAGATGAGTGACACCTTGTCACAAAGCCTGTTTTATAGTCAATAAATAATAAGTACAATGGGATCTCATTCCCTACATTTTTGACTCAATTGTGAAATGGTAAAGATGTGGTCCATTGTTGAATGTGATTTTTGAAAGCCTGTTTGTTCCTACATAATGTTCTTATAGAACATGCTAGTATAGTTATATACATATGTACACATACATATCTAACATAGACATTACATATAAAATATAAAAGCATTTTATTTTACCTAATTTATGTTCATCTATTTGATCTAGTTTTTTCCTCTAATACATTCTGGCCTCCAACCTAAATCACTCATTTAAAACTATTATGTTCAAATTACCAGTTAGGTGTTCACCCAATCTAAGGGCATTTTCTCATTTCTCATTTTTTTCTGATGTCTTCTCAGCATTTGACACTATTCCCCCTCACCACTTAGATTCTTTATTCTCTGAATTTTTTTGATCACATTCTTTCTTCTACCTGACTGTTCCTTCTCAGTATCCTTTAACTGGTTCATTGTTCACGTCATATCCATACATATTATAGATGTAGCTCAAAACTGCCTTTTTTTTGGGGGGGGGAGGGGTCTTTCTATATTCTCTCATTTAGTGATCCATTAGCTGACATGATTTCAAGGTTTCTTCTTTGCAGGTGAGTCTTAGTTCTGACCTCCTGTCCGTTATTACTAACTGCCTATAGGATATTTCAGATCTCTTAGACATCTCAAACTCAATGTGTCCAAAACAGAACTTATATATCCTCTCCTACACACCAGTTCTTTGAAGTAACAGCTTTATTTTTGGCCCAGATTTCTGCCATCCAAGTCCACCATATTCACAAACCTCTTCTTGTCCTTGACGTCTTACAGTTACACACTCCACTTGTCTAATCAGTCTTCAGATCTTATAATTTGTAATTGTATAAAATCTTTTGCAATCATCCCCTTCTCTCAATTCACACCACCACCACTTTGATTCAAGCTTCAGGCACCTCTCTCAGACTATTGCTGTAATTTTCTACTTAGGCTCCTTATGTGTATGAATTATTTATTCTTTATATTTGTATTTTTAGCTACTGGCCCAATACATAATAGGTGCTTAATAAATGCTTATGAGTTTGAGTAGTCTCTCTGGCCTGAAATTTGGTATTCCAATCTGTCTTATCACTCAAAGCCAAAGTAACTTTTATGGAATGTTGATTTGACCACATCATTTCCCTCCTACTCGGCACATTCCAGTACTTTCCTCTTATCTCTGGGATCAAATACAAACTCCTCTGTTTGACATTTAAAACTTTTGACAACCTGACTGCTTTCTTCCTTTTCCAGTCTCTATATATTATTTCCCTTTATGCCACCCATGTATAGCAATATCAGATTAATTTCTATTCCTTACACATGCAGCACCTTCTCCTGAGTCCTCTCAGCTGCTAATGTCTATCTGTCCAAGCTTATTTTGTGTCTGCTTTGATGTACATGTTATTTTCCTTGACAGACTGTATTTTGGGATAATGACTTTCATTTTTGTCTTTTTATCCTCAATGTCTAGCATAGTGCCTGCCACATGATAATTAGGTATTTAATAAATCCTTGTTGATTGACTATTTTTTTAATCAAAGTTTGCTCTTTTGTATAGGAGTGGTGGAAGTTAATATTCCAAGTTAATTATTAGTTTGGGTTTACATTATAGTAATCATGACTAATGGTATAATTTTAACACCTTTTCTTTAAAAGCAAAAATAATATGTATTTTAAATATGACCTGTTTTTACTGACATATGTAAAAAAGAACCATTTCTCCTATAAATGCTTACCAATATTTAAAAGCCTTTTTTTTTTCCAGATGTGTATTAAAGGAATTAGAATCATTGGGGAAGGAGTTATATGGTGCAAAACTAATTGCACAAAGATGTCAGGTTCGAAGTTGTTCCCATTTCAAAGATGCAGTCAGTGGTGCTGAATGTCTCTTATCCATGATTGAAGATGGAAATCCTCACCATTTTTTTGTTGCAACACAGGTAATACTGCCTATGAAAAACTATTGATGCTTAGCTTTGTTTTTTATACTGCAGTAACTTCCCATTGAACCCTCCTTTAAAATAATTAGACCAGCTATAGTGCTAGAAAGTCTGGATGAAGAGTGACAGAGCTACATAGGAATTTGATGTCATTCAGTTGTGTCCAATTCCTTATAACCCCATTTAGAGTTTTCTTGGCACAAATCAACTGGAGTGGTTGAAGCAAACAGGATTAAGTGAATGGTCCAGGGTTACAGAGCTAGTAAGTGTCTGAGGCCAGATTTGAACTCAAGAAGATGCATTTTCCTGACTTTAAGCACAACATTTTATCCACTGTACTACCTAGTTCTCTCTCTACAGAGAAATAGCAATTAACAATACTTAATTACTACTCAGAAGGGGGATAGGAGGATATATATCAAAAGAGAACAGTGTTAGTGTACAGACTCCATTGGTCTCAGCTGAGGGCAGCACATGGAAGAATGGTTTCTGGATGTAACACTATTTAAGCTTTTGTACTGTGGACAAAGGCTCAGAGCTCTCAAGGACCAAACTATATAGACTTTTAGACAAAGAGCCAGCAAGGCACAAATAAAAGACTATCCTGTCATCTTCAAGGCAAGAGAATAATATAATCAGCACTGAGGAAATGAGGGGATTTTCTAAATTGCCTAATGAGGAGTAAGGAATGAGAAGGAAGTAAGGAATAACTTAACTGTGCCATCCAACAAGAGATTTGGATGGGAGGAGTGTCTATGCCTAAACTCTGGATTGATTAGCCTTAATGCATCCCTCAGGGTTAAAGTCACACCACTCAGATCAGATTTTACTTGTCCACACCAAAACTGACAAATCAACCCATCTGACAGCAAGTGCTCTTATACAGTTTTATACATTTATAGCCAGACACTTAATAGAAGTGGTCTATGCTGCAGATCTCCCCTCTCCTGGAAGACTCTATATGGCCCTACTCCCTCCTGGGCTTTGCAGCCCCATCAGCTGGAGTAGCTTCAGCTTATCAGGGGTCCATGCAGCTAGAACAGCTCTAAGCTGTGGCCCCTAAGCTGGAGCCCTGACCATATGGCCTGCCACCCTCCCTATTATCTTTGTACAGAGAGGAGGGATATCTACTCTTTGGGATTGAGATTGGTCATTGAAATTCATCATATTTTAGCTATATGACTGCATATATCTTTTCCATGTTCTGAATTCTTCATGCTGTTCCATTTAAAATATTCTTTTACATTGCTTTATCCTAATTTTGTTAAACATTTTTGTTGTTAAATATTTTCAGCACTTCATCTGACTGAATGAAACAAAATATTCATCCTCTGTCCAACATTTAATTCCATTTACTATTCTCAGACTTAAAGAAAGCATCTTTGTTTTATTTAGATGTTTAATCAGTACCTTCTGCACAGGCACATAATAATCTGAAAAAGGAAATATAAGACTCAATTTTAGTGATAACTGAGATTTTAGAAAATGTTCTCTCTCAGAGTACTTTAGTTTTGTTGGCAGGCTGAAGTGTGCTCCTGAATGATACCTGATTAATGTCTATTTTTCATAGGACCAAAATCTGTCTCTTCAAGTAAAGAAAAAACCTGGAGTTCCTCTCTTGTTTATCATTCAGAACACTGTTGTTTTGGATAAACCTTCTCCCAAAACAATTGCCTTTGTCAAAGCAACAGAATCGGGTCATCTTTTCTCTGTCCACCAAAAACAGAACATTAAGAAACTCAAAGAAGAACAAGGTCTAGTGAAAACCTCTGAACCAAAAAAGAAAAGAAAACGCAAAGGTGTGAGTGGTCCCAATCCTCTTAGCTGTCTGAAGAAAAAGAAGAAGGTGCAAGATTCAAATCAGTCTTCTGCCCCTGAAAAGAAAAGAAGAAAAAGAATTCGTAACAGAAATAGAATAAAAGCACTTTCTGTGCCATCAGTGAGGCAGAGTGAAGAAGTACAGAGCAACTCTGTGCATTAACTGAACTGGAAAACTTTTAGGGACTGACTAAACTTCATTTCTAAAGCAAAATAAATAAAGTTTATGATTTGTGTCAATGTTTGAGTTGAAAATTTAAATATATTTCCATAAATTTGCCTAAAACTGTTGGTTCTCACATGAAAAATAAAATCAGAGTAAACAAGAATGAATACAATGCAAAATATGACAATGCTCCCCCTGTCTCCCTGTGTTTTATCTCCTAGGCTCCCCCAGCTATTTTAATAGCTTATCAGTGTTTCCTGCTGTGGATATAGTAGCTCTGAACCAATCTATTGAAATGTTGAATTTATTGCAAGTTGGAAGTTCAAAACAAATATGCTTTAAAATGAATAGGTAATATATATTTTACTTTATGCTTGGTTTACTGGATTAGTAACATTTATATCCATTTAGTCATTGTTCTCCTTTTTCCCTTAGATTGGGAGCCGGGTTAAATGACTAACTGGAAAAATGAAATGTCCAATTTAACATATGCATAGAATTCTTTTATATTATTTTATTGGTTTCCTCTAGAATTTCCTTTTAAAATTTCATCATATAAAAATCTTTCATAATTTTATACATGATAACACTCAAATTTCATTGATAGTTTTATTTTTCTTAAATAAGTTCAAATAATGTCTTTTCATTTTATATCACCATCATTTCTGGATTTACCTTTACTCTCATCCTATCTACTCTAAAATGGAGCCTTTCCTTTTAAGGGAGGAAAAAAAAGCTAAGTGATCTTATCAGATAATATATGCAAAGTTCTGCCCTTGTGGTCCCCTTTTCTCTAAAAAGATGAGGGACATGTTTCATTGTATATGTACCTGGCTTATTACTGTTTTCTAATATACTTGGATCTTTGACTTCCTTTTAATGATTTATATATTTATATTGTTATATATGTTGTGTTGGGTTTGCTTATCTTATTCTTCATCAGTTTAGATGCATTATCCCTTATTTCACTTAATTTGTCATTTCTTCACTACGATCAGTTATATTTATGTCATAATTTTTTAGCCATTTCCCAATCAAAAGATAACCACTTTGTTTTAAAACATGTTTTTGATACGGATTTAATCTTTTGGTTTTTTATCTTCTGCTCCCAGGGTGGAGTTGCTGGGTCAAAGCACCTATATCCACATTTTCAACTTGTCTTCCAGAGTGGTGGGGCCAGTTTATAGTTGCATCAAGAGTGTATTAACATGCCAGAATGCTTTCTAATTTTTTGAGCTATTTTCAGATAAAGAATCTTTCATGCAAATTATTCTCTATAGGTCTAATGATCCAGTCACATTTTTTTTTCTTTTTTTGCCACTCTTTAGAAGCTGAAAAATGTCTCCCTCGCCCCTTTTAACTTTAAATTTGCTGATGACCTAGACTATTGATTGGTGTGGTGGAGGAAACAGAGGAAAATGATATGATTCTTTCATCAAGAACTGTCAAAATGCCTAAGTCTGTTGTAAACGTTTAAAATATGGCCCAAACTCCTTTTCCATCTCTTATTCATGCATGAAGTATTTTTTTAAGTGCCTTTAAGGTAATGAAAACGAATATCAAATCAAACTTGTACCTTTTTTCTTGCTTTTGCATACAAATTGTGTTAGTTTGTTTTTTTAAAGGTTATCTCAATTATAGTTTGTCAACTGTACTTCTTAAACGCATCCTGCTTCCTAACCCTCCCTTCTTAAAACAATAAATAGAATATTTAAAAATATACAAATATATTTCAAGGGATACTAAAAGTGCCCATAGTCAGAGGCAGGATTTAAACCCAGGTCTTCTGACTCTACAAGGCCAACTTGGATTGTTTTTGTATTCATATGACATTAATAAAAATGTCAAGTATAATCAAATGTGAGGATATTTGTAAAGGGCCTGGCACATTATAGATATTTAAATGCTTGTTCCTCTTCCCTACTACATAAAGAAAAAGTCTATTTATTCCAAAACTAAAGGATTTTTTCCCCCTTATACAGAAGAGGTATATTTTGTCAAAGCTTTTTCAACATGTATTGATGTAATACTGGTTTTTATTTTTTTGTTTTGTTTGCTGAGGCAATTGGGGTTAAGTGACTTGCTCAGGGTCACACAGCCAGGAAGTATTAAGAGTCTGAAGTTACATTTGAACTCAGGTTCTCCTGATTTAAGATCTGGTGCTCTATCCACTGTGCCAGCTAACTGCCCCTGGTTCCTATTTTTTTATGACATATTTATAATCCTAATATTGAGCCAATCCTGCATTCCTGACCTAAATCTATTTTACATTTAATTGTGCAGTTGTTTAGTGTTTTAGATAAGATACAAATCAGTTTTTTTAGATCAGGAGTTACTAACTTTTTTGTGGGTCATTTATCCCCTTTGACAACCCTTAGAATAATAATCTGAAGTGTATAAAATAAAATATATAGGACTACAAAGGAAACCACATTAAATCCAGTTGTCAAAATATTGAAACAAGTCCACAGGGCTTATGCATTGTATAGTAACAAAAGCAATTTCAGTACACATTCCAAAATACATGGAGTAAATATCATTGCCCAAATTTGTAACATTGTCATGGAGGAATGGGCTTGGTTTTTTCTCTGTAGATCAAATAGCTTGCTTTCTCTTTTGATGTCTATGAAAAATCGGTGTGCAAGCAGCTTTTATCCCCATGGTTCTAAGTTGTATTTTCTCCCTACCACATCCAGCTTAACTTGCCTCAAGCATTCTTACACTTGCCCCCAGTAGCTGCTTCCTGATACTAGGTGGGAGAGAAAAGTTAGAGGTTGAAAGTGTCCTTGCTTATCAAAAGTCAGAAAACTTTCCTCTATACAAATAGAGCATAGGAGAAGGGGAGAGTTGTTACACATCAGCCTTACTGCTATCAGTCACATGAGATAAATGCTTTGAAAAGTTTGAAATGCTATATTGATGTGAATTACTATAATTACGACATAAAGACCTGGGAGGAAGAAAGTTGCCATTATGGTATGTTTAGAGCACTAAACTTGGAGTCAGGGAGACCTCAGGAAGTTGGGATGTCCTACCACAGACATTAGCTGTGGTATCCTTGGCAAATCATTTAATCTCCCTATCAATTTCCCCTTCTGTAAACTGGGTATAATAATAGCATTTATCTCCTAGAACTGTGAATATTAAGTGCTTTGTAAACCTTAAAGTGCTGGTAAAATTGGTTTTTTAATACTAGCTTTCTATAGATGTTTGAAAAAGGAAAAGGAAAGAGGAAGGAATAAACAGTTTTAAAGCATTTACCATGTGCCAGACACTACAAAGTACTTTACAAATATTTCATTTGAGTCAACAACCATTGCAGTGAAATAGATGCTATTATCATCCCTACTTCACAGTTTAGTAAGTTAGTTTGTTGTTTGTCCTTAGTTTTTGAAGAGGACAATGACATCAGGGAGGTGATACCATAACATGCAAGTAAATTGGATTTAAATGAGGGTGGGCTGTGCAAAGAGAGAGGTTAATTGACTTGCTGAGGATCACACAGCTAGTAGTGTTTGAAGCTGGATTCAAACTGAAGTCTTGCTGGCTTTAGCTAGGCCCATTATTCTACCTATGCCTCAATAAGAATTAGATTTATGTAGGTCAAAAAAAGAGAAGCGAAGTGGGGCTAATGGATAGAAGTAACAAGTGGCAAATTTCAGCTTAGTATGTGGAAGAACTTCCTAATGATTAATTCTATACAAACTGCTATAGGCAGACCCATATAATGCTGGATTTTCCACCACTGAAACTTTTTTTTTTTTTTTTTTTTTTTTTTTTGCGCTTAGGCAATTGGGGTTAAGTGACTTGCCCAGGATCACACAGTTAGGAAGTATTAAGTGGCTGAGTCCAGATTTGAACTCGGGTCCTCCTGACTTCAGGGCTGGTGCTCTATCCATTGGGACACTTAGATGTCCCTACTGGAACTCTTTAAGTGTAAGCTAGTTAACTGACCCTTTACTGGGGATATTGTAGAGGAAATTGATGCATTGGGTAGAAAAGGATGAACTAGTTAATCTTAAAAATTTTAAGATTCCATGATTATGGTCAAAAGATATTAACACACATTAAAATCATTTCTAGTCATATGAAAAAAATGCTCTAAAACACTATTGATCAAAGAAATGCAAATTAAAACAATTCTGAGGTACCACTACATACAAGATTATGCGATGATCAATTCTGATGGCGGGTTCTTTTCAACAATGAGGTGATTTAGGCCATTTCCAATAGATTTGTGATGGAGAGAACTATCTATACCCAGAGAGAGGAATGTGGGGATTGAATATGGATCACAATGTAGTATTTTCACCTTTGTTTTTGTTATTTGTACTTTTTTTCTTATTTTTTTCTTTTTGATCTGATTTTTCTTGTGCAGCATGATAATGATTGTATAGGAATGTATAGGAAAATTGCACGTTTAATGTATGTTGGATTGCTTGCCATCCAGAGGAAGAAGTAGGGGGAAGGGAGAGAGAAAAATTTGGAACACAAGGTTTTTTGCAAGGATAAATGTTGAAAACTATCTTTGCGTGTATTTTGAAAAGAAAAAGCTATTAAAAGAAAAGACTCTATGATTGCCATTGCTTAGTGCTCCAGTTCATGCAAAGTTTACTATCTTATCCAAGAGAGAAAGCTTTGAATGAGGCTTACCTTACCTTCCTAAGCTTTTACAATCATTCTAGGCAAAGCAACCTTCTACATGGTTGACTGAACATAACTATAACATATGGGATTATGCTTTGCTTTTAGTTTCTAATTGTCTATACTTTAATGTTCATAAATTGTGAAGACCGTGTATTTTAAAATCATCCGGAGTCAAGAATTCAGGTTAGGGGAAAATCGTCAATCTTTGTTTTCAGTGAAGAAAGATCAGAGGTGGAAGAGAATGGGCAATAGCAATGTGTGTAGCTGAGTCAAGAAGCTAGCTAGACCAGAAGCCACAAGAACAGCAGCTAGGAGTATGGAACCCAGGCCCAATCTCTCCCAGCTTCTCTTCCTGTCTCTCTCTGCCTCCACCCACCAAAATCGTCATTTCCTCTACAACACATCAGAACTTGCGCAGAGAGTGGGCGGGGCCATTCTTTATCCAAGCATGTATATTAATAGAGTATGGTCCAATTACTATTTAGCCTCACGTGCTTGGGACCTCAGTGCATCAACTCAAGCCTCAGCCCATTACAATAAACCTTTTCTAATTACTAAGAAGGGTACATGCCAGCTTACAATATTATATTACAAATACTGCTGATTTCCAATAACCATCAGAATCCCTTTAACCTTTTCCCCTGATCATTTATGAAGGTGATGATTCTTATGTGTCTTTTCTCTTTTCCCTCTCTTCCATGGCAACATGACCATATATTCAGCAGAACTTTCTTATCACTTTTCTTATGGTGTCATGATCTTGGTGTCCTTAGCTAACAGACATCCCATCCCTGGGGTCTTCTACCTTTACAAAGCAGTTAAGAAATAAATTTGGGTCACCTACTTAGGATATTGGGATGAACACTCTACACACAGGGGCAATAATATATCCCAATGTATAAAAATACCAAAGTCAGTATATAAAACCAAAAGTATAATTTCCCTAAGTAGCTACATCCCAAAATTTTTTAAAAACTTAGAATGCTGGCTTTACACTATGAACACATTATTTCCTAGATAGGAGGAGCAATGATTTTAACTGCTAAATGCAGTTTTACTCTCTATTGGATTTCTGGTTTCTGAGTTGAGTTGGATTTTCTTTGGGTTTTTGTTTTTGTTTTTTGGTGATGTTGGGGCATGCCCTTGGAATCTTGCTAACAGTTGATCTGATCCAGTCACAACATTTTACAATGATAATTAATCTGTCTTATGTTTGTTTTTTATAGACAATTGTACTTAACTATAGAGGTAATATTTATTTTCTTCTATATACTCCTTACCTACTTAAATGCCCCAAATTTACCAGTCAATTGATGTTACATTGCATTCATAAATGTCACTTCTGGCTTTTGAGTTTGGTTATTGAAAGCTATACAAATTGTAACAAATAACAAAATGTTGAGTTTTCTAATTTTCCAATACAAGGATGAGCATAATGAAAAAGTTCTGATAGACTAGCAAGAAAACATCTTTATGGGAAGAATTTAAAAGATATATTTATCTTTTTTCTCACAATGTTTTGAGTAAATCATAATCACAAGTTATAGTGGTCCTTGATTAGCTCATCTACTTAATGCTATCAGCAGATGTTCAGGAAATGATATATATTATAAACAAAACCTACCAATGTTATCTCTTGCCTGGACCAATAGCCTCCTAATTGATATTCTTTACCCCAATCTCTTCATTTTCTAATAGTAATCCTTCCTAACAGCTGCCAAATTGATAATTCTAAAACATAAATCTGGCTATGTCATTCAGGTCACTCAAAAAATCTTCAGTGATTTCAGTTCCTTTAGGATAAAACACAAAATGTTCAATTTGTCATTTAAAGCCCTTCATAATGTACCTTTTACTTGTATTCCTGCCTTATTGTAGATTATTCACTTTATTCACTCGCCATTACAGTCAAACTGGCTCACTAATGTTTCCCTGCACTTGAAATTCCATTCCTGTTCTTTTAGCTTTTGTATAAGTGATGTTTCATTTATGGAACTCATTTCCTCCCCACCACTACCTCAAAGAACTTCTTAGGTACTCCATTTTACCTGAGACTTATTTGTTTGGTGCCCACAGCCACACCTAATTCTTTGGGTACTTTACAGGAAAGACTACAATTGGCAGCAAGAAACAGGGTGGCAGTTACTTTTTAGGTACAGAGGACACAAAGATAAGCAGAGAAAGGGGTTCAGGGGCAGAGGGCAGGCTGGGGGAAAGTGTGGCTAAAGGAGGTGGGCAGCATGGGGAAGAGGATGGGGCAAGGCAACAATAAAAAGTATCACTTCTGTCACCATGCAAGAGTGCTGGGGTAGGAGTGGGAGGAATAAGAGTTTGCTCGCTTTTATAGTTTTTTTGATGGGGGAAACAGACCCATTCCTATCTGTGCCATTGGTTGGTTCATTAACATCCAAATCATCTCAAAATTATCAGTACCTTTTGATGTTCTGCTGGTCTGGAACTGTGGAGGTCTGGATTTTTTTTTTTCCTGAGGCAATTGGGGTTAAGTGACTTGCCCAGGTTCACACAGCTGGGAAGTGACTGAATGATGTCACATTTGAACTCAGGCCCTCCTGACTACAGGGCTGGTGCTCTATCCTCTGCTCCACTTAGCTGCCCCGAGGTCTGGATTTTGTCTGGATCTTACATATCAGAACCAAAAGTCCTGATAGCACCTATATCGTAGACTGGGTTGAAGTCTCCATGCCCCCACCACCTGATCTTCATGCCACTTACCTTGAGCATTTGCCCTAAGTGCAAAAATTGTTAAATAACAGTTCTGAGTGTAGAATTTTCTGCCTTTAAAATGAGGATGTTTGCCTACATGAGATTTAAATTTCCCTTCCTACTCTGACAGCTTATTATTTTTTTGACAGCAACAGGTGCTGAATGGAATTAGCCTGGGAAGGCAATGTTTTATAATTACTATCACCTATGCCATATCCTAGGAGTCATTTCTGTATGGCATCAAACAAAGGCTTTTATCCACTGATACAGGAAAAAAAGATGGTACTGACCTCCTAGTTCCCTTGGAAGATCCAACAACAAAGTGATTCATTACCATTTTTATTTATATGTACCTACAGAGACTACCTGGAACATCATTGGAACAGAAGCTGAACTACTCTATGCAGGCTTGAGGGCTGCCACACTGGTGACTCCTAGTTCATCTTGCCACTCTGGAGAACAGTTGGATTGCTCCCTCAGAATTTGGACCAGCAACTTCACTCCTGTTGGGTTCTCTGTGATTTCTATATCAGGTGAAAATGAGGTTTTCATTAGATAATTGAATGGACCATTCTAGGGTCCAGGTATATGGAGGAAAGGGAAGAGGAGAATAAGCCTCCTTTCCTACTATTATCTCCAGTGGTATCCATTTGACACTTTAAAAACCAGTGATGACAATGTACACATATTGAGCTCATTATACTTGTAGGAATCCAAGTAGTAAGATCTTTTGACTGTTTTTCATATCCTACTGAGTCACAAAACCATGGAATTTCAGAATTAGAAAAGAACTTTTTAAGTCAATACGTAAACAAGCATTTATTAAGCTCCTACTATGTGCCAGACATTGTGCTAAGTGCTGGGATTAGAAAATCAAAATATGGTCCCTTCCCTCAAGAGCATTCTATTGAAAGAGTTCACAATATAATGTTTCACTTAAGTCTATCCTTCTCCATCCAGATCAAACACATCCAGTTCCTTTAACCAGTTCTCATATGCCAGAATCTCAAGACCATGTACTATATTAGTTAGTGAGTCTGCTTTCTGTGGATCACTCTCAGGCTTTTCTATAGCCTTCCTAGGCTAACCCAAAACAGCAATCTAGACATGTCTAAATGGAACTAAATATAGAAGGGTTATTGCCTTTTTATTTCTGGCATCAGTTCAGTTTTTCATAACATTGGTTCAGCCCAGTTGTTATAGCCTTTTATAACTCTTTAAAATTTGTCCCCAAAGGCAGCTAGGTTGGCACGGTGTTTAGAGTTCTGGGTTTAGAGTTAGAAAGATTCATCTTTATGAGTTCAAATCTGGCCTCAATACTTCTTAGCTGTGTGACCTAGGAAAGTCAACTAACCCTGTTTGCCTTGGTTTTCTTAGCTGTAAAATGAACTGAAAGAAGTGGCAAATGACTCTAATATCTTTACTAAGAAAACTCCAAATGGGGTTAGAAAGAATCAGACATGACTGAATAAACACTAAATGACAGCAACAACATACCTCTCAGCTTTGTGAAATATGTAAATTTGGGAAGCATGCCATCTGGGCTTTCATTTAAATAAATGATAAAAACATTTAAAACCACAAAGTGAAGTAGAGATCCTTGGAAAACTCAACTGGAGACATCCTTCCACACTGAAACATCTAATTGTACCTTCTTACTCTATGCTGTTTAATTGCATTTCAACACTACTCCTATCACTACTTTCAGTCTTCCATTAAGGCAATAACTTAGCACATATTTTATGTCTTTGTTTATATTTTGCTTTGCTTTGTGATTATAAACTAAATGGTGCTTTTGTGTATGTATGTGTGTGTGTGTGTGTGTGTTTGTAAGATCTTTTCTCTTTGACTTGACTCCCTTAAGAAGTAATTTATAATTCTTTGGCACTCTTCAAAGAAAGGTCCTCTCTTCCAATGGCTGTTAATATGGTATTAGGCACATAAGAAATGTAAAATAAATACTAATTAATGATTCAAATCATGTAACTGAGTGTTTGGATCAGAACACAAATCAGCTCTTCAGAAGAGCTAACTTCCTAGCTCTTCTAAAACTACTAAAAAGTAGTTTAATGTTTGAAATTAATGAATACCTAATATTAATGTCTGAAGGAGATATTTTGTACTTTGAATAAAATTTTAGGAAATAGGAGTACTATTTTTCTGGTAAGCAGTTCAGGGGCTAATATTTCAATTTAATTTTCCTCATGAAGTTAAAGTCAATGACTCTTTGCTAGTGCTAATTGTCCATTCCCTAATGGTATCAGAAAGGCACCATCTGTCATCTTTTGCCTGCCAATCTATTACAATGTAAGTCTTTCTACACTTAGTAGGTGATACCTATTGAGAATGTGAACTTATTTTGCTTAACAACTATTTTTGGAGTAATATTTTGTAGCGGTTGCTATTTCTCTTTAATAGTCATTATAATCACAAAATACCTTAATCTCAAAAAAATGGATGAGATGGCCTCTAAGATTCTTTTCAGGTTTAAATTTAAGATTCTTTAATCCTTATATTTGTTGTTTTCAGTCTTGTTGACTTCATTTGGCAAAGATCTTGGAGAAGTTTGTCATTTCCTTCTCTAGATCATTTTATAGATGAGTAAACGGAGCAAACAGTGTTAAGTGACTTTTCCAGCTAATAAATGAATGTCTGAGGATAGATTTTGAACTCAATCTTCTTGACTCCTAGATCTGCACTCTATCCACTGCACCACCTAACTGCCCTTACATATGAAGTGAATTCAGATATTGGAAATGATGGATTAGAAGAATATTGGATTCATTAAGAAATGAATTAATTTAAGCTGCTCTGGTACTGTGTAGTTTACTGAAGTAATAACATTCAAAATAATACTTTAGTTTTCATCTTTCGTAAGTTAAATTAATATTTAATTTTAATGAATTAACATTTAATTTATAATTATTAACAGATAAGTGAATAAAGTTTAGAAACAGATTTTATAGTTTACAGATTTAAAGTTGTCTAACCCACTTATTTTTAAAATGAAGAAACTCCTTAGTGCTAGAGTCTTCTCTCTGTTGTTTATTTATAATTTATCTTGTATATTGCTTATTTGTCCCTCCTGATTCATGTCATTTGGACTGGAACCAGTCCCTGATTGGTAGATGGCTGGAGCTGCACCAAACAAACTAGAGGTAAAGTCAGGATACAAACAGACATTTAATTAATTTCAGAGAGAGGAAAACAATACCTGCAGGCATAAGTCCACCTCCTAAGGAGGAAGCTCAATGCTACTGATGCTGGGACCACTTATATACATAAAAGAGGTTGGACCATATCACAATCATTCTTAGATCTTGAGATTGGTTTCATGGTTAGCATTTCTTGGGAAAATACAGGTGTTCTTGGGTCCTGGAGCCATTATTTCAAGTTTTGTGGGGTTGTGGCCATCCAGTAGGATACAGAATCAGAGTTCTGTAATGGGAATAGGTTTCAGTACCTATCAGTGACAAAGAACAGGGATTCTGAATGTGTGATGGATGGCCCTGACAAATAAGAGGAGCTAAACAGCTTAGTGAACTGGTACTGGTTCAAGCAATACACTTTGTCAGAGGGTGATGTCATTTAAAGTGCAAAGGATTATTGTTAAGCCAAGCCCAAGATACAAACTGCTTGCTAGGCTTAGCTCTGGAAAAGTGGGTATCTCCAAAATATTTTGATACTTGTATGTTGTTTCCCTCATTAATCTGTGAGCTATTTGAGAGCAGAAGCATTTATATCCCCAGGACTCAGCACTGTGTCTAGCACATAGTGAGCTTTTAATAAATATTACTGATTGAATGAGTCAAAGAGAAATTAAGAACCCAAGATCATTAAGAGATTTGAGCTTAGATTTTCTGACTTTCACCACTCCTGTGATGTCCCAAGAATGACTTTGGGTTCTCAGGCTCTGGGATTTGTACATTTTGGTATAAAGAAATTGGTCTTTGAAAGTCCAGTACTGAATCACAGAAAAGGGGGCTCATGATGAGGTGTTCAATTAACCATGAAAATTTGATCCATTTATGAGGTGTGAACAAGTCCCTTGAGTGATTTAGAAAGGAAGTAACAAGGCAGAGGATGAACAATGAATGGGCCCTGACGTTTAAAAATCCATTTAACCAGTTTAGAAACAAAGTATAAGAGGAAACCAACTCCTGATGAAACAAACAAAATATATAAAGAGCTGGAGAATGGGAGGTCATGAAAAGTCATGTGGAATAGGTAAAACAGAAGCCTTCTAATTGAATGAAGGTTCAAAATGAAGCTGTTTGGTGGCAATAAGGCAGAAAAAGTATAACTCATAGAATCTGGACCCCTTTCTTTGGGGCACCTGTACTCTATTTGTGATTCTGCTCTCTCAGTTTAAGAGGTCATCTCTAGCAATGTGGATTCCTTTATATAAATTTCTGGAGATTTGGAAGAGAACTGAGATTCTCTTCAAATGTGGCTGCCACTTGGAGTGGCTGAATTGCTTTTGCTTCCTTTTTTTTTTCTTCTTTTTTTAATAATAGCTTTTTATTTTTCAAAATATTCACAAAGATAGTTTTCAACATTCACCCTTGCAAAACCTTGTATTCCATATTTTGTCCCCTACCTTAAACATTTTGTTTCTTTTTTAATCCACGTAAGGGATTTCTCCTGTTCAACTGATCACTTGGTCTGGACACATTTTTGCGGTTAGTTTATCTCCTTGTTTTAGGCCCCTTTTCTGTAAATAGGCCCCAAACTTTCAAGGATCAACTCTGTTACAACTATATAGGTATTTGTGTTTGTATTTACTCTTAATATGATAAAGTTTCTCATGGTATTTTTTTGTAAATACGTGTGAGCAGGACAATAGAACAATTTGATAAATTTAGAAATAAATGAAGGGATGCATCCAAAGAATAGTCATTATTGATGGCTCTATGACAACTTGGAAAATCCAGAGATCTATCTTGATCCAGAACTTATTTTTTTCTTAGTGATTTGGACAATGATATGAATAGCAAGCTTACCAAATCTGTAAGTTCCACCAAGTTGAGAGGGGTAGTAAATCTACTGGAGGACAGTTTCAAGATCTAGGAAGTTAGTCCCTCTTACAGAGCTTCTTGGAAGAAATCTGTAACTACTTAAAAAGTAGAGGAAGAACAATTAATGATTTAGGATCTAGACAAAGTGAAGACAGGGAGGGTAAAGGTATTTTATTTCAAAATACTAGTGTTGATCACATTTCTTTTGTTCACCATCTTTTTTTTTTTTTTTTTTAAGGGATTTAACAGCAAGGAAAAGAAGAAAGTGTAAGAGGATGTGATGATGGGAAAAATAAAACTCAAAATTACAACCAGGAATGGGAATGGGAAAAATTCACCTATAGAAAGAATGAGGATAGCAAAATGGATGAGAAATCCAACTCAAACATATGTGTTTTATAATAAACACATTTGAAACATAACGATTCACACAGATTTCATGCAGGTTTTTGGGACACCACTGTCTCCTGAAAAGTCTTTTTAATGTCCCCTTCCTTCTTAGTCTCCCCTGCTGGATCTCCATTCAGAACATGCCTTTTTATCATCCTGTTAACTGTAAAGGTTCTGTCTAAGCCCTATTCTCTTCTCAGTCTCTACTATTTAGTGATCTCATCAACTCCCACTGATTTAATTACCATCTCCTGCTAAATCTGTCTATCTAGTTCCAAACTTCTGATCTCTAATCTCTCATCTACAAGGGCTTTTCAAACATCTCAAAATGTCCCGTAGATATCTTAAACTCAATATTTCCAAAGCAGAACTCGTGATCTTTCCCTTTATATTCTCTCTACCTCCACCCCTTACTTTCTTTATTACTATAGAGGGCAATACAATCCTCCCAGTCACTCAGGTTCACCACCTAGGAGTTATCCTGAATCTTCATTATTTCTCGCCTTCCATATCTAATCTATTGCTAAAGCCTATTAATTTCACCTTTGCAACATCTCTTGAAAGTATCCCCTTATTTCCTCTCTTACTGTCCCTACTGTGGCAAAGTGCTTCATTCATCACCTCATGTCTGGATTATTGCAATAGACTGCCAGTCTTCCTTAAGCCTCCCCACTCTAATTCATCCTCCATCCAATCATTAAAACAATTTTCCTAAATTGCTAACTTGAACATGTTAACCCTTCACTTAATAAACTCCAGTGGCTCCTGATCTTTTCCAGTATCAAATATAAAATATTTTTGTTTTGTTTTTTTGTTTTGGCATTCAGTCTTTTATAACCTAGCTTCCTCCTATCTTCCCAGTCCTTTTACACCTTATGCCCTACCACATATTCTTTGATCTAGTGATACTGGCCTCCTGGCTCTGGGCATTTTCTCTAGCTGTCCCTCTGGGCTGGAATGAGCTCCCATTTCTGTTCCCACTATGGATCTCCCTAGCTTCCATTAAGTCCCAACTATAATCCCACCTTCTGCAGGAAGTCTTCCCCAAACCCTCTTAATTCTAATGCCTTACCTCTTTTAATGATTTCCTGTTTAACCTATAGATAGCTTGCTCTGAGGATAGAGACTGGTTTTTTTTGCCTCTTTGTAACTCCAGAATGCTTAGCACAATTTCTGGCACATAATAGATGTTTAATAAATATTGATTGATTGATTGAGATAAAAAACCCCATTCAAAAATTTGGTCTACAAAAGTTAGAGGAACTGTCGTTACTTTCTCTTTAAGATCATAGAAGCAAGGAATTACCATTGTAACTGTCATTCTATGAAATGACCCCCTGTGGAGTTAGTAGTGAGGGTGGTGGTAACTTTGATCTTCCAGGATCTATGAGAAAACAGAGGAAAAGAAGGTAAGAAGAAACTTGCATATTGTTAGAATTGTCCTAAGTTGTATGTGCTAGATAGTTGTGTAAAAAAAATTATAAAGACAATTTATACAGAGGGCAGAAAGATTGGAAAAGAATAGATAGAAAGAAGTTGCTATCTTCTGTTATGAAACTAGCATAACTTTCATTTTGTGGGGAGGATAAAGAAAGGGGGTCTAATAAAGATAGTAATTGGCTATCCTATGTAAACTAAATGTGGTGGGATTCTTTCTTTTTCCTCTCTAAAAGTTTAGAGACGTCATCTGCTTTATAGTGAGCATTTGAAATGATTTTGACCATAGTCATTCTCCATAGATAAAATATTGTAAATAATGAATTTATTGTTTTTAATTATTAATAAATTGTACACTTAATAGCTTTAATAGAATTTAATTGTAAGAAATTAAGGACTTTAATATCTGTATATACATAAGTTTATGTGATATATAATTTAAGTTACTGAATTTATAATATATTCATATATATGTAGCCATATAAGAACAGAACAGAGACAGAAATAGGGATAGTCAAAGACAAGGGAAAAGACTGAGATAAAGAGAAAGAAAGACAGTAACAAAGACAGACACAATAATGAAAAAATGAGAGATATGAAAACGAGATTGAGATAACAGAAAAAGACAGAGAAAAGATAAAACAAAAGACAGAGAGAAAGAAACAGGGAAGAAAAGACACAGAAGAAAAAAAAAAAAGACCAAGACAGAAGAGACAGAAAGGAGATGATCAGAGAGTCAAAGAGAAAGCAAAAAATTTGAATTCAATGCAATAATCTCCATAATCATAGCTTTCTGATTCCTAATAAAAAGTTTAAAAATATAGAAAATTTAGTTATAGCACTAAAATGATTTCTACTTTTTAAAAATGGAATATTAAAGAAGTTAGATTTAGAAAATCTTTAAGATCTTTTCCAGATTTAAATCTGTTTTTTATTTTAAAAAATGCTCTATTGATGTTTTTTAGTATCATTATAGTTTTTCAATAACCCTCCCCACTCCAAAGAATCTTTTCCCTGCATCAAAGAGATACAGTTAAACTTTAATCCTGAGGTACTGCTGTTAGGCCTACAAGGCCTGGGGAGCATCAATATCCTTGTTCTACAAGCATGACATTTGGACTGGGTTTATTTCAGGGGTGCCTGAGCTCTCTCTTATAAGGGGGTCTTCATCCTTTTTGGCCTCTCTACAGTCTTAGACTCTGTTGATCACAGTCTTCTCTTTGATACTCTTTTTTTCTCTAGGTTTTTGTGATACGCACTCTCCTGATTCTACTCCTACCTATTTGCTACTTCTCAGTCTCTTTTGCTGGATCTTCATCCAAGTAATGAAGTAGGGTCTGGAGTCAGGAAGAGCTGAGTTTAAATCTGTCCTCAGATATTATTAATTGTGTAATTGGACTAATTACTAAACTTCTTTTTGATTCAGTTTCATCATCTACAAAATAATAATAATAGCACCTACTTTACAGGATTTTTGTGAAGATGAAGTGGGGTATTAGTAAAGTACTTATCACAGTGCTTAGCACATAGTAGGTACCATATAAATGCTTATTCCCTTTGTCTCTGCCTGCTCTCGAGACTCATTTCCAACATTCTATAAGTCTGTAAATATAAGCTTTTGTAAGTCTAAGTTACTGTATAGGTCCTAAGAAAGATATAGTTCTTCAGGGTGGAGAGCTGGCTTTTATGCTTCTGATATTCTTTGTGTTTTCTGTCATATTAAAGAAAACCTGTTCTGTATTTTATGTTTTGTTAACCTAGATGCTTACTGGGGAGCTAAGGACCCTCTCTTAGAAATATATGTACTAGGGAAAATTTAAGGGGTTTGAGAGAGATACCAGCAAGGTGAATCCTGGTCTCTTTTCATAATAGCTAAATCTGATGGACATAATAATTATAAGATTCACTAAAAGTTAATAATTAATAACCATGTGTAAGCAAAATACTAAATTAAAGGCTAGTTAACGCCTGACTACTAAAATATTAGGAGAGAAAATAAGATTTATTACTTGGAACTTGTTTGGAATTAGTTGGAAATGAATTTAAAATAGCAAATACTGTTTGCATAATTCATTTGGAAATAAATCATGTATTGACTTAATTATTCTAGATTTAACTTGTTAAAAGACCCTTTATTAATATATAAGCTTCCACCTGTTTTTGTCTTATCTCCTACCTATGTTGTAAGCTTCCTGGGAGGCCAGAAACAGTCCTTTAGTATTCTTAGTATCCTCCCCAGCACTTGGCATACTGCCTTATGCACAGGAAGAATTCAACAAATATTTATTGATCTGATTGAAAAGGACAGGAAAAAAAAATCTCATTAATTTAAATTGTCTTAATATTTTTCAGTGGCATGTTTTTTCAGGTGTTTTTCACATTACTTGCAAACTTTGTATAAATAGAGCAAAGAAGGAAAAAAAATGTCCCCAGGCTCTGGAATAGAGTTAATGACTTCCAAATTGAATCAAGGGGTTAAGTATAATGGAACTCTGTTTAGATACTGGGGGAAAATGGTGATTACTTTAAAATGGGTACTTCCAAAGAAGAAAAAAGAGAAATCAATTATTTCTGCCACCAAAGATTCACTTATAAGGTACTATCAAATTTAGATTTGAAGAATTAATTACATTTATAGTCTGCATCTTAGTGTACTTCATATAATCATACAATATGGAAGAGATAACTTTATTTTGGGCAACCGCCTATCTCTCACCATTATCTGACTGACTCAGACAAGTTACAGTCCACTGAACAGAAAAGCTAAATGAAATAGCATTTATAATGCAGAATGACTAATCCTGCAGTCAGGGTGATCATCTAAGAAAATTCTCTATGAGTATTTGCTCTATCTTGGGGGAAAATAGATTAATAGAACTCCCAGTGACTTCAATGGACATGGTCCATTTAATTAATTACCATCCATTCTAGATGCCAAAGTTATTACTGAGTTTCCAGCAGATATAATGAGCTAAAAGGCTGGAGAGAGAGCTGCACTGTTGATACTTTCCTAATCTTCAGTGACAAAATCAGACTCAAAGAGACTACCAGAATTTCAGTCATATTCATGGATCTGGAGTAAGAAGATACTTCTTAAAAATGGGAATGGGCACCAACTCAGGAAACCACTTGGGGGAAACCTGAATGACTCAATAGTTGGCTAACTTTATGGGTAGCATCTTTATATGCAAACTCTACCAATGCAAGTTACTTGTCTATAACCTTGTCTTAGTTGCCTAAGGGACTGAGTGATGAAGATTACACAGCTAGGTGTGTTAGAGGCAACTCTTTTTGAATCTTAAGGCCAGTCTTCTACGAACCACACTGTTTTTCATATTTTATTGATGTTTAAACAATTACATGTTCATAAAGATATAGTCCTCTGTTTTATTAGCACAAGTTCTTACTAGAGACTATTAGGGACTGTTTTACATACTAATTAATGTAAAATGTAGACCACCTTTATATCCACAGAGAGAGCAACTCTTGATACAAAATTTAAAGTACTGTATTCATTAAAAAAAACCTTCAAAGAAAATTTGGTCAATATCACTTCTTAGAGTGAAACTTGGCTGTTACCTGATACTAAAAGGAAAAACTCATTGGTTTTATTTGTTTCTGTGAAGACCTCTGATAGAGTTTTCATCCTGAAATTTTAGATTCCAAAATCCTTTTCAGCCTCTGAATAAAGGCCATGAGAATTCTGCATGACAATATCACCAATGCCATAAACCCCAAAATCTGGATTGAGCTTTAGAATATCTGAACAGCTTTGACCCTGCTTACTTTGACTTCTGAGGATAGATTTGCTTATGTGTTATATCTTTATATATCCTTATGAATTACATCTCTCTCCCTCAGGGCTTCAGCTCTGGGTTCCTTAGGGAGAGGAGTGCTAAACTCAAAGAGAGGGGAAAAGAGTTTTCTCACATTTTCATTACTGCTACCCTAGAATTCAGGGAAATGTCTTTTAAAGCAAAGATTAGGTATGGCTCATGCCTAGAATAAGTGGGCCCTTTTTAGAAAGAATTCCCAACGTACAAAATACAAAGTCTCATACCATGTATGGGGCAGTTGCTTATTTCCCAAATGAAATACCACCTGGCAAAGATTTAGGGGAAATTCCCTTGAAGTATAGTTCTATGACACTGTGTGTTGTGTACATGAAGGGAGACCTACACAGAAGTGTAAAGATACTTCTGAGAAGAAGCCGAGGAGAGAGACTGAGCAAGAGATGCATGCATGTCAACTTCTACATAGATAAATGAATTTCTCAGAGCCACAGGCATGTGAGGAAAGCCAGCACCCTAGCATTGTTACTCTCTTGATTCCCATCCCCAGACATGGCTAAGAGCATACTTCTTTAGTTAGATTGTTTTTTCATTGTTTGGGGTAAGATTTTATTTCAATAAATAAATTGAAGATTACTTTTTCCTTTATGTATTTGGTTGTTATCAATTAGTATAACTTTTCTAGGTTTTGCTTTACTATTTTCTTGGACAAATGTTTGCTTGCTCTCTGTGATTGTCTTTTGTGTAACAAGGAGGAACTTGGCTGGCTAAAGGCAGGTTAACTGTCATCTTCCAGACCACTTCCCAAACCAAGTGAACAATAAGAATGTCATTTATCTTCAACCCTTAAAAGAGCATCCTACACCTCGATTACAAATATCTAGTGTGTAGTAAATACAGTTCTAACCCAGGGCTCCTCTTGGACACAGGAGAATAAAGA
Organism: Sarcophilus harrisii; assembly: GCF_902635505.1. Classification (NCBI taxonomy): domain Eukaryota; kingdom Metazoa; phylum Chordata; class Mammalia; order Dasyuromorphia; family Dasyuridae; genus Sarcophilus; species Sarcophilus harrisii. Next base: position 602,490,483 of record NC_045426.1, read on the forward strand.
AATGAGACCCCAGTCAAGGCCTTCTTCATAAGGTAAAAATCAGTTTACCTTGGAGATATGGAATAAAATGTTCCAGATCTTATTTATTTAAAAATATCTCTACATCTTGGGCTGCCCTGGGTGTCTGTTGCTTGGGTTACACTCTTATACATAAAATATAAAAAGTACATGTAAACAAAAAGATAAAGCATGAAATAATAACCTTATATTTTTACTACCCTCTCCTAATAAAGTTTACCTCTGTTTCCTCATTTGTAAAATGAGAATACTAATAGCACCTACCTCCCAGGATGGTTGTAAGGATCCGATGAGATTTGGCACATAGAAGGTGCTAAATAAATGCTAGCTACTATGTTGATGATGATGTTAAAGTTTTGCAAAGTATTCTACATAGACTTTCTTGAGCAGGTATTCTAGCTGCCAAGTGCATGATAATAAATGTCACTGTGTACTGTTCCTGAGATAGGGGTGGGGAGGACAAGCTTTACCCTGTAGGCTTAAGAATGAACTATCACTGGCTACATCTCAACCAAGAGATTTTCTTCAAGTTTCTCTTCATTTCTTATAGCCCACAAATTAGGCAGCTTTCCTCATTCAGTTTCTAGCCTTCTTTGATATAATCCCTACTTCAGAGTCATATGGAGACTGAAGAGGCCACTGAAAGGGGTCAAGATAGTCATACTTATCCTCATCACCTAATTTCAAAAATAAAGCAGACTATACATGCTCTGAGAGAGGAGCCAAACCACAAATGAACAAAAAGTTCAGAAGGAAGCACAGATAAACTAGGATTGTTTTGAAATTTATTTTTATATTTTATTATATATTTTGTAATATTTATTACATAATTCTTTTAAAAATCAATTGGTGCAGAGATTCCCTATCTATTTATAACACAAAAAGCATATGGGGATCCTTTGGGGGGGGGGTAAGTTCAAAATAAAAATAAATAACATGGTACAGAATCTTTTGGAAATACAGAAAAAGGTAAAATCGTACCTTCTCCTCTCCTCATTGGCAGTATTGGGCAGAGTTTCATGAAGTTGGTTTGGGGGTACTAGTTCAAGTCATCATACATTAGTCCTGGTACTTTACCATGGTAGAGGACAGCACTTATAAAAATGTCCCATAAATCAACTTGAAAGACCCCAATCTCATATTAACTCTATTTACTTACATTGTTCTTGGAGAGTAAATTGGAATCATAAAACAGCAGTTTGACAAGAACTACAACTTGTATAGATCAGACCTGAGATTAAAATGAAATGAGATAATTATAGATCGAGGTGTGCTGGTGAATTGCTTATCAATTGACTCTCCAGTAAAGAAAAAAAAAAGGACATGACATACTTTTAAGCTAAAACTGCATTATTAGGAACAGCTACTTGGTGCAATGGATAGGGCACTAACCCTGAAGTCAAAAGGACCCCAGTTCAAATTTGACCTTAGACACTTAATACTTCCCAGCTGGGTGACTTTGGGCAAGTCACTTAACCCCAATTGCCTCAGCAAAAAACAAACAAAAAATCTGCATTATTAACATTTTCTCCATCATTTAAGTTTAAATAATCAAGAAAACAACCAACCCCAGATTTGTAATCGTTAGTGATTTCTGAGGTATAAATGATCACGGAATATTTAATAGTCAGCTCTTGAGCTAGTTCAAGTTGGCTCCAGTACACTTCAGTTTATAGCCTTTCTGACAGTTAACAAAAGATTTCCCTAGGGATAAGCTTGAATTTCCAACAGTAAGAGAAAGACCTAGCAAAGATCTGTAAAATGGCTGTGGAAACCTTCCAACAACCCTGACATATGAGAATGAATACTTCAAAAAGAGGTGAATTGGGATAGTGCCCTTTACTCAGACCACCCATCTCAACAAAATTCATCTAGTTCTCTAGGCAGTTATAGATCAGGGAGTTTATCTGGCTAGATTCTAACCACTATCTGGCTAAGTGGTGTAACATAATTCCAAAGGCCAAGGTCGGACATGAGTTACTATTTTAGCAGATCCCTAAAAAACTCTTTGCTTATTCTTTCTTTTGGCATAAAATCTGCTAATTCCTTGTCTCTAGCAACATTGTGTGAGATCATTACATTTTCCTGTCTTGAGTTTTCCTTTTCCACTTAAATTTCTATTTTCCAAGCATAAGCATATTTCAGCTCTTGGCTTTCCTACTAGAGAAAGAAAAGGCAACACAACTTGCTTCCCGCCCTCCTGACTTCCCTTCCTTACTTTCATTTTGTATGTGACAGTTAAGAAGGACTTCTTTTTTGAAGCCATCACAAATTCCCAACCGCCAACTCATAAGTTTGGTAGTACTGTCCCATCCTGTGGGAACAAATCTCATTAAAAATCAAGTAAACTCACTAAACTCTTTTCTCCCTAATATTTTTTAATATAGACCCTTAGTCCCTATTTTCAGTTATTTATTGACTATCATATTCCCTATAGTTGGGGATCTGGGATAGGGTGATGCCATTCCAAAGTTTGCATGTAATTGCATTCATTTCATTGATGCTGATGGTTGACAATTGTTGCTTTTCATATCTGCAATAAAATTCCTGTTAGTCTACAGTTGTAAATCTTTTATGTAGCTATCATTCTATGCATCACTTAATTTAAACTGAAATTCTGATTAGTTTGTCCATCACACAACCATGGGTGTAAAGACCTCAAAAAAAAAAACTACATTCTAAACCTACATGAAAGACATACAGACATTTGTCTTCTTAGTTTATTCTGTTTTTACTAAAATTGTAAGCTTAGAAGTATTGGTTGCTGGTCAATACTCTGAATAAGTTATTCAGAAGAAGTTGAGTCTAAGATGAAGGCATAAGAAATAGAAGGCTGCTTGACATTCAAAAATAATTTTATTTCTCGAGTGAGCAACATGGGAGAAAAACTAGATAGAACAGAATTTTTAACTTGGAGTTGGTGTGCTTTTAAAAAAATTGATAACTGTATTTTAATTGGTTTCTTTTGTTGTCCTACATATTTCATTTAAAAATAATTATTTAGAGAAGGACTTTTCTAGATTGACAAAGAAATCCATCATACACACAGAAACATACACACATATAGATATACAGACACACAGACACAAGGAGTAAGAACTCCTGGCTAGAGTTAAATATTGGTGAAGAGATCTGGCACTATCTCTTCCATCAGAAACATTCAAAGTAGTGATATTTGAAATCTCGTCAGAAAACCATATTCATAAAATGAGAACAATGTATATAGGGCATATTGTATTGAACTGAACACAAACTTATGCACACTTACTTCTTACTTTGATAGAATCTTCTTAAAATAGGCAGTATATACTGGGGAGGATGGAACTTGTCTAAAATGAATTTTGCAACATAAAATTCCAGTCATTCAAGAACCTCATTTAAATTTGTTTTCAGAAAAACTGCAGGCCATCGGAAAAATAGACAATTTGGGGTATTTGTGTTGCTCTGACACCTTTTTTTATATTTGTGCTATTAAATTCACTGACAAAGCCAAACTGAAGGATGAATTGAGTAGAGAACCTATCTTCATCCATTTGTTACCTCAAAATGGATTCAGCTGCAGTCTGAGATGCATTGTTTGACCATAACAATATTTAATCCCTAGCTGTCATCTGCAGAGATCTTGATGGATAGGAGCTGTCACACTGACCTTGACAAGCTTGCTGTATTTATTTTCAGGGGCATGTCTCTTCCATGGAGCAAAGGAACCAAAATGAGCTCAGCTCAGCTCCATCAATCAGCTTCACAACTCAAACCCTGGACACATCAGACATTCCTGTAGAAATTGCTCCAATATCAGGTCATTGACAAGTTGGCCCAAGTCTATAGCTGATGTAATATTTGAGTATTCCAAGTCATTCCAATCTACTTCCCCCCCCCCAAGTCAACAAGCAAGCATTTATTAAGCACCAGCTATTTTCCAGATATTGTGCTAAGTGCTGAAAATATGAATGCAAGCAGAAAGAAAGATTATCTGTTCCTTCAAGGACCTTCCATTCTAATGGGCTAAGATAGAACATAGAAGGAAGCTTTTTTGTAGGGGGGAGAGAGTGGAGGGTGCAAAAAAAAATACTTTTATTTTAAGGTCTGATAAAAGCAGAGTACAGGGTCTGCTGTATTCTGCTTTTATCAGACCTTATGTGGAACATTGGTTCAGTGCTGAGGCCCACCATTTAAGGACTTTAATAAGCTGGAGTATATCTAAAAGAGGGCAACCAAAGTACTTGGAGTCCATGTCAGAAAAAAAGACTTATTGAAGGAAATGGGCTGTGAAGCCTGGGGTAAAGAAGACTCAGTAGGATATGATAACCATCTTTAAAACCTGAGAGTCTACTATAGAGATAAGGGATCAGAGCTGATCCATTTGGCCCAAGCAGAAAGAATCAGAAACAATGCTTGGAAGATGCAAAGAGAAAAACTTAGGACTGTTTTCAGATCTCCTGGGTCAGTTTAAAAAACAAGAGCCACAGGCATGAGATAATAGTTGATTTTTTTTCTCTAGTACCTTACAGCCTCAGAATATTTACATATATTATTACCTTATTTGATTTTATCAGGTCTGTAGAGAGAATATCACCATTCCTAGTTTACAGATAAGGAGAGTGAAACTCAAAGAATGTTAGTGACAAAGTTGAGAATCATGGAATCCTAACTTTAGAGGCCATTTACCCTCATTTGTAAGGATTAAAGGACCCAGAGAGAAGCAATTTTATTAAAATCATCCAAGTAATCAATAGGAAAGCTGCAACATGAGTCCAGGACTTGCCAAAATAAGAATCTGACTGTTAACTTTGCTGTCCTGCTCTGGGCAAAATTAGAGCTCAGGGGACCTCTGTGAGTTTTTCAATCTCTCCCCAAATCTCTCTGCTTGGACTTTCCATTAAAGCTTTGCATGACTGAACATCTTGCACAGATGTTCCACCTACAGTTTGCCCAAAGGACAGGGCTTTCAGCTCGCTCTTTGTTTAATGTTTCTCTTCTCAGCACTGTTCAGCATAGTATTAAATGTCATTGTGATCACCACATCCTTTCCTTTCTTTTGACTGGGGCAAAGGATAGGGACCAATTTATTTTGTCTCTGTATCTGTAGGGTCTAGCACAGTAAAAGAAGCCTAGGCCCACTGCTCAACCTCATAGACTTTCCTGGATTATATTGCTGTTCATCATTTTTCTTTCTTTCATCTATGTTTTGGTCCTCAGGGGAACGTTACTGGTTGGTAGAGCTGAATAGTGCAGGGGAACCTTGACAAATGCATTTCCCTTTGCAACAGGATTAAAAGTGAGGGCAAAATTCTTTCTATTATTTACCTCTCCAGGATAGAAAATAAATTGCTGAGAATTCTAAGGATGCTTTTGAATTTATGAGATTAAAAGTAACAAAGACTCCAAATTGGTCCTGATGACCAGAGAGAAATCTAAGGGTTTATTTTATATATATGATCATATAAATGTATATTTTGCATGTTTTATATGTTTTTATGTAAAACATCACAATTCATTTAAGTCCTTCTAAAATAGCATGCCACAGTGGTTGTATTATTGGATGTAGAGTTAGGAAGACTTGGACTTAAATCTTGCCTCAGCTGTCAATAATTACTTAATTTGAGATGTTTTCTTCTATAAAAAAGGCCATACTGTTAGCACTGAACTCATAGAGTTGTTGTGAGGATAAAAAAAATGCATAGAATGTAAAGCACTTTGCACATATTACAATGCTTAAAAACTATGAACTATTATTCTCTAGGTTCTGCTGGACCATCATAAAGTGAAAACTTTGAAGTTCATTATTTCAGTCTCTTCCTGTTAAAATCATAACTGAGGAATGGTATCACCATGCATATGCTGCAGCCAGAATTCATTAGCACTGAAATGGGAGTTGGGTGGGGCTGCTTCAGGAAAATTTTGGGGAAGAGATATCAGAAAGAAAAGATCAAGGAAACAGGTTTGGAGTAGATGTAGTGGCCTCCATCTTGGCACCATTTAGGAGATGTTGGATGTCCTGTAGTTGCCCCTCTCCCTTCTCCCTCTTTTTTTCCTTCAAAGAAACTGTGACCAGCCATTGAATTTTTCAAAGAAGATGTTTGTTGCATTGATAAGGACAACTGGTGAGCTAACAAACAGCCCTGACAAATGTTACTCATCATCCCTATTTTGGAATAAGGATGGGGGGAAAACCCTACCTTTCTACCTGAGAAAAATTTCCAAGTTTATCTTTCCCTTCTCCCCATAGTGGGGGAGGAAAAGACAAAATATCTAAGCAGACAAGCCGTTTCTGCTCTTGCTGTCAGCTCCTGAAGCTGGCTACCATATATCCAACCACCTCTTTTGGGTTCTTTTGCTTTCCTCCTGTTATTATATCATCTACTCCTTTTAATAAAAAATAAAATCAGTGACCACTAATCTTTGTTTCTTGTTTGATGTTGGCTAAGGAGATGGAAACTAGAAACTAGAGATGGAAACTAGAAACTAGAAACTAGATGGAAACTAGAAACTAGAGAATACAGCAGGGTCAAATTTGTGAATTACGTGCCCAGGGTGGAGATTAGTACTTCACTTAATTTTAGCTGTATTCTCTAGTTTCTCCCAGATCGCCCAATTTCCAAACCTCCGTCTCCTTAGACCTTTATCAGAGAAACTTGCTACAAAATTCCTATTTCATTGTTTCCCTAATAATCTTAGATTTATTATATTTGCGCAAAATCTTTTAAATTTTATGCAACCTAAATTGTCCCTTTTATCTTTTGTGGTATTCTATGTTCTTTGGTTACGAACTTTTCTTCTATTTATGGCACTCTGATAGGTGATTTAAAATGTTTCTCTAATTTGTCTATCATGAGTCTTATTGCTAGGCCAAGTACTCATGTGGAATTTATCTTTATATAAGATGTGAAGCACTGGTCTCTATTTAATTCTATACTATTAGCTAATTTTTTAAAGCAATTTTTTTTTTGCCAACTAGTGAGTCCCTCTCCCAATAGCTGAGGTCTTAATGATTATTAAATATAGAGTACTAGCTATGTTTATATTTGCATGTTGTGCATCTAACCTGATTGATCACTGCCAAATTAGTTATTAAAATAATTGTGTACATTTGTACATGTAATTTACAAATATTTTGTAAAAACAACTTAAAATTTGGCACTGCTAAGTTCTCCTTATTTTGTATTTCTTTTCATTATTTCTCTTGAGATATTTTTTACCCCTTCTCCATCTATAAAGATGCTATTCATTACATATATGAAACAGATTTAGAATGCAAATTGAGACATATGTATATATACATATCTTTGAATGTTTATATGTATATGTATTAATATGGGTAGGTGAGTGTACCCACTGAATAATTTATTTTGCTTGACAATGTATTTTTGTTACAATTTTTTTCTGTTAATTTTTTTTTTTAATAATGAAGTGGTTGGTAGATGTGACAGATGTAGAATTATTCATGTACTTTTGGATGAATTCAACAAATTATTAGTTTTACTTGGCTATTTTATTTTGTTACAAGAGATTTCTTACAAGTAAGAGTAATCTACAAATATTTATAAAGTAAAATCAAAACAAATCAATATTTTTAATAAGAAAGAATATTAAATCTAAAAGTCAGTACACCTGGGCTCCTGTCTTGACCCTGCAATAATTTAACTCACTACAACAAATAGCTATTAAATGCCTTCCTTTTGTGGCTAAATTTCTTCGGAAGATTCCATAATTGATGCCTCCACTTCCTTCCTCCCCAATCTTTTTTTTTTTATAGCATTCTGGCTTCTGATTTCATCATTCCATGATCTCTTAATTGCCAAATCTAATGCTCTTTTCTCATTCCCCATCTTTCTTGATGTCTCTGCAACCTTTGATACTATCCATCACTCATTCCTCCTTACTGTTCCTTTTTCTTTATATACTACTCTAAGTTCTTTTCCTACCTATTGCATCACTTCTTCATAGACACTTTTGCTCAGTCTTCATCCAGATCACTAATAATCATGGCTGCTCTTCTCTTTCCTCTTTGGGTTATTTTATTCATCAGATCTCTTGGAATCAAACATCATCTCCATGCTGATGATTCTCAGGTAGATTTATCTATCTCTAAACTCTCTTCTAACTTCTTGTCTTGCTTCTACAACTATGTATTGGACATCTCAAACTAGATGTCCCAAAGGCATCTCAAAAGCAATGTATCTCAAATTAAACTCATTATCTTTTTTTCCCCTTTCGCTAATGTTTCTAATACTATGAAGATTATCACTATCCTCCCAGGCACTAAAGTTCACAACCTAGATAATATCCCCAATCTTCAATCTCAAATCCCACCTCTATTTCTAATCTGTTGCCAAGTCTTATAGACCTTACCTTTGTAAAAATCTCTTTCTATATCACCTTCTTTCCTCTGAACTGCCACACTGATACAGGCCCCCATCATCTCACCCTTGGACTATTACAATAGCCTCCTGGTTGGTCTCCTCCTAATCTAGTCTATTCTCCACTCAGCTGTCAAATTGATCTTCATAAGGTGCATGTGATTATGTCACATGTGCACACACATGCATTCAATAAACTCTAATTGCTCCCTATTATCCACAGAATCAAATAAAAAATCCTCCATTTGATATTTAAAGTTCTTCTTAGCTTGCTTTTTTCCTACTTTTCCAGTCTTCTTACACTTTATTCTCCTCCACATACTCTGTAGTTGAGTGACACTGACCAGTTGCTTTTCCATGCTCAAGACACTGCATTTCTTGACTGAACATTTTCACTCATTGTCTCTCATGTGTGAAATTCTATAGTCCCTTATTTTTGACTCCCTGCTTGCCGGGCTTCTTTCAAGCCCCAGTTAAAATTCCATTTTATATAAGAAACATTTTTTAATGTCCTTAATGCCAGTGCCTTCCATCTATTAATTATTTCCAATTTATTTTATATGCATATTTTAATTTAATTTTTAAATTTATTTTTATTATATATATTATATACATATTTTATATAAATATTTCACTTAAATGAATATATACATATTTATTTAACATCTACATGTATATGTATTGTTATATGTATGTGAGTATATATGTGCATATATACACATAGTTGTTTGAGTGTTATCTCCCATTAGATTGTGAGCTTTTTAAAAGTACTGTCTTTTGCCTCTTTTTGTGTCCCTAGACCTTAGCACAGTGCCTTGTACTTAGTAAACTCTTAATTCAAATGTCAACTGCTTGGCTAATAATTGCTGTGGCTAATCACCATACCAGTGGTGGTATGAAGTTCCATCATTGAATCTCTGTTCCCCTGACCTTTTGAAGTCTTGTAAAGCCCTGTACCAAAAGAAGGAAGATATAAACAGAAAGTGGACCCTTCCCAAACAGAGGCTCCATTAGGATGTGAATTCCTCCAAATTCCTTAGCTATACAATATGCTTTTCCTCCCCAAATGATTATTAACTTGCTAAAACTCTTTATAACAACAACAAATTATATATATATATATATATATATATATATATATATATAAAACAACAATAACAATATATTATATTCCTAATATGCAATGTATCTCAAACTAAATTCATTATCTTTCTTTCCTCTTTCTCCAATGTTTCTAATACTGTTAAGATTAGCACTATCCTCCCAGGCACCCAGGCTCACAACCTAGATATCATCTACAATCTTCAATCTCAAATTCCACTCCTATTTCTAATCTGTTGCCAAGTCCTATAGACTTTACCTTTGTATCTCTTAACTATATCATCTTCTTTCCCCTGACACTGCCACACTGATGCTACATGTTAAAATGAGATAAGAATATTCTTCTGGACCAAATTATCTGACCCAGTTTTCCTCTTCACTTGGATGCATCTCAGCTTATCTGAACCATCCGTCAAGGTCACAGCTGTGAGAGGGAACAGGTGAGGATGACCAGATCACGAAGAACAAAAGCAAGCAGCTGCTTTTTGGAGATCTCTGATAATACTGGCAAGATTATTACCTCCCCATTTTAGCCTCTTTCACTATGGGTTGACTGAGCCAGAATAGCCAAGAGCTACAGCCATTTCATCTGAAACAGTTTAAAGAACTCCAGAAAGATGTGTCTTTGCCAAGTGACCCTGGGATCCCTCTGTGTTAGACCTGGGCCCTCCTCCATCATCCCCAGGAAGCTTTCGGCTTGTATTTCCATGTGTTTGCAATTAAAATAGGACTATGGGGGATGATTGCCTCGCCAGGGTAAAATGGCAACCTTTTATTACTTGCTCATGAGTTTTTCCTCCATCATAGAGAGAAGCAGGAACACAGTACCCTTGTGAGCATTTAGATTAATTTGAAAGGTAGCTTTCTTTGTCCAAACATTTAGTTTTAGTCCTAGAGTTACACAGGGGGAAAAATCAACTTTGAGACACATAGGAGGGAAAGCTAAGGAATTTGGAGAACACAGAGTGCTAGAGATGACTGAAAGGCTGATGCACTTATTAGGACAAAAGTCTCAGCTGCAAATAGCAACAATTTTGAAGACCACATGAGTTATAGGCTGGAAGTATTAGAGGTTCCAGTGATCTTCTTTGATGATGTTTGATGCCTGGTCCCTTCTTCATGCCATGAGGTTTGAATGCTCCTTTAATTACTAAGAGTGCTAATCAGGGCCCTCAAGCCCTGATTTGTACATGTTGGCTGAACAAGCACCAATCAATGCAGCATATTATTATTATTCAGTTATCAAGCATTTTCCCCTCCTTCCCACTTCTTCACTGGAAAAAGAAAAACAAAATCCTTGTAACATTCACTTATTAACACTACAGGAATTCCTTTGGGGATATAGCTAAATTTGTTCTCCTTGAATTAGGGAAGGGACATACCATAGTGTTCCCTATACTCCTAGGATAGGTAATTGCTTTTATATACCTGGAGCACAGGGTGATCCATGAGTTTATAGAAGATGGGCAGAAACAGATATCCTGTTGAATAGATACCAATGAGCAGAATCCTAAAGAACACTTCTACAAGTATGGAATCTGGCTAATTCACCTGTCTCAAGTCTTGTAGTGGGGCAATTAGTTCTGTAATTATAGATGTTCAGGTAAATGTTTAATAAATGTAGCTCTTTGAGCAAAAAATAAATAAATAATCGGTGCACATATACTTTTAGTTTAACCTATATTATTAACCCTTAAGAATAAATCGTCTTGATTTTTGGCAATTTTTGAGATGTAAATAGCCAACTAAAAATCTAATAATCTGCTTTCACATGGATTAGAGCTAGCACCAGTCCTCCTCAGAGCTTCACAGATGAGATAGGGTACCTTTGAAGTAGCCAAAACTGTATGTGGAACCCTACCTTCAGGGATAGTTCTCCATCTGGAGAACTTGTCTAAGAGTCTCCCTAGCTAGGAAAAATATGGGCCAATAAGGTTGTTTATGAGATCCTACAATTCATGGAACTCCATTGTCAATTTGTCAACCATAACAGAGATCACATTAAGTCATGGTCAGTCTAAGTTTAAAGTGTGCACAACAAAAGAAATGGCACTGGATTTGGGGTCAGAACATTTGACCCTGGTTCTTCTACTTACTGCTCATATCACATTGGCCAAGTTATTTCACTTCTCTGTGCCTCAATTTATTCATCTGTTTTTATTGGCATAGAATGGGCAGGTCATGTGACATGGCACCTGCATCCCTTTTCTCTTTTGGGGCTGGCTCAATCATTTCAACTTATAGTCATTCTGGCAGGTTTGTGGACTTTCCTCTGGAAGTTAAGGGGAAGAACAGGTGGTTATGCTGTTACATTTCAATCTCAGGATCATAGAGGTAAATAAATGTGGACAAAATACTTGTTTATATGCATGATTATAGCTGATAAGTCCTCTCCAGTGTGTTTCTCATTTATACAAATCAGTAATAATGACTTTATTAACTCTTAATCATAAAACATTTACTAAATGAGAAAACAAAAGCAAGAATAATCATTCTTTCTTTTCCCCCGAGGCAATTGGGGTTAAGTGACTTGCCCAAGGTCATACAGCTACTGTTGTGTCTGAGGTCAGATTCCAACTTAAGTCCTCTTGACTTCAGGGCTAATGATGCTTTATCCACTGCACCACCTAGCTGCCCCAAGAATAATCATAACACAACATTTAGTAAGCAGAATAATTAGATGACTAAATAGAAAGTCAAAGCAGAAATGATTTAAAACATTAACAGTCTACCCATATACCTTAAACTTGGAGTTTGCAATGCTAACCAGGTTTGTCCCCTTGACCAGGCAAGGCAAAGATATTTACTGTAAAGCAATTCTTTTTAATTCTACGATCTGCAATGCCAGTCAGATCTTGATCTCAAAAGACTTTAAATAGTTTCTAAGGATATGCCAGAGCCAGATCCAACCAGCTTGTGATGCTGATTGTTACATTTTCAGTGTGAACATTTACACCTTGAAAATTGGCAAATGCTATAAGCAGGATTTGTTTTGTTATGTTGTTTGGTCGTCTAGACTGAAGAAGTGTTTGAGAAAGTGTTGATAATGAAAAATAAATTTTAAAGTGTGTTATGAGTACATTTTATTTTCTCTGAGAGTCAATTGATAATTCTTTACCAGGCTTGCCCATTTGTAGCCAGCTTCTCTTAGGTTCAGCAGCTTCTTAGCTCTTTCGGCTTATGGATTGTTTCTATGTACCCTTCATATTTCTCCTACACTGAGCTTCTTCAGTCCCTGACTCCTACCTGATCTGATCAGATATTTAATACTTAAAGTCATGTGTAGACTAGGACATTCTCAACCCTTAATATAGGTTGAAACACTAAAAATCCACATTTTTGTTGGATAAGCCACAAATTTTTTCTTATAGTCTTCCCAACTGTTCTTTGATTCGATTTGCCAGCAGTAAACTTCAAAGTCCTATAAACAGTTATGCTAAAATTAGTTGTTGCTATCTCTGTAATCATTCAGTACTTGATAGAGCAGTGAAGTTGGAGTTAGGAAGACCTAAATTCAAACCTGCATCAGATATTTACTAGCTGTGTGACCCAGACAAGTCACTTAACCCTTCTGATCATGCCTCAGTTTCCTCATCTATAAAATGAGGATAATAATAGCACCTTGCATGGTCAATGGGAAGATTACGTGAGAAAATACTTGTAAAGTGCTTTGTAAGCCTTGAAGCCATACACAAATGCTAGTTAGAATAATAATAATAATAATAATAATAATAATTACCATTATCATCTGCACCGTCATTATTATTATTGACTTTTCCCTTGAAGAGCTGTTCCCTCTCAGGTCCTTAAGAATCTATCTTTAAACTGCTTTTCTCTCAACACGTTTTTTTTTTTTCTGTTCAAGCTTTTGTTCTTTTTCTTTGGTTCACATAAAATGTTTTTTCTGCACCTATCAGCAAATAAAACATCTATATAAGAAAGATGACAGTATCTTATAGGTAAAATGAGACTGTTGGACTAGAATAATGATTCTCAATGTGTGGTTCAGAAAATCCTGAAGTCCCTGAAACTCTTTCAGAGGGTCTACAAATTCAAAATTAGTATTTATTTCTAATAAGGTGAATATCTATAAAGATAACCCACATAAAGCAAAAACTTTTGGACAGAGCCTCAGCAATTTTTAATAATATAAAGACATCAAGAACAAAAGTTTGAGAAGCACTGGGATTAGCAGACCACTACGGTGCCTTTTATCTCTCTCACTCTCTGGCCCTACAGTTGTTTGTTTCCTTGGATACAAATGCCACCTTGGATTCCATGCTATTGTTTGCTTTGCCCCCTCTCCTTGCTCAGATTTGTCCTGCAAAATAGTGTCCTTATAGCCACATTGTCATCCTGTAGTGCATGGATTATCACTGGATCTTGCAGACCTCTGAGCTGGAGATGGGGAACGGCAAAAGCAACTATGTGGTTCAATGGATTGAGCAGTTGGCTTAATATCATGAGAAGCATCTTGCTTCAGGTACTTATTTGTGTGAAACTTGGTAAGCCTTTTTAATGGTCTGCCTCAGTTTCCTCAACTATAAAATGAAGACAATAATAGTTATCTACCTCCCACGATTGTGAGAATAAAGTGAGATTATTTGTAAAGCACTTAGCATAGGGCCCAACACATAGTAGATATGATATAAATGCTAGTTATTATTAATAATAGTATGTGTTTTGTCATAATTTTCTTTTAAATGTGGTCTTCCTTAGATTTGAAACCCTTCTTTTCAGAATGACCATACTGGGGACATTGGGGAATTATCTGGAAAGTCACAAAGTGACTATGGTCTCAGATTTATAACTTGAGTGGTAAAAACTTAGCCTGTGTGTAACTGTAATCTTTTGGGGAGTCTTTCCCAGGTTTCCCTTATGGGTAGCCTGGAGGAAAGCCAAAAATTGGTACCTTATCTCTGAGGTCATCATCATTGTCCAAAAAGGAAATGAAGGTTCCTGGCACTAAACTTCTGAAGTCATTCCTTTTCTATCAACCCTAACAGGAAGTCCATGTCTTCCATTTTGAACCACTTAGGGCTCATTTTATAGATCTTCTTGACCAATCAGATAGAATTAACTAGGAATATTATGTTGGTTTATCTCAAACATTGTGGAAAACGAAGTCCTCTCATTTTACCCGCTATATTAAGGTGGTCAGCATATGCCATCTTGACAACTTTCAGCTTTTGGCAAAAGATTCATATGTCAGAAAGTAGGAGCTAAGCCTTCCCTTCTAAATGGGACTGACTCTCGAACATTTTCAGACTGAAAGATTCAGTCCCATCTCTCTCCAGACATCTTCTGTGATCCAGGGGGTCTGGACAGTCACTGGAGATATGTGACTGGGCAGTGAAAGCCCCAGAGGTGACCCTGCCCCCAGCCAGGCCCTGTCTTACCCACCAGACATACATTCTTGAGGCAATCCTGCTCATTTTCTCCTCAGCCACTAGACATAACTTTCAAGATAGGTAACTAACTCTTAGTCTGAGTTTGTTCAAGGGAGAGAATTTGCTATGTAAGAAGTCCAACTGTACTTCCATAAGCTCTTGCCTTTTCTGTGACTTGGTTTTCATTCAAAGCCGCCTCCTTGAGCTTCACTCCCCAAAAATAAGGTCTACATTTCATTGTACTGTTTTGGGCATTGAAGCGCTTAAAGATCTTCCTTGATCATTTTGCAGCCAGGGGGTGGATTTCTAGGGAAAGGTCAGAACTCTAAGTAATCACCCATGGAGAATAAGACAAGTAGGACTTGTAGAAATGGAAGATCTTATTCTAGTAAGTCAAACACATAGAGAAATTATTGGGGGACACTGTCCGTGACTTTCAATCATACAAAACCTTTTCAAAGTCTGTTTTACTAGCTCTGTTATTTTTCATTTGTTTTGGAAGAGGAAAAATTCTTGGGATTCACTGATGCTGAGTTTGGAAAGAATTTCTTCATTTAGATGGTAATGGTTGTAGCCGGTAAAATGATCCTGAAAAGTAATATTGCCCTTGGAGCTGAGGAGCCCTCTCCCTGTTTGTCCAGGTGCGTACCTCATTTGCAAACATATCCACTCACCCCCTTTCTCTGTTGCTCGACAGAGAAACCCAGGGGTGCTGATTGGCTACAGCTTTGTCTCACTTAAGTATGCAGTTTGATTCATTTCAATTTAACAAATGCTGATTGAATCCTTAAGCGACATAGCAGATAGAGTACTGGATTTGGAGTCTGAAAGACCTGGATCAAATCCACCCTCTAATTCTTTTTAGCTGTGTAACCCTGGACTGGTTTCTTAACCTTAGCCTCATTTTCTTGATCTGTAAAATGGGGATGATAAGACTACATCACAGGAATGCTGTGAAGATCAAATGAGATAATAGAAAAATCAACTGTTTCGAAAGGCCTTGTGCTGGTTCTCTGGGGACCCAAATGAATGAGCTACATCTGGCCTCATAGAGTTTATCACTGGTAATCTAATGAAATGGTGTGTCATGGTGACACTGGGAGAGATCAAGGCTGCAAACAGCTGTGGCTGTGCAAGGTGAACTGATATGTTTGTAAAGAACCAAAGCAAAGCAATTTAAACTAACGAAGTACAATATTGAACGGAAGATATCATAACTAGCACCCAAAATGGAACGAGAGCTAACCAGTCAAGAGGTATAGAAGCATAAGTACAAATGTACAGCATTGGTGGTGCAGTGGAAGAGCACTGGGCCTGGAGTCAGGAGGACTCCCTTCCTGAGTTCAAATCTGGCCTCAGATACTTACTAGTTGTATGGCTGTGGGCAAGTCACTTAACGGGGTTGATCTCAGTTCCCTCATCTGTAAGATGAGCTAGAGAAAGAAATGACAAATCCAATATCTTTTCAAGAAAGCCTCAAATAAGGTCAGGACTGAAATGACTGAACAATAAATAAAACTTTCAAACTTTTGATTGATATTGGTTAAGTAAATGTTTTCTGCATTTTCTTTAGAAAGATTAATGTTAATTTCAGAATCCTACAAATATATATAGTGGTTTTTTGGAACTGATATTCTACCCATCTAACTGATATTTGTGGATTTAGGGTCTAATAGGTTACACAATGTATAGAACATTAGACTTGGCATCAGGAAGGCTTATATTCAAATCTGGCAAGTCATTTAACCTCTATAAGTCTCAGTTCCATATGTGTAAATTGGGGATTAACAGGAATAGTATCTCTCTCTCAAGTTTGTCATGAAAATAAAATTTGTAAAGCTCTTTATAAATTTTAAAAGGGATAACTAAGGTAGGGAGAATACAAACTTGCCATGCCTAACTCTTGGGCCTCCCTAGTGGGCTTTCCATTTTACAAAGCATCAAGTTGAATTCCATTAAGTCTTAATAAAAAGAGTTTATTAAACAGAAAACAAAAGTGAGACTCATAACCTAGCATTCCATTTCTAAAACACAGACACACTGTCCTATGGGTGTACACAGTGTCCATGAGGAGAGAATGAACACACAGTTTAAGAAGTAGTAGAGAGGCACATATACAAGCAAATACAAGCAGTACAGCAAGTCCAAGGTAACTCTAGACCCAGGGCCTTGAAGTCCTTTGTCTCCTTAGGAAGAGTAATTCCCTGATGGCGGGGAGGACCCTTCTCTATGGGCTACTCTGTTCAGGACACTCCTCTTTTACTCTCCAGAGGAAGTATTATGCTCTTTTCAGAAAAAGCAAAATCTTTTAAGCCAAGGATCTACAGAATTTTTAAGGTCAGTTCCCTTTCCACCTCTCAAAGAAGGAGATGGTCATTTAGGGAAAAGCAAAGCTCAGAGATTTTCCATTTTCAGGAAGCTGTGTCACATAGTAAATGCAAGGTCTTTCTTCCTCTGGTCAACTCTGCCAAGCAACAGGTGGCAGTGCAAGTCCACTTCTTCTCAGGCCTAAAGATCAACTTTCTGAGGTCTGAGCTCTTCTATCAATTCGCAGCTTAGGTACCCTACTGGTCCCAAGCAGTCACTCTTTAGTGAGATTATCCACTTCTACCTCATGGTAATAAACTAAAACACTCATTTTTATCTTCTGGACCAGAGCTAACCAAACAGTTCTGGGAAGCAAGGCTTACCTTCAAAGTCCTCATCCTAGTCATATACAAATCAGATATTAAGAAGCAGGACACTTTATCCCTCTTTACCTTAAATGCCTCTTCTCTGTGGGGCTGCTTTTTTTTTTTTTTTTTTTTTTTTTTTTTTTTTTTTTTTTTTGCTGCTATCCTTGATACTCATCTTTTCATCAGCAAAACTGTCCACATTTGAAAGGGGCCATCCTTGACATAAAAAATAAATAAAAGTAATTCGGAGAGGTCACTGGCAAATGGAGAAGTTAGGAGAGATTTTGTATAGGAGGTAGCAGTTAGGATGAGCTTTGAAAGAAGCTAATATATCTAAGAGATAAAGGTAAAGAGGGACGGCATTCTAAAGAAGGACAGCCTATGCAAAAACATGGAGATGGGAGATTGTTTTTTTTTTTTTTTTTTGTGAGAAACAGCAAGCAACCAATTTAGCTGAAACATTGAGTGTATGAAGGGAAATCAGAGGCAATAACTTTGAAAAGATGAAGCAGAATTAGATTATTATGAGCTTTAGCCGCAGAGTCTCTGGTACTGTATCTAGATTACAGGGGGTTACTGAAGCTTTTAGTGTGGTAGAGAAAACTTTTCAGGCCTGTCTTTTAGAAATGTCCCATTTAGCAGCTGTCTAGAGAATAGATTGAAGAGGGAGAGATGAGGCAGAAAGGCCAACTAGTGCTTCAAGTAGCCCAGACAAGATGTGATGAGAGCCTGAGCTAGAATGATAACAGAGAGAAAAGGATAGGCACTAGAGATATTGTGAAATATCTATTGCGAATAATTAAGCATACTTCTAAGGTTGCAAACCCGAGAGACTAGGCAGAGGAAAATTGGAAAGGGGGAAGATTATTGAGAAAAGATAATGAGTTTTGTTTTGGACTTGATAAATTTCAAAAGCCTATGGGACATCTGGTTGGAAAGGTCCCTGAGCTAGTTGGTGATAGGAGCCTGGAGCTCAAAAATAACACCAAGGTTAGTTATATAGATTGGGGTGATATCTATATAGAGATGATAGTTGAATTACTAGGAGCTGATGAGATCATCAAGAAGGAGCATTAAGAGAGAAGATTGAAAAGATTCAATAATTCAGATTAGCCTGAGCTCCCCATTAATTAATTTATTTTGTATCACACTTTTTAACACATCACTGACAAATTATCATCCAGTCTTTGATTGAATACTTCCAAAGACAGGAGATATAATATTTCTTTTGAAGGAGCTAGTGCCATTTTCTAGCAGCTTTCATTTTGAGGAAAAACTTCACCTTAGCAATAGGAGGATCAAGATGGTTGAATGAGGTTCTTTATGTTTCTCAGTGTGGCTCTTAGTGGTAGAAAAGGTTAAGGATCAAACAAGAGAGAATAGGAGAAAAAAGGAAAGGTTTGAAACTGTTTATATTGGGTTTCATAACTCATCCTTGAAAACTCAACTGTTTATTTATCTTCTACTCCTTGTGCCTGACACAATATCATGAACAAAGTAGGTGTCTATTAAATGTTCATTTGCTGGAGGAACAAGGGAGTTTTCTGATAGAAATTCACCAATATATCCTGAGTAGAATATGGTTTCAATTCAATTCTTAAAACCCCTTCCAGTACTAAATTCTATTATCCTATGACCCTTAGTCTTCTCCCACCTCCATCTATCACCTATCTTCTAGCTCTCTGCTTGGGAAAGATTATTTTGTCACTTTTTCCCCCAGGACAGCTGAATGTGGGATAAAATTCACCAGTGAGCTGGATCTTTGCCAAGATAAAGTGATTCAGAAATTTTGAGAACCATGACTGAGAAGATTGTGCACACTTGGGATTATAGGATCATGCTTTTTAGACCTTGGATGGACTTCAGAATCAACCAGTCCAATCCCTTCATTTTGTAGATGTGGAAATTAAGATTCAGAGAGGCTAAACGAGAGCTTAATTTTTAATGCTTTACTACACAGCTTTGCAGGTGACTTTCCCAAAATCACATATGTTTCCAAAACAAGGTCATCTGACTTCAAATCACTCCCTTTCCAACCCACACCAGAAACAGTGTGAAAGCTGGGGAGAGAATCAGAAGATGTCCTTTTGAACTGTATTTAATATTTGCTGGTTGTTCTCAGAGTTGCATCATGCCAGGGAATCCCATTTCATAACCAAGACAGAAGAGAAGAGGAAAACAGAAACATTTCCCCTCCACCTAAATGAAAATTTTTTACTTTCCCAGTGGAACAATGCTGTGCTTTCCATATTTAGTCCACCACCACCATCCCTTTTCCATGACCCTAAGTTATTGGAGGATGGCATCTCAGTCCATTTTATTTCCATTGATCTGTCAAACTTTGGACTAGATACAGAGGCATAATTCCAGGAGAACAGGAGAGTTCCAGTGCTCTGATGAATCAAAAGTAATACCCAAGTTACACATCGAAAAGAAGAGCTATTTAATTTTAGAAGAGTATTTCTAATGGAAACAGAAAGGCCAAGGGACAGTTTGGCAAGGAGACAAGATGTTTCCTGCTATGCTTTTATTGAAATGTAGTTGATTAAGACACTGGCTATGGATCAATGCAACAATTTATCACAACTCCTGCCTTCAAAGATAGCAGTTTTGGTCAACATTAGCCTTCTGCTCTCATTACCTTCCAAGAACCTGGGGCTGATTTCTCTCTGAGGCACAGAAACCAGCCGTGACCCATTCCTTGGTGATCTTGAAGTTGGATAAGTAATATGAACTCTCTAGGAGTTTTGGTTTGAGAGGAAATGTGTTGACTGATATCTAAGGAGCCAAGAAAGAGAAGGATGGCATATGCAGAGAATGGGAATGATTACTTTGCAACTTTTTTTTCAATGGAGGAGGGAGGGAAAAGGTTAATTGAGTTGGTAGAAATAGCCAAATGTCTGAGATGTAGCTCTTTGGACCATTACTTCATACTTCATACAATAAGGCTCAATTAGTGGAAGGAGCATTGATTTAGAATCAGGAAGAACTCACCTAAAATACCACTATTCATACTTCCTAATGGGGTGATCTTGGGCAAATCATTAAGTCTCTTCTAACTTTGTTTTTTCATCTGTAAAATGATTTTCTAAAACATGCATTTATCAAGCACCTTCTGTTTGCTAGGCACTGTGCTTTACAAATACAACAGTCCTTAGTAGTGTCTTTTATCTTCCCCAAATTACCAAATGAGGACACTGAGGCAGGCAGTGGTTAAGTGACTTGAATTCAGGTTTTTCTGACACTATCCACTAGGTCAGGGGTCCTCAAACTTTTTAAATAAGGGGTCAGTTTACAGTCCCTCAGACTGATGGAGGGCCGGACTATAGTAAAAACAAAAACTTTGTTTTGTAGGCCTTTAAATAAAGAAACTTCATAGCCCTGGGTGAGGAGGATAATCGTCCTCAGCTGCTGCATCTGGCCGGCAGCCGTAGTTTGAGGACCCCTGCACTAGATCACTAACTGCCTAGGTAGTATTAATAATGCTTCCCTAGGAATCCTTCTCTGATGCCTTATGATGATGGGAGAGTGACTGATGACTCTTGAAGGCAAATCCGGCAGAGTATAATCTCTAGCAGGTCCTACTGAGCCAGAAAGGCTTCATATATGGGCCCATGGGCAAAGTGTATTTTCTGGTGAAGGATTATCCTGGCTAAGCATAGAGAAACTCATCACCCAAAAGAGCAGCCACTATTAAGTCAGGATGGTGTCATAGAGAATGTGTTAGATTTAGTCAGGAAAAACTCAGTTCAAATGTTACCTCTCAAAATCCTTGGTGTATGAGACCTTGAGTAAATCATAGCCTTTCTGAGATTCAGTTTCTTCATCTACAAAATAAAGATTATTATAATTACTGTTTGTAGGATTGTTATGAGACTCAAGTGAGATCATCACGTGTATAAAATGCCTTGCTTAATGTCAATTATTAGGTGATGAATATTTTGGCTTTCCAATGCCATGAAATAGAGAAAAATATGTTAGTCAACAAGAATTCATTAAGTGCTTACTACATTCCAAGCTTTGTGCTAAGCACTGGGGATAACAAAGAAAGGCAAAAAACAAACAAAAACCACAGGCCTTAATAAACAATTCAGACAACATCAAAGGACTAATGATGAAGCATAGTATCCTCATCCAGAGAAAGAACTGATAATATTTGAATACAGACTGGAGCAGGGTACTTTTCATTTTTTAAAAATTCTTTTTATTTTATTCTAATGTTCTCATACAAAATGACTATTATGAAAATGTTTTACAAGATTGCACATATAAAAACTATGTCTGTTTGCTTATTGTCTCAGGGAGGGAGGAAAGAAGGGAAAGAGGAAGGGCTAGAATTTGGAATTAAAAACTTTTTTTTAAATGTTTAAAAAAATTGCTTTAATCTGCAAATGGGAGGAAAAGACAATAAAAATTCAAAACATATATAATTCAAAATATTGAATTCTTTCACTAAACCTAGTAAAATATATACATGGAGGTATCCATTATATCTATAGCTTTGAAAGAAATTAACACCAACCAAGAAATTTATATTTGTCATTTACTTTCAAAATGTTGGTATTTATGAATCACAATTCTTTAAACATATATATATATATATATATATATATATATATTAGATATTCAGTATAAAGAGTATGTAATCTCAGAGGAAAGGAAGGGAATGAGGAAGGACTGGTAAAAAGTTCCTTTGAGAAAGTAAGCTTGGAGCTCAATCTTGAAGGAAGTTAAGGTAGCCAGGAAGCTCACATTTGAAGGCTATGTCCTGTGTAGCTATCTCCCTTTTACTCCCTTGGTGACAGTGAATGGAACTGAAGGGAGTTAAGAATCTTACAGTTATCAGAGCATCTCCAAGCATCAATCTGTTAATGAAAGAGCAAAATGTCATGGCACAGCATTTCCAAATCTAGCCACGAGGGGGCTGTAGGTGTGGACAGAGAAATGACAGTCGTAATTGGCACGAATGTCTCAAAGCAAAAGTCATGAGTAGTACTTATGGAGAGGAAAACGGGAGTGGAAGCTGGCACTGTTTCCAGTTAATGCCAATTACAAAAGGGGGAAAATAAAGCAGGAGGAAAACAGGGAGCAGGCTAGGGAATGGGTAGATGTTTACTGTTAACTTAAGGAACTTGACTAGTTGTCCATCAGTGTGGATTGACAGACACTCAAGAGAAGATTTGATAATCTTATTGGAGTCCTAGAGAGAGAGTCAGCCTAGAAAATTGGGGGTGCAGTGGATATAAAGGTTCTTCATGGTTGACATGAGATAATAATGATTTAAAAAAAAAAAAAAAAACAATCACCAAAAAACTGAG
The DNA here is from genome assembly GCF_902635505.1 of Sarcophilus harrisii. Lineage (NCBI taxonomy): Eukaryota > Metazoa > Chordata > Mammalia > Dasyuromorphia > Dasyuridae > Sarcophilus > Sarcophilus harrisii. The sequence goes on from NC_045426.1 coordinate 602,513,345, forward strand.
CAGTAGAAATGAGTGGGCAGCTTCCTGAAGCTTGATTGCCCTTCCTGCCCCTCAGAGGCAGATTTTTTTGCCTTCAATATTTCCCTGTAACTGGCCCAGACTAGAACAGCAACATTTTCAGCTTGAGCATTTATACCTTTGAAACTGGCAAATCTACAAATGATGGCTTGATTTGTCAGCTTGCTCTGATTATCTAGACTTACAGAAGTGATGGAAAATGTTAATACTGCAGATCAAAATTAAAACACTCCTTCATCCCAACTCAGAGAGCTGATTGTAAAACAGTACTCCAGTGGATGGATGAGATCTTTCTGACCTAAAGAGGGCAGCCCAAAGGGCGAAGAAACTTGAAAAATGCAGAAGCTGGCTCCATTCCTTGCCTAAGTCCTGCCTAGGCTGGGATCAAAGTATTTAAAGCTAGAAGGGACTTCAGAATTGTCTGACTCAATCCCTTTAATTTACAGAAGAGATAACATCTATAGTATCTCTTCTATAAAAAAGGTTTCTTTTCTTTTCTGTTTTTATTTTTCAACCAGACATGTAATTTTAATATTATAGAGAATTTTTAGAGGAATCTCCCTCTACAGGAGCAGATCTCCCATCTGTCTTGCAAATCTTAGTCCTAGAACATGATAGTGAGGCCCTGAGAGGATTGCCAGTTTGTCAGAGGGTTAGCATTCATACAAGAGCCAAGTTTCAACCACACTCATGTCCAGAGCAGAGGAGAGGCTCCATGGTTGGAATGGTGTGTGGTATAGGGAGACGTGGCACCTGGAGAGCAAATTGTAAAGGAAGAAAGATGCATTTGGATGATGATTTCAGCTATCTTACAGGTGCACTTGCCTCATAAAAGACTCTAAAGGAAGTCTAAGCTTTCTCAGAAGACTAAGAAATGTGTCTCAGTTTAATATATCAATATATGAAAACCTATATGTTTGCTTCACCTTGGGAACTCCCAATAGGAGACTTCTATCCACCCATACAGATTGCAATTCATCTGTAACTTAATGTCTTATAAAGTTGCTTGAGGTCCACAGAGGTTAGAGAATTTACCTATGTCATTATTATCACTATTCATGAAATAAGCTAACTGTCCGTCCCTGGTCCCTAAGAATTCCTATCCATTATGGTACACTGCCTTTTGTGTTGGTTCAATAGTAAAACCAGGTCTTAAGATTTAATGATTGGGTCCCTTTTCCTCAGGCATATGGTAAAATTGGACTATGAGAAAAGAAAAACTATTTGGAGGTGGGAAGGGAAAAGAAAAGAAAAATAGCCTGAAAGATGAAAGAATAAGGAATGAGAGAAAAGAGGCTCCACTTGGGGAGGAGTGCAGAGAAAGCTGGGAGGGATAAGGAAGAGAGAACTGTCTTCCTCAGATCACAAGACATTGACCAAGCAAAGGGAGATATTCTGGTAAACAGTAAAGGAAATCCCAATGCTAATCTAAATGTCATATAATTTGAAACCCATTTTCTGACCTACTTCTTGTGTGCCTGGCCTTAGGACTCAGCTGAAAGAAAAAAATCCCAGTCTACTCAGAGAATATAGTACAAAGTGGCCTTCATTTTCCTGTGTATCCAGAGATTGATACTTTAACAATGGAACAATGGAGCCAGAGAGAGAGAGAGAGAGAGAGAGAGAGAGAGAAAGAAAGAGAGAGAGAGAGAGAGAAAGAGAGAGAGAGAGAGAGAGAGAGAGAGAGAGAGAGAGAGAGAGAGAGAGAAACAGAGAGGGAGGGAGAGAGAAGGAGAGAGAAAGATAAGAGAGAGACAGACACACAGACGACAAATATAGAGACAGACAGAGAAGAGGCAGAGAAACAGAGACAGAGTGACTAGGTGCTGTGTTGTGTGTATATCTATTTTGCAAATATATCAGTTAAAGAACCTCTTTTCTGACATATGCTCCCCTACCAAATATATATACATACAGCGACAGAATACATATATACATATATATAAAGCTATCTAGGGTTCAAGGTATTCTGCGACTATATATGCTCAGAATCAGAGCTCTCCAGCTGCTTAGATGTGCTTTTTACAAATCAGTCAGAAGACACAATTAGATCCAAACAAAGACCTTTAATGAAAAATAAGACAAGTGGCTATAGAACATCCCCCTCATCAAGCTGGGGCACACTTCCACAAATAAACACACCATCTGTTGGAAGAGTAAACTCAAAAAGAGAACACACAGGAGGGCCACTGGGGCAGGTGAACACAAGTACTCGGTACACATACATGGAGGGACAACTCTCGCCTGTAGTGCTGCAGGGTCCTTATTGGGGGCTAGGTTCTGCTGCTCCCTGCCATTCTCTGCATCTGGCAGCTAAGCTTTAGCTGGACTTTTCAGTTTAAGTGCTACTTCCATTCCATAAATAAGGAGCAATGGACCTCACAAAGTTTGTGTGAACCCCGTTTTGCTCAAGAATAGGGCAGCTTCTGATTATCTGCAGGCAAGAACCTCAAATGGCATCCACCATGAGATGGAAGCCCAGTACGTGATGATGAAATGTGACCTGGTAGTGTCCTTAGGTCTGTAAAAATTTCCCTGGCACCTTTCCTACTACAATCGGTTTTTCTCCCCCACCCCCATTCCCCACCCCACCATTGGGAATTTGGATCTACTTATTGAGGCCTTGAGACAGAAGATCTAATTTAGCAGGTTGCAAAACACTGCAGCAATTATGATCCCAAAGAGATTATTTTAAATGATAATTTTCTCGCCTGTATTTAACTGAACCATAAAAGCCACTTAGGAGAGAAAATGATTTGAGTACACATAGCCTGTGTACTCAGTCTATGAATTTCCATATCATATTCATGTCTTGCTGAAACTTGGTAAACATGTGGCTTCATCATTCTTTTTGCCTTTCAATTAGGTTCTTGCAAATGCAGCTTTTTGTTGTTGTATACACAGGAGGCCCTATTTCATTAAACTTTTTCTGCTGCATGGAGATTCTGGGTTAGAAGAAGTTAGATTAAAGAATGAAATATTATAATACTATATTCCCTTTCAATGGCAGGCTAAGCTGGTGAGGATTTACACGTGCCTTATTTATGTGGGTTATTTTGCAGGGCTATGAAATTAGAGACCCTTGCCATCTCTCATGTCATTGTTTGTAATCCCAGGGCAAATAGTTCATATTTCTTAGGGCCTAGCTCAACAACAACAAAAATCTACCACTGACAATTTTCTCAAAGCTTCCAAAGTTTAATTTTTAAAATTTGTCTGTTGCTGAAAGTAAATACATTTCCTTCTCCACCCCAACTCTCTCTTTAGTAGAATAGTGTTATCAACCTGCATCTGACTTAAAGAAATAAACCTGGCAATGTGAGATTTTCCCTTTTACCCTCCCATCCCCATAGAAAAGAAAACAAAAACAAAAACAAAAAACAAATCCAAAACATCACCTTTGTAACATATATACATAGTCAAGCAAATACAAACCCCATCGCTGCCATCCCATCACCAACACCATCACTACCAATGGCCACACCTAAAAAGGTATATCTCATTCTGCTTCTTTGAGTCTATCACCACTCAGGAGACAGGTAGCATGTATTATAAACTCCTGGATTCAGTTTGTTATTTCACTCAAAATTGTTTGTCTTTACAATGTTGTTTAACATTGTACAATGTTAAGTGTTTTTCTCCTGGTTTTGTTCATTTAACTCCATAGCAGTTCATACTAATCTCAGGTTTCTCTGAAACCATCTCTTTCATAATTTCTTTCTTTCTTTCTTTTTGCTAAGGCAATTGGGGTTAAGTGACTTGCCCAGGTTCACACAGCTACGAAATGTTAAGTGTCTGAGACTAGATTTGAACTCGGGTCCTCTTTATTTCAGGGCTGGTGCTCTATCCACTGCACCATCTAGCTACCCCTCTTTCATAATTTCTAATGGCACAATTACCTTCATTACTTCCATGTAACATAATTTGTTAATTTATTCCATATTAATGGACATTGGCCTTTGTTTCCAATTTTTTATGATCACAAAAGAGCTGTTAAAAACATTTTTGTGCATATGGATCCTTTTCCTCTTTCTGTGATCTCTGTAACATCACTATTGTATAACTCTGGGGGCATAGTTCTCAGATGCTTTCCAGAGTGGCTAGACCAATTCATAGCTCAACCAACAATACATTAATATGTATGTTTTTCTCAAAATCCTTCCTACAATTGCCATTTTCCTTTTTTAAAAATCAGTTTTGACAATAAAATAGGTATGAAAGAGAACCTCAAAGCTGATTAATTTGCATTTTTTCTAATTATTAGTGATCTGGAGTAATTTTTTGAAATATAGCTGTTGATAGCTTGAAGTTTTTTTTTTTGAAAATTGTCTATTAATATTCTTTGATTCCTTCTCAATTGGAGAATGGCTCTTATTCTTATAAATTTCAGTCAGTACCTTATATGTCTTTGGAATAAGTACTTTATCAGAGAAACTGGCTAGATATTTTCTTTCAGTTAATTGTTTTCCATTTAATTTTAGCTGTCCTAATTTGTTTTTTGCAAAAAATCTTTTAAATTTTATTTTATTAAAAATGTCCCATTTTATCTTCTGTGATCTTCTCTATCCTTTGTTTGGACTACAACTCTTCCCTTATCCATACATTTGAAAGGTAATTTCTTCCTTGTATCTTTAATTTAGTTCATGATATAGTATCTGAGTCATACATTTTTATAGAGCAATTCTTGGTGTATAGTAAAAAGCACTGATCAAAATCCAGTTTCTGCCAGACTTCTTCCCAGTTTCTACAGCAGTTTTTGTTGTCCATAGCCAATAGCTGGGACTCTGGGGCTTATTGAATGCTGAGAAACAATGCTGACATACTTTTATATGTTGATATGCTATACCATTGATCAGTCTCACTATGTTTTAGCCAGTACCAAATAATTTTGATAATTTTGGAGTAAAAAGGATAACTTTGGAGTAAATGTTGAGACTGAGATTGGCGAGTTCCCTTTCTTCTAGTTTAATTTTTTTTCCCTTGAAATTTTTCGTCTTTTCGTCCATCAAATGAATTTCATTGTTTTTTTTTTTTTTCCTGAATAAACAAACATAGGTAGTATTGCCATTTTCTTGTCATTTATTTATTGGCTCATCCTCCCCTCTTTTGCTAATCTTCAATCAGTTTCTCATTACCTATGGCTCCTTTCCTCCTGGTTACAAACACATTTAAGTCTCCTTCAGCTTTTAAAAAAGCCTTTTTTGATTTGCTTATTCCTGATAGCTATAACCCAACATTTCTCCTTCTGTTTTGAGTCATCTATACTAGAGGTCTCTATTTCGTCTCATCTTTCTTTTAACTGCTCTATAATGTGGCATACAGCTTTATTATTCATTTGAAACTGTCTTCTCCAAAGTTAATGATCTCAAAAGTTAAAAAATCTAATGATCTTTTTTTCAATCTTCATTCTTCTGAACTTCTCATCTGGTTTTGACATAGTTAATCACTATTTCTTTCTGGATACTTTCTCCTCTCTAGGTTTCCAAGATACTGCACTTTTTGGGTTTTCTTCCCATCTATTGGACTGCTTCTTCCTACACTTCTTTACTAGATTTTCATCTAATAATTCTAGATATTCACTACCCTTATCCCCAGGCAGGGGTGTCTGGGCAAATGTTTAACAACTGAATGTCAAAAAAAGTACTTACATTTTTTAACGTTAATCTTACTATCAACATTTTCTCCACCACTTTCTTAAGTCCAGGGAACAAACAGAGCAATAAACCAAGCTCTGATTTATAGTGTTTGCCTAGGTATAAAAGCCCATAATGAAAATTTAACAATCTGCTTTTGAGAGCCAGTTCAAGTTAGCTTCAACTGGTTCTCTCTTCATCTCTCTTCTCTTTCTAAATTATCTTATCAGCTTCCTTCAGGTCTGTTATCATTTATATGTTGATAAGTAAAATCCATATTTACTGATCCAGCCCTAATTTCTCTTTTGACCTTCAGTTTCATATTTCCAACTGCTTATGGATGTCCCATACAAATCTCAAACTGGAAGTCTATATCTAAAACTCAATATGTCCAAAATAGAACTAATTATCTTTTCCCCAAAATCTTACCCTCTTCCTAATTTTCCTTTTATCATTAAGATACCACCATACTCCAAGTTACTAAGATCTGCAATCTCAATGTAATCAACTCCTTACATGAAGTCAATCCATTTTATCTAGTCTATCAATGAATCTTATCATTTTTCACAACATCTCTGGTATAAGTCCTCCTTTGCTGTATTCACATCATCTTGGTATAATCCTCATCACCTCTTACCTGACAGCTTTCTTATTGGTTTCCCTCTCTCAAGTATATACCCTCTTCATTCTATCCTTCTCTCAGCTGCCAAAATGATGTTCCTAAAGCATGACCATGTCACTCTCTGTATTATACTACATGCCAGTGACTCCTTATTATTTTCAGGATCAAAAATAAACTTTAATGGTATCCAAAGGCTTTTATAACCTGGCATCTTCCTACCTTTCCAATCTTCTTATTTTTCAGTCTATGTACTCCGGGTTCCAGATACAGAGATTTTCTTATTTTTCCTCACATGTGATCACTCCATCTCTGAATTCCATGTCTTTCATTGGTTGTTTTCTCACCTATATCTTTTATCCCTGACTTCAATTTAAATTCAGAAAATTTAGACCAGAACATATCCAAACAAACAAAAAACCAACTCCCCCAACAGTTCCTCTCTTTTAAGGAGCTCAAATTGTAATGAAGGAGATAGCAAGCAAATGCTATACATACAAATGTATGTACAGTCTAAAGGGGAGGTAGGGGGTTGGGGTAAATGGGAAAGGTCACTTGCAGATGGTAAGATATGAATTGAGTAATAAGGAGCCACTGGAGTTTACTGAGTAGGGAAGTACTAGGGGTAGGGAGGAAAAATGAGGGAAGGGGATAAACAGACTTGTATTTTAGTAATTTACAGGAGGAGGATAAAGTTCAGGGCAGGGACTGGGGGAACAATGCAGTTATTAAATGTGACTCTCTTTGCAACTCAGTTTTTTCATCTGTGAAAATGTTTTGCTTTGATTAGATTATTTTCTTAGGCCTTTTGAGTGCTAGGGATTATAGCTCTCAATCCTAAATCCTTCTCTTACATAGTATTAGAAAACAAATTTTCTCTTGTTCTCTGGATAATAGATGTAGAAAGTAATCCAAGTAGTAGTGGAAACCTGTCATGGAACACTTTTTTAGGAGCTATCTTGAGTTATGATTTCATTTCATCAATGGGCCTTCATTTCAATTTATATGTGATTATTGAAAAGAGAACATAAAAGGATTTAGTGAAAGAGAAACTGATTATTGCTAAATTTCTCTGCAAAGTAAGCCACTGCAGATGATTCCAGTGTCCACAAATACTGTCACAGACTGTGAAATGGAAGTTTGCCACTGTCATACAGCAGTGGGATTGCTCTTTGTTTCCTTCTAAGTTTGCCCTTTTTTTTTTTTTTTGGCAGGCAATCAGTAAAAATGACAGGAGGGCAGAGTTGGACCCTAATTAGCATGTAATTGCTGTCTGTGAGACCATTAATAAAAACAAGATTGTCTGCCAGCAGGGACCGTTTTCAGTAAGCATGCTTTTGCAGAGAGAGAAACTGATTAAGACCTTAGTGTTTTTCAAAATATTTACCAAAGATTCAGGTGGCAGAACCTTTTTTTCTCAGAGTTAAAAAGTATCATAGTACCTTCTTTTCCATAGAGGTAGAGAAACTGGGGCCTTCAAAGCCTTCTCTTGCAACTCTGTTCCTTTAGAAATGAAGGAAATAGAAACCCACATTTGATGTGATTTTTGTCAAGTTGAGACAAGATAAACCTTGTTGTTCATGTCATGGTTGAATTGGGGGAAGAGCCTTAAAAAGATAGAGGAGGATGGAATGATTAGATAACAAGACACTCTTATTTGGAACCTTCCAGATCATACCTCCAAAGGCTTTTCTGTGGGACAGGGAATAGGCTCCCATTCAGAGAAAGGGATTAGTTAGTTCAGTGAGGACTGGAACAGGGTCCAGAAAAGGTTTAAAAAAAAAAAAAAGCACCAAGGCCAGCATTTTCTGATTGTTGACTTTTGCTGGACTTATGTTGGAATGCCAGCATAACATACAGAAAAAAAAAACTAGATTGACTCATTCAGCATCTAGAAATAAAGCTAAAAAGTCCCTTTCTAGGACTCAAGGTCATCTAATGAAAGAAAGATATCTTGATAAAGTATCTTGATAAAGATAAGGACTGAAGGGTTTGATCCAGAAATAGCCTTAAACAGACCATTCCTGCTTTACATAAGTGAACAGTTCTGCAGACCTCTAAATAAGGCTGTTTTTATTTATTTTATTAATAAGACAATTTTTAAAGTCAATACTATTTCAGGGACAGAAAATGAGAACAGGAGGAGAAACTTGTAGGGGTCCAGCTTCACCCTAGAGGAAAGCAGAAGCAGAGGGCCAAATATGGACACAATCATGAGAAGACTCAGGGCAATAGGCAGCATGTTGGGGCTAGGGACAGACATGCAATACTCAATGGCAGATGAATGGAAGACATTCATGTTGGGGTGGGCAGGCAGAGTGAGCGAAGGTCTCCTCTTTGCATGGGAAATCCCAAGCCGAGCCCTCATTATTCTGTTTTCACTTGAAAGGTTTTTTTAGGGGTTTTTTTTTTGGGGGGGGGCGGAGAAGTTTGGGAGATAGAATGGTTGGTGGGAAGCTGTGGAGCTTAGGGGTAGGAATAGAGAGAGAGCACAGAATTGTACAGAAAAGTTAACATAGGTATGTAGAGGTGTGGAGGTAGTTTTTTGGAATGCAGATTTCTTTCAAAATTTTTTACTAAAGTCAAATTCATATAATGTGAATTTACATAAAACAAAAACTGTCTGTAATCTCTAACCCAGAAATTCAGGTTCAGAGTAAGATAGGAGCCTAGACGTTAGAGGAGAGCAAAATTGGGGCTGATGGGAGAACTCCCACTTCGGGTAAGAATGTTTCAAGCTTATTCTGTCACTATTCTTGAGACCAAAAAGGGTGATAACTTGCCCTAAGAGAGCAAGAGCTAGTTTTCTCCCTTCATGTAGGGTTGGGGAAGTTCAAACAGAAATCTAAAGGGTGCCTGGTTCTTTATTATTATTAATCATATTATCTATTAATTATTTATTAATATTAATTATGTTATTATTATTATTTGGTTTTGAAAAAATAAATTTCTCTTGGAGCCAGCTCACCAGCTCTTAGATAGGAAGTAAAGTTCCTAAAGGAAATGAATGTAATAATTTGGATTTATGCAGCATCTCCTTTCTCAGTCCCTATGGAGTGTCACACACTATACCCAGTCTTTCTCTAGGACAATTAGATCTTACCTTCTGAGTAGAGCTCTACCCAAACAGCTTCAGATTTTAGCTGTGGGTTTCCCCAACACAACCATATAGATGTAGGCTGATAAAATTGGTAAAATTTGGGTTAAAAGTTACAGTGATTATCGTTTGGGCAAATACTACCATCAGTTTGAATAGGCATTCTGGGAAGGGAGGTGGAAGGGAGAGGCAGACAAAGCCCTCTGTCTTGTTCGATAGGAGTGAGCTTTGAGTGTGGCCCTGAAATATGGACTTGATAAGAATGTAAATTGATGACTGGCCCATGGTGGGGAGCTAGTAAAACTATACAGGGAAATTCAGCACCAAGGCTCTCTCCCTTGCCATTGCAGTTTTCCTCTATTTCTGAATCAAGAGACTTATCAGGAACAATTTGCTTTCAACTGAGAAGCAGTTGAATATATCTTCACCATGCTTTTCTGGGGCTACCTGAACTCATGTGCATATTGCCACTTTATAGCAGGCACAGACCTCCTTCCTGAGGGCACTGATACATTATATCATTGACATAATGCTTGATGGGCCACCATGGCAAAGGCCTTATATCAGATGATGGCCCATCTGATGGCAACTCAACTCTAAGAAAATCTTAAGGTCCAACCTGCTCGGTCAAGTTTTGGAGAATATACTGAGTGGGGAAAACCCATGGAATTCCAGGCACAGTCTGGATGGAATAAGTTAACTACCATTTGCTTTCCTATAAGAAGAAAGACCAGACATTTACTACAGATTTTGGAGAACCTATATTCATTACCTAGATAAAGTGGATGGCTCCCACTTACTAAGCCACTTTCAACTCTGTCCTTTGCAAGTAGGGCTCAGAATAGGCTATGATTGTGGCAGATACAGAGTAGGCTGCCTTAACAGTATCATCTTTTGGGTTCTTGGGACCCTTCAAGGCTTATGTTCTGGAGATCTGTTCATAAACACCACGCTGAGTATATCCTTTGGCAGCACCAAGAGTTGCCCAGGGTAAGCTATTGTTAGGAATCTGGAGTTCCAAAACTCCCTAGGATACTCACTCCTTAAGTTGCTTCTGAAAAACAGTTGCTTACCTCTTCCTAGGCTACTGAACTAATGACATAAGGTCATACCATTAATCACGCTTTGTCCAAAGTGCCTATTGTGGGTTGGTGGTATAAGATGGTCCTTCTTAGCAAAATGGGTAGTACACAAGGGGATTCTATTGCTAAATGGAAATGGCACATCAGAAATCATGCTTCCCTCTGGTATTGATACTTTTCACAAAAATTCTGCCAGAGACAGAGGCATGGTCCAGACCTTTGAATGCTATCTATTCTTCTGGTCCAATGGGCCCTCACCTATAAGGAATTAGCTCCTGATAAAAACCATTTTTGCCTAGTTAATTGATAACTGCATTCATTACAAGAAAGATTTATGCAGCTGGACTTCAGCAGCCACTAATATGCTAATAGAAGAGAGCAGAGATCCTAGAAAGTCCTTCCAACCAGCTGAGCTTCAGACTATAAGACTAATATTAAGAGAACTTTTGAGGACAGAAGCAGAAAAGATCTTCATCTGTACTAGTTTCTGGACGATGATTATAGGTCTGACCAACTAGACTTGGGCCTGAAGAACACAGGGTTAGATAATGAAAGACTCTCCTCTTTGGGGTCGATTAGTGGAAGAATTTTGCCAATACCTCCTATTGCATACAGTTATTTGTAGTACATGTCAGCATTTATCAGAGTCATCATATGCTAAATGACCAAGTAGGATTTATAACAACAGCAGAGGTTGAGAAGTAATGCTAGGGTTAATTTGGACCTTTGGGTGATGTTACTTACCATGTTGTGTGGGACCATATAATCCCCCTCACTAAGGACAAAGCAGATATTCCTAATCTAAGTTGCTCTCAACCTGTCATCAACTAACAAGATGACATTCTTCCATCTAGGGACAAGAAATTTGCCCTCCTGATCCACAGATGTGTCCTTATACATCTGACTACCCTCCCAGAAGTTATGTCTGCAACAAATCAGTGCCGGTATGGACAACATATGGGCTCTTTGGTTCAGTGGTTTCTTGGAGTTTCTAGGAAGACTTATCTGCTAATAATAGACTATTTTTGCTGGGGTTCTGGCTGGCTCTCTCCAATCTTTCTTTATTCCTTCCTAAGTTCAGAGGCCTTAAGGTCTTTGTCCCCTCAGAGAGTTCTATATTTGGAGAAGTAGCTCCAAATTCCAGGCTGCCCATCCTCTAGGATAGTTCATGGAGCTCTCCCCAAAAAGGCTTGAGGTGGGAGGGGACTAAAGAGTGGTATCATGGGGGTGGCCCTTAGCTTTCTAACAGAATTAGAGAAATGAAATTCTGGCTGTGGTGAGTTTGTATTGACCTGAGGGGATCCCTTAGTTGACCTTGTGATTATTCTGACCTTGTGATTATCGCTGCACATAGGTGAGAGAGAGATCTTTTTTAACCAGTGTGGAAGAAAAGGATAGCTCTTTCACAGAGTCCTCTTAAGGATGTAAAGATTTTGCATCACATTTCTGATGTGACTCTTGGAAAGGGGGAGGCTTTAGTAGGCAACTGGGAATACTGAGCATATGGCTGTACAGGGAGAATCTCAGTATCAAATTAGATCCGAGAACAAGTTGTATGTAAGAGGCTTAAGACCTCTTAGTCACTTTACTTTACAGATGACCTTGCTGTCTGAACTCTACTGGGAATGTCCATGATGTGGCCCTGATATGACTGGAGCTGCCCCCTGCTCATTATCACCACTTCACATCAGGAAAAGAAATCTGAAGGCATAATTATCTGTGCTGTGTTTCTGATATTCTTGGTGCTGCTCTGATTCTCTGTCACCATCTTGTATAAGGAGACCCCTGGGAACTGCAGGATTTAACATCACTCACTACATGGACCAGGAAAGGACTTGAGACTTGATCCTTCTGCAGTGGAGAGGGGTGGGACCAATCTGTTACAACATTAAAGGGATAGAATCATCTCACAGGGAGTATGTACTCAGAACAAAAATGAGGAGAATCATAGTCAGGGAACTATGTACTCACTAAGTACATGGGTCATCAGCGGAATACATATTCTACTTCTGGGCTTAACATGAATTGTGAGGACCCTTACTAACTTATTCATGTTCCCTAGAAAATGAATTATGGTGGATTTTTTCTTTTCTACCATAGCATGATGGCTAAGTGGCAAGTGGATGGAGAGTGGGACTGGAGTCAGGAAGGCTCATTTTCCTGAGTTCAAATCTGGCTTAAGACACTTACCAGCTGTATGAACCCTGGGCAAGTTATTTAACCCTTTTGACCTCAGTTTCCTCATCTATAAAATGAACTGGAGAAGGAAATGACAAAGCACTCTAGAATCTTTGCCAAGAAAACCCCAAATGGCTCATGAAGAGTCAGATGTGCTGAAAACAACAACAAACCCATAGCATAAAGAAGCATAAAATCAAATAGTAACAGGGTTAGGGAAATCAGCACTTTATCCTACAGAATTGATTATTTAAAGGGCTGTGACAGTATTTGTGATCTTGTTTCAAACAATAATAATAGCTAACATTTCTATAGCACTTTATTATCTCCTCTGATCCTCACAATACCTCTGGGAGAGAGGGACTATTATCTCTATTTTATAGATAAGGAAAATATTGCCGAGTTTTAAGTGATCAACCCAGAATCATATAGCTAGCAAGAGTGTGAGGGTGGATTTGAATTCAGGTTTTCCTAACTCCAGTCCTGGTGCACTAACTACTCCATTACATAGCTACCTCTAGTTATGTAATCCTGGGGAAGCCATTTAATCTATCTGGACTTCAGTTTTCCCGATTATAAAATGGGGATCATAATAGTACCTACCTCTTAGAGATGTAAGAATCAAACATGGGACTCTTTCTTCTTTTTCTCCCATGGCCTCCTCCCTGACTTTGCCCTGTCTTGTTATGGACTATTTCCCCGAACTCTTAATGCTAACTTTGTGGCACAACACTGAAAGCCACTTCTAAAGAGCCAACGTATTGGTGTTAGAATAAGCATATGGTTGACCAATATGCCTACTCTTAAAGTCCACTCATTTGAATGCCTAATCTCTATTATTAGGGGCGGAAGAGATAGTCAAACAATAGCTTCATTTTAGAGTCACATTTCATCTTAGTATCTGTCATGATCCCAGAGAGTAGAGAATGTACACCAATACTAGAGCCTGAAGTACTTCAGAGAAAAGGGCAAATGTTCCCAGTGGGGACTCTGCTTGACAGATCAGAGAATGTAATTTAACTCCTGGATCACCAGAGACCTTGGACCTTCATTTCAGGCTTGATAAACTGTCAAAACCCCCAAAGTTTCTGATTTGATAGCTCCCATTAGGAGCAAACCTTACTGGGCTTTGGGAACTAAACTTCTCTTTTCAAGGCTTTGTAGAGGACAGATTCACCTCTTAACCATCCTTCCCTAGTTGCTGCCTCTAAGATGACTTTTCACATCAGTTAGATAGTTTAAAATGTTATCTATCTCCTTTCTTGTTGAAGTTTCTTTGCATTTTGTCAGGGTTAGCTTGATCCCCTCCCTCTGCATTTGCCTTTTATGCTTAAAGAATATGATTTGTATCATCTTAGTTTTTCTTCTTTCTTACTCCTTTGACACTTTCTGTGGCTGTGATAGGTGAAAGTGCCAAATGATTAAAGAATTTAAGCATCCTATTCTTGTAGGCTCCTTATATTGTGACCATCTATCAACTTTTGCCATTTCATACAAAAAAAGAAAATGAGTTGTAGGCACAAAGGTCATGTAGGGTTTGGATTGAATTTGACCACAAATCTCTCTTTGAACTCTTTTTTTTCAAGATGATCCAAGAATAAATCTTAAGGAAGGGCTATTCCTGAAAGTGAAAAATTGATGGGGATTCCTTTCCCAAAGTAAAGCACACAAATGTATTCTTTAACTGTGTCCTGAATTCCTGAGTTCTAGTGTAGGGTTTTTTCCATACAAACTTTCTTAGTCAATCAATCAATATACATTTATTATGCACTTGCTATGTGCCAAACACTGAGCTAAAAGCTACAGGTACAAATACATGTAAAAAGATTAACACAGAATAGATTAAAATTAGAATTAGAATAGAAAGTTTCTATTCTAATGAGGAAGTTAATACATAAAAAGAAACCAAAAAAAGAGTAAAAGTAGAAAGGGGGAAGATACCTGAGCAGAGGCAATGATAGGAATGTCTAGACGTAGCCTGGTAGGGAATGAAGAAATGACTGATCCAGGCTTTCTCCTTAAATGATATTCTGAGAAGATTCTACCATCCTCCAATCAGAGGAAAGGGCCTCTGGAAATGGAAAGTTCTATTTTTTTTTTAATCTATCTTCTCAGCTGTCTCATTTGATATAGGGTTTCCATGATCCTTTAGCCCTGATTCCATGTCTAGGAATAGTTTCATGCTCTACTTTCCATGCAAATAGAAGCAGAAATGAAGTCATGATTCCCTGATTCTTGATCCAAAATCACCTATCTGCTAGGCTATGCAAAGAAATCCAGGTTTGATAACAGTATCTTTTTTTTTTTTCTTTTCTGTCTTATATTATTTTTGTGAGTACCTAGCATAGTGCCTTTCACAAAGTGGATAGTCAGTGTTGGATAGGTGAGTAAACAAATGAGTGGGGAAGTACTTCTGAACTTGAATTTCATTTCTACAGGATCCTCAAGTGGGACTCTGTCAAGATATTCTTTCCTCCTTTTTTTCCCCCTCCTCCTTCCCCTCTTCCGCCTTAGGAGCTTTCCTTTACCCAGCAACTTTTATTCTTAACTGCCCCTCCCCCCTTTCTCATCCCCTCACAGTATCTCCAGGTATTGAGGGAAGAATAACTTGGTCTCAAGAACCTTTGTTTGGTACTGGATGGTATATGCATCTGTGTGGTTGAAACAATATTTACTTTTTAAGGACCAACCTATATAAATATATAGCAGGGCTTTTCACAAAGACCAACTACTTGGTGATGAATTCTTTAGCCATGGCAACCTGTGAAACAAATAAAAATACAAAATGGCTCTCAGAGGGTCCTCAGCTACCCCTTCTTCTTTTTGTAGTGATAGAGGCAAAAAGGATATAAAGGAATTTAAGAATCAATAGTTGGTTTTTAGATTAGGCAACTTTTAATTTTACTTTTTTTTCTAGGCATAGAGACCCATATTAGGAAGAGAACAAACATGTATATAATGTCTACTATGTCCCATGCTAAGCTAATATCATTTAATTCTTACAACAATGCTATGAGGTAGGTGTATTGAAAACCCCATTTTACAGTTGAGAAAACAGGTTAAAATTTGTCCAAGGCCTAAGGCCGGCTTTAAATCCTATTCTTCCTCACTCCAGTCACTGCACTAACCACTGTAGCACCAGTAGTCTCTGATCAAAGCTTCCATGTCAATCAGCAATAACACTGACCAGTAACTGTAGCACCTCCATTTCAGGCAAAAGTGGGAGATAGTCTCAACAAAAACTCCCCCAAAACCAGCAAAATAAAACAAATACATAATTTTTGACAGCATTTTTAGACACTCACCAAAAGCTAATGAATCCTTATTTCCCTGGGTCCTCCCTCACCTTTTGCCTTCCCTCTGAGATAATCTTCTCTTTATATTATATATCTTTTATATGTAGAATGTTGCCTTCTTTACTAGAATGTGTCCTCTTTGAGGGTAGGGACACTTTTTTTGTCTGAATGATTAGTTCAGACAGTGATTATATTTAGAAAGAAAAATCTTCTTGAGATAAGGACTATATCTTATCTCAACGTTTTATATCTACCCCAGGATTTTGCACAATAGTTCTATACACCATAGGTGCTAATTACATTTTTGTTGAATTGACTTGAATTTACAAAAGATTTCAATTATCAACATGCCTATTAATGTTTGTATGGTGATTTATTTGTGTCTAGAAAGGTAACTATCATAGGGAATGAACTTTGAGTTCTTTATCAATCGGAATTTTTTTATTCAATCATATCTGACTCTTTGTGACCCCATTTGAGGTTTTCTTGGCAAAGATATTATAGTGGTTTACCATTTCCTTTTACAGCTCATTTTGTAGAAGAGAAAACTGAGGCAAACAGGGTTAAGTGATTTACCCAGAGTCATATAGTTAGTAGGTATCTAAGGCCACATTTGAACTCAGGTCTTCTTGACTCCAGATCCAGTGTTCATCCATTGCACCACCTAGCTGTCCACATCAGTGGGGAACAGATTTGTACAAATCACTTGCAATGTTTGTTAAATTTCATTTGTGATCAATGGGAGACATCTGCTCACTGAAAGTTGCCTCATTCCTGATTGCTATATTTAGTGAGAATCACATAGTTTTAAGACTGTCTATAAACATTAACTTAGCAGTTGGTATTCTAAATTTGAGATCTTTGTCCAACAATCAGTGGGTAAGTTGGCAAACTGCTGGAAGAATTGAATTGTTTCAATTTTTAGCATTTATACCATAAATGAGAGGAGACCAAGTTGTAATAGAAGGGGAGTTGTCACACTTGGTTTTATTGTATCCAAAAAGTTATAAGCAACATAAAAACTTCACACTTGTATATCTTTGTATACCTGTTAGAAAAGAATTCAAAGGCATTGGGCATGGAAAGTCCCAAATAATATCACAAAGTAGAAGATGCTTATGTTTTAATAGTCAGGAAATGACTAACTACTCTGGGAGTCATTACTGAATCAACTGTGTGTATAGTCAGCCAAACAACTTGTTAAGAGTGAAGACACTCATTATCATGAAAATAAAACAATAAAAAAGAAAACAATTTGGCATGCAACTTTTTGAAAAAAAGATTTAAAAAAATGTTTTTAAATAAACATGGCATTGGTGTTAAAAATGGGAAATAGATGGAGGAAAGGATATCAACACGGGTTTTAAAAAATTCATAGAGAATTTTAATACAAATTAATCTTTTATAATAAAGAGATTAGTAATTTTTCAGTCATGTCCAACTCTTTGTGACTCATTTCAGGGTTTCTTGGCGAAGGTATGAAAATGGTTTCCATTTTCTTCTCCAGTTCATTTTATGAAGAACTAATGCAAATAGGGTTAAGTGATCCACCCAGGATCACCCAACTAGTTAGCATCTGAGGCTGGATTTGAACACATGAAAATCAGTCTTTCTAACTTCAGATCCTCTACTCTTAATCTACCGTGACACTTAGCTGTCCAATAAAGAGAACAAAACAGCCTAAAACATGCCTGAGCAAACAACTGAATTGTATATCAAGTAGAAAGGATAACACTGAAATAGAATATTAAATTTTCTATAAAATTTTATGCAAAAGGCTTGTGTAAGATTATGAACAGTATCACCTCAGGAAGCAGGATGATAAGTGGAGAAAAATGACTTTTTAAGATAGTAAGTTATAGAAAAAGCATCCACCCACATCATTACAGGGAGTTTTCCCATTTAGAAGTGGCCCATAACAATTAAATCACAGGTCCAATCTCTATCCTCAAAGAAAGCTCAGAGTTCTGAATTCTAGAGACTGAAAGATCCTACTAAGCAAAGTCATTCTGAAAGCATCTAGGCATGAAACTGGAAGGACTTAAAACAAACAAAAGGAAGAAAAGATCTGCAAAAATATTCTAACATTCTTTTTTTACCTTCTGGGAAAGTGGAACCTCCCCATTTGAACTGTAATATTACAGTCCCAATTCTACTTACCAAAAAGCACTAATGTAAAAGTAAAGAAAAGAAATAATGGAAAAGCAGCAGACTGTACAAATAAAAAAAATTGTTTTTATTTTTTAAGAAAACATGGTATTGATGCTGAAAATGGAAAATAAATGGAAGAAAGGATATCAACACTGTTTATAACAATTTCATATAACAGTTAATCAAAATTAATATAAATTAATTTTTATAATAAAGAGATTAGTAAACTATTTTTCAGTTATATTCAATTCTTTGGATTACATTATTTAGGATATGGGGATGACCTATACATGCATTATAAGGATATCATTGATGAGAGAGTTAGGAAAGAACAAGTTATCATTTGCAAGTAGTCCATCCCAAGTCTCATCTTTATCATTTTAGAACTGACTGAAAGATGTGGAGAATAAAAGATCGCATTGTGTTTATTTTTTTAAGTGATTCATTAAAGCAAAACTATTCTTTAACAAAGTGTCTTCCATGCACATATCAAAATTTCCTTGAAAGAAAAAACAACAAAAATCAAACTTCTGATTATTAAGAGAAAAGTAAAACAAGGAGCGGTACTCTAATTAGAATGTTCAGTAATGCCAAGGAAGAAAACCAAAAAAAGTCCTGGCAGAAGAGGGAAGTTTAACTTGGAGTCCATGAATACTTTTATGATAGATAGGTGACACAGTAAAGAGAATCCCCAACTTGGAATTAATGAAGACTTATCTTCATGAGTTCAAATCCAGCCTTGGGATTTACTGTATGACCCTGAACAAGTCACTTAACTCTATTTGCCTCACTTCCTTCATCTATAAAAAGAGCTAAAGAAAATGGCCAATATCTTTGCCAAGAAAACCCCAATGGGATTATGAAGAGTTGGACAAGGCTGAAAGCAATTAAACAACTACAATGATGAGCACTTTAAAAATATTTTGATAATTATATTTAAATATAATTCATTTCCTTTATGACCTTATGCATTTTACTTTATGTATGCAAAAGCATTATTTTAAGATGGGGTAAATAAGGCTTCACCAAACTGCCAAAGTAGTTTTTACAATTAAAAAAAAATTACATAAAGATTAAGAACCTCTGTTCTAGATGGTGAGGGTCTGTAGATGCACTTCTTTGTGAATGATATTAAGCTAACTGCACGAGGCCTCAGAATACTCAGTCTCCTAGATGAGATTCACACTCACTCAGGATTGGACCTAACTATCCACACAAGAAGAAAATAACAAAGACTATGATTTGCAGTATGTAAATAACCTACAGATCTCACATCAATGCATGCGTTTTAGACATTATAAACAGGCAAGTTGAGTATAGAATTAAACATGAGAAGGAGAGGGAGCTGGATTGCTCTCTTGGAAGCTGCAAAATTCTTTTAATGACCCCAAATTTATCCCTGAAATAAAGATCCACATTTTTAATACCAGAATATTTCTGGTGATACAGGGGATAGAGTTCTAGACTCCTCAGAAGATCTAAATTCAAATGCAGCCACAAACATTTACTAGCTGGGTGATTCTGGAGACATCATGTAACCTCTGGTTACCTCAATTTCCTCTTCTGTAAAATGGGAATATATTCTAGAGTTATTGTGAGGATTATTGAGTTAATAATTGTACAGCACTTGGGACAGTGCCTGGTACATAGTAAGTACTATATAAATGTTAGCTATTATTATTATTGTGATGTATGATTGTGAGTCATGGAACTCTACCTGGTCTAAAAATTAAAGCTGAAGTTTATCCAGAATCCAATAGAGAAACAGTAGTGAGCATGAGCAAGGCCTAACACATTGCAAAGCAGGAATTGTGAAGGAGGAGCCAGGTAATAAAGGATATGTCTAAAGTCATCCTTTGATATATTAAAAAAATGTGTATACTTTAAAGAGATGTAATGAGAGTAAGAGAAAATTGATGGACAGTTCACATATTCTGTCAATATCCTCATGGTGTCAAGAAGAATCAAGAAGGTCCTTTAGCACTTTTAGTTGGATGAACTATGGTGGAATCTTGGGAAGACAGATGAGAGTCACTAAAAAAGATATGCCAGGGTTGCAAATGTGCATAGCTGAAGAGAATACTCATGTCAATGAGATCACTGATAGGTTGGAATATTGGAATATGTGTAAAGACTCTGTTTAGATGCTTTAAAACAGATTATTCTCTGCAGCAGATGGAACACAGACTTAACTTCATTTATTTTATTAATTTGTTTAGTGGGTACTTTTTTTCTAGATAATGCAGTAGATTCGTGGGATCTGAATTGCTTGGTTTTACTTTACATTGGGGCTGCCAACTATACACTCTATAAAAGATTGTCCTAGACTTCAGTTTTTGTACTATTTTGCAGTGTCAAGATGTATAAATGGTTCTGTATTTGAGCTGGGCCAGATGCTGATAGCACCGAGGTCTTTCTTTACTTCACCCTATCCACTTGGAACTTAAGGCTGTGTTCTCCAAACTGAAACCTGGCAACCTTAATGTACATAGATAGTTGTACAAACACCCAGAACAAACCAAGCCTAATATTTACATGACCTATGAGTCATAGTATAAATAATGGCTTTAGTAGAGTGATAAGAGAGAGTTAGGAAATGGATGGGTAATGGAGGCATTATACCTCTAGGAAGCCCAGAAAAGCTACATAAGGTTAAGATACTCTATGGGTCCACATCTACTCAAATTATAGCTCACAAACCCACACAAATGTGCATACTTTTACTGCTCATCTATAGTTATAGATGACATTTGCTTTCATATGAATATAAAGTTGATTTTTTGTTTTTAGAAAGGGCAACTAGCATATGGGACTAGGATTAGGGGATCAATAATGGCCTTATTAGCAGGTGATAAAAAATGAGCCTTGACTAAAATTTAGGATTCTCCATTTCAGAGGTGAGAAGAGAGTGCATTGGTGTGCTGTTTGAATATTTCTGGGCTTTTTTTTTTCCTCCAGGGGTTCCTGTCCTTCCCTCTACCTCTCCCTGTTTCTTCCTGTTGAATGATTTAAAGTTTTTCTTAGCCTCAAGGACAGCTCTTTATCCACTGTAATACCATGCTTCTCCATAAAACTGAATAAGATTGGAACAATATCTGTGCCCCTTTCCCTTTTTTCTAATATCATTAAAAATTTTAGTAATGGTGCTATTGGGGGGCTTATTTTTCACTGACTACTAACTCATCACTTCTACTTATTTAAACAGAAAATCTCCTATAACTATTTATAATCAAGCAAAACATAATAATTCATTGGTTAACTGGGAAGAAATACCAACTCTTCCACTTTGGAACAACTATGTGGAACAGTGGATAGAGTGCTGAATCTGGAATCAGGAAAACTCATCATCTTGAATTCAATTTTTATCCTAGACAATTACTAATTGTGTGATTCTGGGCAAGTCATGTAATCCTGTTTATCTCAGTTTCTTCACCTATAAAATGAACTGGAGAAAGAAATGGCAAACAACTCCAGTATCTTTGTCAAGAAAATCCCAAATGAGGTCATGAAGAGTTGGACATGACTTAAATGACTGAATAACAACAAATGGCTAAGAATGTGTCTCATTCTGCACCTCTAGTACACTATTTCTGGATTTCTAGATTTATATTTACATTTACATGGATTTATATTTACACCATTTATGGAATTAATACTCTTTACTATCCTCCTTAAATTGGTTAAGAATCTGACAAGTTGACCATATTTCTATAATTTAGGTGATAGAAAGCATATTCTTAAATTCAGATAGCAGCACAAGAAGGGCAAAGAGCACTCTACTGGGAGCCTTAATGACCCCCTGATGTTCCCCCATCTTCTCCCCTAGACAGCAAGTAATCCAATATATGTTAAATATGTAATTCTTCTATACATTTTTCCGTATCTATCAAGAAAAATCAGATCAAAAGGGGGAAAAAATGAGAAAGAAAAAAAGCCAACAAACTACAACAAAAAGGTGAAAACACTATAGTAAGGGTTAAAAAGCCTCTAGGAGCAAGGAATGCAGTTCAAGGTATGTGGGAAGACCTGAGGGATGAGAGATACCAGTGCAGGCAAGTCCTAACGTGGAGGTGGAGCATAGCCCTAGGAGGCGGAGTCTGACCCCAGGTACCACGTCTCTCTCCTTAATGCTCTCACAGCCTAGCACACCTCCCTCCCTCGGGCCAATCCCATTATGCCAGGTTCCTAGAGAACCTCTCTTTTTTACCCAGGTCCTCAGGGGGGTATAAATATATGCTATCTAAGAATAAAGTTCTCTTTCGCTTCACCCCTACCTCCTGGTGGTCTGTCTCTGTGGGATCCGGGTTGGTGCCCGAAGATGGGTAAGTGTGGTCTAGCCGGGCCGTCAATGGCCAGGCATTAAGAGCAACTCTAAGGGGAGCTACAAAGTTAGGGTAGTGTTAAGAGACTCTATACACTATGTTGTGATCCACATTCAGTCTCCACAGTCCTCTCTCTTAAGTGCAGCTGGCTCTCTCCATCACAAATCTATTGAATTGGCCTGAATCATCTCATTGTTGAAAAGAGCCATGTCCATCACAGTTGATTATCATATAATCTTGTTGCTGTGTACAATGTTCTCTTGGTTCTACTCACTTCACTTAGCATCAGTTCATGTAAGTCTCTCCAAGTCTTTCTGAAATCATCCTGCTGATCGTTTCTTATAGAACAATAATATGAATAACACATGTTATTCATATACCATAACTTATTCAGCCATCCCCAAATGGTGGGCATCCACTCACCTACTGAGCAATTTTTAGGAGCTGTCTATTGTTTCTTGAATTATGAAAGTCTGGTACCTCTCCAGACACAGCAAATACTATTCTTTGTATACTTTTTCTGTGCTTCAGACAAAATGAACAATTTTCTGGTCCCCAGACCTACACTACTTTCTCCTACCTTTAAGTATTTACTCAGGCTCTTCCATGTTGTTAAAATACTTTCATTCCCCATCTTGTCCTATTGAATGCCTATCATCCTTTTATTCTTATTTATTATTATTTTTTGAGACAGAGTCTCCCTATCTTACCTGGGCTGAAAGTGCAAGGACTACTCATGGGTCTGATCTCACTACTGATCAGCATGGAATCACTGACCTGCTCTATTTCAAACCGGGCCTATCTCATCCTTCCTCAAGCAAACTCTTCCCTGCTTCCTTGTTCTCCACCTTTATTCATGTCAGACTTCATATGGATACCATAACTCAGAACTCTCAGACTCAATTGATCTATCAGCTTCGGCCACTTCAGCAGGTATTGTAGGTGTGGGTCATCATGCACAACCTTACTATTTTTTTAAATCCCAACTGCCCCCTCCTTTAGGAAAACTGATCCTCTCTGAATAGACCTGTTTGTCCCCCTTTAATGAACTTGCCATATGATTTTACTTAATAAAAGTTACCTAAGGGGCAGCTAGATGGTGCAGTGGACAGAGTACCATCCCTGAAGTCAGGAGGACCTGAGTTCAAATGTAACCTCAGACATGTCCTAGCTGTGTGACCCTGGGCAAGTCACTTAATAACCCCAACTGCCACAGCAAAAAAATAAAATAAAAGTTATCTAATTTTGGTTTCTCAAAGGGCATAAACCCTTTTGGGTCTTTGAAAACAGGATGCATATTCACTTTAAATTTTGTATCTCTACCAGTTTCCAGCATAGAACTCTGCATTTAGAAGACATGACATAAATCATCACTGATGAAAGGCAGTTGGCTCTTAATAAGACTGAGACCAAAGGAAGGGCTTACAAGATATTGACCAAAAACCAAAATCCATTCAGTAACTCCTTTCCTAATTTTTACTTCATATAGGAAGCTGTCAGCAGCCAGAATAATTGCAGAGGGATATGAGCCCCTTTTGGGCCAGATGCTTTCTGGAAATAACTCTCTCTGTGTATCTCTATAGCATAGCTGGCCTGCACAGTTGGAAAAGCTCAAAGAAATTGTAGGATTCTTGAACTGCAAAATGGTGTACCAGTGAACAGCTGTTGGCCAATTGAGAGTTAATTAATCCTTGATTATAAATCATGACTGATCACTAAGGGCCCTCCATCAGAGCAGCTGGGGTTCCAGAATATAGCCAAGAATTCAAAATGGCAACTTTGGAATGGCTCTGAATTGGACATTTTGCTTCTGTTATGTGTTTTTTAGTCCTGTCTCCTACAAAAGCTGTGCTTTTGATTGGATATCTCTATAGAATACTGTCACTATATTTGGAGTGCCAGAGTGGTCAGAGAAATTGGACAGAGAATTTCACTGGATGTCCTTCAGCACACTGGGGAGACTTTCTGTGACTAATTGTTGAAAAAACAAAGACTAGAGTTAAACAAGAGGATGGATTATATAATCCACATAGTTCAAAGGAACTCTTTAATAGATGAAATTACTGATCCATTTGAGGTTTGATTTGTTACCATAGAAAACTAGCGAGTTAGCCTATAGTCAGTTTCTATCAACTCAATAATATAAAGAATACTAAAGCTGTACAGCTTTATTTTATTATTTGAATAATAATAATAAAACATAGCTCATGAGTCTAGAAGGCTTCGAGATATCCAGAGTGTTCATTTACCTTACAAAGACTTTGTGAGGGAGATGACAGAAATATATACAGTTTCAGTTACCTCCTATGATCCAGCTTCATTGGTATGGACATTCCCTCCAAATGGATCAAATTGACACCTATCTAGCTGTAGTAGTAGTAGTAGTAGTAGTAGCAGCAGCAGCAGCAGCAGCAGCAACAGTAGTAGTAGTAGTAGTAGTACTGATAATGATAGCTAGCATTTGTATAATATTGTAAGATATGGAAAGTGCTTTACATATATTATCTCATTCTACCCTCATAACAACCCTGGGAGTTAAATGCTATTAATTATCCCCATTTTACAGATAAGGAAACTAAGGCTGAGAGCAGTCAAATAACTTGCCCAGAGTCATCCCACTAATAAGTGTCCAAAGGAAAGATTCAAACTCTGATCTGCCCAAAGCTAATTATGCCACCTAGATGAAAGGTCAAAGAAGTTCTCAAAGCAAAAAGCCAGGTAAAAAATGAAATGTTCTGAATTGGAATCCCTCCTTAAATGGAGGATGAATAACAATGACTATATACTACCTAACATAGATGAACTTTAGAAGATGAATTTTATTTCAGCAGATAAATTTTGTGAGTTAAATAAATTTTTTTCACAACACTGTTGGTACCTTAGAGTTCAAGTCTTGATTACCTCTTTATTGAATTAACAAGTTTTCTAACTGATCTTCACCTTTTTACCCTCCAATTTATTTTCTGTATCACTCTACACAAAATATGTTTCTAAAGCACAGGTTATACTATGTCATTTCCCTTCTTAAAAATCTTCTGTGAATTCCCTATTTCCTCTCGGCAGAAAATACAAGTATTGAGACTTTGGATTTTCTTTTCCAACCCACATCATACTAGGAAGTTGTGTCCTTGAGGGAGAAAGGCAACATCTTCCACTCTAGATTCTAAGCATAGTCCTAATGGATTGACACCTTTTTTTCCCCCTCTAATGCTTTGACTGGAATCCCATCTTGGCATTTTCTCCTAGTGATCAGAATGCTAATATAATGTAGATAATATCAAAATAGCTTTTACAGAAAAATATTTACAGGGAAGACATAGTGAGACCAGATGCTCAAACATTCCCTCCAATACCTGGAAGTACAATGGAGTCCAAGTCTCCTCAGTAACCAAGATGAACCTCAGAGGAACAATATAGGTGACACAGTCTGTGGCATTGTGGACATTATTGTTATAATTGGCTGGAACCAGAGAATGGGGATTATTCACAACCCGCCACACAACAGCAACAATTTAGAATGCCTGGAATATCTGATATCCAGTCTTCAAGGATTACATTTAACCTTTATATTAAGTAAGCTTCTCTTAAAAGGAAGTGGTGGGTGACTTACAAGAGTGAAAGAGGGAAATTAAATTACAAACTTCAGGAATTTTTAAACTCGCTAAATGAGGGAAAATAGTAATATGATTAAACTTTATTGAAGTGGAGTAGTATGCCAAATTTCATTATCACAGGGCTTTGCACAGGTTGTTGTCAATATCTAAAATGCCTTTCTTTCTCTCATCTCTCTCTCCTGGACCTCCCTTTGCTCCCTTCAAGTCTCAGTTCAAGTTCCAACAAGAGGCTGTTTCTGATTCTCCCAATTGTTTATCATTCATCCTATCTTTTTACTCCACCCCTCCAATAAATTGTTTTATATTTACTTATCTATGCACATGCAATATTTTACCCCAGAAAAAATTTAAGTTCCTTGAGGCCAGATATAGTTTTGGATTTGTTTTTATATTTCCAGGGTTTTATTTATATCAGGCAGCAAGTTAGTCAACAAACATTTAGTAGGTGTTTACTATACACTATACTATGTTCTGGGAATACAAAGAAAGGTAAAAACAGACTTTAGTCTCAATGAACTCATATTCTTATGGGAAAGAAAACATACAAACAGAATAAAATAGGCAGAAGATAATTTCAGAGAGAAAATACTATCATGTGAGGACAGAGAATTGGAAATGCCTCCTATAGAATGAGGAATTTGAGCTATGTTTAAGGAAAACAAGAAAGCCACTGAGTGAACATGAAAAAAGAGAATTCCAGGCACGGGGTGTGGCCAGTGAAAAGTCCAGGAGGCAGGAGATGGTAGTGTTATGTGAGTGGAAAGCAAGGATAGAAGAACAGATCATTTGGAGGGGGAGTAAAGTATAAAGAAGGAAAGAACAAAGATATGAAAGACTGGAAAAAAAAATAAAAGAGTTGATATTGATCAGAGGAGTAATAAGGAGCTACTGGAGTGTTTAAATATTATTTAAATTAAATTAAAATTAAATATTTAATCATTATTTAATAATAATAAATAAATATTAAATATTAAATGGAGTGTGGAAAGTGGGTGACATGACCAGAGATTTGCTTCCAAAGATCACTTTGGCAGATGGGTAGGGGATGAATTGAAGTGGGGAGAAACTTGAGACAGGGAGACTAATCAGAAGGCTATTACTGTAGTGTAGGCAGAAAATGATGAGATCTCATCAGCTTTGTTATTGAAGAAAAAAAGGAAAATATGAGAGATATTGTGAAGGTAGAAAGAAAAAGGCCTGGCAATAGATTGGATGGATATATATGGGTTGAGTATAGATGAGAATTTGAGGATGATACTAGGCTGTGAGGCTAGGAAGCTTTCTCTACAAACTGACAGGCAGGGTACTGCTGATACCCTCTGTTTCTCTATAGAGAAGTTGGGAAGAGGAAAAAGGAACATATTGAGTATGAGATGGGCATGGGATATTCAGTTTAAGATGTCTAAAAGGCAAGTGCTGAAGAGAGAGATTAGAAATGGCTACACACACATCAACGCCCAAATATACCCATTTAATCTATCTATCCTCCTCTATATATAATATACATATGTGTATATGTTATAAATATATATATATATAATACTATATATATACACACTATATATATATTTATATTTGTGAATACTTTATATATATGACCATTGGATATCCAGTTTGAGATGTCTAAAAGGCAAGAGCTCAAAAGAGAGATTAGGAGTGTATATCCCCATACCAACAGCCACATATACTCATCTATATATCTATGTCTCTATCTACTTACACTGTATACATAATGTATGTGTATATATACACACACACACATATACACACCTACCATATATTTATTAATATTTTATATATATGACCATGGGTTATCCAGTTCAAGATGTCTAAAAGGTGAGAGCTCAGGAGAGAAATTAGAAGTGGATATATATACATCTATACCTACATATACTCTATCTATTTACATATAATAATACTGTTATATTTATGTATATATACACAAACATCCATATATTTATAAATACTTATATAATTACATGGGCACCAATTTTACTGCCTTCCCTCTGTTAATTATCTACAGTTTTTCCTGTCTATGTCTTGTATATATATTGTTATTGGCATCTGTGTCCTATCTATCCTATTAAACTGTAAGCACCTTGAGAGCAAGGACTGCCTTTTCCTTTGTTTGGCTGGCACATAGTAGATATTTAATAAAGGCTTATTGATAGATAAATTGTACAGCATGAAATTTAAAGGATGAAGAATAATGGCAAAATGGATACTTGAATTGTCACATCGTTTAAGGAGTACTTCATCTCTCCCACCTCAGCCAGTGAGTTGAGGGATATGAATGAAAGCACAATTAGTATTGGAAGTAAATGGTAGCCAGTGATGCAGTATCATCAGGAAGGAGCCAGATCTTAGCCAGAAAATGGAAGGCATGAGAAAGGAAAGGATTTTTTAAAAAAGCTTTTTTATTAATCATGAAGTAGGAATTGCAGATAGTCTAGTAGATGTCATAGATTTGAAATGGAACACTTAGCAGAGGAGGATTGAGGGGACCAGGAGAGAAGGAACAGGCAGTAGGGGGATGGTTGTACTTCAACAACTGGGGTTCAGCATCACTGAGATGAGAATATGAGAAGGGAGGAGTATACTAAGCATTGAAAGGGTAGGCATTGAGCCAGGCTTTATAAGATATTCAGAAGCACTAGCAGCTCTGGTATAAAGGCTTTTCACCTTTTAGTATCTACCTGGCACTCAACTCTAACTTACGGCTCCAAAGAGCTATAGAATGTACAGAGGTTACACTCTGCTAAACCAAGTTGAAGGTAATCAATAGGCCTCATACTTGTCAGTGAGTTAGGACAACTATTTATATCATCCCCATCCTGTCCTCTAGTCTCCAGGCATTTTCACTCCTGCGCCATTCCAGAAAGCACTATGGCAGCCCAGATCCTACATAAGCCCAGAGTCAGCCCACTTGTATTCACCTGTAAGTATGACAGTTGGGGATGATATAAATACTTGGTAAGTTAAATTGAATTGAAGTAGTAGACAAGTTTCTATTGATGAATTTTCTTGAATTTAGGAGGGTAGGTCCTTAAAGAAGACAATCTGTTGTTTAGTGAGTACTTGAAACCTCTCTAGCTTACTCTTGACTGATTTAGCTTTTAAGAATCTTAGATCACACCTCCCACACAGTAAGACATGAATGTAGGAAGGACTTTAATCTGTCATGATATGGTATTAGAGTTGGATTTGAATAAAGGAGAGTTATTTCTTCCATGTCAGGAGATTTAGACCTCATGACTTGTCCAAATCAATCATCTAAGAAAATGACAAAGCTGGCACTTAAACCCCCTGATCTCTGGCTCCAAGGTTAGTACTTGTCTCACCACACTATTCTGCCCCTTTAATGTTCACATTACATTTATATTATAAAATCAGTGCTTAATACTTGGGTTATATTTCTGAATTGGAAACTCAAAATTAGCGCTAGAACGAAAATAGTTGCTTTGTCACTAATGAAGTTGTCAATATGGGCTTAGATATTCTCATATACCCAAGAACACCTGAACTCCTTTTACATATAACTTTCACCATATACTCCCATGCTGTTCACTGCCCAGAAAAGAAAACCCCAAATTCATCCATGAATATGTGAAGAAAATAAAAAAAAAAGAATGGATATATTAAGCTTTGATACCCATTCATTTTATTTATTTGCTGAGGAAATTGGGGTTGTGACTTGCCCAGGGTCACACAATCAGGAAGTATTAATTATCTGAGACCGGATTTGATGCCAGGCTGGATTTAAACTCAGGTCCTCCTGACTTCAGGGCCAGTGCTCTATCCACTATGCCATCTAACTGCCTCTACCCATTAATTTAAAATTAGTGATTTTATGATTTATAAATCAGGATTTAATCTGCAGGATTAGCAGAAAGGCCTGAATGAAGTTATTTAGTGAATGAAAATAAGTATTCACTATGACAGTTTT
This sequence comes from Sarcophilus harrisii, assembly GCF_902635505.1. Lineage (NCBI taxonomy): Eukaryota > Metazoa > Chordata > Mammalia > Dasyuromorphia > Dasyuridae > Sarcophilus > Sarcophilus harrisii. Next base: position 602,543,301 of record NC_045426.1, read on the forward strand.
TTTAGGACACTGAAGTTATATTTGTTTATTAAATTGTATTGATATAATCTTTCATTTTTATCTCAGCTTTATTTCCAAGTTTATCTCTTCTCATTCTCAAAGAAAACCATCTTTTGAAACAAAGAATTAAAAAAAAAGAAAAAATAGCAAAGCAATAAAATTAATCAAACATCAGCTTGGTTCTATAGTATATTTGAAGTTCCACTCTCACAGTCCTCGCCTGTACTCTATTTTCATTGTTAGAGTCATTAATTAAGCATGTGGTTTTCCTTGGTTCTATGTATTTCACTCTGCATCAGTTCACATCTTTACACGATTCTCTAAATCTTCATATGCAGTCTCTTGGATATTTTAAATACATCTTATTTTTAATATTTCCTACATTTCCTGGTTCACTTCCCCTATTTCCTGCCATAGAGTCATCCCTTAAACAAAGAACAAAAATATTCTTTAAAAATTCAGTAAAAAATAGCCAACATATTGAAGAAAGACCATTTTATGCAATGTTCCACATCCATAGTTCACCTCCTCTGAAAATAAAGCTTGTTCTATATAATTTCACTATATTCACTTTTGTTTTGTGGTTATTTTTTCTATTTCTGTTGCTCTGGTCATTATGCATAGTTTCCTAGTTTTACTTACTTGAATTTATATAATTTAATATACATTTTCCCATGCTTTTTTTCATCATAGTTACTCTATGGTAATATTCCATTGCAACTCATATATTACAAATGGTTTAGCCATTTCCCACTTGGACATTTGCTATATTTCCAGTTTTTATGAGTGTTCTTATGAGTATTTTGGCAAATGTGGGCTTCTTATAAATAAATAAATAAAGGTCCTATAGACCTTTGTTTCATGATAGACTTCTTAAATGAATGCTACTTTAGAAATCAGAGGCATCATTTTTCAGGACAATTTAGAGGGCAGGAGGTGGTACCAAATGATCTCTGGAGAACCTGCTCATAATTTTGTTATTCAGTTTTCTATTTTCACAGAGAGAGAAATGCAGTAGAAAGAGCAGCAAATTTGGGGTGAGGACAACTGGCATCAAATCCTGATTCTGACGTTAGCTGTTAGGTTGTTTGTCAACATGGGCAAGTCACTTAATTCCCTCATCTAAAATAGGGATAAAAATATTTGCAACTACTTCAGTCATGGGTTTTTTTGTGTTGTTTTTTGGTGGGAAAAGTACTTTGTAAACCTTTAAAACCTACATAAATGTAAGTTATTGTCAGTTGTGGAAATGTCCTAAGAACTGAAATTCTCTTCGAAGAGCACAGGAAAGTTATGGGTTTCTTAGTGTAACTCAGCAATCAGTAACTTTTCTTGGCCTCCAGTTCTATTGAGTGAAAAAATCTCACCAGATTATCATTCTCTTGTCAAGAGTTTGAACTTGGCTTCCTCTACCAATTTTTTTCTTGACAGTCCCATTCACTTCAATGGCTTAGTTTATGCAGTTGTCTTCCAAGGCTTCAATCCTGACTTCTCATTTGAACTCCAGGTGCTTAAGGATATCTTGATCTGAATGTCTCACCAATAATTCAATGACTCAGACTCATTATAATTCTCATCACACTAAAACTGGATGTTTTTCCATTCCTTACAGTGTTCTACCTTCCCATACCCCTTTTCTGTATACTGCCTCTTCACTCCCTTCACTCCCTTCACTCCCTCTTCATTTCTTCCTTATAATTACTTCCTTAAAAAGGCATCCTGTATCACCTTCTCCACAGTCTTTCCTGATCCTACTTCCTAGTACTAGCCCTTTTCCTCATTTTTATTATTCTGCATATTCACACATTTTTCTCTTAACAGAATTTTAAGTATCTTGAGTTTTCTCCTTTGTATTTATTTTCCCAGATACCAAGTAAATACTTGATTGGTCGAAATGGCCAGGATACATGTATCTGGATTCATAATTGGTTATTGTTGTTCATTAGCTTCAGATGCAGCTGCCGTTTATTAGGAAGTCCTATCTATGTCCTAGGAATGTTTCCATGATTCACAAGATTATATGGTCAATGACATTAGGAAGTGGTGATGGAAGTCTGCTTAACTTGGATAGTAATACATGTCCTAAGAATGTCTTTGAGAGAAGCTATTGTTATATTAGAATCAGAGTTGAAGTGCAGGGGAACATTTTGCTTAGAAGGAAAAAAGTGTACTTTTGACAATATTATGAAACTATTACCACAAAAAAGTACAACAATCAGATTTATAGGTAATAGAAATGTTTCCGTTTATGAAGAATATCCAAAACTGGAGGTTGAATTTTGCAGTTTTAATAGAGTAATATTGACAATATCAGTAATTGATCTAATTATTGGCCAAATCCATCATTTGCCCTAAAAATTCATACATTAGGAACCAAGAGATGTCATAGTAGTCAAAATAAAGCACTGGTAAGTGAAGAGAAAGCCCTCACAGGAAATTTCAGTACTTTTATGTTCACAAGAGATATACTTATTTTGCCTTCCCAGAACCAGACTGGTCTCTCATTTGTTTTGCCTTTTCAAATTCCTAACTTGCTTAATAACTCAATTTAGAACAATTACTCAATGTAAAATACTTATCAGATCCACTGAAAGAGGTATTGGCTAACACTTCTCTTCCTCCACCCCTCAATAATTTTTAAACTATACTTTGGAAGTATAGCCAAACTCTTACTTTTAGACACACTACAGCTAAGTTTCTCACACTTTAGCTGCTTCATTAGCTAAATGCTGCTCACTTCAGTAACCTCAAAAATATAAAGATTAAACAGCCATCACTTCATACTACCCCATGTCCTAAAATATCAAAACTGAGTTGGAATTCAAGGGGATTAGTTTAATAGGAATCCTCTCTAATTCATCTTCTATTTAAAAAACTTCTGATAATAAGGAACATTTTATGTACCAGCTACCACGATGCTATGAGCTTTACAATGTTACAGTACTCCCTATTATTTGAAGCAGCTCATTCCACTTCAGGGAAACTGAGGCTGAAATTTAACCCTGTTGCTTCTTAGTTTTGTTGTGTGAAGCTAAAGCGTTTGTTTCCTCTCAGTCTTCTGTTCTCCAGGTTAAACAGTTCCAGTTCCTTCAAATGACAAGCTGTTTTTTTAAAGCAAGAGTTCCAAGTTCCATTCTATTTTATTAAGATGGTATAAACATTCCTTCTGACCCTACATTTTCTACTAAAATCGTGCTGATATCTCAGACTAGAAAAGTTCTTGGAAGTTACACCAAAGAAATGGAAGCTCTGATTAAGTCCAATTTCAAGAGCTTGATAGCACATTTTATTTTGCCAATCTGAAAATCAGCCCAAATTCAGATCATCACAAGATTGACTAGCATGGATGAAATTTTTTGACCAAGATTCACGAAGAACCAGGTCTAAGCTGTGAGATGACTACTACCTGTAAAATATTTCTATTTTAGGTGAACAAAAAAGCAAAAATTTGAGGTATTGTCTATTTTTCCTCATTAAGAGAAAGCAACATGGTATAAAGCAGTCTAAGCAGTGCACTTGGGTTCAGAAGATCTGATTTCACTTGGGTTCAGAAGATCTGATTTCATTGAATGGCTCTCTTTTACACTGAGAGGACTAATTAGTTGATCTCATAAGTTGCCTTCCAGCTATAAAAATTATTTCATCTCAAATTAAAAATAAGAAAAATACAGCTTATAACACAACTTTTATTAGAAAAGTTATACATAACACAGCATCAACTATTTTCAAGAACAATATTAAACCTGATAAGCAACAAAAACCAGACTAACAAAATGTGTAACAAGAAAACTAATGACCTTTCTATAATTAAACATTCAAATTATCTACAATGTCTTTTTACAAAGGGGGAATTCCATGGTTTACAGGCACGTCATGTTGAAAATAAAGCTGCAGTAGCAATTTTATACAATTACCTTTCTCAAGAAATTGAATTATTAAAACAGTAATTATGCAGTCTCACAAATTTTTAAAACATTTCACATAATTTTACATTATTGGGTATATATGGAAATCTGAGTCTCAAAAGTTAATCTTTTCCACCAAAGTGCCAACATTTATGCCAGAACTTTTAAGTGTAATTTTGCCCTAAAAAAAGTTAAGACATGTTTTGATAATCAACATATTCACATAATTTCTGGTTCTATCTGGTCTGTTAACAATAAAGCCTTTATTTATTTATTTACTTTATTTATTTATTTATTTATTTATTATTATTATTTTTTTTTTGCTTTTTCATTTCTTTTAGTTTTTTAAATTATAGGAAACCAGGTGCAGGATTTTCTCTTGCAAAGCTATTAAAATAAAGGTCCAAACACAGGAGTGTGCAGTATTGGAAAAATAGATCAATACTAAGACTTATAATAAATATCAGAAAAGCCATTACAGTTAACATAGCATCTTCTGCTTAATAAGTAAAATCAGGTAAGTGGCTTCCCATTAGTCTGCCCCTTTGACATATAAGACATTTTATAGTATTTTAATCCTTGATTATTTTCATGATTTGAATGTGCCAAATAAGTGGTTCATTATCTGAAAACTTTTTTAAATCCTTGATTATTTTCATGATTTGAATGTGCCAATAAGTGGTTCATTATCTAAAAACTTATTTTTTTTTTAAAAGGCTTGATTTATACTTTATTACATGTAGCTAAAATTCCTTTTTAATTCTGAAAATCTGCCATTGCTTATGCTGAAGTCATAAGGCTGACTTCAGTGCTCATACAATGAAACTAAATCCTTTGTTTTGATAGGTTATCATACCAAGCCTCCAATGCAATAATAAAAATGATGGTATCTCTACAATGAGCTAGAATGACATGGATTTGAACTACATGATTCAGAGAACACTGGGAATGCTTTTAGCCTAAATAAATCTGGCCATTCATCTCAGGTGGCTGTTTCATCAAGTGCTCTGCAGAGATGTTAGCCTCCTGCTAAATCATTGAAAGATTTTCTATGTGCTATAAAACCAACTCTAATGTTGTAGGAACTATTAAATCTACCAATTGCTGGAAAATTTGACCATGGTTTTCAGACAGCTAGAGACCAGAGCAAAAATCCAATTCTGTTCTTTGAAAAGCAGATGTATGTATGTATGTATGTTTTTAAATCAAGTAACCTATATATAATAGGTACTTGATGGTTTGAGGTTGGCAGGCTTTTCCCAGAGGTTAATTTTTTAAATGCACTGATGGAGAATTAAGATACATCAAATCATGACTTTTCATTGCAACTCAACATCATTACATGCACCAATATTGCACACATCTGCTCTGAACTGTTAAAAATCACTATCTGGGTTTCTGGAGAGTATACTCTAGCAGAATACAAACAAAACCCACCCGAGCAGTTTCCCTTAAAATGAAGATGGTAAATTAAAAATATAAAAAGGGGCAAGAGATACTTTGTACAGACAAAAAAAAAAAAAAAAAAAAAAAAATCTAAATTTTCTGTAATGGTCTTATGTGCCCTACACATTGGGGGCAATGCATTTGTACTAGTGAAATAAACACTAGCTATATAATCCATTGAGACATTCAAATTATATGGAATCTTGGTCCAGGTGTTGCAACGATGTCACTGTAAGGCTCCTCTTGCTTCAGCTCAATAGCCTGCTGCTTTTTAAGTACCAAGAAGCTGTAGAATTTTGCTGCAGCTTGCTTTCTGTTCGTATTTCGGCACAAATCAAGCAAACTAATAGATTCAGCCCCAGTTTTAGCAAGAGCTCTCTGAAAAGCAAATAAAAGAGATTTAATAAGCAATTGAAGTTTTTTGTAATTTGAGATGATATAAAATAAATTTTCTACATTAAGTCTAAATTAAATAATATTAAATGAAGGACAGTACCTGCAAATCAATTTTTGCCCAAACATAACGTGTTCAGCATATTCTGAACTCTGTATCAAATTCAAGTTTATGTATTCCTTTAGGCACAATCTAATGGGTACAACCAGAAAAAGCTAAATGCTGATCAGATTATTCTGTCAAAAGATCTAAACTATTCTCACAGATCTGGTGAACAAAGAAGTCAGGCATAACATTTTAGGATGAAGTGGGAATTAGGGAGATGTCTACAAAGATAAGACAGTTTCCTACAAATTCTAGATATGATATACCCACTCGATATATCTGAATTTCTAAGCTAAGAGAAGAAGGGAATTATTAGAATCTACAAAGATTGATTTTGAGAAAAAGCCATTATGCTAGGTAGAACCTAGAGTTATGAATAAAACCACCTGGTTGCATTCACTGGGGAACTTTTCTGTGTTCATTGGGTAGCATAAAATTCAACAAGAGTTTATGTACTTTATTTAACACCTTCAATGTGACTAAAGTATTCCAAAGATACGCTAAGAAATATTTTTCACATAACCATGCCTTTTCATTTTAAAAAATTTACATGATAAAAATGAAAAGGCATGGTTGAGGAAGGGGATCTTTACTTATTAAATCTAACATTCCCTTTTATTCTTCTTCTCTAAAAGCAGATCAGTAATACCTGAAGACCATGAAGCATCTGTTGAGTTCTTTTGTTCCATCTTCTTTCTTCTTGATCCTGATCACCCCCTGTAGCATCTTCTTCCTGAAAGGGAGGGAAAAAAATCACAGCCAAATTAAGACTCAATATTACACACATCAATTAACCAAATTGGAAAAAACTATTTCTAAATATCCCCAACTGAATAATTTCTTCTCCCTTCCCCAAAAACCTGTTGCAGCAAAATATTTAGCACAAAGCAGAAGCTTAATGGTTCATCATGAAAGATGGCATAGTCTTTTAAAGCACTTCTGGAAACAAGAAAATGGTATACCACGTGTCTTTTACTCCTCTGTTTCTTTAAAGGCACACTTTCCTATAAGTTTTTATTACTCCAAAGCTTAGATAAACACCAAAGTATTCTGTATTCTCAAAAACAATTATCTAAAAATGTATACTTGGAATAACTTTATTTTTAACCTACAATTGTGGTGCAGCCAAACGATAAACATGAGACCAAAGGACTATTAGAACTATAACCAAATTTATGGTTATCATAGGAACTTATAGGACTACTTTACTTCATATCACTTTGTTCTATAAAATTAGCAGAGCAGACAGGATATTTCTATTTCATAAATGAAGAAATTGAGATATAATAATACCATCCAGTATAAGAAACTTGGGTCTAATGGCTTCAATTCCAATATTCTTTCAACTAGATCATACTGGGCATCAAGAGATTCTAAATATGATTTTAAAAGATACCAAATAAAAGTTTTGCTTAAAAAAAGCTACACTTTTTTTAAGCAAAACTTTTATTTGGTATCTTTTAAAATCTGGCCACTATACAGCTCAACAAATCTAGTCCCAAGCAAAATAAATCTTTTTTATCAAATTCTAGCACCATTATTAAGGAAATTTACTTCACCTTTACCTCTTGCTTTACTATTTATACATTACACATATATAGTATTACATATAATACTTATAGTATTTATACATTATAAATATAAAATTATTTGATGTCTTTGTGGTAACTCATTATTAGCACAATTAGGATAGGGTAAGGATTAAAAGGAGTTAAAAAAGGTTTCTGGATAGTCAAGAGAGGTCCAGCTACTACAGAAACTTAAGTTCATGGCCTGTTGACTTTGCAGAATTCCTTAGACCAGTGAAATTAAACAGAAATGGATCCTTGCAATTACAAATGATTTAGAAAACTTCAAAATGATTTTTATTTTGTTAAATTGCCAACACTCAAATTTTGCAGTGAATTCAATGCCTTTGCCAATTGTTATTTATTTTATATTCAATTTTAATAAGGTTAGAAATCTGCCTCAGAGGAGTCTGAAATAAAACAGGGAAAATACACTAGAACAATCACAAACAGCATTAAGCGAGGAGACACTCATTTTAAGAAAGCAAATTATAGAACGAATTCCTAACTCTGGAAACATTTAAGTGTTCAACAAGCACCTCTACACAACAAAACATGGGCACTATATCACAGCACATATTAATAGCACATCAACACAATATTAATTGATATTCAGAATTATCAGTTCATAAAACTAGAGTTAGAAGGAATCTAAGGGATCTCATCAAGTCTAATCCTTTTGCTTTATAAATAAAGAGGTTAAAATGACTTGCAAAGGGCCCACAGATAACAAAACACGAAAGTCAGAACGTGAAGCCAAGTCTGGTTCTGGACCCAATGCCACCACATTATGTCCCTTTATAGAACTACACGTTTTTAAGAAAAGATTATTATAAGTCTAGTTTAAGGAGGCACAGGACAGTACAAAATTTCTATCACAAAGCAACCAGATAACAGATTTTGGTGTTTAAAAGGAACACTTCAGTGGAACACTTCCCCAAGGACTGATTCAATGTTATTTGGATTTTTAAAGAAATTATTGGGCATACAGTATCAAAGTTCAAAGCTTAAGACACAGATTAAAAATTTCTAAGAAGGATCCTCCACACCCTTCTTGGTAACAATGAAGATTCACAGATGCTCACAAATGTGCCACAGAGACTATTTCATTCCATTCCTTCCCTCTTCTAGGCTTAACCCTTTTCTTCTCCCAAAATAGAGATCCAACTTTTAAGCTTGAATACACATACACAAGGACTTTCTTATAAAGTCTACTCCCCCTTCAACTCAAATCAGTTCTAATTGTGAGGAAATTATCTTGTAATTTCTTTATATTGATACCTTGTATATTATCTTGTAATTTCCTAACATTGATACCTTGTATCTTCTCCCTTGTATCAAAAAATATTCAATATCTCTTCCAAATGACAACCTTCCAAATGCTTCAAGAAAGCAATTATGCCTACCTCATACCTTCTCTGGGATAAATATACTCAATTCCCCCATCTCTCTTCTCTCATGGAGCCGTTGTGGTAGTAACTCCTTTAGATGTTCAGTATCAGTTAATATAATTTACACATTTAAAACAAACCATAAAGTCATTAGGAAATAGAATATAATCTTTTTTATTACCTCCTCCTCCTCTTCTTCTTCCTTATCTTTCTCCTTTTCCTTTTCTTTCTCTGGCAAAAGTTCCAGCTCAGGTATTAGCTGACAGATATTTGGAGGCTCTTCTGGAGGAAGTTCTACAGGTGGCATTTCCAGCTGCTGCAACTGTTCAGGCTAGTATTAAAAGAAATGATGAGAAACAATGTAAATGTAACATACTAGGATAAAAATAAATGAAGGATTCACCAGAATACTGGGTTCAAAGAATAAGAGTTCTCAAAAAAATTTAAACTATTAATCTTATTATGAAAGATTGTTCCAAATCACAGATAGGAAAAACACAAATCAACACTGTTTTATCTCATAATTACACAGGTGGCAAAGATGAAAAAGACAAGAATGATTCTAAATTTGGAGCAGTCCAGAAATGTAAGCACAAAGTTAGTGGAAGTGCAAATGAATTCAACCATTCTGTAAAGCCTTCTGGAAGTTATGCAAAAACAACTAAAATATCCATACCCTTTGACCCATATATCACAAGACTAGCCATACACTCCAAGGTCAAAAGTAGCAAGGTCTCATGTATACCAAAATAGTCAGAGCAGGACTTTTAGATGACCGCTGATTATGGAATTTTTGTGGCATATTAATATTAACTGCACTATAATAAAAGAATTCAAAATATAGGAAGACAAATATGAACCAAGGAGAAATTAAACAAAACTAGAAAAACAACATGCAATTAGAAAAATGTAAATGGAAAAAACAAATCTAAAACTGAATGGCTATGTTAAGATTAAATTTATTTCAGGAAAACAGAAAAGTAGGGAGACTTGGGATATGAAATATATATATATATCTGTTAGATGTGGCCTCTGCATTGCTTTGCTTTGCTCAACTGGCTTTTTCTTTCTAGAATTTTTAACAAAGAATGACTTTTTGGATAATTCAGAAATGAAACATTTAAATAAATTTGTAAAATAACACAAGGTCAAATTTTACTTTCCCTTCAAACCTAAGTCTACAGAATAATGATTTTAATATATCTTTTTCTTAAAGGCAAATTCAGAAAAAAAAGTTCTAAGTAAAGGAAAAATTCTGCTAGCTGCTTTAAAAATCATTGAAAAAAAAGTATTTTTTTCAAACATACAAAAATTTATATGGCAAATATTTTAATACAGGGTCAACACAATGCCATGACCAAAACACTATGTCCAACTAAATGGCACATTACAGATAGCGATAAGAATGAAAAATTGTTTTATACTATTACAATGTTTTAAATAACTGAAAATTAGGAAAAGCTCAAGAATAGAGTGAATAGTAGAGGGAACATGTGGCTCACATTTGCAAACCACGTTCTTCATAACAAATGAGTTGATAGTCGCTCAAAAAAGCTTTTTAGTAGTGTCATCAAAAAATTTTAAAGAATGGAGTGACCCCACCTTCAGGGTCAGTCTTAAACATCTGTCAGCTTTAGCATCTTCTGTTAAAAATACCTATGTTATAGAATAGTGTTCTGAAAAAAAGTTCAAGAAGCTATGTTCTAATCCAAGTTAAAACTAGGACAATGCAGAACCTGCTTTTATTACAACTCCTGACCACCAGGGGGCACAGAACAGCGGTTCTTATATATAATCAAAATAAATCTGAAAGACCACTTCTCAATACAGGCTAGGCAAAAAAGGCCTCTTGCTACTAGAGTCTTCTGCTAATAAATTCCATTATCATGAGCTAATGTTAGGGGGATCAAAAAATGAAAAGGAAGAAGGTAGACTTTTAGCACACATCATTCCCAGTCCTTTTCATATGGCTCCTTAAAAGCTGGGTAAACAATAGTATCCTGGAAATTGCTATCTCCCCAAAGCATACTCTATACAAAAAAACAGCTACACAAAATTCAGGGTAATTTATGAGAGACCACAGATATTGCCAACTCTCAATACCTATATAGGAACCAAGCAAAATGAAGAGGAAGTTCTGTGTTTTAGATCTATTAAATGCCTCACATTTCACTTGTATGGTTTTCCCCATAGCAGAGATTGTTCCCCAAACTAAACAAGACTAAGGATCAGGGACTTCAGATCTGAGGAATCAGGAGTAGTACTGATGAGAAGAGGTAAAGAAAAAAAATGCACAATTCTCATTTTGATCATAAAAGCCCAAAAGAGGATACCTCAGATTTTCATGTAAATTTAAGTATTTTTGAAAGGACCTAGGTTTGCATCAGTGAAGAGTAATCTTTTATAAGGATAATTCTTTTTACCAATGCAACTTAAGTCTGAGGTAATACTGAAAAATCAAATGACTCTCCCTAGGCTTACACAGACAATTATGTATAAGTAAATTTTGAATGTAAATCTTCCCAACTCAAAGGTCAGCACTTTATCCATTATGTCATATTCATTCTCTTTCTTCCCTTTGTCAACAATACTTAAACTACGTGATATCCAACATGCCTCTCCTAACAGAGACTAACCATATTTAAATTATCAAAGAGGTAGTATATAGAAAGATACACCAAAATCTTTTTGTTATACACAGGACATTTTCTTACAGGTAACACGGGTTCTGGCTCAACTTGCTGTGCCTTTCGTTTTACTCCTGTTTGAGGTGGTGGAGGCGGCATGACAGATTCATCCAAATTGGTTCTGCTGCCTTCCATGATTGATTCCTGTAGGTGGCTTGGCTCTTCTATAATAGGTTCATCTGCAAGCCATCACATAAAGATTAGATATGACAAAAAACTTTAGAGGCCTAATTCAATATCATTTCATTACCAATATGAAGCTATTTCTTCAAGGCTGAAAATGCTCTATTTTATGCTATTACAATAAATCACTATATTGTTTCATTTAAAGCTAGTACTCTTCCCTCCTTTATCAAATTTGACTTTTGTGAAACTTAAATATGACCTGTAAAGCAAATGTTTTTTCTCTTTCTCTTCTTATTTACTTAGGTTCAAAGAAATTTCATTCTACAGTTGGCTTATATTCAGACTACTATGGTAATTACCTATGCATTTCAAACCTAAATAACAGTTTAATGCTGGGGGGAAAAAAAATCACTACATTACAAACCAATAACATCATGTTGCTGCTGCTGCTGCTGTTGCTGTTGCTCCTCTCTGGGTACCTCTGGATTTTCAAAATCTTTGAGGAATTCATCCAAATTATCTGCTTCTCCACCTTTCCTCCTTTTCCTAAGATCTTCTGGCACAAGAGGTGTGAGACAACGTGTAAAGAGCTAAAAAAGATGTACATTAGAATAAACAATTTGTTCTACACCATATCTCATGTACTAAATGCTAATACCTCATATGTTGAAACAGTCCTCAATTCCAACAATCTGGAAATAATTAGAAAACAAAAGTTTTCAAGTGACCATCCAAGAACAATATATCTTTCTCTCATGTAACCCTCAACCAGATAATTCTGTATATATACTTACAATTATTTAAAATGACATATAAGAAATTAGGGCTAATCTGTTATCTTTCTTGCCTTTGTTTTTTTAAATTGTAATCAAGGTGTAATTATTCTCTTGATTTAATACTATTTCTTGTAATGAATACAAACATGGAAAAAACAAGAAATAGTATTAAATCAAGAGAATAATTACACCTTGATTACAATTTAAAAAAACAAAGGCAAGAAAGATCAGAGATTGGGGTTAAATATTCCAGAATAATTATTATATATTCTATTTTGTTGAAACATTAGTTACACAATCAAAACACAAATAGCTACAAGTTTTAATTGGAGATTTACTCCAGGTTTTTTTTTTTTTAAGCCTTTTTGTTGAGTAGCATGTATAATTTAAACAAAAAGTATTTGCAAAAATCTAAAAGTATTACGAAAGCAATACAATGTAAAGCTTCTGAACCAAAGCAAAAAACAACAACAACAAAAAAAAATAAATAAAAAAAACCCAAGCATATTTTAAAACAACATTTGGGCACTCCAACAAGGAAACTTGTGTCAAATTTGTTGTTTTTTGGACAATGCCAAAACATACCAGTGGAATGGAATGGAATAAGTATCAGTGTCAAGTGCTGTGTTAAGCATTTTACAAATATCATCTCAACCTGGTCCTTACAATAACCTTGTGAGACAGAGGTGCTATTACACTTCCCATTACACTGAGAAAACTGAGACAAACAGAGGTTAAATGACTATCTCAGGATCACATAGCTATTAGAAATCTGAGGTATGTTTTAAACTCAGATCTTCCTGAAGTCCGTTATCCATAGCTCTACCTAACTGCTGCTGCTTCTGGTCACCCACAAGACAATCAAAATCACGTGACAGATTGAAATATTACCTTCAGTAGTCTATTGTTCCATAAAGGCTGAGCAGGCAAAGAGAAAAGTTTTTCTACTCCTCCAGTCTCTTTCCACATCATCAATTTTTTGGTGGGTGGAGCCAGGTCCAAAGTAGTGACAATATCGGAGTAATCACTTAGCTGGGCTCTAATTGTTTTACTGTCCAGCTCTTTTACGCTGTCAACAATCAGCTTCCTCTTTCTTTTGGCTTTTGTCTCCTTGACTAACATGACAAAAAAGAATGTTATTGTTGAAACAAATTCAGAGGCAAAATGTAGACACTAGAGGTAGTAAGTAAGAGTCCTCAAGAACCTTGTGAATAAAATAGTAAATTACATTCAGGGAAGATTTAACATTGCATGTATGTTTGCAAATGCAGTACTTCCTATGGATTTTCAGTTAACCAAAACAGTAAGAATATCCTGCTTTTGTGTGTGACCCTGGACAAGACATTTATTTAATTCCTCTGGGCTTCAGTTTCCCTAGTTGTATGATGAAAAGTGTTGTTATATTAGAAGGTCAAGATCCCTTTTTGGCTCTAAGTCTATAACCCTACAATCCATTCTTCAATCACTGTAGGCAGTTTACTGCAATTTCATCGCAAATCTTATTATATAAAGACACTTTCTTGCTTTTCAAATGATATTTATATTAATGGCCTCATGCACAAAACAAATTCTTTACTCTGATAATCCAAGATCTTGTGACTAGCTGTGCCTTACCAACTAAATTAACATGTTAATAAAATTTTAGAAATTTGATTAGTTTTGTAGTTTCACTGTGAATTCACACCCCCCCCCCCAAAAAGAAAATTGAGCTTTAATTTATACCTGCATTATCTCATAGGAAAAAAAAAATTTGTAAAGAAAGCTAAATTTCTGTGAATGAGAATTTACTAATCAAGATTCATAAATAGGGAATTATCAATACAAATCTCCTTAGAGCTAGAACCTAGATATAACCAAGAAGTGTCATTTCAATAGTCTTAAAGTAATCTTTATATAAATTCTTGACAGCCATTTATAAGCACTTATTTCCATTTCTGTGTGTAGAAATTATAGGAATAAAAGAATAAATTCTGAAAAGTACCTCTAAGCCTAAACAGAGAAGGTTGTTGAAATTATTTTAATCATTCCTGACTTTTCACGACCCCATTTGGCATTTTCTTGGTAAAAATACAGAAATAGTTTACCATTTTCTTCTCTGACCCACTATACAGATGAGGAAAACTGAGGCGAACAAGACTAAGTAACTGAGGTTAAATTTAGATTCAGTGCTATATGTAGCTATATGTAGAGCTTTTTATACTATAGTTATTGATACTTTTTGCACCTTTTGCTGATTAATAATTTTGCAGGGTAATTCATGCTGGAATGTGCAAGGGCAAGAAGATTCTTCCTAGGTTTAACCTTTCCTTTCTTTACTATTCTTTTTACTCTACTTCCACTCTTCTAAAGACACTTGATAATTTTTGGTTTTGGAATTCACATCAGGTATTCAAGTGAAGGCAAAGAAAAGCAATGATTCTTAGGTGGTAAGATGGTATGGGAATAGATACTTGCCCACCAATAAGAACTACTTTTTGGTTAACTTGTAGTTTTGACCAACTGTTCCCAGTCCCCTCAAACTAGAAAGGGAAGCATTTCCTTTTCTACCAACATAAAGAATCTACTTGGTAAGGGAGAAAATTTACATCTCCCACAAATATCTATAAATTTAGTAATCTATTATTAATGCAATCCCTTAAAGGCTCTAAATAGAATATGTTCACTTGAATTTTGAAGACAATAAGATCATTTCTTTAAACATTACATATATATATAAAAATTAAGCTAGCTTAACTAATTAGTTTATGTTAAAAGGTTAATTGTATTGAAACAAATTAACATCTAGAACCAACAAATCCCCAAACAGCTTATTTGGATTACTCATTTTAATTCTGACATGAAACAATGCTTTAAGATTTCTCTGTTGTATAATTTTAAAAAACTTGTACCTTACATATTTGAATGCCAGTTTTTTACAAGCACTTTATCACCACTTTTCTTATCATCCTTTGTACTTGTATTTGTAACAGTCATTTCTTTTACAGCTTGACTTAGTACTGCATTATTTCCTTAAGATACAAATCTAATATCATGTTCTTTAAAAAATATTCATTTCCATAAAAGTAACTGCTAATAACAAATGTAGATTTAACTTCTTTCAGTAAACCTCTGGCAAGTTATATTAGTACACGCAGGGTCTCTTGACTTCTATTCTATGCTACCAAGACTCCTATATTCATTAACATTATCTAAAATTTCTATTACCCAACGTAGTCAAAACATATTTTGTTTACTCACCAGTGATGTCAATAGGCTCCAAAGCAAAAGCTTCCTCTTCATTTGGAACAAGTGTTGTTTGATCAGTCATAGTTGGTAATGGTTCAACAGGGTCTACTGAATCTGGACTATCTGGTCCACCCACTTTTAAAAACAAAAACAAAGACACACAAAGTTATTTCCACCAAAAATCCCAAAGCTAACACCACCCGGAATTTCCCTATGAAATATAAATGTCTTTAAGAGAATCAACTCAGAATCCAACTATACACAATCCTTTCCTCTCAATTCCTTTTCCCCCTTGAAAAATGAATCCTGGCATGAAGGGGGGTGGGAGAGAAGAAATAGAAATACATACTGTAGTAGAAATTGACTTTCTAATTTATCTAGGAATATCCTGATGTGACAAAGATGCAAGTGATGGTGTATAAACCATATTTAGTGTGTATGGGTACCATACAGTCTCAACTAAATAAAAACACTTAGAAATACATTCATAAAGTGGCATGCTTACTTGATACATTGTCATCATCATCCATATCATCATGTGCAGGCTGCTCTGGCATCATGACCCCTCCTTCAGAGAGGGCAGGTGGATCATCAAATATACCTCCATCATTATTACTTATGAGTTTGTCATCTGAAAATAGTGAAAAAAATTAAACTATAGTGTCAAATAGACAATATCTATGAAATTCCAATTACTGAAAAACAATAAAACCATAACAAAATATTTTAGTGAAGCTGAATTCACAACCACCCAATTCCAATACAAAATGGAAAATTCCTTAATGTAAATTTCCCAACTTGGTACAACAACTAAAAATGTTAATTGTAATCTGAATTAAATTGAAAACCATTTTTTTGAACATACCCAGTATACCACCATCATTTCCCTCTCCAAAATTGTCATCCTTGTATTGGTCTTCATATTCTAGGTGGTTGATTTTTTCATTCAGGTGGCTGGTACTCTGTTCAGGTTCCAATAAAAGGTTAGAAGCACTAGTGCTCACTAACATGTCATCATCTTCAAATGCACTACCTTCACGCATCATTTCACGATCATCCATCCCAAAGTCACCTAGTAAGAATTTAAATATGCATTCACTAAAAAAGTATTTTATATTGATAAAAAAATTACATTTAATACAAATGTGTGTGTATACAATCTCCATGTTATATAACGTATTATAATTTTGCAAAGAAATACACATGCACCCAAATTTTATAGTTACATTTTACAATACTATGACTACCAAGACCACCTACTTCTTTAGGAGCAATTAAGGAGAACTTTTCAGAACTTTCTTTTTAGTGAATTTGTTAGACCTAATATATGGTTTAGCAAAGAGAAATTCAGGCAAGGTAAACAAGATGAATTAAGCCTACACACATGAAGTATCTAATATTATGCACAGAGAACAAAATAGAATATTCTTTTGATGAAAAGGTATTACTTGATACTTTTATTTAGTACTAATATTTCTTAACTAAGCACAACTTCTTACTAAAGTGTCTAATTAGATATATCTAAACTTGGACCTAACAAATATGAATCAATCAGAAATCTGCAGAGAGAACTGAATGAGAACCTGGAGAACAATTTATATAACAATATTGTAAAAGAAAAACAAAATTTTGAATGACTTAAGAACTCTGAGAAATATAATGACCAATCACAATTCTAGAAAACTTAGATGTAGCATGTCACATTCCTGAAAAATGGCTCAGAACAGACATTTTTAGAAGGACATAGTCAATGTAGGAATTTGTTTTGCCCTACTATACAAATATGTAAAAAAAGATTTTGTTTGACTTTCTTGGGTTGGGGGATAGTATTTCACATAATGAAAAAAAAAATCCATATAGAATCAAGTTCCCTTCCCAGCACCATCATATCCATTTACTCTAACCACCCCCCAAACCTCTTAACTCATTAGAAATTATGGATCATGTTTCTTTTTCTTTCACTTTTTAAAAAAATTATTACCAAAGTCATTTTCCTGGAGGATACTGATGTTTCCAACTTCTTCTCTCATTGTAATTTCTTCCACTCTACTCTGGTTAAGGCTGAACTGCTGAGCCACATCAATGTCACTTTAAAGAAAAAGTAGAAACTGCTTAGACTTTTTCAAAATAGAACACTGGGCTAATATATTAACTACTTAATTTCAACAAATATTTTTGTGTTATGGAGAAAAAATACCAAAGCTGAAGGCAAGACCAAGAATATGTACAAACAGAACTGATAGACTCTTGTCAACTTCTATCAACTTTGATCCCAACTTGTATCAATAAGCAGCAAAATTTGCCAGATCTGATGGAACTAGTAGCAAAGTTCTATGGAGAGAATATAATAAAATGATAGCAACTTGAAGAAGCAACTACATCACAGTAGAACTTATGATAAATACAATGTCTTGCATATCCCTAACTTGGGGAGAGATACAAGATACAAAGAATTTAAATAGGGAAAAAAATGAAAGGTATTAAAAGAACAAAATAGTGGTAAGAAAAAACATTATTAAATTTCAAATTGTTTATTTTGTTGGTCAAGATGGTTTTGGAGCTTGCTTTGGGTAAAGAAAAATGATCCTGAGAGTTTCAATTTCTTGTTAAAGTGATATAAGATTTTTAACAACATGCTGTTCTTGATAAGCTGAGGTCACTACATCCAAATAAACTTTCCTAGGGTAGTAAAGGCCAGGTTCAGGTTAGTATATATGTCTTCAATTCCTAGTCAAATACTAGGACATATTATTAAGGAATGACTTGAAACCATGTAGAAAGCAAAGCAATCATTAAAGAGTCAGCACAAACTAACCTTACTTCCTTTTTTAATAGGACTACTGGCAAATTGGTAAGTTTTCTATAGAGACAACATGTAGATTTAGAGACAACACACACAGACTTTAGCAAAGCAAAGAGAAAAAGCCTTGCATGTTGTTCCTCTTATAAACAAAATGGATGACATTATAAAATAATTGTGTCCAAAAAACAATCAATAATGGATTGAAGATTCTTTAAAATTTTAAATTTCCTTTACATATTTGTAAAGGTACAATGAGAGACTCCCCCCTTCATTGGAATTCTTTATGAGATTAAATAACTACTTATTGGAAGGGATACATAGTTAGGGTGGTATGAAATTCTTTTCAAGTTGAGATTCTGTGCTTCTCACCCACAGCAGAAAGAAGTGTGTGGTATGTGTATCTGTATGTGCAGAATGCCATAAGTATTATAAGTATTTAGAATGTTAAAGCCCAGAATAAGCTGAATCTTGCAATGAAAAGTCAGACCAAATAAAAAAGTATAAAAACTTGTGAGCATGTTAGAGCAAGTACTGTTTTCACCAAATAGCAGATATTATTAACCCAATCTCATTTTCTTTTTGACAATTACAAAACTGTCAGTTAACTGAATAGATCTAGAGAACGGCAGTGGGCACACTCCATTTCAGCAAGGCATTAAGTCAGTGATGAGAGAACTAAGGAAAAGATGAAAAGACTATAAAATGGGATAGTAGTATAAAGAAGCAGAATCAAAACTATAAAATCTGACCCAGAGGGAAAAGTGATGTCTCTAGTAGAGGATCTTAAAGTATGTTTATTTAATAACAAATAACTTGAACATACCTGTAGCATATTTATAAAATTCATAAATGACATAAATCTGGGAAAGACAGTCAATAATTTGAATAGTAGATTCAGGATAATCCAAAAGATTACAATTAATCTTTGGCTGCACACTATCTAGAATGAAGGCTATAGTCCTATTGTGCTCAAGACAGCTGAGAATCTGTTATAGACACTATTTTGGGATATACTCCTGTTAAGATGGAGTACAACCAGAGGAGAACCAGTATGTAAGGAAATGGAAATTATCATGTAAAAGACCAAAGTATCAGGGATGTTCAATCAGAAGACAAGACTTGGGGGGCTGGGGGTGGAAAATGGATAGGAGAGAAAAGGAGGATATATGATATACCTTTAAATAGTTGAAGACTACTACTATGTAGAAGAAGGATATAATTTGTTTACATCTTAAGAGGCAGAATTGAGACAAGGAGTACACTTTAATGACAGGCAAATTTTGGTTAATAAAACAAACTTTCTATTAGATACATTCAAAAGTGGAGTGAGGTTATTTTGAAAGATAAGGACTACATGATTAGTGATATCCAAAAACGGAGGTTGATTAAGGGAAGCTATACAGGTTTCTGTTAAATAGGTTGGCCTTAGTGACTATGAATGTCTTTTTAAGGTTCAGATTATACGTTTTCTTAAGTTCAATCATGCTATAACAAAACTAGAATGAAGCTGAAGTTCCATTTCCTAAATTAGTCTGGCAAATCTCAAGCTAGGGGAAAATTTCTAATAATTTCCCTCTTTTGATTTACTCATATTCAACAGCTTTAGGAAATGAACTGAAACATGAAAAGAAATGCATATTTTAGCTTCTGGTCAAATTGTCCCACAAAAACTTTATTCAGGTGCTTATTATAGAAAATCTTCATTTATAAAGATGACTTGACCTCCACTGAATTATCAGAACTAGCATAGCCTTTGTGGTATGCCATTTATCCTATCCTATGCCAGATAATACAAAACAGTGGTCCTACCAACCAAAATGATTAACAGCAAAATCACAGCATGTGTACTTCCAAGATAATAGCTGTATTAAAAACAATGCCAAGACTTTAATTAAGCTACAAGATAGTACTGGAATGCACCACTTTACATGTCTTGTAGGCAAAGCCAATAATAAATAATAAAAATCATACTCTAAATCAGGCAGTGGCTGATCAAAATCATGGAATTCCTCAGGTAAGGTGATTGCATTGTAAGCAGCTTCCCGATTTTCTTCAGGCAAATCAACAACACCTAAAAAAAGACAAAGTCCAGTTAAGAAGTGGATGCACTACCTAATTTCTACAGAACAAAAGATGAAGGCAGTGAAATTTCCTGGACAAAATACAAAATGTCTTGATATAAGTTAAGATAGTCTTTAAAAGCTGCTGGAGGTATAAAAAAATTTAAAATTATCTTCTCCAGGATCAAACAGTCATTATGCATAAAGAGATAAAGACACAAAACCAGATTTTTCTGGACCCTATGGATGCCACACTGCCATATATCATGTTTATCTTTCTAAAAATTAGGAGATATGATTTTAGGGCAAGCATTTTAGCATTTTAATAATTACTTTATCAAGTAAAAATCAATTTTTTGTCCAAAATAAGCAATATGTTATTTTGTAGTCTTATGTATAAGTAAAAACTGCAAACCACCCACCAAATTAATAATCAAATAATCCCCATGGGTCAACATAATTATAAAATTCCTCTGAAAGTTATGAAAAATAAAATAACAGCACAGTACAATTATCTTTAAACAATATGACAACAAGAAACATTTCTTTGCTCCAAGAAATTCTCAGAATCAAGACAAAAACCCAACAGTTTTGGATGTTGATAAAGGACAAGTTATCTTAGCCTTTAAAAAAGGAGTTCTTAAACAAAATGTAACTCATTTTTTTTTTGACAACTACATTGTGGTGTAACTGTTTCCTTTATAATTAATTGTACATATTCTATTTTATGCATTTAAAAACATGACTTTGAAATGGGATATGTTGACTTCACCAGACTACCAAAGGGCTCCACATGACATAGAAATGCTTTAGAAAGTAACAGGAAACAAAAAAGCTTATTATTAGCAACTATATAGCATTAATTTAAAAAATGTTTTCCTTTGAACTTAGAGTATAATGGTTAATCAGATTTGTGATTTTAAGATGATTTCTCTTCTAAAAGATGATAGTATTTGGTCAGTTTTATTATTGTGAATAATTTAGAATATCACTTACAGCAACCAATACAAAAGTAGAGAAAATAGTGAGCAAAGTAGCATAGAAGAAAGTTTGACAATACCTGGCCGAAATGCCATCTTTATCTTAATAAAAGCTTCATTACAGTCTGCAAGAAGATATTTTGCTTTCCTGTGATAGATTCGAACTACTCCCAATAAGAGATGTCCTGAGGTTCGAAGTGCCATCTTTACCTACAAATTTAACATACAAAACAAAAATGAACAGGAAAACTGGCTTGATTTAATAAATTTTTCTATTCAAAGGCCAAATGAAATATTTACAGTAAGGTTTAGGTTTATTTATACCTAGATGTTACAATGACTTTTTTCCCCCCTAAAACAAGATTTATTGTAGTTTTAGCTTTGCTTTTATGATACACTATTAAGAGATACCAGTGATTAATTAGCCAAATGAAATCTACTTTATATAAATGCCTCAATGCAAAAAAGTTGGAGTGGCTTATACCAAAAACCCAAACAACCCTCATCCCGAACAGTTTTCTTCATTTACAATAACCAAAAGCTTTATCTGGAAAAGCATACATGATTAAAAAGTAAAGACCATTTCATTCATCACCTTAAGTTATTATACAGTTTTATCATATAGTGGGAAACTGATAACGGTGAAAAGCAATCCACCTAAGTTTTTAATTTCTTTCCTTTGGGTAGTAGGTAGGATAGGTGTTGCTAAATACACAATTCCCAAACACAGGAATCTGAAATACAATATAAAAGTATTGCAATGATGCTAAGGAAGGGGAGAATGGCAGGAGCCATCTACAGTGACCAATGTTTTAAACAAATTAATGAAGAATTCACCATAACAAGAACCTACATAAGTCATAAAGAATCATTCAAGTAAGTCAATCTTTAGTAAAATATTATTCTATTCTATTCTATTCTAATGTGAACTTTAAAATACATCTGAAATTGGACATAAATTATATCTCTATTCAACAGTACCTAGCATGAATTTACTATCTGTTAAAACTTAAGCCTCCTTCTGACCAAACAAGTAATAACAGAGTAATCACTTGAATAGATTTTTTAAAAGGGGCTAAATTTTCTCTTAAGGATGTATGTATGGGTCACCAACATTCTCTCCTTTGACTCTAAAGAAGTACACACTGCCTTACTGTGGCAAATTAACATGTATAGTTTTCAGTCCTCTTGGTAAGGAATTATGACATATAAACCTACCATCATATAACATTTATTGGTCAAAATATTTGATACCCCCCAAAAAAATATCCCAAATAAAAGCTAAATTTTATACACAAATTTAACATCTTCTGACCCACCACTAACTTAAATTATATATTTCAATGAACTTTTGTAATCATTTCTCTCTCTCTTTCAGCTATTTTATACGTCCATAAAATTGCCTTTGGATTACATGCATAATTCCCAACAAACACTGCCTCAGTCAATGCAATTCTGCCAATATACTACTATCACTAATCAATCAGTAAGCATTAAATGAATACTATGTACAGGCACTGTGTAAAGCTTTATCATTTTGATATTCCTAATCTGTTCTTTTACAAAAAGCCAAAGTTCCTCATCAAAAATCATTCTCAGTAAAATAATTTCACAGCATTTGCTTGCCTCATTTACTCTATTGGACTGAAAAAATATTCTATTTTTAACTCCCTTTAAGCATAGGTTAGTTCAGTACAGTGAGTTCTACAAATGATTAAACTTAGTACCCCTTAAAATAAGAGGATCACATTTAATGATTTATAGCAGAGAACTATAGAAAGCATATTAGCTCTCAGATTGGCAACTCAGCCGACTTTAAATTGGCAACCATTTAAACCATAGTGGCAAATCATTTAATTTCTGTAGGCCTCAGTTTCTTCTATAAAAATAGGTAGCTGGACTAGATAAGCTTTCAATTATACTTGGTAAAGGGAAGATCGGGACATAACAAGAGTTTTCTGTGGTCCCCAAGATAGTGACAATTCAAAAAGCATTACTCCAAGAGGGATGCAATCAATTATTGTCAAGAAGAAGACAAATTGTAGTAGACAGCAACTTAATGATGAAGAATTGTAGCTATATGTGAGAAAAGTGTGTTGTCTTCCTTGGGCATGTAGCTAAAGTAGTAAAGATGAAAAGCTGTCTGGAACTGGTCATATCTAATAATCATCACTCAATTTTAGTGATTCACAGAAGAATGTGAAAATACTTTACATGGATGATTATAAATCAGTGGACAGGAAACTAAAGAAATCACAAGTCGGAACTTAGAAAAAAGGAGTGAAGGATGATACTGAAGAATGTGATAATGATCTAAAATAAACAAATGATGGGCCAAGGATATAGTGTATCTATAATATAGGTCTGGAGACTTGATCTGATGAAGGGCACCTTATTCAAGAATGAAAAGCTGAAAAAAGTTCTTTGATACAATTGTTAAGGAGCAGCATTTGTATCCTAAAAAATGAGCTAGAGTTTTAAGAGCTTATACTCTTAATGAGGTAATCTCAGCAATAAAGCAAGAAGGAAGTACTGGCAAATGTTTAAGAAATAGAAATACACACACGTGCCCGTGCGAAAGGACATGAACCATTAAATTTAATCTACATTATATTTTCATAAGTCTATAGACAATCAGTAAAATAATAGAGCCCTGATTTGTAGCTTTTGCAGATTTCGGTAATATTGAAAATTTAACAACCAGTTCTCAAAAGCCAGTCAAGCTAGCTCTAACATATCAGTGGTAGGCAGGCACTAAGAGTAAAAAGGACCAGGAATGGCTAGTTCAAAAGGTGGGAAGAAAAAGGTTCAAAGTAGTAGGGAAAGCCAATTAAAATATCTGGGACCTGGGAATGTTTTATTCAAGAGACTGAAAAGAGGTGTTAACAGATGGGAAGAGTATTTGTGGGATAGAGGAAAAAGTACATGTAAGAATACTACAAAATAGAAAGGATAGGAGAGGCTACATTCTGAAGGGCTTTGCTACATTAGAGGAGGGAGAAAGAGAAGCCACGTCAGAGAAAAAGGGGCACATAAAAGTAGAACCAACAGGACTTGGCAAATGACTAGATATGAGGAGGTAAGAGATATTGTATGGTGGTGTCTTCTACAAGCAATAGGGAAAAGATGGAGAGTTCAGTTTTGGACATGTTGGGTTTAAGATGTTCAAAAGGTGATTAGGAGAGAGATTAGGCCTGGACAAATAGATCCTGAGAATCATGCACAGAGATGAAAATTGTATCCATGACATCTGAAACAAGACATGGAGAAAAAACAAGTCCAGCACAGGACATTTGTTTTAAAGATTCAATATGGTAGCATTATATATAAACAAGGTAAATGGTGGAAATTCATGAATTTGAAGGGAACAACAGTATGTGGAACATCTGGGTGAGGATCAAAAGTTGAAGAGTGGAAACAATAGGGTAGAAAATAAACTACAGAAAAACCTGTAAAGTTTGATTGTTCCTCAAGATAAAGCTGCCAAGAAGGTAAAATATAGTCACGATGGGAGACTTCTTGAATTTGGACAATGTCCCATGTCATCTGATTTGTTGATAATGTCATCTTTCAAAAGAGAGAAGCAGGACATTAATTCAAAAATCTGATTCAGACCCAATTATTTATTGAAGGAAAAATAGTTCCAAGCAATGAAATCATTAAGAGCCAGACTTAATTAAGAGTGGTAATTGAATGGAGAAAAAGGTAATATATCAGAGATCCAGTAGAGAGAGAGTTGACAAACTTAGCAATTAGATATTTGGTATATAAAAGGTAAATGAAGAATTGAAAATGGCTGCAAGGTCCGAACTTCAAAGGAGGGTAGTGCTCTCAACAGAAATGGGAAAGTTAAAAAGAGGGTTAAAACATAAGGAGAAAAGAGGAGTTCTGTTTTTAGAAATGTTGAATCTGAGGTAATTACAGAATACCCAGATGGAATTATCCAACAGACAGGTGTTAATGCTGGATCAGAACTTTAGGATAATAGAATTAGATATATGAAGTTGCAGAGAGTTAATTAAATGTAAGGAAATTTATGAAAACAAGAGAATGAAGAGTAGGAAAGACAGGTATAATAACCTTAAAGTACATACATAATTAGAAGGCATATAGATGATAAACCAGAAAAATGAAATTGAGAAGTGGTCAGTAAAGAGATCAATGTCACAAATGCTAGAAAGATAGGGAGAGAGGGGAGTCTATAGGGTCAAATACTTCAGAGATCAAGAAGGATGAGGATTAGAAAAACCATTTTATCTGTTTATTAAGGGATCATTTTTAATTCTGCACAAGAAGAAACTTAGAGCCAGCCATGTGGTGCAGCAGAGAGGGCTAGACCTGGAGCCAGGAAGTTGTCAGTTCCTATCTAACCTCAGATACTACTAGCTATGAGTCCTGAGTAAGCCATCTAACCTCTGTTCCATTTTCCTTATCCATAAAATGGGGGTAACAGCACCTACCTCAGCAATGTTAAGAGGGCAAAATGAGATATTTGCAAAACTCTTGTAAACCACATAAAGCTCTGTATAAATGCTAGTAGTTACCATGCAGTCAATAAACCTTTATTACTATATGCCAGGTATTGTGCGAAGTGCTGGAAATATAAAAAGTGGCAACAATTCAGCAGGGGAGACAACATACAAATATATACAAACTAAGCTATATGGAAATAGGAAATAATTTTTAAAAGGGGAAAGCACTGAGAGAAGATTTCCCATAGAAGGCAAAATTTTACTTTGGGACTTAAAGGAAGCCAGGAAGGGTAATAGTCAAGAGTTGAAAAGGCAAAGTGTCACAGCCATGGGGACCAAGCAGAGAAAATAACCAGAGCTGAGAACGGGGGGAACAGTCAGTGAGGAAATAATTTTTGAAATAATTTTTAAAAGGGGAAAGCACTGAGAGAAGATTTCCCATAGAAGGCAAAATTTTTCTTGGGACTTAAAGGAAGCCAGGAAGGGTAATAGTGAAGAGTTGAAAAGGCAAAGTTTCGCAGCCATGGGGACCAAACAAGAGAAAATAACCAGAGATGAGAGATGGGGGAACAGTGAGTGGGCCAATGTCACTGACCTGAAGAGTATGTGTCAGAAAGGTAGGACTTGAAAGGTGGGGGAGAAGAGGTTATAAGGGGCTTCAAAAACCAAACTGAGTATTTTTATTTTACTTTGAGAGGCTAGTTTACAGTTTACTGAGTAAGGGAATACCATGATCAGACCAGCGTTTTTGAAAAATCATTTTAATAGCTGAATGGAGGATGATAGGAGTAGTAAGAGACTTGAGAGAGGCAGGCCTACCAGCAGACTATTACAATAATCAAGGTGTGACAGTGGGGTGGCAATATCAGAGGAAGAGAAGGGGTTTTATTTTGAAGAGATGTTGCAAAAGTAAAACTGAGGGTGGAAGTCAGATTGCAAGGAACTAAGTAAGAAGAGAGGAAGTAGAAACAGAAATGTAAAAAGCCTTTTCTACCAGTTTAGGGAGGAAAACTATAGGATATCAGCTGAAAAGACAAGAGGGACAAGTGAAGAATGAGAGCTATCTGAGCATGCTTTGAGCAAGAAAGTAGTAGTTAGGAAAAGAATTTAAATTAGATTAGAAAGAGATGATAAAAAGATAACTAAAGATGGAAGAGGATGACCAAGGTTACAAGCTGAGTTGGACTTGGTCATGAGAAGGGCCATCTCTTCACAAATGAGAGGGATAAAGGAGAAGAGGAAATGACATTAAAGGATTTTGCTATGAAGAGAGCTTGAATTGCCTCTATTTTTTCCAATACAGGGTTGTGCTGAGGAAGATATAGGGGAGCCTAGAAAATCTGAGAAGGAAAAAAAAAATAATTTGGAACTAGCAGCTATGGGGAATGCCAGAATCAGTAAAAATCGATAAAGTGGATAGGGGTCAGTTGAGATTAAAAAACAAATTTGCAGTAGATTAGAGACAGCATGCTTACATGACTTCCTTTAGTACTGTTTTAGCAACGTGTGAATTTGGAAGAAGCACTTTTAAGCTGCTTTGAGACTAGGAAATATTTCAAATCTTTTTGTTTCTGTCTCTAACCAGGGCCCAGAAGAGCATCTGCCACACAGTAGGCATCTAACTTGACACCCAACTTATTGACAAGGAAGGGATAAGAGATTCATGAGCAGAGTACAATGGAACCAATTAGCTAAAGAATTAAGATAGTAAAAGGGGAAACAAGAAAAGAGACACTGACCATTGCACTGAGGAGTAGAGATCATTGTGAAGATGAAGAATAGATATAAAAATGTTTTGAGGGCAGCTAGGTGGTGCAGTGGAGAGGAGTACCAGGCTGGAAGTCAGGAGGACCCAAGTTCAAATCTGGTCTCAGACACTTAACACTTCCTAGCTACGTGACCCTGGACAAGTCACAACCCCAAATGCCTCAGCAAAAAACAAAACAAACAAACAAAAAACAGTGTTGTCTCAAAAGACAGAATCCTAGAAAAGTATAGGTAGATAAGAATTTCACTTTTCTTGATCCTAGTAAGTGAATGGGAGGATCAAGGATATGGAGTGTGACTGTTCCTACTTGGGCTTAGATGGAATAGATATTAATGAATTATGAGGCTAGAGTGTTTGAATATCAAAGTTCTCTAATCTAAGAGCAGGGTACATATTTATAAAGTACTTAGGTACCAAGCAACAGGGATACAATGACAAAAGTAAAACAATTTCTAGTTTAAAAGAACTTATATTGTCAGGGAAGATATACATAAATTGGCAAATTCCAAATAAATGCAAGCAGTTTCAGGGGAGCCTCAAGGAATAATCCCTATCCTACAAAGGACTTAGGAAAGGTTTGATGAAGATTTTAGAGTTAGAAAGACAAGACCACTATCTTCAAATTGCTGAAAGATTCTAATGTAGAAAAGAGGTACCTATCTTAGTAGAAAATCATTAGGATCAATGAACAAAAAGTCACATGGTTGAAAATTCTGGCTCAAGACAAACACAAGTTTCTAATGATAAGAACTGTTAAAAATTAGATTAGCAAGGCAATGAGTTCAATGTCAGCAGCAATATTCAAGCAGAGGATAGAGGATTACTCGTAGAAAATGTTCTAAGAACTTAAGCAAAACAAAACAAAAACAAAAACTGGAACTCAGTGCAACAGAGAGCAACTAAAAAAAGCTTTCAAAGTTCCCAAAACCATACTTCTCAGTCCAGGAAGTTATGACACAGGTAGATTAAAAAAGACAAATTTTTTAGGCTTGTGTTTAAATGGTAGAAATTGAAGAGGCAAACTGAATAGCAACGCTTTCTGGAGACTCCTGGGGCAAGAGGCAAATAGATCTAATGATCAGGACCCTTTTTATTCAACCAAAGTGTTCTTTCCAGTAACCTTCACCCAGTGGAAGTGAACTCTTTGAATAAGGGTACCCCCCCAAAGATAAAACCTGCCTTTAAAGTTAAACATTTACACACACCACAAAATTTAGATTAGGGAGGATAGTATCATAAATTAACAGAGAACAGGGTATTAAAGAATCATGCTAAGTCTAATTATTGAGACATTGTCTAAAAAAAAAAAAAAAAAATCAAAATGACAAACATTAAGCAAATTCATCTGATAAAGTTTTGTGCTAATCTATTAAACAACAGGTTATTTGGGATGATTTCTCAATTTCATTCACCTTTAATAAACTTTTAAGGCATATTTATGCTTCTATAATTAATATCCATAACAAAAACACCAAATTATCTATTAATATTGACATAAAACATACCTTGGGTGAAATGATACTCTCCACACTGCTTTCTAAATTACACTCAAATACATGGGCTTTGGTTAGCTTCTTATCCCAATGGGCCGCTAGCCAGATTTTGGCCAGCGGCCCTCTCTTACTCAGTACAAAGTGAGCGTAGAACATGGTGCCAGTTGATTAAACCTGTTAAAAGACAATTTTTAAAAATCACATATGCAATTTAAATGCAAAAATAGTTTTCCAATCTGATCTTGATAGTACTAGAAATATTTTCTGGGATTATATATATTAAATTCACCCCCCCCCCCCCATTGACCTTTTAAAAGTACTTTACAATCCAACTCCAATTTACCTTTACAGATTCATTTTCCATTATTTTGTTTACTCTTATGTTCTAGCCAAGTTTTGGTTCCTCAAATTCAACATTCCACTTCTATATACCTTTGTGCCTTTAATATAGATTGTTCATAAATGGAATACTTTTCCTACTTCTGACTCTTAGAATCCCCAATTTTCTACAAAGTTCAAATTCTATCTTTGAAATGTAGCCTTTTCCTGTTTCCTCAACTATTACCTTAAAGTATATATGTTGTCTCCCCCAATAAAAAGGAGGCTCCTTGAGGGCCTTCCCCCCCCCCCAGTCCATGTGACTGGTACATAGTAGAAGCTTAATAGGAGGCCCACTGATTCAGTGTTTTCCTATTAATAGGGCAGAAGGATCTTATCATTTCAAATAGGAAGTTTTAAATTTTCAATTCTGAATTATTCTTTTCCTCTCTCTTTCCCATGATAACACATTAGAATCTCTGAGAAACTCTTCCCCCCTCTGATTCTTGAAATCTTGAAGTGCATCCAAATTTTACTAACTTTTCATACTCATAGATATTTGAAGATACATTTTCATTTCATTGACTAGAAGGCAAAAGAAAATACTATATCAACACGTAAATGCTCAAGAATGAAAACATCTCACTTTTCAATTAGGGACTAACCCTGAGAGTAAAAAAATCATGCTTCCCCCCACCCCCGAATTTAAATCTGAATCTTAAGAGCTCAGCTATAATCTTATTAAAGTTTATCATTCCCTAACTCCACAGATTTTGAAACTGACTTACTGTTCATTCTTGACCTAGTAACTTTACCAGTGAACAAATCAGTCATAGTAAAGCAAAAGCAATAAGAAAGCAAGTAGATAAAACATCATAAGTCATAGTCATAATAAATAAGTCACATAGGAAATAATTTTTCCTTTGGTATATTAATTTGGTGTTGAAAATGTCTTGGAACACTTCTCACATCAAAACTGGTACATTCTGATTACGTTTAATAGTGAGAATTAAAGTTCCTTTCAGAATAGAAAATATTTGCGATTCCAGTGATACACTGATTGAAATACCTAGACAGAAAAGTCTATTTAGAGAGAGAGAGAGAGAGAGGCATTCAGGTAACTGGCACTTCTCAACCACTTAACAGCAAAATGTTCTGAAAATTTTCATTCATTTAAACTGAATGCTCTCAAATAATCCTCATTTATTCTAAGACATTATGCTCCCTAAAAGGGTTACCATTCCCTAATTTAAAACTGAATATTGATTTTTTCCTCCCAATCAATGATTCAAGAGGATACTGAAATATTTCAAGCTAGGATCGTCTTTAACAATGATTTCTCAGTTCTTTTTCCCTCAAGTACTTTTCATATATTTACACTCCAAAACTCAAGAAGCTGACTTGCTGTTGCCTAGGACTAGTTTCAATTGTTCAAAAAAGATTATCATAGTAACAACTGCTCTAAAGAATGTTTACTCCTAAGAGTAAAATACCAAATTCAAATTCTTATTTAATATCTAAAAGACTTTTTTTGAATGATTTGAATGATCCGGTGAGACACTTTTAACTCACCCACAGAAGCATAAACCCATATTAATAACTTCAAGAACAAAAAATATTTTTTAAACACTTGGAAAAGTGATGAACTCTACAAGGAGTTAGTTAAAGTCAAAATTCTTAAAACATTTTCTGAAAGTTCTGCAAATTAAGCTGTTGGCACTTTCTATCAGGTGTTATCAGCTCATGGTAGCTCTTCAGCTGTTGGTTAGGACTGTGCCTCAAAATAGTCAATTCCCATTCTACTACAGGAACCTAAGTTCCTGAGCAGATGCAACTTCTTGGCAAGAGGAGGTAAAGTTGTAACTTGTAAACTGGTATGGAGAGTAGTATGGCAGGTCAAGTCAGAGGAAAGCAATGTTCTTATTTCAATATGACCAACAGTTCCTATTAGCATATGTAATTTAGATAACAGTATACTGATAACATTATCTTTTGGTTTAATATAGTAACAGAACTATTAGTCACCTGTTCTTTCAAATTAAAAAATGTATTTCAAACTCTAAAAAACTCTGAATTTAGGACTAAATTTTGCCAACTCAAAATATAGTTAAGCCTCAGTTTTGCTATGAAAAGTCAATTTAAAAAAATAGCAGTTATGTTAGCATGACATAAAAATTAATTGATGTTTTAGTACATTTTAAGAAAAAAAGAATACGGAAAGTTACTTTTTCCCATATGAATTCAAAATGCCAAGTTAAATTTCTGGGATTTTCATGTTGGAAGTTAAACATCAATAATGCTTCATTCCTTTTTTTTTTTTATCAGTATCATTACACACGGAATTCAGAACTCTATCTAGTAACCCAACAGCAGAGTGTTGATAAGCATATGTAACATTTTTATAAAGTAGACACTTTAACACAGATACTGACCTTCATGTCAATTAGATTCTCCTTTTACCAGACTACTTATACTCTTCAGAGAAAATACTGTAGTTTATGGTACATTAAAAAAAAAATTGAATTGGCTAGCATTGTTTCTTCTCCAGTTCTATGTTTATAATCTAAACATCAAAGAAGCTGAAGTCATTTCAAATAATGATCAAATATTTAACACAAAGAGTAAATTCTTATTTTAAAGTATATCAACTAATTGAACACACAGGCTATAACAGGATCTAGTTCTGCAAGTGATCTTAGCCCAAATATTCTTTTTTCAAAGACCAACAAGTTTTTGCTTAAGTAACTTGTCTGGTAAACTGCTTCCCTTGTTCTTTACCTATACCGGATAGTCTATTTTCTAGATGGAATATTGTTATTTCTGATAAGCAAATTAAAATATGGAAAAAAAAACACAAAAACATTTAAGACTAATGTTTTAGAAAACAAAATCTTTAAGCAAGGAAATGGTCTACAAAATCCAATCAGACTGTATGATTAAGTCACATAAACATTATTCTGAACAGCAAACTTTACTAATACTAAAGGGTATGATGCCAATCACTTTGTATACTCGAGTTTATTCAATGTTACAATTAATTTATCCACAACATATATTCCCAACTACTCCAGGGTTCCTTTAAAATAAACATGATTCTCTCTTTTGCTTCTGACATTAAAACAAAATCCTTCATTTTTCATTAACTCTCATGACATTAAATGACTATAGCTCACAGGCATTTTATTTGTGAAGTGTTTTCAAGTTATACTGAGAAATTTTCACTAGAAAACAAAGCAAAAGACGGTATAAAAAGGTCGTAATTGGTCAAAGGCTTGTCTTTTCGGGTTACTCCATTCAAACTCGAAATATATCTACCCAGTAGAAACTTTAGCACATAAACTTAAGTCGCACGATTCTACAGGAGCCTCTACTTCTATAAAAAAACTGAGCTATTTTTTCCAATCGTCCTTCCCTTTGATCTAAGAAGAGACTTAAATTAAACATATTTCCCCCCAAATCTCCACCAAACATTAAATGCATTAACCAGTAGAGAATAAACAGCGGTTAGGAAAGTTGAGAAGGAGAAACAAGACAACTAACTATAGTACTCTACGGCGAAGGGTCCAAAGCAGGTATGTCCCTGTCGAGTTTTCCCCCCTTTTTCTATTTGGTCTTTCCCAATTGTGATGTTGCCTTAAAGGGATGAGTGCCTTAAAGGGAGGGGGGAGGAGGCCAGAGGAGCCCTCGGCCCTTGGCTGCCCCCGCCCTCTGGGCACAGCCGGCTCCTCTCCCTAGATTCCTGCTTCCCAAGCTCTACAAACTGTTGCTCTTCCTCCGAAGTTGGCACTGGGGTCGGGGGCGGGCCATTTCCCCGGAGATCCCGCTCCTCCCGAGGATCACCCCCCACCCCCCACCGCACGGCCAGGCCAAGCCCCGGGGGTGGGGGTGGCTCTCAAGCCTGCCTGCAGCGCCGGTGCCTCCAGACCCCACCGAGGCCGGAGCGGGCCGCGGAAGGCTGCATCGAGGGGCGGGGTGTTTTTAATTAAATCTGCTCCCCCACCCCCAGCGCGCGCCGAGGCTTGTCCCGGGGAGCCCGGCTAGGAGGCCGGGCCCGATCCCGCGGGCACTGGGCCCGGTCGCGGCTCGGTTCTCGCTCCCTCCCGCAGCGGGCCCGGACGCTCGGCGCCCCGAAGGTGGAGGAAGAATTGGAGGGGGGGGGGGGGGAAGAGTTGGTAGAGTATCTCACCTCAAGCTCCTCTGGGAGCGGGGACGGGCTGGGTGGCCGAGGGAGGAGGGGAGAGGGTTAGGGGGAGGGGGAACGGGGAGAAGGGGGGACACCCCTCGCGCGGTATGAGGGGGAGCCTCTCTCGCCGCCCCTGCTTCTACCGCCTCCTCCGCCGTCGCTGTTGCCTCCTCCTCCTCCGCCGCCGCGGCAGTCGCTTGCCTGCCGCCTCCGCCTCCTCTCCGTTTCACTCAAACAAACAAGATGGCGGCAGCTATGGCCGCGGCTCTTCCTGCCGCCCAAACCCTCCGTTCAAATCGGCAGGATGTTTACGGTCAAAATGTTCCCAGGGCGCCTGCGCCGCCAGCCGAAGCCTACGAAGGCAACTGCGCAGCCGCGGGCTCTCTTTCCTCTTAGTCCGGATTCTGTCCCTTCCCTTCTCGATTGACGGAACAGACGGGCTGAGCATGCGCCAGCAGGCCTCGCAGTTAAACTAGCGCTCGGGTGACCCGGCGCATGCGCTGCGATTGCAGACGTGGAGCATGAATGTGTTTCGACATTATTTAATTTATCCGTGGTGTTTTTTTTTCCCCCTTTAAAGAGAAGGGGGCCGTTGCGGGGTGGAAGTCAACACGTAGTTGTCAAACTGAGTCATCATTTAGTTGTGAGACAGTAGAATTAATTTTTCCCCTGTCGCTAATTCCAAAATATAACAGATTCAGTTGTTAGTATATTCAAATAAACTTAAATTTAGACAAGCTAATAGAAGTTATACTCCCCCCAAAATTTTATCTCCCGAGACGCATTTCCAAGTTAAATTTTATTCCAAGTTATTTGTCTAATGCTGTCTTCCCACTAATAGAATTGCCTATGTCTTAAATTAAATTATTGTAAGAGAGAAGTTAAACGTAGCCTGGGAGAAATTTGGGGCAAGGAGAGTATTTTCCTGGAAATCATACGAGATTTTGAACCGCTAAAAAGATTTAAGAGGAGCAGGTGTGTTTTCTGAAAGAGCTATCTATTCAAAAGTAGAAGAAGCTGCCGGCTGTAATGGGCTCTCCCTATCACAGGTGTACAAAGTAGGGAAGGGGATGTTATTGTCAAGTATGTTATAAAGAGCACATGTGCGTAAAGCATGGGTTGGACTAGAATTCCAAATTCTCAACCAAGGCCAGGTTGATAAGACAGGTTATAAAATATAAATATAAAATGACAAAAATGACATTGCTCCATTTTATCCCATTTTCAGTTCACCACTTTTTCTAGGATTTACACGTATATTTGGTAAAAAACTCCCACACATCAGCTCAGCTAATTCTCACACCCATTATCCAACTTTGTTCTCTTGATTCTGTGTACACTGGGCAGCCAGGTTAATTTTTGTTTACATGGCACCTTTAAACCAGAAAAGGAGTACTTTGGGAAATTTCTGGTCACTAGAAAGTCATATCACTATAGTAAATTAATAAACCGGCACTCTGGTTTACAAGTCAATCTTTTAAAAGTTTGCTTGGTAGGAATGATAACTGATTATCACGTATAGTAAAGAAAGTCCTAGCTAGAGCTAGAACTAGAGCATCAGTGTTCAAAACTAGTCTCTGATATTATCTGTAGGATCCCTGGGTGAAATTTCTTAACTTCTTTAAATTGAGAGTTTTGTCATTGTGGAGAGCAATTTGAAACTATCCCTAAAGGATTATCAAATTCTGCATATCCTTTTGATAAGATTAGGGTTTAGGGGAACAAATGATGAGATTAGGGTTCTTGGTGGTCAGGGAGTTAAATGATGAGGTTAGTGGCAGGTTTGGGGTTCAGGGAACCAAATGAAGAGGTTTGGCTCCCCTAAATCCCTTTAGGATTCAGCGCAAGGTAGGGAGTTGTGGGGACCCCCTTATGAACCCGAAAAGCTGGACTGGTAAAAAGAAGTTTATTATTGGCATTGAGAAGTCAGCCTTTGCTATGCATGAATAGAAAGGCTGAATTCCTTAATGGCAAGATCTGACAGAGAAGTAAAGTTTCTAATAGAGAAATCGTGACAGAGAGGGATTTGTTAGGGAAATAGGTAAGAAAGTCATATTAAGGAAATAGGTGAGAAAAATAAAAAAAGGATAATGCTGAAAGAGAATATCATTTTAGCTAGCAGGAGATTCTTTGGTATGGCATGACATATTAGGTTCTCTGCAAGGACTGAGCCCCAAGTAGCCATTTTTAAGAGGAATCTGAGACAGAAGTTTCAATCGAATGAGATTCCCTCAATGCTGTCACTGTCCCTAGGTCTAGATGAGACCACTTACTGGGAGTAATTTTGAGCCAACAATAGGGGTCAGAAGAAATCTAGATGTCCAGGCTAAATGAGATTACTTCAACTAGTCCCCCCAAGATAAATCACTTTATCTTGGTTCCTTGGGGCAGGTCTCACAGAGGCAGGGTTCAAAGAGAATTTCTCCTTCAAGGAGCTTCTCAAGTGCTCTACTTCACGGCTCATTCCCAAAGTCAGAGAGAGAGAAAAAGTTTCAGGGCTCCTCTCATTACTTTGATCTAGCAATATCATCACCATAAAGTCTGTATCCCAAAGATATTATTTTATTTTATTTTTATTTTCCCCAATTACATGTAAAAGCATTTTTTTGGATTATACATATACATTCATTTTTTTCCATATTTCCTTATTGTTCATGATGGGAGAAAAAAATCAGAACAAAAGGGAAAAAAACCACAAGGGGAAAAAAAGTGAACATCACACAGGTTGGTTTACATTCAGAGTCCATAGTTCCTTCTCTGGATGCAGATGGCATTTTCTATCCAAAGTTTATGGGGATTTCCTTAGATCACTGAACCACCGAGAAGAACCAAATCATAATTGACCATTGCACAATCTTGCTGTTACTGTGTACGCATTTCTGGCTCTTCTCGTTTCAGCATCAATTCATATAAATCTTTCCAAATCTTTCTAAAATCATCTTGTTCACCATTTTTTATAGGATAATATTCCATTACTTTCATAAACCATAACTTGTTCAGCCATTCTCCAATTGATAGGCATTCACTCAGTTTCCAATTCTTTGCTACCGCAAAAAATTTTTTTCAAACATTTTTGTACATGTGGCTTGTTTTCCCTTTTTTATGATGTCTTTGGGATACAGACCCAGTAGAGACACTGCTGGATTAAAGAGTATGCAGTTTGATAGCTCTTTGGGCATAGTTCCAAATTGCTTTCCAGAATAGTTGGATAAATTCACAACTCCACCAACAGTGTATTAATGTCTCAGTTTTTTCCACCTCCCCTTCAACATTTATCATTGTCTTTTCCTGTCATTTTAGCTAATCTGAAAGGTGTGAGATGGTATCTCAGAGTTGTATTAATTTGCATTTCTCTAAATGGTGATTTAGAGCAATTTTCCATATGACTATATAGATGGCTTTAATTTCTTTATTTGAAACTTATATGTTCATATCCTTTGACTATTTGTCAATTGGGGAATGACTTGTATTCTTATAAATTTGACATGGTTCTTTATATAGTTTAAAAATGAGGTCTTTATCACAAAAACTGGCAGTAAAAATTTTTTCCCAGCTTTGTGCTTCCCTTCTAACTTTGGCTGTGTTGGTTTTGTTTGTACAAAAACTTTTTAATATAATCAAAGTTGTCCATTTGCCTTTCATAATGTTCTCTTGTTCTTCTCCGGCCATAAATTTCTCCCTTCTCCAAAGATTTAATAGGTAAACTTTCCTTAGCTTTCATTATTTGCTTATAGTATCACCCTTTATGCTCAAGTCATGTACCCATTTTGACCTTATTTTAATATGGGTTGTGAGATGTCGGTCTATGCCTAGTTTCTGATACTGTTTTTCAGTTATCCTAGCTATTTTTGAAATTATCCCAGAAGCTGGAGTTTTGAGGTTTATCAAATACTAGATTACTGTAGTCATAGAATATTGTATCATGTGTATCTAACCTATTTCCACTGATCCACCACTCTATCTCTTAGCTTCTTAGCCAGTATCATGTTTATGACGACTTCTGCTTAATAATAGAGTTTTAGGGCTGATATTTTTAGGCCACTGTTCTTTATATTTTTTTCCCATTCTCTTGATATTCTTTATCTTTTGTTCTTCCAGATGAATTTTGTTATTTTTTTCTAGCTTTATAAAATAATTTTTTGGTAGTTTGATATGGCATTGAACAAGTAGACCAATTTAGGTAGAATTGTCATTTTTATTAAATTAATTTGGCCTAGCCATGAGCGACTGATATTTTTCCAATTGTTTAAATCTGACTTTATTTGTGTGAAAACTCTTTTGTAATTGTGATTATGTAGTTCTTGAGTTTGTTTTAGCAGGTAGACACCCAAATGCTTTATTTTGTCTACAGTTATTTTAAATGGAATTTCTCTTTTTATCTCTTGCTGCTGGGCTGTTTTAGTAACATAGAGAAATGCTGATGATTTGTACGGGTATTTTTCATGTCCTGCAACTTTGCTAAAGCTATTTTTTTCAAGTAGGATTTTGGATGATTTTCTAGGATTCTCTAAGTATACCATCATATCATCTACAAAGAGTGATTGTTTTATCTCCTCGTTGCCTAGTTTTATCTCCTCATTGACTATTCTAATTCCTTTAATTCCTTTTTCTTTTCTTATTGTTAAAATCAACATTTCTAGTACAATGTTGAATGCTAGTGGTAAAAATGGATATCCTTATTTCACCCCTGATCTTACTGGGAGTGTGTCTAATTTCTCCCCATTACAAATAATGCTTGCCTATGGTTTTAGATGGATGTTGCTCATCATTTTAAGGAGAACTCCATTTATTCCTATGCTCCCTAGTGTTCTTAATAGGAATGTATTTTGTCAAAACTCTTCCTGAATCTATTAAGATTATCATATATTATAACATTATAACATATTATATATGTTAGTTTTGTTATTGATATGGTCAATTATGGCAATAGTTTTCCAGATATTAAATCAGTTCTGCATTCCTGATATAAATCTCACTTGTTCATAGTGTATTATCTTGCTTATAAGCTGTTCTAATCTTGTTGCTAATATTTTATTTAAAGTTTTGCATTGATATTCATTAGGGAGATTGGTCTTTCTCTCAGCTCTTCCTTGTTTAGATATCAGTACCATATTTGTGTCATAGAAGGAATTCGATAGGACTCTTTCTTTACCAATTTTTCCATATAGTTTATCTTACATTGGAATTGTTCTTTAAATGTTTGGTAGAATTCACTTGTAAATTGATTCTTTCTTGCATGCCTTTCTTTTATTTACTCATTTTTTTGGTCATATCTTTGGTCTATTTCTCTTATGTGCCTTTTAATATGTTTTATGAGCACTTTCAAGAAGCCTCTTTGGGCTTGAGACCAATTCATATCACTCTTTGAGATATCCCCTGTGGGCATTTGGTCCTTATCTGAATTGCTGTTTTGGTCTTCCCTATCACCACAGTAGTTTTCTTTGATTAAGGTTCTTTTCTGTTTCTTGTTAATTTTCTTTCTTTTTTCTTATTTTGTCACTTTTAAACTTGAGCTCTACTCTTGGAGTAAAGGGGTTTCTGTCTCAATCTGTTTATGCCTCTCTGAGCCTTGGCTTTGACCACAGGAGCCCCTTGTATTTGGTGTCTTGCTCACAACAAGGGTTAACTCTACCTACCCTCCCCAGGAAACGGTCTAGTTTCCTGGGCTGGCAATTTGCTTTCTAAGCTCCAGCTTAGTCCCAACTGGAGGCTGTTCCACTGGTCTGCCCTGCTACTAAGGCTGGACAGAAGGTCTCAGTTACTGATATACTGTAACTGTATACCCTCTCATACAATGATACCCTCTCATTGACTTTTCTGGACACTGTCTGAGCTGGATTGAACACCTCTTTCACCTCAGTTTGACTGACCTTTCTTGAAGTCCTTACAATATATTTTGAGCTAGAAAGTGGTTTCATTCCATCATACCCTATATGGAGACTTGATTTTATGTGGTTTTTGAGGGAAACTGGGAAAATTCAAGCAGCTTCTTGTCTTCACTCTGCCATCTTGGGTCCATTCTTTCATCCTGGCTCCACCCCCGCCAAAAGAGATTTTTTTTTTTTATAAAGGGAAAATAATCTAATCATAGATTTGTAGATATATTTATAGATATATAAATATAGTATATATAGGAACTCTTTTTGTATTGGCTAAGAACTGAAAATTGAGCAGATGGCCATCAACTGGGGCAAATGCATGAACAAATTGTGGTATGTGATTGTAATGGAATATTATTATGCTATAAGAAATGAGTGGAAGGATTTCAGGAAAACCTGAAAAGCTTTACCTGAACTGAATTCAGGATGAACTGAGCAGAACCAGGAGAAAATTGCAGTATTGTACAAAGAATGACTTAGTTGTTCTCAGTGATACAACATTGTATTATACATGCCATGAGAAAAGGCATTTCTTTTGAGAAAGAACTCTGGAAAGTTTCAACTGGGAGATGGCATTTGAATTAATATTTTAATGAGGGAAGGGAGGGAATTCAACAGAAAAATGGGAAAAGAATCTATTCTAAGTATGAGGGATAATAAAAACAAAAGCAAGAGGATGGGACAGCATAAAAATGGATGGAGAAGAGTGTTAGGATTCTTACAAGGTGCTAAGTCAGTGGAATTGATAGAGACAATAATTATCTAATTTAGCATGGTTCAGTATGATTGATTTAATCCTACAAGGAGATATTATGGGCCAGAACTTGAAACAAGGTACTAAGTAGAATTGAGGAGACAATGGTTAAATCAAGTTTAGCATTGATTTAATCCTACAACAAATAATGGTTTCCTAGTGATACAATGAGTGGTGTGTACTCAGTGTGGGGCATATAAGGGAGAAGCTCTTGGAGCCAGCAGGAGAACTAAGGAAGACAGAGAAATGGTGGCAGACTGTCCTGTGGAGAACACAGAAACCAAGATCCAGAAGGCCTCTAAAAAAGCTAACCAGGCTGCAGGAAAGGAGATAAGACTTGAAAAGAGACAAAAAAGGATTTGGACTTTAATACTTGGCTGCATTTGAGGTGATTACTGAACTGAAACAAAGGCTGCTCCCAGAAGCCCCCCAAGAACCTGCTCCCAGAGAACATTATATTTTAGAGAAGAATATTACAGAAGCAGGGTGGTACAGTGAATAGAGTGCTAGATCTGGAGGCAGGAAATCTTGTCTTTTAACATTTATTATTATGCAACAAACTAGGGACAGCATATCTGAAATCTGAGGATCTGAGATGTCTGGAAATTTTGGTTCGAGTCAGATAGTAGGGATGTTTCTAAAATCAGATAATTTCTTTAAGGTTTTTGTGAAACAAAAATACAAAATGGCAAGCACTGGAATTACTTTATTTGGTTAGTTATTTATCACCAAAGTCTAAGGAGTATATCTTATTTTAGGATTAATTTATATTTGTTAAGGGCCAGAACTCTGAACTTGAAACAAAGGATTCTTACAAGGTACTAAGTCAGTGGAATTGATAGAGACAGTAGTTATCTAATTTAGCATGGTTCATTATGATTGATTTAATCCTACAAGGAGATGTTATGGGCCAGAACTTGAACCAAGGAACTAAGTGGAATTGAGGAGACAGTGGTTAAATCTAGTTTAGCATTGATTTAATCCTACAACAAATAATGGTTTCCTAGTGATATAATGATTGGTTTGTACTCAGTGTGGGGCATATAAGCTAAAAGCTTCAATCAGAGAGATTCAGAGACAAGCAGACAGAAGGCTGGAGGCTGAAGGCTGGAGCACAAACCCTTGGACTCAGACAGATTCATCCCATCTCACACCACCTTGGTGTCAGGCTCTTTGCTTCTCCACTGAAACTAAGACTCTGGAAGGCCCCCAGAAAGCTAGCCAAGCCCTAAGTGAAGGAGTTGAGATTTTGAAGGAGATAATAAAGGATTTGGACTTTAACGCCTGGCTGCACTTGTGGTGATTACTGAACTGAAACGAAGGCTGCTCCTAGAGACCCCAAGAAAACCTCAACAAGAGAATATTATATTTTAGAGAGAACATTACAGTATTTGCACCAAGTCTGCATTTCATCTTTGCACAATTTAGCAATGTGCTATGATTTCATCAGTGTGATTAGTCTATGAAACAGAGCAGAGCCAAACCTATGTCATGACTTTGAGAGTACCAGTGGAACTAGACTATTTCTATGTTATCCTTTATATGATAGACTTCCCTTTTCCTGATCATTTTCATAATGATATCTCTTATATTACTTCTTGATCATAAGTCATGGTTAGGCATTCTCTAGACAGCATCCAATAAGATGGTAAAATGAATGATGAAATTCAAATTCCTTTTGCCTCTTCAAAACAATTGAAGAATAACAATAAGTAAAGTGAATGAATAGAAAGAAATATTACTAGCCCTCTCCTGTGCTAGGACAATAGCACCCTAATGGTCTTCCTGCCTTATGTCTCTCCCCATGCAATGTGTCCCCTACAGAGTTCCCAAAACAGTTTTCCCTAAGTGGTATAATTTTATGTCACTCTCTAATAAAATAAATTCCAGGAGCTTCCTGTTTACTCTAGAATTAAATATAAATTCTTCTATTTGACTCAACAATTTGGTTCCAACTTACCTTCTATGCCTTATTATACATTAATGAATAAAGATTAAGTGCCTACTATTATGCCAGGTATTGTCTTTTCCATACTTAGTATACATTGTCTAAACTGGCTTTCTTATTATTTGTAATGCACAACATTCCACCTTCC
The DNA here is from genome assembly GCF_902635505.1 of Sarcophilus harrisii. NCBI lineage: Eukaryota > Metazoa > Chordata > Mammalia > Dasyuromorphia > Dasyuridae > Sarcophilus > Sarcophilus harrisii. The sequence continues at coordinate 602,585,730 of NC_045426.1, forward strand.
AACTTCTTTTGTATAAGGGCTTTCACCCTATTAGGGAATGAATCGCCTTCTCAACCTTGTCTTTTAGAATGTTTAGTCTTCTTCCTAGTTCAGTTCAAACATCAATTTCTATACAAAGCCTTTCTTGATTCCTTTTCCTGTGAGGGCCTTCTCTCCAAAATAATCTTGTAATCTTAATATTTTTTATCTCTTCTGTGTATGTTTGTACTGTTTCCTTGAGCAATCTCCTTAAAAGCAGAGGTTTTTATTTAATCAATGCTTGCTGCCTGATTAAACTGGCAAAATCTCATTTTACAGATGAGGAAATTGAAGTAAAAAATGGTTAAGTTGTTTTGTCCAAGATTACATAGGTAGCAAATTAGAGTTGGATGTTGAACCTGATTTCTCCGATTCCAGGTAATAAAAGCAATGACAATTTATGTTTATATAATATTTTGAGATTTAAGAATTGTCAGAAATGGAATTTAAATCTGTAAGGGACCTTAGAGATTATCTAATCCACCTATGCCTTGTAGATAAGGAAACTGAGGCTCAGGATGGGTAACTGATTTACTCAAAGTCTGAGGTATCATCATGAAGAAGGGACCCCGAAACTCTAAAACTCCTTGAAGGAGAAAATCTTATATTCTGCCTCAGTGAGGGACCCCGCCTGAGGGAAACAAGATAAACAGCTTCATTCTGTTTTCTAGGTGGGATTGGTTCAGTCCTAAGCTAAAGAATTCCAACCCCATTCAATTAAAGATCTTTTATTCAATTCAACTCCAGTTTCATTGGGAGGGAGAGCAGACCTCGTTTGCAGCCAAAGACTTCTTTATAAAAATGGCAATTAAAAAGTAATTTCTTTGCAAAGATTCTAAACATGCCATGCTATGCCATGCCATCCCAAGGAAGCCTCTGCCCACTGGATAATATTCTTTTCCAGTGCTACCCTCTCTTTATCCTCACCTATTTCCTTAATGAGACTTTATGCCTCTCTGTCAGGATTTCTAACCTTACTTCCCAATCCCTATAATAAACTTCTTTTATCAACCTAGGTTTTCAGGTTTGTAAATTCCTTTACAGAGAATCCCTGTGCCCCTAGAAGGGGGTTCCCCAAAACTCCCTACACTTGCACCAAATCCCAAGGGGTTGCAGGGGAGCCAGACCTCTCCATTTGGTTCCTTGAACCCCGAATCTGCCACTAGACCTTATCATTTAACTCCCTGACCACCAGAAACCCTAATCTCCTTTTGGTTCCCTAAATCTAGACTTCATAATTTGGTTCCTTACAAAAGGGAACCCCAAAACAAACCTCATCAATCAGCTAGAAACTGAAGCACAGGCTTTTTGACTCCAAACCCAATGCATTATTAGTTCATGTTCACACTTTTTTTTTTTTTTTTTTTTTGTATTATAAAAATCTTTCTACCTTTCTTAGGGAGAGTAGCTAGATGGCATGGTAGAGTGAGCACTGAATCCTTTGTCAGGGAGGTAAAAGTTCAAATCCAATCAGACATCATCTAGGTATGTGATCCTGGGGGAGTCACTTAACCCTATTTGCTGCCACAAGTGAGCTGGAGAAAGAAATGGCAAACTATTCCATTATTTTTTCCAAGAAAAGCCCAAATGGAATCTTCCAGAAAAGTTGGACATCCCTAAAACAACTGAATTTATCTTGCAAACAATAATAATTTTCCTGAATATGAGAATTATGTCTGATTCACCTTTATCTTCCAGAGCATAGCATGATATTTTATACACAGTACCTACTTAATGTTTCAATGCTCATAATTTATCTCTTGGCAAATGCATCTTTTCATTCAAATATTCTCCTGGGAGCTTTGAATAAAAACCTGACTTATGTTGACATCTAATAGAATTTGTAGAATGAGTGGCATATATGAGAAGGATCATATCTCTTACTGGAGTTCCAACAAACCAAGTAATTTCCTTTACTCATTTATCGTGATGATAAACTTTGGTACTCCAATTTCATTTCCTAAACATCAGAATTGTATTTCATTTTGAAAATGCAATCAATCACTTGAACCCCACAAATTTTATGGTCCAGCCAAATAGGTCTATTAACTGTTTTCTGAAATTGCCATTCCATTTCCTGCCTCCTTAACTTTGCGTCAGTGAGACTACACTCTGCTTGCCTACACATTTTATACTTTTTAGCTTCCTTCAAGGCTTTAACTCAAATTAGCTCCACTTCATATGAGAAATTTTTCCTTGACCACTTTAACTACTAGGCCTGGGTGATTCTGCTAGAGCAGAAATATTGCATGAAATTTGTCCATGAACATAAGAGCATCAAAGGAATGAAGAATGTCTGATACCCAGATTTCAGTATACATCTGAATGTGTATCTTGCAGAATTTATCCAACAGTGTGCATATGTGGGACAGACAATATAGAGAGACAATGAGTTGAGTCCAGAGGAAAAAGGAAAAAGGAAGAAGAAAGCAGGCTGACTTGCTTTTGGAAAATCGTAAAGCCCTTTTACTGTGCACAAACTTTGTAGGACAACAAAAGCCTGTCTTTTCAATACAAACACTTTAATAGTATTTTGGTATTTACAGAAAAACCTGGGACAACACTGACACAAAAGCACTAAAGAGAAACATCACACAGAGGGCAATGAAAAAGCATGTTGTGGGTATTGAGCATGTGGCAATATATAGCTAATTAAGATTCTGAAGAAGAACAAAAGTAAAGTATGGCATTAAGGAACTGGAAGACTAAGAATGACCAAGTCAAATGGCAAGGAAAAGGATGATGAGTGCACAGAGTCCTTCACTGTCAAGGAAACAATGAGAAAGGCCTTTAGCCTATGGAGTTGATCCATTGGAGTGAACTTTTAAGAGCATAGGTATGAAAATCTCCTTGGGATGGGCAGACCTGGGGGATTTGTGATCAGCAACATTGCAGAGAATATCTGAAGTGATATCACAGATCTATTGGAAAATTTCCTATTTGCCTATGGTTTGGGGTCATTTTGGATAATAATTAATAGGTATTTGTATTCTGTACTTCAATATTCATTTAATGCTTCAAGGTCCTGAATGTCATTGGTGGAAGTACTCCTCTACATAAATATAGGGTACTCCCTGAACATATAACCCACTCTATATAGCAGGGCCTTTTCACCTGAGAAATTTTTACCCAATTCCTGGTATATAAATATATCAACAAATCAATCATTTATTGATAAGAAATCATAATTTCATGACCCCCATATGGAGTTACATGGCCCCATGTGGCATCATGATCCACAGTTTAAGAAGTTTTGCTCCACACTGTAAAAATTCTATTATTACTGTAGTGCAAAAACAAAAAATCCTTACATTGTATCCTACCTGCTGATGAACCTTATTGTATTTGGAGGGGTTGGTCCCCAAGTGATGGACTTGTATCTTTAAGCTAAAACTAAAAGTCTTTCTGCCTTGTTAGGACTTTTCAGTGGTTAGCATAACCACTGGCAACTCAGTATCACTTCCATATTGCAACAAGACACCTAAATCCTTGAGCAGGATTTTCTCAATATTATGGGACAAAATCCTGTGCTTCCTATTTTATTTTGGCCTTTAGTAATGAGTTTTCTGTAAAATCATGTTGATTCTACCTAAGGTACATATTTTGTATACATAAACTTTTTTCCACTTTTATTAAAAGCTAATTGTATTTATATAATTTATTTAATACTACGTGCTAAGCACTGGGGATACAAAGAAAGGCATAAAACAATACTTGTCCTCAAGGAAATGAATTAGCAAAACAATACATAAAAAAGAGCCAATTGGGAAATAATATGAAGAAATGTTTCTGAATTGACTTCATTTTCCAGAACCAATTTCTGAAAATGATGAAATCCAAGAAGAATCCCAGCTACCCCCTTGCCTGATTACTTGTAACTTCATGGATAAGGATATTTCTAGGCCCCAAAGACCCCTTAGCATCTGAAATCATCAATTAGGTACTTCTGATCTGTTATGGGCCAGAACTCTGTACTTAAAACAAAGAACCCAAAGTATAGCTCTGGAAGAAGAGGTGGTAGGTAGATAATACCTTGCTTCCTGATAAGGGATCTGCTAAAGCTAGCTCTAACCAGCTCACAAGAGTCCAGTGGAAACTGACAAACGCTATATATAAATCAGGCCTTGATCTAATGTTTTGTTGATTGTCTAGAGTTAATTGTGGAGAGAAAATGTTAAGAATGTAGATAAAACTTTTTTTCTTATTTTTAAGTTTATTTTTCCAAATACATGCAAAGATAGTAAACATTTATCTTTGCAAAAAACCTTGTGTTTCAAATTTTTCTTCTTTCCTTCCCTCTCTCCCCCTTCCCCTAGATAGCAAGCAATTCAATATAGGTTAAACATGCAATTCTTCTAAATATATTTTCATATTCATTATGCTGCACAAGAAAAATAATATCAAAAGAAAAAAAAAAAACAAGCAGCTATAACAAAAAAGGTGAAAATGGTATGCTTTCATCCACATTCAGTCTCCATAGTTCTTTCTCTGGATGTGGAGGGTTCTTTCCATCACAAATCTATCAGAATTGCCTTGAATCACCTCATTGATGAAAAGAATCAAGTCTATCACAGTTGATCATTACATAATCTTACTGTTACTGTGCACTATGTTGTCTTGGTTCTGCTCACTTCACTTAGTATCATTTTGATGAGGTCCAAACCTAAGCTTAGAGAAGAAGAAAAAGGAAAAGACAGAGTGAGAGGAATCCATGTGACAAGAATTCATATACCCCCCTCCCAGTTATCTTTTCAGAAATCAGCCTTTTCATTCTTTCTTATAGAATAATAATATTCATTACATTCCTATACCATAACTTATTCAGCCATTCCCCAACTGATGGGCTTCCACTCAATTTCTAGTTCCTTGCCATTACAAAATAGCTGCTACTAATATTTCTGTACATGTGGGTCCTTTTCCCTCTTTTATGATCCTTTGGGATACAGACCCTGTAGAGACATTGATGGATCAAAGAATATACATGTTTTTATAGCCCTTTGGGCATAGTTTCAAATTGCTTTCCAGAATGGTTGGATCCATTCACAACTCCACTAATAATATATTAGTGTCCCAGTTTTCATTTCCCCTCCAACATTGATCATCTTTTCCTGTCAGCAGAGTTTTAAAAAGATGTTTTATGGGCACATTTCCTTCCCCCTCCCCATAATTCTCCATCCCCACTAATTACCATTCTGTAATACCACAAAAGGAGAGAATATTCTTTTCTGAGGGGAAGGTAGGTGGCAAAATAGATAGAATGCCAGACCTGAAGTAAGGAAGACCTGAATTCAAATCCAGCTTCAACTATGACCCTGTGCAAGCCATTTAACCTTATTTGCCTCAGTTTCTACATCTCTCTGAAATGAGTTGGAAAATGAATGGCAAACTACTCCAGTATCTGCCAAGAAAATCCCAAATGTAGGTCACAAAGAGTTGGAACTGACTGAAATGAGTGAATTAGAATTATATTCCTAACATGGTCAGAGATGTATCTTTTATACAGAAGAGGAAAAGTGGGATGTCATATTTGGAGCTCCTGAACCCCCCCCACCTTAAGTAGCCATATTTTTTTTTAATAGAACACTGATCCTAGAGTCAAGAGGATCTAAGTTCAAATCCAGCTTTAGATACTAGTTAGCTAGACAAATCTCTTAACCTCTGTTTGTCTCAGATTTCTCAACTATAAAACATAACAAATACCAATGCTTACCTGACATATAATGGGCATTATATAAATTTATTTCTTTCACCACTCCATCTTGGGCATCGATTTCCTGATATTATTTCCCATTGTAATGCTGGAAAAACTGAGGCAAGATAGAGATTAGAGAATATTTAATAATTTATTTGAAAGGAAGAGATTTACTGGGACCAAATAGATCCATGGTTTGGTCCCAGGGCTGAATGAGACTATCATCTCTAAGAATCCAGCAAACAACGTGAGTTCTCAATGACATATATACACATGTCTCAGACACAGAGGGAAGACTGAGACAGGGACAGAGTCAGGGTGCTGAGACAGGGTGGGGTGAGCCTCCAGAGAGGGGGATGACATAATAGGAGGAGGCATCTTGATAAGACGGTATCTGATATTCTTGAGGTAAAGTCTAGTTTTGGGGATTCCCTTTCAGGGAACCAAAAATATGATGAGGTAATTGATAAGGTCTAGATTTAGGAAACCAAAATGAAATTAGGGTTTCTGGTGGTCAGGGAATTAAATGATAAGGTCTAGTGGCAGGTTTGGGGTTCAGGGAACCAAATGGAGAGGTTTGGCTCCCTTGGGATTCGACTCAAGGGTAGGGAGTTTTAGGGAACGCCCTTCTAGTGATGCAGGGATTCTCTGTAAAGGAATTTATAAACCCGAAAACCTAGATTGATAAAATAGGTTTATTATAGGGATTGGGAAGTAAGGTTAGAAATCCTGACAGAGAGGCATAAAGTCTCATTAGGGAATAGGTGAGAATAAAGACAGGGTAGCACTGGAAAAGATTATTATTCCAGCAGGCAGAGGTTTCCTTGGCATGGCATGGCATAGGATGGTATATTTAGAACCTCTGCAAAGAGGGGATTTTAGATTGGCTCTTTTATAATAGGAGCTTTAGCTACTAGCTGAAGGGGGCTAATGGGTGGAGTCCCAAGTTGGCTCATCTACAAACTGGGTTTCAGCTTGAGCTGGAATTTGAATAGAATCAAATGAGTTTCTTTAATTCAAAAGGGTTGGAATTCTTTTGCTCAGGATTGAACCAACCCGATCTAGATGAAAGAATCAGGCAGGGTCCCTCACTGAGGCAGAGACATTTTGTCCAAGGAGTTTTAGAGTTTCGGGGTCCCTTCTTCATTCTGATAGCTTGGGATGGGGAGAGGCATTCTGATATTCCAAAACATAAAATCTTTTATCCTTATCAAATATTCTGATAAAGAGGGAGGGGAGGTTTTGCAGGTTTGAGCAGACAATTATAAACTGAAGCAGAACAATTAGGGAAACCAAGGCATAACTGGGTCAGGATAATTAGGGAAACTAAGTCAGGACAATAAAAGAGAACACCATCTGGCTGCTTTTCTGGACTTCACAATCTCTAGAAACTCTTCATTCTGCAAGATGAAATTAGTTCTGAAATTATTACTTTCTTAGATTATTTACCACTTTGGCTGCAAAACTTCATCATACCCTCAAAGTAGGTAACTCTCTCCTCCTTTCTCTGATCCTTAAGCATCTTTTAATGTGTTATCTACCCCTTTGGACTGTGAACTCCTTGAGGACAGGGACTATGTTGACTTTATATTTGCAATCCTTAGCTTAAAATTTGACACAAAATAAGTGCTTAATAAATGAAATTAGAAGGACCTCAGCACCCCCTTCCATTTTTAGTTGACTGTAACAAATCTCTTCTTGATACATTAGTCCTATATGGGCTTCCTTTCCCCCTTAGTGTAGATGATGAGTTATCAATTATCCTTTCATTTTAGAAGCCTTTGCTGCCAAATACAGGATTTCCACTAAGAGCCATCAATTACTGAGTGATCCTAATTTATCTTTCCAACAGAAAGTATCCTCTCTATCTTCACCATTATTTTGTGGGGTTTTTTGTTTGTTTGTTTGTTTGTTCGTTTGTTCTCTAAGATACATAGTGATTTTATTCCTGGAAGGAATACAAAGCATAGGCAAGAGCACTGAACCAATCAACATTATTATCATTAGGCTGCCAGTTATGTTGCCTCTGTTTGGTCTTTTCAGTCTTGCATGAAGTGAATTGTCATGGAAACCAGGGGCACCTGGGGAGTGGAAAAGAGTTTTGTCATCCTATTACACACAGTCACTGATTAGTGGCCCTTTCTCTCTGTCCAATTTCGATTGCCTCTATTATTTCTCCCTTTTCTTCTCGACTGTTATTGATGGACTATCAAATAACATTGCCTCCACCTTCATGGTGTAATGCCAAAGAAACTGAGCAAGACCAGAGGTTAGAGACAAATTCAATAGTTTATTAAATGGAGAGAGATACTGGGACCAGATGGATCTTTGTCCCAGGGCTGGACAAGACTATCTCTCAAAGAATCCAGCCTCGAGTACTGGGACAGCAAGCTTTTTTATAGGATAACAAGAACAGTGACATAATGGGGGAGGTACCCAGGTGGGGATAACCTAATGGTGGGTGAGGCCCCTAGGATGACACAATGGAGGGAGGTTACTGATATTCTAATGACATCTAAAATGGATAAACCTTTATCCTATTAAACATTAAAAAGGAATGTCTATAACCTAAAGATAAAAAACGTTCATCTCATCAACCATTTAAGAGGGAATGATTATAGCCTGGGATTTTGGGGCAGAGCAACTGAGGTAGACCTTTATCTCATCAAACATTTTGGGGAGCTGGCACTAATCTACAGGCGATAAAGCCATACAGGTAATAAGGCCACATTCCTAAGACTGCCTTAACCTTGAGTAGGCAGACATCTAGGCACCTTTTAATCACATCTTGGAGCTTCCTACATGACCAAAGACACCTGGTCAATTCATCCTTTGGCAGGAAACCAATCCTTTGTCTAGGGCCCCCATCCTGTACTGATTTTGCACGACCCTGCTTCCTTTCCTACTGCTATAAATACTTGTATTATTGCACTCATTAAAATGAGGCTTGATCAGGTATCTTGTCTTGCCTCTCTTCTGTGCCTCCCCTGTCTCTTGCTCTTGTCTCTCTTCTTCCAGGGTCCACACACTCTGACTCACAGGCCAAGGCAAAACATTAAGAGGGAAAGGTTATAACCTGAGGCAGAATAACTAAATAGGACAATTGGAGAAACTGGGTCACAACATTAAAAAGGGAACTTTGGCACAATAATGGAAGAAGACTGAGGTTATCTTATTTGGGTTTACCCGACCTCTTTCTTCCATTCTTCAAAATTTCTTCAAACCATTACCCCTTCTGTTCTTTTCTTTGGTCACAGAAGAGGAAATAATCATATTCCACACTATGAAATTCTTTTTCTGTGCCCTTGATATGATTCCTTCCTGCCTTTTCCAGGGTCTTGTTTGAACAATCATTCCTATTATTTCCACATATCTTTGTCTCTGTCTACCTACACACATCTTCTAGTGTTTCCAATCCCCAGTCGACCTTGTCTTGGTCCTTATGATGAGGACAATAAACCTCACCTAGAAGAGCATCTACATTCCCTGGGAAAGACTCTTTCCACACCTTATCTCAAGTATGCACCTTTTGGATGCAAAACCTATATTCCCTGGGAAAGATTCTCTTCCCACACCCTATCTCAAGTATGTTCCTTTTGAATGCAAAACTTAAATTGTTTTGTTTCTGTATAAAAATAAGTCCTGAGAAAATGTCTCTTTGCAATTCTTTGCCATTGCCCACTAAGTGAACATCTTGGTGTCTCTCTCTTTAACAAAGTGCCTTTTCTTATCACAGCCTTTTATGTAGCGAATTTCTCACTGGAACCCACCCTTACTTGGTGTTCAGGAGAACTAGGAGACCAACCCATATTCCCTCCAGATCTATACCTCATCACTTATGTCAATCCAATTATACTGTCATATCTTTCTCCCTATTGAAATTCTTTTAAAAAGCTTCTAGTGCTTCTAGTTCCTTATCAACCATTCTTCTGTCTTTACCTTCCACTCTTTGAATCCAGAAAAATCATTTCCATGCATAGATATTGTCATGTTATTGCTTTAGTCAAACATCTTCAGTAAATCCTGATATCTATCAAATAAAGTTCAAACTCTTCCTGGCCTTTCAGGATCTCCCAGACTCACTGCTACATTACCTTTTCAGCCTTTTTGACATCCTCCTAATATGCAATACTCCCTCCAGCCAATAGGTCCTCTTTGTCTCTTAAAAGTGCAAAATTATGGTGCTAAGACCTTCTAGAGGAAGGTAATTCAAAGATTTGAATAGTTCCAAGAGAAAAGTGGGGAATGTTATGCCAAAGTTCCCTTTTTAATGTTGTGACCCAATTTCTCCAATTGCCTGTTTAGTTATTCTTCCTTAGGTTATAACCTTTCCCTCTTAATGTTTGAGATAAAGGTTTTATAGACATTCCTTCTTAATGTTTGACAAGATAAAGGTTTATCCACTTTAGATGTCATTAGAATATCAGTAACTTCCCACCATTAGGTTATCCCCACCTAGGTACCTCCATTATGTCATTGTTCTTGTTATTCTATAAAAAGCTTGCTGTCCCGGGATTCAGGGCTAAACTCTTCGAAATGATAGTCTCATCTAGCCCTGGGATCAACATGAATCCATTGGTCCCAGTATTTCTCTCCATTTAATAAACTATTGAATTGGTCTCTAATCTCTGTCTTGTTCAGTTTTTTCAGCATTACATTTTGGAGCTCCCCAGGGAGATAATTAGAAAATGAGCAGGATTAGAGATGAGACTTTCGGATCTCTGCCTTGGGGTGGGTGGCTGTGAATCTGAATTCTTGGCCTGTAGAGGCCGAGCCCCGCTGGATTTTTTTCCAGAGCCTATGGGAAAGAGAGCAGTTTCTAGCCACAACAGCATGATGGTAGACAATTCTATTTTGGCCACAGGAGAGTAAGTTTGTCTGGGTATCTTTTGGGGTACCATCTGGTTATGTCTTAAGATTTGTTTTGTTTGGTTGGTTGTTATGCTAGCATCTGGATTTCTGGAATTATAGATTCTGGGTGTAGGGTCTTCTGGATGCAGGGGACCCTACCTGGGTGTCTTTTAAAGACACATTGTGTGAATAATCAGACGTGGTTGTCACTGTTGGGGTGTCCTTGAGATGCCATTGATTCTTTATGCGTGGCTAACTGGATGTGGTGGTTGCTATTGGGGTGTCTTTGAGAAATACGGAACTCTGGACAAGGTAAAAGACTTTTTTCTTTCCTTATCTTGTGGTGGACACTGCAGTCATCAAATGGATGATGACTGCAGTCGTTGTGGAGCTCTTGGGAGGTTTGGCACAATTCTTTAGGAATTGCTGCAGGCTCCGTCTCTAAAAAGACATATATGAGGGAGGCTGCAAAGATTTGGAAAACTAAGTTTTTACCTGTCCACAATCTAGACACTTCACTACCTCTAAAATCTTTCCTGGAGCAGATGCTTTGCTTGAGGAAACTCTTTCTGTCCAAATCCTTTTCCAGAGACAAAGGCCCTTCCTTTGCATCTCAATGCATTTCTACAAGAGGTCCTCCCCCACTCTCATGCTGTTTCTCCTCCCACTTCTTCCACTGAGTGGGGAGTGTATACATTTGAAAACGGGACTCAGTTTCCCTGCTTTGATCATTGTGTTTTAGAACAATGCCCCTCCCATCAGCCTTTAACTATAGAAGCCTCAGAATTAGGCTTTTGCATGCTCAGGGGGCTATCTATTAAGACTGGGGATTTTCAAATGCCATTTGGTTTGGCTTTAATGTTAGTGTCCTACTGAATGTTGTAATTGTGCAGTCTAAGTGTGATCAGTGTTCTGTATGGCTCGTATGTTATTAGACAGTCTAGTTGCGCTCTGTTCTGTGTGATCTTTGTCTGTATTAAATTGTTTGTAATTTGTCTGTTTTGTTCATTTAAGAGCTCTGTTAAATTTAAGAACAATGATCAAATTTGGGAATTGGTTATTTCAATACTGAACTCCAGCTGGAGAAAACATTTGATTAGGAATTTAAAGATGATTCTAAATTTGGGAAATGAATTGGTTATCTTTAAGTATAAGATCTTAAAGGAACAATAGCTGGTTAAAGAAATTCTGTTAACTTGCCTGAAAGAGGTCATGGGCCTCTAGTTTTACCTAAAGTATGTAACAAGGGATCTGACTTTTCTGAAAGCTTCAATTCTGGCCAAGCTGGGACTTAGGAAGAGTCTATTGGGAATAATGGCCACATGGGGCCAGAAGGAGAGAAAGAAACTATGTTGTTTTATTATTTGAAATGAGATAGAAATGGATTATATGCTTTAAATCCAGCTCTGCTAGACATGTGGGTTTTATGGGATTCCCCTACCCACCCACTGATTTCTGCTACTTTAAATGTTGGGTAGGGTAGGGATCTTTTGTAAAGATTTAAACTCGCCCTCCTCCCCCTCCCCCCCACTGCTACTACTTCAGCTATTGGAGCATTTAGTTAGTCTGGAGTGAAGATTAGTTCTACTTCCCTCTGCCCCCACCCTCCCCTCCTCCCCCCCTCTCTTTGGAGGTGGAGTCGGGGGAAGGTTAGTCACATGGAATCCTATCCTCCCCCCTCCCTCTAAACTGTTCTGGACATTTTTTTTTATCAAGTTGTAGCTACCTGGTTCTTGGCTAAAAGCAGCAAACTGATAAGGTTATGTTAAGTATCCGTTTAGGATTTGTTACTAGAGGTAAAATTTCTTGGGTTTGTAGTTAATATGTCACTGCATTTTTTTTTTCCTCCTGTAACTGATTTCTATAATCAGAGCAATGGTCAATAAGAAATTGTTAATTCAATTATGTCATACCTTGCTGTTTCCAATCTGGTTATCTGTAATCATTATATCCTAAATACTTGAGCAAATAAGTATTTAGTCTGGTCATCTATTGGTTATTAGATATTGTGCCTGGATATTCAAGGTTTTTTTTAAGATTTAAAACTAATGAGAGGCCACATCTTGTAGCAGTCCTTGTAGACCAGTCTTTCTATATCAGACTGTTCTAATTTTTCTTTGTTAGATTTGTTTTTATTTCTAGATCTGGTCAAATTACAGATATATTGACTTGCTTCTGGGACCTACATCAAGCTTTGATTGTCAGCATGCCACACTACATACACCCATCCTCTTACCGGACTGAGCATTGTCCCTATTCAGCAGGAAGCAGCAATTGAGAACCATCGCCCACTTTTCCCAATATAATTTGGACTGATATGGGGGAGTGGGAAAGTGGTTGACTTGTTAGAATTGTAACTGTATCACTGTGTATTTAAGATTTAGGATGGAAATTGTTAAACTTGTGTAACTATTGCTGTTATGTTTGAGGGACTTTTAGTCTGATATGTATATGCATATGTATATGATTTATATGTGGGATGGTCATTTGATAATTCCTATCCAAAAGAAAAAAGGGAGGAGAAGAAATAGGAAGTTGGGGAAACTGGTGTATTTCCTTAGGCACTTCTGCCCTACCTCCTATCTTGCTAGTTCAGATTTAATTGGAAGTCCTTTACTCCTTGCTTACTCCTTACTAGACTATGATTTGCTAGTTGTGCTTTAACTTGGAAATCCCTTATTCTGTTGGAATTTCCCTGGCAGACTCAGTTTTGGGGATTATTTTTTATAAACAACCAGAAATTAGATACCTGTCTTGGAACTGGCAGTCTCTCTTATCTGTTTCTCCATTCCTGTTACCCCAGGTCCTTAATTAGTAGTTCAGCGTACTTAAAAGGACCTTGTTGATATCGAGGCCTCTAAAAGTTTGGGGTTTGCCTGACTTGGTCTAACTGTGCATAATCTGCTCAAAAGTCTGCTTTCTGTAGCCCTGTTCCTCTGGGCAGGACAGGTGGAACTACTCCAAGCCTCACCCTTTTCTCCTGGAACAGGTTGCCCCTCTGAATGGGCAGCACAACTGCCCTGAGCCCTGCTGCTCTGTAAGCAGAGGCCGAGTCATGCACAAATGACCACAGCTGTCCATATGCTCCTCAACTGCAGAGGATCTGACAATGTCAGAAATAATTGAAATAAGGAACTTTGTGTATTGCTGATAAACTCTGGGGTTATCAGGGAGAGACTTGACCTTGCCATAAGTCCTTGCATTGGTCTAGCTTTATTTTGATTTTTATTGGTCTATTTACTTCACATAAGGTTGTTCAAAATTATGTTGCTAAGACCTTCTAGAGGAAGGTAATTCAAAGATTTGAATAGTTCCAAGAGAAAAGTGGGGAATGTTATGCCAAAGTTCCCTTTTTAATGTTGTGACCCAATTTCTCCAATTGCCTGTTTAGTTATTCTTCCTTAGGTTATAACCTTTCCCTCTTAATGTTTGAGGTAAAGGTTTTATAGACATTCCTTCTTAATGTTTGACAAGATAAAGGTTTATCCATTTTAGATGTCATTAGAATATCAGTAACTTCCCACCATTAGGTTATCCCCACCTAGGTACCTCCATTATATCATTGTTCTTGTTATTCTATAAAAAGCTTGCTGTCCCAAGATTTGAGGCTAGCCTCTTTGAGATGATAGTCTTGTCTAGCCCTGGGATCAACATGGATCCAATGGTCCCAGTATTTCTCTCCATTTAATAAACTATTGAATTGGTCTCTAATCTCTGTCTTGCTCAGTTTCTTCGTTATTACAATATGAACAAGCAGTTCTCAAAAAGAGAATTGTAAACTGTTAACTATATGAAACTATATGTTAATTATATGAAACAATGTTCCAAATCACTAACAATAAGAGAAAAATAAATGAAAATTCAAATAGAAAAGATGAAAATAATTAATGTTGAAGGGATTGCAAAATGATAGGCACAGAGATTCATTATTGCTGGAGTTGTGAATTAGTATAATCATTTTGGAAAATCATTTGTAGTTATCCAAATAATGTAACTCAAATATCTATATTTTTTTGATCTAGAGATTCTTTAACTAGGCATCTATTACTAGAAGGTCATTTCATAAAAGGAAAGTCCCCATATATAACAAAATATTTATAGCAAAGCTTTTTTTCCCAAATTTATTTTAATTGAAGAAATAAAATAAGCAAAAATAAAGCCAGAAAAGCAATACAAAATAAAATGAAGCAAAACAAAAGAGAACATTATTATGTGCCCAGCAGAACATCTGGGAGGATTCAAAATATATAACAACAAATACCAATTTAAGAAAATATATATATTAGTAGAAAAAATTATATCCATAAGTGTCCATTTTTTCTTTACTTCCTTGTAAATTATTCTTTTGTTCTCTGCTGCAAACCTTGTTTATTTTATTCTCCCCCCCACCACCTCCTTTCATTCCCTCCACCATCTCCAAGTAGGCTATAGTGAAGAAAGGATACGTTTATATATACAAATATATATATATATATATATATATATATATATATATACACACTTATCTCCCTTTTAAACCCCCCTCCCCAGTACCTCCAAGCAACCTACAGTTAAAAAAAGATTTATGTATGTATACATATGTATATATCTTAATTTTCTGTAAAATTCAGGTTTGGTTGATAGAAAGTCCTAGAAAATCTGATTTTTTTTTGAATGTCCATTTTTTTCTCATTGAAAATTATAGATAATTTTGCTAGATATGATAATTTTGGCTGCAGGCCTAGTTCTTTTGCTTGTCTAAAGATCTGAAACTAGATTTGGGGTCTCAGACTATCCCATAGGATAAAGCATAATTTCCCAGACAAATCCTTCCCAAGTTAAGTGACTGTCATTCAATTGGAGATCTTGTCAAATCATTCTCCCTTGATCTTTTGGGGATTGCCAGGATCCTCTTCGGGAAATTCTAGCTTCTAGGAAAAAGCCTTCAAAATCCCTTCAAATCCCATTCAATTGGAGATCTTGGTCTCATAATCAGCTCAAACTGCACCCCCTCCCCCCCCACACACACATACACACCCTTGGCAAGCCAAGACTTACTCATAAAACAGGGGTCTTTTAACACACTCTTTGCAAAATTCCTCATTAGGAATTTGCTCACTAAGAGAGCTTCTTAGTGAACAATAAACTTTCCTTTTCTGCCATTCAGACTTTTCAAGTTTGCAGATTCTTTCACATTGGACCTGCCCCAACCAGAGGGGATTCCTCCTCTAATTCTCACAACTCTCTTCACTGCCACTAACCATATCAGTATAATTCCAAGGCTTGTGATCTCTTACTGTGGCTTACTGTGGTAAGTCTTGTACAATTCTAATTGTAGCTCCAGTGTATTTAAAAATTTTTTCTGGTTTCTTGCAAAATTTTCTTTTTGATATGAGGATTTCAAAATTTGGCAATAATATTACTATGTGTTTTCCACAAAAGATCTCTTTGAGGTAGTAAACGGTAGATTTTTTTCTGTTTCTACTCTCCCCTCTTGTTCTATTACTCCAGGACAATTTTCCAGGATTATTTCCTGTATTATTGTGTCAAAGTTCTTTGGTCACAACTTTCTGCCAGTCCAATTATTCTTATATTTTCTCTTCTTGATCTGTTCTCCAAATCTGTTGTTTTTTGTATAAGTTGTTTCACATTCTGTTCTATTTTCTCATTCTTTATAATCTGTTTTGTTATTTCTTGGTCTCTCATAGCTTCACTGGCTTTCCCCTTGCCCAATTCTAAGTTTCAAAGAATTATTTTCATCTTTGAGACTGTATCTCCTTTTCTTATTGGTTAACTTTCTTTTTGATAATCTTGTTTTTCCTGGATGGTTTTAATTTTTTCTTTAGTTTTTCCTCAATGTCTCTGATTTTTGAATTTTTTTTTTGAATTCTATAAATATTCTCTGGGCAGAAAGCCATTTCAAGTTACTCTTTGGAGTAGTTTTTTGTTTTGTTTTGTTTTTTGTCTTCTTCTGAAGATGAATCTTAGTCTTCCTCTTCTCTTTCAATGATGGGGTTCTTTCTTCTTTGATGGTTTATTTTTTTTAAAAAATGAAAGGTATTTTAAATGAAAAGTGTAAGTACCTCCATTCGTGGGGTGGAAGAATGGTGCCTCAAATTTCCCTTTAGCTCTTTACTCTGACCAGGAAACCCAAACTAAGAGCTCCACTCTCCTGCAAGTGCCCACAGCCAGCATTGCCCCCGCCCAACTGCTTCTACACTCACCAGGTGCTGATTCCTTCTTGCCCAAAGTGGGTCTCAGAAGCACAGCTGGGTCTGGCATTCCCTTTCATCTGAAATTCACTCAGTCTTCCCAGACTCCAAACCCCTACTCAAACAAACCATATGGTAGGTGAAAGCCTGTGTGGTTCCTGCTGAGGCTCCAACTACAAACAGCTAGTCCCAGGAGTCCCTACTTGATATTTTTTGAGAAACTAGCCTGGTGGTGTTTGTACTTTAACAGGTTAATCCTGGCCTGCAGTCTTCTTCAGACTTCTGGAGGATCCCTGTTTTGTCCCAAGTCTTGGTTTTTCACCAGTCTATGTTTACCCTGAGATGCAAACATGTTCTATTTGTGGGAGAAGTAGGGAGAGCTTGAAATTTACCAACCTACTTTGCCATCTTCCCAGAATCTTCCCCTATAGCAAAACTTTTTATGGTAACAAAGAACCAAAAACAAAATAGATACTTACCAGTTGAGGAATAGTTAAACAATCATAAACAAATGGATATCATGGAGTATAACTGTGTGGTAAGAGATAACAAATATGATGAATACAGAGTAGCATGAACTTACATTAAAAAATGCATAGTGAAGTAAACAGGACCGGACAAACAATATATACATTGATTACAACATGAAAATGGAAACAATAATAACCACAAAACAACTGATAATGAATGGTACAAAATTACAAAAAATAAGTTTGACTTGAGAAGAAATATGAGATGGTACCTCCCCCATTTCTTTGCAGAGGTAGAAGGTCCATGGCTATGAAACTGTATATAGTTTTTTCAGATTTTTTTCAATAGATTGATTGGTTCACTAATTGTTTTTCCTCTTTAAGGTATTATTTTAAATAGAGAATGGCTTTCTGGGAAGGGGAGGAGGAACAAAGGGGGAGATTTTGTCAATATCAAAAAAAATATTTTAAAAAAATCTTGTCTTGCAGAATTTCTTCAGTTTGGGGTGGGAGCTGGGGAGGATGAATCAGAAATAAATTCATAGGAAAAATATAGGAGATTGACTATAATAAAGCATATTACTCATTAATAGACTTTTCAAGATAGAAGACAAAGATACCATTTTCAGTATGCAATTACATCACATCTCATATTATCAAAGGAGTAATCAGCAAGAGTCAGTGAGTCATGAGACCATGGAATTATAGGAACCAGAACTGTAACAGGGATCATCTTAATTCATCTTCTTTATTCTGCATTTGAGTCCTGTCAGCATTTTGTACTTGTCCACTGTCCAGTAGTAGGAAAGCAGAAATTCCAACTCAGGTTTCCAGACTTGAAATCCAGTATCATTTTCAATTCTATAAGCATTCACTAAGTGTCTACTACATGCCAAACATTGTATTGATCTAGTTAAAAGAAAACAAAAATCTCTAGTATGTACTGCAATTAAAACTTCCCAACCAAAGAATATATTCTTGTATCTTGAATCTTGATCTTCACAGCAATATATTCAATTTAATTCAAATACTAGGAATAGAAAACCAAAAATAAAAGTCTTGCCCTCAAGGATCTTATATTTTGCTACACATAAACATATAATATAAAGTAAATTTCTGAAGAATGAAGAAAGCACTAACCACTAGTATGATAGTGAGGGACCATATTTATGCCCACCTGCATTTTTGATTTCCTTCACAAGCTAATTGTACAATATTTCAGAGTCTGATTCTTTTTGTACAGCAAAATAACGTTTTGGTCATGTAGACGTATTGTGTATATAATTTATATTTTAATGTATTTAACATCTACTGGTCATCCTGCCATCTAGGGGAGGGGGTAGGGGGTAAGAAGTGAAAAATTGGAACAAGAGGTTTGGCAATTGTTAATGCTGTAAAGTTACCCATGCCTATAACCTGTAAATAAAAGGCTATTAAATAATAAAAAAAATGATAGTGAGGGACCTCGTGTAAAAATTGGAACAAGAAGTGAGCCTTGAAGAAAAGTTTAAGGATTCCTAGGTAGTGAAAAGTCAGGAAGATTTGTAGACATGAATGACTGTGTGCAAAAATATATAGAGTGGATATTTAATAGTTTAAAAAATACCATGTAAAGGCATTTCATACACATCAATTTTAGACATGAACAAAATGCTCAAATAATAAGACCGTATCAAATATGCCTTTGGGAACAGCTCTAGAAGGCAGTTGAAGCAGGTGTGAACTGACAATAATGTGAACAATGAAAATAAATTCCCAAAACAGGGATTTGCCTTTGATTTGGAGTAAGCTACAATCTCTATTGGACAGGTAGCTGGTACAGTGCTAGGACTGGAGTCAGTCTAGAGTTCAAATTTTGCCTCAGAAACTTATTAGCTGCATGACCTTGGCCAAGTCACCAGTTGTGAGACCTTGGGCAAAATTTCTGTTTGCCCTAATCCACTGGAGAAGGAAATGGCAAACCGCTCTAGTATCTTTGCCAAGAAATTCCCCCAAAAAGCAGACTATGGCTAACAATATTGATTGTTTATTGTCAGCTAATTGGGTGAATCAAGTTTCATAGAGAAGAGGCTGGCCAAAAGGCTTTCATAATAAAGCTTCTAAATCACTCTGAAAGAAAGGGAAACTGTATGACTTAAGGAAACATTAACAACATATTGAATAGATACTTAAAAACTAACTGGAAGTATCATCATGACCATAACATGGAATTATTCCTTTCAGTTAAGACATAAATCTGAAAACTACATATAATACCAATCAAAGATTAGCTGAAAAAAAAGTTGAGGATATTTGGCTTGGAGAAGAGAAAATTTAGGATGATATGATAGTTAGCTTCAAGTGTTTTTAGCATCATCATTTTGATAGAACACCAAGCCTGGGGCAAAGAATTCTCCTCTTCTTGAGATCAAATCAGGCCTTAGAGACTTAACTAGCTGGAGTGACTATTAACTAAGTCATTTAGTCCTGTTTGCCTCAGTTTCTTCATCTGTAAAATGAGCTGGAGGTGGAAATGACAAACTGGACCAGTATCTTTGCCAAGAAAACTCCAAATGGGGTCACAAAGAGTAGGACATGACAAATGATTGAACAAATTCTTGGAACAGTTTATTTCATTGAAGAGGGATTGATTTGTTTTGAGCAATGTGTAGAAATTTTAGAGAAGATAGTAGATTGATATAAGGAAAAACTTCTTAGCAGTTTAGAGCCATTTAGAGGCAAAATGGAATTTATTGGTTTTCCTTCACTCATGGGAGATTTTCAAGCAAACCATTTGACTGATATGTTCAAGTGGAAGTGTGATTAGATAACTTCTGAAATTCTCTGCAGCGAAGGGTGTTGTGAAGGTCAAATGAGAAAATTCATGGAAAGCACTTTGCAAAACTTAAAATGG
Organism: Sarcophilus harrisii; assembly: GCF_902635505.1. Lineage (NCBI taxonomy): Eukaryota > Metazoa > Chordata > Mammalia > Dasyuromorphia > Dasyuridae > Sarcophilus > Sarcophilus harrisii. The sequence goes on from NC_045426.1 coordinate 602,605,845, forward strand.
TAAATAAATATTAGGTATCATCATTATTATTATTAGTCTCTCATCATCATGTCTCTGCATAATTAAAACTTTCTGAAATTTAGAAATCAATAAAACAAGTCTCATTTTTAGCATTAGCAGATTTTCAAGAGATGCAGGCTCACACTGAAAATTTAATAACTAGCTCTCTGAAAGCCTATTAAAGTGGCCTGCAACCCTGAATTGTTGTGAATTTGTGACTGACAAGTATGGTCAGTCAACTAAAATTTATTAAGTACTTACTATATATCAGGCACTGGGTTAAATGTGGCAATTACAAAAATTGGCAAAAAATAGTCCCATACTTGTAAGATCATAGTCTAATGGGGAAGATAACATGCAAACAACTATGTATAAAGCAATTATAGACAGGACAATTTGGTGGTACTCCCAGATATAAGACACTAAGATTAAGGAAAGCTAAGAAAGACTAGGAGGGAAGCTTAGGGGCATAGTAGATAAAATGCTGGGCCTAGATTTAGGAAGATTCCTCTTCTTGAGTTCAAATCTGGCCTCAGACATTTTTTAACTTTGTGGTTCTGGGTAAATCACTCAACCCTGTTGGCCTCCAGAATAAAGTAGAGAAGGAAATGGCAAGAAAACCCCAAATGGGATCATGAAGAATTGGACAATAGCTTAAACAACTGAACAACAGCAATAAAAGGAAAGACTTTCTGCAGAAAGTGGGCTTTTGGCTGAGACTTAAGGGAAGGGAAACCAGTAGTCACAGATGAGGAATAAGAATGTTCTCCAATCAAAATGCTTAAAAATGAGAGATAAGGGAATATGAAAATGTGAGGAAGATAGAGGAGATCAATACAGAGAGCATGGAAAGGGAGAAAGGCATACCAAGACTAAAAAGGTAGGAAGGGGCCATAATGTGAAGGGCTTTAAAAGCTAACTGTAGGTTTTATATTTGATCCTAAAGGTAATAGGGAATTGACTGAAATGTGTGTGAGTGTGTGTGTGTGTGTGTGTGTGTGTGTGAGAGAGAGAGAGAGAGAGAGAGAGAGAGAGAGAGAGAGAGAGAAAGAGAGATGTATATATTAAATAATGTTTCCAGATCTTCACTTAAGGAAAATCAATTTAGCAGCTAATTGGAGAATGAATTGGAGTGGGGAAAGACTTGAAGCAAGAAGACAACCAGCATGTTATTGCACTCAGTCTAAGTGTGAGATAATAAATGTCCCACTAAGATGGTTGTAGCATCAGAAGACAGATGGACTATTATTATGCTATAAACTACAACAAATGTTATAAATATAGACTTAAATTAATTGTTACAAAGTTAAGTTAAACCACAGCCCTCCCCCTCTTAAATCCAATTCACTTGTATGCCATGGCATCACCTCCCTCATGTCATGGTCTTCTTCGAGAATGAAGGGTAAACAATAACAACGACAACAAATCAAAAAATAGAAAAACAACATATGTGATAGTTCTAACAATATAAATGGAATAAATAATAGTAGATAACAATACTTAATAGTAGCTAACATTTTTATAATGCTTATGTGCTAGACATTGTACTAAGTATTTTACAATTATGACATCATTTGATCCTCACAAGCCCAGAAGGTAGGTGCTATTATTATCCCCATTTTATGGATGAGGATACTGAAGGAAACAGAGGTTGTGTCTTCCATAGGATCATATGGCTAATAAGTGTCTAAGGCTATATCAGATCTTCTTGATTCCAGGCCCAATACTACATCAACTACAGCACTACAAAACAATAGAAAATGAACAGTGCAAAATTGCAAAGAACAAGTTTAGGCTCAAAGGTGATATAAAGAGATCGTTCCTCTAACTACTTTTAGAGGTCCATTGATATGGAATATTGCATATAATAATGGAAGATTTTTTGATGCATTGATAGGTTTAGCTACATTTTTTCTTGTTTCTTTCAAAAATAATTCTTTGTTATAGGTGATAAGTCTGAGAGGGAGAGAGATAAGAGGACAACTCAGAGGGATATAGGTGATATAAAAATAAAATGCATCAGTAAAAATCTATTTTTATAAACAAAGGAAAGCACAGTGACTCACATATAGCTGATCTTAATAACTTGAAAGGTTCTAAAAACTTACTCAGACTGAAATATATATGATTAATAATAGTTTTAAAATGTTACTTCTAAGAAGATTTGCATTTTAATCAGAAATTACAGCTAAAAGAATGAGCTGAGGGAAAAAAAAATTGCTCCTAAAATAACTCAAATTCTGCTTACAAAAGAAGAGGCAAGGAGAAATAAAGCTGGCCCTGACATGAATTACAATGCTTATGACTCAGTCAGCAAAATAATCAACTAAGTACCTATCATGTTTCCAGTACTGTGCTAGATTATGCTCTTGTTGTTAGGGAGACAAGTCAAAAAAAGGACATGAAACAATAAATGAACAGTATGAGCACATATGAGGTATATGATCATTCAGGCAATCACAAGACTTTCTAAAGTGCATAGCTTATGGACTCCATCTCATAACTTGAAGATAAGTGTGAGCTGAAAGCAACAGTTCACTTGTTTGTTATAGACTATATGCTCAATAGAAGTTTATGGAAAACAGAGCTTGGCTTTTTCTCAAAGAAGTCAGGCTGGGTTTCATGTAAGAGTTGGGACCTGAGTTGGGTTTTGAACTCCTTCTCATAACATTCTCCTTCAGATCTCACACAGTCCTTTGTTTTGCTTTTTGGCATTTAATCATGTACAATTTGTTACTTTAATAAAATATATATTTATCCCCAAATTCAAATTTACATGAAGGTACCACTTTATGGAAATGAATTGGGCCAATGATGGTTTAAAAACCCTATTAACTAATGTCCAAAATGTATTAAGTGCAATGTAACTAGATTAAAATTGTGTCATTCTAATTCTATTTTCAATCTTTATACTGTTCTAGAGTCCTAGGTTTGTACGGCAAAAGACTGGAGAGGTATTAAGACTCACCTACCCATTCATCAACATTAAACAACAATTACTTTCTAAATGGACACTTATAAGGTACATGTGATCTCTCCAACATTAAGAGGGTAAAAACAAAACTGAACATACAATTCATGTATCAGGTTTATTGGATGATATTATGGTCAACCAAATATGGAGCAACTAAAAAATTCAGGGAACATGAAAGGTTCCAGGTTTTCCTAAAATACTTCCAGATCAAGGACATATTTTTTGGACCTGTAGAGTTACTGATTCTTCATAACCTTTGGAATGTTGAACTAGCATCCATATCAGGTTTGCAGAATGAATTATGACACCAATGCAATTTGAAATAGCTTGCTCTTGTTTTATAGGAGAAAAAAAGCTCTGCATCTGATACTACTATCAACAATCCTACTTTCAAATGGTCCACAATTGCCCAAATGTCCATTTTGGCAATGAAGCAGAAGGAAATAAAGATCCTAATGTAAGGAGGCAATTTAACCCCATGGGTATTATGGCAATTTAGTGGTTTGAAACATATGATTGGATCATGTTTCTGAGTTGATGTATCTTATTCAAAAGAAGTAAGATAAGATGAAAAAGTGTGAGTTTGACATAACATTATAATAAGACAGTATGTTTATTCAGTCTATTGACATACTATTATAATAAGACAGAATATTCATGATAATATACTCATAATAAAATAAAATATTCACATTCATGAAACGTAGGATCCTGAGAAGAGAAAAATGATAAAATATTTAAGTGAAGGTCAATGGAGAGAGAAACAAATGATTTTTTTTTTCCTTTGGAGAAAATATAGACCACTTAGATGATGTGAAAAAATAGATAAGTAATTTGCAAAACAGATCACAAGCCTGGCATAGAGCCATGATTGAATAGAGATAAGGAACTTCAATTAAACAGACATCTTCTAAGATTTTTTTTTTTTTTGCCAAAAGAAGAACAGTTAATAACTTTTTGATTTCCTTAAAATTATTTTCACTCTTCAAATGGTAGAGAAACCAACAAAGTGAAATTCTGCGTCTCATCTTCTCCAAGAAGAAAGAACTGGTTCTTAGTGTGAAAATGATAGGAGCTCTGAGAGTAGTGGTGGGGAAGAGGGCAGGGAAAGTAACCTTCCCAAAGTTTGTGAGAAAGAAAGAAAAGGAATCTAACCACAACCTGCCATACATCATTGATTTTGAGAAGAAAGGTTTTAAAAGATTTTGGAGGAAATGTATATAGAATCTTAAGGGATAAAATTCTATAGAGAATGTCAATTCAGGAGGAATAGGATATATTCAAGATTGAAATTCTGAAAATGCAGGGGAAACAAAGCCAATAAGGAGGAACAATTAGATTTATCTGAAAAGACCAATATGTATGCATAGGAATTCACTTTTCAACTTAGTTTTCTTTAAAAAAAAAATGAACCAAAATCTTTTTTCTCCCTCCTACACACCATCCTATTAAGAAAAAGAAAATCCTTGTAACAAATAGACACGCACACACCCGTTATATATTTAAATCAAACAGATTCCATCATTAGCTATATTCAAAAAATATGTATCATTTCATACCCTGAGTCCATCATCTCTGTTAAGAGGTGTAGCATGCTTCATCACTGGAATAAAAAATGGTCATTTTATTGATCAGAGTTTTTATAGTGGTTTGTTTTTACAACTGTTCTTATTGTATAAATTGTCCTCTCCTGCTTCTCTACTTGTGTCATTCTTCATAAAGATGTCCACTTCCAACTCTCATAGTTAATGATTCTTAAAGTTAGTATATCTATTGGCCAGGATGCAAGTGGTTAAGCTAATGGACACTATTTTCTGAATTTATGATTAGTCCTTCAGATAACTTAGCCTTGACACAGATACAACTCTTAGTGATCTCAGATATAGGCAGTTGTTATCTAGGAGAAATCTATAGTTAATCTAACAATGATATATGCATAGTGAATTTCTGATTCAATTCTGATGCAGAGGGCAGTATGGTACTGTGAAAAAAAATACTAGCCTTTAAATCAAGAGGACCTGGTTCAAATCTTGCTTTTAATATATAATACTTATAAGAAGATTATGGGTAAGCCATTTAGTCCCTTGGGTCCCCCTTTTGATAACTTGTAAAATATGCATGTTCAGGGTAGATAGTCTATCCAATTCAGGTATCAATAATTATCCTGAAAATGCCCTTGGAAAAAACTATCATTATCTTTTTTTATTTATAGCTTTTTATTTACAAGTTATATGCATGGGTAATTTTACAGCATTGACAATTGCCAAACCTTTTGTTCCAATTTTTCCCCTCGTTCCTCCCCTCCCCCCAATGGCAGGTTGACCAATACATGTTAAATATGTTAAAGTTTAAATTAAATACAATATAGTATATGTCCTAACAGTTATTTTGTACAAAAAATTGGACTTTGAATAATGTACTATTAGCTTGTTTTTTTTTAATTAATAGCCTTTATTTACAGGATATATCATGGTAACTTTACGCATTAACAATTGCCAAACCTCTTGTTCCAATTTTACCCTTTACCCCACCCCTCCCCTAATGGCAGGATGACCAGTAGATGTTAAATATATTAAATATAACTTAGATACATAATAAGTACATGACCAAAAATTATTTTGCTATCAAAAGAATCAGACTCTGAATTATTGTACAATTAGCTTGTGGGAAATCAAAATGCAGGTGTGCATAAATATAGGGATTGGGAATTATGTAATGGTTTTAGTCATTCCCAGAGTTCTTTTCTGGGTATAGTGTTCATTTTCTGCTCCATTAGAAATGATTTGGTTGATCTTGTTTGCTGAGGATGGCCTGATCCATCAGAACTGGTCATCATCTAGTAGTTGGAAGTATATAATGATCTCCTGGTCCTGCCATTTCCTAGCATCGGTTCGTTAAGTCTCTCCAGGCCTTCTGAAATCATCCTGTTGGTCATTTCTTACAGAACAGTATTTCCATATTTTCATATACCACAATTTATTCAGCATTCTCCACTGATGGAATCATTCGGTTTAGTTCTAGCCACTACAAAGGGCTGCCACAACATTCGTCACATGGTCCTTCCTCTTTATAATTCTTGGGATATAATCCAGTAGTAACACTCTGGATCAAAGGGTATACGTTTGATAACTTTTGAGCATAGTTCAAACTACTCTCCAAAATGTTGGATTCGTTCACAACTCCAAACAATGAATCAATGTCCCAGTTTTCCCATCCCTCCAATAATCATTATTTTTTGTCATCTTAAATCTGACAGGTGTGTGGGTATCTTAGAGTTGTCTTAATTTGCATTTCTCTGATTAATAATGACTTGCATTTTCATGACTAGAAATAGTTTTAACTTCTCTGAGAATTGTCTGCATATCCTTTGGACCATTTTCAATTGGAGAATGGCTTGATTTTTATAATTAGAGTTATTCTCTATATTTGGAAATGAGGCCTTTATCAGAACCTTTGACTGTAAAATATTTTCCAGTTTATTGCTTCCTTCTAATCTTGTCTGCATTAGTTTTGTTTTACAAAATTTTCAGTTTGGAATAATCAAAATTTTCTATTTTGTGATCGTAATGATCTCTAGTTCTTGCTTTGGTCATAAAGACCTTCCCTTCCACAGGTCTGGAGATGTAAACTTCCTATGTTTCCTTAATTTATTAATGATTTCATTCTTTATGCCTAGGTCATGAACCCATTTTGACCTTTTATCTTGGTTTGGCTAAGTATGGATCAATGCCTAGTTTCTGCCATATTAGTTTCCAATTTTCCCAGCAATTTTATCAAACAGTAAGTTCTTATCCAAAAGTGGGATCTTTGGGTTTGTCAAAGACTAGGTTGCTATTTGTTGACTGTTTTATCCTTGAACCTACTCTATTCCACTGATCAATAACTATTCCTTAGCCAATACCAAATAGTTTTGGTAACTGCTCTCATAAATTTTTAGATCTGGTACAGCTAAGCCACCATCATTTGATTTTTTTCATTAATTCCTTGAAATTTTGGACCTTTTGTTTTTCCATATGAACTTTGTTGTTATTTTTCTAGGTATTAAAATGTTTTGGAAGTTGATTGTATGGCTAAATAAATAGATTAGTTTAGGTAATATTGTCATCTTTATTATTTTGCTTTCCCCTATCCAAAGAGCATTTAATATTTTCAATTGTTAGATCAGACTTAATTTGTGTGGAAAAGTGGTCTGTAATTTTGCTCATAAAGTTTTGAATTTCCTTGGCAGATGGATTCTAAATATTTTATATTACGTAGTTACTTTAAATGGAATTTCTCTTTGTAACTCTGACTGTTGGATTTTGTTAGTGATAATTATAAGAATCTGATGACTTATGTGGGTTTATTTATAACCAGCAATTTCTAAGTTGTGGATTATTTCTAATAACTTTTAGCAGAATCTCTGGGGTTCTCTAAGTATCCATCATGTCATCGGCAAGAGTGATAATTGGCTTCCTCATTGCCTATTCTTATTCCTTTAATCTCTTTTCTCAGCTCTTATTGCTATAGCTAGAGTTCTAATACAATATTAAATAGTAACGGTGATAGTGGGCAACCTTGTTTCACTCCAGATCTTATTGGGAATGGTTGCAGTTTGTCTCCATTAATATGATGCTTACTGATGGTTTTAAATAGATGGCTGATTATTTTTAAGGAAAAGTCCATTTTTCCTATACTCTCAAGTGTTTTATAGGAATGGATGTTGGATTTTATCAAATGCTTTTCTGCATCTATTGAGATGATCATATGATTTTTGTTAATTTGGTTATTAACATGGCCAATTATATTGATAGTTTTCCTAATATTGAACCAGCCCTGCATTCTGGTATAAATCTACTTGATCATAGTGTATTATCTTGGAGATGATTTTCTGTAGTCTTTGCTAATATCTTATTTAAGATTTTAGCATAATATTCTTAGGAGATTGGTCTATATTTTTCTCTGTTTAGCCTCCTGGTTTAGGTATCAGTACCATGTTGTGTCATAGAAGGAATTTGGTGGACTCCTTCTTCCCTATTTTATCAAATAATTTATATAGCATTGGGCCAATTGTTCTTTAAATGTTTGGTAAATCACATGTAATCCATCTGGTCCTGGGGATTTTTTTTAGGGAGTTGTTTAATTGCCTGTTCTATTTTTTTCTGAAATGGGACTATTCAAGCAATTCTTCCTCCTCTGTTAATCTGGGAGTCTATATTTTTGGAGGTAGTCATCCATTTCACTTAGGTTATCAAATTTTTGGCATAAAAGTTGAGCAAAATAATTTATTATTTTCTAATTTCCTCTTCCGGTGGAAAGTTCTCCTTTTTCATTTTAAGACTACTAATTTCATTTCCTCCTCCTTTTTTCTAATCAGATTTACAAAGGTTATCTATTTATTGGCTTTTTTCATAGACCAACTTTAGTTTTATTAATTAGTTCATAGATTTTTTTACTTTCAATATTTTAATTTCTCCTTTTAATTTTAGAATTCAATTTAGTATTTGATTTGGGGTTTTAATTTGGTTTTTTTTAGTTTTTATTTGGCCATTAATTTTCTTTCTCTGTTTTATTCAAGTAAGCCTCTAAGGATATAAAATTCCTCTTATTAGCTTTGGCTGCATCCCACAATTTTGGTATGATGTCTCATCATTGTCATTATCTTTAAGGAAATTAATTTCTATAATTTGCTGTTCACCAATCATTTTTAAGATGAATTGTTAGTTTCAATTACTTTTTGGTCTATTTCCCTAATTTTTTGGAATGTAGTTTTGCATCATGATCTGAAAAGAAAGCATTTACTATTTCGCTTTCTTGCATTTAATTTGAGGTCTTTATGTCCTAATATATGGTCAATTTTTGAATAGGTTCCATGAACTGCTGAGAAGAAAGTATATTCCCTTCTATCTCCATTCAATTTTCTCCAAAGATCCAACATACCTAATTTTCTAATATTCTGTTTACCTTTTAATTTCTTTCTTTTTGTTTTTGTGGTTTGATTTGTCTAATTCTGAGAGTGCAAGGTTGAGATCTCCTACTATTACAGTTTTGTTGTCTTTTCTTCTTGCACTCTCTTAACTTTCCTTTAGGAAGCTGAGTGCCATACCATGGTGCATATATGTTTAATATTGATATTGCTTCGTTGTTTATGTACCTTTAGTGGATGTAGTTTCCTTCCTTATCTCTTTTAATTAGATCAATTTTACTTTTGCTTGATCTGAGATGGGATGGCTACCCTGCTTTTTGACTTCACCTGAAGCATAAAGATTTTGCTCTAGCCTTTTACCTTTACTCTATATGTATCCCCCTGCTTTAAATGTGTTTCGTAAACAACATATTGTGGGTTCTGACTTTTGATCCAGTCTGCTATCTGCCTCCTCTTTATGGGGAGTTCATCCATTTACATTTACGGTTAGAATTACTAAATCTGTATTTTCCTGCCATCCTAATAACCCCAGATTGTGCTTTACTTATTCTTGCCTCCCCAACCCTCTTTCCCCTTTTAAACTTATGTCCCTCTTGTATCACGATATTTCCTCTTTATAATCCCTCCTCCCCCTTTGGTTTTTCCCCCTTCCTTCCCTTATTACTTTTCTTTTTCCTTTTCCTCTCCCCGTTTTTTAATGAGGGCGAGAGATTTTTCTAAAACAAATGTCAATTATTTTTTCCTTTGAGAACTCTGATGAGAGTAAGATTCACACAATGTTCCTCCCCTCTAAATTCCCTCAGATATGATAAGTTCCTTAGCCTCTTTGTGGGATGTGGTTTCCTTTTTATCCCTCCTTCCCACCTTATTCTGCCATCATCCTTTTCATCTATTCCCTTTTTATGTTATATCAGTACTATAAATTTTACATGTATTTTTTGTATATCCACACAAATACAATTTCAAGAGTTATTTTTACCTTTTCTGCATCTCTTGAGTTCTATTCTTGGAGATCAAATTTTTGTTTAGTTCTGGTTTTTTCTTCAGAAACAAATGGAATCATTTGTTTCATTAAATGTCCATCTTCTTCCCTGAAGAAAATGCTGAAAGCTTAGTTGGGTAGTTTATTCTTGGCTTGCATCCCAAGTTCTTGTGCCTTTCAATATCATTCAGGCCTTCTTTCCTTTAATGTAGAGGAGCAGATCTTGGGTGATCCTTTTGTGGATTCATTTAAATGGTTTTTGGCTGCTTGTAAAATTTTTTCCTTAATCTGATAGTTCTGAAATTTTGCACAATATTCTTGGGGTTTTATTTTAGGTTTCTTTCAGAAGGTGTTGATGAATTCTTTCAATGCCTATTTACCTTCTGATTCTATTTACATCTGGGCAGTTCTTTTTGATTTCTTGAAAATAGTATCTTAGGCTCTTTTTTTCATCTTAGTTTTGAAGTCAATAATCCTCAGTTACTCTCTAGATCTATTTTTCCAAGTCTGTCATTTTAGGGTAGATAATTCATGGTTTTTTCAGTTTTGTCATTTTTTGGTTTTGTTGATGATTCTTGCTGTCTCAATGATCATTGTTTCAATTGTTCAGTTCTAATTTTTAAAAAATTATTTTTCTTCATTAGCTTTTTACTTTTTCTGTATATGTCCAATTGAGGTTTTTGAATGTATTGTTTTGATCTGTGAATTTTTTTCCATTCATAATTTTTTTTTTTAGTGAATTTTTTTTTAATTACAGATCCTACTTTCTAGTGAATTCTTTTTATTTTTCAATTCACTATTCTTACTTTCCTGTGATTTTTTTTTTTCCAATTCACCAATTTGCACTTCTGGGAATTTTTAACTTTTCAATTTTATTTCAAAGTTGTTTGCTCTCTAGTAAGGGCTTCTCTTTCCTTTCCCATTTTATCTTCTAACTCTCTTTTGAGACTTTTAATGGTCTCTTCTAGGAGAGCATTATGTAAGAGGAAGTCTGATGCATTTTTGGGTGTTTTGAGGGTCTCTTAGGTTTGTTGCTGACCTGCTCTTTTTCTGCATAGAAGCTTCATCTTCTTTTTCTTTTTTTCATGTTTTAAAGCCTTTGGGTATGTCTCCTAGGGCAAGGGGTTACCAGCTTTCTGCAGAGCAGGGAAAGATTTAAACGATTTCGCTCTGAGGTATGGGAGTTCTGTGAGGTTTTCCCTTCCCCAACAGGGAAGTGGATTCAGCACTGGCCGAGCTATCAAATGGCTTAGTAGGGGCTGAGGGATTATCGTTGCCCAGGCTGAGACTAGTGGTGAAGTGTCACGCCCAGGCCGGAGCTCTGTGGGACTGTGAGTATTGCAGTGAGCCCAGACCGCAGACCTTGGAATCTGCCCCAGTGTCTCTGCCCAATCTGGCCCTGGAAAGTCATGGCCTGCCGGAGCTCCCACTGTGCAGTTGAGGCTAACCCAAGGCTCGCCTCTGCCAGGGGATCCAACTGCCCCAAGGAAAAGCCCTTGCTGCGGGTTGGGGCTGCGTGCTTGTGCTGAGATCTGTGCTTCACCCCGGTTTGAGACTCTCCTCGGAACCTAATTTTCCCCATCTGAGCTGATCCCCCAACCCCAGAACAACCTTTTTGGCGGACTGCAGATTTTCTTGGTTGGTGAGTTGTTCTACCTTATCTTTCAATTGTAGCAGTAAGACTATTTTTGAGGCTCGATATAATAATTATGGATAAAGAGGGTGAGAGAGGTTAGAAGTCGCGTGTCTTCTCCGCCATCTTGGCTCCGCCACCCTGTACTATTAGCTTGTGAAGGAAATAAAAAATGCAGGTGGACAAAAATATAGGGATTGGGAATTCTATGTAATGGTCCATAGTCATCTCCCAGAGTTCTTTCCCTGGGTGTAGCTGGTTCAATTCAATACTGCTCTATTGGAACTGATTTGATTCATATCATTGCTGGAGATGGCCACGTCCATCAGAATTGATCATCATATAGTATTGTTGTTGAAGTATATAATGATCTCCTGGTCCTGCTCATTTCATTCAGCATCAGTTCGTGTAAGTCTCTCCAGGCCTTTCTGAAATCATCCTGCTGGTCATTTCTTACCGAAAATAATATTCCATATACCACAATTTATTCAGCCATTCTCCAATTGATGGGCATCCACTCAGTTTCCAGTTTCTGGCCACTACAAAGAAACCTGCCACAAACATTCGTGCACATACAGGACCCTTTCCCTTCTTTAAGATTTCTTTGGGACATAAGCCCAGTAGAAACACTGCTGGATCAAAGGGTATGCACAGTTTGATAACTTTTTGAGCATAGTTCCAAATTGCTCTCCAGAATGGCTGGATGCAGTCACAATTCCACCAACAATGTATTAGTGTCCCTGTTTTCCTACATCTCCTCCAACCTTCTGCATTATCTTTCCCTGTCATTCTAGCCAATCTGACGGGTGTAGTGGTATCTCAGAGTTGTCTTAATTTGCATTTCTCTGATTAATAATGACTTGGAGCATCTTTTCATATGGCTAGAAATAGTTTCAATTTCTTCATCTGAGAATTGTCTGTTCATATCCTTTGAGCATTTATCAATTGGAGAATGGTTTGAAAACTATCATTATCTTAAAGAAGATGGCAAAAACTTTTGTAAAGTTTCTCAAAAAAGAAAAAAAACTCATAAAACTTTAGAATATAAATTATGAAGTCAAAAAAACTTCTATTTTAAAGTTTTTAACTTTAAACAAAGTTTTTTTGTTTAACAAACAAAAAGCAAAAAGAATCACAATAAGCAGTACTTGAAAAAAAATTTTTTTTCCTCTAAGGGAAGAAGACTCTCTAAATAGGAATTTTATTGAAAATTACAGTAGATGATAAATATTAATAATTATAATGAAGCTTTGAGCCAACAGTTGTTTATTTGGTATAGGGAGTAAATTTCCTCTACTAATGCAAAACTCTAAGGATTTGGAATCTTATGATCTTAGAGGACTACCTGGACTATTGAGAAATCAAATGACTTGTTCAGGATCCTATATTCAGCATGCTTCAAAGGTGGGATTTGAACCCAGATCTTCCTGACTCCAAAGTGGCTTATATGTACTATGAAACAATGACTTTCACTCTTAATTTCTAAAGAAATCAATAACCCCTAAAACCATGAGTTTTTCAAAGCTAGTCAGTGAAAAAAGCCAAACACTGAGATTAGGAGAGTGAGGGTGATTTACAGGCAAATTTTTATCTGCATAATTTCAAAATTTCTACCTTATCTAAACTTATCTTCCCCAGATCTTAACAGAGTGTTCTGCAAACTGTAGGCGCATACTAAATTTAGTAATTATTTCCTCAAGTGCTCTGATTTATTGATCACTTGCTTCATTTCTTTTAGGTATTCATCTAATCCTTGTGGAAAAAAACAGACATTTTTTTCCCTTTGAGATTCTACTTATAGTTGTTATGGAATTGTTCTCTCCTTATAGGTTGGATTTCTTGACATTTCTGGAACTATTATATTCCTTTAAAATTGTTATTATCTTCTTTGGTTTACTCATTTTTCTAGTCTTAGTTCCTGAATTGAAAATTTGTTCCAGAGACATGTTTCACCTTCTTATATAGTTTTGGATAGAATGGTTTTCCTTGCTTGTTCTAGACCTGAACCATTTGGGCTTCTGTTCTGTTTTCCATCTCTCAGGGGTAAGCACCTATCCATCTTCATGGTTTAAAGTGTTAGTATTTCAGTGCTCTATATGACACTTCATAGCTTCTGCCTCAAAGATGGCCTGAGCGGAGTATTGTGCTTTAATGTTTCCACTGTAGATTTCTGACCTTTGGGGTTTTCTCAGTCTTCTGCTTTTATTGCCTCTGGATATAGAGGTTTACATGTATTTCTGCTGAGTATCTACCATCTTGTCCCAAATATTAGTGCTGGCTTTTCTGATGACTTGCTTTTCTATTATTTATGAATTTTTGATTGAATTTTTGTACAATTGTGGGTTGGAAAAAGCCATTCATTATAGTATAGATCTAGATTCATATAGTATAGATCTAGATTCATTATAGTATAGATCTAGAGATCATTATTTGGTCTGGTGTTTTTTTAGGTCTTTTGTTTTATATTGAAAATATATATGGGATTTTGGATGCCTACAATCAAGAGAGATTCAAGTCATCATTCTATTAAGTACTATTAAATGTTCTTTAAAAAATGAGGTTCAAAAGTTTGATGAAGTACTACATTCCCTTTTATAGTAGATAGAAATTTTTTTTAAAAAGAAAAAAAAAAAGAAATGGAAGGGAGAGAATGCTTCAGGGCATTGGATTTAGAGGCACAGAGGCACAGATTCAAGTCCTGCCTCCTTCATATATTTATTGTATTATTTCATCTATCAACTCTAAACCTGTAAGTCCCAGATGAGTTGCTGATTTGTACTAATAGAATGAATTTCCACAACAACAATTTCCTACATTAATGAAGTTAAAGTTATACTCGCCTCCTCTCCACCATAAAGTCATCTCTATCCCTTCTTATAATTGAGCTGTTTGTGTTGTACTTTTTCAATTTTAATTAAGAACCATAGATTGAACCTGGAGAACAGTCCAGAAATATCTCCAAGATCCAGGACAAAGTTTCTAGATAGTTTCTAGATATAAGACAGTTTATAATGAAAAAAATCAGACATTTAGTTCAACAACATGTATTAAGTATTTTCTACATGTAAAATAACTGCATTAGTTATTGAGAATATCTGCTTCATTTTCCAGATGACAAACTGAAGTAGAGAAAGGTTAAATAAATAATGTGAGAGAAAGGTTCCTTAACTAGCAAATGAAAGAGGAAAGAATCTGTTCTCAGACCTTCTGATGCCAAATCTATGATTCTTTTATTATAACACAGTTGTCTCCTTTTGATATAATGTTAGTCTCTTTCTTTCCATTCCTTGCCTTATCCCCGTTCTTGGTTTGCAGACCTCTCTAAGGAAGTACTATTACTGTGGCCTATTATAAAACCATAGGTAATAGTTTCTATACAACTAGGCAATCTATTAGGGTGACATGTATGGACAGTATGAAAAAAAGTTCACTTTTGCTGTCTGGCTCTAGAAGCCAATGAAGATATTTGCCAAACCTTAAGTTCTTGTGACTTTTGACTTGGTGTCTAAAAATCACAGATTCTCACAACCGGAATCTCTCTGTCTTTCTTTCTGATATTTGTGTGGCATCATCACTCAAGGCTTTTCCCCATCTTTCTCATCCACTTTTCAAATCTCTCTATCCTATAAATCGCTCTCTCAAAATTTGTCACTACACATGTTGTCTAACTAGGACATAGTAATAACTGCAATTATCACCTTCCTAGATCTGGCTACTGCTCTTCAGTGTCTCAATGTAACCTAAAATTGCATGATATTTCTTGGCTCTCAAATCATACTGTTAACATATTGAGTTTATAATTCACTAAACTCCTAGATTTTTTTCCATATGAATTTCTCTCTAGCCATACCTCCTCCAAATTATTCTTGAGAATTTTTTTTAAAAACACAAATACAAAATTTAGCATTTATTCCTATCAAATCTCATCTTAAAACATTCAAGCAGCATTTCAATCTGTTGAGACTTTAGGTGGTCATCTACTTTGTTTTCAAAGCACAAAAAATGCTGCTATAAATATATATATTTTTTTATTTTTGGACTACTTAGAATATATGCCTAGCAGTGTGATTTCTTTGTTGGAGAATAGCCCAGAGAAAGTTACATTTTAGTCAACTTCTTATAATAATAATAATTCCTAATTACTTTCTGAAACGGTTGTGCTAATTCATGACTACATAAATGGTATATTATTCCACAACTTCTCCAACATCAACTATTTCCATCTTTTGTCATCTTTACCAATTTGCTGGATCTGAGATAACAATTTGAAAGTTATTCTGATTTGTATTTTTCTCATTAATAGTGATTTGGAGTAGTCGATAATATGGTTGAATGGTCAAACCTTGACAAAGTCATATTGGCCTTGTGTGTAGGGTTATGCCAGTAAAGTTCACTAGGCTACAGTCTTCTTTTTATTAAAAAATTAGGACATTGGCTCTCCTCAAGTCCTATGACACTTATCTCATTCTTTATGCTATTTCAAATTAGTGGCTCAGCACAAAAAAAAATCTATCTGTTCTTTTAATACTCTGATTTCAGTACAACCCTCCCCCCCCCACCATGTATTTCTTCATTATAATCTAAGTTCTTGAGAACAAGGATTGTCACACTTTTCTATTTGTATCCCCATCTTGACATGTAGAATGCATTTATTAACTGTTTTTTTCATTCATGCATGAATGTAGCATATATTCAGGACAAGGAGTATTGAATCTCTAAAATACAGCAGTGTTGGCTACTTTGTACTAGTTCAGAAGCCAGCAGGTCAGCAGACTAGCTGTGAGCCCTCCAATGCAACTACAAAGAGGTAAAGAGTGAATTCCTGAACCCGAGTATAACAGGCCAGACTTGGCCAAGCCCATCCAACACTGGAAAGAAGTCAGTAGCATTGGCCCCAAGTCAGTGTAAAGCCATTGTCACTCTGTAGAGGAAGCTTGAGACAATTTCTCCGGTGCCTTAGGAGTAGACCTCAACCTTTAAAAACAAGCAAAAAAAAAAAGTCATAAAAAGCTCTGACCATAGAGAGATATTATGGAGACAGAGAAGAACAGAGCTCAAACCCTGAAGATACTAAAGGCAAAACACTTTCAGATGAAGCCTTAAAGGGGGATATGAAGTAATTTCCAACTCAAAAGGCTCTCTTGGAAGAATTTAAGAAGGATGTTAAAAGAGAGAAGAAAAATGGGAAAAGGAAATGAGAGTTTTGCAGGAGAGTTTAAAAAAGGAAACACAGAAGGTGTCTGAAGAAAAGAGTTCCTTAACAATACATTTGATGAAATGGAAAAAAATATATACTTAAGAAAACCACTTCTTAAAAATTAGATTTGGAGGAACAGTTAGATGGCACAGTGGATAGAGTGACTCTGAAGTCAAGAGGACCTGAGTTCAAATTTGGACTCAGACATGAATATTTCCTACCTATGTCTTCTTCCTATTTTGGAATAGGAATCGTCTTCCTTCTTTTCTGTTCCTACCTATGAATACTTCCTACCAAGTCATTTAACCCAATTGCCTCAGGAAAAAAAATTTGGAGAAATGGAAAAAGAAAACAACTCCTTGAAAAATAGAATTTGTAAAATGGAAAAAGAGGACAACTCCTTAAAAAAATAGAATTGGTGAAATGGAAAAAAAATCCAATGAACAAACTGATACTTCTTTAAAAGTTCAATTGGCCAAATGCAGAAGGAAGTTTAAAAAATCTAACAGGAGAAAATAATTCGCTAAAAATTAGAATTGGACAAATGGAAATGAGACTTACCATAAACTGATGCTAAGTGAATTAAGTAGAACCAAGAGAATATTATATACAGCAACAATAAGACTGTGTGATAATCAATTCTGATGGACTTGGCTCTTTTCAACAATGAGGTTATTCAGGCAATTTTCAATAGGCTTGTGATGGAGAGGGAGCCATCTGTATCCAGTGAGAGGAGTATGCAGACTAAATGTGGATTACAACATAATGTTTTCACCTTTTTTATTTGTTTTTTCTTTCTCATTTTTTCTTTTTTTGATCTATTTTTTATTGTGTAGCATAATAAATATGGAAATATGTTTAGAAGAATTGCATATATTTAACCTTTGTTGGATTACTGGCTGTCTAGGGGAGGGGGATGGAGGGAGAAAAATTTGGAACACAAGATTTTGCAAGGATGAATTTTGAAAATTATTTTATTGCATGTATTTTGAAAATAAAAAGCTATTATTAAAAATTAAAAAAGAAAGAAAAAAAGAAAACCCAGATTCCAAGCTAGCTTCAAGCACTTGCTAGTTTCGAGACCTGGAAAAATATTTAACTTCAGTCTTCTTTGGCAGAGTTGTGAGGATAAAATGTGACTATATTTGAAAAACAAACCCTAAAAGGGGTATATATATATATATATATATAGATGATTGTTATTGTTATTGTTATTATTATTATTATTATCATTAGAGACATCTGGCATGATAGCAAATCAATAGAGAGGTCTTTGGGTCCAACAGGCTCTTTTAACCTTCAAAATAATTCCATTGGGATGAGGCAACTTTTTAGATAAAGCATAACCAATAACAAAAAGTCAACTTCAGTTTCTTTCAATAATACAACTATACCATATTCAGTTATTTTTCACCAGTCAGTCCAGATTTTTTTTTTATAGGGAGGGTAATTTCTAAATGAAGGCCATAGAGATTTGTTTTATGTGGCAAAGGACATAAGGAGATGCCTTTGTGGGCTTTTTTTTTTTTGGTTTTGTTTTGTTATGTCTTACTGTGGATGGTAGAGTCTCTATAATAACCTCCTGTGCTTCTATTAAGGACTTCCCATTTGATACTTTGCATCCATATGTTTTTCAAAATCAGTTTATAGGAAACCATAGTCATTTTCCTCATCCCAGAAGTCAAAAGTTACTAAGTATGACAGCAAATTGACTTTAGTGTAATTTCTTTAGTTCATTGATGCTGAGGAGCCTTTTACCATCTGAGATTTCTGAATGGTACTCAGAGGAAAATGGGTCTTTCCCTTGAAATAGCATGAAACATATGGGAATTAGATCTTCTGTGTTAAATTAATAGTTTGGGGAACCAGAGTTTTTGCCAAGTTTGTACCAAATTCACTATATAAGGAAAGTCCTTTTCCCTCATGGAAAAACTTGATTGTTAAACTGAGAATGAATCTGTTAAGAATTGCAATTTGCACATTGGTTTAATTTGGAAGCTCACATTCTATTTTACTTTCAAAAAAGGTTTTCTTGGGTTTCGTTGCAGTTATCTTAAATGCTAAAGTTTGCATTGAGGTATTTACATTAACAGACATATGGTATGTGTATAAATAAGTCACCAGCCAGTATTAGAGATGGGAAAGTCAATTATTATGCTGACAGGCTGCTGTTAGCCTGTGCTTTGGAAATGTCTTTCAATTCAGTGCAGATCAAATGGTAAGAACTGAACATGTTGTATTCTAAGCCGAGACCTTTCTTTGTTCTTTGCCATTTCTCCCTTTGGAATAATGTTCACATAAATATAAGAAGCAGTGTGACATGATATATGGTGGCTAGTCTTGAAATCAGGAAGACATAAGTCTTCAGTACTTTCTCAAACCAGAGTGGCTGTGTGGCTACATGGAAAACCTAGTTACCACTCAGTACTTTAGACAACTTTCTAAGAATGTATATTTCAGAGCAAGATGCTAATATGTATTATTAGAAGGAGTTTCTATACCAACGAAATCACAGGGTAGGTATCTATCTATTTACACATAAACATATATACATATAATATGCAGTAATGTAATATGAATTGATTATCTGTAATATAAAAATTACATATTATATATAATCATATGCATAATTATAACATATATAAAATATTCAAATGCCTATTATGTATTTTCTAATTGTGTGCATAATAATTATAATAATGTGTATAAAATATTCAGATATGTATAAATCCATGTATGCAAACAAACTCAGTCCGCATGTCTTTCCCTTTCTGTCTGGATTTCTATGGAGTAAATTTGAGGTGAGGATATTTAAGGTAAGAGATGAAAAGGGAATTCCCTAACCTGCAATACTATTGCTAATCCTTTTACCTCTCATTCTCATCTGTAAAATAAGAGTGTTAGATTTGAAGATCATTAAGTTCTCTTCTAATTCAAGATCTTAATAAAATTGGCTGGAACTTTCAGGAAATTTGAAAAACTTGGAGAATTCATTAATTCAAAAAAAATTGGATATCTAACCCTTATCTCTCTTTAGAACTCCAGCATGAAATCAGCAACTAAGTTTTGAATCTCTCTAACTGGATGTCCTGGAGACATTTCAAATTGAACATATCCAAAAACAAAACACATTATCTTCCCTCCTAAACCTTTCTTTCTTTCTTTTAAACTTTCCTGCTAAATTATCAAGGCCTCATCATTTTCCCAGGCTCATAGCCTAGAAGCTAATCTCATCCTTAATTTCTCTCTTCACTCATCTCACACATCTAATCAATTGCTAAGTTTTGCTGGTGTTGTCTTGAAAAAGTGTCTCATACATGTCCCATTTCTTTTCCACTCACACAGCTGCCCCCCTGGCACAGAGCTTTACAGTTGTTCTCTCTGCCTGAAGTCAGTCCTGTCAGTCCATCCTCTACTTGGGTATTAAAGGCATTTTCCCAATGTACAGATCTTATGAAGTCACCTTCCCTATTTCATAAACTCCTGTGACTCCCTATTATCTACAAGATTAAATAAAAACTCTTTTGTTTGGTATTTAAAGCTCTTCACAACTTGCTCCTTCCTCCTTTTACAGTACTTTTATCTTTATTCCCCTTCAGCAATATTGGTCTTCTTGCTGTTCCTTGCACACAATATTACATCTCCTATTCTTATGCCTTTTTATTAGCTTGTCCCTCATCTCTGAAATGCTCTTCCTTCTCACCTAAACCTCTTGACTTCCTTTTTTTTTTTAAAGGGTCAATACAAATCTTGCCTTCTGAGGAAAATTCTTTCCCAATTTTCCTGTCTTCTAGCCTTTTTACCTCTGAAATTTCCATCCATTGTGTAAATATTTTGTATATAAAGGATTATTGGCATATTGTGTCCCTCATTGTAATGTGAGCTCCTTGAGGATGTGAACTATGTTTTTGCTATTTAAAAGAAATTTTCAGTGCTTAGCACAGTGCCTGGTACATAGTAAACACATGATAAATGGTTACTATCTGATATAACTGGCTAACAGTTGCCAAAAAGTCAATTATGTTCACTACCCTCAGATAGTGATGGTATCCTACCTCAGAAACTTATTAGCTGTATGATTTGGGCACATTACTTAATCACTATCTGTCTAAATTTCCTCATCTATAAAATGAGGATAGTAATAGCACATCCTTTCCAGAATTCCAGAATTCCACTGTAATAATAGGGTAAGATAATGTTTGTAATACATTTTGCACTCCAGAAAGTGTTATATAAAGTCATCATCATCATCGTTGTCGTCATCATCATCATCACCACAGTAGCTAAGGACTTTCAGACTCATTAAGATGGTTTTATTACTACTACCTTCTCTTCTCCAATATTGAATTCACATATTTTTTCCACCATCAGTATAGTTCACAACTGCCTTTCTATGATTTCTTTGTGAATTTGTTGTCTTTTTTGCCAAAATATTTTACCTTCTGCAAAGACTACTATCATCTCTTTACTTGGAATGCTTTTATGTAGTTGTAAAATGTTTATTGAATATATTTTCTTATCAAAATCTTAAATTCCTTCTTATTCTGAAGTCCAGAAGCACTGACCATTGTATTCCTCACTTGATATCGATCATGGAATTCAGAAGAGCTGAATTGAAATCTAGTTTCAAACACTTAGTAGCTGTGTGAGCCTGGGTAAATCATTTAACCTGTCTACCTCAGTTTCCTTATGTGTAAAAATAGGAAAATAGCAGAATGTGCTTTCTTGGATTTTTGTGAATGAGAAAACATTTATGAAGCAGTTCATAGGGGACTTCTGGGAGCGGAGCCAAGATGGCAGAGACTATACACATTTCTCTCTGACCTTCTCTACAACCCTCAGACTAATTAGCAAATCCAGCCTCTAAATTAGTTCTGGACCTGTAGAACCCATGAATATTGGGAGTGCAACAAATTATCAGCAGAAGATAATTTCAAAGATCACCAGAAAAGTTCTGTTTCAATTGGAAATGGGAGGGAGGCAGCCAAACACAAAGCTGAGCACAAACGCCAACTCAGACAGCACAGAACCCTGGGGTGGTGCGGAGTCCATGGTTGTTGCAGACTCCACATAGAGGAAAATCTATGGGGAGGAATCTACAGGAATCAACAGCAGTTTTGTCTACTCTGCCTTGGTTGCAAGCCAGTAGATCAGCAAAAAAGTTATAAAACATGTAACACAAATTCAAAAGATCACTAAATGCCAGAATCTCAAAGGACCTGGCTGCACCTACCCAACACCAGGAGTGAATCAGCACGGAACCAGCACAGCCACAGCCACTTTTAAAACCTCCCCTGCCCTAAAAGCAGGCATTAACTTTTTTTTTAATTAGTAAAAAAGTAAAGAGGACTCTGATGATAGACAGCTTCTATGGTGAAAGAGAAGAACAGATTTCAAACCCTGAGGAGACTAAAGGCAGATTGTCTCCAGATGAAACCCCAAAAGGTGATATAACCTGGTCCCCATTACACAAGGCTCTCCTAAACGAAATTTTAAAGGATCTTAAAAGAGAGCTAGAAGAAAAATGGAGAAAGGAAATGAAAGCTTTGCAAGAGGGTTTGAAAAAGGCAACACAAAATAGAAAAAGTGAAATGGAAAAAGCATATAACTCACTAAAAGATAGATTTGATAAAATGAACAAAGAAAGCAACTCCCAGAAAAACAGAATTTGTGAAGCAGAAAAAGAGAGCAATTCCCAGAAAAACAGAATTTGTGAAACAGAAAAAGAAAATAACTCCTTAAAAAACAGGATTTGTGAAATAGAAAAAGAAAATAACTCTACAAAAAACAGAATTTGTTAAATGGAAAAAAATTCCATAGAACAAAACAATTCATTTAAAAAAATTCAATTGAACAAATATTAAAAAAAGTAAATGAAGAAAATAATTCACTAAAATTCAGAACTGAACAAATGGAATCAAATGACTCAATGAGATAATAAGAATCAGTCAAGCAAGATCAAAATATGAAAAAATAGAAAAAAATGTAAAATACCTAATTGGGAAAATCTAGGAGAGACAATCTAAGGATTATTGGACTCCCTGAAATACATGATGAAAAAAAGAGCCTAGACTACTATCACGAAATCATCAAAGAGAACTGTCCAAGTATCATAGAATCAGAAGGTAAAATGACCATTGAAAGAATTCACTGAACACCTGCAAAAAAAGATCCCAAAATTAAACCCCCCCAGTAATATTATGGCTAAATTTCAGAACTATTGGAACAAGGAAAAAATATTACAGGCAGTCAGAAAGAAACAATTCAAATACCAAGGAACCACAATAAGGATTACTCAGGACCTAGCAGCTTCTACATTAAAGGATTGAAGGGCCTGGAATCTGATATTCCAAAAGGCAAGGGAATTTGGAATGCAGCCAAAAATAAATTACCCTGCAAAACTGAGCATTTTCTTTCAGGGAAGAAGATGAACATTCAATGAAACTGGTGAATTCCATTTATTTTTGATGAAAAAAAAATAACTAAACAAAAAATTTGGCCTCCAAATACAGAACTCAAGATAAGCATAAAAAGGTAAAAAAAAAACAAAACAAAAAAAATAAACCCTCTTGAGAACTGTATTTCTGTTATGGGTATATATAGGGAATACATGGATAATTTGATTTTACTGTTATAAAAAAGAAACTAGAGATGGAAAGGGGATTGTAACAGAAAAAAAGGGGAAAGTGGAGGTAAAAAAAGAGGGAAACTACATCTCAAAGGCAAAGGAAACCTATTATATCTGAGGGAAAGAAGGGAGGGGGATGAACATTGTATGAATCTTACTCTCATCAGATTTGGCCCCCCAAAAGAATATTAGATATATTTGGTTTCACCAAGAAACATCTCTCCTCTTGTAGAAAAGTGGGAGAGGAAAGGGGAAAAGGGAAGGGGTAGGCTAAATAGAAGGGAAAAGAGAAATAGTAGGGGAAGGGGGAGTGTAAAGGTCACAGGAAGAGGAGGAGTCACAGCACTCCACAGTCAGGAAGTAAACAGAGGCTTTCAGGCCCTGAGATCCCCGAATGTGATTTGCTGGGAGCAAACAGGCACCAATTGCCTCGTGAGTGGGAACTATGTCCACATTGAGATCGCATTGTTAATGAGAGGTGTCTCCTTCTCTGATTGGCTGTGTGTATGACCTCATAGACTTTATTTAAGCAGTGGGACGAAGAAGTGGGTCCTCTTTGACCCGGTGTTCATTTGGGAGTCAGCAGGAGGTCAGGGGCAGGATGTGAACACATGAACAAAAGACCTTGAGCTTGCACATGGCTGTACTTGAGCCCACTGCCATGTATCTAAACCATTGTTCTTATGAAACAATGGCCAGAGATCTCTGAAGACCTCAGGTAGAGATAAGCTTGGTAAAATTGATTTTAAGCACTGCAAAAGACAGTGACCAGATATTTCTCTGAGGGCCTGGGAATTAGGAGAGACTGGCAATAGTATATGCAGAGTGGTACATTCATAAATGTAGTGAATGTCTAGAGTTAGCATTTATAGGCAAGGACTGCTTGAGGCAAGTAGTGTGCATAAGTAAAATACTGGGAAGGAGGGAAAGGGGAAAAGGAAAGAGAAAAGTATAATTTGGGGTTAATAAGATAGCAGAAAATACAGAGTTAGTAGTTTTAATTGTAAATGTGAATGGGGTGAACTCTCCCATAAAATGTAAGCAGATAGCGGACTAGATTAAAAGTCAGAATCCTACAAAATATGTTGTTTACAAGAAATACATTTAAAGCAGAATGATACAGAGTTAAAGTAAAAGGCTGGAACAGAATCTATTATGCTTCAGATGAAGTAAAAAAAGCAAGGGTAGCCATCCTGATCTCAGATCAAGCAAAAGCAAAAATTAAACTATTTAAAAGAGATAAGGAAGGAAACTATATCTTGCTAAAGGGTACCATAGATAATGAAACAATATAAATATTAAACATATATGCATCAAATGGTGTAGCATCTAAATTCCTAAAGGAGAAGTTAAGAGAGTTGTGAGAAGAAACAGACAGCAAAGTTATAATATTGGGAGATCTCAACCTTGCTCTCTCAGAACTTGATAAATCACATCACAAAATAAATAAGAAGGAAGTTAAAGAGGTAAATAGAATGCTAGAAAAACTAGGTATGATAGATCTTTGGAGAAAATTGAATGGAGACAGAAAGAAGTACACTTTCTTTTCTGCAGTTCATGGATATACAAAAACTGATCATATGTTAGGACATAAAGACTTCAAAATCAAATGCAGAAAGGAAGAAATAGTAAATGCATTCTTTTCAGATCACGATGCAATAAAAACTACATTCAAGAAAAAGCCAGGGGAAAATAGACCAAAAAGTAATTAGAAACTAAATAATCCCATCCTAAAAAATGAATGGGTGAAACAGCAAATCATAAAAGCAATCAATAATTTCATCCAAGAGAATGACAATAATGAGACAACATACCAAAATTTGTGAGATGCAGCCAAAGCAGTGATAAGAGGAAATTTTATATCTCTAGCTGCTTACTTGCATAAAATAGAGAAAGAGAAGATCAATAAATTGGGCTTGCAACTAAAAAAGGTAGAGAAAGAACAAATTTAAAAACTCCCAATCAAAAACCAAACTTGAAATTCTACAAAGGAAAGATCAATAAAAATGAAACTAAAAAAGCTATTGAATTAATAAATAAAACTAAGAGTTGGTTTTATGAAAAAACAACAAAATAGATAAACCTTTAGTTAATTTGATTAGACTTTTAAGTCTATCCTTTTAATTTTCCTAATTAAAGGAAGAGGAAAATCAAATTGTTAGTCTCAAAAATGAAAAGAGAGAATTATCCACCAATGAAGAGGAAAACTAAAGCAATTATCAGAGTTACTTTGCCCAACTTTATGCCAATCAATTTGACAACCAAAGTGAAATGGAGGAATACCTACAAAAATATAGATTGCCCAGATTAACAGAAGAGGAAATAATTTACTTAAATAATCCCATTTTATAAAAAGAAATAGAACGAGCTATTAATCAACTCCCTAAGAAAAAATCCCCAGGACCAAAAGGATTTACATGTGAATTCTACTAAACATTTAAAGAACAATTAACTCCATAATATATAAACTATTTTTAAAAATAGAGAATGAAGGATTCCTATCAAATTCCTTTTCACAGACATGGTACTGATTCTAAACCAGGTAGGATGAAAACAGAGAAAGAAAATTAGAGACCAGTCTCCCTAATGAATATTGATGCTAAAATCTTAAGTAAGATATTAGCAAAAAGACTACGAAAATCATCCCCAGGATAAAACACCATGACCAAGTAGGATTTATACCAGGAATGCAGGGCTGGTTCAATGTTAGGAAAACTATTAGCACAATTGACTATATAAATAACCCAAATTAACAAAAACCATATGATCATCTCAATAGATGCAGAAAAAGCATTTGATAAAATCCAACATCCATTCCTAATAAAAACCCTAGAGAGTATAGGAATAAATGGACTTTTCCTTAAAACAGTCAGTAATATCTATTTAAAACCATCATCAAGCATCATATGTAATGGTCAGGGTTGTAATACATCATATGTAATAAAATTAGGGGGGAAACAAGGTTGTCCACTATCACTTTTACTATTCAATATTGTATTAGAAATGCTAGCTTTGGCAGTAAGAGTTAAGAAAGAGATTAAAGAAATGAAAGTAGGTAATGGAGAAACCAAATTATCACTCTTTGCAGATATGATGGTATATTTAAAGAACCCCAGAGAATCAACTAAAAAGCTATTAGAAATAATCCACAACTTTAGCAAGGTTACAGGTTACAAAATAAATCCATATAAATCATTAGCATTCTTATACATCACTAACAAAATCCAACAGCAAGAGATACAAAGAGAAATTCCATTTAAAATAACTACTGCTAATATAAAATATTTGGGAATTTATCTTCCAAGGGAAAGTCAGGAACTATATAAGCATAACTACAAAACACTTCCCACACAAATAAAGTTGGATCTAAGCAATTGGAAAAATATCAAGTGCTCATGGATAGGTTGAGCAAATATAATTAAGATGGCCATACCCCCTAAACTAATCTATTTATTTAGTGCTATATCAATCAAACTCCCAAAAAAACTATTTTACTGACCTAGAAAAAATAACAACAAAATTCATTAGGAAGAACAAAAGGTCAAGAATTTCAAGGGAACTAATGAAAAAAAAATCAAATGAAGGTGGCCTAACTATACCAGATCTAAAATTATATTATACAGCAGCAGAAATCAAAACAATTTGGTACTAGCTAAGAAATAGAGAAATTGATCAGTGGAATAAGTTAGGTTCACATAACAAAATAGCCAATGATTATTATAACAATCTAGTATTTGACAAACCCAAAGGCTCCACCTTTTGGGATAAGAATTCACTATTTGACAAAAATTTCTGGGGATATTGGAAGCTAGTATGGCAGAAAGTAGGCACAAACCCACACCTAGCATCATATACCAAGATAAGGTCGAAATGGGTTCATGATCTAGACATAAATGATATTATAAATAAATTAGAATAACATAGGATAGTTTACCTCTCAGATTTGTGGAGAAGAAAGGAATTTGTGACCGAAGAAGAACTAGAGATTGTTATTGATCATAAAACAGACAGTTTTGATTATATTAAGTTAAAAAGGTTTTGTACAAACAAAACTAATTCAGACAAGATTAGAAAGGAAGCAATAAACTGGAAAATCCAAAGGATCTGATAATGGCCTCATTTTTAAGATATACAGGGAATTGATTCAAATGTATAATAGTTCAAGCCATTCTCCAATTGATAAATGATCAAAGGATATGAACAGACAATTTTCAGATGAAGAAACTGAAACTATTTGTAGCCACATGAAAAGATGCTCCAAGTCACCACTGATCAGAGAAATGCAAATGAAGAAAACTCCGAGATACCACTGCACACCTGTCAGATTGGCTGATGACAGGAAAAGATAATTATGAATGTTGGAGGGGATGTGGTAAAACTGGTACACTGATACATTTTTGGTGGATCCAATCATTCTAGAGAGCACTATGTAATTATGCTCAAAAAGTTAACAAACTGTGCATACCCTTTGATCCAGCAGTGTTTCTATGAGGCTTATATCCCAAAGAGATCTCAAAGGAGGGAAAGGGACCCACATGTGCAAAAATATTTGTGGCAGCCCTCTTTGTAGTGGCAAAAAACTGGAAACTGAGTGGATGCCCATGATGAATGGCTGAATTAATTATGGGATATGAATGTTATGGAATACTATTGTTCTGTAAGAAACGACCAACAGGATGATTTCAGAGAGGCCTGGAGAGACTTACATGAACTGAGGCTAAGTGAAATGAGCAGAACCAGAAGATCATTATACATGGCAACAAGAAGACTATACGATAATCAATTCTGATGGACGTGGCTCTCTTCAACAATGAGATTATTAAAACCAGGTACACTTGTTCAGTGACAATGAGAGCCATCTACACTCAGAGAGAGGATTATGGGAAGTGAGTGTGGACTACAACATAGCATTCTTACTCTTTCTGTTGTTATTTGCTTGCATTTTGTTTTCTTTCTCAGTTTTTCTTTTTCTTCCTTCTTGATCTAATTTTTTCTTGTGCAACAAGATAACTGTATAAATATGTATACATATATATTAGATCTAACAAGTATTTCAACATATTTAACATGTATTGGACTACCTGCCAGCTAGGAGTGGGGGTGGAGAAAGGAGAGGAAAATTTGGAACAAAAGGTTTTGCAAAGGTCAGTGTTGGAAAAATTACCCATGCATATGCTTTGTAAATAAAATGCTTTAATAAAAAATAAAATAAAATAAAGCAGTTCACAAACATTGATGTATTATATAAATGCTAGATAATAATAATATTATTATTTTGGGGAAAAGACTCAGAGACCATCCAGTCCAACATATATACCCGAATAAAAATCTCATCTCCAATATCCCCAACAAGTGGTCATCAAATCTTTGCTTGAAAAGTTTTTGTGACAAGGAGTCCTTATGTGCTCCCTTGAATTCTTAGTTCTTTTCATCATTATATGCCTTGTTTTCCTAACTTAATTGAAAGCTCCATAAAGAAAGAGATTGTGTAATATTTATTTACATCCCTCTGACAATGTCTTGGCCATAATAAATATTTATTTGATTAATTAGTAATGTTTTGATTTAAGTTCTTTCTTACGCCAAGAATTTGTGGCCTTTGAAATTGTTATATATCTGTTCCTCTTTTCTTGTATTTTAGCCACTTTAAAGAAGAAAGTAACTTCAGTAATGAACTCGAGATTAAATTGGAAACAGAATTTGGGCTTGGTAAGTTTGGAACATTCTTGGCCAAGAACAGAGGGGTTACTTGATTAAAAAGACTAGCGGCATTTCAGCACTGCATTTTCAACGGATCTCCTGTCCTTCATGAAATTGTCTTACTGAATGAATCACAACATGCTCAAGGTGAAAGGAACCATAGAAGTGTTATATTCCAACACCTTCAAAATGAGGAAATGGAGGCCAAAAGAGGGTGGGTAGCTTGTCCAAGATCATAGTTTAATGAAATTAAAATTGGGGTCTCCTAACTCTCAGAGTGTCATAAACTATTTAAGTTGGAAGAGAGTTTAGAGATCATTTAGTCAACTACCCAACAAAATATTCATTTGTTTCTTTTCCCATGTCCAGTACTATTTACACTTTAGCCCATTGTTTTCTTTCTTCTAATTTTCTTTTTCCCTCTCTCTTTTCTTATTCAGTAACAGACATATTTAGAAACAAAATTATCTTCATATTTCTTTCTCTTTTTCAAGAAAATCTCATCATCATTCTTCTAATCTCTTTGTGGAATAATCTACATATGCTTGCTTTTTCCTTAGTTCTCCTATCCAATATCTCTAAAGCAACAAAACAAAATGAAAAAGCAAAGGAAAAGTAACCTATCATTTTTAGGTAGATACTTTGGAGGAACCAACTCCTGCTGAATGCTAAAGAAACAATCAATAGATTAAGCACTCTATGATTTGAATTGTTGAATCTGAAATCTGACTTGTTCTTGGCCCTCACAGTTTCAACTACAATTAGGAATTGTTCTCTTTATCTCCTATGTTGAATTCCTAAAGGTCATAAGCCTAGGAGATGCAACTTTGTATACTGATTCCCTTAATTTAATGGTATTAAATCATATGGCAGGAACTTCCTAACTTACTTCCTATTGTCCCTGAATATAGTCTCTGCTGGTTTGAAAATTCTCATTGTATCCTCAGCTAGATTCAGTTTACTCTTTGAACCATAGAGAACTCAGTTTGAAGCCCAGATCTATTGCTTAATACATGTATGAATTACTACTTTGGCAAATTACTTAATATTTCAAGGCTTTGGTTTGTTCATATTTAAAAGGAATTTGTTGGACTTGATTATTTATTTGTAAGTTCAGATCTGGCTCTAAATTCCATAATATTTCCACTATACCATGCTTTATGAGACTGTTTTTTAACTCATAATAACTTTGAATGAAAATCAGGTTATACAAAGTAAAATTATTTACCTGGTAAAATTTTTGGGTGCTCAATGATCGAATGAGATAATATTTGTTACATGCTTAGCATAGTGTGCCTGGCACATAGTAGGTGCTTAATAAAGGTTTGTTTTTTTTCTCTGATCTGTCACCTCCCAATGTCAATGGTCACTTATAAAGATGTGTAGAGGGCTGAAAACTCTCTCTAAAGACCAAGAACTTTGAGTGATCCTGACTCTGGCTGACTGTAAGGCCCTACAGGGAGCCAGTCCAGACATTATATTTGGTGCCCCAACATGCACTGTGACCATAATTTCAGTGAAGAAGTCCCTGTGACCAGGAAATAGGGTGAGTATTAAAATAGACAAACAAGGAACTTACTTTGTTAAGAACTAAACTAGTAACTTTCATTTTCTAGCTGTAATGGGGCAGATATTAGGAAAAGATCCACCCCCACCCCACCCCCACCCCAAGGGAGCTCTATAGACTAATAAAGAAACAAGGTTTGCTTGTAACTTGAGAGCAGATTGGTGGACTCTTGGAAACATTAGAATGTATGTCCCCTTGGTTCTTTAAGGAAGAAGAAATAGAGGCAGATAATTGGAAACTAGTAGGAAATCAACTATGTGATTATTACAATGATAATGGTCCTGATTCAATTTCTAAAGAAACTATATATATATATATATATATATATATATATATATATATATATATACACATACATACAACATAATACAATTGGCCTTAAAGAATCCCACAAGTTCTAGAAAAAAGAAAAGTTCTAAGGAGAACAGCCAGACAAGAAAGCATGAAGAGAAAGAGAAAGAGAAGGGAGAGGTTAAGAAAATATCACCACAAGGCAATATTTAGCATATGAAGTATACCCTACAGTGCTTACATACAAAAACTTTCATTAAGAACAGAGAAGCTAAACACCTTACATGACTTTCAGAAATTGATAGGAGATATCCAGTGGATGCGTCCAGTGTTAGGCTTGACTACCTATCAATTACAACCATTATATGACATTTTAAGGGGAGACAGTGCTTTAAACTCACCACACCAGCTTACAAAAGAAGCTCAAGTGGCTTTGAGAGAAGTTGAACTGGCTTTATTCAATGTGGTTCAAAGAGTCACTCAAAAACCCTTGGAAATATCAATTTTTGGCACAAAAGAGGCACCCAAAGCAGTCCTTCATCAAGGAGACAGTGTTATAGAGTGGGTGAACCTTCCAGCACAACCAGAACAAAGCCTTACTCCTTACCCAGTGCTTGTGGCTAGAATCTTATTAAAGGCCATTAAGCGAGCAGTACAATTATCTGGGACAAGACCTGACAAGATATATACCTTTTATACCAATGTACAAATTAATGTATGCTGTGAAACCATCCCAAAGTGGCAAATTTTATTGGCCACACCTCCAAATTTTACACATGACTCTCAATTAAAGATAACCCAATTATTATATAATTGGCAATGGATTCTTGAAGAAAAGGTTTCTAAAGTTCCTCTTAAAGGACCAACTATCTTTACAGATGCACCCAAACATAACATTTGTGCTGTATACTCTTGTGACTTAACTATAAAGAGAGTAATCAGAACTTCTTTTCAGTCCACTCAGCAGAATGAATTGTATGCAATAATTCTAGCTCTTACTTATTATCCAGGAGACATAAATATAATATCTGAATTGGTCTATTCAGTAGGTGTGGTACAAAGAATTGCCACAGCTCAAATAAAGTGTGTAGCTTCCAATATATATCAGCTCTTTAAGGAACTTCAAGAGCAAATGAGAAAGCATCCAGGTAAGATTTATATCTTGCATGCCTGTGGTATTCAGGTGCCAAAATGTGGAGTTCTTCTTTTTTATAATATATGATGGTTCTCTGGGAGCAGGTTTCTTGGGGAGGTTTTCTGGAGGCAGCCTTAGTTTCAGTTCAGAGTAATAATCACTTCAAATACAGCTAGCTAATAAAATCCAAACATTTATTTTCTCCTTCCTTGATTCCAAGAGCTCTTGCAGCTTGTCCTTTGCTTCTGCCTCTGCTTTCTTCAGCCTCCAGCCAGCACAAAGGTGGAAGATGTAATGAATCTGACTCCACCTCCGAGAGTGGGCTTGTGGGCTTCCTTCCAGAGTGCTCTTTGGCCCTAAGAGCTTCTTGCTTATATGAGCTCTCTAAAGGTATGAACACAAGCATTGTTTCTATCAGTTCCACTTAGTATTTTGTTTCAAGTTCTGGCCCATAACATCTCCTTGTAAGATCAGATCAATCATACTGAACCATGCTAATATTATATAATTATTGTCTCTATCAATTCTAATGACTTAACAGCTTGTAAGGATTCTAACACATGTCACTCTCATAGTGGACTTCCAGGTCCTATATTTTATGGAAATTCAAAGGCGGATCACCTTTTAACCAAATTAGAGAATGCTCCTTTATTTCAGGCAGCCCAAGAATCTCGTTCTAAATATCATCAGGTGTTGGAGCTTTACGTTTGCAATTTGGGATAACAAAAGAGGAAGCTAGGAGTATAGTAAAAGCCTGTACAGCTTGCCTTCCTTTCCATGCTCCTATACTTCTTCCCAGGAAAAACCCTCATAGTTTGAGACCCAATGAAATTTGGCAAATGTATGTGACCCATTATAAATCTTTTGGTCACCTGTCTTTTATCCACATTGTGGTAGACACCTTTTCAGGATTCACTTTTGCAATACCAGCAGTAAAAGAGACAGCCTATGTGGTCACTGAATTCCTTATACAAGCTTTTGCAATTATGGGTGTGCCACGAGCAATAAAAACAGATAATGGACCTGCATATACTTCCAAATATTTTGCACACTTTTGTGCACAGTATAAGATTTTACACACCACTAGCATACCTTTTAATCTTCAAGGACAGGCTAAATAGTAGAGAGGAGAAACAGAAACATCAAGACGCTTCTCCAAAAACAAAAGAATGGGGGAGCCACAGGTAACCCTAGAGAACTTCTAAATCTAACCCTTTATACTATTAATTTCTTGATTTTTGACAAAGATGCACTGGCTCTGGCAGACGGGTTTTATAACCCACTGGAAGGGCAGTGTCCAGTGCGAGCAGCTCCACTATCTTTAAATAATCGCCAGGTGATGTGGAGAGACCCAGAAAGTAATGAATGGAAGGGACCAGATAGGCTAACTGCTTGGGGGAGAGGGTTTGCTTGTATCTCTACAGATGAAGAAGGAATCAGATAGATGCCAACAAGCCTTATTTGCCTTGTCCATTGGAGAGAGACAGAGCAGACTCTTGAAATAAAGGAGAAGACCCAAGAAACATCAGGTGGTTCCATCACTGACTGTGCCCACCACTGAAAGAGCCAAACTGACTCATGGACATCAAAAATTGTTAATGAGACTGATGTGGGACTTCAAAACCTCAGGAATCATTGGAATTTCTGACACATGATAAGACTGTTGTAGGACTTCAAAATCTGCAGGAATCACATTGGATTCCCTGACACATGATGAGATTGTTGCAGGACTTCAAAATCTCCAGGAATCACTGGATCTCTGACACATGAAGTAATGGACAATAGATTGGTTTTGGATTATCTCTTGGTTGCAGAAGGAGGGGTATGTGTGATTGTTATTTACATACCCTCCTTCTAGGTTCTGGAAATCTTTTACAACACCATGTTGATTCATATTGTTCATTATATCACTACTTGCATGTGTAATCCATGTTTGTTACACCACATTGAGCCTACACCGGCTGTGGGGAGAATCATCACTAATAGCCGGTACTTTATTGCTCTGTGCTTGTGTAATAACTCCCATGCTGATGGGTTTGTGCATACCTGTTTCTAGTAAGACCCTTCAGCCCAGAAACCCACTAA
Source organism: Sarcophilus harrisii (assembly GCF_902635505.1). NCBI lineage: Eukaryota > Metazoa > Chordata > Mammalia > Dasyuromorphia > Dasyuridae > Sarcophilus > Sarcophilus harrisii. Next base: position 602,639,942 of record NC_045426.1, read on the forward strand.
CAATATCTGGCTTGACTTCCCATTTCCCTTTGGTATTTTTCATCTCTCTTCCTGAGAAGTCAGGGAGGGCATGACCACCTGTGTTCTAAAACAAAAAAACGTGGGAGATGTAATGGGCTGAAACTATGAAAAGGTATACTTGAATCAGACAGCAGAGCACTTAAGTATAATTATCTATTGAATTTGAGATAATGGCTCTATAAGCATACACTTAGATGATATGGTAATGTGATGGCTCTCCTCATGATTGGCACCATGCTGAATGCGTGGTAGTAAGGTAATGGGAGGCAAGGATTGGAGGGCCGAGGGAGAGAGGTCAGTTCACTTGTCTGCAGGATGAGGAGGAGAGGGGCTAGAGACTCCAGACTCCAGACTCCAGGATACATCTTTGGCAAGCCACATGGTAGCTTGCCTGCCTCCGCCTACTTCACTTCTCCCTCTAAAGACCAAGAACTTTGATTTATCCTGACTCTGACTGATCCTGAGGCCCTCTAGGGAGCTAGTCCAGACATTATAAACATGGATAATTTATTTTGTACTTTAAAAAATCTTCTTAGGAGCGGATGGGGTTAGTATTAAAATATATATATAGAGAGAATATATTTTAATGTTCTAGTGACTTAAGCATGACATGCTTATATCTCTGGAAGTTATAAACGTCATTGGAATTTAGATTCATGTAATAAATAATCTTGATTCCAGACAATAAAACTTAGTTCCCTCTTGATAGAGACAGTGGGAAAATGCTTATTGTTAAAGAATTTGTAATTATTTGACTATCAAATGAAATCATTGTGAATGCTGAATGTCAAAATCTTTTGTTCCTAGAATCACAGAATTTTAGAGATGGAAGAGAGAATTCATTCTAAACTTTCCATTTGAGAAATAAGTAAATTGAGGCTGAGAAAGTGACTTATTCACTTTCATATTAAGTGACTTGCCAAAGGTTGTATAACCTCAGGATCCAGACCTGAAATCCAGGTCTCCTTAGTATAGTTTTATGTTCTTTTCATTTTGTGAATTTTGGATTATAAGAAGCCAAACTGAATCTTTGCTATCCATTTTCACATTGCAGACCCACAAACTCACAGCAAATATCTTCCCTTTATGGGTACAGAGTAGCAATATTGTATATTTATTTAGAAAGGCAATTGGGATATAGTAACTTGCCCAGGGTCACACAGCTAGGACGTGTTAAGTATCTGAGGCTGAATTTGAACACAATTTCTCCTGACTCAAGGGCTGCTTCCTTATCCACTGTACCATCTAGCTGCACCAAGAGTAGCAATATTGTTTAGAAAAAAAGACTTAAACCTAAATCAGAAGTGATTTGTTGTTGAGCTGTGTCTGACTTTACATGACCAGTAGACTTTGTCTGCTCTGTAAGATTTTCTTGGCAAAGGTACTGGATTAGTTTGTCATTTCCTTCTCCAGTATGTTCCCATTTTACAGATGAGAAACTGAAACAAGTAGGGGTTGTACAAGGTTATACAGCTAGTAAGTATCTAAGGCCATATTTGATCTCAGATCTTCAGACCCAAAGCTCTATGTACTATGGTATCGTCTAGCTGCCCCTTAGGTCAGAAGACCTAGATTCAAATCTTGATTCAGATTTGATTCAGACTACATGCAAGTAATTTTAGTTCTCTAAGTCTCAGTTTCCTCGTCTATTCAATAGTAATGATAGTAGTTGTATTACTTCTCTCATATAGTACTGCAAGGAAAGTGCTTTCCAGTTATATTCTATAAAGGTATTTTTATTATTCAAGTTGAGCCATCTCCATGCCAATGTTTTGGTTCGACTAATTTTGCTTTCCTGGTGCATCGGTTGGATTATAAAGATAGAAGCTTTTAATCTCTGTTTCAAATCTCAATTTAATCTGAAAAATATGTAGCTAAAAGTCCTAAAATGCAAAGGAGGAGCAAATAGATACTAAAAGATCACATAATTAAATAAATGTTTAAATAGAGAATTTTGGAGGAAAAAAGGAAAAGGAAGCAAGAAAGGAAGGAAGGAAGGAAAAAAAGGAAGAAAGGAATGAAGAAAGAAAAAAAGCAAAGAAGGAAAGAAGTAGAAGAAAATGGAAAAAAGAAAAGGAAGAAAGAAAGAAGGAAAGTTAGGAAGAAAAAAAAAAAAGAAAACCTCAAACTCAATAGTTCAGTCATACAATCCATGATTAAAGTAATACTGAGAAAAATTTCAACTGTCTTAGAAATGCCTGTATTGGAAGATACATGAAAAGTTGGATTTTTTTACTTATATGAAGTTGTTTGGAGGAAAGAAGAGAATAGAAATTTTACTTTGTGTATTCTGAATTTCTGTAAAAATGACTTTTCATTAAAGAGCATTATCATAGGGAACATGATGTAGTAGAAGTATTTTAGAATTTAGAACTAGAAGTGACCTTAGAGATAAATCATCAAGTTCAATACCTTCCTTTTAAATATGAACAAACTGAAACTCTGAAATATGAAGTAATTTGCTCAAGATAGTAATTCACACATGTGGTAAGCAAATAGATTTAGGCTTCAAATCAAGTTCTGAATTCCAATTAGGAAGTTCTTTCATTTACAATGAGATACCAGCCTGGAAATCACAAACTTAGATTCTTATCCTGGTTGTGGCTGTAATAAGAACTGTGTGTGTGTGTGTGTGTGTGTGTGTGTGCGTGTGTGTATGTGTGTGTGTGTGTATACACAGACACATATATGCACATACACATATATATGTATTTATGTAGCTATATGTGTATTTATATAACTATCCATTTATATAGCTATATATATATTTATATAACTATCCAATTATATAGCTATATATATATTTATGTAGCTATATATAGGAGGGAAGAGAGAAAAACAGGGAGGGAGGGAAGGAGGAAGAGAGGGAGGAAAGAAGGAAGAAAGGGAAGGTGGAAGGAAGGAAAAAAGAAGGAAGGAAAGAAGGAAAGACGAAAGGAAGGGAGGGAGGGAGGAAGGGAAGGAGGACAGAAGGAAGGACAGAAAGAAGGATGGAAGGAAGGAGTATAGTCTCCACTAACTCTAGCTTCTGGCTCAGCTGAATTGCTCAGTGAGTTTGTGCTCCAAAGAAAAATAATTCAAAGAAGGATTCTTATTACCCCAATGTCAATGTTACAACAGGTATCTATATTATTTGGGTAATTTGCTCTGGAATGGGAACATTTTTACTCAGATAGAAAAGGTAAAAGTTGAAAATATTTTGCCAGAAGCCATTTTGGTTATTAAACACATCCCTGTAGATATTTATGACCATTGGATCATGGAATAAATTTTATCTTGCTAATAGCTGTTTGAGATTATGCTATTCAGGAGAAATCATTTATGATATTAATAAAGAGATACTACACTGACAAGTTAAAAGTAATTGGAATTGGATAGTGTTATTGGTGATATATTGTACATGTAAAATAATGTTTTCCACGGCTGAATATCATTCTCTTTCACTTTTGTTTAATAACTATTGTAATCTATTTCATTTCTCTTGTTCTTTTATTATAATCTCTCTGAATATAATTTACTTTAGTTAGGAAGTTTCATTAATTACATATAAATTGTAATAAATCTAGGCTGGAAGTAATGAAGTTATATACATGTTAAAATATCTGGGAGTAATGGTTAAGAATCTAACTAATCAAATGGCAAATGATGAAAATAAATGACTTTGGAATGAGGAAAAATTTCCAACTCAATTCTGTAGGTGACTGGATTTGAAATAAAAAAGAAAAGTGTCAATAAGACATCTCCCCCATGAATTTGGGGTATACTTTTTCACAAATATACCTAGCATTATTAACAAGGGAAGTAAACACATATAAAGGGCATCAGAGAGATATATATTTAAGGAAAATATATATCTCCATATATTTAGGCCAACTTGGTGGCATATTGGAAAGAGTTCTAGGCCTGGAGTTGGGAACAACTAATCTTTGTGAGTTCAAACCTGACCTTAGACATTTACTAGTTGTGTGATCCTGGACAAATCACTTAGCCATGGTGCCTTAGTTTTCTCATCTGTAAAGTGAGCTGGAGAAGGAAATGGAAAATCATACCCAATATCTTTGCCAAAAACAAAACAAAATCCAAATGAGGTTATGAAGATTTGGACTTGATTGAAAAGATTGAGAAGCAAAACAAAGTATATGTGAGAAGGGGCAATTCACATATTCAGTGCCATAGAACTTCAGGGCTATTGATACCCTCACATTGCTCCCAATGATCTTGGTCTCACAGTCACTGCTCTAATGGATGCTGTTTGACTGTAGTTTCCACTAACTTAGGCTTCTGGCTCAGCTGGACTCCTCAGTGAGTTTGTGGTCCAAACAGAATATGATACAGGAACCATGTAGATGGACTCCATCTTTTTATATGGAATAGGAAGCATCAAGAAATTTTCCTTTTTTTTTTTTTTGTTTTAAAATATATCTAATGCTTTGAAGTTTCCAACTCAGGAGATCTTGAATTCAGCAATATCTATGAGGCAAAACTGGTTTGCTTCAGAAATGTCCTTTTTCTTCAAGAAAACAATTATTTTGAGATGATGCTATTGAGGGAATTCAGAATTGTTCCTCCTCAACACAGAAGATTGGAGATCAGAAACTCATGCCTTTTCTTGAATTCCTCTTTCAATTTATACAAATCATGTCTCCATTTGCTTCTGCTGTCAGATACCATTAACCTTGACTGGGGTAGAGGAGAATAAGCCTCTCCCTCCTTCTACCTTCTCTAAAAGTTACAAAAGAAAAGATGATTGAGTTTCCAAGAGCTAAAGGCCAAGAGATCTTTAACTACATACATAGAAGCACTAGAGTCAGGAAGACCTGAGTTTTAATCCAGCCTTTCCAGCTGTGTGACTTTGGGCAGATCACTTAATCTCTGTTTGTCTCAGTTTCCTCAACGACAAAAATGAGAATAATAACGGGTTATTGTTAGGTTTAATTGTATTAGAGAGATACTTGTTTTCTTTCCCTTTATAAAAGTGTCAGAAAAGTTAACTCCAATGGATTTGCTCCTGGGCATGCATTTGCTTGTCTTGGTGCCTTTTCCCCACATACTCATTTACATGGATGAACTTTAAAGAAACAAAGTTTAAAATTGGGAGTGTTCAGCAAGAGGAGAGAGCATTGTGTTTGGGACTGGTGATCCTGATTCTAGGGAGATGGAAGAAGTTAGGGCTCAAAGGTGAGGGAGCAGTAGGGAAGAGACTTTCTGCTAGTGATAGGGTAAGGTTTCTATCTCTTAATGAAGGAATTTAATATAGTTTATAGAGGATTGGATTTTAGTTACTACATGAGAAATGGTAATTTACTGAATAGCACTGCAGAAACTAAATTATTAACTATTATTGTTATAATTAGGATGGAGTTACTGGAGCTTTCCTCCCAAGTACCAAATTAAGGAAAGTGCCGACAATACCTGAAGTTTTCAAACATCATAGAAATAACTGAACTTATCACCTTGTTAGTCAAAAAGCATTATTAAGTATCTACCATGTGCCAGGTTATTGGGAATATAAAGAAAAGCACCCCTCCAAAAAGCCCAAATCCAAATAGTAAGAGGGATCTGTGTTATGAAGGACTTTAAATGCTAGATATTTGATCTTGACAGTGACAATTTATTGAACATGGAGGCAACATGATTAGCCCTGAACTTTAGGAAGATCAGTTTGATAGCTCAGTGGAATGTGAACTAGAATAGGGAGACTTGAGGCAGGAGGATAAACCAGAATCTTATTTTATTAGTGCAGGTGCAAAGGCTTGCACCAGGGTAGTAGCAATATCAGAGGAGAAAGGGAGTACGTAGATGTTTGGAAGGTAGAAATGACAGAATTTTGTGACAAACCGGATTTGGGATGGGATAAAAGAGGGTAAGGTATGGAGGATGATACCTAGAATGTGAGTCAGAATGATTGGGAAGCTGGTAGTGTCTTCCAGTAATAAGGAAGGTAGGAAGAGGCGAAGATTTGTAAAGGAAAGATAATGAATTTATTTTTGGATATATTGAGTTTAAGATATCTATAGGAAATCTAGCTTAATATGTTTAGTAGATAGTTTGAGATGAGAGATTGGAGATTTCTAATATTTTTTTTTAAAATAAGAAAAATTAGGCAAAATAAGGAAATGATTAAAGGAATGAGGTTGGGTTCTCTTTATCATTCCTCCCACGTGTTAATTCTCTCTTACCTTACCAGTATTTCATATCATTTGCTATGGGATTGGTTTATACTATTTGCCCTCAAGCACAAACAATTCCTTCTCACAGCTCTGCTGGCCACTTAGTCATATGCATTGAAAAATGTTAAACTTAATCAGCCTTGGAGCCAACTCCATTCAGACTCCAATATACAACAAGATATATCTATATTGAGCAACATTTCAGGCTTAGGATATTAAAAGATCATGGCATTTTTAAAAATTGAATCCTCTAAATGAAAACAGAATAAGAGAATTCCTGGAGGCAAGGGAAGCTCTTTAGAGCTTTATTTTCAATCAGGGAAATGACTCACCTTGGTTTTCTTTGGCCAGGATGCACAAGAGCAAAGCAAGCCTGCAGATGATAGTTTTCTCTTCTGTACTTCATGGATAATGTTGTTGGGACTGAGGCACAGGTCTCAATGGATGGAGCTGAGAGATTAGGTGAAGGAGGGCAGCCACATGTTGCTCTTATGATTCTTGTTTAGAACAAGCCTGCAAAGTCTCTCATTGGCTTTACTTTAAACATCATAAATGAATAAGGCAGTTGGGAAAATGGAAACTTGGAAAAGAGGAGAGCCAGCAGAAACCTGGCTGATTAAGGAAATAATCCAAAAGAGAAGAGAAAGACTTTTTTCCTTTGCACACTGAAAGGCATTTTATTAGTCTGGAGGAGGGAAATTGGATTTTCTCTGTACCAACAACTTAGTCATTAATTATTTTTATCTCCATAGATATTTTTCTTTATTGAAGTGGCACTAAAGACTTATTTTTATCTTGCTGCCTGGCCAAGAGACTGGACATAGAAGACATGGATCTTTGAACTCTGAAACTTCTTTCCTGGGGACTTGTTGTCTAATTGGTGAGTGTTTCACATGGCATACTATATTCAGGCATAAAAATACTTAATTTTAATCCTGAATGCTCTTGACATCACTTTGCTACCAATCCTCCTTTTCCATCCAAACTTTACTCTGGTCCTCTCCTGATCTTATAAATTGTGATTTTTGTGTTCAGGCAGAGCCTGGATGGCCTCTTCTCAGGAATGCTGTGGGGTGGATTCCTGTTTCAGAATTGGTTAACACAATGACTATCAAATAATAAACACTTAATAAATATTTGTTGACTGACCAACTGGGTAACACCTGTCAAAGTCTGTCAGAAATATGTTCAACTGTCAGCAGTTACCCCCTTTCCCGCCACTGATGGACTTGAGCTCAGGAAGTTACATGCTCAGCTCTGAGGTAAAAAATGAAGAACATATAATCACTAATGAATGAATAAATAAATGAAACATTGCTTCATTTATAAGGTGTTTCCCTTGTGCAAAGCATTAAGTGCTAAGTGATGGGTTTACAAACAGAAAAGCAAGGACTGCAGTACCTGCTCTGAAGGAGCTCATACTCTAATGAGGGGGACATTATCTCCCCCATCAAGGAAGCCACATGAGAAAAATTACAACTCTGGTGTCCTGGCTTTGTGGTTCCAACTGTGGATTGTACAGGATCCCTGGTCCCTGCAAAATCCACTTACTTTTGACTAATTGTCCTCTCAGTAACTAGACTCATCAATGAAGACAGTAGGGGAAATTCCCAGACCTCCACAGTTAAGCTGATTTTCAAAGCCTTACCTGCTGTCTACTTAACATTTTCATTTGTTCCACTAAAATATATAGTATTGATTCAGTCTTATACCAACAGTGAGGCCTTGAAGGCTAATTTAAATAACTGCTTGGTCTTGGTGGATTTCCCTATGCCCATTTCTAGTATATCACTTTAACTGATTCCCTATTCTCTCTTATTAACATCCACCCATAGTTTATGACCTGACTGAGCTTATTGTTAACATCTTCAGAAACTTTCAACTCTGAGATTCTACAATTAAGTGGTAGAAAAGGCAAGAAGGAAATATGCATAGAATTAAAAAAATTTTTTTTGGTTTGACATTTACAGAAATAAAAGAATAAGACTATTTGTATGCACTTAAATTATAATTTAATTTTATATGCAAATTAATAAATATTAGTGATAAATTGTCAAGTGTTATGACTTTACTTACTATTATATCCCAGTGAAGTCATCATTTTATATATATATATATTTTCTTTTCTATTCATCTCTGCTTTTATATGTTGATTTAGGTAAGAATATTTTCTGGTGTTATTTGGCAAAAATGCATTTTTTAATCAAGATTTTAAATTTCATTTAGTGACTGTCAGCTTTTCTCACACTCCTTTGATTTTGTGTTATAATTTCAATCAACTTACAATTACTATTATTTTTCATATATTTTCTTTTATAATTTTCTAAATTATATTCTAAAAAGAAATGTTTAATATATTATTTTATATAAAGCTATTCAAATATAAAAAGAATTTCTAAAAATTATATCATACTGAACATTTTCAGCATTAACTTGTTTTCCATTTAAAAATCCAAGTGGTGAATTTCCAAGTTGTATATGTCCTATTTCTTATATCTGCCAATTGTTTTCTTCTATCCCCACTATTGTCCTGTCATATCTTAGCTCAAATTCTTATTACTTCTTTCCTGGACTATTTCTAAAAGTAAACTTTATGATCAAAGAAAGAAGGAAAATTATTATGTGTACAATATTTTTTTTTATTTAATAGCCTTTTATTTACAGGTTATATGCATGGATAACTTTACAACATTAACAATTGCCAAACCTCTTGTTCCAATTTTTCACCTCTTACCCCCCACCCCCTCCCCCAGATGGCAGGATGACCAGTAGATGTTAAATATATTAAAATATAAATTAGAGTGTACAATATTTTTTATAGGAGCTTTTTTTATGTGGTAGCAAAAAACTTCTGAATTGGGATTGTTGAACAAATTGTGGTCTATAAATGTAATGGAATAACGCTGCTCTGTAAGAAATGGCAAAGAATACAGTTTCAGAGAAATATGAAAATATTTCATCATTATGACTTAATACAGAATGAGGTGACCATAATCTGGAGAACAACTAAATCCTGTAACAAAAAATTATAAAAATGAACAACTTTGAAAACATTAAAAATTTTCATCAAGACAATGGTCAGCTGTCATTCTAGAAGACATGATGAAGAATGCTACCTCCCTTCTAATGGAGAAGGAATAGATTAAATAATCAGAATAAGACAGATTTTGGACATGGCTAATATGGGCATTTACTTTTCTTGATTATGCACATTTGTTATGGGTATTTTGATTTTCTTTTCTTTTTTCCCCCTATTGATTGGAGGTGGCAAGGAGATACAATACATGCTTATTAATTAAAAAAATAAATTTTAAGAGATTTTAAACTTTTTTTTTTTGTTTCTGCGTTATACTATAAACTTATACTGGGATGACAGTACATCAAAGCCCCCAGAACTATTTTTTAGACATATTATTAGATTGACATATTTATAATTATCTATATAATGTATATATATATTGCCATATTTATAAATACAGTATTTACCTTTATAAATCCAAATACAAAAGATAAATAAAAGTGCTATGTTTAGATTGAAAATGTCAATTTCATTGTATATTTATTATAAATATAAATTATTTGCAATTATTTTTATCAATTGTAAATTATAAATATAAAGGTAAATTAAGGTAAATATTGCAGGTTTTTAAAATTACAAATGTATCTTATCAGATTTATCAGTTTTCAACTTATAAATTCCCTATTCTATCTTGTTTCAATTTTCCATGATCTTTTCTTGGATATTAATTCTGTTATCCTATATATTAAGTTTTGAGCTTTATTTTGTGATAACTGCAAATTTGGTAAATATAGTCTATCCAAGTCTTTTGTATAAATAATGACCAGCACAGAAGCAAGGTCAGACCCTGGGATATTTTACTAGAAACTTTCTTTGAAGTTGACATTTCAAATAAACACTCTTGGATCCAATCAAACCAGTTTCAAACTCATCAAATTTTACTATAATCTAATCATTATTAGTATTTATATAACACTTTAAAGTTTGCAGAATGCTTTATATATATATTTAATCCCTCTTCAATCCTGTGAGGGAGGGGCTTTTATTATGAGAGAGGTTAAATAGCTTGCAGGGTCACACAGGTAGTGTGATGTGTGGTTCAGAGTCATGTCTTTGTGATACTAAGTCTATACATTACATCATTTAGCTGCCATATCTTCTCCATAAGGAAATCATCACTTAATCAATTTTTGTTTGTCAAATATCTTGATGAAATCTAGGTATATGTACCATATATATATACAATGTGTACTTGATCTAATTCTGTCCAAAAAAAAAGAAAATCATTTATTCTGCCAAGACTTATTTTTTTGCTGAACCCATGTTGGCTCCTATTGAAGAAATTAAAAACATAGTCCCATTGGCTGAAAGAATCTCTCCCTACTAAAATTTTCCTAGATTTAAAAAACAATGACTCTCTTTTGTTTTTACTATAAACTACCAATTATTATACTTAATGATGTATGTCATGCCTCTTACCATTAATTAAAGTAGAAACTATGCTTATATTATGCATACCCAACACAGTGCTTTTTACATATTGATTACTTAATATTTGAATGGATATTCTCAAGTTAATATTCTAAATTATATTCAAATACATGGACTTTGATTAGCTACTTGAGCTGCTTGCCAAATTATTGTCAGCATTATTCCTCAAGCTGAAATGAAAACATAGTCCTAAATGTTCTGACTACAGTACTGAAAAAAGATCTGATCTTCAAAGACCCTCAGAATAGTACTATTGCCATCCAACCTTTTAGGACTTGCTTACTCTTTCAATTAATCAATAAATATTTCAAAGCACCTGCTATGTTCACAATTTAGGACAGGTGAAACACAAGCCAGGTTTTGATATGACATAATCTCTGTCTTCAAAGACCTTAATATAATACACAATATTACATTTACGTGTTTTAGAGGTTCACTTTGGTCTTTGTAGCTAAAATACACATGTAGAATGCAGCTGCAAATAAAGTCCTCATTTTGATTAATAATAGGAATTCTTACTTCTCCTCAAGTTATCCAAATAATTATCTAAACTTTGTGCAAGCACGTCCTAGATAATAATTAATTTTCTGTATGAATTTAAATGATGTTCTTTCATCTGATATCCTCTGCTCTTTCATATTATATTTTAAGTAGAAGCCATTTCTGAGCTCTGAGAAGGACCAAGAAAGCCACCTTCACATGGTGGCTGTGGGATAGCAAGGGGTAGGAAGATTCTGAGGGGGTGGGGATTATAGAAGATAGGTTTTCTCCATGTTCAGGCTTGCCTACATACTAGGGAATCTATGGAGGGATGACATAAATAATTCCTTCTTGCAGATGGGTAACTCAGTAGATAGAATGCAATGTTTGCAAAGAGGAAGACCTGAATTTAAATTATACTTTAGAGACTTCCTAGATATGTCACTCTGGACAACAAGTCATTTAACCTCTATGTATTTCAGTGTCCTTATCTGTAAAATAGGGATAATAATGAGTCAGCATATATGAAACTCTTTGCAAACCTTAAGGTGCCATATGAATATTTGCTATGATGATGATTGTTATTATTACTCAATAACAAGTCTTTAAAAATTATACAGATCATTTCCTCAACTTTCTATTTCTCTCTATATTACACAGGTATTGCCTACAGCATACATTTAAACTCTCTCTTTGGATCTTGGTGTACTTCAGATGGTCTAATTTGGAATTTTATTTCATCCCAGACTTTCATCATGGTGTAAGGGGGAAAAGCACTGAATCAGAGTCAGAAGACCTATATTTTGAGCCCTATCTCTGACGTGTGATCGTGAGTTTGTTGCTTACCTTTTATGAACTTCAGGATCTCTGTAAAATGGGATAATAAATATACCTGACCTACTTCACAGAGTTGTTCTGAGGAAACATTTTAGTAAACATCAAAGTGCCACAGAAATGGGAACTATGATTATAGGACTGCCTTTGTAGTAGGAGACTGGTTAATACAAAAGTATCACCTAATACTATATCTGAATTGGCTTTCACCATTTCTAACAACTTGGTATTTCCTGAAAAATCTAGCCAAATTACATGGACTTCTGGCACAGACAATCTCAAGATAGGCCCACATCCCATAAGCCCACATCCCAGAAAGATCTCCAGAAAAGATTTAGTTGAATTTTATCCTTTGAAACAGCATATTGCCAACAAGCTAATAGATAAAAAGGCTAAGGGATTTTTCATGCTGCTTACCCCTTTTATCTATAATGGGTACAATATTTGCCCATGGCTAAATTTGTCTCTGATGATACTGTGCACTCTGTTCTTGGGTGCTCCATGTTCCAGGTTGGGAGAGTGTGTATGTGTGTGTGTGTGCCCTTATGCCTTTGCCTAGTTGAAATGCTGCAGCTGTACACATCAATTGCTAAGTCTGGTAGTATGAAAATGGCCTTCAAAGGTGGAATTCTGTGCTATCCAGCCAGCCCTGGGAGAGGAGGAGAACCAATGCAGAATGGATGCCAGGTCTGGCTGGACTAAATATATTTTACAGCACAAAGGCTCTTTTGGACCCTTTCTGAGCAATATTTGAAATACTTTATCATCACTAAATGCTTGAAGCTGGTAACATGAAATGTGAGAGAATGTGGTATGCTACAGAAAAAGCTGACTTTTGAAGCCAGGAGAAACTGGGTTCTAGTGACCTATACTGGTAATATGACACTGGCTAGCTCACGTATGTAGCCCAGGGCTTCTTAAATTTTTCCACTCTTGACCCCTTTTTGCTTGAGGAATTTCTTATGTGACCTTGGGAAATATAAAATAGGTAAACAAATCACACATTTACTGATAAGAAATTATAATTTCATAACTCCCACATTTAGTTACAAGACCCCATATGGAATTGCAACCCACAGTTTAAGAAGCTGGGCTCTACTCAGCTTTCCAATACTGAGTACAGAGAAGGTGCTGATCTGCATTGATAGAATTTGGTCAGCTGGGGGTTCTTTATGTCAATAAACTTATAGGCAAAGTAAGAGTTTGGAGCCTGAAAAAATCTAAAGAATATTCACAAGTCCTTGATTTTATGGGTATAAAACCTCCCAGTGCAGAGACTTTATCTACCAATGCATATATGTCCTCTGCAAATTATAGCCTTAGGGACTCTCCTGATGCTTTGAGAGGCTATGGACTTGAGTTGGAATGGTGCCAAATGATAATATCCACATATTATATATGTAATATCCATATACAATCCACATGATGGTTATATCCATATATACAAGAGCAGAAAGTTCCTGCTTACAAGGGGAAGTGAATTCCAAGGCAGACAGAATATTTAAATTCAGGCAACAGCATCAAATAGGAAAATAATAAAGAAAAGCCCTAGAAGCAGGGTCAGAACAGAATCTATAATTGGAATGGCTAAACTAGTCCCAGTTCTTAAAAAGCTAAGTAAGAAGGAAAATCCAGGAGAAGAGAGTGGTGGACATGGGACAGCTGAATGTTTAGGTTCTGAAATAGCTGATTGGCACTGGGGAAGGTAGCCAATCAACAACAGGTGGTTTTGGACGCGCTGGCCAAAAGACAGCACCTCAGCAAACAGGGAAACGTCCTCTGCCATTGTGAGCCTGTTAATCCCAGAGAACAGCCAAGGAGGCCAAACAGGTCTTCCTTTCTAGGAAAGGGGGAGGGATGGAAGTATTAGAAGGGGTCAGTGGATAGGGTGAATCTGAGGTTGGCTCAGGGAGCACGAAAGATGTACCCACCCATACAACAGTTCCAATGCTCTCAAAACTAACTAGTAGGTGGTAGTCATTGTAGCCTTAAGGAGAGGCAGAGCAGGGATACTTACCAGGAAGAACAAACTGTGCCTGAGGCCCAGTGGATTTAGGCAGGCAGCAGGCCCACATTTTAGTCGGGCTGGATTGTTTATAGCATTAATTTGTCTGGGATTCTAAGATTTGACCTATCAATGTAGTTTCCAGATTCCCTAAATAAATACAAAAGCCTAGCCTACAGAGGATCGGGGCTTAATTCTGAGTGAATGCACTGCAGAAATGAATGCTGAGGTCATGTTAGCTGCACCCCAGGAAATCAGTGCTACATCCTTGTCCAATATTTTTTCCATGTACTTTTAAGTACATGTCTCTTGTTATAAGATCTAATTTATATGAAATGGATATTGTTTCTTTCATATCTTCTTTTACAATATTTGTCTGTCATTTTAATTTTCTTAAGTAAAAAACAAACAGCTTTTGGTATAGTTCCCCAAAAAACTGTAATGGATCCATGAAATCTACAGGGTAAAGTTCAAAGTTCTATACCCTTTTTCTCAAGATTTTCCACAATTTGTCCCTAATATTTCTGTCCCTTGCCAATACATGCTTTAAGTATGTCAACAAATATTTAAGTGTTTACTGTATAACAATTATTGTTGCTAGAGATACAAAGAAATAAAAAAAAATAAAGCAAAACAACCATAAAAACAAAAAAATGGTCCCCATCCTCAAGGAGCTTATATTCTGATGGAGACCAAATGTAAATAATTCAGTACTTATAAAATATTTACAGAGAAGTTGGAAGGGAATCTGAAAGGGACAGCATTAAGAGCTAAGGGTTATCAGGAAAAACCTCATGAAGAAGGTGGGTTTTGAGCTATTGAAGGAAGACAGGGAAACTGAGGCAGAGGTGAGAGCACAGAATTTTCCAAATGTAATGTGGTAAAAGTGGGATATCACAGTACAATGCAGTGCCTATATACTCACTCCCTAAAATATGTTGGAAAATGATTTGGTGACTTTATGTGATAACCACCAATGTTACAGAAAAAATATATACATGCTTATATAGAAGTATGTAAATATGTACATATGTGTATCTAGGGCATTATATATGCCAGACTCTCTCTCTCTTTTTCTTTCCATGTGTGTGTGTGTGTGTGTGTGTGTGTAGAGAACTCCCTGCAAGGAATATGTGTGTATATGTGTATATGCTTGAGTATATATACAAACACAAAGCATATACATATACATCCCTTGGAGGAAGTTTGTCTATACCCCACTCAATCTCTGGATTGGACTCCAACTTTCCTACATCTCTCAATTCCCAGAAATAAACCACCACTATATACTTATATTTAAACTCTCTCAAGGTTCCAGGGGTATCTCTGTTGAGGGGAAATATACTTTTCTTATTTCCTACCATAGTTCTTGAGCTCCCATCCAATATATTTTCCATCTACATTACCAGATGCTTAGAATAAGGACACTTTTAGATTTTAAACATAAACGTTTGTAGTAAGGCAAAAAAAATAAAGTGAAATTAAGTCAATAAATATTTATTAATCATTTTACTATGTGCTAGCACTGTACTAAGCATTGGGAATATACATGTAAGTAGAAAGAAAGGTTCTGCCTACAAGGAACTTATTTATATTCTAATGTGGGATAATGCTATTAAAAGTAACTGAAAAGATGAGAATAGGGGTTGGAGGGGGAAAGATATCCTAGGCAGAGGCATGGTGTAGGAAGTCTAGTGAATCATTCATGCAGTTTGGGGAAGAATGTAGCTCTGATTAGCCTGGGCTTCCTCCCTAAAATGGAGAGTCTTAAAGGGAATAGTTAATCAGAAGGAGAATGAGCTTCCCAGGTGAAAAGGTGTATATGGCAGAGAAGAGAAAGTCCCATGGAAATGTGTCAGCAAAAAGGAAGTCTCAGGAGGAATGAAGAAATAAAAGTATTATTGATAGTAATATATTGAAAATCAATATAGAAATAACAGCAAATATCACAATGCACATATCAATCTACATTACCTTCTTCTTTCTTCCTTCAAAGCACTCAACATCTATAGTGAAAAAGAAACACTCATTTATATAAACCCGGCAGGAAAACACAGGATGATGATGATAATGATGACCACTAGCATTTATGTAGCACTTTTGAAAGTTTGAAAAATGCTTTAAAAATATTACTTCATATGGAAAACTCAAGTGCTTAGGGTAACACAACTCTGGACTGCAGGTTTAAACATTACTGATCATGCTGCACAACACAAAATTGCTTCTCTGTTCACTGCTTGGCTATTGATGCTCACTACTCTTCAGCTATAGAATATAGCATTTATGAGCTCTTTCATTTTTTCCATTGTCCTTAAAAGGACATTATTTTTTAAAATAAATAAGCCAATTTTTTAAAATAAAAAGCCAATAAATAGGCTTTATTATGAAGCCAGAGAAATGTAGAGCTCACCAAACTGGCTGCATTTGCATTATACAGACGAGCTCAGCAGATTATTAATACAATGTCATTTAATCAGAGCAGAGCTCACAGGAATATGGCTCAGGTTGATTCTTTAAAGTCAGCTAAGGTGGAAATCAAAGCTGGAGAAAAGCCCTCTCTGTTTTACCTTCTCAAGTCAGAGGTGGCAGCAGAGAGCAAAAGACCCTAATGAGAAGCTTCCCTTCTCTGAGTGTGATGCAGAAGGGAGATAGTGGTCACTGGAGCTCTCTGCTATTGAAGTTAATTCTCTCTCTAATCACTCAGCAGGAGTCTTCTACCCAATTGCCTCTAGGTACTACCGCTTGCTAGAGCAGATTTCCACTCATCCTGCTGTTCTCAGGTTTTGACATCTGCCTTTCATGACTTAAATGACTCTCAGAAACGTGCCTTTTACTTAAAAAATCCTAGTTGTCCAAATTTTCCCACCCTGAAATCAATAATGTTTTAAAATCAAACATTTATATGATATCCCATTTTTAAATTTGGTGCTTTTGAGTTATAATATGGGGTAGATGGCCAAGACTGGAGTCACAAAGACTCAAATTCGACCTAACTGGCTCTATCTGATTGTATCACAACCTAATCAAGAAGATTCAGTGGCTTTCTATTATCTCTAGAATAAAATTAAAATGTCCCTATTTGTTCACATAGGTGGTAAATAGTAGAGCTAGATTTCAATCCCAAATCTTCTGATTCCAAAAAATGATAATGAAGAAGATGGTGATGATAATACTACAACTATGAGTAATGATATTCTACATTCTTCTCATTATATCTTATCTATCCTCTTGTCATTATGCCTCAATTTTAGCTCCATTAGGGGAATCCTAACCAACATGGATCAATGTATTTAGTATGAATGGGACTAGCAAAACTGGGCCAGAGCACAACAAATGTTTTCTTTAATCCTTTTTTTCCAGTGTTAAGGAAGTAGCTATGCTTAATTCCCAACAGGAGATTGGATTACAGAGTTTAGTACTATAATCAAATAATACAACAACATTAACATGATTAATGGCATCTACAAAGTACATACCATTGTGAATAAGGTATCCCATCCACTAGTTTGTAAAAGTGAGCAGGTACATTGGAAGATCTCCAAGGTCCCCTCCAGCTATAAATTCTATTAGCCTAAAATTCTTCTGCTGCTTGGAAGCAAGACGAGTCTATTGCTTCTAGTAAGTACTCCCTTCGGGGCTTAGCCTTGTGGAGAGTAAGTTCTCAATAAAAGTTTGTTGAATTGAATTAATAGAGATATTGATTAGTCAAGTATTGTTTATAGTGTAGTTATGAGAACAGATGGTTCTCTTTGATCTAAAATATAAATAGTATGCCTTTTAGTTTACAAGCCTATAAAACCTTCTTGAGACCTGAGGAAAAATATTGATAGGACATGGTACTTTTTGTCTTTCTGTACAGCAGGGGGCTCTTATGTACAGGAGAGCAGCAAGAGAAAAAAAATTTTTTTTCCTTCTTATTTTTGAGTTGAGAAGCCAGTGATTCCCAGAGCTTTGGCCTGCTGACATTTCCTGTCTGTTGTTTAGAAAACTGAAGTAATCCCATCTGGGGCTATTGTCAAGGTTGTCAAAAAGCTACTGAGGGAAGTAGTGTCACTATTCCTAGAATCATATACATGTCTCTTTCTCTATCAGAAACATGAGATTCATCTGCCCAGGGATTGAGAGTAAACATCATAAGTGTTTAAAATTGGGTAAGAATTTAGAGATCATCTTATATTTTGTAGATTTCATATTTTATAGATGAGAAAATTGAGGATCAGAGTGGTCAAATGATTGGCCAAGGTTGTACAGCCAATTAATGGCAGAACCAGGACTAAAATATTTTCTTTACTATAACACTCTGCCTTCCACCATGCTACCAGAAGAATAGTGAGTCTGAAGCTTGTTGACCTAGGAATCTCTCTTTATGTTTCTGTTTCAATTTCTCTGTCTCTCTGCCATTTTCACAAAATTCTTCTGTAATTAATTTTTCATAAAATGTATATAAATCATAACTACTATTTATGACAAATGCTTTTCTTCTAGTTATATTGATTTGCCAATTTTTATTTAGGACTTGCGTATGTATTTTCCAAGTTTGCCTTTATTCAGAGTAGCACTATGTTTCAATTATTAATTTACTTAAAAAATTATAGTAATGATGAAGATGATGAATCCTATCAAGAACTTAGTTTCCTGCCTAGCTTAAACATTTAATGGTGCTTAATTGAAGAGATTTACTAATCTGACAGCATTACAATTCAGCCTTATGTGTGCAAAAAATTTTGCAGCTAAACAAATTTTCAGTGTCTCTACTCACACTTACTCATTCTTTCTCCAAGATCATATACTTTTTTACAGAGCACAGATTGATGCCTATAACCAAATTCATATAAAATAGACCCATCCAGTCAAGTTCTGTTGAACAACATTAAGTAGACATTTAAAGAAAGTCAGGACTTATTATTTTAATCTTTTTTTTAGGTTGAGCAATTTATTTTAAGCCTAGGGCAACTGATGATAATATTTAGTTTAATATTTCAAATCACCCATGATTTCATTTTATATGGACACTCTTTTCCTGGACATAGATTGCAACTGCCTTAGGAGATAATCTTCATGAATTACTGTGTGTGTGTGTGTGTTTTTTAAAATTATTATCTAGTAGCCAACCTTTTGATAACGAAACTCTTTAAACTTAGCAGGGATGATTTTTCAATGGCTACTGCACAGTTCATTCCTCAGCCTATCCCCCTTCCAACTTAACAGAATTGGCAGAATTTTAACCTACTAATTTGTGACTTTAAATCCCATGTTCCATCCATGACACCAAACTGAAGAGCTAGAAGGTCAAAAATGAACAAGCCATATGTAAATAAAGAATTCCCTTTCCTGCATATTTTATAAATGATCATTCAGACTTTCTTTGAAGATCCCAAAGTGGGAAGAAATTCCAGTTCTATTTTTGGAGAAACCAAGATGTTGGAATCCTAGTGTCAACTCAACTTGAAACAAAGTGAAAACTCAAGGGTGAAGTCAGGGTCCTGGTGTTAACTCAATAGAATTGATACAGTGCTTGTTGGTTCATACCTTAGAGCAAATCCTTGCAGGGTGATGGGTTGCTAATACTGAAGATAATAATGCTTGTGTTCACACCTCCCTTGAAGTTCTTAGGACCAGAGTGCTCTGATTTTGGAGTAATTATTTATACGTAACAAACTAAGGCTGCCTCCAGAAAACCTCCCCGAGAAACCTGCTTTCTCCCAGAGAGAACTCTTATATTTTAAAGAAGATCACCACAAATTTACATTTTAAAACTTTTTTCCCTGTTCTTGGAATACTGCCAGGCAAGCATGTAGCTTGGCCAAGGGCCCTGAGCATGTAAATAAACAAATAAAGTGACACAACCCATTGCATGTTTAGATAGGAAAATCTGCTGCCCTCCTGGGCCCTCCAGCAGGTGACTGAAGTGGAGGTTGACAAGCTCTCAGGTGGGAGTACCTCTCTGGGACTCCAAGATTCTCCTCCCCCCAACTCCTGCCATTCATCTTTTTAAAAATTCTTTGGGGAACGTTAGTAAAGAACATTTCTAAATACAATTAAGTCACTGACTTTCTTTAATTCTTAGGAAGCTTTTGTTTAAAATTAGATTTGAAAAATGCTCACGTTGACATGTGAAACATGAAGAAAGCTTTAACTTTTTAATAGCTTCTTAAAAATACTTAACTTCTTTAAAGCAAGTCTATAGTGGCGACATGACAATATTTAGCAATTCGTTTTCTTATTATTGAATGCAACTGGTTAGGTTGCATTTACATATGCTTTTAGAAGAGTAACAGTTTTAGAAGCAAAATTGGATTTTTATTGCTCTACTAAAATAAATTTAGAAACATGATACTTCTAAATAAGTTTTTGGTTTCCTATGAAAGTAAACTTTGTAATTGTAGTTATAAGGTATAAAATATTAGTTACATGTTTCCTTATATTCAAAATTCCAATGGTAATTTTAACACCATTTAACTGTGCTTTAAAATTTTTGTATTTTAGTGATGTATATATAATACATCAATTTCAATCACTAAGCTCTTCCTCATCACTGAAATATGCACTTTTCTTTATCCTTGGGCGTCTTGAATCATTTGATTTTGAAGGTTCCCCTGCACTGGGCTTCCATCTTTGTTGGTCTTCAATTTTGGCTTGCTGGAAAGCTATGGCTTGGCTGAGGCTCTCAAGAGCAGGGTCTTCTCCTTCATCTTCACTTTCTTCCGCTTCTTCAATTTCTTCTTTCAGTTCAATAATTTTCTTTCTTTTTTTCTTTTCTTTCTTTTTTGGTGGTTCACGTTCTCCAAGCACATTTTTAGGGCAAGCATAACTTAGGTGACCTGTTTCTCCACATTCATAACATCTAGATTTATCAAAGTAGTTGCGCCTTCGGATGAACTCAGCAGCTCTTCCATTGTCAATAGCAATGCTTGCTTTTATCACTCTCCCAAATAACTGCTTATTGTTTAGTGCCCTCGAACAATTTTGTGCCGATTCTTTATCCAAAAACAAAATAAATGCAACACCTTTACTCTTCCTGGTATCCTTATCTTTCATAATAGTAACTTTTACAACTTTTCCATATTTGGAAAATATCCTGTATAAGTCATTGTTTGTCAGACAAAAAGGCAAGTTGGATACATACACGGTGCTTTTACTTGGTGCTAATCCACCACTCATTTCCTCTCACTAATCTAGATAGCTCCTGAGAAGAATCCCAAAGCTGAAAGGATCAGCTTCCTCAGTGAACTGAAGCACAATATCTTGAAGTCCAGTCTGAAGGATGCTATTCCAAGTAGAGAAGAGGGAAGCAGAAGGCGAGTTGCACAGGTAGGACTGGGTTTCCCAGTGAATTACTGGTAGGGTTCATGGTCTGGGGCAACCTTCATATCCATATCCTTCATATCCCTGTTCCGGCGCCAAAATGTTAATGTTTTTCTCTTCTTTAAAATGATAAAGGTTCTTTCTGGGAGATATCTGGAGGCAGCCTTAGTTTCAGTTACAAGTAAATAATTACTCCAAAATCTCAGCCAGCTGATAAAAGTTCAGATCTTTTATTGTGTCCTTCAATATAGCCTGGTTAACTCAGGCCTATCTCTCTGCTTGGTTTCAAGAGCTCTTACAGCTTTGTCCTTGGCTTCTGCCTCTGCTTTCTTCAGCCTCCAGCCAGCACCAAGTTGGAAGATGCAATGAGTCTCTCTTGCCTTGAAGATAGGGTTCGTGGGCTTCCTCCCAGAGTTCTCCTCTCCGACCCCAGTCAATGTTCCAGAGAAATTCCTCTTGAGTGGCTCACTGGAGCTGTATTTATGCTGAGTGTAAAAGGCTGACTCCACCTTCTGAAGGCAGGGATTAAGGGAGGTGTGAATTCAGATATCTCTTTCTAAACCCTAAACATGTGAACACCAATGAGTACTTAAATATTTCTTGCTTATATGAGCTCTCTAAAGGTGTGAACAAGTATTGTTTTTATCAGTTGTACTTAGTACCTTGTTTCAAGTTCTGGCCCAAAATATCTCCTTCTAAGATCAAATCAATCATATTGAACCATGCTAAATTAGATAATTATTGTCTCTATCAACTCTAATGGCTTAACAATTTGTAAAGATTCCAACACCAAAATCTGCCTCTTTGCACCTTTTGCCCATTGAATATAGTTCTTCTTTTCTGAGGTTGAACAGAACAAATGCCCATCCTTCTTCCATATGAGAGCCCTTGAAATACTTGAAGAAAGCCATCAACCTTCTCAGTATATTCTTTTCCAAGCTAAACATCAATTCCTTTAGCCAATGGTCCTATGGTATGAACTATAGATCCTTCATCATCCTAGTGTCCTCCTCAGGATGTTCTCCAATTTATCCGTCCAGTCTTAAAGACTGAGTACCAAACCAGGAAGAAACAGTGGGCCTTTGAGTATTGACCCAGGACTAAGATATATGAAAAAAATAAATTCAGCTAAGTAAAATGTAGCACCCACAATTGAATACTATATTCTAGATGCTATCTGACTAGGGCAGAAGATAGTTAGGTTACTACCCTCCTTATTCTGAACACTATGTACTTTGACCTGTCTTAATGTACCCAAGATTCACTGATGCTTTGTAGAACTGCCTCACTACTGGAATATGAAATTCTTCAAGGATAAATAACCACAACCTTTGATGTCAAAATACTTTTTAATGTGATCAAAGATGATTCTTATAGTTGATTATCTTGATGTTTTCACTAAAACAACAAACCATAAATTGACATACAAGTTGGTTATTTTTAGATTCACAAACATGAAATATTTTGCTTTTATTCCATTTTGTGTTTTTCTTTTCTTATATTCTGTGAATTTTTCAGCATTATGTTTACTTTATAAATGTGATCTTTTCAGAGGACTTCCATAAAAACAACATTTGTGTGTGAGTTGGGGAGAAAGTGTAATGTCCTTCTTTTCTCTATTTAACAAGAAGGAGATAAAAAAGAAAAGAATAATGATGCTTTCTTGGGAAAATTCTGATTGCATTTCTGATCAAACTTCCCATAAGTCAGATAGAAGATGCCTTTTGTAACAAGAAATGGTCTCTCTATGCCTAACAGATCTACTCCATCTACTGATAAAAGCCACTTTTGTTCAACCAAAATTAATTAACCCTAAAACTCTCTAGGTTACATTCAAGCTTTTTTCTTTTTCTTTTTTTGGATCCAGACACATTTCCCCTTAACAACAATTAGATATTATATTTCTTATTGTTGATAGGAAGAATAAGATGGCATTTTAAAAATGTTTTGCTTGAAAACCCACATTTAGGATCATCAATGTTAGTCCTACTTTCAAGTAAATCAGAAAGAATGCCACAGAGCACCTGAAGATTTTGAGTAAATTGTATAAATAAAAATGAAATAAAATGATAGTGAATACATTTTCTTTATGTTCAGGGCTTTAAAGATTTAAAGATTTCAATTAACCTATGAGTCTCAATTTTTTAATCTGTAAAATGAGAGGCATTGGGCTAGATAACTCCTAAGTTGCTTTTCACCTTTCTAAATCCTATGGATCCAGTGCCTTTAAAAATTTGTTTTGATAAACAAAAAAAGAAAAACTGGAAATCTGCTTTTTGCTGAAATACAGAGGATGTTGTACTCTGTTTTTTTTTTTTTTAAAGCTCCACAAATTAAACTCTGAAGTCACTTCATGCATTCAATTCATTGTGCTACTCCCATTGACATTTAGGAAATGGAATGCTTTATATGTTCAACTATTTCACAAAGGATGCAATGACTTTTAAGTTGTCCTTCTTTCATGACTTTTTGACTGGAATTTCTGAACCAGTTAAGCTTTTCATAATGGTGTCAAAATCATTTGTGATGCACTAGAAAAAAATCATAAAGAAAAAAATCAGACTGGAAATAGATGTAATTTACTAATATAATCCAGTGTAGTCGTTTTCATTTTTTTTATATAAAATTTTGTAATAATAATGGAAGGAAAAATAAAATCAAAATTGAGACAAAATTCAAAATGTATTATAAAAATACCTCTGAAAGGCCCCAGACATTATTCTAATCAAGTATTCCTGTTTTCACAGTACAGTTGAAATACTGTTCTTCTCAAGTTGTTGATTTAAGTCAACAAAAGTTTCTTGAAGCAGCTGCTGTGTAGAATTCTATACTAAATACTAGAAGAAATGCAAAGTTTAGAAAAGCTATCCTCAGAGAGTTTATAATCTAGTAGGAGAGTATGAGGCATAAGTATATGACTGAAGTAATAGAAAGTTCATTAGGAAGACATATTTAATATGTTACTATTTGCAGAGACTTTCAGTTATACATTATTTCATTGAATTGTCACTTTAACTCTATAGGGGCGGGGGAAGGGGGGAGGGATAAGGAAGGCTGATACTCTGCTTTTACAGATGAGGAAACCAAAGGTTCACAGAGTTTATGTCATTTACTGTGGCCAACAATTAATAAATGATGGAATCAAAATCACATCTTTTGATTTCAGGTATAGTGTATCTTCCACCATACTGTTCATCCTCACAGACTCAATGTTACAGTTAGTAAAATTTGTAGGTGGGGATTTCCTCCACTTGAAGCAGAGCCCATCTGTGTATTAGCATCTGAGAAAGCAGTTAGCAAATAGGGGAATTTCATTTTGTCTGTCTTTTCTCAGAAACCTTATAGAGTCCTGTAGAATCAGGCTGGACCTGAAGTCAACAATCTTGGGTTCAAATTCCACTATTCATACTTACCAACTGTATGACTATATAATCTCATTGAGTCTCAGTTTGCTTATTTGGAAAATCAGGAAAATAATACTTTTAGAACTTATCATACAAGGCTTGTAATCACAAGGTTTGAATGAGGAAATGAAATGTGTAAAATACTTTGGAAAATTTAAATAACCAAAAAAATGCCAATTATTGTGGCTTGAGTGATTCCTTCCTATATTGGGCTAATAAACTTCTAGTATGGGCCATGAATGAGGCAGCAACTCCAATGCCTGATGGTCAATTTACTTTGAAAAATATTTCAATTTCACTTTAAAGAAAGTTCATATTAACAATACTGCAAATATTGGCTACAGGAAAAATTTCCCTAATGTTTAGAATGTTTCTTAGAAAATTAAATTGATAATAGAAGAAAATTGCATGGATAACAAAATCTGAACCCATTCATTGCTATATGTGCTGGATTTACTGTTTGAGCCAAGTCCTTGGTGATACTGGTCCTCCGCCTTACCCCCCAGATCCCCTGTAGATATTGCCATAAACTTTGCTCCATAAGTTTGCCTGGCAGCCTTAGGTAAGTCTTAGGAAAAGCCTCCCAAAGAAGTAAATTTATGATGCAGAACATGAGAGCAAGATGAACATCCAAAACTCATTAAAAAAAAAATCTTTTTGTTGGGGAAATGAGGCTATAAACTGACAAATTAAAATTGTTTAGCTCCTTAGGAGTTATTTCATAATCTCTATCAACATCAAAGTTATTTTTAAACACACAAACACACAGCCTCACAAAGATCACATACTTTATCTGAGAAAAAAAAAAGTAAACATTTATTTCAACAATTACCAGAAACCCATTCTTCAACAACCTCATTCTAGTGTGAGACAAATATATTTATCTCCATTCCTAGGAAATTAAAAGTCTGATTAAATGGAATGCTTAGGTAACTAGATCTGCCCCTCCTTCTCCATCTTGCTAACTATGTTTAAGAAAAAGAAAAAGATTGTAAATAAGATATTGCAGTGGTTTTTTCTCCCTAAACAAACTTGCAGGGTCAGGATATATTCAACTGCCTCCACAATATTTTTTCTCCTATAATTCCCACATATAAAATACTCTAGGATTTAATAATTCAAAAGGAATTCAGTACATCATAAATGTACACGGAATATGGAACACTACTAGCTATTGAATAAGAGACTGTTTAAATTTATGCTTATGAAATCTATCATTTAGTAGTGATATGGCAAGTACACAATTAATATAATAATATTTTATAAAACACAGTACCAAACAATCAACAAACATTTAAGTTCTGTGTTGTGTCCTATGCTTAGCTCTAGGTATTTAAAAGAAGAACAAAACAGAAGTAGAAATGAGGCAAAGAGTTATATGAGGTTCAAGATAAAGATGGTTATTTCTTAAAGATGTGTCGCTTCAGGTGGATGTTAGGGATGGGTAACATAATAGGATAGAGGAAGAACAAAGGCATAAAGAAAGGAAAATGTGGATATATATATACAAGGGTATATAAATAACTCAAAACAACTTAAGAAAATGTGGTGATAAATAGCTTAGATAAGGCTGGAATCATAGAGTGACATCCAATTATGGATGCCCTTAAGTGCCAGGTAAAATAATTAACTTAATAGTGAATAGGGAACCACTAAAGATTATAGAACAATGAAGTGATGAGGTTAGACATTAATGTAAACAATATTTTTTCATTCTGTACAGTCATGCTGTAATGTAATGTAAACATTCATCCATGTTTAAGTTTGAGAAAATGGTGGCAAAAGGAGCTAGTTTTTTTTAATAGTCCAAAGGAGAAATTGTAATATCCTCTATTAGTATGGGGTCAATGGAAAAAGAGTTGAGAGGCAGTTGTAAGAGATATAATATTAATTGGATTGGTAACTAATTGTATATGAGAGAAGAAAGAAAAGAAAGAATCGGTGTCATCAAGATTTCAAATATGGAAGACTGGGCAAATTGGTAGTGTCACAAATAGAAAGAGTGAAGTCAGAAGAGGAAGCCGATTTAAAAAATAATAATAATAAATTTGTTTTTAGACATATTAAGTCCAAATTGCCAGTAGACTAAACAGATGTTAGTATCTTATAGGCAATTGAAAATTTGGAGTTATGGACAGAAGTCAAGGTGTTATATTATATGGATTAGGAGACATTTGCATATATTTGCATTGATAGCTAAAATCATGGAAATTAATAAGGTTGTCAAGGGGAAATGGTAGAGTGATTCAAAGAGGACAGAACTTTAGAGAATACTCATCTAAAGATGAAAGAAAGAAAGAAGATGAAGAGCTTGCAAAGGAGATGAAAAAGGAGCTGTTAAGAATGGCAGGAAAACCAGGAGAATTTGGTATTCTTCATGCCAAAGGAAAAGAAAGTAACCAGTAGGAGAGGCTGATCAACAGAGTCATATGTGGCCTTTGCAAGGAGGATGAAGACAGAGAAAAGGTCTCAGATATTAGGAGGCATTTAGGAGATTAACCAACTTTGAGAATAAAGCTCTAATATTGGTGAGATAGAAGCCTGATTGCAAATGATTTCATTGGAATTAAGATATAAAAAGGACCTTGGATATCACTGAATTTAACTGACTAATTTTATTGATGAGCAAACTGAGACTGAGGGAAATTAGGTGACTTGACCAAAGTTACACAAATTTCAAGTGCAAGAGCTGGGATATCAATCTAGATACTCCGACTACAAATCTATTGTGCTTTAATGTTAGGCTATGTTGTTTCCCAATTGAGAGTGGGTGGTGAGAAATGGAGGCATTTGGTATTGACAATTTTCCCCAATATTTTTCTGAGCAAAAGGGAGGAGAACAGTGGGATGGTAGATGAATGGCTCTGGAATGGTCAAAGGAAGAATTTTTTGTTTTCTTTTGTTTTGGGAAGAACATGTATTTTTGCTGATGAAATAGGGCCTGTGGAGAATGAGAGATTAATGATGCATGTGAAAGATAGGATGAATGACAAGTAGGATCCTAGAGGATACAGAAAGGAATAGACTGCCAGGCACAGAGGATAGTAGAATAAGTCTTTATTAATGGAAGGGCTCTCCCTCATTCTGAGATAGGAAATAGTTTGAGGGAACACGATTCATTCGTTCATTTTTACTATATTATTATAGCATAAATTGTTCATTCATCCATTCACTCAACATACATTAAAGGGCCAACTGTGCACAGATACATTTTGAAGAATGAGTTGAAGTGAGTCCACATGTCATGGACTCATTCTTTGTAATGAAGTAGAAGGCTAAGTTATTTGCACTATATGTGGAGGATAAAAACAATGACAAGAGTTCAATATATGAGAAAAGATTTATATAAACTCACTGGAGAATGAGATAAAAAGGTTGACTAGAACAGGACTGCTAAGCATCAATGAAGATATATTTATTATGCTCACTCATTATGTATTTAGAGTAAGTAAAAAAGGTTTTTAAAGACATTGATGTTTAAATGCTTTTTAAAAAAGGATGGCTTTACCATTCTCTAATTGATAAATGGTCAAAGGATATGGACAGATAACTTTCAGATGAAGAAATTGAAACCATTTCTAGTCATATGAAAATTATCAGAGAAATGCAAATCAAGACAATTCTGAGGTACTACTACATACTTTTCACATTGGCTACAATGACAGGAAAAAATAATGATGAATGTTGGAGGGGATGTGGGAAAACTGGGACACTAATACATTGTTGGTGAATTGTGAACAGATCTAACAGTTCTAAAGAGCAATTTGGAACTATGCTCAAGAAGTTATCAAACTGTGCATATCCTTTGACCCAGAAGTGTTTCTATTGGGCTTATGTCCCAAAGAGATCTTTTTTTTAAATTTTTATTTATTTTTTTTTATTTAATAGCCTTTTATTTACAGGTTATATGTATGGGTAACTTTACAGCATTAACAATTGCCAAACCTCTTGTTCCAATTTTTCACCTCTTACCCCCCCACCCCCTCCCCCAGATGGCAGGATGACCAGTAGATGTTAAATATATTAAAATATAAATTAGATACACAATAAGTTACATGACCAAACCGTTATTTTGCTGTACAAAAAGAATCAGACTCTGAAATATTGTACAATTAGCCTGTGAAGGAAATCAAAAATACAGGTGGGCATAAATATAGGGATTGGGAATTCAGTGTAATGGTTTTTAGTCATCACCCAGAGTTCTTTCTCTGGGCGTAGCTGGTTCAGTTCATTACTGCTCCATTGGAAATGATTTGGCTGATCTCCTTGCTGAGGATGGCCAGGTCCATCAGAACTGGTCATCATATAGTATTGTTGTTGAAGTATATAATGATCTCCTGGTCCTGTTCATTTCACTCAGCATCAGTTCGTGTAAGTCTCTCCAGGCCTTTCTGAAATCATCCTCTTGGTCATTTCTTACAGAACAATAATATTCCATTATTCCACTACAAAGAGGGCTGCCACAAACATTCGTGCACATATAGGTCCCTTTCCCTCCTTTAAGATCTCAAGAGATCTTAAAGGAGGGAAAGGGACCCACCTGAGGAAAAACGTTTGTGGCAGCCCTCTTTGTAGTGGCTAGAAACTGGAAATTGAATGGATGCCCATCAATTGGAGAATGGCTGAATAAATTATGGTTTATGAATGTTATGGGATATTATTGTTCTGTAAGAAACGATCAGGAAGATGATTTCAGAGATGCCTGGAGAGACCTACATGAACTGATGTTAAGTGAAATGAACAGAACCAGGAGATCATTATACACTTCAACAACAATATTATGAGGATCAATTCTGATGGACGTGGCCCTCTTCAACAATGAGATGATTCAAACTAGTGCCACTTGTTCAGTGATGAAGAGAGCCATCTGCACCCAGAGAGAGGACTACAGGAACTGAGTGTGGAACACAACATAGCATTTTCACTCTTTTTGTTGTTATTTGTTTTATTTTGCTTCTCTCTCTCTCTCTCTCTCTCTCTCTCTCTCTCTCTCTCTCTCTCTTTTCTCTTTTACTGGTTTGATTTGATTTTTCTTGTGTGGCATAATAATTGTATGCATATATTGGATTTAACATATATTTCTATTATGTTTAACAAATATTTGACTACTTGCCATCTAGGGGAGAGCATGGGGGAAGGGGGGAAATTGGAACACAAAATTTTGCAAGGGTTAAAGGTAAAGAATTGTCCACACATATGTTTTGAAAAATAAAATGCTGTAATAAAGAAAAAAAATTTAAAAAGGATGGCTTTAGAATCAGGAAGATTTGAGTTTGAATGCAGCCTGAGATATTTACTCAGTCAATAAACATTTATTGAATGCCAACTATGTATTAGGCACTGCATCCAATCTTAGAGATATGAAGAAAGTCAACAGAAAGTCTCTGCTTTCAAAGATCTCACAGTCTAATGGGGGAGATAACATACAAACAATTATGTTTTGTTGTTTGTCCTTTGTTCTTGAAGAGCACCATGACATTGGGGAGGTGATGACATGACATGCAAGTGAATTGGATTTAAGTGGGGGAGGGCTGGACAAGGCCACATAACTCATTTTCTCCTCCAGAGCCATCTGGGTCCAATGGCCGGGTATAGATCAAGATGACTGGAGATGGTCCTGGATGTGTAAGCAAGCTATATGAGAGAATATAGTAAATTACATGGAGAGAAGGCCCCATGAATTAAGAGGTATTTGGAAAGGCTTTCCATAGTAGCTGGGATTTTAGCTAGAACTTAAAGGAAGCTAGGGAAACCAGGAGGTGGAGCTAAAGAGGGAGAACATCCCAGAAACAGTGGACAGCCATTGAAAATGACTTAATGAATCTCATCAATAAAATGATCCAAGACAATCCTAAAGGACTAACGATGAAGCATATTTGAAAAAGAACTGATGTTGTTTGAATATAGACTGAAGCAAGATTTTTCACTTTCTTTTTCTTTTATATTTGAGTTCTCTTATACAAAATGACCAATACAGAAATGTTTTACATGATTGTACATGCATAGTCTATGTCTTATTGATCCCCTATCAGGGATGGGGGAATGGAGAAAGCTTTTCAGGTTTGCAAAGCACTTTATAAATTTTACTTCATTTTATTATCACAACAACCCTTGGAGTTAGGTACTATTATTATCCCATTTTAACAATAAGGAAGCTGAGGCAGACAGTGATTAAGTGACTTGCTCATAGTTCTGTAGACATTTTAAACATAAAACTAAACTTATTATTCACCACCTCCCACCCACAACAAAGTCTTTCCTTGCTTCAAAACTACCTGTTAATGTCAAGGACTTGAAACATAGGTGTCATCCTCTAATCCTGACCATTTCCCACTGCTTATCCCATTTAGGGCCAAAGTTTATCAATTTTGTCTCTACAACATCTTTCAGATACACTCCCTTAAGTTCTCTGACACTGTCACCAATGTAATACAGGTCTTATCTCTTCATACTTGGTGAATCTACCTACCTTAAAAAATATATCCATTTTGGAGCACCTACCTAGTAAGACAG
Source organism: Sarcophilus harrisii (assembly GCF_902635505.1). NCBI lineage: Eukaryota > Metazoa > Chordata > Mammalia > Dasyuromorphia > Dasyuridae > Sarcophilus > Sarcophilus harrisii. Next base: position 602,671,184 of record NC_045426.1, read on the forward strand.
GAAAGTGCACAAATGGGTTCAGTAATAATCAGATAATAAGTCAACATACCATTTATTAAGTGTTTACTGTGGTCCAGGAATTGTTTGGTACTGAAGATATAAAGAAACATAAAAGTAGTTCCTGCCCTCTGGGAGCTTACAATTTGGTGGGGGGAAAATATGTACATAAATAGATACACTGGAGATACACATAGAGTAGATTTAAGGTACCTTTAGAAAGGAAGGCACCAGCAATTAGGGACCTGGAATGGTATCTCAGGTAATCTTAAAGCCACAAAATGATTTAACATCTGACTTCAGATTTCTCTCCATTTCCCAATCCCTAATGCCATCCTTGATAATATCATTATTTGGGCTGATGACCCCTTTAACAACTTGACCTCTCAATTCTTCCGTCTTTTCAACTTCTCAACCTTACTTCTGGGATCTCAGATTAAGTCTTATATACATCTCCAAGATCCCGAACTTTGAAATTACATTGTCTGCTTCCTTCAAGACTCAGCTAAAATCCTATCTTCTAAAAGAAGTCTTGCTTTAAATCTCACAATTCTAAGGAAAGTAAAGGGAATCATCCTTTATTAAACAATTATTATGTGTCAGGCACTGTGCTCAGTGCTTTGAAAATACTATCTCATTTGATTCTCACAAGAACTCTGGGAGGTAAGTGCTATTATTATCCCCATTTTACAGATGAGAAAATTAAGGGAGACAGAAGTTAAGAGACTTGCTCAGGGTCACACAGATAGTTGAGTGTCTTAGTTGGATTTGAACTCAGGACTTCCTAATTCCAACTTTAGGTATATACCATCTACTGCTTTCCCTCTCTGTTAAGTTTCTTATTGATCCTTTATATAGTAAGTTTATACAGTTATTTGAATGTTGTCTGTCTTGTTAGACTGTGAACTTGAAATCAGTGACTACTTTTACCTTTTTTTTTTTTTTTTTTTTTTTTTTTTTAAATTTAATAGCCTTTTATTTACGGGATATATACATGGGTAACTTTACAGCATTAACAATTGCCAAACCTCTTGTTCCAATTTTTCACCTCTTACCCCCCCACCCCCTCCCCTAAATGGCAGGATGACCAGTAGATGTTAAATATATTAAAATATAACTTAGATACATAATAAGTATACATGACCAAAACATTATTTTGCTGTACAAAAAGAATCAGACTCTTTACCTTTCTTTATAGCCCACTATGCAAAGCACAGTGAATAGCACATAGTAGGCACTTAATAAATCTTTACTTAATGATAATAATCTCTTGTCTTTATACCATTTTAATTATTTTATTTATACTAAATATATTACTTTTCTTTATCATGCTTTCACTTCTAGTCTCTCAGTCTGCATATTCTTCCAGTTTGTCCCTTTTGCCCTGGATTCATTTACCTCCAAGTCCCAGCATTGATGCTAAGATCCTTTACATTCCTGATTTTCTGCCTTTCTAGATTTTTGAATTTTCAGCAGGAACCAATTCTCATTATGCTATTTCTCTGTTCTTGATGATATGCTCCTACATGACTGATAAGCTTCATTGGAGAAATTCATGCAATGAAGCCTACTACAAATATTATGGTATATGACCTCAGCTATTGTCCAAATTATAATATTACAGTTGGATGGATAATTTATTGAGCTAGTCCATCAGCAAATTTATTTTGGACAAGCACTAAAGATGGATGATTACTTTTTTAATGATCTAAAGCTGCTTCCTGCCATAGAAGCCCATCTTTTAAAAACCAATAATCTTCCCTGAGATATTATATGGTTGTGAATCATGTAACATCATAAATCTCAGAAGAATCAAAATTATAGGTGACCTAAAAAGAGACAATTTCTCCCTCCAAGAAGTTTAGCAATGCCTTAAGGGAAATACAGAAATGGAATAGTACCTAAATGAGACTGAGGAAAGGTCAAGGGAAGATTTTTTTTAAGGATCAAAGAGATTAAGAATTTCTTCTTTTTTTCTTTTCTTTATCTCTATCTCTTTCTTCCTTCCTTCTTCCCCCCTTCCTCTCTCTTTTTCTCTTCTTTCTTTCATACTAAGAAATTTTGACAGACAGCAAAGAGGCTCATATATGAAGGCCTCTTTCCAAGTCAAATAAAGTCTAGGCTGACTACAAGTGTGTATGAAGGGGAAGAGGAAGGTTGAAGGAGGAGGCTAGGAAAGTAGGAAAATTTAGAACAGGTGTGTGGGTAGTGAGACAGGGAGTTAGGGTTATGTAGTGTTATGGGAAATACCTATATTTAGTCCCAGGATCTGACATTTTCTAATTTTGTGATTTTAAGGTAGGTTAATTCCTCCAAGACTCAGTTTCTGTATCTGTAAATGTATCTCAAACTGCCAACAAAAACAAAGCTACTTGGAAATGCCAATAGCACTTTAAGCATAAATCCACGATTAAATTTATTATATCTTCTCCAAATATGCTCTGTTTTCTGATTTGACCACAGCATAATTGGTCTTTTTCTCCCTTTCTGCAGTGTTTGGAATCTTGTTGTTATCTTATCTCTTTCTACTTCATGGTCTCTTATATTCAATCAACTAACAAGTCCTTTTACTTCAGCTCCATTTCTTGTACAAATTCTTTTTTGTCTTATTCCCACAGTCACCTTTATATACCATCTCCAATCATCCTAATTTCTATCTGGCCACTGGATCCACATGGCTCTGGAGGGAAAAGTGAAGCAGGTGACCTTGCACAGCCCTCCCTCGCTTAAATCCAATTCACTTGCATGTCATGACATCCACCTCCCTGATGTCAGAGTCCTCTTTGAGAACAAGGTCAAACAACAACAGGTCTTCACTGCCCTCTCTTGAACAGCGAGATGGTTCAGTGCCATGCCTAGAGTCGGAAGAGCCGAGTTCAAAACCAGCCTCAGACACTTAGTTGTGTGACCCTGGTCAAATTTCTTAACCCTGTTTGCCTCAATTTACTCATCAGTAAAATGAGCTAAAGGAAGAAATGGCAAACCACTCTAGTATCTTTGTCAAGAAAACTTCAAATGGAATCATGAAGAGTCAATTATAACTGAAATAACTGAATAAACATTGCCATTTATCCAGATTATTGCAATGCGTTTCTAAGATGTCACTGTCACTTCCTTCTCTCTTCAATCTGTTTTTCATATATTGATCTGGTCATACCACTTTTATGTTTAGAAATATTCAGGGGCTTGATTGCTCAGTAAAATTTATACTTCTCAGGATGACTTCCAAAGCCTTCTATAGCCTGGTGATATTATATTTCCATCCTTTACTCATATTACTTTTTTCCTTATGATCTACAATCCTCCATTCTGTATAATTCTTTAGCTCTCAAACATGCATTACACATTCCTATTTCAATGCCTTTAATAACATATTTATTAATGTATGTATTGTCTATCCTATTTCTCTTTGCACATTAAATTTCTACCCATTGGTTATTGGAAATCTTTCTTAGCAATATCTCAAATGCTACAACCTCTGTCAAGCTTTTTCTGGACTCCTTCAGTTGGGAATGATCTTTTCCCTCAAACCTCACCTAGTACTTTGTTTTACAATGATCACCATGTAATATTGTGTATTTTGCTTATCTATATTTGATTCTTATCTCCTTTCTATATTATAAACTCCATAAAATCATTGAAGGGTCTATGTCTTACCTAAGTTTTTTCCTTAAAAGGATATGAATCAATAATTCATAAAAGATGATACTCATATTGTAAACAATCTCTTTTACCTGTACAATTTAAGTTTTATTAGAGAAATTTTTACATAGTTATTTATCACAATTCTCAGAAAGTCTTCTGAGTGTATGCATTTCACAGGGAATATGATCTGTAATGCTTCCTTTGACAACCTTGTTAACATAAAAGGTCCTTGTCATATTTGTCGTCTAAATTAAAACTCTTGTACATTTGTTTGATAGTGATCATGAGTCCCTGCAGTGGTTAATTTTCTCATAAATACTTAAATGACAATTTTTCCAAGCTCAACTGTAACTGGACAGCCATTCTATCTAGGTCTAGCTATTCCCAAGAAAGATGAGTCTATATAAAATACATAGGGTGTCATTAAACAATCTCTAGAAAAAAAGTTCAGCCTCATTAATAGACATTAAAGTGTAAGGTCCTTGGGAATATGGATGGGCCTGTTTTTTTTGTTTTTTGTTTTTTTTGCCATTTCTGTATCCCGATGCTTAGCATCATATATCTAGAACATAGTAAATGCTTAATTCTTATTAACTGATTGATTAAAATGCAAATCATAAATCTTTAAATTCAAATTCAAGGTCATCAAATTGGCAATATTAAATAAAAATGAAACAACTCAGTGTTAATTGATGTAAAGAAAAACATGCTCATTGCTAGTAGAACTGCAAATAGAATATTTGTGAAAAACAATAGGCAAAAATTGTCATTTTTTTGTCCAAATATCCATTTATTAAGAATTTAGCCTATGGCTATAATTTTAAAGAAAAAAGATACACATTTACATATACATATCTTATTATCATTCTGATTACAAAGTCTTGGACATGGTTAATTTTCCAACATCTGGTGAATGACAAACCACTTTTAGTATCTTTGCCAAGACTCAAGTGGAGACACAAAGAGTTGATCATGACTGAAACAGTTGAACAGTAATGCCATTTATTGATTCTACTGCAATGTGTTTCTAAGATGTCATCCTGCCACTCCTCTCTCTTCTCTCCATTCTACCTTTCATATTATTGCCAAAACCCTTGTTAAGCATTGATCTGTTTCTGCTACTCTTCTGCTTAGAAATATTTAAGGGCTTGATTGATCTTAGTAAAATTTATGCTGCTTGACTTTAATGGAAGTTTTTCTCACACTAGGGTATTTCTCACACTGATGAAATCACAAGTCTGGAACAACAATAACAACAACAAAAAAATGCCATTATAATGAAATAGCACAATGCCATTAAAATGAAAGTCACATGAAGTAATTCATAGTAAAGAAAGCATAACCAGAAGACAAATATGCATATTGATTAATAGCTACAAAAAGAGAAAAATACCTGTGAATTAATGGAAAAATGGAAAAGAATACAGAGTAGTAGATATATGAGACAGAGACATTAATGTTGAAGTATAAATATATGGAAATGAATGCTTACTAATTTAAAAGTAGATAATTTATGTTTAAAAGTTAATGTTACATTGCCCTTGGTACCTGTCATGCTTTTCTACACAGTGAACATCTAAAAATGTTAGTTGATTTGACTGAACCAGAAAACTTTACAGAGTTTGATAAAATGACAGCAAAATTTACATGGAGAAACAAAAGTTCAAGACTTGAAAGGGAAATAATGGGGAAAAAATAAGGAGATTTGATTGCCAGATAGTAAATTATATTACCAAGCAATAATTTTGTTCTAATGAAAAAGAGAAAAGTTAACCAATAAAATATATCAGATAATGAAGTAGCAGTGACAGTCTAGTGTTTTGATTAATTTACAAACAAAAATTACTTCAGAAAAGACATAAAGAAGAATTACTGGGAAAATAGAGTGGAAGTTTGGTGGAAGATGGATTTAGAGTAACATGTTATATCAATAAATTCTGAAAGGATATGAAAATTGAATGGAAAGAAATCATATTCTTAAAAAGTTAGAGGAGAATAAGTTATAGCTCTCAAAACTTTGGGCAAGGGAAGAATTCAAAACCAGATTCAAGATAGAGGAGATTATAAAAGACAAAATAGATTATTTTGTTGAAGTGTGAGAAATGAGGGTTGAGAGATCCCCTGACAGTAATGGGGTCCCCTGGGTTGGTTGCAGGCTTTGCGAAGAATTTGCAAATCAGAATGGATACAGGTGCAACCTTTGTGGCAAAAAAAAAAAAAAAAAAAGTTTATTACACTAAGAAAACAGTTTTCTTAGTGGAGAAAATCCTGTTAGGATTGTTTGCAAAGTGGTTTTTTTTTTTTTTTTTTTCCTTTTTTGTTGCAAACCTAATGCCAAGTACAGATCTTGGCTCTTAGTAAGTGCTTAAAAATCCTTGTTGAATCTGATTGCAGCAATGTAAATGCAAATAAGACTAAAAGTCAATAATACTAAGATCAAATACAATATTAGAATCAATTTTTTAAAATTAAAATTCATATACCTGATGGAATTTGACAGGGCAGAGAGTTGTGAGAACCCCTTCTGGTCAGCGCAGGTCCTTTGTAAAAGAATTTATGGACCTGAAAAGTTAGATTGGGAAAAAGAAGTTTATTGGCACTGAGAAATCAGCTTTTACTAGGAGGCTAACTTTCTCAGTGGCAAGGTCCCAACAAAAAAGTAAAGGTCTAGCAGAGGAGTCCTGGCAGAAAGATAAACAAAGGATGTAGAGAAATCCTGGCAGAAAGATAAAGAGGAGTTAACGCTTAGAAGAGAATGTCTTCTCAGTGGACAGGGGTCCTCGCAGGCAGCTATGCCAAAGAGAGGTCCCTTGGCCTGGCGTCTTCCTGCTTTTAAAGTCCTCTGCAAAGAAATGAGAAAGTAGAAACTTATTTGATCTTGGCTGGGAGCTGGGGACAATTTGAGTTGAAATCAGACAGAAATCTTCCAACTGAATAGAAGATTTCCAATTGAATGAGTGTCCCTGGACTAATCTTCAACTCAGTAGAGGGTGAAAGTGTAACAGAATGAAACTACTTGATTCCCTGGGGCTGTCTTTCTTAGGGGAGAGCTTCTCTGAGGGTTCAAGGAGAGTTTCTCCCCTTCAAGGAGTTTCTCAAGTGTTTACTCCAAAGTCAGGACAGTTTCAGGGTTCCCCCATCATACTTTTAGCAAACTTACAAAATATAAAATGAAATATAATATTAGTTATGATTACTCTTTGAAATGATTCTATTTAATTGTTTTGTAGAAATGTACTTTGCGGAGAATTTTAGATGGTTTTTGGGAAGTGTCTGTTATGTCAAAACAAAATGTATAAATGTTTTAAGAATCTGCCTCGTGTTAACTGCAAGTATTTGAATAAGTGAAAAAGAATGAGAAAAATTAAACAACAGCAAAAGCAATAACAAACATAAATTTAATCATTAGAAGGCAAAAGCAGGAAAGTTCAAAACAGTTCTTCAATAGAAAGAAAAAAACAGAAATAATCAAAACATCATAATCTATTCATAAACTTAGATCATATTCTCCCATAAATGTATGCAACATCCATGGTGGAAAGCAGGTATACATCTACTTACGTTAAGTAGGAAGACAGTGAATGGGAAAACCACTGTGCCTGCATCAAATCACAATTTTAGCCTATTGATCTTAATGTTCCTTGGTCTCTTAAAGGAAAAGCTTTACCATATAAAGCCCTTTCTCTGCTAACTGTTCTCCTTCTGGTCCTTATCACTCCATTACTAAACAAAATTGTTCCTTTTCTGCTCTAAAAAGATGAAGCAGAAACAAACTTATTTTATTCACAGCCACTTTGAACAGGGTCCTAAGAAAAGTACTGAGCTTTTTCATTGAGAAACTTTTCCTTTAAGACAGAGGACTATCAAGTTCCTCAGATGTTCAGAGAGTAAGGAATTCTATTTTGTCTAAGAAAAGGTTGTGGTGGTTGTTGTTAGTCTTTAGTTCTTGAAGAAGATCATGACTTCAGAGAGGTTATGCCATGACAGGCAAGTGAATTGGATTTAATTGAGGTAGAGCTGTGCAATATTCCCAGACCCAGTTTTTTCTTCAGAGCTATCTGGGTCCAGTAGTAAGATAAGCAAAGAATATCTCAACAAAAATCTAATCCTCTCAAACCAGAGATGGCAATTGGAAATCAAAGCAGATAGCCTGGAGAAGTTTTTCCTGTGTGAGGCTTTTGAAAGAACCAAAGAGCAACAAATTCACTAGCTTTTCTCAGTAGCAGGATAGAGCTTTTAAGTCTTTCTCCAGACAATTCTTCCAATTAACAAGTTCCCAGAAAGTCAGTTGAAGATTCACTATCTCAGACCAGAAGCCCTTTATATCTTCTTTTCTAGAGATTCTTTGCTAAACCTCTCCTCATGCTTGTCTCTTGTTGGTTTCTTTAGAAAATAAATAAAATTTTTATTCTAAATTAAATATATACCAAATAGAATGGGCATTCCCAAATACATAGTAGAACAGATTAACAGGGTGGGGGAAAAGATTGTACATGAAATTGTGGATCTCTATTATGTACACCTTGCTTTTCTTTTAAAATATATAATAAAATAATTCAACCTGTTGCGCTTTCAAAATATCTTGCCATACCTGACAATGTTTTGGCCTTTCTGTTCTCTCCTATGACACTGGCAAAGGATCTTTTTTTTTTGCTAGGAGATGCTTGAAGTGCCAACATTCATTCCTAACATGGATACATTAGAAACTCCCTTGAAAAAAAGAATTATTTAATTATAAATTAAAAAAATAATAAACTAATTCAGGAAGCCTAAGACATGGGGAATGGTAGAGAATAAGAATTAAGAAATAAATTGTGATTGTACTCATAAATATTCTAGGACTCTGCTACCATCTATGAAAATCTACTTTAGTTGAGTTGAAAAACTACTTTAGTTGAGTTGAACTACTTTAGAGCCACAGGCAAAAAAATTGACTTAGCTATAGTTCTGTCTTTTAAGGTAAAAGCAGTAAGTAGTGGAAAGAGCAACACATGGCTTAAAACAATCTTTCAGTCAGAGAATAGCTAAGGACCTTGAGGAAGCCAAAAATAGTTGTAGCCCTTCCCTGTATGAGAGTGGAGGGTGGAAGTATTTGAAAGAGCTGGTTCACAGTGGTATGAACTTTCCTTCTTAAACACAGCATTTTCATTTGATATTGGATAGAATATCAAGAGGCTATGGAATTAGTTGGAAAACACACAGAACAGAACTGCAATTTCTAGCAAAGAGCAGCAAAGACATGACAGGTAAGAGAAAAAAGCTAAGACATGATCTCTGGCAGGGAGATGGCCCATCAGAGACCAGATATAGAATGGGAGGTAGGAGTTTCTTCTTTATATTCATATATCCTGACTTCTTGTACATCCTGCCTTTACACGGGTACTTCCATATCTGTAAATTTTAAGGAATTTAGCAACAAAGAGCAGAAGAGATAAAGGACCATTGTTAGCAGGAATGAAAATTATCCCTATTACTCTTCCAATTGAAAGAGTGTGTGATGTAACAAAAACATCTACAGCAACTTTTTTGTGGTGACAAGGAGGTAGAACCTGGGGATATGTCCATTAATTGGGAAACAGCAGAACAAATTGTGATATATGAATGTAATGGAATGCTTCTCCTCTATGAGAAATAATGAGCAGGTAGATTTCAGAAAAATCTTGATTGACTTACTGATGCTGAACCAGGAAAACACTGTACACAGTAACTCCAACATTGTACAATGATCTACTTTGATAGATTTAGATTTTCTCAGCAATACAATGATCTAAGATAATTCCAAAAGACTTATGATGTAAAGTACTATCTACTTTTGGAGAAAGAACTGTGGAGTCTTGTAGAGGGCTGGAACTCTGAAAAGTGTACTTGAATCAAAGACAGCAGAGCACTTAAGGCTAATTAACTACTCAATGTGTGATAATGGTTCTATAAACATATGGTGATGTGATGACTCTCCTCATGGTTGGCACCTGCTGAATGTGTTGTGATGAGGTAATCAGAGGCAAGGATTGGAGGCCGAGGGAGAAGGGTCAGACTCTCTCTGCCACAGCATGCTGAGGAGAGAGGACTTCAGGCTCCAGACCTGGAGTCCAGGATTCATCTTTGGCGAGCTATGTGGCAGCTTGCCTGCCTCCTTCACTTCTCCTCCTAAAGACTAAGGATTTTGACTGATCCTGACTCTGATCCCGAGGCCCTCCAGAGAGCTAGCCTGTATGCTATAGGGTCTGAATGCAGTTCAAAGCTGCATATTATTTTCACTTTTTTTGGTTTTTTTCTTATTTTCCTTATTTTCTTATCTTTTTTCCTTTTTTGTTCTGATTTTTCCTTCACAGAGTGATTTATGTGGAAATGTGTTTATTATAATTGTAAATCTATATTTTATATTATATATTATATTGCTTGCCATTTTGGGAAGGGGATTGGATTGGAGAGGGATGGAGAAAAATATTTTTTGGAAATCAAAATCTTATAAAAGTAAATGTTGAAAGCTATCTTTACATGTAGAAAAATACTATTAGGTGGGAAAAAATAAAGAGTGTATTTGTGGGAAAGCAAGCTCAAGATTTATGGGGAAAATACTCTCTTGGCCACTTTTGTTATGATGGTGCTTCCTTAAATTACTTTAATGATTTTAACAAACCAAGTAGATTGGCCCATTGGTCTAAAAAGAAGATACAAGCAGAATTCCCAAAGACTTGGTACTTTGTAGCTCAAAAAGTTGATTAAAGTTGATTAAAGAACACACCTGATCAGCACCCCATTTTTCAATTTTCATTATCCTTTCTATTTAAAGTAATGCCAAGGGGATTTCTAAAAATTGGCATACCCTCAACACCTTAATCTGTCTTGATTTGATTTTGACTAGAGATCATATATGATGTATAAGTAGCAACTTATGGGATTTCAGGCTTAGTTTGTCTTGATTGGACTTTGACCAAAGCCCTCTACAAGAAAGAAAGAAAGACAAAGGGAAAGAAAAAAGGAGTATACTGGACCAAACCCTAAAAGACTTTGTATACTTAGGATCTCTGCAGGTGCTGGAGGGTGAAAGGTATAAGAGTCTATAGGCTTTCCATGAACCAATCCAGAATGCAAAACAGATGCCCATTAAAGTAGTCCTCTAAAAGGAAGAGTAAGTGAAAGCACCCTTGATAGATAACTTTTTAAGGAATTTAGCAACAAATTGCAGAAGAGATATAGGACCATTGTTAGCAGAAATGAAAAGATCAAGTGAAGTTTTTTGTTTGTTTTTAGCACAGGAAAGATATGAGAATGTTTGTAGCAGTGGGAAACAAGTCAGCAGAAAGGGAGAGATTGAAAATAAGTGGGAGAGTGGGGATGACAGAGGAGACAATATGTTGGAGAAGACAGGATGAAATGGGATCACTTATACAAGTAGAGGGATTAGCTTTGGTAAAGAATAAAGCCACTTCATTAAGTGAAACGGGGATTAAATGGCAGAAGATGCCTGAGTGCTAGGAAAGGAGAATATGTGGAGAAGATGGAGTTCACAATAAATGGTCTTAATTTTCTATAAATATGAGGCAAGTTTCCCATATGAGAGAATGGGGAGAAGGAGAACCATGAGAGGTTTGAAGAAGGATGAAAAGGTTTGGAAGAGCGATTGTAGAGAATGAGATAGTGAATTGACAAAGGAGATAGAGCGTAGAAAGCAAGCTATATACAGGATGATTTCAAAAAGACCTAGAGAGACTTACATGAACTGATGCTGGGTAAAGTGAGTAGAACCAAAAGAACATTGTATACAGCAACAACAAGAATATGGGATAATCAAGTGTGATGGACTTGGCTTTTTTCAGCAATGAGTTAATTCAGATTAATTCCAGTAGACTTGTGATGCAGAGAACAATCTGCATCCAGAAAAAAGTACTGTGGGGACTGAATATAGATCACAAAATAGTATTTTCACTTTTATTGTTGTTACTGTTATTGTTTACTTGCTTTTTTTCTCATTTTTTCCCTTTTTGATCTGATTTGTGTGTGTGTGTGTGTGTTCAATATGATAAATGTGGAAATATGCTTAGAAGAATTGCACATGCTTAACCTATATTGAATTACTTGCTGTTTGGGGGAAGTGAGGGGGGGGAAAGGAGAAAAAGATGGAACACAAAGTTTTGTTAGGGTGAATATTGCATGTATTTTGAAAAATGAAAGCTATTTTTTTAAAAGAAGTTTTGCCATGATAGAATATCTGATTTAGAACAGAAAGCTGAAATGTTCTACTCTAACTTGCTCCTGAAGAAGCATTCACTCTATAATATACCTAACAAGTCCTTATCTTGTCTTCATCAGAAGACTTCTGGGTAGGAACAATTCAGTACCTATTATAAGGTAAGCCATTCCACTTTGGGACAGCTCTTATTATCAGAATTACTTTCTTTGTAATGTAATGTAAAGTGGGAAATACATTATCAGCCCTGAATATCATCATGTCTACAGAAGTATGGTTACAAAGTCTTGACTAGTTACTAGACAGATGCTATATTCGTGTACCCTGAGCAATTGTAGTAAATTGTTATTTATTGTTTATAAGAGATACTGTCACCTTAAGGGAGAAATTTAAGCTGTGTCTGCTATATATTCTGAGATGCTATAAGAATGACAGGTGCAGGCACAGAAAAACCAAAGATAATGTCTAGAGATTACTCTTCATGTGTTGTAGATGTTAAAAATGAAAAATTTTTATTGTCACAGTGCGTTTATGCTTTAGGGAGATAATCACCTTTGGGGTATGGAGAAAGCTGAGCACATTTAAATCTAATACTTAGATACAAATTAAGAGATAATGAAACAATTTCTACCTCTATAGAAGGTAAAAGAGATACCAGCCAAAGTGGTAAACGTGTAGAAACTTTAGGGCACATTCATTGTAGCTACTATTGAGTTTCAGATTTTTTTACAGCTCTATTTTTGAAGTTTTCTTAGCCAAGATACCAGAATGATTTGCTATTTTCTTCTCCAGGTCATTTTATAGATGAAGTAAGGCAAATAAGAATTAGGTGTTTTGCCCAGGGTCACACAGCTAGTAAGTATCAAGGCTGGATTTGAACTCATAAATAGAGAGTTTTCCTGATTCCAAGCCCAGCACTCTATCTACTGTGCCACCTAGCTGCCCATTTATTGTAATAGCTATAGCAATAATAGAGCACATAGTACTTTAAGATTTGCAAATCTCTTCACACATGTTACTTCACTAGTCTTCACATGACAATGATGCAGTCAATATTATCTCCATTTTAGAGATGGGAAAACTGAAGCTGAGAGAGATTAACTGACTTGCCAAAGATCAACTGCTAGGAGATGGCTGAGGTAGGATTAGAACTCGTCTTCCCAGCTCCAAGTCTAACACTTAATTGATGTAGCTGCATTTCTTTGACTTCTATGCTGCTCAGAGGGACTTCATGATAAACTATAATCTTGGCACTTATGGTGCTTTGAAAAGTAGCATACTGTTGCTGACAATCCATAAAATTGATTAGAAAAGATGGCAAGTCAGTAAATAATTTAGAAATAGGCATGCATTGGGTTTGGGGCATGGGAAAGAGTAGAGAAGGACATAGATCCCAGGGATCATTGGTCACAGATTTAGAGGTCATCTAGTTCAACTCCCTCCCTCATTTTGCAGTTGAGCAGACTGAGTCCTAATGTTATACTTAGTGAAAAAAGGAAGAGTATAAAATTGAATTCTTTGATTCTAATGCCAGTGTTTCACTTTTGGACTTTTTGAAATTTTAAAAATCAAATATAATATTTTTTTTTATATAACCAAAGTCCCTGTTCTTTGTCTTTTATCTTTCCTTCCAGACCCGGATCCAGTGAAAAGAAAGAAAGGAAAAAAGGCTTGTAAAAAACATGCATAGTTAAGCAAAACAAATTCCAGAATTGGCCATGTGCAAAAACTGGCTCAGTCTGTACCCTGATGTCTGTCAGAAAGTAGATACCATGTTTCATCTTTAATTCTTTGGATTGTGGTTGGTTATTGAGCTGATAAAAGTTTTAAATCTTTCAAAACTGTTTGTCAGTACAATGTTGTCTAAACTGATCTAGTTCTGCTCACTTTATGTTGTATCAGTTTGTACAAATCTTCATAGGTTTCTCTGACTTCTTCCTTTTGTTAATTTCTTAGAGCACAATAGTATTTATTATATTTATAGACTATATTTTGCCCAGCCATTTCCCGACAGATGGGTATCCCCCTTAGTTTTGTACATGTTGAATTTGAAGCCCAGTAGGATGTCGGGTAGTTATAGGGAATTATAGGGAGAAAGCTAAATCTGCAAGGATGAGATTTCAAAGGGAGTGGGGTGGGGTGGCAGGAATAAAAGGGCAGAAGAAAAGAGGAGCCAAAGATGAAGTTATGGTGGAACACACACAGTTAAAGGTAGGAGGAAGATAGTAAACTGACTCAGCTTGCAAATGAAGACGTCAGCTAGGGCTGCTACTTTGAAAATAAGTTCTTTCTATCCCAAACTTTGCAACAAATTATCCAGAAGAGTAGGAGTTATTCGGTTTTACATGTCTTATGCGGTACAGGCTTTTTTTTTTTTTTTTTTCTAAACAGAATGATTTACCCTTGCACTCCAAATGGAGCAAGCAGAGGTTATCCAACTGAACCCTTTTCTCAAATTTCCCACATCTCCTTTCTCTGCCATGAAAGAGCGAGGAAACAGAAGGAGGAGATGGCAAAGTGTTGCTCAAATAGAGATTTTCTAAATTGGGAGGAAACAAAAGCTTCCCCCATTTGCAAGGGGCATATAGTTTTCCAGAGTGCCACTTTCAGAGAGGTCCCTCCCCCCACCTGATGTCTACCTAATTGCTAGACTAGGACGCCTAAATACCAAAAGATGGGGAGCTGGAGGTGGGACTGAATTTCTCTCCCCCTCCTTTTCCCCCCTCCACTTAGGCTAACGAGGAACTTTCCTTTGCTGCCAGAGAAAGGAGCACTGCCCTCCGGAGTCAATCAAAGGGAGGTCGGGGCATTGGAGGGGGATAGCTTTGCCATCCCCTTCCCGGCTTCTTTTTGGGGGATTAACTAGCAGGAATGAGTGGGGAAGAGCACGGGGAAGACGCGGCGTCCAGCTTGTTGCTGGAGGACGTACAGAGGAGGCTTCGGAATGCTTTCGGTAGTAGCATCTCACCCCGGGACGTCCCGTTGCTACCACCGGAGCCTAGGAAGCAGCAACAGGAGCAGCCGCAGCAGCCCTGGGAAAGTTTTAGGAGCCGGGCCACTGCCGTGCGGGAGGAGCTTCGTAGGGCGGCCATAGAAGGAGCCATCTCTTGGCTACGAGCAGAACTGGTGAGCCCTGCCAAGATGCGCTGGGCTAGACACTTTTCTTCTGGTTTTCTTTACTTTCTTCCTCTTTCTTCTACCTCTCTGATTTTGCCTCTTTCATTTTCTCCTAATTTTTGCTTTATTTTATTTGGACATTTGGCTCCAAGTGTTTTAACCTCTGGTAGGAAGGGCTTAGGACACGCACACGCAGAGACAGAGACACAGAGACAGAGATACACAGAGAAAGACAGAGACCGAGACAGACTGAGAGAGAGAGAGAGAAAGATCTAGAGAGACCGACATAGACCCCGACAGATCCAAAACACAGAGAGGCAGAGAGACGAGAGAAAAATGAGAGAGACAGAGACAGACAGATACAGAGACACACAGAGACAGAGACAGAGAGACAAAGCAATTCTGGGAAGAACAGGATGTGTAAGGGGACTGGGGATGGTTGGAGGAGTGGCCTGCCTTTATACACAGTCATTATTTCATCTTCCATTCTAGAGGTTAACATCCCAAACAACTTTCAATCATCCTTACTCAGACACTCTTCCATCTTTTCAACCTCTGGGGGAAAAATGGTAGAAACATTCACAAGTACTCCCTGGGGAACTTGGTTATATTTCCAACATACTGCAAGTTCTCTAGTTATATATTATACAATATCATAGATTTAGAGCTGAAAGAGAATGAAGAGGTCATTGAATCCACCCCTTAGAACAAGGAGGCCACCAAGGAAGTTTTGCCTTGCCTAAGGTTTCCCCAAGTACAAATAGGGCAGAACCAGGATCTGAACTAAGGCTTTCTGATTCTTAGCCTATCAGGTGTGTTTGATTTTGTCTTTTGATTTTAATTTCAGGAAGGATTAATTCTATTTGAAAGATCCAGATTCAAATGTCAGATATGCTTCTGTGCAACCTGTAGCATTTCCTTGATATCTATTCAAATTACCTGGGTGAACTTGTACACGTCACACCTTCCCTGATCCCCAGTTTCCTCTGGGGACTAAATAAATTTTAGAGTTCTTTTCAGCTCTAGATCTATGTTTCTATGAACAAATTGGAGACTGGCTGACTAGTGATGATTGTGACTGTCCATCTGCACACTAAAAAGCTTGAACTATGCTCATCCTTGTTCTTTTCTTATAGAATAATATTTTGGAAAATTGGAAATAATTTAACTATATAGGGCTATTTTAAAATTTCTTTTAAAAATACTATACTTAAAACTTAAATACAAAATAGAAAAAGAAGAAAAGCATTGGCATGTGCACAGAGGGACATTAGAGAAAATTCAGAATATGAGACAATAAATTCCCATTTCAAGAAAACTTGTATAATACCACACATTTTGTTCAGAACTGTCTATCTTTGCTTGTAGGTTTTTTCTTGTTCTCTGCTGTATATTTTAAATTTTATTTTCTTTTCCCTTACCCCTGCCAAAGCTAGGATACATATATACACACACATATACACAAGCTATGATATATGTATATATGTATGTATATATATACATACATATAGAGATATAATCATGCACTTATATACACATATACATTCATATACATCTATGTGAGGCAGTACTATGCAACTTTGTCCTCTTTCTCTGAAAGTGGAAAACATCATCTTTTATAAGTCCAAGTCTTACCATATTTTTCTAAATGTACCAACTCATCATTTCCACAGCAATATATTCCACCCTTATACAGTCTAGTTATTTTAAATGGTGTAAAACAATATTGATTTATATGGCTGATATATACGGTATTTTTTTCCCCTCTTCTTTTGGTTAAATCTATTTTAGCTTTTACTTTTGTGTGATATCAATGATTACTACCCCTGGCTTTTTTCCTAATAAATTCTACTCCTGATCATTGTTGTTATGTTTGTGTGCATTCCTTACTTCCTATCCCTGTTGATTCTTCTATTTTACTTCTACCCTCTATTTTACCCTGTTATTGCTTAACTTATCCCCACACTAAAGATCTCTCCCTTGTTCTCTCCCTTCTCTTTCCTTCCCTCTTTATCCCATTCCTGTTAATCTACCCACCCATCTATACCTTTTCCCCTTATCCCATTTCCTCTCCCGTTTATTTCTTTATAAATTTAGAAGAGTTTTATATCCATATATATATGTGTGTGTGTGTGTGTATGTATGTATGTCTGTATGTATTATTCCTCTTTAACTTATCCTCTATATGAGTAGGATTCCAGAACTACCAGCTCTCTTCCTCCATCTAAATACTCTGTCAATTCTTTCACTTGCACCTCATTCATATAACACATATACTCTTTTCAAAATCTTTTCCTACATGATTTTGCTTTTTAGATTTACATCATACTCAGTTCAACTCCAATCTTTCTACCCAGTTACTAATTAAAATCTTGGACATATAGGATTTACATTTCTACATATAAAACACAAACAGTTTGTCCTATATTGAGTTCCTTGAAATTAATCTTTGATGTTTATCTGATATTTCTCCTGGATCTTATATGACAGATTTTCTATTAAATTCTGGTCTTTTTGCAACAGAACCCTGAAAACCTGACATTGAACATCCTTTTTTTTTAAAAAAAAAATTCGGGATTATACTTAACTTTGATGGATATAAGATTTTTCAGCAGCAACCCTAATATTTTTGCTCTTCATTATATATAGTTTTCTAAGACCTGCAATCTTTTAATGTAACCAATCCTAAGTCTTTTGTGATTCTAATTAGCTTTTCTGTATTTGAATTGTTTTGTTATGATTGTTGTTGTTGTTCATTTTGAAATTTGGCTATGATGATCCTTTAGGTTTTCTTTGTGGGATCTCTTTTAGGTGCTGATTGGTGGATTTTTTTCTATTTCTATTTTCTCCTTGTGCTCTAACATATCAGAACAATTTTCTTTAATTATTACTTGTATTATTCTATTAAAATCCCTTTTATTTATTGTAGCTTTCAGATAGTCCAGTTATTCTTATGTTTTCTCTTCTTGATCTGTTCTCCAAATATGTTGGGGTTTTTTATGAGATGTCTCACATTCTTTTCTATTTTTTCATTCTTTATATTTTGTTTAATTATTTCTTGGTCTCTTATAACTTCGTTGACTTTCCCTTGTCCAATTCTAATTTTCAAAGAGTCATTTTCTTTCTAAAATTCTGGATCTCCTTTTCTAGTTGTTTGGCTTTCTTTTCATAATCTTGTTTTTCTTGGATTGTTGTTGTTTTAGGGTTTTTTTTTAATCATTTGACTTTAAGGGCTTTTTTGAGTTCTATGAATTCTTTTTGGGCAGGTGACCATTTAATATTACTCTTTGGGATAGGAGAAACGTCCTCTTCTGAAGATGAATCCTAGTGTTCCCTATTCCCATAGTAATATCAGTTCTCCTTTTTTGAACTAGAACCTAAAACTAAGAACTGTACCCTTCTGTAATTGTCTGCAGCCAACAATGTCCCTGCCTCATAGCTTCTGCTCTCACTGAGAATTCTGTGGTTTCTTCTTGCCCAGGGTTTATCTCTGCAGCAGAACTGGGACTGACATTCCTTATCAGCAGAGATTTCCTGGCTCAGACATCAAAATCCCCACCCTATTTGGAGGATGAAAAATTCCTGTGGCTGGAACGGAATCTTTTTCCCAACCCAGCCAATCCCAGGGCCCATTGCTTGCTGTTTCAGAGTTAACTTGGAGGTGTTTACACTTCACAAGGGCCAAATCTCTATCCTAGTAGCTTTCTTAGGATTTTCTCTGATTGTTCTAGGACTACTGTTCTGCTCTCTTTTATTTATACTGCTCTAGTTTACTCTGAGGTGCAATTTTGTCTTGGTTGTGGGGGGAATCTGGATAGTTTAGAATTTTCTAACCTACTCTGCCATCTTCTCAGAATCTTCCCCACATAGGACTTTTTCCCCAGTCTGCAGAATAGTAACATCCATTCCCCTTTTCAGAAATTCTGTGGCGCAGATAAAATACTGAATAAGTAGATCAGGTATTTTAGATTTACATTTTCAGCTAAATTATAGTGCACAGTTTCCAGTGCCTTCTTGTTGAAGCTCAATCAGAAATGCTGAAACCTCCGAATACTCAGCTGGTAGTATGGATGTCTCTCTCTCTCCCTCTCTCCCCATTACTTGGTAGACATTCTTTATATATTTAGGTATGTTGTCTTCCCAGATAGAAAACACATTCTTTCAAGTCATGAACTGTTTCATTTTTATCTTCATGTCTTTACTTTCTAAAACTTTGTGTTTTTTACTTACTAAGGTGCTTTGTACTTACTAAGTGCTACAAGTAGATTTATAAAGATAAAAATGAAATAGTGCCATTAGCTTAATAAATGTGTATTGAATGATAATGGGGTATTCTACTCAGCAAAATGATGCTTTCCTCCATTAAATTACATGGTATTGAAAACTTCAGAAGTAACTTCTATCAATTAAAAAAAAACTCCATTTTTTAGATTTTCTGTTTTTGTGCAATAGGGAAGGCAAATGGTGCAATGGAAAGATTGCTGCATTGGAAATCAAAGAGTCAGGATTCAAATCCTAGTTCTCCTTGAACACATCATTTAGTGTCTCTGAGCTTTAGTTTCTTCTTAAGGAGTTGGACTAAAGGTCATCTGAACTTCCTTCCAACACTGAATCCATGGTCAAAGAGCTAGTAACTGTCTGGGGAGGAATTTGAACTCAGGTTATCCTGACTTAAAACCCAGCACTTTATCCAAAATGACCCCTAGCTATTTCACTCTCCTCATCTCATGAACTATGTCTTTACTCATAAAAGTTGTCATAGGTATGTCTCACCATCATCCATATTGATGCTATTTCTATCTTATTAAACTATGAATTTTTTTTCTTATTATAGTTACCTAGTCTTCTATCTTTCGTTGTGATTCCCTCCTCATAAACCCACTCTTTGTCCCTACTGTGACAATCTCTATGCTTTGTTCTCCCAATTGATCACACCTCCTTTGATGACTTTGTCATTGTCTCTTCATAGTCTTGATTCCATAGTTCATCAGTTCAACTATATCTTGTCCTCCATCCTTGAATTATTTGCCTTCTAATCTTACTTCTATTCACATCCTTCTTTTCTTTTATTTCCTTTAAATTTTTTAAATAGCTTTTTATTGACAAAACATATGCATGGATAATTTTTCAATATTGACTCTTGCAAAAACTTCTGTTCCAACTTTTCCCCTTCTTCCCTCCATCCCCTCCCCTAGATGGCAGGTAGTCCTATACATGTTAAATATATTCACATTCTCATCACATCTAGTCCTCAAATATACCACATACATTCTTTATTTCTTTCTCTGTGTTACTGAACACAACTGCAGGAAGTCACACAGCTGTGTTGACTTAGTTGAGAAAATTCATGTTCTTTACTCTGAATTTTGCCATTACTGATGTATGACAAATCTTTTATTTTTTCTCGATTCTCCATCTCATTGTTTACTATAGCTATTCTAATCATTATTTCAATACAAATATGTTTCTACATATGTCTTTTAAATTTACGCATGTAGTCCTATTTTTTCTCATGAACTTTAGCCTCACATTACCAGCTGTCTATTGGACTGTGTCCTTTCCCTCCCCAGATGTTCTGTTAGAATATCAAACTCAACATGTACAAAACATTTAATTTTCTTTCTTTCCAAATCTGCCAATCGTCCAAACTTTCCTCTTCCCTCTTCCAGTACTACATTCTCCCAGTGACCCAATAATTCAGAATCTTTCTTGAATTTTTCTCTTCCTTATTACTCTCACATCTATCCTCATTCAGTCATTAACACCTACCCCCATTCAGTCCAAGTCTTGTCTTCCAAGCCTCCTAACATTTCTGGAAGCTACCGTTTCTGTCCGCTCACATAGATATCCTACTTCATGCTTTCATCCTCTTCCATCTAGATTACTATAACTGTAGATATCTTATAATTTTTCTCTCTCCAATTTTTTGTTCCTCTACACAATCATCAAAAGGCATATGAGTCTGATCTCAGAAGTCTTCATTGGTTCCCTGTTGCTCTTAGAATAAAATACAACTGGATCAGCCTGATATTTAAGACTATTTGCCTTCTGACTCTAATCTACCTTTACAACTTTGTCTCATATTACTTTTTTTTTTTTGGCTGAGGCAATTGAGGTTAAGTGACTTGCCCAGAGTCACACAGCTAGGAAATGTTAAGTGTTTGAGGCCAGATTTGAACTCAGGTCTTCTTGATTTCAGAGTCAGCACTGTCCCATCTAGCTGCCCCTCACATTACTTCTTTATGCATTTTCAGTTCTGAAAAAACTGGATGATGATTTTCTCTCTTATCAGCATTATATTTTCTGATTCTGTGCATTTGTAAATCATACTATCCCCTAAAGATGAAATGAATTCTCTCTTAATCTTTCTTCTTAGACTATATATATTCCATCAAGGTTCAGTATACTCTGGATCCTTTCAGCTGTTAATGATCTCTCCGTCTCTTTCACCCTTCCTCCCTCTCTCTGTATCTGTCCCAAAAATTCCTGTCTTTTCAAATTTCCTTCTATTTACTTCTCTGCACATCCATTTTATCAATGTCCCAAAATAAAGTTAGCTCTTTGAAGATAAGGAGTTTCTTTTTTATATTTATATGACAAATTGTCTTGTATTGCCTTGTATTTAATATGTGATACACACACAGATATAAATGAAAGCAAAAACTATATATATATGTATGTATGTTCTAATACATATTTATAATATGATTTATTTAGACTTTAAGGTTTGCAAAATACTTTACAAATATTATCTCATTTGATATTCTCAATTAGTACTTCTTAAACTTTTTCCAGTCGTGACCCCTGACTGAGAAATTTTTTTTGCCTGAGAAATTTTTATGCAACGATGGTTATTTATATATATATATATATATATATATATATATATATATATATACGTATATATATGTACACATATCTATATATATATATATTACATATACAAATCAAACATTTACTGATAATAAATCATGAAGAAATCATAAATTTATTTTAAAGCAATTCTTTGGTATGCATGTAATTTTACCATTTATTAAAGAGAAAAGCAAATTTACTATTGAGATGGATGTGTCTAATTATTTTTTCATAAAGAATTTTTATTATTATTATTATTATTTTTTTTGCTGAGGCAATTGGGGTTAAGTGACATGCCCAGAGTCACACAGCTAAGAAGTATTAGGTCTCTGAATTCAGATTTGAACTCAGGCCTTTCTGACTTCAGGACTGGTGCTCTATCCACTGCACCAAGTAGTTGCCCCCCAAAATTAAATCTTTGAGAAATATTTGATGCCTTTTGGGAATAGTTTCCCAATTTTTGGGACCCCCACATTCAGGTACTTGACCCTGCATAGGGGTGTGACCCACAGTTTAAGAAGTTTTGTTCTAAATAACCCTGGGAGGCAGCTGCCATTATTTGGAACTTAGAAAGCATTGGTTGACATAAGAAATTAAATGCGAATTTAGAGGGAAGCCATAGAAAACATATGAAGGCTAGGAGACAACACAGAAAAAATTTAGAAACCTAGAAATGCATAAAATATATGAATAGCATTGTATGATATCAATATACTTTAATTTTAAATACCATAATTATTTAGACTTCTTCTCTGATACAAAGAGAGGGTCCATTTTTTTTTTTTTTGCAGATTTCCTAGATCAGGGAGGAACCTCATTCCTAATTCCTCACAATGTGGAAAGGATACCTATAAAGTTATGTAAATTTTTTTTCTTCCCCTTTCCCCACCCTACAGAAATAGTCACCATTGAACACCAAAAGGTACATATAGTAAAATTATTCTGCACATACTTTTATTTATCAGTTCTTTCTTTGCAGGTAGATAACATCTTTCTTCATCTGTGCTTTAGTTAATTTGAGTATTTATCATAGTTAGAATTACTTATTCACTCAAAGTCATTCTTAAAACAATCTTGCTGTTACTGTATACAATTTTCTCTTGATTCTGCTCATTTTGCTTTTCGTTATTTTGTGAAAGTCTTTCCATGTTTTTCTAAGATCATTGAATTTATCACTTTTTATAGTTGCTTCATATATATTAAGGTAATACCATATCTTATGACAAGCTGTATGATAAAACAAGTATCCTGTTTTATCTGCACTTTGAGGCACACAGAATCCAAGGTAATGCTGTGTAAATAGTGCTTCATAAATATTTACTGGATTAGATTAAATAGGAGTGTAATAGGACTAGTTGTAGTGTAGTGTAGTGTAGACACAGTAGGACTGTGCCACAACTAGGTGACACAGTGGATAGAGTGCTAAACCTGGAATCAGGAAGAACTGAATTCAAATCCAGTTTAGACACTTACTAGTTGTGTGCCAGGGATGAGACTTGAGCTAGCAATAATAATTAGCCCAGAATTTTAAGGTGTGCAAAATGCTTTATATGTATGTTATCTCTTGATTCTTAGCATCCCAGGCAGGTAGTGCTATTATTATCCCAATTTTACTCACAAAAACAGAGATTATTCTAATATAGTGCAGGTTCTTTTATTATCCTAATTTTGCAATTGTGAAACTGAAGCAGAGATTAAGTGACTCACAGCTACTGTATGAAGTTGAACTTTAATTTGGGTGTACTTGACTCTAAGTTTAATGCTCTGTCCACTGTGATACTTAATTGTAGGGTTCTTTCTCCTGTGTTTGTATGTGTATGTGTGTGAGTTCAGATATCTATAGTCTTCTAGCTCTCAAAGTGTTGCACAAGGATCCCTGATAGTCCCCAAGACCCTGTCAGAGGGTTCATAAGGTCAAAATTATTTTTATAAAGAAAGTTATACATTATTTATTTATTTAAATACTCTTCTTTCCCACTACATATCTGTATTAACAGCAGATTTTCTTCATATACTTCAACCAAAACAACAGATGGAATGCAGAAGCAGATATGAGAATCCAGCTGTCTTATATTAAGCTAGACATTGAAGAGATTTGCAGAAATATGTAAAACAGTATCACTCTTCTCACTACAATTTTTTTTTGGGGGAAATAGAACTATTTTTCATAAAATATGTTATTTATTTTAACATGTAATCAGTTTATTATTGTTATTTAAAATGAATTAATACATAAATATTTTAAAATTTTGTCAGTTTTAATTTCTAATATGGTAAATATTGATATATGTGATTTACATAAACAAAAGCTCTTTGAGGTGCTTCATAATTTTTAAGAGTGTAAAAGGGTTCTGAGACCAAAAAGTTTGAAAACTATTACTTTCAGGTAGAATTAAGTGTTTTTACTGAAGAGCAGAAACCACTTATATTTCCAGTGGCTCAAAGTGACAAGTATTTTGAAACTTCCCTGGACCCACATTAATCTACTATGGGTACAGCCTTCTTTGTGCAAACAGAAACCCTTTCAGACCATTTCATTCTATGAAATTTTTGTACATAGCCTTTCCTGAGTCCTTCAGAGAATATCTACCTAGCTAGTGATTAGGAGTCCTTCCTTGAGGTTTTAAAAAATTCACTGGCATATATCAACATCTGTTAATCATAGCTTTTTCTAAATGAGTGGGCCTCTTCTTTTCCTATATTCTATATTTATGACAATGCCTTTTACATTATTTCTTGGATGATGATGATAATGATGATGATGATGATGATGATGATAGTAATGGCTAGCTAGTTGACACTATTCCTAATCACCACAAATATTTTTAAACAAATTTATCTCTTCATTTCATGAGTAGCTTCCAATAGCATTGCAACAACAACAACAATGTGATGATGATGGTGATGGTGATATTGGTGATGATAGCTAGCATTTATATAGTGCCTTAAAGTTTATGAGACATTTTACAAACATTATTTTATTTGATCCTAACAACATTAGGAAATAGGTGCTATTATAGACCTTCATTTTACAGAAGAAAAAACTAATGACTGTTGTTAGTAATAGGATGTGTCCTTCTTATATCTACTATGTATCTTTGTAGAATTTGAATGTTCAGGTAACCTTCAGATATGTATCTCCTTGCCCTATAAGAATGGATAAATTCATATTTGAACATATGGCATTGTATGAAAATGGTTTTCCATGCATAAAAACTCATTACTAACAATTTTGCTCATTAGTTACTTTTGCTTTAATTTCATTATCATTTTGGAAGTGATTTATGTGGAACATGCATCATAAAATCAGTTGAAAGAGAACTCAGTCATTGAATTTAAACTCCTCATTTTATAAATGGGGGAGTAGAAGCTTAGAGAGAGAAGTTTTAGACGGATGGGGAGCAGGGAAGGAGAAAGAAAAAAAAGAATGAGTGTGAGAGAGGCAAAGAGAGAAACAGAGAAAGACAAAACACAGAGGAAAAATAGTAAGAGAGAGAGAGAGAGAGAGAGAGAGAGAGAGAGAGAGAAAGAGAAAGAGAAAGAGAGAGAGAGGTAAGAGAGGGAGAAAGAGGAAAAGATATTTAATGACTTGACCATAGTTACACAGATAGTAAATGACAGAGCTGAGTTTGAACACAAATCTTCTTGACTGCAAATCTAAATGTTCTTTCCACTGCACCATTCTTTGCTGATGTAGAAAGTCTGCTTTATAGCCAGTAAGAGAGGCATAACTAAAGAATAAAGTGAACAGCAAATTTAGTGCCCGTCTAATTTTTCTTCCCCACAAGCTCCCTATTCATCTTGTACAGTCATTCTTCTTGATGGTTATCTTCAGCTAATAAAATCCCCCTTGTGTATTTTTCCCCTCCTAGTTGGAGATGCGCTTTCAGAACCGGCAACTTGCCAGAACTTTTGTGGATTTAAACTTGGAAATGCAGCGATTGAAGATTGAAAATGAATTGTTCATAGCTTCTGAATGTCCAACCTTTGGAAAGAGCACTGTAAGCTCAGAATAATAAACTATATGTTGGAAGACATAAAGTCCAAAGAGAAAATATTTTTTCCCACAAACAAATCTAACACAAATATCATGAACAGGATGCACAAGCTTCTGAGGTAAATTCTGTAGAAGAATACAACTAGGTATCATGGGGAAATGAAAGGAAAAAGAAAATCAGTAGTTAACAACAAAAATGTTGTCTGTATACATTTTGAAAGGTTTCATGGGAAATAGAAAAGAAAAGAATATGGTCCATATATGGGGTTGTTTGACTGTTTTCCCCCAAGCATCCCCTTCTGGTTTCATTCATCTTTTACTTCACACTTCACATATTGGAGAGTCTAAATATTTCCTTTGATTGGATGAAAACATTTAAAATACATCTTTTAGAACACTGCATACATTTCTATTATTATAGAATTTTTCTTTTTGATTAAAAAGGATTAAATAGTTTTAAAAGTTGAAAAATCAGAAGTCTATAAACTTAAGCACTCCTGCCTATTAAAAACCATACACACATCAATAAACAAAAACCATTAGCCCACTTAGAATATTTGTTACTTAAACACTGATTGATAATAAAAATAATGTTTTATGGTCATGTAAAACAGATCTGGCTCACTTATCTATCTTTTTCTTCCTTCCTTCCTTCCTTCCTTCCTTTTTTCCTTTCTTCCTTCCTTCCTTCTTTCCTTTCTTCCTTCCTTCCTTCTTTCCTTTCTTCCTTCCTTCTTTTTCCTCTGTTCCTCCCTTCTTTCCTTCTTTGAGGTTCACCACAACTAAGTTAAGTTAGCAAATATGTCCTCAATCACTTTAGTGATGACACTTAAATCACAGAATTTTAGATCTAGAAAGGACCCATAGTCCATTTCAGCCAAATCATACTCTCCAAAGAACCCCTAGAATAATCCAATAAAAGGTCATCTAGCCTCTGCATGAAAGACTTCAATAAGAGAAAATCTACTTCCCCCTGAAGCACCCTATTTCACTTTTGGGTAGTTCTTGTTGTTAATAATTTTTTTTGTGTGTGTGATTGTTTAAAGTGGCCGCTTTGCAAATTTTATCCACATCTCTTGGTTCTAGTGTAAAAAAAAAAAAAAAGTAAGAGAACATGGATCTGAATTTAAACTCTGCAATTACCTGTCTGACCTTTGGCAGGTCATTTAATATTTTGGGATCTTACTTTCTGCTGTAAAATGAGGACTAACTAACCTCTAAGACCACAATCCACCTCTCAATCAATAATTTTTATAATTCCTTCTAATCCATCTTCCACAAAATAGCTCCTGAGATATTTTCCAGGAGAACTAGAAAGAACTACCATCTTTCTCTAATAATAATAGCTCAAAGACATATAGTGTTTTCAGTTTGCAAAGAATTTTCCTCACCTCAGCATAGCTAAGTGATGTGATTAGCAGCATTTTACAGATAAAGAAACATTTTTATAGATATTAAGTGACTTGCCTGTCATTAGAAGCTAATAATACTACAGCTAACTTGAATTTGAACTCAAGTTCTACTGACTTCAGGGCTGTATTATACCTACTGTGCCATCAAATAGTCTCTCTTCCCTCCCCTTATATAGTGTTAAGAAGTAGTGTTATTAATTCCCTTGAAATTCTTGATCTTTTGTTCTTCCAGGTGAATTTTGTTGTTATTTTTTCTAGTTCAGTAAAATAGTTTCTTGGGAGTTTGATTGATTTTAGCACTAAATAAAAAGATTAGTTTAGGGTGTATTATCATCTTTATTATATTTACTTGACCTATCCATGGGTACTTGATATTTTTCCAGTTGCTTAGATCTTATTTTATTTGTGTGGAAAGATTGTACTTTTATTTGTAGTTTTGCTTATATAGTTCCTGACTTTCCCTTGGCACATAGATTCCCAAATATTTTATATTATCAACAGTTATCTTAAATGGAATTTCTCTTTGTATCTCTTGCTGTTGGATTTTGTTAATGATGTATAAGAATGCTGATGATTTATGTGGATTTATTTTGTATCCTGCAACTTTGCTAAAGTTGTGGATTACTTCTAATAGCTTTTAAGTTGATTCTCTGGGGTTCTCTAAGTATACCATCATATCATCTGCAAAGAGAAAAGCAAATGAAGGTGGCCTACCTATACCACATCTAAAACTATATTGACAGTCATCAAAACCATTTGGTACTGGTTAAGAAATAGAGAAGTTGATCAGTGGAATAGGTTAGGTTCACAGAACAAAACAGCCAATGACTATAACACTCTAGTATTTGACAAGCCCAAAGGCCCTGCCTTTTGGGATAAGAATTCTCTATTTGACAAAAACTGCTGAGAAAGTTGGAAACTAATATGGCAGAAAGTAGGGATAAACCCACACTTAACGCCGTATACCAAGATAAAGTCAAAATGGGTTCATGATCTAGACATAAATAATGATACTATAAACAAACTAGAAGAACATAGGATAGTTTACCTCTCAGATTTGTGGAAGAGGAATGAATTTGTGACCAAAGAAGAGCTAGAGATCATTATTGATCATAAAATAGATAATTTTGATTATATTAAGTTAAAAAGTTTTTGTACAAACAAAACTAATGCAGACAAGATTAGAAGGGAAGTAATAAACTGAGAAATCCAAAGGATTTGATAAAGGCCTCATTTCTAAAATATATAGAGAATTGACTCAAATGTATAATAGTTCAAGCCATTCTCCAATTGATAAATGGTCAAAGGATACGAACAGATGAAGAAGCAAACTATTTGTAGCCACATGAAAAGGTGCTCCAAATCTCTATTGATCAATGAAATGCAAATTAAGACAACTCTGAGATACTACTACACACCTCTCAGATTGGCTAAGATGATAGGAAAAGATAATAATGAATGTTGGAGGGGATGTGGGAAAACTGGAACATTGATGTATTGTTGGTGGAACTGTGAATGAATCCAGTCATTCTGGAGAGTGGTTTGGAACTATGCTCAAAAAGGTATCAAGCTGTGCATACCCTTTGATCCAGCAGTGTTTCTACTGGGCTTATACCCCAAAGAGATCATAAAGGAGGGAAAGAGACCCACATGTGCAAAAATGTTTGTGGCAGCCCTTTTTGCAGTGGCAAGAAACTGGAAAATGAGTAGATGCCCATCAGCTGGAGAATGGCTGAATAAATTGTGGGATATGAATGTTATGGAATATTATTGTTCAGGATGATTTCAGAAAGTTCTGGAGAGACCAACATGAATTGATGCTGAGTGAAATGAACAGAACCAGAAGATCATTATACACGGCAACAAGAAGACTATGTGATGATCAATTCTGACGGACGTAGTTCTCTTCAATATTGAGAGGATTCAAACCACTTCCCCTTGTGCAGTGATGAAGAAAGCCATCTACACCCAGAGAGAGAACCATGGGATCAGTGTGGAACACAACATAGCATTCTTGCTTTCTCTGTTGTTATTTGCTTGCACGTTGTTTTTTCTCAGTTTTTCTTTTTCTTCCTTCTTGATCTGATTTTTCTTGTGCAACAAGATAACTACATAAATATGTATACATATATTGGGGGAAAAAAGTAGTGTTATTTCTCAATAGATGTAGCACTTTAAGTTTTGAAAAGTCTCATTTAAGCTTCACAAAACCCTCTTATGAGTAAGGTATTGCATCATTCCTGTTACATAGACGAGGAAACAGACTTTGAGAAGTTACTTAATTTGTCCTTGGTCACCTAACTAGTATGGCGAGATTTGCATCTAGATCCAAATTCAATCTTCTGTTCATTATATCACCAAGCTAGCACTTTCTTCACTTGTATAATGAATGCTTTACTCTGTGCTTTTTGCCCATGGCAATTGGTTTCTAAGAATAAGATAGTGGATCAAATTCTTGTTCATGGATTATTAGACTCTTACAGGCAAAAAGAGGAAGAGAACCTGGCCTATTCCTTCAATTACTTTATGGCCTTTGGCTAGAAGAAATTCATTGTCATTCTTTAGATAAACTGAGACCTTTGTCACTTTTCCTCAGGTACCGCCCCCCCCCCCCCCCCCCCCCCCCCCCCCCCCCCCCCCCCCCCCAGTTCCTTGTATCTCTTCCCTATTAAAATAATTGATGTATTTTCCAAGAAATGATTTTGAGTAAAAAGTATCCTTTCTTTTTCAATAGTAGAGTGTTTGACTGCCAGTGTATGTAGATTTTTGTGATTAGAATACATGAGCAATGATGAGTTTTGTGGATATATGAATAATTAACATGAATTAATTCAGATCTACAGTTTGATTTTGTTGATCCTATGTTATATTTAGGAATTCAAGCACTCTGGTATGGAAAAAGTCATTAAAAATAGTTTCATTGATGCCTTAAAAAAATTACAGTCTTTTCTGTGTATACACTCCTCTTTCTCCAATTGTCTCTCCAATCCATTCCATCCCATATAGCAAAGAATAATGGTGAAGGAAGAAAAAAAATTACCACAATGACTGCATGAGATAGAATGCATCCAACATTCTGTCCCTGTGGTCCTTACTTTATCTACTGATAGGATGAATGTTAGATGAAGGTATGTTATATGATTTATCCTCTGAGACCATTCTTGATTTATGAATGAGAGCATTTTTTTAAAAGGTTGCCTTGTATTGGACTTTTAAAATAATTCTGATTGAGGAAGTATTTTATGTTCTTTCTTTTTTGAGGGATAGCCTTTCTTAGGTCTTCTGTAAGTTGTTGTTATGGCTTCATGGCCTGTAACATGGAAATACAATGGAAGCTTTTTTTCCCCCAGAGCACTATAGTCATTTCAAGTTTTCCAATCTGTATTCTCCCATTAAGAGAATTTTTTTAGGGAATGATATTCTATTTATTATAGTAACAGTAAAATGAGTTTTCCTTAATTAAAAAAATTCTTGTAAAATGGTTTTCAGCTATTTAGTCACTAATTTTAAAGGTAGAATGTTGAGAGGCAGCAGGAAAATTAAACAATTCACTTTCCTCTGGTAACTTTTCCTCCTTTGAGTTACCTTTTAAATAAACTAGAGGAATAATGTGACTTCTTAAATAACTGGGAGATAAAAGGAACCAAGTCTTTACCATCTGGGGATTAGGGAGAGTGAGGAAAGGAAAAGTCATTATAATCAAAATGGTGCACTGTGGGCAGTTAGTCCTTCAGAAAAGAAGAAAGGAAAGTATTTAAAATGATGGTGGACCCAGAGAGCTACAAGAGAGTAGTTATTCAAATAGTTTAGTGAGAAAAATAGGGTGTTTAGATTTCTTAGAAGATGCTTTCACTTTTAACTCTTTAATTGGAGGTGGGAGGAACAGGAAGAAATCAATCATAGCAGAGAAATTCCAGCATGTGTGTTTCTTGCTATATAATAGCACTTTTTGCAACACCTAGTTGAGAGTGGTTGTGAAAGAGATGATCTCCTAAGATTTCTTCCAGCTCTAAAAACTGAGGTTGTGGTCAAGAAAAGAATCAATTTGAAGAATCAGAACACATGCCTTTACTTCTTTAACATAAACTATCTACTTTTTGGTTTTGAGTGCAAAACCTATGATTTCAATGATGCAAGAGAACTCTTGGTGAAGAAACATAACTTATTAATGTGAATTAGTAACTGTTCTGCTACTTATCCTCTTAGAAAATTGCCTGGATCACTAAAAGGTTAATTGACTTGCCCAGGATTGCAGTCAGTGGGAGTCAGAGATGGAACTTGAACCAGAAAAAAAAAATTTTTTGGAAGGAGGGTCCAAAGCCATCTTTCTAAACCCTAAGCCATCTTTCTAAACCCTAAGCCATGCTGCCTTTTATTCCTAATAAATAAGCAAACAAATGAATGAATGATATTTCAATATCACTTTAAGATTTGCAAAGTGTTTGCCTTATATTAGCTCATTTGGTTTTCACAACAATCCTGTGAAGACAGGAGGAGCTTCTAATATTGTTATAGTCATTTTATAGATATAACATGTTACAGGATTCCTGCAAGACTCTGTCCTGATTAGAAATATTAGGTAAGATTTTAGGGGCTAATCCTGGAAGGCCAATTTCTCTCTCTGGCTTATTATACCCTTCTGGAATAAATATAATAAAATCTCTAAATATAGATAAGGTATAGTTCATGTCTTGGTTTCCCTAAATGTGGATAACAGGATCCCAGAACTCAAAAAGTAATACATATGGTAGGACAGCTTTTATTGTAGTCGGCTGAAGACACAATTAGTCTACAGCAGCTCATAAACAGATAAACACATAAAACACTGGAAGAGTCCATCAATTTCTCTCAGAAGGGTACTGAAATTGGGGTTACCACTGAAGCAATTCTTTGACGTTCTGGGAGATCCCTATCTTTCCCACAAGTTTTACATAGTTCCTCCTACATCATTTTATCACTCAAGGGTTTAGATTTCATCTAGAAGATAAGTCTATTTTGGAGCTGTTGAGTTAGCTACTTTCCATCAAACTTGCACTGTCTGAATAATTTGCTGACCAAGGAGGCTCAGGAACAATGGGACCAATTCTTTTCTTTCTTAAAAGAGTATATTGCATCACTAAATCATCTTTCCTCATAAGTTTTGGTATCTGATTTCTTGATCCTGGAAAGTTTCAAACTGGGAAATTCTTGCAGTTCAGATTATTCAGGTGTCTCTTGAAAGATGGTGCTGCCTAGAAAAAGCCCCCTTATTTCTGGATAAATGGCCAGGTTCTAGAATCATACTCTCTAGGGAATTAAAATTCTTATTTCTTTGTTGATGTCCTGGAAATGAGCTCCCTTCCCAAGCCAAGTCCCCAAAATGCATAACATTTAGGTACCACTTTAAGGTCTGCAAAGTTCTTTTTAAATATTATTGTTATTTTATGTTGTTTCACAACAATCCTCTGAGATAGGGAGAATTTTAAGTATTATTATTACAATTTTATGAATGTAATTCTTGATATTGGACTTCTCCTGTGTGAGCTCAAGGGAGCCCACATTTAAGTCTCTACTGTGTGGTTATGCAGGAAAATCTATTGATGTCCTAGCTGCTGTCATCTCTTGGTTTAGGAAAGTCCATTCAGCATCTTTCCTCTGAAGCCACATTCAAGCATATTTTTCTCCTGTGTACTTCTGCCCTAAGACAGTTGTTTTCAACTGCTGATTAGGAGAGAATATGGATGGGCATGTAATTTTTCTTTCTGGGAACATGAAACTTTTGAAGAATGGTATTAAGTCATCCAATGCGAAAAGAAAGTTCTAGAGAGATGAAATTTTAGATGTCTTGGATAAGAGTTCATCTTCCTACCAACCAATTATGAAAAAGTAGCCTTAATCACTGGGAAGCAAGGAGGAATTTTGTAGCCTATCATGCAGGAGCCAATGCCTACTGTGCTCACCTTTTCTGTAGAGTGATGCTCTTAGGCTCATTCTATATAATTCTATTCAGCTGAATGCAGAGCTATCAATTGATCTAGGATTCCTCCTGATTAATTCATTTTACATTGACAAATAAAAGACCAGATGGATCAAGTCAACTGACCAGAGTAACACAGGTAGTATGTATCAGAGTCAGAATATGAACGCCAGTTGCCCCTAAATCAGACACAACTTCATCAAACTCTTAGATTTTTCCAATCAACATTTTAAACTTTTCTGTAAGATAGCAAGATTTCTTTCAGATTGACATTTCTAATAAATATTATCTAACAAATAACCTAGGTAAGTGGTATCAACCTGTCATCTAGAATCACCTCTGAAGTGGTCTGAATTCTCTTGACCTGTTCTCAGCCTTCAACACCTTCCAGATGAGCTAGGATACTTTTTTTTAAAGAACATTTATTGTTTCCCAAACATTGCAAAAATCTTAAGGAGAATAGCTAGCATTTACATAGTACTTAAAAGTATACAAAATACCTTCCAACTATTATCTCATTTAGTCCTTATAATAACCTTGTGGGAAAAGTGCTATTATTATCTCGATTTTCTAAATAAGAAAACTGAGCCATGGATCAACTTGCCCAAGGTCATATAGTTTATAAGTATCTGAGGCAAGAATTGAACTCATCTTCTTGAAGTTTGCCATCTCTTCTAATTTTCCTAAGCCTAGGGTCCCACAAACTCAAAACTGCAATCTTACATTCATGCCATGACTAAAAAAATATTTACCCTCTAGACAACTGAGATAGTAGCCTCCCCATTATTCTTTAGACGGCCAGTTCTAACCCATGGATCCACAGGAAAGCAATAGAAGTAAAAACAGAAGATTCTCCTAATAGACATGCAATATGACTTCTGTTATGGCATGGTGCACTCTCTATATGTTCTTGCTACAGAGTTCCTCTCTGGCCCAGCTGCCTGGCATATTGCCTAAATATTCTACTCTGGCCTTAAATTGATGAATTAAGTAGATAAATTTTGGGGTTTTGAGTTGAGGTAAAGAAATTTTTGTTTAAACCCACAGTTTGGGGGCAAAGAATCCCTTTTCCACAAAGGAACTCAGTTCTGGACTCAAGTGCACCAAAATCCATACCTATGAAAATTTGATCCTGAAGAGAAGGAATCAGGTTTTTCTTAAACTCTTTGGTTCATTATGTATACTCCCTGGAGTAGATTCCTGAGGAACACCTCATTTAAAAAAAAAAAAAAAAAAAGCTTAACTTTGGCTCATATCTAGAGTCTTCCCAAAAGAAATTAGCAGGGATCTATTCTAGAAAAGTTACTCAAGGTACAAAGTTTGGATATTAGGAATAGAAATTTCCTTCACCACAGAAAAAATGATTAAAACAAAAGGTTCATAATTGTTTTTGTTGTTTAGTTTTTGATGCTTCCTGACCCTTTTTTTTTGGGGGGGGGGAGGTTCTTGGGTTCTTGACAAAGATATTACAGTAGTGTGCCATTTCCTTCTCTAATCCATGTTACAGATGAGGAACCTGAGATTAAATGATTAGCTTGGGGTCACACAGCTTTAAGGTTTCTAAAGCCAGATTTGAATTCATGAAGATGAATCCTTCTGACTCCAAGTGCAGGGTTCTATTCATCGTGCTACCTAAACTGTCCCAGCACTCATGAGTATATGCTGACAAATAATTAAAACATGAAAAATAACCAATCACTCCAATTATATTTTTCCGGGAGGTAAGAAAGACTAAGAATTTAAGTATGCAAGAAAAAACTTAACTATTAGAGAATAATTTTTGTTGGGTGTTTTTGTTCACATAGAGGTGGGATGAAATGGATCACACTCTCACAGAGTTAGGGCCAAAAGGGAACTTGGACAACTCATCTGGAGCAGTTTCCTCATTTTATAGAAATAATTTGTCCAAGGTTAAGTGGTGGAATCTGGATTTGAACTTAGGTCCTGATTCCAAATATAATGTTGTGAGCATTGAAGCATCTTTTCAGGACCTTACGATTTTACTGCTCACTATGTGTGTGTGCAATATCAGGAAAAGGAATGACCAAATTAAGACAGGAACACAAGGGTAATAATTTGGTGCTTCTGGATTTTCTCCCATTGTCTCTTTGCTGTGCATGGCCCTGTGATCCTCCCGTTCCTTTTCTCCCTCACTATCCTGTTTTTAAGGGAGGCAACCAGAAGCATGTAGTAAGAGCTCTGGGTAGTTTTCCAGCAACTTTATATTTAAAAAGAGAGACACAGGCACACACAAAACTTGTAATGGCAATAATAAGGCAGAATGTCGTTACTAATTACTTTTATCAATGAGCTTCAACAGCTGACATTTATTATGGGCATTGAGGAAACAATGTAGACTAAGATTTTAAAGAGAGGATTAAATGAAAGATTTAAGGATCAGTTAGCCAGAGGCATGGGATTTCAGTATCTCTAAATGCTAATGAATTTGACAATGCACTTAGTGAACTTCTGGAGAAATAAAGAAACTAGTGTCTGGATAGAGAACTTTGAAACAGCTAGGAAAAGGCATCTGGAACCTGGAGTTGAATCAGAGCAGAACCATTATTAAGATGTTCAATCATTGGAACCTATGGAAATATTGGGGTCTTCTGAACTGTATTCCAGTTGTGATGCTTTTAATTAACATCTGACTTGAATCCTATCTCTGGTCCTGTGTGATCTTGAAAAAGTCAATTCACTTTTATAGTCAATACCCATAAAGTCAAGAGGAATTCTGTTAAAAGATAAAGAAATATGAGTTCATGTAAGAATGAGGTTGAAATTTTGGGCTAATAATCAAGACCAAGTGCCATAAAGGGAAAACAAACCAAACTTTTTTTTCATCTTTCCTCTTATCGACAAGATAAAAAAAATCCTTTGTGTAGAATTGCTGAGGCTCTGGTGCATTAGAAAATTATATAATCCTAAACAGAATGATAAAATAGGGACTGCCTCTCTACAAGAAGTTATAGGAAAGTATTGATGATGGATAGAAAATCCTGGGATAGGAGGGATCTGATTTTGTAACGCCGGAGAAACTGAGGCAAGATAGTGATTTGAGAGTTTTTAATATTTTATTTGAGAGGGAGAGATTTACTGGGACCAAATGGATATATGGTTTGGTCCCAGGGCTGAATGAAACTATCATCTCCAAGAATCTAGCCACAAATGTGGGATACAAAGATGCTTTTATAGGGTAAGAAGAACGAAGACATAATGGGGGAAGACACCAGGGATAGGGATGACCTAATGGTGTAATGCCGGAGAAACTGAGAAAGATAGAGATTAGAGAGTATTTAATAATTTATTTAAAGGGAGAGATTAACTGGGACTAAATGGATCCATGGTTTGGTCCCAGGACTGAATAAGACTATCGTCTCCAAGAATCCAGCCACCAATGTGAGTTCTCAAAGACATATATACACCTGGCTCAGATGCAGAGGGTAGACTGAGGCAGGGGTGGAGTCAGGGTACTGAGAGCGGGAAGGGACTCTGATAGGGTGGGGTGAGCCTCCGGAGAGGGGGATGACATAATCAGGGGAAGGCACCCCGGACTTGGGGAGAGGTATCTGATGTTTGGATAGCTTGGGATGGGGAGAGACATTCTGGTATTATAAATAAGATATTTTATCCTTATCAAATATTCTAATAAAGACGGAGGGGAAGTTTTACAGAACTGAGAAACAGAGAAACCGAAGCAGGACTGAGTCAGGATAATTAGGGAAACTGAGTCAGGACAATAAAAGAGAACAGTGGCATAACAATGGGGGGAGACATCTAGGAGGGAGATGACATAATGGAGGGAGGTACCAGAGATGGGGAGAGACTCCTGATATTTTAATGATGTCTATCAAACATTCTAATGATTAAGAGGGAAAGGTTATAGCCTGAGGCAGAGTAACTGAGGTAGGACAATTAGGGAAAATGGGTCAGGACATTAAAAGGGAACTGGGACACAACAATTTGATACTGAACTCTTCTATTTGTATGACAGACACAGTGTGATAGGTAGTTCGTCAATATGGCAGTGGTGCAGGTGATTCTCTGGTTATCTTGCTTATAATGCATTATAATTTTTATAATTATCATTATTAATGCAATCCACATATATTCACATAATTAATATTATTCACAAATTAACATGATTTATAAGTAATATAGCAAATATAACATTTATAAAACAAAAACTTTATATAGTTGCTATATATTGTATATTTTAAATTTAATATTTATCATACATTATGATAATTCCCAGTATAAAATTTGGGATATGGACTGATATAGTAAGTTTTGGAGATTTAATTCAGCAACAATATATAGAATTGTAAATTTAGAGCTAGAAGGAACTTTAGAGCTTATCTAATCCACCTTAACTTCTCAGTTTCTTTATCTATAAAATGAAAAGGTTGAATTACATAGTCTCCCAGGTCCATTCCACCTTTAAATGTACAAAAAATGAATGAAGTACTTATTATGTATCAATGACTGTGCTAATGCTGGCAAAAATGAGAAGATAGAGATGGTTCTTTCTCTCAAAGACCTTACATTTTAATGGGGAAAACCATGTGGGGAGGGAGGAGGAGAAAATGGTGACCTAGGACCTTGAATCTATAAAATTATTACAAGGATAATGAGTGAGGATGTGGGGAAATACATTGACACACACATCCAGGGGCAGTTATAGAATTTGATTAGTATGACTAAGGTTTGTAAGGAAATAGTGAATCAGGAGCGATAGTCATAATCAGCACAGTGAGATACCAGAGCATTTTAGAGATTAAAGGGTTAAACTTAAAATCAAAGGGATTTCTACTTTCACCGTTCTAAGGAGTAAAGGGAAACATTGACTGGGACTTGCCTTAAATCTTTAAGTTCCTCTTATTTCAATTCCATAAACACCAATTATACACCTGATTCTTTTCTAGGTGATGACAAAATGTTCCTGTCTTCTAAGAATTTACAGGAGGGAAATAACTTCTAGAGAATTCTTACTAGAGGAATAAAGAAATTAGCCCAGGAAATTTCAGCTGCCATTACATAAGTCTGCTTGTTCAAACAATCTCCTTCTTGGTTACTTACTATCCTATAATCAACTATTGGACATCTCCAACTAGTTTGTAAGATCAACTAGAAGAGACCTCAGAAGCTATATAGTCCTACCTGCTTATTCTACAGATGAAAAACTGAGAATCAGGAATATTAAGTGATATCAAATGAACATCTTAAACTCAAAACACATCCCAAACAGAACTCATTATTTTTCTCTTCAAACTCTCCCCTTTCAAGAGCCTCATCATTCTTCCACTTACCTAGGTATGTAACTTTTGGAGGCACTTTACAATTATTTACAATTACAATTATACAAACATTTGACCCTCAAAATAACCCTGGAATGCAGTTGCTTAATTATCTAGATTTTATAAATGAGAAAACAAATAAACAGATGCAAAATTGATGAGGGGAGCCCTGAAACACACACTCTCTCTCTCTCTGTCTCTCTCTCTTTCTCTGTCCCGATTTTGCGGGGAAAGCTTGGGAACTCCCTCAGAGAAGCTCTCCCCTGAAAGACCCATCCCAAGGAATTAAGATAAAGTGTTTTCATTCTGTGTTATCTTGGTGGGAATGAAGAGGGGACAAACAGTTTCATCCTTGTTACCTGGAGTAGGTCTCTCCCTGAGGCAGAGTTGAAGGAGATTTTCTCCTTTAAGGATTTTTAGAGTTTCGGGGTCCCCTCTTCAGGACTAGTTGAGTCCAGGACCACTCTCTTAGCTCAAATTTAAGTAATCTCATTTGGCTGGAGATCTAGATTTCTACTGACCCCTATTGAGCTGAAAATTGGCTCAAAACCACTCCCAGTAGTAAGTGGTCTCATCTGGCCCATTGAGGGAATCTCATTCCGTTGAAACTTCTGCCTCAGATTTCCTTATTTTCCCCCATTAGAATGCAAAGCTCACTGGTTGATTTTTTTTTTTCCACCAAGCACTAACACAGTGCCCACAATGGGCATTTAAATGCTTTTGATTGTTGCATCAGAGACATATTTATATTAATAAACAAGAGAGGAGCTATGATCCTTATAAGTATATATTGTATATATTTAGAAAAATACTACAAAAACTTCATGATGTGACCATCAGGGCAAGGAAAACATACAAAACATACAATCCCTTGAACTTTTGCATTCCCTCTGATTTACTATTTGATCAAATTGGAAATCCTGCCTCAAACATGCTGTCATGGGTTCCTGGCTTCCACACTTGTTTAAGATTATATGCTGACATCATGCCAAAATATATATTTCAAAATATAAGCTCACAAGCAGTCCTTCACTTTAGGGTCCAAGGACACTTAGATTTATTGATCCTTATTCCTTGGGTCAGCATCCTGTCTTTTTTTTTGACATGCTTAAATGGTCCCTGCAAAACTACAAACAACAGTCCCTCCTTACACCTCTCCTCATTTCAGTCTTGCTTTGTCTCATTCTTTTGTAACCTTGCTTTTGAGTGGGGATAGATTTGTGGCAGCATAGTCACTGTCACCCATAAAGGCCACCCTCATCTCTCCCCCAGATTTATCACTGGTTTCATGAGTGAGATTTCCCAAAGGATCACAAAAGGCTCGGAACGTTCAGAACAGTATGTCCTCATCAGATGAACTAAGGGCATTAGTGATTAGGGCAGATTTCAGGAGAGTTTCTTAAAGAAGCCAGGGGGATAGCTTCTCCTTACAAAGGTGTATTGGCCCATGGGATATCAGTAAAGCACTGAAGTAAACAAGTTCTGTTTTTCTACAAGTCCCATGTATAATGAAGTTATACACGATATTTATTCATACTAGACTTTGCACATGACAGTGGGTGGTGCATTCAGTTTTTTGAGGGCATTTCAGGTTACCTACTGAAACACTCTGTACCTTTGCTTGGTATTTGTTTCAAATGCATAGTAGCTACCTCTCATCATGCAGGGAACAGGATCTACAAGTAGGAACTGATGCCATATTACAACATTTGGAATGACTGAGAGAGGACCAAAGGACTAATCTTGCATCTACTATATCTCCTTTCTAGACTGAATATCCCTTCCATGGCCCTAAAAGGATCAATACAAAAGACCACTAATTAACATTCATTATTTAAAGTTTGTCTTATGATGAAAGGTATTGAGTTTCTGGGTAATATATCCAGTATTTCCTATTTTTCTGCCTGAAACTTGAGTTCCTAAAGATCTTACACAGCACCAGGAATGTCAAATGAGAAAATATTTGTAAAACCCTTAGCACAATTCCTGGCACATAGCAGGTGCTATATAAATGCTTGCTTCCTTCCCTTCCTTTCCTTCAGCATTGATTTCTAGGATAGAACTAAACTATGGTACTAGACCAGTGTCTCCCAATTCAAATTCAAACATTTATTGAATTGCCTGCTACATGCAAAGCACTGGACTTAGGAGCTGAGAATAGAAAGAGAAAATGAAAAATAGGTCCTACCCTTGAGAAACTTCTATTCTGCTGGAAAGAAATAACCTTCAGATAGGTAAATGCAACCTAGATACAAAATAAATACAAGTGAGTTTTAGTTGGAGGGGAAGATACCACCAATAAGTGAATGGTAGACTAGGACTTTTATAAGGAAGTCTTACTTAAACTGAGCATTGAAAGGACCTAGGGATTCTAAGAGGAAGAGTTAAAGAAATAGTTCATTTGTGCATGTGTGTGTGTGTGTGTGTGTGTGTGTGTGAGAGAGAGAGAGAGAGAAAGAGAGAGAGAGAGAGACTATGTAAGACTTCTGTGAGGAAGAGTGGAAAAGTAAAGGAAGTAAGAAGAGTGGAAAAGTAAAAAGTGGCCAGAACAAAATAATATCACCTACTTCTCAGGGTTTTGTGAGGATCAAATGATATTATAAACCTTCTAACCTTCTGTCAACATAAATCACACAAAATTCAGGGGAGATAGAATTGCCACAAGGACAACAGTAGGGACACCTGGCTCCTGGGAGCCTTGAGAAGTGTGCCTTGGACTTAGAACTGCCCTTTTCCCTGGTTCTTTCATTTATTGTAGATCTTTATGACTTTTTGTTGCCTATTCATCTGCTCTGCTGCTGGCCTTGTTCAGAAATCAGGTTCTCAGATTCCCAGGTCCTTACCCTGATCAGAAATACCTGGCCACCTACACCTTATCACTGACAGTTATGCAATTCCCTGTCTCCCCTGGATACCTGTCTGCAGTTATTTTTCACATCCAATCTATAACCAAGAGAAAATGTCACATTTGCACTTCAGGGAAAACAGAGAACTACTCAAAAATTTCTTCTTTTTTTTTTTTTCCAGTGAAAAGTTCTACAACCTAGTGAACAACTGAATAGATCTTTTTCATCTTTTCACCATTAGCTTTCACCTTAGGGACTATCTCTTCATATTCAGTGCTTGGAAATATGGGAATTTAAAGACATTCTAATTTAGTACATGGAGCATACTTCGTACATGACCCCCTAAAAAGCTAATTCTGATGTGAAGCATTATGTTGGGTTAGCCATTCATTTAAAATAATGATGAACTTCAAACAATGTTTTTCTTTTGTACAATGATCTCAGGACACATTTAAAGTAAGAGGCTTTTAATCAAAGTAGCATGCTAAAATAAATGATTTAGACTAAATAATACATATACTAAAATAAATAATAAATGATAAAAAGATTGCCCATGTATACAAAGCTATATATATTCTTGCATGGTTTCCATACTAACTGTGAAGGAGGGAATAGGAAGAGAATACATGTGATCAAAACACATATAAGACCAGGCATCCCAAGTCTGTGCTAATGATGTTTGGTGATGTGTCTTTAAGTAAACTGATGTTTCAGCAGAGCTAAGGTCTTCTGTTACTACGGTCTCTGTCATATCATTTTCTGCTAAATGTCTATTAGAAACAACACCAAAGCAAGTCAGAATACTTCTTGCTGCTTGAATCTTAAGCAAAGGATCTGCCATTATTATGTAGGAATCCCAGAATGGAGTGGTTTAGATAAATGTACAATCTGTTCTTCTGCTGAAGATTCCAGTGTCTCCCAGTAAATGAAATGTTTCAGATTGCTAAGAATTTGCCCCCATTCTTACACTTCCTAAATACCTCTTGGTCTTGAAATCTGTTTGAACCTGATGGCTATGAAATACTCGATATAGTAGTAAAAATGAAGGTTAAGTAATTTCCTAAAACTCAACATATCTAAAACCATATTAATTTTCTTTCCTCTTAAACATTCTCTTACCTCTAACTTTCTTTGATACCAGAGAGGCAACACCATTCTCTCACCTTGCAATCTAGTTGTCATCTTCAACTCTTCACAGTCTATGTCCAATCTGTTGTCAAGGTCTTTTGATGTAATATTCTCCCTTTTCTCTTCTGACACTGTCACCATTTTAGTGAAGTCCCTCATCACCTCAGGCCTGAATTATTGCAATAGGGCTGCTGGTGGGCCTGTCTGCTTCAATCTCTAATCTATCCACCATACAGCCACTGAAGTGATTTTCCTAAAGCACATGTTTTACCACCTTCCTACTCTTCCTTTACACCTCTTCCTACTAAATAAACTCCAGTGACTTCCCATCACATTCTGCATCAAATACAAAACAAAATATTGCCATTTTCTTCTCTAGATCATTTTGCATATGAGTAAACTGAGGCAAACAGGATCAAGTAACTTGCTCAGGATTACACAGCTAGAAAGTGCTCAGGCCATATTTGAACTCAGGAAGAGTAGGTAGTCAAGAGTAGGTAGACAATCTGATGCTCTATCCTGCACTGCACTATTTAGATGCTCATAAACTACTTTATCAGCTCTTAAATTTATATCTCCATGAGGTTTTAGCAACATGTTAGAAATAATTTTCCATAGTCCCATAGAAACTATTACTAAATCAATTCTAAGGATGTGCTTATTGCTAGATCCCAGTAATACTATACATTAATTTTTGAAGGGTGGGTGGTTGTGGTTGCCTTCCCTAAAATGCCCATTGGACTTGGAACTAAGAAGAGTTCAGAGTAAGATTGAAGAATGGCAGCATGGTAAACCTTACAAGAAAATAGAGGTAGTGAGATCTTTCCATTTTTAACTTGGGTGCCCCAAATTCTACCACCAGGCACTTATTTCTTTGTGGTAAACATTGCTCTTTCCACTCAGCATTCTTTAAAAATGTAACCCTCCCTGAGAGGAGTGATAGATCACACTAATTCATGCTAAGGAATGAGGGGAAGTATCTGAAAAGTCACCCTGGAGAAGCAATATGATAGCATTGGGTTTCTGGTAGGAGGATGGGGAGGATGGGAAGGACATAAAAATGAAGGAATTGAAGTACAGAAAGGGGAGGTAGGTGGTGGCAGCATCAAGGACAGGCTGTCTATTTCATTATTTCATTATATTGCACAGGTTTGGTCTTCCATCCATTCTGGATATTAATGGACTGAATATCTTCAGATGAGTGAACTTAACCTTTCCTTTGTCTCAGTTACCTCAGCAGTAAGATAGGGATAATGAATTTGTCTCTCTGAGAATTTAGGAAAATTAATGAGCCACCTGGAATGTTTTTTTGTTCCTCTGAAGAAAGATCCAAACATTATCTTCATCTCTTTGATATTAATTTAAGGGAGAGAGATTTGATAACTATCATTCCTTACTACTAAAAACAAAATCTTTGAATCAAGGGCCCTTTTCCCATTATAGAATCTAAGATGAACAGATCAAATCTAACATCCCACATGATATAAGTCCTGATGGAAAATACGCTTTGTCCCAATTCTGTTGCTACTTTTGTGCAGTGCTAAAAGGTTTTGTAATTTGAAACATTTTATCTTATCAGACAAATAACTGCTGATTAATGTCAAGTGGGTGTTCACAAAACACTACTTAGCACCGAGGCAGAAAGTTTCTTTGTTGTAAAGACTCCTTTATTTTTTGGGATAGCATTTCCCTCTCTCCTTGTCTCTTTTTTTTTCAGACAAATAATTGTTTGTTCTTCATTTTTTCATTTTTTTCCCCCCCAGAGACAATTGGGATTAAGTGACTTGCCTAGGGTTATACAGCCAGGAAGTGTTAAGTGTCTGTGGTCTGATATGAATTCAGGGCTCCTGATTTCAGAAGGACTGGTGCTCCATCCACTGCACCACCTAGCTGCTCCTTGTCCTTTATTTTCAAAGAAGACTAATATTATCATGAAGTGATATCTTGAGTGAATTGAATATAAAGTGAGGCATTTGTGCAAAATCATCA
The DNA here is from genome assembly GCF_902635505.1 of Sarcophilus harrisii. Classification (NCBI taxonomy): domain Eukaryota; kingdom Metazoa; phylum Chordata; class Mammalia; order Dasyuromorphia; family Dasyuridae; genus Sarcophilus; species Sarcophilus harrisii. The sequence continues at coordinate 602,715,614 of NC_045426.1, forward strand.
ACCTCACTATCTTTTCCAGGGTCATTGAAGTCCAGGGGTAGACCAAAGTCAAGATGTTTGTCATTCTCCAGGAATGTAGGCCAAAAAGTTATTTTGAAAAGATCTGAATGAATTTAAATGATGGGTTACCTAAATTCAGCTGCTTGTGCTTAGGTATAATTCCTATATATTTGTTTGTAAAACTAAATTTGCATGGAAACAAAAGGATTACATTTCTGAATAGAGAATGGAAGTGTTTCTTGTATGGTGGAAAGAGCATTGGGAGGAACTGGTTTTAAATACTGCCTAAGATGCTTGCTGTCTAGCTGATGGTGAACAAGTCATTTATTCTCTCTGGATTTGTTTCTTCATAGCAGACTAAATAGTCTCTGAAATTCCTTCTAGTTAAATGCATTTTCTGATGCACTGAAGGGCTCTGAGGATGGAGAAGTTCCCCCAAACCCTGGAAAGATAGATTCCTTATGTGATACTGGAGAAATTATTTCAGCTGTGACTTCTTTTGTCCTATAAACTTTAGAATGGATCTATATAAGATTGAGAAAGTCCCATCCCCAACCTTCCAGAAGACCCCTAAATAAGAATGAGAATCTCAATATTAAAGAGGAGAGTATTTCCTTCAGGATCACCCTACCCTTCCCCCCATCGTCTGCCCTTGGCAACTCATTCTTCCTAAAACTTCAAAGAGGTATTATGAAGATTAATAATCTTTGTAGAACTATTTAAGGGATTTGTCTAGAAGAAAATCTTTATATAAATTAAAAGTATTATGTTTCAAGCATCCATTAAGAGCTAATTTGCAAAGGGGTTGATAGTTCCATAAATATACATGAAATCTGACTCGTGTGTGTAAGGGTGGGCTTTTTTAATCTTTGGAGGACATAGTTCAGAAGGTACTGGTGGGACTAAACTAATCTCTGTCTATGTTCAAATTATTGTTCCTAATAAAATGTTCCTAAATAGTTTTATTTATTAAGATGGACATTTATTGTGAATTATAAGCATACCAGTTCTGGTTGTTAAATCTATTAGTTAATTTATCTCTGTTCATAGGATGGCTTTGCATGATAGTAAACCCAAATCTGAGAGCTATTAATTCAAAATAAATTGTAAAACTATGGCTAAACAAGGTACACACTCTGATACAATTTTTTTTTTTTTTTTTTTTTGGAGATAACAGTATAAATGACAAATTAAACATAGCCTTGTTGCTATACACAGTGCTTTTAAAAGGCACTCACTAGCTATTCAACCACAGCTACACTACAGTTGTTTATCAGGTTTATGAAGAGTTGTTTTTATTGTTGTTTTAAAGCTAACTTTTCTGCCAAATGTGTAATTAATAAAGGCCCTTCACCATAGTACCTGGGTGTTTAGAACAAGCTCTTTGAGAAAAGACTAATTTTTGGAAATTAACAAATACAGAACTTATATACACTGATGTAAGTGGTCAGCTGATGGTAACAGTAGACATAGTAGATAAAATAATACATAGTGCATTATCTTCAAAAATTTCCATCCTGTGAAATCCTGTGAATCCCCCTAGTGGATTTCTCGAAAGTCTCACATTCCATAATGTCCTGCTCTCTTGTTCCCCTCCTTTCTCTAATCCTAAATGGTCCCACTCTGACAATATTGGGGAGGGCAGGAACTCTGAAGAAGTATACTTGAAACAAGAATACTTACGACAAGGTGTTAACTCAGTGTGATTGATAATATAATGGTTCTCTAGTTCACATATATACTTAGTAAGATAATGTAATGGTTCTCTAATTCACACATACTCAGTATGCTGTAATGATGGAATTGTAATAGAGTATTTAAGGGCTGAGACAACTGGGGATAGGATCAGCCAGTCAGAGTGAACAGATTGTGAAGGAGACAATAAAGACTTTAGAGTCTATTTCTGACCATCCTCATGGTGACTATCCTGCTGAGACCAAGGTCTGGAGGACCTTCAGAAAGCTAGCCCGGACATTACATAATATTATGGAAAAGGATGACATTAAGTTAGGAATTAAAAACTGAATAGGAAATCAATAGGTAAAGAGAGGGCGTAGGGCTTTTGAGACATGGGAAATAGTGAGATTATTCACAGCTATAGAGTTAAGAAAGCACTGATAATTTTAATAGAGTGGTCTAATTCACCTGGAACAAAGGAGATTTGGGAAGGAGAGAATGAATGAATGAAATAAAGAAAAAAAAGCATTTATTAAGTGTTTAACATGTGTCAGGTATTGAGTTGTATTGAGCATGCAAATATGAAGATAAAGCAGTCCTTGATTTTAAGCTCTTATATTATAATAAAGTAAAAACGCAAATAGGGGAATGATGACCAGGAAAGAGTATGTCTAGGAAGGCACAGAGATGCTAAATTCATTCATAGGGCAACCGACTAACATGCCCTTTCCATGAACAATGGTGATATGGCAGTATTACTCTGATTACTGAGCCCAGAGCAAGAGGTAAAAAAGGAGAGACTGGAGAGAGGACCAGCATGAAAGGAGGGTAGGCGACAAGCTGATTGGGACCAATAGCTGGAGAAAATGTGAATTTTGGACTAGGGAGGGGCATACCAGATATTGTGGGTTTACTGAGCCTGAACTTAATGTGGGAGACCTTGCCCTGAAGTTTGAATTTTAATTGACAGGTAATAGAAAACTGTTGAGGATTTTTGAATATTGGAATAACATGATGAGATTTATTTCAGTTCAATTCAACAAGGAATTACTATGCATCTGCCATGTGTAGATCTATGTGAAACCCAGAATCCTTTCAAAAGTAATCCTAAAGTAGAGGTTTACTTTGGGTCAGCATTTATTAAAATCCATATTTCACAAGCCTTCATCTGATATTTTTCTTTCACCAGATCAAGCCAAAAGGGAGACATGAATAAATAAATGCTTGCTATGTGCCAAGCACTGTGCTAAGCACTTCACAGCTATAATTTCATTTAATTAAACAAAATAGCAAAGCAAATAACAAGGAAAAAATAGTTCCAAACATATAGAGCAGGGGATACATTTTCTTACCTACCTTACCAGCAGGAGAAAGAATAAGCCTCTCACACAACAAACTCTTCTAAGTCTGTATCCCAAATGGAATTTCTGTCTGTAAAAAGATGCCACTTGCAGCTCTTTTAGGGAGATGTTCATTTCATCTCCTGATCTCTGGATGTCATTGCCTGAGCATTTGTCTTTGCTTACCTATAAGCTGCTGTTGTTACTAGCTGATTGTTGACTGGGCTACTACTGGCACCTACTGTTCTTCCATTTACTTGCAGCTGGTAGGAAGGTACAGATTTTTTGTATGTTTGGTTTATAAGCCCCCACCTTCTTTTAGCTCTTTTGTGATTCAGACTTAGAACAGGACCCAGTCAACATAGCCAAAAAGTCATATGTATCTTTTGTCCTCTTTTTCATTCCCAAAACAGCAATTCTCTGAGCCCAATATGCTATTGAGGGATTATATACTCTTTCAGCTTTCATCATGAGTTACTGAGTTAAGGTCATATAAATTATCCATAGAGCTTTTCACTAGCAAGGCTAATGAAAGGGTGGGGTAGAGCAAGTGACATTTGTCCTGCATTTTTTCCTTAAGATATACTCAAGTTTTTCTCTTTACATGTGCCTAAGAAGGATTAATTTGGCAATAATAGAAACTTTAGATTGTAGTAGGGAGAAATAGAAGATAGAAAGAATTATTCAAAATCTATTTGATAGTCCTGATGGGTAGTAATATAGGCCTATGGTAGAGTGGGTGACAATAAAAATAAAAAGGAAAGAAATGTTGCTGTTGATAGGATTTGGTAGCTAATGCAATATATATTGTTGAATTAATTTAGTAATACTATAATAATCTCTTGCTCTGTGCAAGTCACTGTGTTTGGCACTAGGGTAAAGAAATAAAGTTGCAGGTCTTTGCAATTTAGCAACATATAGTCTACTAGGGAGTTAAGATATCTTTGTAAAGAAATACAATATAAAAAATCAGATTAAGACAGAAAACAGATGCAAAATACTCTGGGAAAATGTTAAGGAAGAGAATTAACTTTCATTTGGAGTTGTGGGAAGAGTGGTAGTATCAGAGAAGGCTCCATGGCAAAAGTACTTGAGTTTGGAGGAAGAGGAAGTTTTTGAACAGGAAAATGAATAGTTTGACCAATTAATTAGAAGATTGTTTTGGGAGCTGTTTAAAGGATAAATTATCAAGGGGATAGACTGGAAAGAGACAGACCAGTTAGGATGTCATTATAATAGTCCTGAAGAGAGGTGATAAGAATATGAATTACATTAGTGATGAAATGTGCAGAGAGGAAGAAATAGGTAGAAAAGATATTGTGGGAATATAATGAGATCTTGGCAATTGATTGAATTTTCATGAGAGGTGAAAAATATGGAAGAGTTAAAGATTACTCAGAGATTTTTGAATTTAGTAAAAGCTTAAGTATCATAAAAAGAAACAGAGAAGTTGCAAAAAAAAGAGTGGGGTTTTGGAAATAATATAAGTCATTTTTTGACATGTTGAATTTGTCAGAGTAGTATCTAAGCAAAAATGTCCAAGAGATATCAGAAATATGGAACTAAAATTCAGAGATTAAAATTGCTGCAGAGGTCTGATTATCATCTACATATTGTTTATAATTAAAGCCATGTTAAAAGAGGTCAGTAAAGGAGAGAAAACAGAGATAAGAGGGATGAGAACAGAACTTCGGGGTAATACACATTCAAGAAGTAGAAGAGGGTCAGTTAAATGATATAGTAGATAGAGTACCAATCCTGAAGTCAGGAGGATAATTCAGTAACTAGATTGCAGGAGGTTTAAGAGAGAATGATTGATGGAACAACTATGTGGTGCAGTGGATAAAATATCAAGCCTGGAATCAACAAGACTTGTGTCCTAATACAGAACTCAATCTCCACAAAGTCACTTAACCCTGTTTGCCTCAGTTTCCTCATCTGTAAAATGATCCAGAGAAGGAAATGGCAAATCACTTTAATAACTTTGCTAAGAAAACTCCAAATAGGGTCATGAAGAGTTGGATACCCTGAAACAATTGAACAAGCATAAGAAATCTCTCAATTCTCTTTCTTATTCCCTTTTTCTCCCTCTCCTTCCTGTTTCCCTGTTGAAGTGAAATATATTTCTGTATTCGGTACCCAATTATGTAAGTGTATATTTGTGTGTCTTCTTTTTGACTAATTCAGATGAGAGTAAAGCTCAACTGTCAACAACTTCTCCCACCTCTTTGCACCTTGTTTATATAAGTTTCTATTTATCCCCTTTGACTATGTGGAATAAATTTCCCCCTCTTCTCTCTTCTCTCTTCCTCCTCACTTTCTACTCACCCAGCATATTCTTAGTCCAGTCCTTTTCCAAATTTTTTTTTAAGATCATTGAAATAGGCCCACTATCTAAATTATATATGTGTGTCTAAAGGGATACATATATAATATCCCCACATTAGAGTGTAAATAATTTTATTTTTAAAAATCTCATAAGATGGCTCACTTATTTAATTTTATGTTTCTCTTGATGTCTGTTAAATCCTTCAAAATTTTATGTAGCTATCTTTTTAGCTGAAATTCTTAAAAGTCTTCTATTTCAATTAAAAATTCACTCATATTTCAAGCTCTTTGCTCCTTTACAGTGGTAGCTGTCAAATCTTGTGATCCTGATTCTGACTTCTCAGAACTTGAATTCTCTCAGTATGTTTTTTTTTTTATCTTGAAAATTTGGACTTTGATTATAATGTTTGGGGAGTTATTGGATTTGTTTTAGGAAGTGACTGGTGAATTCTTTTTATTTTCACATTCATCCTTAGTTATTAAGAGATTTGAGCAGTTTTCTTTTATGACATCTTGAAATATACTACCTAAACGTTTTTTTGGGGGGAGTGAGGGTGTATGTGTATCATGATATTTAGGTAGTCCAGTGCTTCTTAAAATTTTAAAATATGTTTTCCAGATCATTTTTACTATGAAATATTTAGTATTTTCTTCTACTTTTTCAGTTTTTTTAAACTTTGTTTTAATATTTCTTGTTGACTGGAACAACAAGAATCTTCATCTCCTTTTGGCCTACTCTAATTTTTAGTGAGATTATTAGTAGGGCAAGATTTTGCACCTCTTGGGCCATATTATAAATTCTCTTTTCAATTCTTTCTTTCATAAATCTCATTTCTCCTTTCCTTTGCCCCTGTTTTTCCTTTAGTGCTTTTAATCAATTTAGAAAAATATTTTAAAGCTCTTGTTTCAGCTCTTCCATGAATTCTATTTTGCACAATTTGTATACAAACTCTTTTTCCTTGATGTTTTGCTTGTGGATGTTTTGGAGTCAGTCTCTTCTTCTGGGTTTATGTTGTTAGCATTCCTATCACCTTACTGGCTTTTTATAATGGGATTCTTCCCTGTGTCCCTCATTCTAGTCTTATTTTTTTTTTTTTTAACTTCAGATCTGTTGTTAAGACCAGGCTCTGCACATTTATGAAGGAAATATCTGGACTGATATTTGTGTCCTCTAGATTCATGGTATTATTTGTTTTTTGGGGAGGGTCAAGTACTATATTAGAACATTTCAGGATTTCAGGGTTAGCCCAGGCTGGGAACTTTTAAATTTTTAGTGATTTCAAAATGATCTGATTAAGGACAAAGTCTAATCATTGCCATCCTGATCTGACTGCTCCAAATTTTTGACTTGGATTCAGATTTGAACAACATGCCTATGTTTTTGCTTGTGGCTACAATTCCGGTAAACTTTTGCTTGACTCAGTCACTGTCAGTCAACTAAAAAGCTGTGCTAGTTCACAGTCACTGAACTATAGATCCTCCTTTGGTCTTGGATTCCTGTCCTGATCATATTGCTACCAGGTTATGACTGGTTTGGAAGCTGGAATTAAAACTCTGCTCTCCTGAGATCAGAGCAGCATAGCTGCTGCTTAGTTCTGAACTTATTCCTTTTTTGGTACATAGTCTAAGATCTGTAACCACTTATCATCCTGGAAATATATCCTTAGGTGCAGGTCCCTTCTTTAGATGAATTTTTGACCTGGAATTCAGTTATAAGCAATAAAGCTGCAAACTAGTACCTATGATATTTCACAAGTTTAAGCCCCCTTGTGCTAGATTTGAGACCTCTTCCAGGATTCACTTTCTGTGTGGGATGAAAAGAAAGTTCACTGTCCTTTTTTTAAAAATCGGTTTTCACAATAGAAACACAATTATGTATGCTTCCTGGATTTTTTGGAAATCTTGTGGGTAAAGCTCACTTGTATTTCTTCTTGCTACAACAACATTCCTATTCCAATTCTTGTTAATTGAGTGTGTGTCTCTGTTTTTATGCCTTTTGTTTTGAACTATTTCCTTTTGTTGGTCTAGTAAAGGAAAACATATTGGTAGGTGCTGATGAGCTGTAGTATGCGTGTTAAAACTTGTGTAGTTTTTTGATGGTGCATGCTACACAGCACGATAGATTAAAGGAGTGGCAGGTCAACAGAAAATTTTAATTTTAAAAAGATTAATACAGAGGATACTTGTGTTTTTTGTAGTAGGGAAGAAAGGAAAAGAGTGAGAGATTAAAAATCTGAGGGAGGGGCAGACAGAATGTTCATTGAAGATGGATGTAAGTGCTTTTGATAGGAGTTGTGCAAATTGAAGTAAATTTAAAAATATATAGATGGAAGGGGATAGACTCAAAGGCAAAAGTGGAAGGGTTAGCTTTGGCAAAAGGACCATACCTTCGAGATCAGAACGAAAGTGAGGACGTAAAGGATTTTGAAGTATGGAGAATGATGAATAGTCTCTATTTTCTTAGTTGATTAGGAGACAAGGTCCTCTGCAGAGAGGTATAATACTTGGCAGTCAATGTAAGTACAGAAGGATAGGAAGGCACAGAATTAATAGGTCTTAGTCCTGCTGAATCTCTTAATGAAACCTCTGGAAGTCTGGCAAGCATTAACAAACTGAAAAGAGTTAAAGACTGTAATTCTGAGTCCCCTAAAATGTTAATTTAGATCTACCTCATGTCAGCTAGGATTGGATCTAGCCTTTTTCCTCTGATCCTGGATCTTGCAAGTTTCTTCTTGCTTCATCTCATTGAGTGAATAAATTTATCCAGGCCCACAAATCAATCAAACTTAAAGGGAACTACCATATGAATTTTCAACTCATTTCTCCCATTTAATTCATCATCTTGTTGAATCAGAGAATTTAAAATTGAATAGGACATGAGGGATCATCCAATCCAACTGTGATATAGAGCGATGAACTAATTGGAAGCAAAAAGTTGCTTAACATGAGACTCAGATTCCCCATCTTTAAAATAGGGACCTCATTATTGCCTTGACTAATTCAGAAGGTTGTTGTGAGGTTCAAATTATATAAAATACATGAAAAGATATGTATTATGTGTTAAGGAAGCAAGGTTCTAAAAGTTCAGTGATTTAGATAATGTCATGTAGCTAGTTACTGTCAGACCCAGGGCTAAAATCCAAGTCTTGTGATTCCCAGTCCCCTAGTAATCTCATTAAAGCACAGTAGGCAGTTTAACAAACTTCTGGTACCCTGGATCTCCTAATACTTCCTTCCTTTATAACTAAGCTAAAAATTTTGGATTGTGAACTATAAAGTTTGGGAGTTATTAACTAAGAGAGAACAGCATAAACCATTACCTCGACCCACTTTGCATAAGCATTTCTTATGATCAACCTACTTTTAGTGGTATGCAAAAGGGAAATGAAATTGCTCAGAATCTGTTTTTGTTTTCAGTAAAAGAGCTCATTTCAGAAAGAAATTGGGTTCATTAGATGTACATTAATCCTCTCTTCTCTGTAGGCCTGTCTTCTTGGGCAGTGTATATATATTATAAATTCTTCTATTTTACTATTCTACTTTGAAGAATCACCCCAAAGGGACAATTTTCTAAATAATAATAATGGTAATAATTTAAAATGCCCCATTGCCATGGTGAAAAGTATTTTATGCTGTAGGATGATTTTTGCAAATGTAGCTTTATATCCAGTGTGTTTAAACACATTACATGGCTCCCACATGAAAATTCAACCTTAATTTCCTTTATATAGGGAATGCAATTCACTTGGCATTGAGCAGTATTTACAATGCATAAATGGAGAGATCTTTGCAAATAAACTTTTTAATTAAAAAAGCCATTTGCCTCTTTGCTTCTGGAAACAGGATAGGTGGCCTTGTGAGAAAGAAGCCCATATGCCCCAGAAACCCCACAGCTGACCATACTAAATTTTATACAAGTGATAAATAGTGGGAAAGAAATTCAGTGTGCAGTCTCTTTTAAAAAATACTAGATACGTTGTGTCAGAAAATTTAATCTTTCCACTCCTATTTTTTGAAAGTCCAAATGCCTAATTTTTGAGTGGGCCATACTTGCTGTAATTACTCTTCAACAGAGAAGATTTAACCTAAATATCTCAATTGGGAGTTCAGGAATTTTTTGGAGTAAAGTGTTAAATAGCAGTGGAATGTTTCCAGTGATAATAGCCCTTCTTAGAGAAGCAACTCCATCTTTAGGAGGATTCTGTAGCGAAAGGACTAATGCCCAAGTCATACTCTGCCTTGATTCAGACATTATAAACAGCTCAGTTACTAACAAAACCAAAGTGAATGTGAAATATCTATTCAACAGTCTCACAAATCTCTGGGGAATCTTTTATACCTCCCAGGAAAATATAAGAGGAAATGATGGGTTACTGTTTCATATTTCAAGTATTTGCCAAGGTTTACTTAATGATTCTTTTGTGTTTTAAGCATTTCTTCTGAAGTGAAGAGAGAGCTTTCATATACTTAATATCTGTTATTTTGTACAGCAAATACCTCTCCATAAGAGAGCCTGTAAATCCCTTTTAGGGAGAACCTAGACTTAAGTCATAACTCAGATTTATTCACGAAATTTTCCATGGATTTCTGGTACCATGGTCTTGTATGACCAGAGAGTACTAGAAAAAAAAATAAATCCCCCCTTTTTTGAAATCAGACCATTCCATGAATGAACCTGTCAGTGCCTGAGTCTAGACACTGGACCCTTTGTGGGAGAACCCTAATGTCCAGTAGGATCAAAGGTGACATAGTCTAAAACAGAGCCAGACGATATTTTCATGTTGTCATTGTTGTTATTTTGAATTGGGGATAGATCTGCAGATTCCGAAGACCTAGTGGATGAACTCCAAATTGTTGTTACTGATTGGTATGATATTGATTGATGTATAGATTTTATTTACCTCTAATAGATTATAAACCCTGTGGAAAAAAAAGCAATGTATTGTATACAAGCAATGTAATATTACTCATATTTATGTGAACTAGCCTCTTTTTCTATCTAGTACAATGTATGCAGTGAGTGCTTGCTCAATAAATGTTTATGCTTGCAAATTAAATTTTTGAATGGTACTCAAGAGAAACAAAACAAGAAAAAACTCCCTGCATAATTATTCTTACCTTTTCTTTTGAAACAGCACTGATGATAATGTTAGGAATTCTTTTTCTCATTTTTCACATTCTCAATTTTAGTTTTATTTATATCTAATCTTTACATTATTTTCATTTCTAAATATATTTCTTTTTCATCCCCTTGCAGAATGTCATTCTGTATTACAAATTACAAGATGAGAGAAAAGAATCTAGCAAGATTAGCCAAACAATCTGAAGTATTTATTACACCCATAAGTTCCCTTCACTTCTGCAGAAAATGGGGAGAGGTACATTTTATGTTTTTTCTTTGGAACCAAGCATGGTCATAATAATTTTGCAGCATTGTGTTTCAATTTTTTATGTTCTTGCTTTTTCCATGTATATTTTTGTAGTCATACTTTTTTCTTTGCTTTTCTGTTTTCCCAGAAGTCACAATTTCTTACATCACAGTATTATTCTATTATATTTATGTATCACATCTTGTTTACTCTTCCAATCTATGAACATATACTTTGCTTGAAAGTGCTAGGGTTTTTTTAGTGTATATGAGTTCTTTCCTCTTATCATTGTCTTCCTTGAATTATATGTCTATTAATTCAGTCAGAAGTTCCTCCTTTCTTGTTCCCTATTTGGACAGACAGTCTCTCCTTTGTCCCTTACATCTTCCTCAAACAATATCCTTTCTTTATTACAAATAAATAATTGACATATTGGCCATGTCCAAAAATGTATCTTGAATTCTGCATACTCATCTCTACCACTTCTCTGCCAGGAGGTGGGAGGTATGCCTGCTTCATCATCAGATTAGTCACTGACTTGATTAGGAATCCACAATACTTGTAAGTTCTTTTCCTTTACATTTGAGTAAATTATTGCTCACTTTACTCTGCATTAGTTTATATTTCCTCAGGTTTATCTGAATCCATCCCTTGGATCTTTATTACTGCACAATATTATATTTTATTCAAACACTGAATCAAACTTTATTCAGCCAATCTCCCAATTGATAGAAAAATGCTATGGATATTTTTGTTCATTTAGGTCCTTCTAATAAGTTCTCAAATAGTTAAATAACATAAAGAGAGTCATATTTTAAGCCTTAGGATCATATCACTGTCTGCTATATGCAGAGCACAACCTAGACATATGTAACTATGCTGCATTCAGATCTCCTTGTTTTCCTCAGACTTCTATAACTGAGCTCATGGCCCCAAAATGTCCTTCACTAAAAGGATTTCCCTTTTTAGTTCACAAATCAAGTGCTTGTGACTTACCATCATCTTATCTTTAAAGGGTTTTGTCTTCAGGGAAGAAAGTCTTGACTTTTCAAGGTATTTTTTTGGAGGAGTAATTCAATAGTAATTGGGCCTGACATTATTCTTTCTCCAGATAACCTAAGGAGTCCAAACATAGCTAGAGATTGACTGTCAGGGGGAATCAGGGGAAAAAAGATAGGGAAGTCTTCACTGTCCTGTCACTTTCCTGAGACCTAACAAGGTCAGCAGAGATGGGAGGTTTGTTATTCTGTGGTGGTTCCCCAATAGATCCTGTGGAATTAGTGCTCTCAGGCCCATTTTCAGGATTCATTTGTCAGTGTCACAAAATCTTTGAGCTGAAATTCTTTGGAATTAGAACTGAGGAGGAGGAAGGAGATCTATCTGAAGAACAGAATTATGCACATTCAGGGAAATATTGGCATTGCTTTGTTTCCTCATTCTATGAATGAAGGATTTCAACATTATGTAATGAGAAGCACATTTTCCTTTCTTATGTCTTTTAATTAGATCTATTTTTAGTTTTGCTTTATCTGGGATCAGAATTGCTACCCCTGTTTTTTTTTTTTTTTTTTTTTTTTTTTTTACTCCAGTTGAAACATAATGAATTCTGCTTCAGCCTTCTACTCATACTTTGTATATATTTCTCTGTTTCAAATGCATTTCTTATAAATAACACATTGTAGGATTCTGATTTTTAATCCACTTTACTATTCACTTCTGTTTTATGGGAGAATTCATCTCCATATGGGAGAATTATAATTATCAGCTATGTATTTCCCTTCATCCTATTATCTCCCTTGTATATACTTTTGTTTTCTCTTCCCATCCTGTCCCTCCTTAGCAGTGTTTTGTTTCTGATCTACCCCTGACTCAACCTGCCCTCTTTTCTATCACCTCCTCTACTTTTCTCTTACTCCTTTCTCCTAGTGTTTCTTCCATCTTTTTTATATAGGCCTCCCCTTTTCTTTCCCCTTTCTCCTCCTATTTCATGCAGGGGTCCTCAAACTTTTTAAATAGGGAGCCAGTTCACTGTCCCTCAGACTGTTGGAGGGCCAGACTATAGTAAAAACAAAAACTTTGTTTTGTGGGCCTTTAAATAAAGAAAATTCATAGCCCTGGGTGAGGGGGATAAATGTCCTCAGCTGCTGCATCTGGCCCGCGACCGTAGTTTGAGGACCCCTGCATTAAAGGGTAAGATAAATTTCTATACTCAACTGAATGAATATGTTCTTCCCTCAAGACTCATCGCATTCCTTTTTTTCCCCTCTGTTGTAATAGGTCTTTTGTGTCTCATCATGTGATTTAATTTATCCCATTTTGCCTCCTCTTTTTTTTCCTCCCAGGACAATTCCTTTTTTCATCCCTTAATGTCTTTTTCTTTGATATCATCACATCAGAGTTCATTCATATCTGTACCCTCTGTCCATGTATGCTCTCTCTAACTGCCCCAACAAAAGATACAGTTCTCAAGAGTTACAAGTATCATTTCCCCATCTAGGGATATACACAGTTTAAAGTTTAAATAATGGATATCTTTTCCTGTTTATCTTTCTATGCTTCTCTTGAGTCCTGTGTTTGAAAATAATTTTTTTTAGTTCTCATTTTTTTCAATAGAAATGATTAAAAGTCCCTTACTTCATTGAAGATCCATCTCCTCCCCTGAAAGATGATGCTCAGTTTTGCTGGATAGTTGATTCTTTTTTGTAATCCCAAATCCTTTGGTTTTTGGAATGTGGTATTTCAGGCCCCCTGATCCTTAATTGTAGAAGATATCAGATATGAGTAATCCTGAGTATTTCTTCTTCATACTTAAATTGATTTTCTTTCTTTCTTCCTTCCTTCCTTCCTTTCTTTCTTTCTTTCTTTCTTTCTTTCTTTCTTTCTTTCTTTCTTTCTTTCTTTCTTTCTTCAGTATTTTTTCCTTAAAATTATAGTTCTGGAGTTTTCAAACAGTGTTTCTTGGGATTTTCCTCGTGGAATCTATGGAGATGGTTGATAGATTTTTCAATGACTATTTTGCCCTCTGGTTCTAGTATATCAGGGAAATTTTCCTTGGTGATCTCTTGAAGAATGATATCCAGGTTCTTTTTTTGGTTGTGATCTTCAAAATAGACCAATAAATTTTAAATTGTCACTCCTGAATCTATTTTCCAGGTCTGCTTTAATGAGGTATTTTACATTTTCTCTCATTTTTTCATTCTTTTAATTTGTTTGATTGATTTTTTGATGTTCATTAGTTTCCATTTGCCCCACTCTAGTTTTTAATGTGTGATTTTCTTTAGTTAGCTTATGTATATCTTTTTTTCCATTTGATTAATTCTACTTTTCAAGGTGGTGTTTTTTTTCAGTGGATTTGTTTTACAGTTGGCCAATTATATTTTTTTAAGGAATTATTTTCTTCAATCAATTATTTTTGTTCTTCTTTTTCCAAGCTGTTGACTCTCTTTTGCATACCTCTTATTCCCCCCCTACCCCCACTTTTTCTTCTATTTCTATTATTTGCTTTTTAAAACCTTTTGTGAACACTTTCAAGAAGCTTCTGGGGTTTGAGACCAATTCGTATAATCCTTTGAGATTTCTCATTTGGGCATTTTTTTTCCTAATCTGAGTTGATGTTTTCGTCTTCCCTGTCACCATAGTAGCTATCTATAGTTAAAGTTCTTTTCTGTTTCTTGCTCATTCTCTTTCTTTCTTTCTTTTCCGACTTTGTGACTTTTATTGTCAATTTCTGCTCTTGTGGTACAAGGGGTGCTGTCTAAAGCTTCCTGTGTATCTCTGAGCCTTGGTTTTGAATACAGGGGCCCTTTGTGTTTGGTGTCTTTCTCAAAGCTCCCTACTCTCTCCAAATAACAACCTGGTTTCCCAGACTGGCAATTTGCCTTCTGAGTTGGGACTGGAGGCTGCCCCACTGGTTTTCTCTGCTACTGAGCTAGGACAGAGGGTCTCAGTGATTAAGACCCTGTCATTGGCTTTCCCCAGACACCATCTGAGCTTAGTTAAACATCCCTTTCTTGAAGTCCTTCCAATTTATATTGATCTGGAGAATGGCTTAATTCCATCAGACTCTGTTCAGAAGTTTGGTTTCATGTGGTTTTTCTGGAAGAGTTCAAGCAGCTTTCACCATCTTGGCTCTGCCCCCTGAATTACAAGAGGTATGTTGTAACTCAAAAGACCCAATTTCAAATCTATCCTTTGTTACTCCATAGACTTCAGTTTTCTAATCTGCAGAGAGAGAGGAATAAGTCAGATATATGATTCTTAAGGCTCTTTTAAGCTGGATGATCTAGAATGTCCTGAATCTCTTTTCAAAATCACTAATTCAGCCTCTTTCTTTTGAAGTCCTTAACATACATTTTTTTTTGTTAAATACTTTTTAATTACATGCAAAAATTACATACTTTCCCCTTCCCTACCTCCAATACTTTTCCCCCCTGAGCAATAGGTGTTAAGTGACTTGCCCAGGATCACACAGCCAGAAAGTGTTAAGTCTCTGAGGCCAGATTTGGACTCAGGTCCTCCTGACTTCAGGGCTAGTGCTCTATCCATTGCACCATCTAGCTGCCCCCCTACCTCCAATATTTTGTAAAGATGATTTCCTAGGACAATAAACAAAAATGGGGCATTGTCTTATTGGAAACAACCCTTAATCCTAGCTAATAGTTTTATGTTGTCAACCCAATTTCTGTAACCTCATTTAACACTCATTTAAAAAAATTTTGAATTCCAAATTCCTCCCTCCTTCTAACCCTTTCTTCACCTATTGAGAAGATAAATAATATATCAGCCATACATGTGAATTTATGCCAAATATATTTCTATGTCAACTATGTTGCAAAAGAAAACATACATATAGACAAGAAAGTATACTTCAATCTGCACTCAAAGTTTATCAGTTTTCTCTCTGGAGGTATAGAGCATTTTTCATCAGAGTTATTTTGAATTATTGTCATGATTAGAGTAACTAAGTTTTTCATAGTTGATCTTCCTTACAATATTTAATTCTTTCTTTTTCAATTGTTAGGAACAACTTCTTAATAATTAGAGTTGTCTAAAGGTAGAATGGCATGTTTAATGTGGTGGATTGCCATTTCTTGGAAGTCTTCAAGCAGAAGCTAGAAAACCGCTTGTTACATTATGCCATAGTGGAAATTCCTTTCAAGTATGGGTTGTACTAGATGGCCATTGATATTTTTTCCAACTCTCAAATTCCAAATCCCCAAAGTGGGATAGGTAGGAGCCACAGGATTTATGCAATGCCCTGCCTGGAAAAGACCTTATAAATTAACTATTCATTTTATATGAGACTTGCTCAAAGCAATATAACTAATAAAAGGCAGAGTCAAACTCAGATCTCCTAATGCCATCTCCAGAGCACTTTCCTTTGTACCAATTTGCCCATTGGTAGCACTTATTTAATACCAACTTTTTGGGGGAGAATTAATCCAGTAAATACCGTCAATTATTTTTTTGAAATCCCTGGTAGCAGCAATAGGAAATCAACCAGTTAATCAAATAGCATTTGTATGTCACTGTATCCCAGGCATAATGAAGTAGATAGAGACTTGGCTTTGAAATTATAAAATTCTGAGTTCAACTATCTACTCTGCCATATACTGATTCAACTTTTTCTAGGTGTCATTTCCAAAGAAATGTGACAAAATAGAAGGAAGACAAAACAGCAAGAATGAACTAGACTTTTCTGTATAATCATCTTATGATGTCATAAGGACAACTAGTTTATATGACTATGGTAAACTTGTCAGTTGACAGTATGATATAATGGAAAGATCACTGGATTTGGAGAAAGAAGAAATGAGTTCCATCTCTGCCAATTATCGTATAACTCTAGACAAGTTATACATCTATCTGAATCCCAGTTTCCTCATCTATAAGAACCCCTTTCCTCATATATAGGGATGTTGGTGAGTTAAATAAGATAATGAATGCTAAGGATGTAAGCTATGATTCTTTTCTGTCCTTTTGGAATGCAGAAAGATTCAAATAACTTCAGTTAATTAAAAATCTAACAATTGTCACACATAGATGGTTAGGGACTATATTACTTATTTTTCATTTTTGAAAACACAAGCCTTATGAATACACAAATAGAAAAAAAAAGCTATATAAAGTAAAGGAACCTAACTGAAATCAAACTTTTTAAAAATTATTTTTCACATTTATTTTTTATAATTTTTAAATTTTCTTCCTTTCATTCCTCTCCACCCAATGAGAAAACAAATAATATTATATCAATTATAATAATGAAGTAATGCAAAATATAATTCTATATTAATCATATCACCAACAAAAAAGCAAGAAAAATGACTTCAATTTATACTCAAAGTTCATGAGTTTTCTCTCTCTGGAGTTGGATAGTATTATTCATTATGGGCCCTCTGGAATTATCTTGGATTATTATCTTGATCAGAGTTAGCCAAGATCAATCATATATTTTACTTTAAGGACCGACATCACTGCATTTGAGGATAAATCATTGTCATAGTCATCATCATCATCATCATCATAATTATCATTGCTAGCCTTTCTATAGCTCTTTAAGGTTTTCAAAGTGCTTTGCTTATATTTTCTCATGAGCCTTGCAGCAATGCCTTGAGATGAAGTAACATTCCCCTCATATTATAGATAAGGAAACTGAAGTTCAATGAGTTTAAGGAACATGACCTATTACTGTAATTCTAGTTGTCCTTTCAGGAAAACTTTGGAGATTCTAAGCATCCAAAAAAAAACTCTGTGAAGTGAAAAAATCTTAATAACCAGAGACATCTCTTGGTCTAGAAAATACAAACTTTTTTATGTTGGCCTATATTGATTTTTTTTTTCCTATAGTCTTTAAAAAATTATTGTAATAGTATATTATTTTCCAATTTCATGTAAAGATGATTTTCAATTTTAATTTTTATAAGAATTTTACTTCTATTTCCCTTCTTCTCCTCTTTACCTCCTTCCTCCCCATGTTAGTAGACAATCTGATATAGGTTATATGTGTACATTCATTTTTAATATATTTACATATGAATCATAACATTTAATATTTTATGAAATATTGAAGGAGGAATGGAATAACAATAGAGACTAGACTAAATGTTGGGCTTTCTTAAAGCAGGAGCAAAAGAAATATGTTTGATTCCTGCTTCTCTCTTTCTCTCTATATATATGAAAACACTAGTATAGACTTAGAGCTGATCTTAAGTTCACTTAGACAAGAACTTTTTTCCAATGGTATTGTGAGAAGCTGTCATACTTGTTGGTAAGCTGGGGAAGAAGAATTTCTTTTTGACCCCCACGTGTAATTTAATTGAAAACTATCAGTTCTAAGTCACTTGCTCAGAAGAGAGAAAGAAGAGAATAAAAAATTATCTCTGAGTGGGCAGTTCTTGCTGCTCAGTAACATTCTTTTTTGATTCAGTCTCCCAAGAAAGTGTGGGTGGGGAAGATTGGGAAGGAGCATCTTAGAGGGAGCCATTCAGAAGTTTCTGGTTGTGCAAGAGGCCAAAACATGTCTAATTGGAAGTAGCCAAGATTTAGGCTCAGCACTCTTTATGTCCCATGAGGCGATCCCCCTACCCATGACCATTCCAAGCCATTTCCCAATTTAATCATCATTCCACCCCTTTCACATGGGTTAATTGTAATTAATATATATATATATATATATATATATATATATATATATATATATATATATATATATAAATAAATATAAATTATAGCTGTTGCTATTATGTGCTCAATCTTCAAAAAGTTTAACAGTGACAGTTCATTTTTAGGGGTAGCTAGGTGGTGCCATGGATAGATCACCAGCCCTGAAGTCAAGAAGACCTGAGTTCAAATCTGGTCTCAGACACAACACTTCCTAACTATGTGACCCTGGGCAAGTCACTTAACCCCAATTGCTTCAGAAAAAAAGGATAGTTCATTTTTAAATAAACCTTTAAGGTTTATAATGTACTTTTTTTTCTATGTGAGGTGGATAATGCAATATTGTCATATTTATTTTATAGATGAAGAAACTAAGGCTCACAGAAATTAAATAGTTTTCTTGTGGTCACATAATAAATTTGCATCAGAGACAGATTTTCTGACCACAAAACAATGTTTCCAGTTGATGACTCATAAAAGGTGTTAATGATTTATAAAGTTCCAATTTCTCCTATTAGAATGTAAGGTCCTTGAAAGAAGGAACAATGTGTTACTCATCTTTGAATCTTGGGCCTAAGTAGTTGCATTTAGAACCTTTGCTTTGACAACATTTAGAAGTCTTGCTTTAAAATCAAGAGAAATAAGTTAATATTTTTTGAGTTTGCAAAACATTTTAATATATTATTTCACTTAAATCTGTAACAACCCTGTGAGGAAGGTACTACAGGTATTATTACTGAGAAAAAAAATTGAAAAGGTGTCAATCCATAAAGTAGGAAGGGAGTATCTCAGAGATTTTTTTTTAAAGGATGTTCTCAGGAATCTCAGAGTGCTATCCTGGAAGACAGCAGAAGAGTTTACCAGATTTAAATAGAGATTTAACCAGAAAGAAGGCTGCTAGCAGTGAAGGCTAAGACTAGGGGCTAGTATGGAAATAATAGAGCAGAAGTTTGGGAAAGCTCAACTGATTCAGAGGAACTTAAAGGACAGTTTTCAATGAGAACTAGTTTGTTGAAACATATAGGGATTCAGTAAGATAATGCAGGATATTGTGAAGATTTTTCATGTAGAAGAAAAATCAATTTGTCAAGTTTTGTTTGACCTGGCCCTGTGATTCTATTGCTGAAGAACTCCCAGGGAGGAAGCTCCCTCTATCAAAACAGATTGACACTTGCTCTAGCACTTATTTTAGAGAGTGGACTGAGAGTTAAAGTGACTTGCCCAAGATCATATATTCAGGATATTGTCAGAGATTTGACTTCAATTCAGATGTTTCTGGTTCAGAAATCACTCCCTATCTACCATGCCATGATGCCTTTCCTTAGTTACTGGTTGTACCTAGGCTATTTATCATATATGTTGTATTTGCATTTTTTATTAAAGTTTTTTATTTTCAAAACATACGTATAGGTAATTTTCAACATTCACCCTTGTAAAATTTTATCTTCCAAATTTTTTCCTTCCCTTCTCCACATCTGTATTTTAAAAAAAATAAGTTGGTCTATTCAATAAAAAGATTTCTACAGAACTGTGGGTGACAGCTCTTAGCCTGAAAGAAGCCCAGGTCCTGCCTGTCATAGAGTTTCCAAAATAATTAGAAAGATTCCCTGTAGTTGGATTGAAAAAAGAATTGCACATTGTAATGGGCTGAGGTTTGAACTGATGCACTGAGGTCCCAAGTACATGAGGCTAGATAGTAATTGGGCTATACTCTATTAATATACATAATTGGATAAAGAATGGTCCCTGCCCACTCTCCGTGCAAGTCCTGATGTGTTGTATAGGAAATGACGATTTTGGTGGGTGGAGGCAGAGAGAGAGAGAGGAAGAGAAGCTGGGGGAGATTGGGCTGGGTTCGAGACTCCGAGCTGCTGGTTGTGTGGCTGCTGGTCGAGCTAGCTTCTTGACTCAGCTGCACACATTGCTATCGCCGATTCTCTTCCACCTCCGATCCTTCTTCACTGAGAATAAAGACTGACGATTTTCCCCTAACCTGAATTCCTGTCTCGTGCTGATCTTAAAATACACGATCTTCACAGCACATATATAAGATGAAGGTTATATATGGTTAGAAAGCAGTTAAGGCTAAAACAACAACAACAAAAACAAAACCCCAAAGCCCAGAAATTGTAGTAGGCTGTAACTTTAACATGAGTCACTGGAGTTATGTGAAAATTTTTCCTTTCCATGTCCCACCATAAAAATACTCTTCCTCTAAATAAACCCCAAAACAAACAAAAAAATTCAACAAAAATCTCAAATCACGCTTTGATAGAGGAAGTAAAGAGGGATGGGTAGAGGTAATAACCATGTTTGACTTTACCCTGAAGAGAATAGACTGTATCTTTATTATTGCCTTAAGTTCTGGGCACCATTCTTTAGGAAGGGAATTGATAAGATGGAAAAAATAAAGGAAGGAAAAATGATAATAAGGAAACCATGTTACATAAAAATTGGCCAGTGGAACTGGGGAGGCTCAGCCCGGAGAAGAGAAGACAGAAAGCATGATAACTATCTTTCATGGTTCGAAAGGGCTGTCATATGGCAGAACAATTAGACTTGCTCTATGTGATTTTACAGGGTAAAATTTTGATTGTTGAATTAAATTACAAAAATCCAGACTATTTAATTTTAAAGTACAACAAGTAAACCACAGAAATTAAGTGGTACAGTGGATAGAATGCCAGGTCTGAATTCAAATCCAGTCTTAGACATTTACTAGTTCTGCAACTGTGGGCAAATTGTTTAACCTTGTTTGCCTAGCTTCTTTATTTGTAGAATTAATTGGAGAAGGAAATGGCAAACCACTTCAGTATATTTGCCAAGAACACCTCAAATATGGTCACAAAGACCTGTATGTGATTAAAACAACTGAACTACTACCATAATAAAGTAAATTCTCAAATTTGATAAAGTTATTTATACAAATTTAAAGTCCTAAGCATGATTTTAGGATTGGTACTTATAATTCTGTATCTGGAAGTGAACTTGAATGCTTCCTGTATTTTCCTAATTTTTTTCAGTTCTTTTTCAAACAAAAGTCTCATACTCATCTATCATAAAAACGGAACTCAGGTTGTATGAAATAGTTCTTATAAATGTTTAACAGATAACTGGGCTTTATCCCAAAAAGATCTTAAAGGAGAGAAATGTGCAAAAACATTTGTGGTAGCTCTTTTTTGTAGTATCAAGAAACTGGAAACTGAGTGGCTACCCATCAATTGGAGAATGGCTGAATAAATTATGGTATATGAATGTTATGGAATTTTATTGTTCTGTAAGAAATGACCAGCAGGATGATTTCAGAAAGGCCCGGAGAGACTTACACGAACTGATGCTAAGTGAAATGAGCAGAACCAGGAGATCATTGTACATGGCAACAGCAAGATTATATGATGATCAATTTTGATGAACATGGCTCTTTTTAACAATAAGATGATCCAGGCCAATTCCAATGATCTTATGATAAAAAGAGCCATCTACACCCAGAGAGAGAACTGTAGGAACTGAGTGTGGATTACAACATAGCATTTTCACTCTTTTTGTTGTTATTTGCTTGCATTTTTTTTTCTTTTTCATTTTTTTGCTTTTTGATCTGATTTTTCTTGTGTAGCAAGATAATTGAATAAATATATATGCATATATTGGACTTATATATTTTTATTATGTTTAACCTATCATGGATTACTTGCCATCTGGGGAGGGGGTGGGGAGGAGGGTGGGGGAATTGGAACACACGGTTTTGCAAGGGTTAATGTTGAAAAATTATCCATGCATATGTTTTGAAAATTTAAAAGTTTTAATAAAAAAATCAAGAAAAATTTTTTAACAGATATACTCTGGGCTATATTTGAATAAGACATGCAGAAATCAAGGCTTACTTGTAGACAATATTTCTCTAAAAGGTTCCTCTTTAGAATGTTCAAATTCTTGACTGTACTTTTCTGTTGCTGCTTCTTCCAAAAATACTACTTAGTTGAGTTCAATTCAGCAAGAGCCTACTATGTGTAAGGCATGGTATATATGATAATACATATTACTCTGATAATAAAAAGACAAAAAATGAGAAGTCTTAAAAAAAGTAGCATGTCCAATATATACCAAGTAATCTTGGGGAGGAGGGAAGTATATGTTCTCAAAGAGAATCAATGATACCATATGTTTGTACGTGAATTGGATTTAAGTGATGCAGAGTTGTACAAAGTCATTCACTTCATTCACTATTCTAGAATCATTGATGAGTCAAGGCAACAATTTTGGAGTACTTTTCCTGCTCATGCCCCCAAACAAAATCCCCAATTATCTATTCAAACACTTTATTCACATCCTCATTCTGAGTGGTGTTACTTTACCCATATTCCCTAAATATTTATTTTTCTATTAGTTTATGCTGAGTATGTGGCTATTTCCCCCCAGTATTGCATTAGAACATTTAGACAGGAATGATCTTTAGGCTTAATAAGGAACTGAAAATAAACCACCTAATGCAATGATTGATTTTCCTTCTTTCTACTCCTTCCTTGTAGAGATTTAAGTTTTCTACCTTGTAGAGATTAAATCCTTCCTTGTAGAGACTTAAATTGCATATCTTAGAAGAGTGTGCCTAGGTTTTTTGGGAGAAGATGTGTTTTTTTTTATCATTGATTATATCATGTCATTTTAGTAAATATGTTTTCTTTGATCTAATTGTGTCCAATGCCTGATTATTAAAGTTTACAAACTGGAAGGCACATGTGAGCTACAGTTTTAAAAGTTAGGACCTACAGAGAAACACAGACTTCAGAACTTCTGTGGTTGTTGTTTATCCTTCATTTTTGAAGAAGAACAAGAACATATGATGTTGGGGTAAAATAGTGTATGATGACATGGGTATAAATTTAATTAAGTAAGACAGAGTTGCTCCCTGAGCCATCCAATGGCAAGACAAAAGTCAAAATATGCAGAACTGGTCCTGGATGCAGTTGATAATCTTGGTATCTTCAGTACCAAGCAAGTTCTGCCTGCTTTAGCCACCTTCATTTCTATTGGAACAAATTGTTCTCATCTGTCCATCCAAGTGGGGGAAGTCTGACATATTATGCACAGACATCCCCCTACTCACTGAAGGGTCTATGACCTGTTGGCTACCCTCAATCTGATATAGCCTGTCTGCTGAGAGATTTTGCCAGGGTATGATCACAATAAGCTACAGCTTGTTGGAGCCACTTGGAGAATTAGGTGACAGGTGGTACCCAAGAGTTGGTGCCTTACTCCTAACATAAGCTGATAATTGCCCTTTAACAAAACAAAAGCTTCTTGACAAGCATGGATATCATGAAGGTCAAATTCTGTCTCATGACTAGAGCTGTTTTCCTCAGCTTTAAACTGTGGCATTGACATATGAGTATTCACTGTTTAGCTACACAAAAAATAGAAAGAAAATCTCCGAAGCTGACAAAGCTTATCATTGTCCATCTATTTTCACAGTAAGAATCCTTCTTTCACTTTGTTGGTACTGTTAGTTGACAGTCCAGAGCCTACAGACTCCTCACTTGAGAGTTATATAATTAACTTAAAATGAATTGTTCTGGTAGGAGACTTCCATCTTTTATGTGTATTCATTATTAACTAGGAATATTGCATCGGGGAGATTTATTTGGCTAAAGCATATTGAAATTACTTGCATCATTGAACTGTATTGTAGGTGAATTTCTCCATAAATTATGTAATTGGGAATTCAAAAATAACCAGGTAGCAAAGCTTTGAAAATTCAGTCATGCTGAATTTTCCTTTTTGATTTGATTTTGCTTTACTTGAGTCTTTAGGTGATTTGAGTGTCTCCCCTGAAAAATGATTGTGAAGAGAAGTTCAAATAAAATAGAACTACAGCCCCCAAACTTCAACTGTCCATCATCTCAGTATATTTAGGACCATGGAAAAATTACTTTTTTGATGTTGGTTTGTGCTAGCAAGAGAATTCTTCAAAAGTATAACAAATATAATTATGTAGGAAGAATGAGGTAAGAAATAAGCACAATTGAGATTAGCATTCAGTTTCTTTCTTTGTATTGTGCCCCTCTTGTCAATAACACACAAAAATATCAATTCCATTGGTATTTTGAACCTATGTGCTCCCACTTTTGCTTAGTAATAGAATTCAAAATGACCAAAAATAAATTGGAATCAAAAAGACCTAAGTTCAAAATTTCCCAGTTTCTCCAGGTAAGGTAATAGGACTCTAAATGTCATTTAAATATTTTTATATGATTATGACAAAACAAAGATGAGGAAACACATAGCTCAGTGGTTAGAGAGGGAAATTAGGAAGCACTGTCTGGGATCATTGACATGGAAGAGTGGATTGAATGCCAGTATTGGAATTAGGACAATATGGATCCAAATTCTGTTTCAGAAATTTAAGTATGTGATTTAAAATGTTTTGCATCTCAACTATATAGATGTCAGTTATTTTTGTTTTTACTTATTTTTGGAGGGGAGGAAGGTGAAGCAATTGGGGTTAAATGCCTTACCTGGGGTCATATAACTAGAAGTTAAGTGTTTGAGACTGGATTTGAACGCAGGTGCTCCTGATTTCAGGGCCAATATACTGGATAGAGTACTGGCCATCTAGCTGCCCAAATGCCAATTATTCTTAATGCTTGAATTGCTAACTACTTCAATGTAGAATAAGTGTAGTAGTATTTACCTAGTTCCAGGGAGGCTTAATAGATGTTTGCTGGTTTCTTGGAGATTCTTAAATGATCTAGAAGTGCTAAGAATTTTTTTTAATATGAGAAACTCATTAGAACATTTATGCAGGAACAGTCTTTAGGCCCTATAAGAAACTGAAAATAAATCACCCAATGCAAAAATTGATTACAAGCAAATTTTCTTTCTTTCTACTATTTCCTTGTAGACTTAAATTCTATCTCTCACCAAAGAAGTATTCTGGTCCAACTTCCTCTTCAGTGGAAGCATTTAAACTCAAATTCAGCAATCATTTGCCATACTCCTCTATTGATTCATGTTTAGTTTATAGTTCACTAAATCTCCAGATTTCCTATTTTTTTTTTTCAGATGAACTATCATCTAGTTAGTTCTGTATTTTCTTCCTGTACACATAACTGTAAAATACCTGCAGAAGCTTCAGTGCCCTTAAGAGCATGAAATAGTCAATGAAGTCAGTATCTAGCACACAATATGTGATATATATTTATTGATTAATTGATTGATCATATAAAAATATTCTTGACAGTGCTATGGCACCTATGAATCTCTAATAACTTGTAAATTTTTTTAAGCCTTTGTGAAACAAGCTAAATATCATCACATCCATTCTGCCCTGGAACAATTAGTCATTCAAACATTAAGAATAATTGATTTTTATAGTTTTAAGTACCTCAATAGATAGAGAATTGTTCCTGGAGTCAGGAAGAACTGAGTTCAAGTCTAGCTTTAGACATTAGTAACTGTGTGACTTTGAATAAATTGCTTAGCCTATATTTGACTTGAGGTACTGGAGAAGTAAGTGGTAAATCCATTCCAGTATGTTTTCATACTTATGGTATGTAGTGGTGCACAGGAGATCAAAAAATTTGGACACAACTGAACCACCATAACAATAGCTACTAGACAATGACTAGCCAGACAATCAATTAACATTTATTGAGAACCCACTCTGAGCCAGACATTGTGGCTATCAGAAGCAAATAAATCCTTTCTGAAAAACAGAAGACTATGTTAACCTCTGGAAATACAAAGAAAAGCAAAAAACAGTTCCCACTCTCAAGAAGCTAAGAGTGGAATGAGAGAGACATCATGTAAATAACTATGTATAAATAAGTTACATGCAGGATAAAAAGGAAATAATCAACAAAAGGAAGATCCAATTAAGGTGGATCAGGAAAGGCTTTCTGTAGAAAGTGGGATTTTACATGGAAATCCTGAACTTGAACTTGAACAAAGCAGGAGGGAAAAATGAGGAGGGAGGACATTTCAGCCTTGGGTGACAGCTAATGCAAAGATGGGGGAATCTTGTATGAGGAACCTACCATGTGATTTTAAATGAGACACTCATGGAGCACTGAGAAAAGACTAACTATCTTGATCCTGCTTGGTCCCAGAAGGGACAACAGAGATCACTGGGTAGAAGTTAGAAGTAGATTTCAGATCCATGAAAGGAAAATAGTAGGATATTGTCATTAGACATATTCAAAAGTAGAATAGGATCAGCTAGCTGGTACAGTGAATAAAGTCCTGGAGTCAGGAGCATTTAAATTTAAATCTGACCTTAGATATTTAGATATTTAGATATTTAGATACCTTTAGATATTGAGTCCAATCTCCTCATTTTGCAGCTAAGGATACTAAAACTAGAGAGGTTCAGTGGTTAGCCCACAGTCTGCAGTTAGTTTGAATAAGAGTCCAAACCTGTATCTACTTGAGTCTAAGCCCAGTGCTTGGTCCACCATACCTTTCTGAGTCAGCTGTCTACATGATTACTCTCATACCAGCCCACACTTTCTGTGTGATGCTCATATAATTACCATGCCTGTTCAGGAATTACAATATGTCTTTGCAGCCCATATAAAAGTCTGTATCTCCACGTTTCCATGCTGCCAACTGCACTGGTATCTAGGTACTCACAACAAAACAAAGTACATTCCATTCCTGCAACTACTGTAGGCAAATAAATACTTTCTGAAGAGCAGAAGCAAAGTTGCCATAAGTAAATGGAAATGCGCCAAATTCCAAAATTTCAATATGTTGTTCCACTTCCCGTAAATAGAAGGCAATTTAAAAAACCCAAACCTGCTTGCTTCATTGTTGAGAAGCCATTAGGCACATGTTCACTCATCAGAGTCTAATTTAGCAAAGAAAATATGTACAGTAATTTTGCTACAATCAAGACAATTAAAGATCTGAAAAGCTCTTGAAATCTCTGGTTCTGGAAATTTGTGCAGGTTGATGGTATGTAGGAGCACTACCCATGGTATGTCAAGCTACTCCCTTAGTGCAACTCTTAAAAAAAAAAAAGATTCTAAGGACGATATGTAACCAATGAGGAAGAATTGTTTGCCTGCTAACCTCAGAGTCGACTATATTGAGGAGATGGGGTTGTAGGATAATCTTGACGTTATCCATAATTTATTGCCAATACATCATAAAATGTAAAAATGTTAATTTTTACAATGGATACTCATTATTGAAAATGTTTTCCCTGTTTATTCTAAAAAGCTTCTTCACACATATTGGGTTATTTACAAGGTGGCTGATGAACAGCTGTGAAGATGTTAGCAATTACAAAATTGTAGGGCAATAAAAAAATATCAGTAATTTGCTTAGAAGACATTTTTAGTCCCACAACCTCTGAGCTACATTAAGAATAAAACAGGGAAATGGCATTTATGCAACACATTCAAAATTGAACTGTGCAAATTTAATTCAAATGGAGTTCCAGAGAGAACATGCTGTAAGGGGTTTTGAAATTGGAGAGCAGTCATTGAAAGCTACAGCTGCAAGGGACCTTAGAGATTATTTTGCCCAATCTCTTCATTTGACAGATGAGGCTTACAGGCCTAGACTTGCCCATAGATACAGATGTAGCTGGTAGAAGAGCTTGGATTAGAACACAGATTTTTAGACTCCAGATTTAATTCTTACATTCTTAAAATGCAGAACAAAATATTCCTTTAATAACTTGTGAGTTAGTCTCCAATAGTATTAAAATTTGTAACTGTTTCCAACACAAATTTATAATTTCTATGTGTATTTTTTTGTGTGTAAAGTGGTGTTACATCAAAAATTGTACCAATTTAAACACTTTTTATTAAGGCTTCTTTTTCATTAATATTTTTTAAATGATGGCATAATTTGTAATTATCTAGGTCCCCAAAATAAATAGAGCCAAATTGTATTTGGGTTGTTGCATAATGATTCAATGAATATTATTAAATGCTTGTTAATTAACGGATATGATCAATCAGCTAACAAGAATGAATTAAGATATTGATATGTGTTGCTACAGGTACATGGCTTGGTAAATAGAACATTGGACTTAGAATCAGAAGACTCATATTTTTTAGTTTGAACTAAACTTCAGGCTTCTTACTAGCTTTGTGACCCTGAGCAACCACTCAACCCTATTTGCCTCACTTTCCTCATCTGTATAAAATGAGATGGAGAATAAGATGGCAAACTACTCCAGTATTTTTGCCAAGAAAACCCCAAATAGAGTAAAAAAAGAGTTGCACATGACTGAACAACAATCACTGTGTATCAAGCACAGAACTAAAGTACAAGATGTATAAATAAAGGCAAAATATTGCTTGCATTCAAGGTGTTCTTATTATCATAGAGAGGTCAATATATAAAGAAATAAGTATATACAAGCCATGTATAGATAGAAGGTAATCTTAGAGAGAAGATTCTAGCAAGAAGGATGATTGGAAAAGTCTGCTGTGCTTCCACATTAGTAGATGCACAAAAAATACTCTTTGCAGGCTGTTTTCTCGGTGATGATATATTGTTATCAAATATATTGCAAATAACTATATGATATTCTGATATCAGAAGAATTAATTTATGAATTTTTTAATTCAATTCAAATGCCATTTTAAATTGAATGAAATATTAACTCCTTTAAATCAGGGATTGTTCCTCTTTTCTTTTTAGATCCCTAGCCCAAAGTATAGAGTCTTGCACAAGATAATTAAAAAAAAAAAAAGAATTACACAGAATCATAGCAAAATGGAAAATGAAGGGACAAATGGTATATCTAAACACGTATGTTGTCAATAACATCTTGCATTCCAGAAAAAGTACAAAAGATATTATTGAGGATAGAGGTGATCAGAAAAGTAAGGGAGGCAGTCCTCTATGCAGAATGAAAAATAATAGAAGCACAATTCCAGAGGTACACCGATTACCTCAAGATATATGAACAGGAAGAAAGCCACTAACATGAGGAGTAGAATCTTTAGTCATACTAAAAATAATTGTTAAAGTTTGCCAGGTTTGATATAGTATTTCTAAACCATTTGAAAACAATGGGTATTTGACAGGTATATTGCAAATATTTTCTAAATTATCTGAACTTAAGCAAATTTACATTGCATCCAATTTGTGTTTTGTACATGTGGTTCAAGCACTGCTTTATGAGAAATGGAGACTCAAAATTAACCATCTCAGAGTTGTGACATCTTTGAACTTGACTTTCTCGGACTAAGGATCCTTTTTGAACCTTCCCTGTAAGATTTGACAATGTTAATTTCCTTCTCTTTTGGTTATTCTTTCTCTTCATTAGGTTTTCTCTCTTGCATCTCCTCCCATCTGTCTGATCTCTCTTTTAATTATCCTCATTTTATGAATGAGGAAACTGGAGCAAAAAGAAGTTGTGACATATAGGTCACATAAATAGGTCACATTTCTGAGGCTGAATTTGAATTCAGGTCTTCTTGACTCCATACTCAGCAGCAATATGCTACCTAGCTGTAAATGGGCCTATATCCCAAAGAAATCATAAAAGAGGAAAAAGGACACACATGTGCAAAAACATTTGTGGCAGTTTTTTTTTTTTGTAGTGGCAAGGAATTGGAAACTGAGTGGATGCCCATCAGTTGAAGAATGGCTGAATAAGTTATGGCATATGAATATTATGGACTATATATTGTTCTATAAAAAATGATGAACAGGCTGATTTCAGAAAAGCCTTGAAAGACTTTCATGAGCTGATGCTGATAAACAGAACCAAGAGAACATTGTAATAATAGCAACAAAATTATGTGATGATCAACTGTGATAGACTTGGTTCTTTCCAACAATGAGGTGATTCAAGGCAATTCCAATAGACTTCTGATAGAAAGTTCCCTCTGCATCCAGAGAAAGAACTATGGAGACTGAATGAAGATCAAAGCATAATATTTTCACCTTTTTATTGTTGTTCATGTTTGCTTCTTTTCTTTTTTTCTTTCTTGTGTTTTTTTCCCCCTTTGATCTGATTGTTTTTGAGCATCATGATGAATATGGAAATCTATTTAGAAGAATTGCACATGTTTAACCTATGTTGGATTGCTCCCTGTCTGGGGTAAGAGGGAAGGGGGAGAGAGGGAGAAAAATTTGGAACACAAGGTTTTGCAAAGATGAATGTTGAAAACTTATCTTTGCAATTATCTGAAAAAATGAAATAGTAATCAGAAGTTAAAAAAACACACCAAAGAACAACAACCACCACAATCAGTAAAGTAACTATTACCAGTTGGATGAGAAAACTGAGGCTCAGAAGCTAAGTAACTTGTCCATAGTGAGTTAGTGTGAGAAATGAGGTTTGAATTCATATCTATCTGAATGCAAGGGTAGTACTCTATCTTACTACTTCATGATTCTATTTGTAATAAGTATGTCAGCCTAACAAACTCTTCCCTCCAAAAAGCAGCACAATATTGGGTGACCCATATGTTTTATATGGTGTGTTCTACATTGTGGGGACTTCATATTAATTAACAAAAATGCTTTCTATTTAAAAAATAATAATAATCTATTTGGCACTTGAAGGTTTGCAAAACACTTTGTATAGATTATCTCACTTGTTCCCCATAACATTGTGAGTTAGGTGCTATTATTTTTTTTTTTCCATTTTACATATGAGGGAAATGAGGACGATAGATGTTAAAGACTTGCTTAGAATCACATGACTAGTATGTGTCAAATATGAGATATGAACTCAGTACTGAGACTAGTACTCTTTCCATTAACCCATCTAAGACTTTAAACATAGTTGGGCCACATCTTAATACTTAGAAGAAAAGGGAATAAAAAATAAAAATAAAAATAAATCCACATAATAGAAAATGGCAGCATTATGAAAACAGACAAATGACTAACTGAAACTTTCACTTTTCATTTGTGAATTGTGTTGACATAGCTTTTTGGATTTAGAAAGTGTGCAAAGTACTTTTTCTTTTCTGAGAAAACTGAGCTAGGGCAGTATCCCTTGGTGCCCGGGGCATGGGTTGGGAAGGAAATCAAATTGTCAAGGGCAGTTTGCTTCATGCTCCAGTAGACCAATTTCATTAGCAGTGGAAGGTTTGGTCCTGGTTCCATAAGCTGTCAAAAGAGTAACCAAGTTTTCCTTTCAATGCCCTCAAAGCTCATCAGTCCCAATTCTTAATTTGGACACGTCTGCCATTTTAAAGAAACTAGACTCCTTAGTCAATAACCACAGGCAAGATAAGGATGTGTAAACTCTAGTTTGCTAAACTCAAATAATTCCTAGCACTAGGTGGATTTTTTTCTGTTGCAAATTACATATCTCAAGTTCCTCTACTGTGGTCTTAAGTACTCTAAATAAAGCAGACTTTGTAAGCCCTTGAAAGTTTATACTTGAGATTCAAGACTTTTTGTTTCCAAATAAAGGCTTAAATCTACCTTTTAAAAACCTTAAAACAAACAAAAACTGAAACCCTTCTATAAAAATGCAGCATAAATCAGTGGGTCTTTATTTCTTCTCTTTCCCTCTTTCCCTCCCTCCTCCCCTCCTTCTCTCTCTCTCTCTCCCCCTCTCCCTTTTCCTTTTCTCTCTCCCTCTCCCTTCTCTCTTTCTCCCTCTCCATTACTCTTCCCCCATCTTTCCCTCTTCCTCTCCCTTTATTTCTCTCTCTCTCTCCTTTGTCTAGTAATTCAACATATAATTTTCCATGTTTAAGATTATAGACAGAACGATAATTGTGGAAATATGGATAGAAGAATTGCACATTTAATATATTGGATTACTTACTATCTAGGGGAAGGGGTAGGGGAAAGGAAGGAGAAAAAAAATGGAACACAAGGCTTTGCAAAAGTGAATGTTGAATATACTTAGCATATTTAACGTGTTTTAGACTACCTGCCATCTAGGGGAGGGAGTGGGGGGAAGGAGGGGAAAAGTTGGAACAGAAGGTTTTGCAATAGTCAATGTTGAAAAATTACCTATGCATATATTTTGTAAAGAAAAAGCTATAATAAAAAAAAGAAAAAAGTGAATGTTGAAAATTATCTTTGCATACATTTTAAAAATAAAAAGCTAATATTAAAAAAAGATTATAGGCAGATAGCAACTTTATTAAGAAGTAGCTTTTCATTGTGGTGCTGTAAATAAATGCAATTTAATTTGATGACCATAGGCAAATCAATTTAGATAGATTCTATTGGCGAAATGGGGATCAAATATCTAGGTTGATGATCAATCATTTCTTTTAAGCAAAACATGAAGAAATGGTATCATTAATTATTTAGCTTTTCTCCTAAGGTAAGAAGTTCCTTCCCAAATTCTAGAGGTTGTCATGCTTGGAGATAATTACTACTGGGGTGTTAAAACTAAAGCCCCGATTGACTGTATGAAAGCTTCCTACTTTTCTGTGAATAATGGAGCAGGTAGCAATTTGGGTGCTGAGCTTTATTATGCTGGCCAGGTTCCAGATGGATCAAAGTACAACGTAATTGAGTCATGTCACTAATCCAGACTTTCTTTCTAGTTTTGGAAATTATTGACATTTTATTGTATTTATATTTCTCCATGTCAGATTCAATGGGAATAATCTCTTCTTAAGAAGCTAATATTCTCTCAAAAGAGAAAACACACACATATGTTTTATAGTGATTAAATTTATATAGAACAAATATGAAATAAATAAAGGGAATAATATAGAAAATAGTTAAGGATGGAGGACATCTCAGTCATGTCAAAACTAATATTGGCATTTTAGGAAGGCTTGGGGACCCATGCTATGCTCTGGGCTATGCTGATGGGCAGGTCAGGGTCTTAAGGAGATTCCCCAGGTATTCTTCATCTGATCAGTGACAGCCGACCTGACAGTTTTTGTAGCTGCACTGCTGTTTTGAGTGAATACTTCACACCACCACCACCACAATGTTCATTCCTGCCTAGGCCCCCTGATTCTAGGATGTGGATACAATTCCAGAGGAGGGATGATGATGAGAACACCACAAAAGGCATCAAGAACAGAGGCAAAAACTCAACAATGAAGAAAGGCTCCTTTGGACACATATGAATAAATGACAATAAGTAGCAGAGTAGAAGAGTGGCAGGGAGAGATAAAGAGAAAGATATATATATATATATATATATATATATATCTTTATATATAGAGAGAGACAGATATATAGATATATAGATATCTATAGAGACAGAGACAGAAGAGATAGAGATATACATACATACAACTACAGAGACAGACATAGAGATGATTATAGATAGAAGGAGAGAGACAGAGAGACAGAGGCACAGAAACAGAGATAAAGACAGAGACACACACTGAGACACAAAGAAAAACAGAGACAGATAGAGACAGATAGAGAGACAGCGAATGCTTTGGACTGGGAAGTCAGGCAGTCTAGGCTTCTGAGATGAACTGACTATGTGACTTGAAATAATTCAACTCCATTCAGCAAGCATTAATTGAACATTTGTTATAAAACTGACACTGTTAAGTACAGTAGAGGACAAAAGGATTGGAGGTGAATCGGAATTGAAGAATTTGACAATGTGAAGACCTTAGAAGATATGTACAGTCCAACCCATGTATGAAAAAAAAGACATAGATCTGATAAATCTAACCACTGATAAGAGGGTTAACCAGCCTTTCTTTTGAAGGACCTCTCAGAGAATACACCAGCTCCCAAGGCTACCCATTCCACTTTTGAAAAGCTTCAGGTAACAGGAGAATTTTCTTGACTTTAAGTTTCTATTTGCTTTTTTTTCAACTTCTGCACTTTTAGACTCCTTGAGAGCAGGGGCTATTAAAAAAATTTTTTGTTTTTGTTTTTTTGACCTTTATTTGTATCTCCAAAACTTAGCATAGAGTTTGGCACATAGTGAAAGCTTAAAAATGCTTTTTATCTTGATTTTTTGACTCATGGGTCTCCATTTTCTTCCAAGCTATATTCCAAAGTCTCCTCTAGCACTTTCTTATAATGTTTCAGAAAGCTCTTTCCCCTAGAAGTTCATCGGAACTCACAACTTAACACACTGACTTCATACACTATCTTTTGCCTTTGGCTTATTCTTCCTAGGACCTCCATTCTAAGGAGGATGCCAGGCTTCATTTCTTTCTAGATTACACTCCTGACTCTTCACCAGTACTTTATCCATAAGACCCCTACACTGGATACTTTCAATTCCCCCATCATCTTTTCAGCTTCCTTTTATTTTTATGTGTTGTCTTATTCCATTAGAAGGTAAATTCCTTCAATGCAGGAAGTATTTTTCTTTCTGCTGGAATTTAGTCTCAGAATTTAGCATTATGTCTTCACTTAATAAATGTTTGTTGACTTTACTTAACTTGATTTGCTTTTGATTCTGTCCTGCTGGGGCCAAACAACAATGGTAATACCACCGTCACGTGACAGCTTTTCAAATACTTGAAGACAAAGATCATGTCTCCTTTAAGTCGGCTTCTCCATGCTCTTTGCTCATGGTTTCAGTCCTGCCAACTCTTTGTAATCTCATTTGGGGTTTTTGTATGCAAAACTTTTGGAATAATTTACCAATTCCTTCTGTAGCTCATTTTACAGATGAGGAAACTGAGGCAAACAGCATTAAATGACTTGTCGAGGGACACAGCTAATGTCTGAGGATGGATTTGAACTCAGAAAGAAGAATCTTTCTAACTCTAAGCATTGCACCCATTTTCTTCAGTCAGTTTTCATGTTACATGGACTCCTCATTCTAGACCTAATAATAGTGTGGGAGGATCTATAAATCAAATTCTAATATATTCAAATTAATTGGTGTTTGTCACTGTGTTTAGATTGTTGCCAAAGCAGAATCATACTACCCACTTTACAAAGAAAGCAGTCTTAGCTAATATTTTTTATAAGAAAGATAGTCTGTCACAAGTTCCAAATATATTTAAACAAGTTTTCAACTAACAGATAAATTACCCAGGAAAAGACAGGCAAGATATTAGTATTTACAAATATTCTTAATATTCAAGAGAAAAAATGAATTTTGGATGCTTAGGATAGTATTAAAAAGTTCCTTTTCTTTCTTCACTTTAGTTTTATGCTTTATGGTTGCAATTACACTCTCATCTACTTTTTAAATAGGTTTTTTTATCTATGTCTCTATTCCATGGTTTGTAATATCTTCTTAGCAGGTTCATAATAAGATAAAGCTAATAAAACCGGGAAAGTTTGTGTGCTGAATATGTAGAATACTAAGCCTGAGGCAGAAGAGTTGGGTTTTCATTGTATTGCTGTGATATTTTAGAGCTGTTTACTTGCTGTCTGCCTCTGTTTCTCCATTTGTCAAATGAGGATGCCGTGTAAACTTTTAAAAATAATTTTCATGCAGATGCTTTTGTGTCAATTCTTTCATTTTTTAGTGTATTATCTGACCTCATTCCTCAACTGAAATTTCTCTTTCCCATGTTATCAATTGTCAAATCCTTTTGTCTTTTCTGTTTTCACCTTGTTTGATCTTTCTATACATTTGATACTTCCTTACCTTCTCCTCTTGTATTTTTCCACCATTGTTCTCTCTTGGTACTCCCATACCTGGCCACACTACTCTATCAGTCACTTTGGCTAAATCATCATCTAAAGCCCATAATTTAATTCAGAGAGTACTCCAAGGCCTTGTTTTTTTTTTTTTTTTTGTTTGTTTTTCCTCTATACTGTCTTTTGGTGATTTCATTGTTTCACATGGGTTCAATGATATCTATGCAGAGAACTCTAAATCTATGTGTCCATTCTTAGTCTTTCCCCATCATCAGTTATATATTAGACTTTTCAAACTTAGGCATCTCAAATTCAGCACATCCAAAACAAAACTCATCTTTTTTCACAACTTAATTCTTTTGATCTTTCCTTTTCTTTTCTATGTTTTGTGGTTGCAATTACATTCTCTTATACTTTCTAAATTTCTATTCTATTGAGATCACTATCATCATTCTAGTCACAAAGGAACCAATCTTGGAGTCATTCTTAACTTTTCATTCTCATATAAAATGCCAATTTTGACTCTCCAACATCTCTTACATTCATTCCTTTTTCTCTATTCAGATAGTCAATACGCTACTTCAGGCTTTTATCATTTCTGTGCCCAACTGTTAGGGTAGCCTCCCAGTTGTTCTATCAATTTCTGGTCTTTACTTTCTCCATTCTCTATCACATAGCTGCTAGATATTTGGATCATGTTCATTCCCTATTCAATAAACTCTAATGCTTCCTCTTACTTCTAGAATCCAACACAAACACATCTCTTTTTCACTTAAAGTCTTCACCTTTTCAGGCTTCATTTCATCTTCTTCAGAATTCTATAGTCCAGTCAAACTGTCCTTGCTGTTCCTCATACACATCATTCCTTTCTCCAGACTCTGTTCCTCTGTATAAGTTGTCCTTTATTATCTCCCATATATTTCTATCCTCACTTTTGTCTTAGAATCCCTGTTGTTGTTGTTCAGATGACTCAGTCATGTCTCCTTGTGATTATATTTGGGGTTTTCTTGGCAAAGATACCGGAATGGTTTGCCATTTTTTTCTCCAGCTCATTTTATAGATGAGGGAAATGAGGCAAGCAGAATTAATTGACTTGCCTAGGGTTACACAGCTAGTAAGTGTCTGAGGCCATATTTGAATTCAAGAAGATGAATCTTCATGTCTACAGGCTTGGTACTTTATATATTATACCACCTAGCTGCTCATCCTGTGCTTTTTCCAAAATTTAGCTCCACTGCCATCTACTACAAGAAGACTTTCCTGATATTTAATGGTTTAGTGGTGTCTCCTCCTCCCTACTCCATCCCACCATACCTTTACCTTCACCATAGAAAAATATTAACAATTAACATACATTGACTTTGCATGTATTTTGCATAGGCAGCTAGGTGACATAATAGACAGCCAAATAGACCAGCAGGGTCTGGACTTGGGAAGATTTACCTTTAAATATGGCCTTACACATGTATAGCTTTGTGATCTGGGCAGCCAACTTAGCCTCTGTCTGCTTCAATTTCCTGTTAAACATGGTGATAATAATAGCATCTGCTTCACAGAGATGTTGTGAAGATCAAAGGAGATAATATTTATAAACTATTTATCACAGTGCCTGGCACATTGTAGGTGCTTAATATATGTTTGTTGATTTGTGGTCTATTTTCTGCCTTTGTTATGGTTCACTCATTCATCAATCATCTACTGAAAGAAAGGCATTGTCCCCAAAATGAACAAAAGTGACTAGCAGAAGATTCTGAAAAATTTATTTATAAAATTTTATTCCATTATTTTTAGCTATGAGTCTATTACCTAATCAAGAATTTAAATAGGGTAACAAAACTATCTCATGCATGGACCTCAGGGGAAAGACTAGAGATGGACATATACATCTATAGTTATCAATGTAGAGATAATTGAATCCATGTGAAACAATGAAGTCCCCAAAAGAGAGTATATAGTGAAAAAACAAGATGGCTCAACACAGAGTTTTGGAGCCCATCTGAAATTAGATGATGATCTAGCCAAGGAGACTGAAAAAAATAGTATGAATAATAATGGGAGAACTAAGGAGTACAATGGCAGAAAAACCCAAAGAAGAGCATTCAGGAGGAAAAAAGGTATGTAGTTATAACATATACTCACACACATACACACACACAAAGGTATTTAGTTGTATAGTTATAATAGTTGTATTTGATTTTCTTAAAAATATCAAATGATTTAATTTATCAAAAAGCTTATTATTTTTCAGATGTTATAACTACTAATTATAATAGGGGCAGCCTCCACATCTCATTAATTCTAGCTGCCTGTCTTACATATACATTCCCTCCTCCCATCCTTATCTGATGGTGCAGCCATTTCACCAGTGTTCAGATACATGAAGCTAATAGCCTATTCCATGTCTATATTAGCCATTCTATTTGAGATATTTTTGACACTAATAAAATTATTGAGTGGCAATTTGGAGGGGGCACAGTGGCAATGCGTGTGTGTGTGTGTGTGTGTGTGTGTGTGTGTAAGGGAGAGGTAGGAACTTTCCAATGCAGTGTGGATTTCTTTATTAGCTGATCTGATTTGATACCAAGCCAAACTTGGAATGAACTTGAGGCATTTGGGAGAAGTTAAAAAGGGATAGAAATGTTGAGCCAGCCCTTTAAAAACTCCCTTTATGAAGGAAAAAACATTAGTTCAATCCAACATATCTTTATTGTATTTAATATGAACTAGGAACTTGGGAAAATGTAAAGTTTAAATAAAACATGCAACCCCTGTCCCTAGGTACTTCCAGTCTGGGAAGGTAAATGTGACATATACTTGTATAAATAACATCAATACCAACAATATTATGTGTTGAAATGCAATCAAAATTGGTCTTAGATTCCTTATCTGTAAAATGAGTGGATTGATTTAGAATACTACGATTATTTCTAATTTTAAATCTGTAGTCCTATGATGAACAGCAAACCAATGTGGAAAACAATCTATTTTGGGGAAACCCTAAGGTTAGCGTATGATTCTGAATACTTCAGCTTGCTGTAAGGTGACAGAGAATTGTACCTGTCTTGTATATTTATTCTACTTTTGGTCTTGATTATTTGTGCATATTTTTTATCTTAGAAAACAAGCTCTTTGAGGGGAAGGATGAGGCCTTATTTATATTGTATCTTCTTTAGCACTTAAAGGTGACTTGCATATGCTAGATGCTCAGTAAAATGCTTACTGGAAACAGCTAGGTAGCAAAGTAAATAGAGTGCTATACCTGGAATTGGGATCATCTTATCTTTGTGAGTTCAAATCTGACCTTAGACACTTACTATGTGACTATGGGAAAGTAACTTAACCCTGTTTGCTTCAGTTTTCTTATCTATAAAATGAGGTGGAGAAAGAATTAACAAACCACTCTAGTATCTTTGACTAGAAAATCTCAAATGGAGTTATAAAGAATAGGATATGACTGAATAACCAACAAAAATATTTTCTTTTGAATTTTAAAATATCAAAATTCATTTTTAAAATTAAAAAGACCTGGGCCTTCCAAACCTAAAAATCCTAAAAAATATAAAGATGTTATGAAGTAAATATCTGTTTTAGTTAGTATGTTGGTTCTACATTGTAAGTTAAATTTATGATATGACCAAGCTGCATTTATTGTTCTTGTTTATTAGACAATTTTTAGAATGTGTCTAGATTTTCCTTATAATAAGATACAAACTCTTTGAAGTCTTTTTCTCCAAGTTCAGTGTCTGGTCAAAAAAAATTTTAAAAGACAAAATGGACCCAGACAGTATTTCATTCTCTCCAAAGGATTGAAATCTATCTCTTCTAGGTAGCTTCTTTATTACCCTGGAACTACCAATCAGGATGTTCCCATCAGTGAGACACCCACATTTCCCCTTCTAGCTAGATGAACTCAATTACCTGCTCTCACCTGTGGGATCTGTACTGCTTCTGAACTTATTTTGGCTTTAATCTTAGTAGGAAGTATAGAAAGAGTTCTTGACAGGGCCAAAACTTTGTTCTTCTTTTTATCTGTTCTATCCAACTTACTTTAACCCTTCCTTTCCTATGAACATCCTCATTCCTTATTATTTGAACTTTTGACCATTCACTTTGTCCTAATCTATGTTCCTCTGGGATTTTTTTTTTTCTATCTACTAAGCCAATTCTTTCTGCTTTGCCCTGATTTTTGACATATGTCCTTTGGATTCTGTTTCTTTATCTATTTTTTGACACTGCTTCTCATGGACCTTTTGATTTACAGGGTCTCTCACACTCATTAGTAAACTGCTTGCTTATGGATCCACCACAGTTGATTCATAATGATGACGATGATGATGGAGATGGTGCTGGTGATAACATTGTGTTTTAAGTTTGCAAAGTGTTTTGCATATTATCTCATTTAATCCTCACAACAATGTTATGAGGTCATTATCATTCATTTTACAGGGGAGGAAACTGAGACTAAGAGATTAATTGAGTTCTCAGTCCTTTTAAAAATGTTTTTCAGAAGGAAAAACATCAGTTCAATCCAATATATTCTTTATTGTATTTACTATGGACAGAGCACTGTGCTAGAAACATGGCAAAATACAAAATTTAAATACAAGGGACAAGGTATGAGACAAGGTCTGGAGGTAAGCTCAGCTCTCCGTCCATGCAACCAATATGCAATTTCATTACCATCTTATATTCTCCCGTTGGGTTGACTTTTCTGTTATGGCTTTTTCCTCTTGGTGGTAGTTCTTCACACTTTTTTCCTTGAAGTCTGGCTACCCACTGTCCTGTCCCTGCTATATTTACATAGACCTAATATACTAAGCCATTACCTCTGCATGCACATTTCTGCACATTCCTTATTCATTCAATGTAATCTACTGGCTAATGATCACCATCTATCAGCAAATTAGGAGACTCTGCCCAGTGTTGACACTTCTATTCCCAACCTAATGTTATTTAACTGAGCTTACTGCCCTTATTATGGAGTCTTAGCACATCAAGAGGGTATTTAAAAACAACAATTAGCCTTGGGAAGCACAGAATGTAAACAAACTTACTTTATCACTTTGCCAAGCTAAACACATAGGGGTTTTTCTAACAGACCCTAATGATACTAGTGATCAGTTAAATAAACAAAACATTGGACTGAAAAAGTAAGGTCAACAAAAGACCCAGTGTGGAATTTGATGATCTGTAGTGGACATTATCCAGTTGCTTTACTCTTTCTGTCCTAATACATATATGGGGTGTGCCTCATTATTAAGTAAGAACTGGATATTTTTGTCCTTTGCTTTATACTGTCATCTCCACCCATGAAAGAATACTATAGTAAAATAAGATAAATATTGCTAACAAAAAGGGCAGTAAATTCAAGAGATGGAGAAAAAGTAAAATTATTTCAGAAATACGAGTGCTCTGAAGATCTTGGCCAACCTACAAAACCTCTGCTACATGCCTTCTGCTCATTGTTGAATAACCCTTCTCAAGGAACATGAAACGAGAAGTTAGTCTATTTAGACAGACTATAAATATCAGGCTAAATGGTACCACTGATTTCATCATTGTTTCTTCATCAAATTTTAGTGTATTCAGTATTCAGTAGTATACTGAATATGAATTTTGGAGTATCAGGAGCCATATTCCTAAACTGACACAGTTATCTGTGTCACTTGGTTCTCTGTTGTGCTAAGCCTTCCAGGTTGCTCACATTCTACTCATGTTCCTGGCCACGAATAGATTAACTCAAGCCAAATCACATAAGACCTGCCACCTGCTTCCTCTAATCACTCTAGTGGAAGTGATGGTGCTATCAGATGCTTCTTGTTCAATATTTTGCTACAGAACAAATATTATGAGAGCTTTTTCCAACTGTGCCTCTTAGACTTCTTAGACCCCATGGCACCTCATTCTCAACCCTGCAGAGATAGGGTTAAGGATCACTATCTGTATAGTTATATATGGAGAAGGGAATTATTACTCTGTCTTCTTGGGATAGAAGTTAGAGAATTGGCACATGTTATCCCTTTACTTGCACTGAAAGAACACATGAACGTGGCAAGTGCTTATTAAGGCCTGACAACTGACAAGCCACAGTGTCAAAGCTACTAAGATTAAAAAAAAGAAGACCCAATTGCTGCCCTCAAGGAAAGGGAGGGCAGCTAGGTGACACAGTGGGCAACTAAGTGGTACTGTGGGTAGAGCACCAGGCCTGGAGTCAGGAAGACCTAAGTTCAAATTGGGCTTCAAATACCAGCTGTGTGACTCTGGGCAAGTCACCTAACCCAGTTTGTCTCAATTTCCTCATTTGTCAAATGAGCCAGAGAAGAAAATAGCAAAACACTCCAATATCTTTGTCAAGAAAACTTCAAATGGGGTCACAAATTGTTAAACATGACTCTAAAAACCCAACAACAATAACAAAGAAAGGCTGCAATATGAAACAAATAAAGTAGAATGGGTTGAAGGGATGGAAGAGAGCCTTTCTATGATCTATTGATCAGCCAACAAATATTTATTAAGCACTTATGATCTACCATTCACTATTAGATGTTGGGGATACAAATTCAAAGAATGAAACAATCTTTACTCTCAGCATACCTTTTTGTAGCAGAGAGCAAGGCAATATGCTGTAGGAAGATTTGAGGTGAGAGATCACTTCCAGCTGCATGGTTTTGGTAGTGAAGGCACCTGAACCAGCTTGGAAGGACTGGAAGATGACCTGATCAGAAGGAGGAAGGGGTGACTCCTAGACTTGGAGGACTGGGAAGAGATGATTACATTCATGCACAGAAAATTGAGATGGCAATTAGCTCCATAGTTATCTATATCCATATCCATAGACAGCAGTCTAGTTGGCTAAAAGGATTACAAGAGAAATTAGAATTTCAATTTCTTTTGGGAAATAAAGCTGTGAAGTTTATATAGAGCCAAAAGATTCAATACTTTAAATGCCATATCTTAACCTAGGAACAATAATGGGCCACTGAAAACAGGTAGGTATAGACTTACTTTGGAATCAGAAGATCTAGGTTCAAATCTGACTTTGCCATTTACTATCTATGTGATTTTGGGAAAGTTAGTTGTAATCTCTGGACCTGATTTTCCTCATCTGTAAAATGAGAAGATTGCACTAAAAAAACCCTTTTACCTTTAGATCTGTGATTTTCAATATTATTTATCAATATTAAATATATTAATATGGACACTAAATATGTGAAAAACTCACTTTGCCACTTATTACCAGCATGAACCTGAGAAGGATTTTAACCTCTCTGTGCTTCACTTTCCCCATCTGTAAAATGATGAAGTTTAAGAGAGGATCTTAAGGTCTCTTCCAGTTAAATCTGTGATCTTTTTAGGGTTGTTGAGCAGATGAAGGGCATGGATAGACCCGTACATTACAAAGATTTTTTTTGGCATTAATATGAAGGATGAGCTGCAGGAGGGATATTCTGGTTAGAAGGTTATTGCAGTATTCCAAACAAAAGGCTCTCTTTTATATAACACTACACAATCATTGATCTATGATGGGAATATCTTTTTCTTACTACTTTATTGCCCTCTACCCCCAGCAAGGCTATTTATTCTATTTACTGTTTGAATCAAGGACAAAATCTAGGGTTGGTAAAGAAAATGAGAAGAAAGGGGAACTGACTTTAGGAAGCATGGACTGTCTCACTAGATGCTTATATAGGAAAGACATATCTGTGATAGACTCTGTATATTCTTGAGAATTCAGCATGAAGCTTTGTACCCTATGAGGGTACGCAAGAAGAATCAGATAATGATGATAAATCAACTGGGGAGCTGGTAGTACCTTTCCTTTCAAATAATGTCATTCAAAATAGAAAAATTCCTCTCAAATAGAGCATTTCTCCTTCTAGCTTTATGCCCTTCACCCCCTTTCTGGCAGAAATCAGTGTTTTGTTTTCTGAGTTAATAGTTGGCAGGTTTTTAATATATGCCAATCATTTTCTGTTGAAACACCAGACATACAGAAAAAAAATGACAATCATTGGCAAAACTTGTAATTATTCAGTGGTGTAATTTTTCAATCTAAATTAAATGCTAAGAGATTATTGTTAATTTTTTAATTAAAAATGAGTGCTACAAAAGGAAAAGGAAAATCTGTTTGCCATCCAGCAGATTTAGATTCTAAATAAGATGTTAAGA
Source organism: Sarcophilus harrisii (assembly GCF_902635505.1). Lineage (NCBI taxonomy): Eukaryota > Metazoa > Chordata > Mammalia > Dasyuromorphia > Dasyuridae > Sarcophilus > Sarcophilus harrisii. The sequence continues at coordinate 602,759,631 of NC_045426.1, forward strand.
AATCTTGTAATAAAGGGATTGCCCTCTTTTTGCCATCAGGTAGATATTTTTCATCTGATAGGACTGTCTAGACAAAGTTATTTGTAGATGAAAAGCTTTTATGAGTTGGCAGTTTTCCCTTTACTTATAATATCTCTCTACCCTGTTATCTTTTCTCCCTTCGAATAAGCAAATTGAAAGTTGTCTTCTAAATGGTAAGCAGTTTGGCAGAGGAAATGATTTCAAATGTTTTGCATTCTGGGAGTGATCATTTCTTCATTAATAGTAATAGTGGATAGCACTATATAGGTCTTGTCAACCCCTTTTTCTTATGTAGATCTGGACAGCAATGCCAGTTTTTAAGCCCTTTATGATTCAATCTCTATTTATATGCTCATGAGCCCCCATGGATGTTTTTATTTATTAGGTCAACCAGAGGACGCATTAGTTCAAGGCTAAAGATATTTTAGTTGAATCACATAGAAAAATAAATGACAATAAAGTCTTCTTCCACATATCTAGGAATATATTCTCTCATACATTAACATTCTACCCCAAGAGCATGGAAACCAGTGAGAAGAAGAATCTTGTAACTTCCTTTTATTTATTTTTTCACTCAATTAATTGTTTGAGCAGAGTTCATTATTGATATCTTTTGTTTTTATACTGTTTACATTTTCTCTTATATTCTTATCTTCCTTAATACAGTTTATTTTTCTAAAAAAGGAAGGAGATTAATCATCAATATTAGACAAATTTAGGATTATTTTATACAACTAGAAAAAACAATAGAGAAATTTATATAGAGACAAAAATGGTCACTATCAGGAGAAATAATAGGGGGAAAAGTGAGAATGAACAAAGCCTGGCAGTACCAGATCTCAAACTATATTATAAGATTGTAATTCCCAAAACAATTTGGTACTGGTTAAAAAAAAAATAGAGAGATCGATCAGTGGAACAGATTAGATACACCACATATAGAAGCAAATGTAGCTAGTAGCCTAGTATTCAATAAATACACATACTCTAGTTACTGGGATTAAAACTTACTATCTGATAAAAACTGCTGGGAAAATTGGACAATAGCATAGAAGTAATTAGATTTAGATGAATATCTCATACTTTATACCAAGATAAGTCACAAATAAATATGTGACCTAGAAATTAAATATCACATTATAAGCAAATTAGAGAACAAGGAAAATATGTCATATTAGATCTATATAAACTTGTTTAAAAATTTGTAATAAAATATGAGATAGGATTATAGAAGATAAAATGGTTATTTTTGATTATATAAAATTAAAAAGGGTTTTACATGAACATATGAAAAGAATCTTTGCAGCAAGATTTTCTAATAAAGGTAACGCACACACACACAACTTAAATTTATAAGAAAACTTTTATTCCCCAATTTAAATGTGGTCTATGGTTATGATAAGGAAGTTCTTAAGGGAAAAAAATCTAAGCTTTTTATTGTTCAGTCATTTCAGGGGTGTCCAACTCTTTGTGATGCCATTTGGGGTTTTATTGGCAAAGAAACTAGAATGATTTGTCATTTTCTTCTCCAGCTCATTTTCTAGATGAGGAAACTGAGTCGACTAGCCTATGGTCACACAGCTAGTATGTGTCTGAGGCCATATTTGAATTCATGAAGATGAATCTTTAAGATTGCAGGCCCAGCACTATATCCACTGTACCAACTAGCTGCTCATATTCAAATATGCTTTTATAACTATGTGAAAAATTCTTGAAATAATTAGGGAAATAAAAATTAAAGCAATTATGAGGTTCTACCACATACTCATTGGCAAAAATGACAGAAAAAAACCAGAAAATTTTGGAGGAAAATAAAAATATTTTTGTACATTGATACTTTGTTGGTAGAGGTGTGAGTGAGTGCAACTGACTCTTCTTAAAAGTATTTTGGAATTATACATAAAAAGTTACTAAACAATGATCCAGCTATAGCAATACTAAGCCTATACTCCAAAGAGATCAAAGCAAGAAAAGTTCAAATATATGCAAAAATATTTACAGAAGCTCTTTTTGTGGTGACAGCAAAACCCCTCAAAATTAAAGAGATATCTGTAAATTGGGGAATGGCTGAACAAATTGTGGTATATACAATAGAATATTATTGTGCTATAAGAAATGGGGAAAAAGATTTCGTAGGGATATGGAAAGTCTTGTATGAATTTATACAGAATGAAGTAAATAGAAACAGAAGAGCCACTTTTATAACATCAATATTATAAAAATGAATAATTTTGAAGACATATAAACTGCATGATAACATCAACAAAACCAAGAGAACAACTTATTTGATAACAGTAACACTGTAAAAAGAAAAGACTTGAGACTTCTGAGCATTGCAATGGTTATCCATGATTTCAGATGACCAACAAAATAGCATGACATCTAACTTCTGCCAGAAAGGTAATGGACTAAGGTACACAATTAGACATATAATTTTATTTATTTTTCTTTTTTCTGTACACAGATGACATTTTCTGTCCAAATTTTATTGGTCACTGAATCACTGAAAAGAACCAAGTCTTTCATAGTTGAACATCACACATTTTTGCTGTTATTGTGTACGATATATTCTTGGTTCCCTTTTTTTCACTCAGCATCAGTTCATGAAAATCTTTCCAGATAGACATACAATTTTAGACATGGCCAATGACAGAATTCATTTTTACCCACTATGGTTTCATTTTCCTTTTCAGTGGGGTTGGAAAAATAGATTATTTTCAAATTAAAAATTTAAGTTAAAAAACAAAATACCTGACATATGCAACATTCTGTTCCTGTGGACCACTATTTTTGCACATGAACAAAGGAATATAGTCTAAAAACATTTTCAACCTTGGGATCAAGGCTGTTCTTAATTCTGCAATGTTTTTGTTTTCCATTGTGTCGTGGTTGATTTTTTCCCCCATTTGTATTGTTGCAATTATTTTGTAGATATTTTTCCTTGGATCTGCTTGATTTCCTTTCCTTCAGTCCATCTAAGTCTTTCCATGTTTCTTCTCACATTCATTAGTTCTTATAACGCATTAATATTACATTAAACTCATGTACCACAATTTGTTTAGTTATTCTCCAATTGATAGACATCTATTTTGTTTTCTTATCTTTGCTATTACATAAAATGTTGTAATAAAAATTTCAGAGTTTGTAGGATATTTTTGTCTTTGAACTTTTTTTTATGGTACCAATTTAAAAAATATTTTTTTCTTCAGGACAAAAATGTATTTCCATTTGTTTACATAACTTTTAAGGTAGAAATGTTGTTCATTTCTCCTCTTCTACACACATTCAAGTATTCAGATCTACATGGTAGCTTCAAAGTTATTTTAAACTGATACTACCTTGGCTACAAATTTGAGTCCTTCAATTTTTGAAAAACTCTGTAGAATGCTATTTTTCTGGTGCATTTAGTCAACCTCTTCAATGATGGGTCCAGAAAAGGCACCTCCAAATAGGGCTGATCCACTGTCTGGAAATCCACCAGGCATGTCTCCTGGCATGCCCCCTGCACTCTGGTACAGCTTAGCAATCATGAAGTTGCAGACCTCCAATTTTTTCTGCTGATGCTCAAATTCTTCTTTCTCAGAAGTCTGTTTTTTATTCAGCCAGTTGATTATTTCATTACATTTGTCAAAAATTTTCTGTTTTCATAATCAATTTTGCCTTGTAATTTTTCATTCTCTACAGTAGTTTTAATGTTGAAAGCACAAGAATAAGGAGAATTTTTGGAAGTCATTTTGTCTCTCTGTTTCTCAGCTTCTTGTAGTATGAGTTCAATGTCTTCTTTGCTCAGATGATCTTTGCAATCTTTATGAAACATTGAGAATGCCATCAATGTCAAAGTCAATCTGAGGAACACTCCTAGTTGCTGGGGGGTGAGGGTGAGTGTGTTCCTTAGAGCACAAACTTGCCAAGCAGATATGTATCCTTTGTCATTGCTCTCTTGCCTTCATAAACCTGAATAAACATATCATACTGGTTGTACAAATAGATGGTTAAGGTCTGGGTCTGGTTGGGATGGTGGTATTACATTTGATCAGAACTGTCATAACTCCAGTAGCAGTTTCAATTCCAAAGCAGACAAGAGTGACATGCAATAGCAGCAAGTCCTACACATTCTTCGATTTTTCTCTAATCAAAATTGCAACCTGGACAGCTACTCAAGGTAAGCCTCATCAAGATTGATGCTTATTCAAGTTGAATACCTTGCCACTGAAGATATTTTGCAGAAGCTTCTGGATTTGGGGAATACAAGTGGAACTACACAGCAAGATGATGTCATGAATCTATGTTTTATCTAGGTTGGCATCTCTTAAGTCTTTTCCACAGGGTCCAGTGTGTTATGGAAAAGATTATCATTCAGCTCTTTGAATTGTGCATGGGTGATTGAGGTAAAGAAGTCAATAACTTCACAGAGGGAGTTAATCTCAATACTTAATACATTTCTTTTAGTACCAACATTTTTGTCCAAGTAATAAGCAATAGTGGAAGATGATTGACTGATGATTTGGAGCACATTGAGACCCAGTGATGTTCCAGCACCTTTGTTTGTTTGAGATTTGGAATCAATGAAATAAGCTGGTATTGTGAGGACATCATTTGTAATAGCTTTCTCAAGGTATGCTTCAGCAATTGCTTTCATCTTGGTCAAGACCATGAAGATACTTCTTCTGGAAAGAAATGTTTGGTCTCCTCTTTGTGCTTCACTTGGACCTTAAGACTGCTTACATAACTCACCACCATGAAAGGCCAATATGTCATATCTGACTGCACAGTTTTATCATCAAATCTGTGACGATTCAGATATTTAGCATCAAATACTATGTTGGTAGCATTCATTTCAATTTAATTCTTTGCAGCATTACTAATGAAAAGTGTTGGTGAAGGTGAGATAGGTTGAGGTGCTCCTTTTTCTTTGGCCATTAGCAATGATCTCCATTTTCCCATGTTGGTAGACTCTCACACAGGAATAAGTAGTGTTAGAAATCAATGTCGACTGCAGGTTCCTTCAACACTGATGCTAGGGAGTCAAGGGTTGTAGCTTTTCTGCTGTGAGGAAGAAGAATTGCAGCAGCACTGAGTGGCTATCTTTGAAGTTCTTGGGGTATATATAGGAAATGGGTCTCTTGACAAAAGAAAATGGAAATTTTGATCACTTGCTTATCCTTATTCTAGATTGCTTTTCATAATAGTTATACTAATTTATAGAAAGACGGTATCTATCTTTCTACATCTTCAACATTATTCCCATTTTGGCCAATTTGCTGAACATGAAGTGGACCTTTAAAGTTGCCTTGATTTGAGTGACTTTTATTATTATTGATTTGGAGTATGCTTCCTGAGATTGTTAATAATTTGCAATTCTTCTTTTGATAACTTCATGCACACCTTTAAATTCCTTGTCTATTTGTTAGATAATATCTGTTAAAGGAGATTTTTATTCAAACTTACTATTCTTTTAAACAAATTCTTTATGTTATTGAAGGACTGCAAATCCAGAGGATATTTAAATTGTAATACCCTAAAGCAAAGTTTTATGTGCCTTTCTTCCCTATTTATGGCTATAGTTCCTAGGATGGCAGATATGCTTTCTATCTATCAAGCCATTTTTGAAGACTATCTACTTGGGCAGAATTTGCCAAAGCTTGCACTCTGCTCTTATGGCCTTAAAGAACCCAGGATCAATTCCAGGCCATTATGAGAGTAGGCAATTGCAGAGTGAGCATTTTCACTAACTATCATGCCTGGAATATTGTCCCTCCTGATCTCTGTTTCCTGGCTCTGCTGATTTCCTTTAAGTCCCAGCTAAAAATCATATCTTGTGCAAGAAACATTTCCTGATCCCTTTTAATGTTAGTGCCTTCCCTCTGTTGGTTATCTCCAATTTATCCTGCATATAAACTTGTTCTCACAAGGTTGTTTTCATGTTGTTTCCTCCACTAAACTGTGAACTACATGAGAACAGGGACTATCTTTTGCCTTTCTTTGTATTCCTATCACCCAGCAGAGTGCCTCACTCATAGTGGGCATTCAACAACTCTGGCTCTCATTGATTGATTAATTTCATTGATTATAAGTCCCAGGTGAAGGTCTACTTAGTCAATGTTTGTGCCCTGATTGATTCAGAGTGATTGTAAGTAGCAGTTGTTTCTGTCTTGGCTGTTTTTCCCTGCTAGATTTTTATACACACACACACACACACACACGTGTGTGTGTGTGTGTGTGTGTGTGTATGTATGAATGCTGTTATGTATATATGTATGTGTGTATACATGTATATACATACATGCATTAGGTAAAACAGGTAATTCTTTGCTTCATTTCTTCCCTAGTCTTAATCCTGAGACCTTATAAACTCAGCTTTAAAAGGCCAAGATCTCACACTACATCCAGCACCATCTCCACTTGTCCTGATCTATATCTGGCCACTGAACCCAGATGGTTCTGGAGGAAAAGTAAGACATGACTTTGCATAGCCTTCTTTAACTTAAACCCAATTCACTTACATGTTATGGCATTGCCTCCTTGATGTCATGGTCCTCTTCATGAATGAAGGACAAACAACAATGACTATCAATTCAGGCTAAAGATTAGTGCTGATACCAGCTGATTTGAAGGTTCAAAGTCAAAGCTTTCAAGGCTTCTATTGGATTTAGGCACCAATAGTTTTTTTTTTTTTCATTTTAGGTTTTCAGACTTATTTTTCTTAGCACTGAGTCTGTCCGAGGAGAGGAAGGGAGAGAAAATGACTTGTTTCTTTAGCAGCAGTAAAGTGCTCATTCAGTGAATCTTGTTGATTACAATCTTTTGGTGACCTCTGCACGCTTCAGTTATAATTAACTTCCATATATTTTATTGGGATTAGTGACTTGTCAGCATTTTTGGAATTTGTACTCAGTTTGGAATAATAACACTATTTAAGTAAAAAGAAACTTTTAAAAGTTTTTGTCTACGTTTATTTTTGCAGGATATATATATATATATATATATATATATATATATATTTTTTTTTTTTTTTTCCCCTGAGGCAATTGGGGTTAAGTGACAGGGTCATACAGCTAGGAAGTATTAAGTGTCTGAGATCATATTTAAACTCAGGTCCTCTTGATTTCAGGGCTGGTGCTCTATCCACGGAACCACCTAACTGCCCCTGTAGGATGTTTCTTAAGGGAACTCTTGCAAAGAAAAAAAAACACCCAACAACATTTAATCAGAAGTAAATATACTATGAAAAAATGAATGTTAGAGTTTTAGATTAATGCACAACCCAAAGTCATTCTCTTAATAAATATCCTTCCCAACCTTTTGGATGGGAATATTCTGAGGCTCTACCAACCCTGAATCATGCATTTTCTCACCTTCTTCATTCACATTCACAATTCTTCTCAACTCTCTTGTATATTCTAAGGATAAAATAGAAGTGGAGACAAAAGAAAATAAAAAATTTCTTGCTGGCTTCAGGGCAGTTTCCTTGTTCTTGGAATAGTGGTGCTATACAATAGAAAGAGGGATAAATTTGGAATTGGAAATGGATTAAACTGTAGTTCTGCAACTTACTATATGTGTGACTTTGGACAAGGCATTCAGTTTACCCATCTATAAAAAAAGACTGTTGGAATAGATGGCCTCTTAAGCTCCTTTCCAGCTCTAAATCTATGATTTTATTTATTAACCCTCTCTAGCAATTTTACTTCACATGATCCCAGAAATTCTTGATGAGAAAGATACATAAAAGGGGGGTATTTACTCATTATCCCCCTTTTACCTCCCATTTTTCCCCCTATGAATCATCATTCTATTAAGAAGACATATCATTCTCCAGACATATCATTCTCTTTCCTTTGTTAGAAGAAATGATGAGATTTAGACTAGAGAAGAGAAAATGTGTGCAATAGAGGTATTGAACCTGATTAAAAGGTGATCCCCTGTATTCCAAGGAAATCATACAAAAAGAAAAAGGACTCACATGTGCAAAAATGTTTGTAGTAGCTCTTTTTTGTGGTGGCAAAGAATTGGAAAATAAGTAGCTGCCCATCAATTGGGGAATGACTGAATAAGTTATATTATATGAAAATTATGGAATATTATTAATCTATAAGAAATGATCAGCAGGCTGATTTTAGAAAGACCTGGACAGATTTGCATGAACTAATGCTGAACAAAACAAGCAGAACCAGAAATACATTATACAAAGTATCAGCAAGATTATGTAATAATCAACTATAAAAGATTTAGTTCTTCTCAGGAGTTCAGTGATCCGAGACAATTCCAATAAACTTTGGATGGAAAATACCATCTGCATCCAGAGAGAGAACTATGGACATTTGCTGTAAATTAACATTTTATGTTCACTCTTTGATTTTCTTCTGTTTTTTCTCTCATGGTTTTTTTTCCTTTTGTCCAGATATTTCTTTCCCAACATGATTCATAAGGAAATATGTTTACAAAAATGTACATACATAACCAGAAAGAATCAAATAAATAAATAAAATTAGGTGACCCCTTGTCAAGGAGTAGTCAAAGCTTAAAGTATGTAATTGGCAATTGATACAAGTTGCTTAGATTAGGTTTCTTTCCTCAGAGAAAGGGTAGAGACAGCTTGAGTGACTAATAAATAATCATGAATACAACTCTCAAAAGTTAAGAAATCCCATTAAATTATGGCTTAGACATACTGATCCATGTATTCAAAGCATTCCAGGTCTGCTTACCCTAGTGTAGTCAATCTGTAAAAGGATCCAGCTCCTTTTGTCAGACAGTATAAAACTGCAGAGTCCCTAACAGCCACGGGCCATTTTGGGGTCAGCATTTGTCTGAATGGAGTCAGATTCCTAGGAATAATTTACACATGTAGCTTCATTTTCCTGAGCTACAAAAAGACAAAGACAGAGAGTATAGCATTGAAATGAAACACACACCTTCCAATACTATTTGTATGAGTAAGTATAATCAATGTGGATTTTCATGCTATCAATTTATACCCTGTAGCTAGGTCAATTAAGCATAAACTTTTGTCTCTTATCCTGAAATCCTAGATCTTATTTATATACTTTCTCTTCTCATCTCAACTTCAAAGAGATGGGAATGGCCCCAGACCTAGAGACAGAAAAATCTGGATTCTAATTCTGCCTCTTACTGGATATTGGAGTGGTTTGCCCATTTTACAGATGAGGAAACTGAGGCAAAATGATTTGTTCAGGGTAAGTAAATATGTGAGGTTAGATCCGAACTCAGGAAGATAATAAGTCTTTCTGATTCCAAGCCATTGTTCCACCAAGCTGCTTTTGACTTTTGAGATAACGTATATTTTATAGATACATACATACATAAATACATATGCATACACATATAAACACACGTATATACACAATATAACTAGATATACACACATAGAAATACACATACACATAAACACACATATATACACACACTATATGTGTAGATAGTGCTTTGAATATTGTAAAGCAACATTTGATGCCAGTTTTCATTATTATTTTTAGAAACCTAGAGACTATTTCACTAAGCAGTGTCAATATTTGGGATTTTTTCTCACTTCTTCCATCATATCAAAACCCAAACGTCTTCCATCCCACTTGGAACTTTGATTTCTAAGGGTGAAAGCCAGCAAAAAATCCTTTTCACTTATCCAGAGTAATGCATATGAATTTGAACATAGACTTATTAAAATGAAAATTTTAGGTACTGTATTTTTTGGGCAAAGGGCTTTGGAGAACTCTTTAACCTGTGTGACCTCCCTGCTTGGGCCAGTCCGTCTTCTCTATTTTCTCTATCTGAAGGAAGAATCCTTCATCTCTGTGAAATAATCAGGCTTTTCACAGTCTCTTTCTTATGTATCCAGATTATCATGTTAGCATACAGGAGTTGATTCACAAACATATTTTAATCCATTTTCTTATACTTGTTCCGTTTTTGTTATTAGTCTTCCAGTGGTTGGTTTCTATAAGCCTGTCTATGAAAACTCCATCTTAGTTGTCAAAATCACCAAGTCAGTCTGAAGTCAGTCTGAATGGCTTATAAAGCACCCGGAGTCTTAGGAGAAAGAATATCTATTCCTTTCAAGCTTCCTTTCCTGTTTTCCTTCCTATCCCCAACTTCTCCCCTTCCAGAATACTCAGTAGTTTTAGAAGTGTCTTGAGCTGAACATATGAAATCTATTATTAGCTAGCTATGAATTGGCAGTGTGCTAATTATCATGCCACCTATACACACAAACTCATGCTTTTTTTTTTTTTTCTGAAAAGTTCACATTTTAAAATAGTGATGTCCTTGAATATAAGGATCACATCTAACCTTCTCTCAAAATTCCCTTTAGAATTTAGAGTATTCCTCTGCTATGAGTCCATCACTCAAACAGTATTTATTGAGCTGACTTAAATAAGGTCGGCTAGAATCATGCAGCCCTTTTGTATAGCAATAAATCCAGTCAGCCATTTAGTCAACAAGCATTTATTAAACACTATGTGCCGGGTACTAATTTGGAAGACAGGGTCCAGGAAACATTTTATTACATGGGTAGAAGATTGAAATAGAAAGAATTGCACCAGAACAAGCTTCTGATATTATTCTACAGGATTTGGTACAATAGCTTGGAGTGGTTATTATAAGGTATACATAATATGTTTAGATGTTTCATACTGCCTTGTGTAACTTTTCTAGCAATCCAATTTCTTCTTGTAACTATTATCCAATGAAGAATTTCCTTCTTAGTCTTAGAAATATTTGAGCAGCCTCAAGACCCTGGAGTGACATCCTATTTGAAGAAACCACAAGAATCTTGCTTCCTAAACCAAATTTAAATCTTCAACCAAATTTAAATCAGGAGCAAGTAGAAGATAGTTTGTGTCTCTGTATATAAATATACATATTTATATATTTTGTATATTATATGTTATGTTTAATAGTTTTGAAACAACTTAAAGAATTGCAAAGCCTTTACAAAAGTCTCATTAGCTGTCCAAAACAACCAGCAGGTATATGCTATTATCCATTTCACCCATGAGGAAACTGAGGCTTAGAGAGGTTAAATGATTTAGCTAGCTAGTAAATATTTGATGCAGGATGTAACCACATCTTTTTGAATACAAATCTAATACTCTATCTACTAAGCCAACTAATTCTTTGATTATTGTAATACTAAACAACTTGCTAAATAATTAGAAATAATTATTATTCCTGGTTACCAAATATTTCCTAGTGCAGAAATGTCATTAGAAGATTGAAATAGAAAGAATTGCATCAGAACAGCTTTGTCCCATGGTCTAATAGAAAAGCACTTGCAGAATAAGAAATGTAATCATTTAAGATAGTACCAAATAGCAGGGTCTTTGTTGATAAAGTTAATATGGCTACTCCCCACATTTTTTCTTTTCACATTCCTGGGAGGAGTATGCATGTCCTTCAGTACAAAATTTAACTTATTTTTTCCTATGCAATTTATGTTAGCACTGTTTTGCCCAGTTTATATGTCCTTTATCCTCAATAACTTGTAGGAATCATCACTGGAGTTGATCCACAAACCTGTTTTAATTATCTAAAAAAAAAAAATCCTACATTTTTGATATTAAGGTCCCTTTTAATCATTATATCCAGCCAGCCTAATAGCAAATACTGTGCTAAAAATTTCTGCTTCTTGATTTGGAAAATAATTCTCATTATGTCAGTTACTAATGTGGTTGTTCACAAGTTGAGAACTTTGGAGGCAAAAGATATCTAACTTTGTTTTGTAGGAATGTGCATTTAGAACTGGGAGGGACCTTGAAGAAAATTTATAACTAATTTTTGAATGTCATTTTTTCTTCTGAAAAAAAATTGACTGATTTATGTAGTTATCTGATTTTCAAGGGACTCAAAATAGCTTAGCTTGAAGCCGAATTCTGATATTTAGACACATTGAGTAAGTGATGATCCTAAGATTATTCTAGGATTATGTCCAAAATATCTGTATGAATCTAAACAAGTCACTTAATTTCTCTGTGCTTCAGTTTCCTTTCCTATAAAATGAGAGGGAATGTCTTTTAGAAAAATGATACTTATGTAAAAAAATTTCAATATAAAAAAGAAGTATTAAATTAAACAATAAAAGGAGAGAATTGAACTAATGATTTCAAAGCTCCCTTCAAATTTTAAATCTTTGATTCTGTGAACCCAAATTGAGCTGATTCTGAATGAACTTTCATAATATGAGCAACCACAACCAAATCATATGGTAAAAAAAATTTCAAATGAAAATGCAATATTTTCAAGGACACCATGTGTCATATAAAATTTTGCCAAATTTTTAAGAATAAGTCCTTCCCCAATTGGTAATTGTCAAAGGTTATGAATAGGCAGCTTTTCTATCAAGAAATCAAAGCTATATATCATCCTATTAAAATGCTCTAAACCACTATTGATTAGAAAAATGCAAATTAAAATAACTTTGAGATATCATCTCACACCTATCAGATTGGCCAAAATGATAGAAAGGGGAAAAAAAACAAATGCTGGAAGGGATGTTGTAAAATTGGGACACTAATACAACCATCACAGAAAGTGTGAAATGATACAAACATTTTGGAGAGCAATCTGAAATTATACCCAAAATAGCTATAAAACTTTGTATACCCATTGATCCAGCATTTAACCATAGTTAGGTCAGTTTCCCAAGGTAAAGAAAAATGAAAAGAACCTATATTGTTCTAAAATATTAACAGCAACTCTTTGTGATAGCAAAAAATTGGAAATCAAGGGGATACCCATTAACTGAGGGATGACTAAATAAGATGTGGTGTTTGGTGATGAAATACTATTATGTTATAAAAAGTGATGAGTAGATTGTTTTTAGAAAAACGGAAAGACTTATATGAAATAATGAAAAGTGAAACGAGCCAAACCAAGAGAATGTTGTATATAGTAACAGCAATATTGTTTGAAGAATAGTGAATAACTAAGCTGTTGTGAGTATTTTCAAGTCAACTACAATAGGGCTTAGGGGAGAAGATGTTTATCCGCATCAAAGAAAGAAATTATAAATAGAAGTATGCAAAGTATAGCTTCCTATCTATTTTTTCTCTTCCTTCCTTCCTTCCTTCCTTCCTTCCTTCCTTCCTTCCTTCCTTCCTTCCTTCCTTCCTTCCTTCCTTCCTTCCTTCCTTCCTTCCTTCCTTCCTTCCTTCCTTCCTTCCTTTTTTCCTTTTTTCCTTTCTTCCTTCCCTCCCTCCTCCTTCCATCTATCCATCCATCTATCTATTATCTATCTATCTATCTATCTATCTCAAATACTGGCCTTTTCTAATGCAGAATGGAGAAGAAGTGAGGGGGACACTTCAGAACTTAAAATGTAAAAAGAAAGTAAATTTAATTTTAAAAATTAAAATACTGGATTTGGAATTGGGAAGAGCTGGATTAAAATACCACATCTGATGTTTATTAGCTGTGTGATTATAGGCAAGTAATCCAACTTTCAGTTTACTCATCTTTAAAGTGGGGCTATTAATATCTGCAGTCCCCATTTTAAAGCTTTATCATGAAGCTTTAAAAAGATGATATTTGTTACATACTTTGTAAACTCTGAAGTGCTAATAAACTATCAGTCATTGTCATCATGACTATGACTTCAAAAGAGCCAAATAATCATTTTATGTTGGGGAGGGCAATAAAAATAGAACCAATGATACTAAGATTTGTGTTTGATAACAATTTCTTGTTATTCTGTCATTTCAGTCATGTCTGACTCTTTGTGACCTTTTTTTGAGTTTTCTTGGTAACAACAGCTAGCAACTGTATATTTAATAAAGTCAGATTTCCAGCAGTTTTATGACATGGGACAGGACTGCATGACAGCCCTAAGAAGTGGGACTTTGCAACAAAATCAAGAGTTCAGAAACTATTCTGATATGAGCTTATCCATATCTCTGAACAATGTGGTCAGACACATAATGGCTAATGACTCAAAAAACTACTAGTTTTCAGGCATTTTTGAGCTATAAAGGATCATTATGCTGGGTATTTTCTGGATTCTTATAAATGGTCTCTCTCCTAATAGAAAACAAGTACTCTATTCGGGAAAATGATTAATATTTTTTGTCACTCCCAATCCTTGTTATGTATCACTTTTATTTCTTATGCTTTCCTTTGGTGTAGGGGTGGCCCCACAGTCACCTTGTTGAGTCGATATTATTTGAAGCATTCTTACCAGTTCTTTTCTGAGGAAAGCCAAGGCACTTTGAATGTCTAAGCTTTGGCTATTGGGTCCATCTTCTTTGCTGTAATACCTCAAGGAGGAAAGTTCTGCTGGGCTACAGCTATTAAATGTGACAGATTTTGAAGAAAAATCTTTAAGCTGTGTCAAAATGACCTCCCTTTTTCTAAATTTAAATTCAGCTGAGAAGTAAACAGCTTGGTCAAGGTCGGTTTAGCTTTTGCTGAGTTATTTAGATGGACTGGAATGTAAATCCTTGAAAACTTGCAAGGGTCTGAATTACAAACATTGATGTAATGTAATTGAGATTTAATTAGCCAATAGGAGATGCCCATTACTTCTAAGAGTGCAGCCTCTCCCCCTCTTCACTCGTGCTCTTTTCTTCTATAATCATCATTGAAGTATGAGGGAGGATCATCAAAGGGCTGTGTGCTTTGTCAGCTGTGAATACTTCCTGAGAAATCTCAAGTGAAGTGTTGCAGTTTTAAAAAGAATCAGAAAGGGCCAGTTTTTCTTCAAATTTACTAAAAGGAAATCCTGATATTTCTGTATATTAGGAGATAAAAGCCCAAGGTAGTCACTGAATTCCTAAAGCAAACAATTCATAAGAGATGGTTAAATGTCACTTGACTCTCTTTGGAAATCTTTAGGAATCAGTAATCACACATTCATATAGTACTTTAAGAATGACAAAGCAAATTTGGACATGTGCACATGTGCAGGAAAATTAGGGTTTTCAGACTGCTATTTTTCAGTTACATCTGACTCTTTCTTGACCCCATTTAAAGTTTTCTTGACAAAAATACTGAAGTGGTTTTCCATTTCCTTTTCCAGTTTATTTTATAGATGAAAGAACTGAAATAAGCAGGGTTAAATGATTTGCCCAGCTTCACACAGCTTGTAAGTGTCTGAGGTCACATCTGAATTCAGGTCTTTCTTATGCTAGTTAAAAACTTCTATCCATTGTATCAACTAGCTGCCTTAGACTTAGTGGTGATAGGAATCTTATAAGCCATTTAATCCAACTCCTTCATTTTACAGATGAAGAAACTGAGACCCAGAAAAGTTAAGTGACCTGCTTGTTTAAAGACATACAGCTAGTAATTGTCTGAGGTGAGATTTGAAGCTAGGATTTCTCAGCTCCAGGTTCAATATTTTCATTGGCTGTCCTTCCATTCATGGAATGCTTTGTCTCCTCATGTCTGCCTCCCAGCTTTCCTGACTTCCTTCAAGTTTCAGTTAAAATTCAGCATCCTACAGGAAGCCTTTCCTGCTCTCTGTTAATTCTTGTTTTTCCTTCTGTTGATTATTCCTAATTTATCCTCTATACAACCTATTTGTACATAGTTATTTGCATATTTTTTCCCCTAGTAGATTGTGACTTTGTGATATCAGGGACTGTCCTTTGCATTTCTTTGAATCACCAGTGGTTGGTACAGTGACTGGCACATAGTAGGAGTTTAAGAAATGCTTATTGATTGACTAACTGCTAAGCAGTTAGTCCTGCTAAGAGTGGGAGTTTTAATCCTATCCTTTGGGTGAATCATATAATCTTTTTTCAATCTCTTCATCAGTAAGAAGGGGATGATAATAATAATAATAATAATAGCACCTATCTCAAGGAACTTATGAGGATCATTTGAGATAAATGAGGGAAAGTGCTTCGTAAACCTTAAAGGCTTGAATGCTATTGTTTCTCATACCACCCCTTTTAGAAAAAGGGGAAAGATTCTCATTTGATATATTTTAGCTAAGACATGGGCATACATTACTTTAATTGATCTTTTTTTTTTTCTTGAGCAATAATTCTTAGTCACGGAGCCTTCAAATTCTTTCCCAGTCTTAGATTTATTTATCTCAATGTCTTCTAGCATAGTTACATTGAAGTCTAAACTGGATTCTAAAGTGAGCCAGATTGAGAAAATAATATCTAAGAGTTCTCTCTCCAAATAGTTGTAAGTTAATTTTTTCAAGGTTTTTTTGACCATCAAAGGAATGTTTGTAGAAGCTAATCTACTTTTAGATTATTGCAGTAACAAATTTAGTAAAAAGAATTGCTTTCTAAAGGCTTAGTCTTAAGTCTTTATTAATTATTATCAAAGCTCCCTCCCTCCCAATAACTGGTTCTGACCTTCAGAAATGTAACTGGGAGCAGAACATGAGAAATGTGTGCCCCTAGGGCACTGAAACTTACGGGGTAGAGCAATTTATCTCTTGCATTTTCTTAGCAAAACAGAAGAAGCTGAGAGGAGCTTAAATTTCTGATGGGGTACTGAGTCATAGGTTTTTTTTTTTTTTTTTTTTTTTTTTTTTTTAGGGACTGTCCCAGAAGATTTCCTCAGCTACTGGTGAAGGGGCAGTGCAAAGGAAGACTGAGTTTTAGTGAAGGGGGTGCTGATGGAACAGCATACCACAGTTTATTTATTCTTTCTATCTCATCTTCCCCCTTAAAAGACTTCAGTCCACTCCCAAACAGTCCTTAAGTCCAGTCTTCCTCTTTCCTCATTCTTCCAGACAAACCAACATCTTCCCCATCCTCCCTCTGAAATAATAAGAGTTCCCCAGGAAGGGTAAATAATCACCATGCTACCTTCTTTCCCATTCTTTGGGGGGGAGGGCACTTTGCTGAAGCCTCCCTGAAGACTCTGAAAGCACAAGGAACTTAAGTCCTGAGAGTTTCAAGAGGTAACTTCCAAAATCCTTTCAATTTCTGAGATTTGCGTCAATTAGCCATTCCAGTAAAAGATTCTCCCTCCTGCACAACCTAATTTGTCTTAATTACTTGATTCCATTATTTTTACATCATGAATTACAAAGCTGATTTGAGGACTATATTATGTTACCTGCTCAGAGCACCAAAAGAACTAGATATAACTCTTCTAATTTTATATTACATCCAGATTCACTTAGTAAATATGATAATTCTTTGGCATGTGTCCATGGAAGAGATTGTCAACCTAAAAGCATCAGTGTTAAATCTATCTTTGAGAGTTTGACTATAATCATCATGCCTGAATACATTCAGAATTAAAGAATCTTTGTCTTGGGATCTCTTATATTAGTTTGTGCCTCTCATATGAATCTACCATATTCTAATTATCCATTATAGTGGTTTGTGTTTCTATTTCTCTAATTAGATTGTAAGTTTCCTGAGGGCAGAGAATTTGTATTATTAATCTTTATAACCTTAAGCTTAGTACAATAATTCTTATTCAATCATATTTGTCTCTTTGTGACTCCATTTGGGATTTTCTTGGCAAAGATATTGCAGTGGTTTTCATTTTCCAACTCATTTTACAGATAAAGAAACTAAGTCTTGTTGAAGATCACATACATGAGTAGTGTCTGAGGCTAAAGTTGAAATCAGCAAGATCAGATTCCCAACCCAGTGCTCTATCCACTGTGCCACCCAGTTGCTTAGATTTATATTTAGCAGATACTTAATCTATGTTGGTAAAAATAAATGGAGAGAACATTTTTTAATAGACTCCATAGAATACTACTTAGCAGTCCAGATTTTTAACAATCCTCACCTAAATTATGGTAATAGATTTTTATTTGGTCTCCTGTCTTCTAGTTTCTTCCCTCTTCAATTCATCTTTTTGACACTGATATCACTAAAGAATAGATATAACCATGCCATTCCTTTGCTCAATAAGCACAGTTATTCTCCATTATATATAGATTAACATATAGACTCTTATTTGGAATTTAAAACCTTTTATAATCTAGCTATAGTTTATAGTTCCAGAATGGAGCATTACAGGAAAGAATCCCTTTCTACCAGAAATTATTTATTTTGCAATTAACAAGGACCTTTCTGAGAATATTTGATTTTAATTTTATATTATTAACAGACTTCCTTGTTTTAGAATGGCATTAGAGAAGATAAAAAACTCTCCCAGAAAAAGAAAAAAAATAAATAAAAAAAGGCTATATAGTATTGACATTCATTCAATAAATATTAAATACCTGCTGAAGAGAGTATTGTTTTAGATGTTGAAGGAAATGCAATGTTTAGATAAGACAGAATAATTTCTGTTATGATAGAGAGTTTTGGAGTGAAAGACACCCACATGAGCCAATTTGTAGAAGGAAAACACTGATAATTGGGGATATGGCAGATCCAGAGAGATAAAACAATAGATAGATTACATTTAGTAAAAAGGTAAACTCACCTCACTGAACATCATGTCTGATAATAAAGCTGTAGATTCATAAGTAGCAGATTAGAATCTAGTGAATTCTCTGAGAAAATCCAAAATTAAGCTTCAACACCCTTAATAAGCAATGGACGGTCAGCACTGCCACCCTGAGGCAAAAACATTCAAAAACTTTCAGTAAATGGAATATTTCTGGGTTTTCTTTAAACTGTTCTGACCCTGAATGGCATTTCTTCTTGGACAGACACGACTAATGTCATTAATTAACTTAGTTACAATGTGACCTTAGGCAAAATAAAGATTTGAAAGTATATCACCAACATAAATATTTCATTAGTCTAAGAAGAATTTTTGTAATGTTAGGTGAAATTTGATTATAATATATTAATAACATCATTCCAAAATGATGTTGGATAGGGTAATATTATGTGAAACATAGCTATACTTGAAGAATTTTACCTTTAGTTTATTTCCCTTAAATTCTCTCTCTCTCTCTCTCTCTCTCTCTCTCTCTCTCTCTCTCTCTCTCTTTCTCTCTCTCTCTCTTTTGTGATACAGAGACAGAGAAATACACAGAGAGAGAGACAGGAAGGAACAAGAGACAGAAAGATTTCATACCTACTCCACATACATACACATATGTACATAGATATACACACACATACACATATATATATATGTATATATATATATATATATATATATACATACATCTACATCCATATTTGGAGAGATAGACAGAGACTGATAGAGAAGGAAGACAAAGACAGAAAGAAAGACAGGAAAAGACAGAGAGACATCAAGAGAGACACTGAGAGAGGCAAAGAGAGCAGTAAGCAGAAAGGGAAAGAAAGACACTATAACTTAAGTGTTGAAATCATTGAAATTTTGAGAGACTGGAAGGGATGGGAGGATTCCTAAAAGCAAGTGATTGAAGAAAAACATAAAGAAATAAATGAAATGGTGACAGAGAAAGGGAAATAGACAGTAATACTACTAAAGAAAACACTTTATTTAGCATCTTTAATCCTTAAGGAGAACTTCCTACATAGTTAATTTGTACTCCAAGTTAATCGTCTTATTTTTTTCCCATTTACTATTTCTCTGTTTTTTGATCTGTATTACTTTTTCCTTGCATAGTCTTAATTATGTGGGGTTTCATATTATTTTCTTTTTTTATTAAATTTTTTCTAATCTTTTTTTATAATTATCTATATTCCCCAATTCATTATTTCCTTTTCTTCCTTCCAGAGAGCCATAACTTAAAATATATGCCATATTTTGTCATGCTTCACTTATTCCAGTAAATAAACTGGGAGAAATAAATCCTTCATTATAATTTTACAGAATTCAGTTTCAGGGGGTTTCTTGTTTTTCTTTTCATTTTCTTTATTCTAGTTATGTTGGCTCTGCTACTTCCATTACTTTTCACTTTGATTCAGCTAATATATGATGTCTTTCAATACTTCTTTGTAGTAGTCATATTCATTGTTTTATAGCACAGTGATATTCTACTACACTCAGGTATCACAGTTTATTTATCTATTTCCCGATTAATTGGCATATGTCTAGACTCTAATTCCTCCAACCAATAATTAGGTGCGTTTCTTTTTGTCTTTTTACTTTTTGGGATAGAAACTTGGCTGTGAAATCTCTGGGTCCAAGGACATGGGTATTTTAGTCACTGAATAATTCCAAATTACTTTCCCGAAAGGTTAGATTTTTTCTGTTTTCTAGTAAGAGCTCAAATTTAAGTATCTCTGCTCTTCCAGAAACTCTGGAGGTAAGGTAGTTGTAGGGAATTGCTCTATTATCTTAATTTTGCCTAGACAACAATCAGAGTTCAGTTTGGTGAGTGACTTCTTCCTGGTTACAACTGAGACAGGATTCTTTAAGATGGAGACCAAGCCTTTTTGTGCATTTTTAACCTTCTCTACACTTTTTTAATCATCTGCGATTTTATTTTTCAGGTATAATTTATAGAGGGTGTCTCAAAAGTCACAGGGCTATTAATAGCTTAAAACTGCACCAAGACTTTTGGAAAATATTTTTTAAAATAATATTTATTTTTCCTTAATTACATATAAAATAATTTTTAAAATTAAAAAAAAAGTTTTGAGATCCAAATTTCATTCCCCTTTCTCTCCCCTTCCCTTACCTCCAGGTAAATAATCTGATTCAAGTTATATAAATGCAATCCTGTAAAACATTTCCATATTAATCACTTTGTATAAGAAGGCTCTAACAAGAAAGAAAAGAAAGGAAGAAAGGAAGGAAGGAAGGAAGGAAGGAAGGAAGGAAGGAA
Organism: Sarcophilus harrisii; assembly: GCF_902635505.1. Taxonomy (NCBI): domain Eukaryota; kingdom Metazoa; phylum Chordata; class Mammalia; order Dasyuromorphia; family Dasyuridae; genus Sarcophilus; species Sarcophilus harrisii. The sequence goes on from NC_045426.1 coordinate 602,780,317, forward strand.
TGAAAAATAGCATGCTTCAGTCTATATTTGAGCATTATCAGTTCTTTCTCTGGAGTTAGGTAGCATTTTCATTAAAAGTCCTTTGGAATTGTCATGGATCATTGTGTTGCTGAAAATGGCTAAGTTATTCACAGTTCTTCACTGTACAATATTGATGTTACTATATCCAATTTTTCTTTTGGTTCTGTTCATTTCACTTTGTATAAAATTATGTAAGCCTTTCCAGGTTTTTCTGAAGTTATCCTACTTGTCCATTCTTATAGCACAATAATATTCCATTACAATCATATACTACAACTGGTACAACCATTCTCCTATTTAATGGGCATTTGCTCATTTTCTAATTCTTAGACACAACAAAAGTATTTCTATAGATATTTTTTGTACAAATTGATTCTTCTCCCTTTTTATTTATCTATTTTTTTCTCTTTTTAGGATACAGACTTAGCAGTGGTATTATGAAAATCTTGTATATAAATAAACAACCAATCAATCAACAAGCATTTGGTAATCACCTACTATCCAGGAGGTGCTGTTTTAGGCACAGGAGATCAAAAGACAAAAAATAAATCCGAACCTGCTGTCAAGAATCTTGCATTCTATTGAATGACTACAGAATTATACCTAGTTCTACTCTAATATGTGCATTTTCATGTGTTCAGTCATGTGAAATCTATACCTACCTACACATGCATATTTTTGGCCCCTCTGATCATTCTTGCATGAAGATGAACAGTTGTCTGCTGAGGTTATTTCTCAGAAAGCTGGCAGCTAATTCAGAATTCAGAAGAACTTCTAGATTATTGGTCATACATAAGAAAGGTGTAAGTTGTGACCAGAGAGTTCTCATCATTGTTTGAGTGTACATAATTACTGGGATTTCTATACCATATCATACTAGAATGACATTTAGGTTGAAACTAAACATGAAATGCCTTTGTAGTGAGCAAAATAAAACAGATCACAGACAATTTCTGCTTCTTTTTGATGTTCCTGTCCAATTTCCAAGGGCTGTATTTACCTCTTTGTGACTATTTTGGCCTTGCCAAGATATCAGCTGTGAGATAACACTGGCATTCATCATTTTTCAATGTGGCGGGGAAGCAGCAATTGGAATAAAAGCTCTTAAAGTAAGAAAGATCGTAGGGAATAGTTCTAGTTATTATTCCCCTCTGATGCCAGCTAAAAATTCTTTGTCTTCTCCTTTTGGAAGGGATTATTTTCCTCATAAAAACTGGAATTTGCACATGATTGAATACTAATTTTTAGTGTATTTGAGGTAGGTCAATTGCAAAAAGAGACTGGATTGTAGGAAGGTCTGGTTGGTCATGGGGGATGATGCAGATTGACTTGAAGTGAGCTCTAGACATAAAATCCAAATGACAGGCCTGGTAAGTCAGATAACTGTGGAATTTGACTCAGGAAAAATTCGGCCATACACAGATGCAGCCTTTGTGACAAGCTGGTCTCTATATTGCCAGATGGAATGGTTTGCCTTTAGGTCTAAAGACTTTATTGCCTTGATTCTGTGTGCATTCAATCACTTCCAAATATAATGAACCAGAGCCATAGACAACAATTCTGATGCCCAGGGCAAGAATAAATAAATATGTCCTGCGACAAGTACAAATTCATTTGAGAAGAGGCAAGTGAGGGTGAGAGGCATGGAGAAAACCTTGAGGAGCCCAACACATGATACCCCAACAGGTGAAGAGCCCCTGAGATCTCCCAAGGGAGATAGTATAGGGTCTAGTCAGGGAGAAGCTGCTCTGAGATGTAACTGCAATGAAGAGGAAATGTGCCATCTGATTGCTTCTATTTTGACTAATTATTTTTGCTAACTAAGCTCAGTTGTTACTACTTGCTGATAAAGTAGTAGTGCTGTCAGCACCCACTAAATTTTGGCACACTAGTACAAGGTCTCAATCACCCTGCCTTAGTTATGGCTTTGCAATGAATCCAAGAAAAACATTAACCAACTGAAGATTCAAAGTTCTCCTTAACAACTTTTTTTTATGGGGATAATGTTGAGATAGAGAAAGAATACAAGGAAAGACTTTATATGTTTCCATATAATATCATGTTCAGTGAGTTAGCTGTGCTGCCAAACCCACTACCTCAGCTTCTAGTAAAAAGTATTGTATATGTTGGATTCTGAGGTTTATTCTTGAGAACCAATGACAGCTCAGCAGGCAAGTGTCTAAACATTCTGAGAAAGGGAATTTACACTCAAGTTACATTATGCCTTGTGTCTTATGCTTTGCTGCAAAAGTGAGTTTTTTCTGCCAGAACCAATAAGATAGATTTCAGTTTGCATCTTCATTCCTTCTTTACCAGTTTCATTCCGAGAGTAGACAACTGAAATACTGCCAAAGAAGGAAAACAGATTTTCTGATGAATAGTTCTACACCATGAAAAATGAGATTAGAGGGGTGCCTAAACTAATTTAAGATTATTACGATCTTCATCTCTGCTTAATTCTCAGTCGCTTTAGTTCAGGTTTATGGACAGAAATTTAAAGCTAGCACATTTTATCATCTGTATCATTCAGTCTCCTTTTACAGAAGCCTTGCAGTACTCTCTTTAATTTCCACAGGAATGGATTTCACCTTTTATAACAGTCAAAGACAATTATGCTGTCTTTATGATGAATGATGTCACCCTGATACCAGCAATAAAAGAACAGTGTACTAATGCCAATAAATATATTAACCATATCACTCATCCTTCTGATTCTTTCTGATTGTTCTCTTTTGTTGTTGGAAACAACATATAGGCTTAAGGTTTCAATTGTTAGAATTTTTTGGAAAACAGAATTAGTTTCCTTTCATCCAATGTTCAAGAAATGAATTGTGATTAAAAGAGAATTTCAAGGTGTAATATTGATATGGTTAATATTCAGATGAATTATGACCTCTGAAGAATTCAGATTTTTCCCCTCTTTTCCCTTCTCAACACTTTTTGTAAGAAGGAAGTAGAAAAGACTAATAAGCACATATGATGTAGAAGGCAGCATGGAACAGTAGCAGCTAACTGAACCAGTATTTAGTTTTAAGTATTGTGGAGATCAATTGAATTACATGTAAAGTGCTTTGCAAACTTCAAAACACAAGTCTAAATGTGCTATCATCATCATCATCACCACCACTACTATTATCACTATCACCACTATCATCAATCACCACTGTGTTATAGAGGTGGAATCAGAAAGACTTGAATTGAAATACTCCCTCTGGTTTTAATTAATCTTATGGCCTCAGGCAAGTCACTATTTTTATGTTCCTCAAGCCACTTCCTAGGAGTCAGGAACTTAAAACAGCTTATACTCTGCCCTAAGGAAAGAAGTGAAGATTTTTGGGAATCTCCTTTAGAGATTAAACAACAAAATCTTAATGCATTAAACAAAGTTAGATAAGAAATCAATGAGACAGGGGCAATTAGGTGGTACAGTGGATAGAGCACCAGCCCTGAAGTCAGGAGGGCCTGAGTTCAAATCTGGTCTCAGACACTTAAAATTTCCAAACTCTGTGACCCTGGGCAAGTCACTTAACTCCAATTGCCTCAGACAAAAAAAAAAAAAAAAAAAAAAAAAAATCAATGAGACCTTGATTGTTCAATTTTGTCCCAGATTGTCCCAGTTCAATCACTGATGACCTGTGTGACCTTGGGTAAAATACTTCACTTGTTGACATATTTTTTTGTCTGTAAAATGTGGGCATAGGACAGCAGCTAGATCTCTCAGACATCATCTGTTCCAGTGCCACTTTCTCCCTCCCTCCCTCCCTCCCTCTTTTCCTCCCTCCCTCCCTCCCTTCCTTCCTTCCTTCCTTCCTTCCTTTCCTTCCTTCCTTCCTTCCTTCCTTCCTTCCTTCCTTCCTTCCTTCCTTCCTTCCTTCTTTCCTTCCTTCCTTCCTTCCTTCTCTCCTTCCTTCTTTCCTTTCTTCCTTCCACAATTGCATTGCAAAGCTTTTAGATTTTTTTTCCCCTCTTTTGCATTCAGGAGTGTTCTCCTAGGTACAGAGGTCTGAATGACATCCATCATCCTTGGTTTTTTGTTTTTGCTTTTCCTTTTCTCCAGTCATTTCTATTTCTGACTTCAATAACATCTAGATAAGAAAAATATATTAAAAAAACAACAGCAACAACAACCTGTGATGCCTCTGGGCAAAGTAGCCCCAGGCCTCTGCAGCTACAAAATCTCGAATAACTACTTAGTTTCTTCTCTCTGGGCTTCTTTGTAAAGAGAAATAAAATATCTATTTACTTACATGTTGATAAAAAAGCTAAATTTTCCTTTGAGAAGTAAATGTCTTTTTTTGTCTTAAGTATTACTATAACAAGGCAGAGTACCAGGTGTGAAGCTGACCTTGAAGTCAATCAATATTTATTAAGACCCTTCTAGGTACTAAGCACTGGGCTAAGAACTGGGATTTTAAAGAAAGATAAAAAAAATGTCTGTTCTTAAAGAGATTATAGACAGACGTGTTCAAATCCTGTTTCTGATATATCCACATCTCTCCCTCTCTGTTTCTCTCTCTGTCACTCTCTCTCTCTGAGTCTCTTTCTGTCTGTCTCTGTCCTCTTGCTCTATGTGTACCTATCTTTCAATGTGTCATTTTTCTATTATTGATCTGTCATTTACCAATCAATCATCCCTATCAATTATCATCTATTACCGATCACCTATTTATCTTTCTGTCTATATAGACCTTGGATAAATCACTTTACTTCTCAGTTGATTTAGGTAATTCTCTAAGAGTATAAGTTAAAGAAGAGTTGCCCACCTACATTGTTGGAACAAAGTTCCAGACTTGACTTGGGAGTTCTCAGTAGGAACAAGAAAAACAAAACAAAACAAAACATTGTGCTGAATTCTGCATGCCAGTAAATTGTTTCTGCCATGTTAATCTTACTGTATTGTAGTATAGGATTAGCTTGGAAAGCTTGTCAATTTATTGTCAATAATGATGAGGATGATAAAAAATAACAAGCCTAAGGAAGCATAAAATAAGAAATGAGAAAGGGGTCCAGACAGATTGATAGACTTCAAGGTTTCTCTGACATTCTCTGGAATGCACTGGGAGACAGAGTTGTAAGGAAAAAACATAGAAATAAATAATGTGCAATATGGATGGGAGAATAGCCAAAGGAAGATTGGTAGGCACTGGTATAATTGTTAGAATCAGCAGAATTTATAGTTCTGCACAGACACAGCCAAAGAGAGTTAGCAGGAGCTCATATTAATATTCAAAAGAAATGTTGAGTAAAAGTCCCATGTTCATCAGACTAGAACTAATAAGAAGGAGAGAACAAAAAATGATACCTGTAGTCAAATATTAGTATCCACTAGAAGCAGAGATAGTTGAAATTGATGGGATAACTTTACTAAATTCTTAGCTACATTTGACAAGACACAATGGAAGGGTTAACTAGAATAAGAATTATTTATATGAGTACCAGGGTACTCCTTTTTAGCCATTAAAGTGGAGAAGTAGGAAGAATAATATTGGCCAAGAATAATAACCAGAAGCAAGATTTACCAAAAGGTCACGCTTCCTTTATTCTGGAGGTACCTAATTATCCCTTTGGTACAAACTTTCTTTAGAAATCTTATGAGGGGCAGCTAAATGGTGCAGCAAATAGAGCACTGGTCCTGAAGACAAGAGGGCATGACTTCAAATTCAGCCTCAGACACTTCTTAGCTGTGAGATTCTGGGGAAGTCACTTAACCTTAATTTCCTCATAAAAAAGGGAAATTTTAAAGAAAATTATTAAGAACCAAGTGGTTTGTTGCCAAGGAGCTAAATTTGTTCTTTAATTTTTTAGAAACCTTGTTCCTACTATCAGGACTGTGTAGGATACATCTCCATTTTTTGCTAACATGGAATGAACTCAAAAGCTTACTTGGAATTGCCCTTACTCTGGATATATGAAAAGGTGATTGAAACTCCCTGGTTGTCTCCCATACCTATAATGTACTCCCTCCTCATCTACCTCTGTGAAATCCCCATTTTTCTTGAAGATGCAGCATACTAGCACCACCATCTAAATGAAACTTTTCATTTGGGGAAAGTTGATTTTGCCAACTGCAAATGACTATTGTTTGTAACTATCTTATATTATTTAGAGTTTTTCTGTTTACATGGCTAGTCTTTCCTTTATGGAATATAAACTCCATGAGAATTGGAATTTTTCTTCCTCCCTCTTTCCCTCCCTCCCTCCTTTTCTTCCTTTTCCCCTTCCTCCTTCCTCCTCTCCCTTTCTTCCTCCCTTTTCCTCTTTATTCCTCCCTCTTTCTCTTCCTTCCTTCCTTCCTTCCTTCCTTCCTTCCTTCCTTCCTTCCTTCCTTCCTTCCTTCCTTCCTTCCCTCCTTCCTTCCTTCTTTCCTTCCTTCCTTCCTTCCTATTTCTTTTTTTTTTCTTTCTTTCCCAAGATCCTAGCACAGTAACTGGTTTGATGATTGATTGATAATCCCTGTTCCTTTATTTTCCCAGAGTCCAAAATTTCTGCTCTAAACTAATAAACCAACAAACTGTTAATGCTGTGTCCATCATTGTCCTAAGCATTCCAGGACAGGAATTAAAAAAGAACTAGAATATAACATCCTTGTCCTTGAAGAGTAAGCAACATGGATAGAGAGAAAAGATATTTATATTTAGGAAATGGAGAACAAGACAACATGTGCACAACGGAAGAAAGATAGCTCTGTAATCAGAGGACTTTGGAGTAGGTAGGTGCACAAAGCACTGGGCTTAGAATCAGGAAAATTCACCTTCACGAGTTCAAATTCAGTCTAGCTTTGAATTTGTATTTAAATTCACACTTGTTAGCTGTATGAACCTAGATATGTCACTTAACCCTGTTTGTTTCTGTTTGTTTCAGTTCTTCATCTGTAAAATGAACTGGAGAAGGAAATGGCAAACCATTCCAGTATCTCTGCCCAGAAAATTCCAAATAAGATCATAACAATGAAAAAAAAATTGACTCAATGACTGACATTTATTATCTGTGCGACCTTGAGCAGACCCTTGGGCAAATTTTCTCATCTGCAAAATGAAGTAGACCTAGAGTGTGATACTATGACTAAGTGTAATAGAAATTCAAAGGCAAGGATTTCAGTGTGGGCTGGAGAAATCAGCGGAAGATTGAGAGAATGGAATATGCTGGGTTTGAATAATAGGATATGGATCACAAGAAAGTCTGAAGGAAAAGTATAAGCAAAGATATAAAATTAAAACTGAATATGATTTTTGTGTGGTAAAGAAAGGAAACTTGCTTAACTACAATGGAGGCTTCTTGATAGGTAACAGCAGGTAAGAAAGTCCAAATTATAAAGAGCTTTGAATTTTGCAAAGAGGACATTGGGAATCCAATGAAGACTGCTGAATAGGGGAATGCTATTGTGTTTTTTTAAAAATAAATGTTAGATACTATTCATTCTTATTTATTGGCTTAATAAATAAATAGTTTGATTAGAAATAGATCAAAACATCCACAGTTTGGAATATGCTTCTGCACTATAAGATTCCTTATTTAGCTATATCATAAGCATGCATCCATCTGTATATAGGGAATGCCTTTAAGAACTCTTGTCTCGTTTTTAAGGTCTAATTATATGTTGCTGGTTTAACAAATATAAGATTTCCCATCTCTGCACCAGTGTCCTGATGATTTTAAATACATTATCTGGAAAGAACGAACCCATTTCTGTCCCTTCAGAAACATAGGGCATAGCACAATTGGTTAAAAAGAGAGAAAAATGCTTCTAAAGGGACCATGCTGCTCTAACACCCTTTTCTGCATGACCCTCTGCTTAAAATATAGACAGGTGCTGCCATCTTGTGTTACAAAGGCATCTGTACCCGACAGAACCAGCTGGTGCTCTCCCACTGTTCCTGGCTACACTCCTTATGGCTCTATCAGCAAGATGCATTAAACAAATTTGAGTCATTGAATCCAACTGTGGGTTTAACACTTCTAGCCCTGGCAGGGACTCATCTCCCTACAGACAGTATTACTATCAGCCTTACTTTGGGGGAAAAAAAAGCCCCAGGGAAAAAACGTCCTTTGGGTAAACTGACTGGGAAACCTGCCCAGCCTCCGTGAAACTGCAGCCTGACCTTTCTGAGGTGGTTGGGAGAGGTGATATTTTGGGTCATTAACCCTCAGTCCGTCCCCCGAGGAAAGTTCGAATCCGTCTGCGCTATGTAGGCAGTTACCTGCTGGCTGGGAACGATTCAGGTCTTAATTCACCTAAGCTAAAATGCTTAGCAAACACCTCGATGTTCTGAGCCAGTGGCACTGAAGTGTAAATACCTTATACAGCCCTCACGCTCAGCAGCAATTCCTTTCAAAACATGGCAAAAGCTGAGCCGTGAACCTAATAAACATGAAATGAGACAAGCCATCTGCCTGTTTGCTTAACATTTGGACACTAATACAAACCAAAGACTGCCCTGACTGTGGAGTGGCCGAAGCTTTCATTGCCCAAAGAACGCTGAAGCTGTCTATTTACAACTTTTTTTTTTTAACCTTCCATCAAGGAAAGCCTTGACAAGTGTTTCGTTCCCCTTTCTCCTCCCCCTCCCACTTAAAAAAAAAAAGCTGTTGGAGGAAAATGATCCATAGAATTAAAACTGGCTTACTTTGTATTATCAACATCTCTATGATGGATGATATTGTGTGGGAAGGACCTGGGAAAGAGCTGGGAAAAAGAGTGAGAAAAATTATAGTCAGAAAAACTTTCTGAGGGTAGGAATGGTGGGAAGGACTTAAAAAGGAACAGAGGAAAGGCAGAATTCTGATCCTAGTGGGACCTTAATATCATCAACCTGAAGTGTAGTACCTGAAGGTGAGATGTCTAGGCTGGATCTCCGTGTAGCATCTGATCCCCTGCATCTACAGAACAGATATCAAGCTTCATAGATTCAGTTAAAAGAGTTCGAAGACTCAATAAATATCCTTTCTACCAAAGGGAAATACAAGACATGACATTCTAATTATGATAATTATTATTTTGGTCATTTAAATTAGCACAATAGTATTCCATGACATTTATATACCATAACTCTCTTCAGATTTCCATTCTTTGCCACCTCAAAAAAGAGCTATTAACATTTGTTAACCTTTTGTTGGAGTTTGTCTTGATTAGTATTTTCTCTTTAATCTACTCCCCCTCTAATTCTGTGTGTGTGTGTGTCCAGTGAAGGAATTTGTTTTAAATCTGATGTATTGATATGTGATACGGCTTTTTTTTTTAACTTTCTTCATGGGGGGTAGGTGAATAAGAGGTAGAGAAGACAGATTTGTGAACAAAATAACATTTAATTGAACAAAATAAAATTTAATTAAAAGGAAAAATTTTTTTTAATAAATCAGTTTATTCAAACTTTCAAAAGCAGTTTTACTTCCAAAAGGATAGGGACTCAAGCTCTGATTTCATTGACATAACCAGATTAAAAAAAAAAACAACTCCCCATACAAATACAATTTGAGATCCACTCTTCAACTTACAGCCTTAGAAAATTGCTAAGAATAAGGAATTTAAGTGGTTTTCTTAGGACTCCATGGCTAGCATGGGTTAGAAATTCAACTTGAACCCAGAGACCAGTTCTATATTCTTTCATTCTTAGGACTCCATTAAAATACAAACATATTACTTAGGTGAAGCAACATGTGTCCCAAGTACCACCAATACACTGATGGATTAGTTTATCAAATGAGCTAACTTTCAGAGTTGCAAGCTCAGAGAAGTGAGAAAAACTGAGATGTAATTTCTACTTGAAGATGAGGGAAGGAAAAGATTTGAGGTATAAGATATTTTTCAATTAAGGAAGTTGAGATGGTTAATCTGGAAAAAAAGGACTGAAGAAGGATAATATGACTTTTTAACTATTTAAAAGGTGAGCATCCTGATTTCAGGACTATTTACAAAAAGATGGGAGAAAGGCTTGGGTCTTCTAGTTTAGCAGGGGTTCATCTCTGGGGACCTCAACTCAACTCTTAAGAGTAATTCAATCTTAAATGACCTTGGAAAACAATACAGTACTGTAGCATCAGGATAGTAGATGAACCAGAGGCATCATTAAGAGATTGAGAGCTGATTTCTTCAGGCTACTCTTTTTTTGCCTTTGGTATATTTTATACCTGTATGTTTCTTTCTGAGGGATAAGTAAGCTCCATCATAAAAACAGTGTCTGGCAGCAGAGCTGAAGGAGACTGAAAAGAAATGAACAGATTTTTTTGATACATGTGAAGTAGGAAGGAGGTCAGGGTCAGGATATGGTTGGTAGAACAGGGATAGAGATCTTTCCTTCCCACTCTCCATCAGCTCCATATCAGCCCCTCCCCAGTTCAGATTACCCACTGTGCCTATGATTTTTTTCCTCCCAAGTACCATCATTATAATTATTTTCCCAGAATGTGTCCAAAAGCATGTAGCAGAAAATTTACCCTGCCTCTCCTCAAGAATTAGATCAGTTTTCACCAAGAACCTACTGTTTCTGATTATCTTTCACAATCCTAAACCAGCCTGACCTGATTTTCCTATCTTTCTTGTTCTTGCTGGCTTAGTTGATTGGCTCTGAATATTCTATTGATTCAAACTCAAATGATTCTCCAACCTAAACACTTCACTTTGGTTGCTAAAATAAAACTAGGAGTCTCACAAAGACCATTGCTTTAGCAATATTTCCCATTGGGTTAAAATATTGCATTATTCAGTACTTAAATTTAAGTAGAAGGAAAGTTAACTTCTTTTATTGAATGGGAGTAGGGAAAAGGAACTGAGAAGAGTACTCTTGGTTGTTGTAAGAATATAAGAATCATCACTTTTTTTTTTAAACATGATTAGAACTCCAATGATGTTGGTCTCATGGTATTATTTAAGAATACCTGCATTATTTTGGCAGATCCTACCAAAGTAGAAATACTTCAGATTTGAGCACAGTGTTGAATGAATAAAAAAAAATTAAGTATTTATTAGAGACAGCTAAATGGAGGATAGATAGCCAAGCATAGAGTCAGCAAGACTCACTTTCCTGAATCCAGTCTTAGATATTTACTATTTATGTAATCCTAGATACTTATCTATATAATCTATAAAATGAGTTGGAGAAGGAAATGGCAAACTACTCCAATATCTTTGTCAAGAGAACCCTAAATGTTGTCATTTTAATACAATGCAGAAGCCATGAGTAGCTAAGTAGTGGTCAAGGAAGATGTTTTGGTGGTAGATATTATAGGATAAGTCAGTGGAATTATAGAATAATTGATTGATAATTTCTTCCCCATAATATTGATTTTAGTATTATTTCTAGAATATGAAAGATGAAGGTGGAAAGAAAGTTCATGGTATTAAGATATCCTGAATGCAATGTGGTGAGTATGCAAAGCATTCTGTTATGGTGAACTCTGATGATCAATAGTGCAGGTCAGCAGGGCAGACATCGAAGAGACTGGTCAAGGACAGAGAGCAGGAATTTAGTATTATGAATATAATTTTTGGACATGCCTAGCTAAGTTGAAAAGCTCATCACCACTTTGACCAGAGGGTGCTGAATTTTTTCAGTGACTCTCAAACATATCCTATCCAATAAGGGAGGGATTACAGCCTGTGTTGTTACAAACAGGCACTCATATCAATAAAATCGCATAAAATGATTTATGTATGGAGCCTGAGAAGATTTTGGCAGCAGAGGACATGGATTTCCAGCCAAATTTTACTGCTTATTCTTCATGTGACTATAAACAGGTTATTGAATTTTTCTAGATTTCAGTTTACTTTTCTGTTAACTCAGTGAAGGTAAGTGTTATATCTCATATAAACTTTACTTATCTTGTCACCAACTACAATTGTAGCTCACAATTGGTACTTGATAAATATTTGCTGAATTTCAGTGAACAGAAATATTAAGTATCTCTCTCTGTGCAGAATATTATTCTAAGCATTGAAAGAGAAAAATGAATAAGAAATAATTCTTACTTTTGAGTAGATTATGTTAAAGTAAAGAGATGGGGCAGTCCCAGAAAAGAATTTATAACAAATTCATACATGACAAGTGCATGAGAAGTACAAACAAAATACTGTATAAGTTTGGATTTTCTCATGTTGAATTTTAAGAGCTTAGAGAACATTGGGAGGACAATGTTCTAGAAAAGTGGATCTGAAGTCCAACTATAAGCTCAGGGCTATTATAAAGATTTCTAAATTGGCTAGGTTGCATTGAGAATTAAAACTGTAGAAATGAGTGAGATTGCTAAGGGCAAGAATATAGAGATGGAAGTTTTCACAGTAAGGTGGAAAGAACACAGACTAGAAGTTAGAAGACACAAGTTTGAATTCTAGCTTAGAAGTTAACTCTTGGTCAAGGTCTCTCTCAATTTCCTTATCTATAAAATCAGGGTATTTACTATCTTCCTACATCAGCTCTTTCTTTATCTCTGCAAGTGTTAGTGACTCTGCTCAGAATTATTTTGCACATATTTTCCATATACTTGTATGAATACATGTTGTCCTGGAACATAGCAGGTGCTTAATTAAACTTTATTGATTGACAAAATGATCTCTAAGCTTAGTCCCTTCTATTACTCTGTGATTCTATATTCTTAGGATAATAGATTTGGAGAAACAGATCATAGAAACCATCGAGTCCAACATACTCTATTCCCTCATTTTGCAAATGAGGAAACTGAGTCCTAGAGAGTTTAAATGATTTATACATAGTCACACAGCTATTAAGAAGCCAAGGCAGAATTCAAACCCCATTTTTCTATCTCCACATTCATCATTTTATCAATTATATATTTCTTGTTGTCTCCAAGAAGAGAAAGATGCTGATGGCAGAACATTGGGAAAGCTAGCTTTAGGGATTGGAAAGCCAAAAAGCATCCAGAAAGAAGAGAGAAGAGGAATTGTTAGAAAGAGGGGAGTAGTTTCTTAGAAGCCAATGAAAGGAAGAAAGAGATTTGTAGCAGTATCTGTAAGCTATATTTTCTTTCCTCTCAAGTATAATTTTAGTGATATATTGGGAGGCCACATATACAGTGTTTTTAAAGTATTTGAAGTGATCCAGGTCATAGTCTTTTTAATACATACAGTATTTCTAAGAGTGAAAATGTCAAGACCTTGCACAAATTGTACTGACTTGACCCTTGGAGGGCAACAGCATGATCTCTTCCACATCATTACTTTTTATTACACTGCTGGTCACATCTCTGTAAAGGAGTAAGACAGAAAGCACAGAACTCATCTCGTCCCCTGACTGGATGAGTCTGTGGCCCTGATGGCACTTTATCATCTCAGAGTATGTTCGTCATCAGCTCAGTCACCAGTGTAGAATTATGGTTGGGAAGGTCACAGTTACTGTGAGAGCTTGTTTGAAATATTTGCTTTAAATGGATCAAAAGCAGCAGCGTTGACTACTGGTGAAAGAGATACTGAGGCTGTTCCTTATTAGCTCTGTCATGCTCAGGTGGATCTTAATTTTCCAAATGGATGAGAGTTGTGGGTCTTAGGCAAGGACTAGGTGACCTTTCAGGCCCTTCCTAACTTCAAGATGCTGTGATTCTCTGAAATAATGCTTTGGTTAATTAGTATCCAGAGATAATCGTAGACTTCCATTAGAATCAGTCTTTTACCATCACCTTCTTACCAGAATTGTAAAGGGCAAAAATGAATGGAGGTTTGCCCTCATCTCGCTTCCTATAAGAAACACTTCATACCTGGAGCATTGTTTTCAATGAGAAAACCCAGTGGATTCAGTCCTGGGCCTGAAGTCAGAAAAACCCAAGTTCAAATCTGTCCATAACCACTTATAGATTATGTGTCTCTGGGCAAGTCATCTAAGCTCTATTTACCACAGTTTCCCCAACTGTAAAATGAGGATAATAGTAGCATCTTTCTCCTAAAGTTGTTGTGCTTATAGTAGGTATTATAGAAATGCTATTTATTATTGTTATTATTATCATTATAATTATTTACCTAGATACATCTACTTAGAACAAAAGATATAGTTGGACCTGGATTCAGGAAAATTTGAACTTTAATCTATCCTAAGACACTTAGCAGCTAGGGGACTCTGTCAAATCACTTGACCTCTGTTTGCCTCAGTTTCCTAAATTGTAAAGTGGGGATAATAATAGCATCAACATCTCAGAATACTGTGAGGATCAAATGGGAAAATATTTGTAATATTTTTTTGCAAAACTTAGAGAGCTATATAAACATCATCATCATCATCATCATCATTATTGTCATTATAGCTGTTATCATTTCCTAAAAAACACTGTTTAAAAGCATTGATGAGTTGGAGAGTATTTAGAGGACAGCTCAGCTGGTGAAGAATCCAAAATCCACGTCACATGAGAAGCAACTGATAATTAAACAAAGGATATTTAGCATGGAGAAAAATAGATTCAGGGTAGGGGAGGAAATATGATAGCATCAAAGCATCTAATGGACTATCTTAGTGACTATTTTCATTTAACTATGGTAGAACACTCCAAGATCATATTGATCTGATCTGCCACAGTCAGACACACCGTATATCATTTTGGTCCTCTTCAAGAATGAAGGACAACAATCAACCAACCCATCAATGGGATGCCATATACAAGAAGGCTTAGGCTGCTTTGGGTGGACCCTAGAGGGCAGAAACAAGTGCCCAGGATAGAGATAATAGAGGGAAATTGATGCTTAATGTCATTAAAAACTTCATAGTTTCATAGATTTAGAACTAGAAGGGACCAAAGAAGCATTTCGGTCCAGTTTCATCATTTTACAGTCGAAGACATTGAAGTCCCATAGTTCAAATGAGTTATCCAAAGTCAGTCAAGTACTAAATGGCACAGCCAAGATTTGAGCCCAGAGCTTGGGATTCCATATCCAGCAGTCTTTCCACTCTTCCATGTTTCCTTCTTTCTTAACAATTGATGCTACCACAAAGTAGAGTGAAATGTCTTGGGAAATAATGGGTTTCTTTTTATTAGGGGTCTTCAAAAGGAATAGGATAACCACTTATTAGTTGTTATAGTTATGTTTTCCATATGGAATGAGGGTCATTTCTCTCTCTCAAATCCCCATGTTTCTGTGATTATTTGTGTTAAAATAGTCAGAGGATGAGATCTCCAAAGAAGTGCTAGTTTCTATCATGTAAGTATGTATTAACAACTAGCACATTTCTAGTTCTGACTAGTGAGAAATCAGTTAAACTTTTATTATGTTGAATTCAATCTATCAGGGGAAGAAAGAACAATCTTAGAGCTAATGTTGTTTTGTTGTTGCTGAACTGTTTCAGTTATGTCCAACTCTTTTATGATCCCATTTGGGCTTTCCTTGACAAAGACACTAGAATAGATTGTGCCCTTTTCCAGATGAGAGAACTGAAGCAAACAGGATTAAGTGATTTGCCCAGGATCATATAGTTAGCAAGTATTTGACAACAGATTTGAATTCAAAGGGAAGCCTTCCTGTCTCCAGGCCTGGCACTCTATTGACTGAGTTACTTAGATGTGGAACATAATTAAAAAAAAACTGAACTAAGTGGAAGAAATTTTAATTACTTCAGTAAAATAGAAAGACTCTTAAACTTGGATTGCTGAAGGTGAAGTCAGCATACCTCAATTTGAATCCAGAGTCTGCCAGTCACTATTTGTGTGATCTTAGATAAGTGATTTTATTTATTTATTTATTTACCTTCAAATTTTACAAAATTTCCCCCAATTACATATAAAAGCAACATTTTTTGATTATAAACGAACATATATATATATATATATGTATATGTGTGTATATATCTATATCTATATCTATCCTGTTGGGAGACAAAAATCAAAAGGGAAAAAACACAAGAAAAAAGTGAATATGTCATGTGTTGATTTATATTCAGTCTCCATATTTCTCTTTCTGAATGCAGATGACATTTTCCCAGAGTTCATTGAGATTGCTTTAGATCACTGAACTGCTGAGAAGAGTCAAGCCTATCATCACAATTGATCATCACACAGTCTTACTGTTGCTGTGAACAATGTTTTCCTGGTTCTGCTTGTTTCACTCAGCATCAGTTCATGTATATCTTTCTAAAATCAGCCTGTTGATCATTTTTATAGAATAATAACATTCTATAACTTCCATATACCATAACTTATTCAACCATTCCACAATTGATGAGAGTTTATGCATCTACTCTTTGTTGGATAAGTAATTTAAGCCTTGACCTCAGTCTTTATCATCTATAAAATGGGGAAGAAGGTTGGGCTTTTGTTGTTGTTCATTTGTATCCAACTCTTTATGATCTTGTGTACCGTACTGTCCAGAGGATTTTCTTGATAAAGATACTGGAGTGGTATGCCATTTCCTTCTCCAATGGATTAAGGCAAACAAAGGTTAAGTGACTTGCCTAAGATCACACAGATAGTAAGTATGTGGGGCTAGATTTGAACTTGGTTCTTCCTAATTACAGGTATAGCACTCTATTCACTGAGCCTTCTAGCCAGTTAATTTAGATGATATTTTAAATCTCTTCCAGATCCTTATCTATTTTCCTATAAGCTCATGGTCAACTATTTTGATACAAATTATTAAAATCACTTGCTTACAGTTCACCAGAAGGATAAGAAATGTATTTTTTAACAAAAAAGACTAACCACATGATCTCTTATACAATCTAGTTCCTGAGCTCTAAGCACTTTATCAAATTCTTATCTGACTTCTCACCTCAGAACATATCTTGATAAGATATATTATATACATATATACACACATATATGAATTCAAATCTATGAATTAATTTTTAGCAAAAACAGAGTAAATTTTCTTCTCTGGCTTAAAAATCTAGGGCAACAAAATCCTGAGACCTGGAGCAAGACATTCAACACTATTGGATCTTTAATTCTGTCATCACTTAAATGGACTGGATAAAATTGATATATAGCACCTCATGGATTATAATGAGCTTTAATCAGTGCTTGGAAAATGTTCATTTGCTGGTCCCCTCTCTCGGGACCAGAGCTCAGAAAGCAAATGTTTCATTGGCAATAATTTTCAGACAGGATTAGTAGTTTATTATTCCTGCCTATTTGGTGTGTTCCATAATTGACAAAATATGGAAGAAAAGAGCTTTAGGAAGAACCCCAAGGTGTTGTGGTTCACATAGAAATCTCCTTGGTGGAAGGCATGTCATGTTCTCAGTACCCAAGTGCTGCTGACTCTTAAATTACAGCCACTGAAGGAAATCCTAAATTGGTTCCCTCTAAGAAAGCAGCAGTTAGTTCTTTGGCTGACTAGCTTAACTCCTAATATCAGTAGCAGCAGTCATAAGATCAGCAGGATTCCTTCTCTAGTCTCTTTTGGATGTCATTTTGATTTAGTTTCTGAGTGCCACATAAGGTGTGTTCTTTATTCATTCCCCCCTCCAACTAGTGTTTCTTCTTCTATATTCTTTTGACTCATTTTTTCCCCCTGATCAGCATTATGAGGCTTCATTTCTGGTACAATGGAGCTTGTCTTGGTCATTTTGGGAAAACTACATAAAATGACAGCCTAAAGGAAGCAATATATTATTATTAACATGATGTATGTCAGAGGCATTCTGACACAATAAATTGAGGGCTGGCTTTGGAGTCGGAAAATTCCAGGTTCAAGCTCTGCTTATGACACACGTTGGCTGTGTGACCATGAGCAAGTAACCTCTCAGAGCCCCTGACAATTCTTTAAGAATATTAAGTTCCACATAAGTCTTTCATCTACATCAGTCTCCATTCCAATGAAATAACAAATCAGGGTAAAAAAAATTTCCATCCCTTAAGTATGCAAACCACGATACTCATATTTGTGTCCAATATGTGTGTGTGTGTGTGTGTGTGTGATGTGTATATACATGCAAAACCCACATCTATTTATATATATTTATGACTAACATTTATATATAGTGTTTACTATGTACCAGGTATTGTGTGAACTGCTTTGCAATTATCTCATTTGATCCTAACAACCCTGGCAGGTAAGTGTTATTATGATTATATTTTAAAGCTGAAGAAACTGTGGCAAATAAAGGTTAAGTGAACATTGATCTTTACTCCAAGTTATGCTCTATCTACCGCCCTACCTACCATCGCTTTCAAGGCTTCTCTCCAAAGAGATTGCAGTTTCCAAATGACTGCTTCCTCCTCCTCCTCATAAGTTTGCAAGGACAACTCTGAGGCAATTTAGCTTATGACCCTATAGAACATGAACTCTCACTGATGTACTACTCATTAATATTTAGCCAATAATCAACTAATTTTTTTAAAGAAAATATGGCACATTGAATAGAGTGCTAGGTCTGGAGTCAGGAGAAATCCTCTTCATGAGTTGAATTTTGGTTTCAGATATTTTCTGTTTGATCCTGGGCAAAGCACTTAACTTTGTTTGCCTAATTTATAAAATGAACTGGAGAAAGAAATGGCAAACCATTTCAGTATCTTTGCCAAGAAAATCCCAAATGGTGTCATGCAGAGTTGGACATGGCAGGAAAATGATTGAATAACAACAAAAAGATATGTAATACAGTTAGTATAAAACATTCTCTTGTTAATCTGGGGCATATCTTCTACAATAAACAATGTCCACAGGGACAGTAAACTTAATTTTGGAGTAAAATAGTAATGAAAGCACACATATGTGGTAAAGGGGTAAAAGTAGAAGTAAAAAGCATTTTTACACTGGACATATGTTGCTCCTTTTGTAAGTCCTCATCAAGTTTTTCTCTGTTGTACTCTGGAGTATTAGTGTTAGTCTATAAGTGAAGTTCCTCTTTTCTACAATAGCTCATGCTCCCTGAAGTTGTCTTTCCTCAGGTGCTCATTGCTTCATGTCCTTCATGTATCTCTCTACTCTCATTGCAGATGATTCTGCTGTCACCAGCCACTATAAATCCCTGAATGCCAAGCTACTGTTCCCATTAAGTTATAATCCTCTATGGAATTCCTAATAAAACCTCTAGATATTCCACACTCAAAAAGATTCCTGTATACTTCCTTCTTGGAACATTTGTTTGCCTACGAGAAAAATAAACACAAAGTAAAAAGGGTGGCTATTTGTTTACAGTCACACATATCCAATGGGAGACAGAGATCTTTCCCTTTTTCATCTGATTATTGAGACCAACATCAGGAAGGAAAGAGCAACAAAAGATCAAGTCTCCATTTTTCTAAGGCACTGAATTATGGATTATAAACTTCTGAATCATCACTTCTTCTACCTGTAGACAACTAGAGAACTCTTTGTAATCTCCCATGGCAAATTCCTGAATCATAATAGCTGATATAATTGGTAAGTACAGTCCAGGTTTCCACATGGTCATTTGCACTAGAAAAAAATGGAATAACTGTTCACTCATTTTCCAAGGACTGGCATGGAGCTAGTTTACCCCCAATATGTCAGTTACTACTTAATGTCTATAATAATAATTGACATTTATTTAAAAATTAGTTTTTGAATTACTTTAGTTATGTAGCTTCAGCTTCAATAGCCTATCCCATAGAAATTGATTACTCTTACTTTCCTCTTTAAGAGGAAATAGAATCTTGGGGAGTTATAATTTAATGGTTACCTTTGAGAAGGCCAAGAGAAGACTGAAGATTTAACTTCTATTGTTCAAGAATTGTTCAACATTCTTTCTAAAAGATATAGTAATACTAACTATAATATCCCCAGAGATGGAGTCAGGAGTGGCTTTTGGAGCTGAGATTACACATAGTTTATCTTATTTGAGCTTCACATGAACTCTGTGAATATTAATTAACCAATCAATCAAGATTCATTAAGTACCAAACTCCAGACATTGTGTTTGGTGTATGATATAGGAAGACAGATGTGTCTTCCTATCAAGTCTTCACTCTCAAGAAACTTATATTCTCTTAGGAGAGGTAATGTTTAAGAGTGAAGTTTGCTTTAAGCCTCAATTAAGGTAATTATTACAAGATGTTACGAGTAAGGGATGGCACACATGAAATTCTAAATATATGAACAAAATAGTTTATCTATGGCTTCCTAATAAGTGTAAACTACTCTTTGAATTGGGTCAAGAAGTGGACAGTATCATTGACTGACTAAAGAATAAACCACATCCCAGAAGGTTTTAACTAGGAAAGGAATGTTAGTAGTTTACCCATTTTCCTGGTAAAAGATAATGGTGAAGAACTCCAAGTGCAGGGCCTGAGAAATCCAGTTTGAGAGTTTGACCCAGATATCTGAGAAAGAATCCTCTTGGAGGGTGGATAGTTTCTTATTTTCTTTCTCTTCTTGCTAGAGTTTCTTCCTTTCCCTTTTCCCTGCTACTGCATTAATCATTTCTTTTGAGATTGATTTAGGAGGAGGTAATGCTTCCATCTGGGAGCAACAAGAGATACAATGAGTTCAAACATGGACAAAAACAATACAAAAAGTATGTGATAGCCGTTTGGGAAAGGAAGTAGTTTTGAGGAGCTTGACCTGCATGCACAAGAGGAAAGAAAAAGCTGATTATGACTTCAACCACAAAACTGTTCTCTACATTTGTGTCTGAATTAAATAAATACTATCATACATTAAATGTAGAACTTATTATCATCAAGAATTTTCAGGGGGAGGGTGTGCTTTTGGTTTTACAAGAATAGTTTGTACCAATTTTCCTTATTATATCATTGGAATAAATATGTTTGCAAAAATGCTAACTGAGGTTCTTGACTAATGATCAATGGGAAACAAACTGGTATGAACTGGAGCTTGTCAGAATGTCAGATTTAGTCATAGAACTCTGAGTAATAGAAATCAATTGACTACTTCCAAGTTTAAGTTGGGAGAGTGAGCTCAGAGGTGATGCTCCATAAATAAATCTAAAATAATCTATGTCCCTGAAAAAAGGAAATAGAAGTAAACACACTAGGTTGACTGAATGATAGAATGTATAAAGGGGAACAATGCACAATGAAATTTGAAAGTTAGGAATAAAATGAAATAGGTTGGTTGGAATCAAGTTATAAAAGACTTTAAATGAAAAAGAGGGATGTTTGTATTTGACCCAAGAGATATTAGGGAATTAATGGAGTTTATCGAGCTTTAGAGTGACATGGTCAGACTTGTGCTTTTGGAAAATCATTTTGACAGTGTGTGACGAATGAAATGATTAGGGGACCAATTCCTTGAGGCAGGGAAACAAATCAGGAGATGAAGAGGACCTGAGCCAGGGAGCTAGGGCACCTAGGGGAGTGGAGAAAAAGGAATGGAGATGAGAAATTTTGTGGAGGTAAATTCAACAGACAAGACAGGAGAATCAAAAGTTATGGGTAACTGAGGTTAAGAGCCTATAGATATTAATACTTACATTTTATGGATGAGAAGGCTGGGACTGCTCACAAAGCTAATAAGTCATAGCTAATCACCAGATCTTCCTGAGTTCAGGTCTAGCACTTTATCTACTTTATCATGTGTGGTCATAGAGATTTAGATGCTGAAATACAGGATGGGGAATTTTAGATATACCTATTAGATATTATAGAGTAAATAAGCAAAACTTGTTTATGATTAAGTACACATGAATCCTAATTGTCTCCTTGTCTTGACTGCTCATAGCTATAGTTTACATCTTATCCAGAATAGAATGAAATGTCAGGCTTTCTCAATTCCTACAACACTCGAAGGCTCCAATTACTGAGAACTTGTTGATGGGACTTGGGTATGCAAACATGACCCACTTTAAAGCTTATTATCATTCTTATTTATTGAGCATTGACAGAACTCAGCTGAACAGGCACAGGCAGGATTCTTGCCCTGAAGGAACATAATCCAAGTTAGATTGGTAATAAAGTTCAAACATAAAGCACACCATAGGAGAAAGTAGTTAAATTATAGAACTAGAAGGTACAGATTCTTTAGGGGAAAGAATGGCAGAAGACACTTACAAGGAAGATGAGACTGACTGGTGGGGAGTGAGGAAGGGATTTTTGATCGGAAACCTTGGCAGTGAATATCAAGAAGAATATCAGGAAGAGAAGCCAAAAGTCATTCCCAGGACAGAGGCCATTTCCTTTTTGCTTTGTTTTATATTGTAGGTAGAAATTAGTATAGTACATTGTATGTTGGACCTTGGGCAGGAAGATTTGAATTCTAAGACTTGCCTTATTTGCTGACTAGCTATAAAACATCAAGCAAGACTTAATCCTTCTTGGCCTCAGTTTCCTAGTTAGGATTCGATGGGATACCACTTAAAACACTTTGCAAAACTTTAAATATTATATAAATATAAACTATTGAGTATTTGGTACAGGCAACTCTCAACCCACAGATGCTGTTTTAGTCTGACTTTTTGTCAGCTAAATCTCTTCTATGAAAGAGATCAAAAATATACTGAAATCTTTTAAGCATAAAATTAATTGGCAAACCCTTTTCCATGATAAGTGAAGTATATTGTAGGTAAAAGTTAGTATAGTACATAGTATGTTGAACCTTGGGCAGGAAGATTTGAATTCTAAGACTTGCCTTATTTGCTTACTAGCTATAAAACATCAAGCAAGTAATCCTTTGTTGGTAGAGGACCTAGCATAGAATTATATTAATCTCTCTTCTTGATTTAGGAATTCAGGACTTTTTGCCAAATTTCCTTTGTTTGAGTTCTTGAGTTAATGAGCAGGTCGGCTGTTGTTTAGATCAATGAACTAAGACTCAGAACCTATTTTATTGCATAACTGGTTGGTTTATATGATCTTGGAAGATAGTGAAAGAAGGAGAAGGTGTCATTTAACTAAAGAGAGGAAGAGAGTGCATACCGCAAATGATAGAACAGTATACTTGATTTTGATTTCTGGTAAAAATATAGAACACATTTTTAAGGGGAATTATATGTTATTTCTTCTAAAAGTGAATAGTGATTGATAAAAGCTAACATAGTATCCTCAAGAACAACTCATGATATATGAATTCTAGTTCCTTTTTTTTTTTTTAAATAGCAGATTAAAAGGCAGCATGGTGTTGTGAATAAAGGGCTGATCTTATTATGTACTCCCTAAAAAGGGAGGGAGAGATTTAAGGAAGAAGGTGAGAGAGGCTAGGGAAGTAGGAAGAGTAGTTTTAAATCCTGCCTTTGATACAGTTAGTAGTATGAGTATAGGCAAGTTATTTAAATACTGATGTACATAAGCAAATTTTTAAGGTAGTAAGTTATAGAAAAATGGATGATTTACTTCAGTGGGAGGGAATTTCCATACCACTTCTCCATGCCAATGAAATTATGAATATGAACCAAAAAAGTAGATATGCTTCAGAAATAATAACTAGGGTTCATCAAAGCACTTAACAACATCTCTAATGCTAGCTATTCATGTGTCTGACAGGGAGAGATATAGGCTAGATAATAATACAATTAGGTGAATTAAAAAGTGCTAGAATACTGATGGATTAGTGTTAATTTGGAAAATTTCCTTTATCAGGAAACTCATTATCCTGTTAGATTGTATCAGCTTTGGTACTCACATCTCTTCAGTATTTTCAATATTCTCTATTCCCTAAATGAAAATTTGGAGCAAAGAATACTTCCCAAAGCTTCCATTTAAAGGGGACTCCCAGGTGAGCCAATTCTTCATTTCCCATAAATTGCACTCCTTGGACTGGACTCCATTATCCTTCTCTGCCTTTTCCCCTAATTACCTCTTGCCCCTTTTAAACTTCCTTGTATGTGTTCTTTTCCTCCTTTATGTTGTAAACTCCTTGAAGGAAGGATTATCTTTTTTTTCCTATTTGTATTTCCAGAGTTTAGCACATAGTAGGCCCTTAATAAAATGTATATTGATTGATTGGCTAAAGGAAATCTTGAGTGTAATACTCCCAGGGATTTGTGGTCCTGTGCTATTCAACATTTTTTTTCAGTGAATTAGAAGATGGCATAGATGCCATGAATGTTAAATTTGAAAAGGATAGGAAGCTTGGAGTGATAGTTAATACAGTCTTCATTTTTTACTTCAGAAACATTTTTACTTTCTCCTTGTTTGTCAGAATCAGTTTTGTCATCGAAGTTCCCCTGTTGATTCTTCTACCTTTGAAGGCTTATATTATCTTTAAAGCAAGTCAAAAATGTACCAGCTGTTCTGATTTTAATAGAATGCCTTAGCAGACATTTGGATATTTTGTGTCCTTCATCACTACAACAACATGTTTCCATTTAGCAAGCATTTATTAATTCAATCAGTTTTTAGGTTTGTGATCCAGGTTTGTAATCTGTTTCCTGAACTCCTTGTCTAGTGATCTGTACTCCCAAGACAATTCTGTTTCTATTTCTCTCTTCATTGATCTTTCCCCAAATGCCCTTTATCATATTTCTCCTCTAAGATATAGGTTTTCTCACATGAATATATTTTCATAATATTCAATGTTACTTTACCATGCCTTTTATCTATTTTCCTACTTTTAAGTAGGATATGGCCTCCCAGCGTGCCTGTTTAGTTGTGAGGCAGTGTGAAATAGTAGTTAAAAATGTAAGACCTGGCATTAGGAAAATTTGAATTGAAATCTCTCCTTTGATGCTGATTAGTTGAAATCTTGGGGAAGTCCCAACTTCCTGGAGCCCTAATTTCCTTAATCATCACAATAGTGACTACCTCACAGGATTGTGTGAAGATCAACTGAAATACTATATGGAAAATACTTTTTAAACTTCAAAGTCACTTTAAAGCCAATTTCCACTTATTATTGAATCTCATCCCATATCTAATCTTAGTGACGTCCATGAAGTAAAATTTAATTCTTTGCACTGGAATCTCATCCAACTGTTTTGTGTACATAGAATGCATTTATGTATAGACACCTTTGAGGCCATATTGTATTGCTACCTTTCTTGTATATATTGTCATCAATTATTAATTCTTTCTTTGGCTAAACTTCCCATGTTGAATTGACTGTCTTCAATTGTAGGGGTTCTTAACTTAGAATTCACAGGATTTTAAAAATATTTTGATATAATTGATTTTTTTTGTAATGCTATGTAGCTTTTAACATGTACTTTAAAACATCATTCTGAGATGGAATTCATAGGCTTCATCAGACTGCTATAAGGGTCCATGTTACAAAAAGCCCAAGAATTTCCACTCTATGAGATCATAAAAAAGGGGGAAAGACCTATAGGTACAAAACCATTTATAGCAGTTCTTTTTGTAGTGGCAAAGAATCAGAAATTGAGGGGACACACATTAATTGAGAATTGCTGAATAAGTTGTGGCAAATGAGTGTAATAGAATACTATTATGATATAAGAAACGATGAGCTGGAAGATTTCAGAAAAAACCTGGAAAGTCTTACATGAACTGATGCCAACTGAAATAAGCAGAAGCAGGATAACATTGTACATAGTAGTAGCATGCCATGACCAACTATGATTGACTTAGTTCTTCTCAGCAATACTCTGATCTAAGACAATTCCAAAAGACTCATAATGGAAAATGCTATTCACAACCAAAGAAAGAAATGATGGAGTCTTAATGCAGATAAAAACATTATTTTCACTTTTTAAATTTTTTCATCTTTTTTTCCCTTTTGTTCTGGTTCTTCTTTCATAACATGACCAATAAGGAAATATGTTTTACATGATTACACATATATAACCTATATCAAATTGCTTACTATTTTAGGGAGAAGGGAAGGGAAAAGGAAGGAAAGAAAAAATCTGAGCACAAAAATCTCAAAAAAATGAGTGTTAAAAATTATCATTACACGTAATTGGAAAAATAAAATACTATTAAAAAAGGATTCCCATTTTATGTTACTAAGCTTGACAGATCGTTATGGACAATTTTCTCCTTCCTTTCCCCTGCCTTTTCAGTTTAAAGTTCTGATGCAGCTTATAGGGCTCTAGGAAAATATGTTTTTACTGGCCTTTGGTTAAGTACACTTCATCCTGGTCTAAAGCCCAAGTAATGGCCCATAAATCCAAATCCTGTGTCTTCTTAGCTCGATGTTCATTTTCCAAATCCTTTCATCTATCTTCTGAATCTCTATGATATGTATACTTTTTCACTATGAAGTCAAAAAATGCTAGAGCTTGAAGGAACTTTACAGATATTGTAATTTTCTTCATTTTATAGAAATGAAAGCTGAAGTCTAGAAAAGTTAATTGATTTGTTTAAGCTACCTATTAGTACATCCCTTTAATTCTAATGTCTTATCTTCAATTTATCCTACAAATATTTTATTTGTATATAGGTGTTCGTTTACTCTCTCTTTCAATAGATTGTGAGCCCTTTGGGAGCAAGAACTTTTGCCTTTCTTTGTATTTCTAGCACTCAGGACAATATCTAACATATAGTAAGTGCTTAGTAAATAAATACCTGTTGACTTGATGAGTAGTAGAGACAATGTTAGAACCCAGATTTTAATTGTATAGAAAATCTGTAAGTGCCATCTTCACTTTCCAAGGCTAGCCTTAACATTATAAAAGGATATTACAAGAGGATTTGTGGGTCATTAGAGGTCTGCTAAAGACATGTTTTCATCTTTGTCATATACATTCATCCTTTCCCAGTTTCTGTGGCTTCTTTTCTTTTATTGTATACTACTCATGCAGTGATGTTGGGTAGATTATCATGGTTAAGCTAGAAGTAATAGATAAGAGAAAAAAAAACTTAGGCCTTTGGGATAGCATTGCTAAACTATTTTGCTTCAATATTTCTATTGTTGAGAACATACCCTAAAATGTTGTTACAAACAAAAAAAGCTACCTGTTTAAAGATTTTCATGGCAGTATTATCTATAATTGCATAAAACTAGAAGCAAAGCTAAAATTTTAACTTGAAAAGTTCCTGTTAGTAAATAGCAAGTCTATTTAGGCACATGCAAATCTTATGTAAATATATGTATAACCCTCTAAGCCATCACTTTATAATATAGTTCTTGCAAATTGCCTGTGTACAAGATATTTTAAGGTAAACTCATTGGTGTCCCAGTGTAAAGTATTTTTAGATCCTCAAGAGTAAAGCAAAACTTATAGTATTGATGATATGAGGGTTTTTTTTTGGGAAAAGCAACATGTGACTGATTAGTATTTTATAATTTTTTTTTTGTATAAACAAGCTTTCTAGCCTTAGAAAATCTTATAATTACTTTTTGGTAGGTAAATGGATACCTAGTTGTGCTGTCTGTTTTTGAAGAGATTTAATTTACTGACTATATTGGTATAATGTGAAGGAAAAAATAGATATAGATTTATTATTTAATTTTTTTGCAGTGAAGTATTATGAAGTAAAGATATGGTTCTATCCAAAATTGAGAAATATTGTTAACTTCAATGGATTTTTCAGTCTCAAGTATCTGGTTACTTGTTTCCTCATCATAGTGTGAGATTCTTGTTCGTGTACAAAATTCTCCATGAAGGATTCAACCACTATGGGGGGGGGGGGGTTTCCTCAAGCTCTTTTGATATTGCATGAATACTAATGGAATTTTCCACCAATCCATTGCTCTTTTTTTTTCTGGTCCCCTATAGCTCTAATGATATCTTTCATGATAATTCTTCATTGGTAATATGTAGCAGCCTTCTTATGATTACCATATATCTTTCTTTTGTTCATTAGTTAGTTTATAACTTTAAATCTTTGAAATCATGGAATCAAGGGTTTCTACTTAGAATGGTGGTATCAGAGGTCATAAAGGGGCCTGCCTGCATTTCCCATATAAACTCTTACAATATTCTAAAAAAGAAATAGGCACCAGATTGAATAATAACTAATCAATTCAAAATGAAACATCAATAGATTTTTTTATCTGGTCTAGAATTGTTGGAAAAGACACTCAAAAGCTATGAACACTAGGTGAGAGTCCTCCCCCCTCCGCCCTGGAAATATAGCATAAGCTCAGGTTATATAGGCTACAACAGCATTCTTTTTAGGGATCAGAACTCTTATCAGAAACAATATAGTCTGCAAGCACTTTGAGTATAGACATATAAGGAGATGAAAACCAGATGTAGGAACCCAGAAAAATTAAGATAAGATCAAAGAGGGCCACACCATCAAAGATTGTGGCAAAGGGGGAGGATCTGGCTCTGATACAAAAACCTAAATCAGGAATTATGGCTGAAGATATGAGTAAACAAAAAAAGATAAAAAAATACTAAACATTATGAGGAAATTCTAGGGATAACATTTAACAAATGATACCCTTAGCATTAAAATAGTTTAAGCTTGGAAAAAATAGATTGTAAAGATCCTCCATTAAAGGGACCAGATGAAGAAGTTTAGAATAAGAATTATAGTTAATGGAATTGGACTACTATTAAATTGGACTATTGACTTTTTGAATGTAAAATAGACAAATAACTATAATTATGGTACAGGCATTCGTCAAAAAAATCTGCAAGATGTAATATGCAGTCAGAAATATGACATGACTATGGCAAAAAACCAGGAACAAGATATATTTTCCCATTGCCTTAATATTACAAAATTTATCAAGATATTAAAAATTCCATTTATAATATTTAAATAATTCTCTCTCACAGTGGGGAATATAATATTAAGCACCTTATCATTTTAGGCAACTTCATTTAGAAGAAAAGCCTTTACCTAACTTCATTATCATTATAGCATTTTCCTTAGTTATAGTGCTTTGAAAAATTACTTATGCCTCATTAGACTACTTTTTCATTTGTTACCTAGTTCTGGCAGTGTTTTGTATGTCTTTCCAATAACCATCTACACTATTAAATCATTCAGGAAGTTTTCTAAATATGAATGAGAAAACAAAAGCAATGGGACTTTCTTTGACTCGAAATCATACAGGAGCCATGGGAGGAAATGTGGTATTTTAGATAGAGTGATAAACCTGGAGGCCGGAAGACCTTAATTTGAATTCTACTTCAGACACGAATAAGCTGTTATTAACTATGTGACCTTGAGAAAGTCACTTAGCCCTGTCCCTTTTTAGCATCAGTGTTTTCATCTCTAAAAGAAGGGAATACTAATATATTTACTTCACTGAGTTGTTATGATGATCAAATGATAAAATATCCCTAAAGATTTTGCAAAACTCAATGGACATTAGCATGACCAGAAGAATAACAATTTTTAAAAGCTATAAACTTCTGTTTTAGGGAGAAGTTTGTGGTTGTTAGGAGCACTGGGAAATTTCACAGAGGTAATTCTGCTTGATGTTTTCCTCCAGGTCCATTTTGGATCACTATCATTGTCTATACACATATGTTTGTCCAAGATAAAAGATTGTCCATTCTCAATTATAGATTTGTTGTAAATCATAATCTGGATTATAAAGATAAGTAGATTGAATTGTTTTATGGAATAATGGATTTTCTTTTATTGCCTCTGTAGTATTCTCAGGTTCGGAATCAGGCAATATTAGGCACAAACAAATACATCTGGATATGGATGGCATTTTTCATCATATGTTTCTTAGAGCTGTCTTGAATCACTGTACTACTGTGAATAATTATGTTATTCACAGTTGATCATCTTACAGTATTGCTGTTACTTTGTATACACACAGTACAATTCACTTTGCAGCAGCTTATGGAAGTCTTTCCAGGTTCTTCTGAGAGCATCCTGTTCATCATTTCTTATAGCACAATGGTATTCCATGATAATGACATACTGAAGTTTATTCAGTTATTCCTAATTGTTGGGCATCCCCTCAAATTAAATTATTTGTTCCCATAAAAAGAGCTGCTATATATTTTTTGTGTGCATAGGTCCTGTTCCTTTTTAATTTTTATCTCTTTGGAGAAATAGAACTATTTGGGGATATAGTGCTATTGCTCAATCAAAGGAAATACATTGGTTTTTTGTTTGTTTTTGAAAGAAGAAGATATGATTATTTTTTTATTAAAGCTTTTTTATTTTTCAAAACATAAGCATGAATAATTCTTCAATGTGTTCCAATTTCCCCACTCTTCTCTGACCCTCTCTCCTATATGTCAAATAGTCCAGTATTTGTTAAAGATGGTAGAAATATATGTTAAATCCAATATATGCATACATATTTATACAATTATCTTGCTGCACAAGAAAAATCAAAATCAAACCAGAAAAAAATGAGAAAGAAAATAAGATGCAAGCAAACAACAACAAAAAGAGTGAAAATTCTATATTGTGAACCACACTCAGTTCTCACCGTCTTTTCTCTGGATGTAGATGTCTTTCTTCATCACAGATCAGTAGAACTGTTCTGGATTATCTCATTGTTGAAGAGAGCCACGTCCACCAGAATTGATCATTGTTGCCGTGTACAATGATCTCCTGGTTCTGCTCATTTCACTTAGCATCAGTTCATGTAAGTCTCTCCAGCCTCTTTGAAATCATTCTGCTGATCATTTCTTAGAGAACAATAATATTCCATAACATCCATTTACCATAACTTATTCAGCCATTTTCCAATTGGTGGGTATCTACTCAGTTTCCAGTTTCTTGCCACTACAAACAGGGATGCCACAAACATTTTTGTACATGTGGACCTTTTCCCCTCCTTTAAAATTTCTTTGGGATATAAGCCCAGTAGTAACACTGTTGGATCAAAGGGTATGTACAGTTTGATAACTCTTTGAGCTCTCTAGAATGGTTGGATCAGTTCACAATTCTACCAACAATATATTAGTGTCCCAGTTTTCCCACATTCCCTCCAACATTTATTATTATCTTTTCCTGTCATCTTAGCCAATCTGAGAGGTATGTAGTGGTATTTCAGAGTTGTGTTAATTTGGAAAATGTATTGTTTTATATTCCTTTGGGCATAGTTCTAAATTGCTCACTGAAATTGCTCAAACACAGAATAGTTGAATCAGTTCACAACTCCACTAACAGTACACTAATATTTCATTTTCCCTATATTCCATGTCATTTCTCTTTTTCTGTCTTATTAGCCAATTTAATAGATATGTTGCAGTACTTCAGATGTGTTTTAATTTTCACTTCTGTAATCAATAGTGAGTTAGAGCATTTTTTCATACAATTATAGATAGTGATGATTACTTCATCTGAAAACTGTTCATATATTTTGATCACTTATCAATTGGAAAATGGCTTTTATTTTTATAAATTTGACTCAGTTCTCTGCATGTTTGAGAAATGAGACCTTTATGAAAGAAACTTGCTTTAATTTTTTCTCCACAATAATTCTTGATAACTGTATTCCTCTCCCCCATTTATTCTACTCTATTTCTCCTCAAAACTGTTTTGCTTCTGACACCTTTCCAAATATGCCCTCCCCTTTTATTAATCCTCTCCTTTTCTTATTCCCTTCTCATTCTTTCCTTAGGGTAATATTTTATTTCTATTCTCCATTGAGTATGTATGTATTCCCTCTTTGAGCCAGTTCTGATAAGAGTAAGGGGTTCACTCATTCTACCCTATCTCCATTCCTCTTTCCTTCCACTGTAAAAGCTTTTTTTTTTTTTTTTTTTTTTGCTTCTTTTATGCATGGTAATTTAACATTTTATATCTCTCCTTTTCCTTCTCTCCCAATACTTTTCATTATTATCCCTTAATTTTGCCTCTTTTAGATGTTATTCCTTCCAGTACCCTGTTTATATATACTCCCTCTAATTTCCCTAATAACCAGATTGTTCTCATGAGTTACAAATATTATCTTCCCATGGAGGAATGCAAGCAGTCCAACCTCATGAAGTCCATTTTGATTTCCCTTTCCTGTTTGCCTTATTATGTTTCTCTTGAGTGTTATATTTGAAAGTCAAATTATCAATTTAACTCTGATCTTCATTAAGAATGCTTGAATGTCCTTTATTTTAATGAATATCTGTTTTTCCCCCTAAAAATTTTATTCAGTTTTTCAGGGTAGGTGATTCTTGATTGAAACTCTAGTTTCTTTGTCCTCAGGAATACCACATCCCTTTTCCTTTAATGTAGAAACTGATAAATTTTGTGGTATCTTGACTATGGTCCCATGATATTTTAATTGTTTCTTTCTGGATGCTTACACTATTTTCTCCTTGACCTGGGAACTCTAGGATTTGGCTATAATATTTCTGGAAATTTTCATTTTGGGATCTCTTTTAGTAGTTGATTAGTGGATTCTTTCAATTTTTATTTTACCCTTTGGTTCTAAAATCTCAGGGCAGTTTTCCTTGAAAATGTCTTTAAAGATATCTAGGCTATTTTGATCATATCCAATAATTTAAAAATCCAATAATCCAATATATCCAATAATTTAAAATGATCTTCTATGTGCTTAGAAAATGGTCACCGACATCCAGAGATACAGCCACCTCACAATTTTTATTATGGGGTGAAAGAATAGAGAGAGAGAAACCTAAGAGGAAAAATTAGAAACTAAGAGACTTGAGTATGTGAAAAGCATTAGAATCAGATTGAATCATGAATATTTAGAAGATGTTTCAAAAGTAACTTTGATATTCTTGTTGTTGGGAAGCAGTTGACAATACCATTCTTTCAACTCTAGCTATTGTTATTGGTCTTAGAATCAAGAAGATCTGGGTTCAAAGTCTTCCTTAGATACTTATTAGCAGTTTGACCAGGAGATAGCCTTGTTTGGAAATAGTAAGGAGACAATAAAAGAACATCAAACTGTCCTTGAGGAATTCAGTCCATATGCCTATATGAACCATCTTTGAATCCTGATAGAATTGACAGATAGGACTGTTGAGCCCCTATCAATGATGTTTGAAAGATCATGGAAAACAGGAGAGGTACCACAAAAGTACATGAGACAAATAGAGTGAACATGACTTTTATTCCTGGAAAACTTAAAAGTGATGGTTGGTAAACATTTAGAAGTACTTTTTTTTAAAGTTCAGCTTTTTTTTCAGCATGTTACAAAAGGTAATTATTAGTAATTACAAATGACCATCATGGCTTCATGAAGGAGAGATCATTCCAGACTAACTTCATTTCCTTTTTTGAGAGAATTATTAAGCTAGAAGTTGAAAAAATTGTTATGGATAAAATTTCTCTAGATTTGAGCAAAATTTTGATAAAATATCTCATTCTATTCTTGTGGAAGAGATAAAGAGATACAGATTAGACAATGATATAATTAAATGTATTCTGAATTTGTTGGTTTCTAGACTCAAATTAAGTATTAATGTTTCAATGTTAATGTGGCAGGAATTCTAGCATAGAGTACAGCAAGGATATATTTTTTGCCTTATACTACTGAACATTTTATATCAATTTTTATCAGTATTTTCATTCAATGATTTGGATGAAAGCATAGCTGATATACCAAATAAAATTTGCATAATATAAAGTTTAGAGAGATGACTATCACAGTAGATGATATTCAGTATTCAAAGGATCTCAACAGGCTAAAGCTCTGAGCTGAAACTAATAGTAGGAAATTCAATAAGGAAAAATGTAAAGTTTCACAGTTGAGTACAAAAAATCAATTTCATAACTACTTGATGGGGCCAGGATGATTCGACAGCAAGCACTGGAAAAGGATCAGGGTTTTTAGTGGACTTTAAAGCAATGTAAATAAACAGTGGCATAAATCAGCAGTGGTAGCCAAAAAAGTTAATGCTATCTTGGGTTACATTAAAAGAGTCAGAAATTCCAGAAATAGAATAAATCTCATTATACTCTGCCCTTATGAGATCATTGTGTACCAAATGGTAAGGATATGAATCCATGTTCTATGAGAATTGGTCAAAAGAACTAGACATATTTAGCCTGGAGAAAAAGAGAATTAAAGATATGCAAACAGACAAATTTTGGGTTGATTTTGGGAAATAATTTTTTAAAATAAAGCTTTTTATTTTCAAAATATATGCATGGATAATTTGATAACAATGACCCTTGCATAGCCTTGTGTTTCAGATTTTCTCTTCCTCCTTACCCCCTCCCCTATATGGCAAGCAAGCCAATATATGTTGAAACATGTTAAAATACATGTAAAATCCAATATATATAAACGTGTTCATACAATTTGCTTGCTGTACAAGAAAAATCAGATCAAAAAAAGAAAGTAAATGATTAAGAAAACAAAATGTAAGTGAACAACAACAAAAGAGTGAGAATGTTATGTTGTGACTCACATTTAGTTCCCAAAGTCCTCTCTCTCTCTCTCTCTGAGTGTAGATGGCTTTCTTCATCACAAGATCATTGGAACTGGCATCAATCATCTCATTGTTGGAAAGAGTAACATTTCTCAGAATTGATCATCATATAATATTGATGTTGCCATGTACAATGATCTCCTGGCTCTGCTCTTTTCACTTAGCATTAGTTTATGTAAGTCTGTCCAGGCCTCTCTAAAATCATCCTCCTGATAATGTCTTATAAAACAATAATATTCTATAACATTAATATATTACAACTTATTCAGCCATTCTGCAATTTATAGGTATCCACTCAGCTTTTGGGAAATACTTAAGAATTAAAGCTCTTCAAAAGTGAAATGTGCTATATAAAAAGTTAGCAGAGATACCATTCTAGGAAATTGTCAAGCGAAGCTGAAAGGACCCTTGCATGAATATTATAGTGGGGATTTTTTCTATATGGGTTATACTAGATGGCTACTGAAATCCCTTTTAGCTTTTGAAGTTCTGTGATTCTATGATTTAACCACTCAAGAGTTTCAGTTTCTTTATCACTAAAATGAGGTCAATAGTAATATTTATCTCATAGTGTTGCTGTGATAACCAAGAAATAATAACGTGGTTTGCAAAATTTAAAGTTCTATATAAATGTGAGCTATTATTATTATTAATGAAAAGCTTTGAAAAGAGAATTTCCATTAATAAGGTAAGACAATTAAAGTTTAAGATGGTGATATCAATATGGCAGCAGGAGCTAGGAAATAGAAAACTGTCAACTTGACATATTTATGACATATAGATACTGTCATGGTGTCTTTATGTCAGCAGCAAGAGAGGACACTGAGGACTCATTTGAAAAGTTAGAGCAAGTCGAACCAAGGTTCAAAAGAGGAAGTCTGAATGAGCAAAGCATTCTGAATAAAGAAAAGAAAAAGAAGCAGGGAGTGGACAGAGTAACATGGGAAATACTATGCAAACTACAATTTTGGAGAAGCTGGGTAAGAAAAGTTTGGTCCCCTGGAGAATATGGAAACATACAATCCAAAGAATATGAAAGATACATGAAGATGATCAAAATACAGATCCAGACAAATAAAAGAAGTTTGTAGCAAATATGCAATAAAACTGCATTACCTTGGTAGCCTTGTCAGCACCCCAGAGAAAAGTAAATAATGCTCTCCCAACGCACTGTACAAAATTTCTTCCTTCTCTATTGTTCCCTGCTAGGTTTTGGAGACAATTTTGCTTTTCCCAAATCTGATTTGATTTAAATCCCCTGTCTACTCAATTATATCTTTCTTTTACCAGCATGCTCTCCAGCTATCAAAAACTGAAGAAGAGAAATATTTTAAAGGAAAATATTCCCTTTCCCCATCAAACTTCCAGGTATTTTATAGCAATTCTTTTTTTTTTCTTTTCAGGTAGTTCAGCTCTTCATGCCTTTATCTCTGGTCTTTTATTTCAGAATAAATTCTGGAAACAAAACATGTTCCAAATGAACTTCATTTTCAAGTGCCTTCATCTTATGCCCTTCTTGTGCTTCTGCCTTCTCTCACCATCAGATTGCAATTGATGCTTGATGGGTCTGTAATGATTTAAATTTCTTTACCACTCTTATCTCTGAGGTTTTTACTCAGCAAGCCCTCTCTTTTGCTCAGATACCACAGCTAGTGTCTTTTTTGTTGTTATAATCAATGGAAAGAATAGCAGAAACTGATGAGTCTTTTGCCATTTAAATTAGATGTTGTTATTTGTGTTGAAATTACTTGAAAACTGCTTGCTCTGTCACCTTGAATTGATTGTGCATTGATAGAAGACCAAACAGAAAAATAAGATCCCCAAGCTATTTAAATATTCCCATTATTTCCTGTTATCCCTTTTCAATGTGAGGGCACATGCACAGATATCTTTTAGTTCCTTAAACTTACTGCTGGTTTACCATATAAACATCATTTAGAAGTCATATCCTGCTAAATGATGGAGAAAATTGAAATGATAATCTGTATCACTTGCATATTTCCAGTAAGCCTTGGAATATCCTAAAACCATACATTGAAACACATATTTACAACTTATGCACATATGCATGTACATAATACAGGCACAAATCTAGTCAATAGTGTCTGGCAGAAGATAGGGATTTTTATAGCTTTGTCATAACTGATAAATGGAACTTAGGAAAATCTATAACCTGTGCTGATTCCTCTTTATTTTCACACTGAAAATAATTCATATAAATAAGAGCCAAGTATGAAATGAGGCTCTTCTCAGAAGAAATAATCATGACATACCTAAGCTATATTCTGGAGATTATTCATTTTAAAGGAGGATTTTGCTGCTGGCTGAGATATTAAAGGTACTTCTTTCACAATGTCCTTCCCTTCTGTACTTATGGTTTATGTAATGAAACAAGTAAAAACTTGGCCTGCCAAAGCCATGCTCGAATGATTTCCATGTTTGTAAAAAAGGGTACATGCAATCTTTCTAAGGCAAAGACAATGCTACTTATCTACCTCCTCAGGCCACTTTGGATTTGCCAGTTTCTTCCAAATGATAAACAGAATTCAGGGAGGAATGTAGAGAAGTATTGTTGGTAAAGTGGAAAGAGAACATTGGACTTTAAAAATCTAGTCTGACTGACTCTTGCTATTTCATCCATGGGCAAGTTTTCCTCTAAGCTTCCATTTCCAGGTCTATAAAATGAGGATAACAATACTCGGCTCTACCTCATAGCATATTAACTAGTGGCAGAGTGATTTGTGAATAAAATGCTAGCTTGGTCTTTGAATTAAGAAGATCCAGATTCAAGTCTTGACCCTGACTCATATTTTAAATTGGCTGTGTAACAATGGTCAAAGGTCAATGCCTAATGCAACTAAGACTCTAAATTATAGATAGGCTGCTGATCTGTATTAGCAGAGGAGTTTCTAGTACTATAAGGATGAACTCACACATCTGGATAAAAAAATAGTAACAAATAAAAACCTGTTTTAAAGGGCTTTTGAGGAAATTAATTTGTAAACCTTGAAGTATAATAGAAATGTAAACTATTCTATCTTATAGCATTTATTGAGAAATTATTTGTAAATTGTCTTATCCCTGTAAGTTTTATTATAATGAACTAGTATTAAAATCAAGAATAGTCTGCGTTCTTACTTAATGGCACACCTCTTGTTCCTCTCTTCTTCAGCTTTCCTGTGACCTATTCTGTATCTTAGTTGACAATCTAGAGTTGAAAGGATAATGATTGAAGGCAAAGGTAACATTTATCTTCTAGGTAATAGGATGCATTCTCTCTCCCTATTCTATGACCCATGCTAACCCTTATCAATCTATAAATATGGAAGTGTGTCAAGGATCCATCCCAAGTCCTATTGACATTTAAAGCAGCTAAAAAGCATGAATTGCAATGGATTTAAGGTATGGTTTATTTTTTTAACTTAACAAAGATTAATTTTCTTTACTTCCCATCTCCCCAAACTTTCCCTTTTCTCGTTTAAAAAAAAAGGAAGAAAAAGAAAACTTGTTTTGTGTTTGTTTTGGTGAGGCAATTGGGTTAAGTGACTTGCCTAGGATCATACAAGTAGTAAGTTTTAGGTGTCTGAAGCCATATTTGAACTTGTCTTCCTGATTTCAGGGCTGGTACCATTTAGTTTCCCCTAAAGAAAATCCTTTTAACAAATATATATAGTTAAGCAAAATAAATTCCCTCATTGTACATGTGCAAAAAATATACACTGTATTGTTGACCCTGAATTCACCACTTGTGTTAGGTGAGTAACATGTTTCACTGTCCCTCTGGAACAGTACTTGGTCATCCTATTGATCAAAGTTCTTAAATACAGGGTACATGAATTTTAAATGAAATTTCTTTTTTTTGAACACAGGTCCCATTATTTTAATTTTTAATAGTAGCTTTTTACTTTCAAAATATATCCAAAGATAGTTTTCAACTTTCACCCTTGCAAAAACCTTGCACTCCCTCCTTAGACAGTAATTAATCCAATATATGTTAAATGTGCACTTCTTCTGTACACATTTCTTGAGGAAAGAAAAGTCTACATGAACATTGGGGCTGGAGATGGTAGGAAGAAATGTATTACAAAGCAGGAGAATATTCAGTCCTTTAGTTTCCCCTTCCTCCAATAACTCATTTCTTCAGGATATGCTGGGCCAGTATGCCTCACAGAACCTAATGATTTCCTGGAGATCAGTTAAAGGGTTAATTATTGGGTTGCTTTTTCTTCCTTATTTGTTCTTCCCTCACCATTCCAGTCTTAGAAAATAGAAGCAGTTGCCAAAGTTAATGTAATCTTGAATTATATACATAGGAAGAATGTTCAGGAAAATGGAACAGATAATAGGTCTACTGTCCTTTGCCCTGGTCAGACCACATCTGTAGCATTATATTAATTCTGAGTCTCATATTTTAAAAGTAATATTTTCAAATTGGGGTGTATCCAGAAGAAAGCAGTCTAGAATGATAAGGAAACTTGAAACCATGCCATGAAGGAGCAGTTGAAAGATCTGAGGCTGTTTAGCCTGGTGAAAAACAAAGCAGATTTAGGAGGAGTGGGTTGTGATAGCTGTTTTCAATCTTAGAAAGATTGTCATTTGGAAGAAGGATCATTCTTCTTATGCTTGGCTCCTGAGGTCAGAGCTAGGACTGTTAGGCAGAAAATGAAAGGAGGCAGATTTCAGTTTAATATGAGAACTTCCTGATAACGGTACACACACATAGTGATCTCCTAAGCTCCTATGGGCTCAATTGTTATCCCTCTGCAGATGATTTCCAGATCTATCTATTTGGTCCTAGCCTCTGTTTCCTGAACTCTTGTCCCATATTACCAAGTATCTATTGGAAATTATTGGACATAGATGTTCTGTGGCACTTCAGAATGAACATATACAAAACAGAACTCATTATCTTTCCCTTCAAACCTACCCCTTTTCTGAACTTCCCTATAAGAGCTAAATCCTCGTTAGTGCAAAACATGAATGTCTAGAAATGATTGAATTTATTTAAATTTGAACTATTTTAAGTAATAATTATATAAAATAAAGTAACTGGTCCAGCCCTATGGAAATATGCAAGCCAAATTCAAATAATGCAACCATTTCAGGAAACCCATTATTCTCATTAATTGAGAACTAGCTGTACTCTTGAGGGAGCCACCGTTTTTCCTGTTACCTACATGTACTACCTCATCCTTAATTTCTCTCTTTCTTTCTGTTTCTCTCTATCTCTTTGTCTTTTTCTTTCTCTGTTTCTGTCTCTCTGTCTCTTTCTCTCTATGTATCTCTCTTTTTCTTTCTTTTTGTTCTTTGTCTCTGTCTCTCTCCATTTCTGTTCTTTCTGTCTCCGTCTTTGTCTTACTCTTTTCTGTCTGTTTCTGTATCTCCTTGTCTCTGTCTCTGTCTTTTTCTCTCTGTCTCTGTCTCTCTGTCTGCTTGTCTCTTATCTTTCTGTCTGTCTGTCTGTCTCTCTTTTTCTTTCTCTCTCACACACACACTCCCCCTGACAACATATGCAGTCAATCGCCAAATCTTATCAATTCTTTCTTTATAATATCCCTCATGTTATCCATTTCTCCACTCACACAACTAACTGTCTAATTCAGAGTCTCATCACTGTTCTCCCAGGCAATTGCAATAGCTTTCTAATTAGAATCCCCGCCTCATATCTCTTTTCTCTCTAATCCATCTTCCACACTACTGCCAGAGTGATTTTTCTCAACTGCAAGTATAACCACATCATCTTGCTAGTCAATAACCTTTAATATCTTCCTATATTATTTAGGATCCAACATAAACTTGTCTTTTTGGCACGTAAATGTCTTGAGGCCTTGGTCCCCTCCCAGTTATGTAGTCTGTTACCCCGTTATTCCCTTCCCCATACTCTAAGGCATATCACTTATCTACACTTTGTTTTTCATACATGATATTCCATGTTCTGTCTTTGCTCTTGTGCTCTGGATGTCCCCTATACCTGGAATTTTTTCTCTTTTCATCTCCAACTCTTAGAATCCGCAGATTCTTTTTAAGATTCAGACAATCTCTTCCAGGAGGCCACTTTCATTTGCCCTCTAAATTTAACTCTTTTGTTGCTTAGTAATTTTTAAGTTGTATTTAATTCTTCATGAATCCATTTGATGAGGATTTTTTGTTTTGTTTTGTTTTACAAAGATACTGGAGTAATTTGCCATTTTCTTCTCCAGTTCATTTGACAGATGAAGAACTGAAAGCAAATAGGGTTGTGTGACTTGTCCAGGGTCACACAGCTAGTAAGTGTCTGAGGACAGATTTAACTTCCTGACTCCAGACCTCTACCTCTAGTACCATCTAGCTTCCTCTTCTCACTCCTACTCCCCACAATACTATCTTCCATTTATTCTATTTATCATGTGTTCTGATTTATGTTTGTTTACTTAATTAGAATGTAAGATCTATAAGAGTATGAACTATTTTTTCTTTACATACATAGAACTTAGCACAGCACCTGAAACATATTAAGTGCTTAATAAATGTTTACTAATTAATAATATGAGCTCTTAAAAATATCAAGTGGAGTGTGTTGTGAGGTAATGTGTTTCCTATTGCTTGAAGTGCTTAAATAGAAAATGTGTAGCCATTTGTCAAGGAGATTTTAGGGGACATTCATGTGTTTCGAAAAGGATTAGACCAGATAAATTGGCAAGCTTAGGGAGAAAGGTAGCCAGAATGGTATAAAGAGGCTTGAGCTCATGCCATATGAGAATGGATTGCAGGAACTGGTGATGCTTAGCTTGGAAAAGAGAAAATTCAAGGAATAAAGCATAATAACTGTTCTCAAATATTTGAAAGGATATTATATGAGAGAGGGATCCAGGGATGTCCTTGAGTCAGCTCAAGCCAGCTACAGAGAGTCAACTGTTAAATTTTCAGTATGAGCATATACATCTTAGAAATTAGTAAAGGACTTGTTTTATTGCTTTGTTGATTGCTTAGACTTTAAAAAAGTATTGGTGAAGTGTTAATAAAGTAAATAAAACCTAAAAATGTATTGCATACATTTTTTTTCTCCCTGGGAAAAAGTTGGTTGTTAAACATTTATCAGCATGCTCTTGGATTGGCTTAACTTGTTCTATTTAGTGCCAGAAGGCAGAAGCAGTAACGGATAACAGTTGAAAAAAGACACTGAATGATCAGTCAAGAGAAAAAACAACATTCTCCAATTTCTTCTGGCTCAAGTTTGTTCATATGTATTGTTCCCCTGAGATGTCCCAAAGGTCTTGTGACATTAACCTGGTATCATCTTCCCTTTACTTCTTACTTAGAGATTTAAAATTATAAGTGTGGGGGCAGCTAGGTGGTAGAGTGGATAGAGCAGCAGCCCTGAAGTCTGGAGAACCTGAGTTCAACTCTGGTCTCAGACACTTAACACTTCCTAGCTCTGTGATCTTGGGCAGGTCACTTAACCCCAAATGCCTCAGCAAAAACAAAAAAAAGTAAAAATAAATAATAAATGTGTAAACTAGTTTTTAAAAAAAATCTATATTAACTGCATAAATGATGTACATATTTGCATCCTATGACCACATCTTTTAGAGCTACTCTCCTGATTCCTGGACTTTTTCTGCCCTGTCCCAGAAATCTCTCTACTCTCAAAACTCAAAACTTGTAATTTATGTTTCAGGAAGTACCTCCCAATCTTTGTCTTCACCCTCTGATTCCTTCTAGAGTTTTCAGCTTAAGGATGATGTCTAATTCAGTCAAGTCTTTATTCTTCTCCAGACTGTACTCCTTATTCTACTGCTTTCCCTACCATTTCCTGAAAAAATAAAATCTTGCCCTTCCCCACGTTCTTTCTTTTTTTGTTTTGTTAACAATTGGGAGTAAAATGACTCATGCAAATTCATATAGCTAGAAGTGTTAAGTGTCTGAGGATGGCTTTGAACTCAGGTCCTCCTAAATTCAGGGTTGTTGCTCTATCCACTATATCATCTAGCTGCCTCCACTTTGTTTCTCTTCATGTGTTGTATTCCCCCCATCAGAATGTAAGCTTCATTAGGACAGGTTCTGTCTTTCTCTTTATATTTCTATTCCTAAAGCTTAGCACAATGCATGGCACATAGTAAGTGCTTAAATAATGCTTGCTGAATTGACTTCTGACCCTCCTTTTGTGGTACTGGGGATGCAGAGTCAGGCATTTCTTCTAAATTATTTTGATTCAGTGCTCATCACTCTGTCCTGAACCCCTCATTTCCTACACAGGCTTCTCATTCTTCAATTAATTTAATGATTTGAGCTTGGAGAGACCCACGGATAAGTACTTTGTCTAATTATATTAGACTGTGTCTCCATCTGTCTGGTACCACAATTGGCACTTTGTAAATGTTAGAGGATCACTGTCTGACTTTTGAAAGCTAAATGATTTGGCCAAAATGATTTTAGAGCCCATCATCTCCCTGTACCCCCCTTCCCTCTCCACCACCTACAAAGGAAAGA
Organism: Sarcophilus harrisii; assembly: GCF_902635505.1. Classification (NCBI taxonomy): domain Eukaryota; kingdom Metazoa; phylum Chordata; class Mammalia; order Dasyuromorphia; family Dasyuridae; genus Sarcophilus; species Sarcophilus harrisii. Next base: position 602,822,823 of record NC_045426.1, read on the forward strand.
ATTGAAAAGAATAATATATTTGAAATATCAAAGGTCATTTCTTCAGATATTTTAATGAAACAGGAGATGAATCCTAAGATGTCATCAAATTAGAGAAGATTCTTTTGAGAGACTAAGTTTCTCCAGACAATAGAATAACCACTTGATATGGCACAGGCTAAGTACAGAATTGCTGTTTCCAGGCAGATTTGAGAGAGCTTGAGCCTCACAAGATTCTTTGGAAGAAGTTGTGGTTTATAAAAGAAAGTAAAAAGTGCTGAAACTAATGCCTAATGAAAATCAATCCTTTTGTTCTATTATGCATTGATGAAGGAAGTCCGCATGATCATTAGAATGATTGAAGTTTGAATTCTGTTTAATGAATATTACATTCCTACCTATTAACAGGAGAAATTGCTGTAAACTATACTTGAATCCAGTTTCTGCCATCTGTGTAATTTTTCCTTCAGGGGTTCTAAGAGTCAGCTCTTGTGGGACTGTGCCCAGTATATAGAAAAAGAGAATGTCACCTTCCAATAGCAGCAGGGGGCAAATGAAGGTGAGGTGACTCCCTTAGATTTGTCTTTCTGTGACAAATTGTGAATAATTGTAATTCTTATGTAGCTAATCCCTTGGTTTCATTTGTACCTCAATGCTACACCCAGGTACGGGGCTGACCCTCCCAATAGGGTCTCCATCACTGAAGATTTCACAGTCAGAGACTTTATGAGTTGGAAGGGATTTCAGTGGTCATGTAATCTGATTCATCCCCAAAAAAGAATTACTTCTATAAGATACTTGACAGATGGCCCTTTAGACTTTCTTGAAAGATCTATGATGAGGGGAAATCCATTATCTCCCATTTCCACCTATCCCACTTACAGATAGCTCTCATTATTAAGAAGTATTTCCAAAATTTGTCTTTGCAACTTCTATCCTTTGCTTTTAGTTCTTCTCCCAAAGGGCAGGGATTTTCTTAACCTGGAATCCATTAGATTTTTGTTGGCTTGGTTTTTTAAAAACTATTTTGGTAACTATTTATGTATAACTAGTTTCTTTTGTAAAGATATGCATTTAAATACGTTATTCTGAGAGGATCCAGGGCTTTTTCCAGATAACCAAAGGGTACAGGAAACACACACACACACATGCACACATACACACACACACAATATCTTCTGCTGTAAGGTTAAGAGGAGAAGTCTAGTATCTTTTTCAAAAGATAGACCTTTGGATACTTAAAGAGAATCATAATATCTTCCCTGAAGACTTCTCTGTTCTTTGGGTTAAATATCTCTGGTTCTGTCAGCTCATTTGAGACTATCCACTGAAATTCTGGTTGCCTTCCTTCTACTTCATCAATATCTTGCCCTTACTGTGATGTCCATATTAAACACAATAGTGTTTAGTCTAATCAGGTAGAGGAGTATAGCATTTTTATCTCCTTTTATGAGTTCATTAGTTATTTCAACTTATTGGTAAATCGTTTGCTATTTGAAGACTTTATTAGCTATATTTGGAGAGCTTCATTATGAGAAGATTGGTCACCCATTTACACATTTATTTTGAACATAGCAATTAATGAAATCACAGAGACTTTGCTTTCTGTGAGGGAAGGAGGACCTCATTGATAAACTTACAAATCTTTGACCCAGATATCTAAAGAAGGAATGGAACTAAAGTCTAAACTAAGACAAATTAACATCTTCAGTATAGTTGAGAGCTGGAAGATTGTCCAACCCCTTCATTTTCCTGATGAAGAGGAAGAGGGCCTGATGGGACTGAGCATACCCAGTGGAAAATATGTTATATTTGGACTAAGAGAACCTGGCTTCAAATCCGTACTCTGCTACTTACAGCCTAAATGACCTCGGGCATATTATTCATTCTTTCTGGGCCTTAGTTCCACATCTATAATATGATGGGACTTTCCGAAATGACCTTTACTTTCTTGACCAGCTTTAAATCTGTGACTCATAATCTGTGGCTTAAAATAAGGTTTTCTTACTTCAAGACAATATTTTTTCCACAGTTCTACTCTCTACCCTGAAAAAAAATCCCTGAAGAATTCTCTTAAAATATGCATGCAGCCAAAGCCACATCCATGTCAGCTTATTGATGTCACTTTCATATTTCAACCTGACAATTTTCTCAGTATCTCCATGCTAGGGAGCTCTAAGAAAAAGAACTTCTTTTTTTCTTGTTCTCTTTCTTCTCTTCTTCTTCCTCCTCCTCTTCCTCTTTCTTCTTTTCCTCTTTTTCCTTCTTATTCCTGTTCTTATTTTTCTTCTCCTTTCTTTCTTTCTTTTTTTTTTAAAAAAGAAATTTTAATATGTAGCTTTTTAAAAAGCAATTTTCCTATAATACTTATTGTCTGATTCCTACACATGGGATATTTAATTATATCATGTTTTATATTACATTGTGTTTTGTCTACTCAAAAGACTTTAAGATCTTTGAGGATTGGAGCTGCATCTCATTTTTCTTTTCTCTCTTAAGCTTAGGCCAGCTCTAAATAGAGGCACTAAATTTAATCATATTGATGACCATTTGTCACCTTATATAGAACTTTTAGCTTGAGTAAGTCTTCGTTATAATTCTTGAAATATGAAAATATTGATGAAGAGATTTGTATCCCTGCTAGAGAATATGAGTGTGAAATCTACAGTTTTGAAATTAAAGTACAGTATAAGTCAAGTCAACAAAAATTTATTAAGCACTTATTATGTGGCAGGCACTATGCTTTTATTATAAAAATTGTAACAAGACTATATAATAATATTATGTATAATAAATCTTGATGTTTTATTAGACTTTTATATTTATAAAGCATTCTATGTTTTTCACCTGGATTGAGCCTTTTAGCAGCCCTATAGAAGGGAAATGTTCTCAGAAAGCCAGTCTGAGACACAAGAAGTCAACTTCAAATCTGCCACTGATAAATATGGATTGTGTTACTCAGCCTAAGTCACTGTCCTTTCTAGTCCCCTAAGCAACTCTCTCAGATTATATATACATATAGAGAGTTCCTCAATTGATGAAATGACAAATCTGTTTAAAATCAAGCAAGGTAAACCCAAATAACTTTGTAAGGCAAGTGCTATAATCCCTATTTTACAGATGAGAAAACTAAGGTATGGTCAAGTTCATATGGAAATTTAATGTTTTAAATAAGAACTGAAACTGGCTCTGATTTCAGGTCCAGCACTTTGTCTTTTATTCCATATTATCATGCTCAGCATAGGACTAGCATTATCAAATATCTTATAAGTACATTGATTTCATGGATGAAGAATTTCTTCCACCAGTGCATATTGGCATTGTTGACTTGTATTAGAAATTGGGTTTTCTAAGACATGAAATGAATTTATATCAGAGACAAGTCTTGAGCCTGGTTTTTCCTGAGATTGTAGTTGGCTTCCCCTGTGCTTGCCTTCTTGCTTCTCCAGTAGTTTGTGATTTCTCTTCTTGCTATGTGTCTCAGTTCGATCTTCAGAAAGACACTTTAATGTATTTCTCCTTATTTTCATTTCACTCCTCTCTCCTTTTTTTGTCCTGAAATCAAACTTGATTTTCATCTATGAATCTGTCCCTTTTTTCTTTTCATCTTCTTTTTTCTTCTCAAGGTCTATAATTTCTGAAAAGGTTGAAGAATTCTTTTATCTTCTTTATTTTTGCTTCCATCTGCAGTTGAAGATATAAATGAAATAAACTAATTATTTGAGAGCTTTTTTTTTTTTTAAATAACCCTTTGAAGCATCTGAGTTTCCTGTTTGATATCATTGAAAGGCAATCTTTTAAAACAGGTTGAAAAAGTCACAGTTTCCATCAATCTAATCAGGCTCTGGAGGAGTCTTCATTGTATACCCCCAACTTTCTCCTAAAAGTTAAAGAATGTGTGCTTTTATCCTGCTGGGTTAAATAGCTAGTTATAATGAATTCTATTTCAACTCATAATTCTTTAGCAGTTTTAACTTTTATGTTTGATTGTTGCTTTCTTTTGAAAAGTCAAACCTTAGCTCCAATTTTATTAATCTAGTTTACCCATCTGTGTGTGTGTGGAGGGGGGGGGGGGAAGGTGAAGGGAGCTGCAGATAGAGAATTGAATTATTTCTGGGAGCCTCAGTTTCTTCATCTTTAAACCAGAGATAATAATATTTGTACTACTTATCTCATAGAGTTTTTATTAGCAAACTAATCTGTAACCTTTAAAGTATTATATGAGTATTACAGAAAAAAAAAGAGAATAGATGGGGGAAGGCTTGGGTCCTAGTACTAGCTTTGCAGTTTTCTAACTATTTGTCACCTGAGACAAATAACATAACTTCTATAAACCTCAACTTACTAATATATTAAAAATAACAATGCCATTAATGAAGCAATTAGGTCTTTATTCACATGTGAGACTTCAGGAAACCATTTTGGTTTCAAGATGCTCTGTGTGGTAGCCCATATCCAAAGCCATAGCTCATAAGCCCCCAATAATGTGTTTATTTTATTACACTGATTGGAAAGATTACATTAGTTCAAGGTAAAATATACTTCTATTATCATAGCTTTACATGAAGAAGACCCCTTAAAGGTCATCATCTACTGTAAAATCCTCATTTTTAAAATAATGAGATGAGTCCTAGAGAAATTAAATGTCTTAACCAAAGTGACGTGAATGATAAGTAGTAGAGCTAAAATTTGAGCCCCCTTCAAAATCCTCTGACTCTAGTCAGTACTTTTCCCCATTACAATAGCTAATATTTATGTAACACTGTAAGGTTTGCAAAGTGTATTACCAATATCTCATATTCTTCACAATAACCCTAGGAGATAGGTGCTATTATTTCTCTCATTTTAAAGACAAGGAAACTGAGGTCAAGAGAATATATGTGACTTGTCTCTAGTCATAGCTATTAAGAATCTGAGGCAGAATTTAAATTCAGGTCTTACTGATTTCATATCCAGGGCTCTATTCACTCTGCTACTTAGTATAACAATTTAAATTTTAAAAAATTATTTTCATTCCTACAAGGTTATATACTCTCTCAAGTTTTTGCATCTCTAAAGGAGGAGGTGGACACTTACAGTGAATACATCTAATCAGGGAACATGCACTGAGGGGAAATATGTATAGTTTGGACTCATAAAATCATGTATTTAAAGCTGAAAGAAACTTCAGAGGTCAATTCATCCAATCCCCATTTCAGATTCAAAACTTGAGTCCTACCCATAGATAGCACATGCATTGGAACACAAGTGACTGAGGTCCCACATACCCAGGGCAACTCACATTTTTGAGAAACAAAATCACCCATGTCCTCTGGTGCTCTTTATATTATGATACTGCTCTCTATTGGAAGTCATGTATTTCTGCTGGACATTGCAACTTTGCAAGTGCCATCATCATTCTCACTTTATATCTTTACTGATGTTTAGTTGAAATTTTATGCAATGAATAGAGCACCAAGCCTAACTCACCTTCCAGAATACAAATCTAGCCTCAGACACTTATCATTTGTGTGATATTGGGTAAATTACTTTACCCCCTTTGCCTCAGTTTCTCATCTGTACAATAAACTGGAGAAAAAAGCCATAGCACTCCAGTGTCTTTGCCAAGAAAACACACCAATGGGTCATAAAGAGTTGGGCATTAATGAAAAATAATTGAACAACAAAACAATAACAAAACTGAAAGTTTGCTGGCTAGCTCTTCACTACTATGTTTGTAATGGTTAGTAAGCCATTCACAGGTGAGGGCTAAAATTCTTTTATTATAAATAGCTGAAGGCCATGACAGCTGCAGTTGGAAATCCAGCAGATAATAACAATATCTAGCAATCACATAGTACTCTAAGATCTGAAGTACCTTAACATGTTATTTAGTTTGATCCTCATAGAGACCAGGTCATGTAAGCAGCATAATAATCTATTTTATAAATAATGATACTGAAACTACCAGAGGCTAAGTTGTTTAAGGTCTTACAGATAATATGTGTATGAGGCAGGAATCAAACTCAGGTCTTCCTGATTTCATGTTCAATACTTTATCTGCCCTTAGATCTATTCAATTGCTGTTATTTTATGATTAATTCTATCCTTTTGATTTTCTTTCACTGGTCTCACTCAAGCTGTTGATTCCAGACACATATTCCATTTGGAATTACAAAATTTCTTTTAATGTCTGTCAGTTCATTTATGTCAGGCTCTGTCCTTTAACCAAGACTTCCAAAGCTTTATCCAAAGAACTGTCTATGTGACTTGGGGCAGTAAACTTCCACTCAATATATTGCCTTTCCATGATACTTTTGGTTGACCTGTAAATTAATCTGGTGGCAGAAGCAAAAGGGTACCATATTCTATCTTAGAGCAGAAGTATATTGGAACTCTGAAGAACTGATTGTTAAATTTTCATAATGAACATTTTTACCCTGGAAAGAGGTTAAATTCTGTGTATCAGGGTATGATTTATTGTTTTTTAGATGTCTATAGTTAAGAAAGTGATAGAAAAACATTAATAACATAGATATAATTCAAAAGACTATTCTGCAGGTTTTTTGGAGAGCTGATTATTAAACATTCACTTATACAACACTGCTTTAGAACCTTTGTTCTACATTTCTGTCTTTAAGCTGTAAACCCTTTTGTTCATTCCATACCCTGTACTTATCTTATAAGACTGTTATTAGGTATTGTAAGCAAAGGCTTAAATTGTTACTATCATATCATTTTAATAATATGTTTCTTTTCTAGTTAATATTTGCATCATGTAAATTTAGTTGTCTAAATCAAACATGTTAAGAGTACAATTTTCTAGCTTTTTTTTGATAAGTTTGACAGAGATTGCATGCCATTCCCTAGGATTTTCTTAATAATAATAATAGCTATTATTTTTCCAGACCTATAAGATTTACTAAGCGTTTTATATATTTATCTTATTTGATACTCACAAAACCCCTGTGAGGTAGATATATTATTATCCTCATTTTACATATGGGGAAAGTGAGGCAAGCAGCAGTTAAATGATTTGGCCAGACCACAGATCTAGTAAGTATTATAGTCAGAAATCAAGCTCAAGATTTTCCTGACTGCAAATCCAGTATTCGATCTCTTTTACCACTTAGATGCTCTAATAATTCATATCAGAGACCTTAGAATCTAGGTCTCTCCCTCATACCATTCTGCATCTTTCTTCTTTTCTCTCCTTATCCACTCCTTATATCATTCCCCTTATTCATTATTATTTTCTTTAGGGACTCATCCACAAAAGCAGCTTTTTTTGCCTGGGCCCACATTCAACGAATATAAACAAGGCAACCTAACTGAGAACATTCTTACAATCCACCATTAAAAAATACTCTCCTTTCCCAAGGACATTTGGGGCCATTCTGACCCATTTTTTAAAAAAAAAAATTAGCAATTTAAATTTCTCTTCCTTTTATATATCCAAACTCTAGAGTCCTTGTGCATATAAAATTCCCATTAAATTTAACAGTAACTCTGGACATGAAATATATGGTCTCTGACATTTATGTATGATATGAGAGCTGTGTAGTGTCTGGCGTTTTATTCCTGCTGCTGTGATTGATTTAAATCTTTTGATTTCTGGATCATTTTACTGCATTTCAATAACCATTATTGTGGCTGCACTAGAAAAATGTTCATTTTTGTACTTTTTTAAAAAATGCAGATGCAATTCTGCATGGTAGACTGCTCATTTCTCCAAAGGCTGGGAATATTTTGTCAGTCATATAGCTTTTGTGTCATCCTCCTCCTCATTCTTCATTATTTCTTTCTGCTCCTCAAATAGTCCTTCCTTTCTGTCTACTAAATAGGTCACCATCCTCTTTCAAATTCCTCTCAAAAACCTATTTGTCCTTTTCAATAGCATTTCCCATGAAACAATCAAAACACCTTTCCTCCCAGTTGAAAATAAGCAACCTCTCACCTTGGAGGCTGAACCAGCTCCCTCTCAGGTTTATTTTAAGATAGTGGGGGTTGGGAATGGATTCCCTAGGACCACAAACTTCCAAGACACAAAAGATGACCTTGCTCTGCTTGGGGTCTGCATCAGGTTAAGGTCATTGCTAGCTTGTTAGGAAAAACAAGTACTGATTATAGGGGAAGTTGATGCAGCTCCTGTGGCCCCTCTTTCATTTTCTACTCCTGAGAATTAGGGCATCTGGGTTCTTATCACTAGAAAAAGAGGCAAGCAGAGGGCAGCAAAACACTTGTTTAATTGGCAAGACCCTTTCCCCCCTGACAGGAGGTAGGAGAATTTTGAAAAGTATAAGGAAGTGAAGGAGACAGCTGTCAACACTGGGAGGAAGGTGATAACAAGCTACTGTACACTCTCAAAATGTACAGTTAAAAAAAAAAGTCGCTATGGTTTCCATGACTTAGAGAATTTAGAGTTTGTTTCTGAGTGATTTGATTTACCTAGTTTGGAAAGGATATACTGGTATGCAGGTCACATTCAACAAAGTGAGTGAGTTTCACCAGCCCTTCCAATGGATTTTTTTTAAAGCCCTGTTTAAATATTCATTCACATGGATATTGCATTAGATTGTGAGACCCTTAAAGCCAAGGACTATCTTTTGCCTTTCTTTGTATTCTAGAACATAGTAAGCATGTGATAAATGCTTGTTGTCTGACTGCCGGTCAGCTAAAGATAAAACATGTAAATACACTAGACTGGCACATGTTGTATGACATTCCTTTCTTTGCTGGTTTTCTTTCACCTCATACAGCAGGATTGCTATTACATCCAGGCTTCTTCCCCACTCTGAATCATTTTCCCTTCCTCTCACTGCCTACTACCTCCTGACTTAAAGTTAGGAATCCTTGTGTTCACATTTTGTCTCTGATATAGTATTTATTCAATCAATCAAAGAATAAGTATTTATTAAGTGCTACTTTGTGCCAAGTGCTGGTGAAACAAAGACCAAATAGAATATTCTGCGCCCTGAAGGAGTTTATACTCCAGGATGTAAGTCTTAGTTATCTTGACTGTAAATTCTAGTTTGTGATAATTGTAGCAGTAATCTCACAGGTCAAAGGAAACGATTTGCTAAACTTAAATCCTATGTGAGTCATTGCCAGCTTAAGTTAAGTGGAAAAAGCAACTGTTTTGCTCATGAAAAAGGCAGAAAATTGAAGCTAAAAGGGAGACAGACACACAGAGAGAAACAGAGACAGACAGACACACACACACACACAGAGAGAGAGAGAGAGAGAGAGACTCACTATACTTAAGATCTGAAGTGGAATGTGATAAGGATGTAAAACAAGATTTAAGATATGATCTTGAATATCCACTTTTCATTCTTCAAGCTCAATGCCAGTGGGAGTGAAGAAAGTTGCAAAGCATCCTCTGTGTTGTAACTTCCCCCACTTTGGTATGTGTTCACAATAACTATAAGCTGAAAAAAAATTGAAAAAAAACATTTTGGGCCTAAAAGAACTACTTATGGGTGAGTAAAAAAATTATTCTGCTTGTCATGAGAGGATTACACTATGATTTTGTGTGTATGTGGGTATGTGCATGTGCATATGCTTATGTGTGTGTGTTTATGTGTGTTAGGAAATGGCTAGCTATAGACCTACCTAGAAGTCCTCAATATAAATGTTCATTAAAGAAAATGAGTATAGCTCTATTCTAAATTTCTAATATAGGAGGTTTTAGTTTCTTTCCATAAATTTCTCTTGTAGTCACACATAATTGTGACATTTGTTAAAGACCTACTATGATCTTTGAAAGACAGTGTGATGGTAATAGTATATAGAATTCTTAAATTTTTCTGTGCCCATTAGATATTATTTCTGAAACCTGTCTATGTTGCCGCTACTAAAATCCTACTCATGGAATAAAGAGAATCCATTTCTCAAAGGCTGTGCCAGTGGGAGAGCTAACTCAGGAAGAACTAGACTCCCAACTTAGAAAATTCCAGTGCTTGGCCATGTGGAGATTTTCCAAGCACTAGTTAAGTTAAATTTGGAATTGCCTATCACTAGAATTGATAACTATTTTATTTATTTATTTATTTTTGCCATAGCTAATCATGAAGACCATTTACTAAGGATCTGAGGAATTGTGATTTACTCCAGAGAAATGAGTATCCACATAAATAGAATATAATCTTCTTGAGGACAGAAGTTGTGTCACTTTTGCATTTGTATCTCTAGGACCTCTCCTAGGGTCTAGGACACAGTAGCCAAGGAATAAATAGTCATTATTTGATGATTTCTCCAATCATGTACCCTTGAAATACTGGAATAAATGTTACCAAGTATCAGTGTTGTATCCAAGATATATGTATATATCTTGAATATATACATATATATTAGTAAAGAATCAAATATGTATATATACATATGTAATTCTACATAATATATAATTCTTTATTAAAATGTTAAAATTCCAATGATTCAATTACCATGGGTCCTCTGTCTACTTGATATAGACTGTAGCTTTAAAAAATAATCATTTTATCCTATTTTGCCCAAATAATTACTGTATAACTATTAAAATAATTCAACACCAAAGAGAAACAGAATGTTTTTATAATGCCAGAGAAACCGATCTAAGACAGAGATTGGGTTTTTAATATTTTAATAGCGGAGAATTTGGGCTAGCTAGTTGAACAGGACTTATGTCCAAAAGATGTTCAACCCTCCCAGTTGGCTGTATGGAACTCTTGTCTCAAAGAATTCAGTCCCAAGCAATTAATTCCAGAGACTTTTATAGGGCTCCAGCTATCAGGGAACCAAAGGCAAGGAGGGGGAAAACACTAGGTGAGTGGACAAGTCATAATTCCAGGAAAGGATCATAACTTAGTCCTGACAGGATGAGGGTCAAGATAAAAAAGTCCAAAGTAGGAGACAGGGAGTCCAGGGCTGGAGACAGCAAACAGAAGGGAATTATCCCAGCAGGCATTTGACATAAGACACCTGGAGTTTTATGACTTTATGGAATGTAAAGTGGTTAGAGCTTCTCTCAGTTGTAATGGCCAGGAAGGAGTAGGGTGGCCATAATAATTTTATTCAGGGCATAGTTAATAATTCAGGGAAGATGAGCCATTACATTTTCATAACTCAATTTTTAAAAATAAATATTTAGGTACAATTTCACGTTTTTCTTACAAACCACCTTGGATTTTGACTCAGAGTCACAAAACAAATTTTGTGGATGGAGTGGGGTGATTCAGTCAAGAACAACCCTAGGTAATTTACCTGTGGTATATTTGAGCCATAAATAGTTCATTTTTCCAACCTAGGCTTTTGGGTCTAGTCAGTAAGAAAATTTTAGTTGGTATTTTTCATCTGCTTGCTTTCTAGTCTTCCTCTTCTTTATTCCAATTCAGTAGAAGAAAAATAGAGAGGGAAAGAAAAACCATTGCAGAAAGCATACTGTTTCAGCAGAAAAGGGTGCTTTTCCTTTTATTCTTTTTTCCTTGCTTTTCCACCTCTCATCAGCTATTTAACCACTTGAGGAAGAATGAACTTTTGCATACAATCTTTGTCAACTTCTCTAATATCCTGTTACTGCTAATGACAACTGCTAAGTACATTTTCTCAGATACAATTTTTCCAGATATTTTTCTTGAAGGTCCTGTATCATTTATTCAGGAAAGAATGCTGAAAAAAAATACAAGAAAGATTTTCTAACAGATGTTTAAATCACTTTGCTTACACCTACCTTGATGCCTTCATTCAAACTGTTATTTCTTTTCCATTTCAGAGCTGCTTGAATTTTAGTATTGGATAAAATGCCTACATAGAGAGTTAACAAAGCAAAATATACAGTGGTGTGCTACATCATGCAATTTAATTCAATTCAACAAAGATTTATTAAACTGTTGCTAAGTTCACTTGCTAAGTCACTGTTTTAGGTGCCAAGTGATAGATAAGCATGATATATAACTTGATTTTCTTTCTTCTTGTGGTTAACAGCCTCTCCTGATTATCCCAAAGTAAAATTACTAATAGCTTTTCTTTATATAGCAAAGGTACTCAAAGAATCATTGATTCAGTGGGCAGGGGTCACTCCCTTGGAGGAGACAAACACTCTGATTCCTTTTGAGGGTCATTTGTCTTACTGGTATGACATCAGGAAGTCTTCACTGGTGATCAGTGATACACTAAAAATGACTATGGACTAAGAGTCAGGAGACTTTCTTCTTGCAGAGAGGAGGATTGTGGTGAACAAAATGAAGAGAAATAGATACCCTTTTTTCCTTGGACTTCCAATAAAGAGAAAAAGGTATTTCTCTTCTGTTTCCCTTCTTCCACCATCACTAGCAGTACTAAAATTTAACTAAAGCAATACCATGAGCACATGACCATGAGAATGTGGAAGGTATTCCTGTGCAGAAAATCACCCTTATATGTTTATATAACGATTTATAGTTTACAAATGTTTTCTTCACAAGTATTAGTACTATTATCTCCATATTACATAAATCATTGGAGCTTGTGTCAGCTGAGTTGTAAAGTAGATACATCTTGAATTCAAATATGGCCTGAGCTTGATACGTATTAGTCTAACCCCGGGCAAGCCATTTAATATCTATCTTCTTTTGTTACTTCATCTGCAAAATGGAGATGATAATAGTACCTCCCAAGGTTATTGTGAAGATCATTTGAAGTAACACTTTATTTGTAATGTGTTTTGAAAACTTTAAACCACTATATAAATAATAACAAAAATATTTCTTATATTATCATTAAAAGTGGATTTGAAAATGTAATCCAGCCACACCAAATCTAAGCATAGAATGTTGGGTTTTCTACATCTCTAAATCATAATGTGTTAAGCTATAGAAAGTTAGTAAGCTAGTAATAGGTTCAAGAAGAAAAAATATATAGCCCACCCTTAAATCAATAGTCTGAGTCAATTATTGAAAAGGCAAATTGCCATTGAGTATCTGAAAATTTATAACATGTGAGCAGGGATTCATTTACTTCTTTAATTATAATGGTTACTTGTGGGTAAGTTAGAAAAATTTGAATTAGATGATGGTACCATAGTAGTCTCATCATTTGCCATTTGGCTACATCTGTAGCTACATCTCCCAAACTACATCTTCAGACTTTGGGCCACATGTCAACATTTTCTTTTATGGTCAGCTCTTTTTACTGGAAAAACCCTGTTGACCTGAGAGAAAAAGGATCACAATTTTGATAACATGGCCTTTTGTAGATTTTTTGATGGGTCTATGATCTTAATAGTATGGATGTTTTCATTACTAAGGCAGATCGACTTTAGTAAAGTTGCAGAATATAAAATAAACCCACATAAATCATTGTTATTTTTATATATTACCAATAATGCCTTGGAGCAAGATTTGTGAAGAGAAAACTCATTTAAAATAACTGTAGACAATATAAATTATTTGGAACTCTACCAGCCAAGACAAAAGCAGGAACTTTATGAATGCAATTACGAAACACTTTTCACAAAAATAAAGTCATATTGAAACAATTGGAAAAATATTAACTTATGTAGGCCAAGCTAATACAATAAAAATGATAATTTCTATCTAAATTAATCAACTTATTTAGTACCATAACTATCTAATTATCCAAAAATTACTTTTTAGAGCTAGAAAAAAACAACCACATTCAACTGGAAAAACAAAAGATCAGACATATCAAGGGAATTAATAAATCCTCCCACACACACTGACAAAGGAAGGTGGTATAGCAATACCAGACCTAAAGCTATATTATAAAACAGCAGTCATCAAAACCATTTGGTATTGGCTAGGAAAATGAGTAGTGAATCAGTGGAGTAGGTTAAGTACACAAGAAACAACAGTAAATGACTATACTAATCTAATGTTTGATTAAACCCAAAGGCTCTAAGTTTCTGGGATAAGAACTCACTATCTGACAGTGGAAAAAAGTATGACAGAAACTAGGTATAGGCCAACATCTTATATCCTACCAAGATAAGGTCAAAGTGGGTTCATGATTTAGACATAAAGGGTAATACTAATTAGGAGAGCAAGGGATAGTTTAGCTGTCAGATCTCTGGAAAAAGAAGAAATTTATGGCCAAAGAAAAACTAGAGAACATTTTGAAATTAAAAATGGAAAAATTTGATTACATTAAATTAAAAAGGTTTTGTACAAACAAAATCAATGCAACCAAGATTAGAAGGGAAGCAGAAAGCAGGACAACAATTTTTTACAGCCAGTATTTCTGATAAAGACTTCATTTCTAAAATATATAGAGAATTGAGTCAAATACAAGTCATTCCCCAATTGATAAATGGTCAAAGGATATGAACAGAAAATTTTCAGATGAAGAAATTAAAGCCATCTATAATCATATGAAAAAAATAGTCTAAATCACTATGTAAATTAATGCTAATTAAAACAACTCTAAGGTACCACCTCACACTATCAAATTGACTAGGAAGACAGGAAGAGATAATGATAAATATTGTAGGACATGTGGGAAAACTAGAACACTGATTCATTGTTGGTGAAGTTATAAATTGATCCAGTCATTCTGAAGAATAATTTGAACTATGCCCCAAAGCTATAAAACTGTGCATACCTTTTGATCTAACAATGCTGCTACAGAGTCTTTATCCTAAAGAAATCATGAAAGAGAGAAAAGGACCCATATGTATAAAGACGTTTGTAGCAGCTTTTTTTTTTTTTTTTTTTTGTGATGGCAAGGAATTGTAAATTGAGTGGATGCATACCCATCAATTGGGGAATGGATGAATCAGATATGGTACATGAATGTAATGAAATATTATTGTTCTACAAGAAATGAAGAGCAGGCTGAAAAGCCTGGAAAGACTTATATTAACTGAGTGATTTGAGCAATAATGGAAAAACATTGGACACAAGATGCTGTGATGATTAACTATAATAATCTTAGCTTTTCTTAGCAAAACAATGGTCCAAGACAATTCCAATAGATATAATTGAAAAAGTAAAATATTCTTAAAATAAAAAATTAAATTAAATTTACAGTTACTTTATGGGTAGGGAGCATAGGGATAGAAGTGATTTCTTCATCTTAGTATTTGTGACAGAGTAGAGAAAGACCAAGTATTATCCATCATGCATTACAGATTTTCAAAAAACAGATTTCAAAGGCTTCATAAAAAGAATAGATAATAGCTAAAATAATGCCTTGTACAGGGTTCAAATGAACCTCATTGTCCAAAAGGGAAAGTCAATCCAAATAAAAGAAGATCCTAAGGATGAGATTCTGAATAGACAAAGGTGATTATTTGTCAGATATGTTGTAAAAGGTATTGTCATTAGTTATAGGTTGGACTAAATGACTATACAACCTCCTTTGGGATTCTGTGATGCTGTGATTTCCAGCAGGCCCTGATCTTCCTTCCTTACAGGAGTGGTTTAAAAATCAAATAAGATTAATTGGCATGCAGGTACTTTGCAAGATACATGGCACCTCTAAAATCACAATATATTATAGTTATTATTATTTCTGTAAGCAATCAATGATGGAACAAAGTCAAATTAATAGTAGGAAAAGTTAGATCATTTATAGACAATATAAACAGAAAAACTGAAAATGAAGTAAATGACCTTATTTCTGGTGTTTTCCCTTCCTCTTCCCTCTCCTTCTCTTCTCTCACCTCTTGGATGGGAAAGGGATTAACTATTTATATAGAACCCACTATGTACCAGGTAATATGCTTATTGCTTTTTACAAATATTATCCCAAGTAATATGTGTATTGTCTGGGGTTGAAGGTATGTGTAATACAGGAGCAACTTACACAATCCTTGAACCACAAGAATTTGACTAGGATATAACTAGCCATGTCCTTTGTTTTAGAGGAGAGGGAAGGTTAGAAATGGCAAGAGAATAAAAATATACATTTATATATATAATGTCTACTCTGCAAAGCACTTTACAAAATATTTTCTCATTTGATCCTCATAACAGTCCTGTAAGATAGGTCCTATTATTATCTCCATTCTATATTCTCATTTATATATTATAGATAAGATATTATCTTCAATTTTATGGACAAATAGAGGTTGCATGAGTTCCCTAGGATCACATAGCTAGTAAGTGTCTGAGGCTGGATTTGAATTCAGGTCTTTGGGACTCTAGATCTAGTTTTCTATTCACTGTACTACCTAATTGCTCCTTACACCAAACTTGCACTTTGGTTCAAGATAGCCCTTTTTGGTGATAAAAGGGAAAACTTCCAAGTGACTTCCAATCATGTAGCCATTAACAGAACTGATTCCCTTTGTGACCTGAAAAGGTTGGCCCATCCCCCCCCATTTTGCTCCCACAATTCATAGACATAGGTCATAATGAGTCTCTCTCTGCCCCTCTTCCTGTCAAAGCTCACACATAGGTCAATCAGTTAGGCTCCAAACACGATGAAAAGAAATACTAGTGAATTATTCTGATTTATAAGCAAGGATGAATAATGATGGGATGTCATGACCACCTCGAGGTAAAAGCCTTCCCCCTTCTTCCTCCCTCCCCCGATTTCAGATCATTAACTTGCTCTGCTGAGCTAATCTTCTGCTGGGCTATGTAGCAGGTTTCTCTGGCTCCCCCAGAACTAGGCTGGACAGTCTATTGATCATCACCATTAGCCTCCACTCTGATGCTGTTTTAATGTTCCTAATGAGTAATGAGAGTGGATCAGAAGCAGCAACCCCCAGGAGCTAGCTGGCCATTTCTGTGTCTTCCCCTGAGCATCCTTTTTCTCAGTAAATTTTTGTCTCCGTCAGGCTACATCAAACCTAGCCTCCTACTGGTTTGTATCAGGGGACATTATGTACAGCAGAGAAAAACAGCCACCTTCTTTATATGTGCTTTCCATAAGACAGTACCTTTTACTGAAAATAAGTCTGGATCCCTATTGGTTTCTCCAAGAGTACTTCCTGTTCTATGGTGCTTAAGCTTGACAGCCTTGGTTATTATTTCTCTTTGTTGAGGGGTGAAACAAAAGACTCCAAGCCTCTTCCCTGCTGTAGATTCCCTCTTCTAATGTTTCTTTCTTTCTTTCTTTCTTTTCTTTTTCTTTTTTTTTCTTTGCTTTCTTTCTGGCTTTCTTTTCATCTTTCCGCCTTTCCACCTTTCCTTCTTTCTTTTTTAATCTCAACATCTGAGGTAACCTGGGTTTCAAGCTAAGTCAGTTTTGTTTGAAACTCATCTAATTGTTTGAGACACAGAGTACCTCAAATATAATACATACTTTTTGATTTGAATTACTAAATAGACATAGGGTTTATCTGTAATTGCTTCCCAAATTAATGTTACTGATGACTGAAGTTTTGTCCCTAAGTCACATCACTTCTGAGGCTTGTATTTCCATAACTTTTTTTCTACCTAGTATACCCTTACTCTCCTCTATCTCCCTCTCATTTTACCATTATTTGACTTAGAAATTTCTTGTAAAATAAGCACCATGATTTAATATTGGTGGTTGCTAAATGGTAGTGATGACAGAACATTCCAGGGAAGAAGACCTGAGTTCCAAGCCTGTCTCAAACACTTACTAGTAGTATACGTGAATAAGTCTGAGCAAGTCTTTTAACCTCTGTCTGCCCCAATTTCCTCATCTGTAAAAGGAGGCTAGTAACAGCACCTACCTTTCAGGGATGTTATGGGAATCAGATGAATTAACACATAATGCACTTTGAAAGTCTTAAAGCTTACAGGAATGTTTGTTGTTGTTGTTAATATCTGATATAAATAGCCATTTTGTGTGAGGCTGAGTCTATCACTGTCACTGGGATGCTGACAGGTTTAACAACATAAATCACATATCTCAACTCTTTCTTCTTTCCCTCTTATACTTTCTTTTCCTCAAGTTTTATTGATCCATATTTTATCATTGTCATTTCACTTTATTAATCTCCATGCCCAAATAAAAAGATAATTTGATCGTTTATAACAAAGAATAGCTGTTATAAAAGGAACCAACTGACTAGCTATCATAACAACTGATCATGTCTAGCAGCAAGTGCAGAATATGGCACTATTTTAAGAGTAGGAAGTTTTATTTCCTCATCTAATATCAGTATTTTGATATTTATATCAATATTTTCTAGTATTTGATTTGAAATTTAATGCTTCTTTATATTGTTTTCATTCACATTAATTATGACTTACAATTTTCATCCAATTCTATTTTCTTTTTTCTGTAACAGTTCATATCTATCTTCCTACATTTTCTTAATTATTCATAATCAATTTTTATAAAGTATGATACATTAATATTCCCATCTATTTATATATCAGATTTTGTCCACTCATTCCACAATTAATAGACAACCATTTTGTTCCTGGTTTATTGCTATCACAGCAAGTGTCACTATAAATATTTCAACAGCTGGCTGACATTTCTTTCTGTCTTTGCCTGTGTCAATCCTTGCTTTTTGAAAATTAGACTTTCTGGCACAGGTACAGTTGCTAGGAAGTAGATATGATGAATGACATGAACATCAAAAGACAAAAAGATAAATTTTTGTTTTCTTGTTTATCTGAGGTAGAAGTTCAGCAAAACCAAGTAATCAGTCAATAATCAATAAACATTTACTAAGTACTTACTATGTATTAGACACTGTGCCAAACACTGGAAATGCAAAAAGAAGAAAAAGACAGTCCCTGCCCTCAAGGAGCTTACAATATAATAGAGAGACAACATTGTAATGAAGTATAGAGGAATCAAACTATATACAGGATAAATAGTAAATCATTAATAGAGGGAAATCATTAGAATTAAGATAGTTTGGGGGAAGACTTACAGTAAAAGATGTGGGACTTAAAAAAGTCAGGGAGGTCACTAGTTGGAGCAGAAGAGGAAGAGTATTCCAGGCATGGGAACCAGGCAGAGAAAATGTCCAGAGATAGTAGGTGTAATGTCTTGTTTATGGAATCAGAGACCAGGTATAAGAAGATTAGAAAGGTAGAAAAGAAGTAGGTTTTGAAGGGCTTTCAATTCTAAACAATAATTTGGATTTGATGCTGGAGGCAATATAAGACCTACTAGAGTTAATATGAATAGGGAAAGAATGTAACATGATTGGACCTGTGCTTTAGGAAAATCATTTTAGTGGCTAAATGGAGGATGGATTAGAGTGAGGAAAGGCTTGCAGAAAGCAGATCCATTAACAGACTTGAAATAATCAGACATGATATGAGGAGAACCAGCTGATAATATCATAGGAGAGAAAGAGGTTCAAGAAATTCAAGAAATGCTGCAAAGGTGGAATTTAAGGGCTTAAGTTGTGAGTATAAAGGACTAGAGGATGGTATTCTCTACAGTAAAAAAATAACACAAAGTGGGGGATGGTGGGGGAGTTTAGAGAGAAATTTATTGAGTACATATTTGTACATATTGAATGTAAAATGTCTACCGGACATCCAATTCAAGATTTTTGAAAGTCAGAGATGCAAGATGAAAGGTCAGCAGAAAGTTTGAGGCAGGATAGGTAGATTTAAGAATCATCAGCACAGAGATGATAATTGACTCCATGAGAACTGATGAAATAAGGAGGTAGAACAGAGGGAGAGGGTCAGAATATAAAGAAGAGGTCCCAGGATAGAACTTTGTTGGCTGTAAGAAATGAACCATCAGACAAGGAGAGATTGAAAATAAGAATGAAAATAAGATGACAGAGGGTGCAGTGTTTTGGAGAAGATGGAATGCAATGGGATCACTTAAACAAGTAGAAGAGTTAACCTTCCTAAGGAGTAAGTAAGCTTATTCATTATGTGGATAAAAATTAAGAAGGAGATAGTAGCAGAAGGCATTTGAGCCATAGGAGGTGAGGAAGAGGAGAGAAGAGAGAATTATAACAAAAATGACCTCTATTGTTTTTTCCGATAATAATGAACCATGGATGTAAGCTAAGAATTAGAAGGAGAAAGGACCATGGAAAGTTTGAGGAAGAATGAAAAGGTTTGGAAGATCCACTGTGGAGAGTGGAATAGTGAGTTGACAAAGGAGATATAGTAGGACTTCCCAACATTAGTGATGGACCAGTTGAATTTGTATAACATAAATTTGTAGTAGGCTCAGTGATATGACATTCAAAAATTTATCCATGCATCTAAAGTCTTTAATGGCAAATTTGTGCCACTGAACACATATTAACAAAAGAGAAAAATAGAGCACTAATAAGCATGCAGATAAAAATAGCAGAAATCTAATAGATAAATAATCTCAAAAAATCCAAAAAAATCTTAAAAATCAAAGGTGAGAGTTCAAGAAAATTAAAATAGAACTAATTGAAATGAAAATGGAATGAATGAAACAATTTTTTTTTCTTGAAAAACCAATAAAAATGACAAAATCATTAGTTAATTTTGAAGAGTGGAAATACAAATTACCAAAATGAAAAAAAAAAAAACCCACAGGGGAGAATTCTTAATGGATAGAGCATTTAAGCAATTTATCAGAAACTATTTAATTAAGTGTAAATTAGGTAGCACAATGAATAAAGCACCAAGGAAGAACTGAGTTCAAATCTAGCCTTAGACACTAACTGTCTATGTGACTCTGGGCAAGTCACTTAATCCTGTTTGTCTCAATTCTTCATCTGTAAAATGAATTGGAGAAGGAAATTCTTCATCTGTAAAATGAATTGGAGAAGAAAATTCTTCATCTGTAAAATGAATTGGGGAAGAAATGGCTAAATCACTCCAGTATCTTTGCCAACAAAACCCTAAATGGGGACAATGAGAGTTGGATACAACTGAAGCAATTGAATAATAAAATTCAATTAAATACCAACAAAACTGAAACCTTAAGCAAAATAGCCACTACAATATCAATGACTTTAATTAATAGAACAGTAAATAGACAAACTTAACAATAGAATTTCAGAAAGAGAAAATGAGTGAGTTATAAATAAGCTTCATGGAGGGAACAATTCCAGGATCAGATGGATTTACAAATGTAGGCAAGAAAAGAAAAATGCACTAAGCAATGAGAACTCAGTGAACTATGTAATCATGGTCAACAGGCAGATACATCTGAGAGAAAGACTACAGTACAAATAGGCATCTCCCCATAGCAACTATTTCTTTTTTTTCCTTTCCTCTTTAGTACCTCATAACCACCTAAGGGCTATAAACCAACAAAAGAGCGACACTTTTGTCAATGATAAAGTAATTACCTAAAAGGGAAATAATACTTATGCTAATTATTTCATAGATTGGTTGTGAGGGAAGTGACATAAATCTTTAATAATTATGTAACTATGAATCATTATAATTTTTATCAGATTTGTCATTATATTGGTCAGATAAGATCCTAGTGAGTTACTCCCAATACCAATGCAGATCAATAATTTCTCTGAAATTTATGGCCTTAAGAGTGTTGCAAGACATTGAAAGTTTAAACTGACTTGCCCATGACTACACAGCCAGTGTGTGCCAGAGGTGAGACTTGAACCCAGGTCATCCTCGCTATACAGTCAGCTCTATCCACGGTAACCTTGTCCCTGCGAGACTTGATGGTTTTGGATAGAAGCAGATTTACATGATTAGACTATGCTACTTCTCCTAGGAATAATTATCAAATCAAGTATCCAGCAAACTACCTTCCCTCTACTACATATTCCACTTCATTGTAGGAGAAATTATGTTCCAAGTAAACTGCTTGAAAGGAAAAATGAAAGATAGTGTTGTTAAAAATTAAGACACAAAAGGGAGACTCCTGCTCTTAGTACTTCTAAGTATGACCACTGGAAAGATTAGGACTTAATTAGAACTCCTGCTTCAACATAATAGGTTATAAAACATGGAAAGTCAATCAAATGCACAGATACCACAAATACCCAGAAATTTAGGCAGAGATCCATAGGTGTGGAAGCAGGCAGAGAATAGGTTAAGAGTAAACTTGGAAAACATCAAATTATCTGGGGAAAGGCAATCTCTGGAGCAAATCATAAGAGGTAGAAGAAACCTTGAAAGCAGGCCCTGGGCGAAACAAGGGACTCATGGGCAGTGAGGCAGAGACTGAGATTGCAATGGGCTCTGGGAAGAGTAATTAAACAGGCTGTTTTAAATGGCACACAAAGGCAGTGAGTCATGGGCCAGGGAGGTGATAGTTCCCCTGCACTTGGGCGATACAGTTCTGGAGAAAAGAGTATTCAATTTTGTTACTTATGAAGCAGAAAGATTTAGGCAAATTGGAGGAGGTTCAGAAAAGAAACATGGAAAGAAAGGATGATTGGCTTCTGAGGAAAGATTAAAAAAGCCTATAGCTTTGCTAAGTGACTGTCATAATAGTCTACAATTATAGTGCTTGGAAGGCATAAACATCATAGAGAGAGGGGGATTATTGAGCTAGGTTGCAAAGGGATTCAATCAAGGATGATAGAACTTATTTAAAAATGCTTTTTCTTCTTTTTTTTCCTTTTGAAAGGTTGAACTTGAGAAAAACTTTTTAGCAGAAAGAACCAGTCAAGAAAGCCTTATTAAGTACTTCTCATCTACAAAGCATTGTGTAGGAATGAGAGATATGAAGATATTTGAAACACATTCCCTGTCCTCAAAGATCTTAGAGTCTTCTTGAGGATATAACATACACAGACAAAGATGATGAAAACTGGATGGCAAATATTAAATGAGTGGAGAGCAAGAGTAAGTGGTAGGGAAGTTCAAAATAGGTAGACATGATTTTCAATTGGAATAATAAGGCTCTCTCTTCCCTTTCACAGTTAAGGTCCTGGAAAGAAGAGGAATATCATTTATACTTGCTCTGTGCACATTCACTTTTGAACATTTTTCATTTGGTCTTCTCCCTTGCTCACTGGACAGATGTTGCTCTTTTCAAGGTTCCCAAAGCTCTTGTAACTACAAAATTCAATTTCAAGCCTTTTCTTCACTTCTCTGTAGCTTTTGCCACTATTAACCAACCCTCTTCCTGGATACCTTCTCCTCCTTGGGTATCTCTCTTTGGTTATCTTTCCATTTGACTGATCATTTCCAGTGTGTTTCATTTTTTCAGCCTATCATGTATAGAATATTCCATTGGAATAGGTATTTCTCAGAAGTCCTCTGAGATCTTATCATTTTCTATGGGTTCAAGTATCAATTTCAGGTGAAATGACTCTGAAAATTATATAGCCCAGAACAATAACTAGGATAGGGTGACTAGATTTTTCCATCAGGACATGCATATTTAACAGACTCTCTAAAGGTTTTTGGTCTTCTACAATGTAGAAACAATATTTCCCCCTCCTGCAGTCACATTCTGGCTGAACACTTGCCTAGCCTTGTTATCTTTGCAGTGGCCACTGTCTGAGAATCCCAAACAGTTGCCAAGTGCCTAAATCAGTGGTTCTCAAACTTTTGTTTTCAGTATCTTTATCCTATCAAAAATTATTGAGGATCTCTCCAAAGCGGTTTTGTTTATCTGGGTTATATTGATAGACATTTACCATATTGGAAATAAAACCTACTTTTGAATTTGTAGACCCTCTAAAAGGGTTTCAGAGATCCCCAGAATTCTCTAGACCATAGTTTGAGAACCACTGACCCTATATGGTATCAATCCAATACTATTTAGGGGATCAGATCTTCATTGCATTTGATAACAACAAAATTATACAATGATCAATTCTGTTGGACGTGGCTCTTTTCAACAATTAGGTGATCCAGGGCAGTTCCAATAATCTTAACATAAACAGAGCCATCTATATCCAGAGACAGGATGGTGGGAACTGAATGTGGATCACAACATAATATTCTCATTTTTTGTTACTGTTACATTTTATTTTCTTTCTCATTTTTTCCTTTTTGATTTGATTTTTCTTGTGCAGCAAGATAATTATATAAATATGTATACATATATTGGATCTAGCATATATTTCTACCATGTTTAACATATATTGGATTAGTTGCCACCTATGGAAGGGGGTGGAGGGTGGAGGGTGGAGGGGTAAAATTGGAGCACAAGGTTTTGCAAGGATTAACGTTGAAACATTTTCCATGCATATATTTTGAAAACTAAAAAGCTTTAATCAAAAAAAAAAATTTAAAGACACTAGATCTTAGCACTCAGCAACATTGCCAGCCATGAGAATGAGAAGACAGTAGTTTGATATATTTTCTATAACCCTCAAACCCATGTCCATATATATGTTCATGGGACCCACATTTAAAAAAAAAATTAAATTGTAAGCTCCTTGAGGACAGTGGCTGTCTTCTGCTTCCATTTGTATTTCCAAGTTTAGCTCAGTGCCTGGCACAGAGTAGGCATTTAATGATTGTTTATTGGCAGATAATGCTGATAGAAAGTGAGGTCTGATTGGAAGCTATTTACTCCTGCAAACTCTGTTGCTGATTCTATTCACTGATGGGACCTCTTTGACTCTGGGGAGTGGAGCAGAGGAGAGGGAAAAACTCCTTCCTTGGCCTGTATAATTTCCTCTTAACGCTTTTACTGTAGTTCCTCCATCATACAGGTGCCTAATTTTGGCTTGTTATACTAGAAATGTATCTAAGGGGATGTCTGTATCTTTTAGTTAATCACAAGATAATTTCTGTATGGTATCATCCATCTTTATGAAATGATCAAAGTCCTTTATTCCCTTCAAATTAAAAATTTATTCACACCTAATTTACGCTTCTGATTAAATGATTAAGTTTAGCTCTGGGCTTTCTGTGGTTACATTAATTATGACAAGGGCAGAAATATTTCTATGTCACAACACCTCTGAGCTTTAGTTTTCCCATCTGTAAAATGGACAGTATTACACTTGTGATTCTTATCATATAACCCCAAGATTTTTGTGAAAAAACTGTATACATAAGCAGACAATTTTTTATGGAAACACAAACTCTGTGTGTATGTGTGTATGTGTGTGTATGTGTGTTTAGTGAGGTAGAACAGAACAATGGATTTGTAGTGAAAAGATTTGTATTCAAGTCCAGACTCTGCCAGATAACAGTGTCACTATGAATAAATCACTATACACCTCTGAACCTCAGTTTCTCCATCTGTAAAAAAGGGAAATACTTATACTATTTATTTCACAATGAAAAAAAGTTGTTTTTAAGATATAAAATATCATTTCACTATGAGCTATTTTATTATTATTATTACATCTATTCAATTCAGAGAGCATCAGATCCTGTCTTCCCCTTCCTGGTGAGGGACTATCCCATTCATGGTCTTCTTCTATGGTGTTCTGCCTTTGTATGGCCCTTCTTATGTCCTTTGGCATAACTAGTTCCTTTGGTACTTAAGTGGAGCTAGGTCTGAGCCATTTTCCTGACTTCAGTGAGCTGTCTTAGGTATTCTCTGCCCTGATAGATGGATCTAGGTATCTTCCATGGCTTCTCTTGGATTATTCCTTTGTTATTATTCCCTTAAGTGCTGGAAGCATTTACCAAAACCCATAGATTATAAGGACTTTAAGGACTATTCAATCCATACTTTCTCCTATTTCTCTTTTCATTTTCTTTATTTTTTTCAGATAAGAAAACTGATTTGATTCAGAGAATATGTGACTCGATCTCAAAGTCTGACTAGACAATACCCAATAACAGAAATGGGATTTTTTTTCCTTTGTCTTTTTTTTTTTTTTTGGCTGAGGCACTTAAGGGTTAAGTAACTTGCTCAGGTTCACACAGCTAGGAAGTGTTAAGTGTCTGATTTGGACTCGGGTCCTCCTGACTTCAGGGCTGGTATTCTATCCACTGCACCACTTAGCTGCCCTCAGAAATGGGATTTGAATGCAAATACTTTGATTTCTAATCTAGTCCTCTTTCTACTTTGGAGATCTTGCCATCGGCTCTGCTCCTCTCTTCATCTAAAACAGCAGTCTGGACCTCCAGAAAGGATGCCCTATTCCCTGAGAGAATTAATCTGTTCAGTTTTGAAATTCCCACCCTAGGGTTAAGCTCTTTGAAAAGGGAATGCTAACTCATTCAATTCATTATATTTAACTGGCCCTGATCTGTAATTCATATTGCTCCACTAGAACACCTTGCTTTATGTTCTGTTGTCTCTATCCATGTTCTTCCCCCATTCTCATTTTCTAATTGACCAAAAGTCCCTTCCCTGGCTATCAGTCACCTATCTGTGCTATCTCTACTATTATAATAAATATAAGTATCTCGAGAGTGGAAAATATTTCATTTTTGTATTTGTATCTCCAGCATCCAGCACAGGTTCTGGCACAAAGTGGTTGTTTAATAAATATTTATTCATTCTTGCATTTCCTCCATCTACACTACTTCTCAAAGAAGCGCTTTTATTCCAGAGTGATTTTGCCCTAACTATAGCTGGATGATCAAAAATATTCTGAATCATCAGTATATTTTCCTTCTACCATTTCCTCCATCTTTCCTTCAGATAAAAATGTCACTTGGTCCACTTGACACATTCCCCTGTAGATCCTTGGTACAAAAGAATGACAGAAAAGGTGTTATCAGGTTTCCTCACTAGGCTGCCGTTCTTCTTTGTCCTTCCCTATATGTCTCTCTGTTTTGTTGTGTTTCTCTGCTTCCTCCCTGCAAAATAAACAGATTGCTACTGATGTTCTACTCTTGCCAGGACATTGTCATTGTTTAAATAAGCTCCTGGCTATTAAGCACAACACCAAAAACCAGATGTCATTTTGACTTGGTGTTTAATTCAATACTAAAGTACAACACAGAGGCAGCAGGAAACTCAGAGGGAAAGCAGCCTTTGTTCTCTTAAATAAAATGAATTTCAAAAAAATCACGGCCATCAGTTACCCCATGAAACAGACCTGCATCTTGCCATGTGCCTTGGATCTGAGGAACATAGGAAAAGTGCCTCTAAGATAATAGTGAATAATGTAATTTTAAAGAGGCATCACCAGCAACAGATTTTCTGTCACCCTGATCAATTATTGAAGATGAAATTCATATGCCAGAGAGAAATGAGTGTTGTTATTTAAAGGGAACAAACAATACTATCTCTTGGGGCAGAGTTTTATTATTTAGGGCCAGATTTTCCAATCTATTATCTGTGATTGTCTGCCAACTCTTCAAGTCTCATCATTCCTATATGTGGTTAGTTATCAATCCATTGCTATCAGAGAACTAAATTTGGATTGGGATCTAAGCCTTGAGTCCAACTTCCAAATATATGCCCAATTTTTTGTTGTATATACTTTTAAAAGTGACTGTGAAAAAAAAATCTATGGTATGAAGATGTCCTATTTTTAAAAATCAGCTACATTTTACAGCTGGTCCTTGGGAGTAACTATAATTACTTTTTCCCTAGATTGGTTCATAAGGCATAGTCAATGGCATGAAACTAAGTCAATCTTATAGGATTTTACTTTGCTTTAGTTAACTTTGATGTCTCTGTTGTAAACTAGGTCATTTTCAAGTTTATAACTGATAATTTATAGTGTTTCTAGTTCTTAACTTACAGTCAAAACTTCTATGGAATTGAGTGTTTAATGAAATTTTTTAACTCTGTTGGGTGACATTGTACAAAGAGGAACAGCTTTTTCTTCATAATACCCAGGATTGAAATCCTGATTCTTTGGCACCCCTGGGAAACTCTTTAAGCCTATGAATTATGATGTAGTTGTCTATTCACTTTGGTGGACAGTATTTCTATACTGGAGTTCTCTGCATCAAGGAAATCACAGGTCTAAACCAAAATTTTTTCTTTCATATTAGCATGATTGTAACTTTTATATGTAAAATTGCTTCCTTCCCTTAACCAGCCTTGGGGCACCAATGCAGTAATTAAAACATTTAAAATAACCATCAGCATCATGAATAAAATATCAGATTGCTTTTATCATTTTTTCATGTCTAAAACTTTAATTTAAATGAGTTTGCTTGGCAGAGATCCTGAAGAAGCAGCTAATAATAATAATAACAGTAGATTAATTTATATAATACTTTAAGATATGCTAAGTACTTTATATACATTACATAGCAGGTAATATCACCTCTATCCCTATCCTGCCTGACCTACTCAATAAGCTGATCAGGGGTTAGCCTGTTCATCCTTCTATGCATATGATCTCATTTGAGACTCAAATATTCCTCTAAGGCAGGTTCTGTTATTATCTCTATCTTACAGATAGGCAATTGTGAATCATAAAACTTAATTGAGTTATACAATATTCAATATAATTGAGTTAGCTAAAGCTCATTACCATGACCTAGGCTATTTCTAGGATAAATAAAGTCCAATACCAGGCCCACTCTAATCCAGTACATTTCAGTATTGAAGAGATCTACTATAAAAGATAAATAAAAATAAAATGTATTAGGATGATAAGAACTGACATTGAAAAAGTAGAATATTTGATGGGATGTATCAGGTTGGGTACAGTTAGCTGGGCTTATGTATGTCATCTCTACCTCTACATCTATATCTATTTATATATGTATCTTTCTCTCCCTCTGTCTCTGTCTCCGTCTCTGTCTCCCTCCCTCTCTTTCCCCCTTCCTCTTCCTCCCTCTCCCTCTCCCCTCTCCTTCTCTCTCTTTTTATTTCTGTCTGTCTCTGTCTGTCTGTCTTTCTCAATCTGTCTATCTCAATCATCTATAGGTATAAATATATGTTTCATGTTTTGTTTTTACCAAGACACTTCAGGAAATAAGAATTTCACTAATGGATTTTCAGTGCTGCTTTAATAAGGTGGCAAACCAAATTAAAAACAGGATCTGTGCTTGCACTAGATTGTTATATCCAACTCTCTTGGGGTTGCTTTGGGCTAAACCCTTGAACTCTGGATGGTAGTGCAGGACTTTTCTATAATGTGTGTGTGTGTTATTTCTATTATTCTTTCCTTAAAATCGAACAATCTTGATCTTAGTCTATATGGAATACCCTTCATCCTCACCTCCATTTCCTGGCTTCCCTGACCTTTTGCAAGTCCCAGCTAAACTCCTACCTTTTATAGGAAATCTTTCTCAATCCCTCTTAATTCTAGTCCCTTTCCTCTGTTGATTATTTCCAAATTCATTTTATTTATACATTGTTGTTCAGTCGTGTCTAATTCCATTTAAGGTTCTCTTGGCAAAGATACTAGAGTGGTTTGCCTTCTCTACCTCACTTTATAAATGAGGAAACTGAGGCAAACAGGGTTAAGTGACTTACCCAACATCACATAGTTAGCAAGATCTAAGGCCAGATTTGAACTCAGAAAGATGAATCTTTTTTAACTCCAGACCCAGTACTCTTATCTACTGTATCACATATGTTTTTTTATATATTGTTTTCTCAGTTAGATTGTATGCTCTGTGAAGGCAGAAACAAAAATCTTTTTTTCCTTTCATTTTGTATAGCCAAAGTTTAGCACAATGTCTGGTTCAGAGTAGGCACATGGTTTTGTGGATTTGTTTCAGTTACATTTGACTCTTCATGATCCCTTGTCTAGTTCATTTTATAGATGAGGAATGGAGGCAAACAGGGTTAAATGACTCGATCAGGGTCATATAGCTAATAAGAGTCTGAGGTTGCATTTGAACTCAGGTACTCCTGATTCCAGCGCCATTGCTCTAAGAGCTGCAGAGCAGAAATTTAATAAATATTTATTGACTCATTGACTTCAATACCTTTTTACGCTACATTTCATTATTTCTATTTTCAAAGATTTGTCCAACCAGAAAGGAACTTCCTGAGAAACTTGATAGAATGGGCTTTATATAGAATGATCCATTCTATAGTCAATTAAACTCTAATATTCATTTTTTGTCTTCACCAAGTTTCTATAGAAATCCATTTCTGAGATTTGAAATAGGATATGAAGGAATTGTGCAGAAAAGGGTGATCAAGATCAAGAGTGCCATTTTTATGGAAAACTCACATGATATAAATGTTTGCCTAGAGACTAAAATGATGCTTAGGCTAACAGGACTTGTCTTTGAAAGAAGAGGTAAAGAAGTCTATTTCAGAACTTTTATCTCAACGGGTGTGGTGGTGCTCCTCTCCTGAAAAGAATGGATTGGTGGAGTAAAGAAGTTCTAAACTTTAGGATGGCTAAAACTGATTTCACAGCTAAAGCTGAGTAGTACAGATTGTGTCCTAAATTTAGTATTAATATGATGAGCCCCTGAAAAGAGTACCATTAGACTGCCTAAGGAGGGTGAACTGATGCAGGCTGGAAAAAGAATAAGTCAAAATCTCTCCTCTGTGACAATAAGCAGTAGAATTGAGTCAGTGAGTAACCTCTAGATTTCCAGTCTATGAGAGGGAGAAGGAAGAAGGGGAAAAGGGAGAGAGAGAGAGAGAGAAAGAACGAGAGAGAGAGAGAGAGAGAGAGAGAGAGAGAGAGAGAGAGAGGATGGAGAAGTATAAGCAAAAGAAGGGAAGGAGATAGAAAGGAAGAAGAAGAATTGAGAGGAGGGAAAGAGGAGGAGTGGGAAAGGAAGAGGGAAAAGGAGACAGAGGGGGAAGAAGAGAGAGGAGTAAAGGATAGAAAGAGAAAGAGAAGCAGAGACATACTGAGACAGAAAAACTTCAGATCTCTTAGTACCTTTTAATTTTCCTGAGGAAGTAACCAAGTCCAAAAGGCTAAAGAGTTGATCATTCAGGGAAAGGTTTCAGCCAGAAGTTCTTAGCTCTTACTTCTAAGTTAATGTCTTTAAAGTTTTCCTGTTGTTATTTGAGCAGAGAGAAAAATGTCTGGCTAACCTTGTGCATTCAGCAACTGAATGCACAATAAAAGGCAAGAAATAGCTAACTAGCTTTTATCCTCAGAATAACCATGAGCATATTTTGGTTGAAAAGTTGTTTGTACACTTATATTTAATGAATAGTCCCTTATCTGACAACACTGAAACACCCATTTAAACTATAACGTCTGTATTTATGTCTGCTAGAGGCATGCTATTATTAAGTTGAAAAATTGCTATCTCATCAGCTTGGTTGCTTTTTTAACTTTGTCTCCCAAACAAAGCATTTTTTTTTCTTTTTACAAAAAAGCTTCAGTTGTGTGAAGAAGACAAATACAGAAAGTACAAAGAAGAAATTCTTTTGAGAAGATTTAAGAGTAAAAAGCGGCTCCATGGTTGAGCCAACTCAGCACTTGAAGCACTTAAGACCCTTAAAAATACTCTTTATTTACTGACTTACACTGAACCTCCTCTTTTTCCTTCCCTCTCCCCTAAATAAAGGCAAACAAAAACCACAAAAGCATTTTGCTTCCTTAAAAAATGAATCTCAAAGCTATTAATCCCCATCCCAACCCTGTAAGGTAGGAAGGCTTCAGGAACATTGTATTTCTAGTGCTATCACAGCATAAAAATTCTGTTTCTAAATGAACAAATCCTTCACATAAGGAAGAAAGATAAGCTAAGGTTATCTGAGGAGAAAGAAAATACGTCTTTTGGACACTCCTTCCACTCTCTCAAAGCTTTATAGGAATTAGAAAAATAATTTTTAAGCCAAATGTATT
Organism: Sarcophilus harrisii; assembly: GCF_902635505.1. Lineage (NCBI taxonomy): Eukaryota > Metazoa > Chordata > Mammalia > Dasyuromorphia > Dasyuridae > Sarcophilus > Sarcophilus harrisii. Next base: position 602,854,174 of record NC_045426.1, read on the forward strand.
GAATAAATCTGAATTGTGGTCTTACATTATGTATATGCATTCAACCATGTGCACATTTCATCTGCAAAGATTGTTTGCCTTTCAAACCCATGTGTGTTAGCACCATCACTGTGTTTCGTATTGGCTATTGTGGTAGTCTACTAACCAGCTACTCTTTTCCCATTTTGTCCCTCTCTGGAATGTTTTGCACATCACAGCCAGACTAATCTTCTTAGTGCAGAGCTCTGAGGAAAGAAGGAGGGAGGGAGGAAAGGATGGAAGAAAAGGAGAGAGGTAAAGAAGGAAGGAAGGAAAAAAGAAAGGAAGGGAAGGAAGAAAGAAAAGGAAATAGGAAGAAAAGAAGAAAGGAAGGAAGAAGAAAGAAAGGATGGAAGCAAAGGAGGTAAGGAGGAATGAAGAAAGGAAGGAAGAAGTGGATAAAGGGAAGGGAGAAAGAAAAGAAAGAAAGAAGGAAGAAGTATTTTTTGCCAAGCACTATGCTAAGCTATGAAGATAGAAAAAGAAAAAGAAGACAGTTCATCCTCTCTAGGAGTTCATAGTATAATTGAGGGAAAGATGACATGTAGAAGAGCTCAGTTGACAAGCCTGGAAGCTCTTAGGGTTCAGTGCTGATGTCAAGATCCAGGACTGCTAAAGTTTTATCTGAATATCGGTCCCATAGGAGTAGAACATCACCATTGAGACAGACAAAACTCATCCTGGCCTTTCAGAGATATAAATTGTAAGACCTAAAAACACTTTCCTCCTGAATTTCTCCTTTATATCTATCATACTTCATGTCATATTATAATTATCTATGTATATTATGTACCTTCCATCTATCCCCCAAAATACCTTCTAAAAATAATAGAATGTAAGCTCCTATCTACTCCCTTGACACCAAGTCAGACATGATTAAAAATTTGGATCTATGCCTCCTGTCAATAAGTTAATATCCATATACCAGATATATCTGTAAGTTTTCAGAGACTGACAGCAAGGATCACATTAGCCCCTGGGAGACTCAGAAAGCTGTGATTCCTGAAAAGCAGTTCCAAGTAGATTATTTTGTTCTATCTAGCCAGCTGTTCAGAGAGTCTTAATTAAGCATGGTTGTTTTTGTCCTTTACTCTTAATAAAACATTTTACTTTATAACTCACTTTGGAACTTTAAAATACTTAATTCAAAACACAATGCTATATCCACCACACAGGAGTTCTGGGAATTAAGGGATTAATGTTTATGGAAAAACAGTCAGAGGCACAGTTTCTCAGTATCTATTCCAAGAGGCAAAGAATGTAGAGTCTCATCCCATTTTCACTGAACTACTCTGACATTCCCTTTGTCTGAAGGGAGAAAGGGTGTGATGACAATATCCTATTTCATTGGGTCTTAGGGAAAGAAGATTAAAAAAATAACATCTTCAAATTTTAATTGGTTTTGATTGTAAAGATTCATTCAAAATATAACAATTAAAAAGATACTCTGATGATTGACATTGTATGAATAAAACCCGTTATTATCAGCATAATCTTCTTGATAGCCACAATGGGGACAGAGGATGGAGGGATATATTGAGAATTATCCATGTATAACATTAAATTTAGTGCAAACTAGCATAATGCTCTGTATTAAATAACCTGGATCTGTATTCTATTATATAAATTATTGGACTGATATTAGATAAACACTGACTGACCTTGATTGTGATCTAATAGAAAGAGCACTGTTAAGAATCAAAAGAAAGGAAATAATCCTGGTTCTGTCACTAACTAGATATGCTTAGGTAAGTGACTTCAACTATCTCCATTTTGGTGTTTGCTTTTTCCAATAGCAAGATGGTGATATGCATAATAATGCATAAATAATTAAGTGTATATAAAACACCTATGGAGAATGGGCAAGGGAATTTATTAGAGGAGGAGGCACTAATGACTGGGCAGGACCAGGAAAAGGCCCTTATAGAAGGTAGCTTTGGAATTAATCTTAGAGGAAGTCAGAGATCCCAATAGATGGACAAAAGGAAGGAGAGCATTCTAGCCTTGGGGATTATTCCAGTTAGGAAGTCCCTGAATCTAAGATTCTGAGAGTTGGAAAGAGTGGGAATTTTAAGAGTTGGAAAGTATCCCAGAGACCATCTAATTCCACCTGTACCTAACAAAGCATATCCAGTACAATGCCTCCCATATTTGCTTTCAAAATTTTCATTGGGAGGAATTCTACTGGCTCCCAAAGAAGCCCATTTTTCTTTTAGACAACTCTGTTAGAGTTTTTTGTTTTTTTGTTTTTTTTGATATTGTGTCTCAATCTGACTCTACAATTCTCAACTACAACATTCCTAATTCTTACTTCTGGAGATCAAAAAGAACAATTCAAGAATTACTGTTGCCTCAGTTAGTGCTAAGAATTCTATAGAAGGTATTCCTTGAAAGTGTTGGAGAGGATGTCCACTGCCAAGAGAATGAAAAGTGTCATTTTCCTGTAACCTTCATAATGGAGGAAATAAATAGCCTCTCTTTACCATATCTATGTTGTAAATGGATTATCTTTTTATAATGTTCCTTGTACGTGTCTTTTTGGAGTAGCTCTAGACAAACCTGATTTTTGTTTGAGTTATTTCTAGCATTTTATTTTGGGCTAAGGGATGTAATAAATAACGGACAATGAAAAAAAGTCTGTCCTTTATCTTTAGAGAAATCAAAATGTTTAAATTTATTGATTATATTCATTTTTTATTTATTATTAAAATCTGTAGGGTTCTCTTAGGCACTAAATGAAATACAAAGTTCAGATTCCTCTAAACCAGACGTTTTCTTTTCTTTTCTATAATAGCTTTTTTATTTTTCAAAATACATACAAAGATAGTTTTCAGTATTCACTCTAACAAAACCTTGAATGCTATATTTTTCTCCCTCTCTCCTTCCCTTTCCCCTCCCCTAGACAACAAGTAATCTAATATAGGTTGAAGATGTGCAATTTTTCTAAACATATTTCCACAATTTCTGATGCTGCACAAGGAAGATCAGATCAAAAAAGGAAAAAATGAGAAAAAAAAAACAAGCAAGAAAACAACAAAAAGGTGAAAATATATTGTGATCCACATTCAGTTCTCATAACCCTCTCTCTGAATGCAACTCTATTGGAATTGGTCTAAATCACCTCATTGTTGAAAAAGAGCTAAATCCATCACACAGTGGTCATCACATAATCTTGTTGCTATATGCAATATTCTCTTGGTTTTACTCACTTCATTTAGAATCAGCTCATGTAAGTCTCTTCATGCCTTTCTGAAATTATCCTGCTGATCGATTCTTGCAGAACAGTAATATTCCATAATATTCATATATCATAACTTATTCAGCCATTTACTAGCTATTGGGCATCTACTCATTTCCCAATTCTTGCCATATAAAAAGGCTGCTACAAACATTTTTGCACATGTGGCTTCTTTTCCCTTTTTTATAATCTCTTTGGAATACAGACCCAGTAGAGACACTGCTGGATCAAAGGGTATACACAGTTTGATAGCCCTTTGGGCATAGGCCAAATTGCTTTCTAGAATGGTTGGATCAGTTCACAACTCCACCAACAATGTATCAGCATTCTAGTTTTCCCATATACCCTCCAACATATATTATCATCTTTTCCTGTTATCTTAAGTCAAACTGAGAGATGTGAAGTACAAACCAACCGTTTTCAAAGAGTGGTCTGAATACACTTGAGGGTTCCCAAGACCTTTTGGGGGTTTGTAAAGTCAAAATGATTTTCAATCTAATCTTAAGACAATTTAATTTCTAATAGGGTAAACATTTATAGATATACTCTCACAGAATTTTTTTGGGGGGGATAAGACCTCAACATTTTTAAAAAATATATATAAAAATTTTGACTTTAAACCAAAAACTTTGAGGACCACTGTTTTTTAACTCTTGTGTGTGCCTTTAAATCTTCAAATGAATTACTGCTCAGATTTCTTGATTCTGTGATTGCAAAGTCCTACAAAAAAATGACAAAAATTTGATCATGTTGATCACTGTCAATTCAAATTTTATATCTTTTAACAAACTTTTTTAATTTTAAAAATTTGTGTTGATATCTTTTGTATCTTCATTACCCTCATTTCTCTGATAAATTACTCCCTTCTCCCTACTATTACAAAGAGTAATAGAGGGAAAAAAGAGATTCAGAAAAATTAACCAAAGAATTCCCTCCTCATGTGAAATCTCTTTCTTGCTGATACAACTCAAGTAACACCTTCTACATGAAACCTTTCCTGATTTCTCTATTAGTGTCCTCTCTCTTTATCTTGCATTTATTTAGTCTCTATATTACTATTCTGTAAATCTTTGTATTTCCTTGTTGCCTCCTACATCAGAATAAGATTTTATGACTTGTGATTGTTTCATTTCTTGTATTCATATTTTCAGCACTTAGTACAGTGCCTGGACAGAGCGGGTATTAAATAAATTTTGTTGACTGACTGATTAATCAACCAAGTCTGACATATGCACTATTCAATAACTAGAGATCCCAGTTTCTGCAAAGAAGGGAGATGCATTCTCCTTTCTCATGATCAGGGGTAAGCTTCAAACAAATAAGCTTTTGTTAAGTTGTTACTATGTACTAAGTATTATATGTAGCATTGAGGATAAGAAAACAAAGATGAAGAAAAAAGTTCTTACCTTCAAGGACCTTACATTCTCCTTGGGAATACAATGTCTAAATAAGTAAGTAAGTACAAAATAATTTGGGAAGAGAGCGAATACTAATGACTGTATTTAGTATGTCAAGAGTGTAAGCTGCAATATCTGGGTTTTGAAGTCTTTCTGAATTCTTGAGTGCTTTATTCCTTTAGAATTTCCATAGTTGTTTGCTTCAATGCCTTCTCTAGAGCTGGGTAAGCCCTGTTAGATTTTTTGGGGTCCTTAAACAGGATAATTACCCCAGAAACCTGCTTGTCTTTACCTGTTTACTCAATCCAATGGCACAATTTAGTAATAGGTAACTAAAGCAATCTAGAGGAATTATCTTACTGTGTAATGTGTAAGTAACCAGATACTAATTTCATTGAATTCTCCTGTTCAAGGTTAGATCTAATTCATGTCCATTTGAAATTCCTCATTCTCTACATACAATTAAAAATTATAATTGCCTGACCTGGAACCAGAGCTCTTGGTAAGCCTTAAACATCTCCCTAATCCTCCAAACTCATATCATTTCCATACTGACCATTTACTAAATTCTCAACTAAATGCCCACTGAGAGGAAGACAGACTGCATGTGTTTCAGAGACAAAAATTACTTTGCATATTAGACTAAGCCAGCAACTGTGCATATCATCCATCTCTGTGCAAAAAGCTTATCAACAACATTGAATGAATAATTAATTGACACTAGGTGGCTAACTGACAGAGAGGACTGGAGTAAACTTTCTGAATTGGAAGAGCAGAGATCTGAATTATGTTTCTAGGTCCCTTAATTAATAACCCTTTCTAATTCTCTAAGAGGAAGAAAAGTGAGAATTGTAGGCTCTCCTGCATGATATGAGGCAGGTGGTGGCTCAGAGGATAGAGCACTGGACTTGAAGTAAGGAAGGCTTGAGTCTTCCTCAAATCCAGCCTCAGATACTTCCTAGGTGTGTGATTCTAGGCAAGTCACAGTGCCTCTGATTACCTAGAAAATAGATCCACTAGAGAAAGAAATGACCAGGAAATGATATTTCAGTATCTGAACAAGATTCAAAAGGTATAGACAGCATTTGACACATGCACACATGAAACAAAAGCTCAGCAAGTGTGGTCAAGGATTCAGTTGTTGCTGATGTTGTGATAGATTTGTGGGTGAAAAACCCTTCGAGTTCTCTGTGCCCCAAATTTTGGACAACTTCTAGCACAGTCTAGAAGAGAAACCTTCTCAAAGTCAACATGTCTAAAACGCTATCTCTCTCTCATTCCCTACTTGCTACTCTTCTGAAATTTCCTGTCCTTGTTAAGAACATCACCATCTTTCTAGTCATCTTGGTTTCAAACTTCAGTCTTCACTTTTCTTGTACCCAGCTCCTCCTTTTGACTCACATCACCACCATAGTTCATTCCTTTGTTACTACGATTTTTATAACTCCCTAATTAACTTCCCTGCCTCAGGTCTGGTCCTTCTTCAATATAGTGATTTTCCTAAAGTATAGGTCACAAAACAGAGCCATGAGCATCTCATCTTTAATAAACTCTGGTGTCTTTCAGTTATCTCTGGAACAGGACAGGAATCTTAACCTGTACATGTTGTAGATGAACTTAAAAAAATCACTAAATTTCACTGTTATTGGTTTCTTTTATAAGTGTGTGCATGCACAAAAAGACATATGTATGTGGTGCATTTTCTAAGAAGGGGTCCATAGGTTTCACTAAACTGCCAAAGAGATCCATGATACAGCAACCTTGCTCTGGAATTAAAAAAAAAAAAAACTTCTCTTTTTCTCTTTGCAATACCTAGCCCTGCTCAATCTTGGTCCAAATTACTCTTCCAGTCTTATTAAAATTACTCTCCTTTGTGTAATTTGGCTCTTAACAAATTGTCTTTATTGTTATTTCTCACACATGAGCTTTTATCTTTTGCTGTTGAGGTTACCATAGGCTACCTCCAATATATGGAATACATCCACCCTTTATCCTTCCTTCTAAGAGTTCCTACTTTCTTTCAGATCTCAGCAAGATGCCATCTTCTTAATAATACCTTTCCTCATCACCCTAACTATTATTTTGCCTCTTTCCCAATTATCTTTTATATATTTGGTATATATGTAGCACCTTCTTTGTATTTGTTCTCTCAACTAGCAAGCAAGTTTTGGTTCTATACAAGCTCCATAGAATATGACCAAGTCTCTTAACTAATCCCAAAAGATTAGCTAACCCCACTCAGGTTCATCTGATGGTTTTCAGAGATATATAAATTAATCATAATCTAGTGTCTATTATTAATTGAGGCTTTGTTCACATCTATTGAACAATTAAGAGTATTCTCATCAGGTTATAGCACTGTCACTTTCTTTAAGGGTGGGGTAATGTCTAGATTTAATGCTGACTCTTACATCTATTTAATTTCCATGTACTTTTATATATCAGTTATAAACTTCTTGAGAGCAGGAGCTGTTTGACTTATATCTTCATAATCCCACTGTCTATTATAATGCCTGGCAGATAGTAAATACTTAATGAATCTATGTTGATCAATTGATTCTTCAGAGATATGCAAGAACACAAGAGGAACACAGAAATGCACGGGGAAAATTTCATGAGCTCTTTAGCCACATGATTCTTTTGCAAAGAAATTTCACTTAGTTCTCTTACTTTCACTATTTTCAAGAGGATCAAAGTTGCAATGGTTATAGAATGAGTCATTTAAAATATCAATTCTAAAGCTCTGCATCTCTTTAGTTTCACTTGCATTTTGGAAAAAACCACAAAGTGGATGACATTAGGAGCTCTTGTAATTGCTGCTTCTTGCCACCATAATTAAGGTGGCCTATCTTCAATGATGTGGCAAGAAAATGAACTTCCTATTAATCATCCCTACTACTGCATAGGCCATCCAATTTATTTATTTATTTTTGTACAACAGAATTCCTATAATATACAGGGATTTGTCCCCAAAGTCAAATTAAGCCGTAATAGCTTAAAACCACATAACAAACTTTTGATATACCCTGTCTCTCATTCTGCTCCTTCTACATAATTTTTTCTTTGTTAAGTAGTCCCAGAGAGAAATTTTGAACATCATCTCTTCCCTTAAATGATGGGTAAATAAAGAAAATCTTCAGCTCTTGTGTATGTGTGTGTGTGTGTGTGTGTGTGTGTGTGCACGTGTATGTGTGCTTTGCAGATCATTCTTATATGTAAATTACTATGGATAGCATAGTGCAGTAGATACTTTTTCTTATCTTATGGGCACAAATATTCTTTCCTGTCTTATGGGCACTTCATTAATTCACATTGTACAGATGAAGCTGCAAGAGGAGCACTTTGGAATCATCGGACCATTTTCACTAAGATCAAAACAACAAAAACAAAAACAAAACAAACAAAACCCCAAACAACCATAAATATGTTTTTATCTTTAAAAAATTGGTTCACCAGGATATTCATTTCCTAATACTCTTTGCAGCCACCATATTATTTTTATCTCATTCCTTAACAGTAATCATCTATCGTTCTGTGCCCTTTTCCTAAATTCAAATGACCTGTTTCTGCCACATATTCTTTTCTCTATCCCAAGTCAAGAAAGAGGAGGATTGCTGCCATAGCTTTTGCCTTTCTGCCCCCCAAGTCTTGTATCTCCTCTCAGAGACTGAAGGAGAGGTGAGTAGGGATTGGCTTATTGATGGATAAGAACACAGCTCAAAATCTTAGGGGGGATAGGTTTCTCCTTCCCTAACACAACTAGATCTGTTGAGAATAACATGTAAAAAGGCACCTATAAGCCCAAGAAAAATAAAGACAATCTTACTCTGAAGGAGGGTCACTGAAGCCTTCCTGTACTCTAGGTGAGTTCCTGAAATAGCCTCTCCAGTACTGGCTTTAAGGCCTGTCTGTAAGGTATCTTTTTGTCTGGGCTCTTGAATTCTTATTTCAGGCCCAGAATTTCTGATTATATTTCAGACTAAGGCACTTGTGACCTTTTAATGCACAATTAATGAGACCTTTGTCGTTCTTCTTGATCCTGTGTTTTAACCTATAGGGAGGCTTTTTGGCTTTATTTTTTTTTTTTTTTATGAAAAAAAAGTAGGTTGTACTGTTTGAACAAATACTAACTTATTTCACTGTGGTGGATATTGGCCGCCAAAAAATTTATTTCTTACCAGATTCAGCTAGTCTTTTTGGGGTTTGTTCTGGGTCCAGAAGGGTCCCCCTGAGAGTCAACACTTTCACAGGCTGAGTCTAGGCTCCCACTAATAGGAGCTGACTTGCTGAGGTATTTCCTAGGAATAGCTTATGTTTATACATATTTATACACAGTTCTTTCTAAGGTATTCTTGGTTGTTGGAACCCTTCAAATAATTGCAAAGGAAAGGAATATTTTCTAAGTTGAATATCAAATGTGAGGAAGGACTTTTCTGGAATAGACAAGTACTTCATGGTCATGCCCTTACTTGCACATTGGATTCTATACTGCCTATTTGAGTGGGTGTGAGAATGTGTGTGTATGTGTACAGATAGATGCCTTGGGATTGGTAATGGTGCAGGCAATGCTAAATAAAATTTTGCCATAAAGGGAGTATAGGTCAGAGCCCAAGGTTGGAAGCCTTACAGTCTTATTATTCCCACTAGTTGACTATAGCAGAAGAAAACATGTACTGGTCTGGAAAGTGAAGAAATCAATGCTTCCTTGGAGACAGGGAATTATAACTTGGAAGGAGTCAAAAGTCTTGTTATAATTTTAATTCTCTGAAAAAACTTAGTTTCTTTTAAGGAAGTCCAGGTCTTCAGTGGACACCATGCCCTGTGGACATTATTATTTTTGTGTTGTGTATGGGAGAGGATAGTGATGGTGGTTCGTGTTCTTGGGATGGAAAATAACTTCTGATACTTTTCTTTCTTTTAAAAATGTAACCCACTCATTTTATTTTGCTTTATTTTGTTTCTGTGATTTTTGAACTTGACAAACACCAATAAAAATTAACATTTCCAAATACAGAGAGCAGATAACAAGAATTGTATGTGAAACCACGAATTTCCAATTGGTATCTTTTAAAAAGAATGTCTTAAATTCAACACAGTTTAAAAACTATTCTGATTGGTTCTCCTTCTGAACTTTTTTATTCTGTGCTTTAAAAATACTTAAGTGAAAACTTTTTTTTTTTTGGCAAAAACTATTATTTTTATTAGGCCTCTTCTCCTACTACGTTCCTTCCCTTTGCTTCCCTCCAAACCTGTCAAGCAAAGCTAATTGATATATTGGCTATGTCTAAAAATGTCTATTTCATTATATGCCTTTTTCAGGAGGGGAATGACATGTTTCAGTACTGGTTTCTGGAGTAATACTGTTGGTCATTGTATTGCTGACTTTCTTGAAGTTTGGAGCCTAAAACAGTATTTTCTAGTGGAAATATTATTTATACATGGAGGCTATATATCAGAACTAAGATTGGCACCATCTTAAGTCCTTGTCAGGATTATTCATCTACCTTTGGTGTCCACCCATTATGCAACTTTTTTTTTTGACACTAAAAAGTTGTAGCATGTACAATAGCCACACCCTGGTAAAACACTTCAGCAGATGGAACCAAGTTGAGGATAACCAACAGACTTCAAATCTGTCAGTGAATTAGGAGGATGTCCACCCCTTAGCACGTGAAGATTTCCTCTCAATAAACAGATGAGCACAATTTATTCAAATGGCCATGAGGGCAGCTGAAGCAGCCACTGTGGAATATTTAGAGCTTGGTTAAGACACTGAAGACTCCAAGGTCATCCACTATTCCTGGGCCATCACCAGTCATCCCGAATTTTGTCTGGTCGTTGGACCTTGAGACTCTAGAAGAGAGAGTGAGACTGATGACTTCATGCTTCACCTAAATCCAATTCACTTTCAAGTCAAGACATCATTCTATGAAGTCATTGTCCCTCCCCAAAGGATGAATAACAAAGTTACTCTACAATTTTAGCTATAGTATCACTGGCAGAACTAATGAAGATGAAATGGATGATGGGATATTTGGTGTTGTATCTGAGGTTGATGTTGATGTCAAAACATTAAGGCACTCTTAATCCACAAGGGATGCTATAGATATTGATATATTGCTTGAGACTTGATTTTTATAGCTGATTCATTATCTTTGTAGGTCAATACAACCATTTTTTGGTAGAATTGTTTAAGACTCACAGAGTTAGGGTTATATAGGATCATAGACATAAATTGGAAGGGACCTCAGATGCCATCAAATTTAAACCTTTGATTTTGATTATGAGGAAAATGAGTTTCTGGAAAGATAAATGACTTGTCAAATATTATAAAGCTTATAATTATTCAGAGGTACCCACATACTTTCTCCAGAGCCAGTACTCCTCCAAAGGATCTACTCTGTCTTCCATATTAGAAGAAATTCAGAAATCATCTAATCTAATCTCCTATTTGATATAAGATTCCTCTTTGCTGGAAGGTATGAGAAACTCACTTTTTTTAAAAAGTTATCTTTTAAAAATATTTGTTTTTTGTAATAGTTTTTTATCTTTCAAAATGCATGCAAAGATAGTTTTCAACATTCACCTTTGCAAAAACTTACATTCTAAATTTTTTCCCTCTCTCCTTATCTCTGTCCTCCTCTAGATACCAAGTAAATAGATTAAATATAAACAATTCTTTTAACCATATTTCCACATTTAACATGTTGTACAAGAAAAGTCAGATTAAAAGGGGAAAAATGAGAAATGAAAAAACAAATAAGTAAACAGTTATAACAACAAAGGTAAAAATATTATGTTGTGATCCACATTCAGTCCCCATGATCCTCTTTCTGCATATGGATACCTCTCTCCACCACAAGTCTATTGGACTTGGCCTGAATTACCTCATTGTTGAAAAGAGCCAAGAACCTCACAGTTTATCATCACATAGAATATATAAGGTTCTACTCATTTCACTCAGCATCAGTTCATGGTAAGTATCTCCAGGTCTTCTGAAGTCGTCCTGCTGGTCATTTCTTACAGAACAATAATATTCCATAACATTGATATACCATAACTTATTGAGCCATTCTTCAAATGATGGGCATCCACTCAATTTCCAGTTTCTATCCACTACAAAAAGGGCTGCCACAAACATTTTTGCACATGTGGGTCCCTTTCCCTCCTTTAAGATCTCTTTAGGATACAGACCCAGTAGAGACACTGCCGGATCATAAGGTATGCACAATTTGATAGCCATTTGGGCATAGTTCCATATTGCTCTCCAGAATGGTTGGGTCAGAAACTCACTGTTTCCAAGGAAGCCCATTTTACTGGGATCTGTGACACAATGAGGAGGCAAGTTGGTATTGTGAGAAAAATATCACATTCATACTCAGGTTTTCTACTTGGGGAAATTATTTAACTTCTTCTGTAAAATAGGAGGATTAGACCAGAAAAGTTCCTCTCATCTCTATATCTATGAAGCTATCACTTGGATATTTAGAAACATCTAGATATTTGTCATTTTGTAGACATAGCCACAAGTGTAGATGGAATCCTGGAAAATTGATAATTTATTAAACATTGAAATTATTTCTATAGAATGTGCCAAAATGGAAGATATCTTATCTAGAAAATTTATTCTTATTAGACAGCATAATAAAACTTTAGAGGTTTTCAACTTTTAATTATTAAATAGAAAAGTAAAATTTTAGATGAATACATTGGTTCTAATTTATATTGCAGTATGTTATATTTCTTTATGTACAAATGTCAGGAATGGCTACTCTAAATGGATTTTATTGCTTATAAGAAAGGATTTGTAGTATTAACTTCCAACATTTAAGTCCTCCTCTGGGGTCATATAGGCAGCTTGGTTGTAACCTAGTCTGAAGTAGATTGAGAGGTCTCCTTGCAGACCTGCCCTTTTGAGACCTGCACCTTAGAAAAATGAGAAGTGAAATGGGCTCAGAGCAGACATTCTGGAGTTCATTGGGAAATTGCCCATCCAGACCCACAGCTGCTGTGAAGTCTGTTTCATGTTCCCTAAGGAACATGACCAAGAATACTAATTAACTTCTTATAAGTTATATCAAATTATATCAAAGCTCAAGTCTTGACCTCTTAAGTGAGTCTTAGTTGATGTTAATTTAACTTAGAAACATTTTGTATCATGTGTCTCATTTGAATTTTTCTACCTTTTCTTTTTTTTTATTAAAAAGAAGAAAACAACAGTTGTTCACAAATAAAATACAGGTGATATCCCATCTGTCACTTGTCTCTTAAAGCTAGTTACTTCTAATTTTTCCTTCAACTTTTGACAGCTCATTCAAAATGCCGACTTTATAAATTGTCAGGACAATTTTTTTTTACACCTGTCTAAAAAGTTTGCAAAGACTTGATGGAATAAGGAGGGGGGAACTCAGGTGATGGTACCCTTAAAATAATTGCAGACTTAATCATTTCACATATAAGTTCTGGAGAGAGAGCTCTCAGTTTATGATTCTTTTAAGTGAACTAATCTAAATTAAAATCTTCTGAGATCAATAGCTCATTTTTTTTATCACAGTGCATTCTAAATGTGTTATACTGATCAGATAAGTCATCTTTTACAGGGTCTGAAAGTTTATGACAGTCTACAACTACTACAGATTGGGCATGATGAAAGCAAAGTTTTACTAAGGCTATTTCTTGCATAAATTCTATATCAAAGGAGGTCTGCTATCCCAGTGTTAGAGTCTCAGAAGCATATCCAGTCTCATTTTGGAATACATCTTTTCTTTTTTAAGGCATCCTTATTTTCTTTTGATGTAACTGACTAAATCTCTTTTCCACATCACTGGATAAAGTAAGCCACTCATCTTTGCCTAGATACTAAGTGAGAAAATTTGAAGGACTTTGGAGAAGAAAAATCTAAATTAAATGCAAAACTTTATTTCTCCATTTATTATAGTAATAAGATCAGGGATCAGGTAAAACTTTTTAGTCACTGAAAGAAATTTTATTTTCTCAGAGACAAAATACTACCTATCATATGAAAAACAAGCATTTATTAAATACTTAGACACTGTTGGGTGCTGGAGAGATAGACAAAAATGAAATAATCTCTCTCTCAAGGAGTTTTCTACTGTTGTTCAGGTTTTTTAAATTGTTTCTGACACTTTGTGATTTTATGGGGTTTTCCTGGAAAAAAATACTGAGGTGGTTTGCCATTTCCTTCTCCAGCTCATTTTACAGAGGCAAACTGAGGCAAATAAGCTTGTGACTTATCTGGAGTCATACAACTAATAAGTATTTGGAGATAGATTTGAATTCAGGAAGGTTAGTCTTCCTAGTTCTAGGCTCAGTATTCTATCCATTGTACCACTTAGTTTGTATTTTAAGATGGAAACAATTAAGTCCATTTTAAAAATGAACATAAAATGGGGGGAAAGCATTAAAGGCACCCTACTGGCTAAAAATCTCCACTGGTTTCCTATTATTGCAAGATGAATTATTAAGTTCTCTGGCTTCAAAAAGTCTGGTCTCTTTGTCTCCAGGCTGTTCTTCACATAATTGCTCTATTTCCCATCTCCATGTCTTCCTTCAAGATTTAGCTGAAACCTTTCTTGTCTTTGCTCTGTTATACATCCCTGAAACCTCGCAAGTTGCTGATGCCTTCTTTTCGACAGTTATCTTGTATACTCTCTACTTTTTTATGTGTCTTGTGTATGTATATCTATATATACATTGTCTTCTCCTTTGGAATATAAGCTCCTTGAAGTCAGGGACACTTTTACTTTGTATCCTCAATGCTTAGCAGAATTCCTGGCACTTAAAAAGATAATAAATGTTTGTTGATTTATTTGATAGGTAGTTTCTGAAGGGTACAGATGAGATACTGAGTAGATAGGGAGATACCATTGTGGACTGCAGTGTCCAGTAAGACTTCCTGGGGAACTAGGGTTGAAATAGACTCATCTGGGAAAAACAAAACTGAGTGGCTCTGGTTCCAGGGCTCCTGGATTGACAGGTTCCAATCACACTCTAGTTTGAACCACCTGGACAGTTCTTTGGTCTCCCTGGAGTATTCTGAGTACATTATAGTGGCAGAAGGCAAGCTTGGGCGCTGCGTCAGACCTAAAAAGTCAGTATTATCCAGCTTCTTCTTAAAGACCTTGGCTCAAAGCCATTCAAGAACACATTTCACTTTGGGAGAGCTCTCATTGTTAGATTGTTTTCCCATAATATCAAGCCTAAATCTGCTTTGGATCTTCCATCTCAGGGTTCCTAGTTCAGCTTTCTAGGGCTAGATATAACAAATCTATGCCCTTTCCCCCATGAGAACTCTTTAAATGCTTTAAGACCACTATCAAGGTTCATGTAAACTCTTAGGAATATTGGTCTTTAGAGTTTCTCTTCCTCTTTTTCCAAAACTATCCAGAGTAGCCAGACCTTCACCCCCCTTCCTCATACTGGTGAAAATGGCAGCAGTGCAAGTCCCAGGTCGGTGGGACGAATATGGAGGGGAAAAAAGGATGTGTATCTTAAGTGGGGATTTAGGGATCATTGCAAGACCTGAAGAATCTCTAACAGTGCTTCCCAAGCTATGAGTGTGAGGTGCACAAACTATAGATCCATAGGCATTCACATTTGTATGCCCACTTTTTCCTATTATGATTTTATTTTGTGTCTGGAGTGCAAATAGCTATGAGTGGCTTGGTTTTGTCCTTTAAAAAGATGTTCTTGAGTCCCAATGGCTGAATGATTTCTATAACCCCAAGCAATAGTATACTGACTGGAAAAGAGGGATACTGAATTATCATAGGGAAATAAAAGGATGTACTCTCTTTAAAGATCAAATGCAATCAGACGCACAGTATTTAAACAGTATTTAATTTAAAATTAAAGAGACCTTAGTGATCATCTTGTTCAGGATCCTCATTTACAGATGAGGAAAATGAAGTCTGGAGAAAAATAACTTGCCAAAAATGACAATGGGAGTCAGATGATAATTCCTATTCTCTTTCTACTTTGTTATAAATTAGAATCCCTCTTTCCTTCACTCCCCTTGATGTCTGCAAAGAAAACAAAATTACATATCCTTTTGTCAGTCTGGTAAAGTCTACAAAACTGTTCTCAGAATAATTTTTTTAAATGCATAAAATAAAATACAAAGGATTATAAAGGAAATCAATTATACTGAGATAGTTATTAATTTTTTTAAAGTTTTATGGACCCCAAGTTAAGAACACTTGTGCTAAATAACAGCTGATGTTTCTATAGAACTTAAAAAGCACTTTAATTAGAGCTTCACACAATATTTTTGTGAATAGATACCGTAGTCATGGTTATTTCCATTTTACAGAAGAAAAAATGGAGACTTAAGAAAGGTTAATTGGCTTCCCTTACTGTAGCAAGGGTCAGAAATAAGATTCAAACCCAGTTTTTTTTTTTTCTGGTTTGATATCCAGCACTCAGTCTACCTTCCTGTGTTTCCTCTTATTCCAAAAGAGTCATAACTTATCTGTGCTTTGAACATCCATTTTTATTTCTTGCCAAATCAAAATATACAGAATGTTGATCCTGAATGTAGAAATAATCAGAAAAACAGGTCCCCCAAAGGAAAGCAATGTTGTGAAGGATGTGAGCCCTCCTGTTAGGAGCAGCTGTTTGGACTTGGGAAATCACTGTTGCTGGGAATACGAAAGTCCAATTCTACCTGCCTTAGCTTTTGCCAGGTTGCTGTGCCTCTTCCTGCTTCCAACTGCAATTATAGAGATGATAAAATGGAAAATAAATATTTGTGCAATGAATGGGAAAAGCCAATTAGTTTTGCACCGGTGAGAAATAATGCACAGCTCCTCGCCTCCTTTAATAAGTTGGCTCTCCACGTATGTTGTAAAATGTATCTTTGCAGTCCTAGTGTTTGGAAATTTAAGTGCCACTAGAACAAAGTACATTCTGCAAGTTGTAATATTAGAGGAAATAAGGCAATAAAATTTCTATATTTTATTAGAAGAAAAAAATAATTAAATGGATTCTAGATGGTTAATAACTTACCTAAGACATGCCAGAATTATCTATTTTCCTTGCAAAATGCATGTACTCACATGATCTCTTCTTCACTCTAGCTGTCCTTTCCCCTTAGGAAGCATAAAGGTATCTAAAATGTATATATATTAGCAATGCAATTACAGGTTTAATGTCCCAGTCATCTCCAAATGTCATCTTTAAAATGAGAGGACAGCCCAGTCTGACAAAGATACAGCAGATTTAGGAAAGAGGGAAGACTGTACTTTACTTGAGAAGGAATTCTGGGAGCAATATCACTTGATCAAAGGCAGTGAAAAAGAGAGGATTTTATTGTCTTGTCATCTACTGCTGTTTTCTTTCTTCTCCTTATCACATCCCATCTTAGTGGAATGAAGAGCTGTCTTTGGGGAAACAAACTTTTTCTTGGCTAAATATCTCCAGTTCATTCATTGGATCCCCTCATGGTTCTTCATCATCCTGGTTGTCTTTCTTAGGATAATTTCAGTTTATTATTGTCCCTCTAAGAGGTCCATGTACCATCTCTTTTTTAATACCTCTGAAATTTTCCTTGGAATCAAAGTTAAGCTTATTGGCCTAAAGTTGACACACTCAATTTTTTTACTATTAAAAAATAAAAATAAAGGTAGAGTATTTCCCTTTTTTATGCATGTAGTGTTTTTTCCTCATCCTCTATGTCACTTTAAAATTCATTTCATTGAGAGTCACTTACCATATATCCCATCAAAGGCATCTAGGCACTCTCTTAAAATCTGTTTACTCATTATTAGGTTAGCCATTAGAGTTAGCTATTTTTTGACCTTCACAATCCAAAGATAATTTTTCTTGTCAAAGAAAACAAGCAAACTAGGAAAAATCCTTCCATGTATAGCATTGTCTTCTGTTTCAACTCCTTAAGTTTTATCAAACTCAAAACATGAAAAGTTTTGTTACAAGTCATTCAAAATGTGTGATTTATAACTGAGTCTATAAAAGTATCATATTCACCAAGAAAAATCACTTTTCCCAGAGACTATTTAATTTTTAATTTATTATTTAACCTTATTACTACCTGAAGCAAAAGTTAGTTGTGGGAACTTCTCATTCAATATATCTTAACATGAAGTGGATTTTAGAAATTATTTGCTAAATTGAAAGAATTTACATACAATTGGTCATTCTGGAAAATTATAGTTATTTAGGTAATTATGTCAAAAGTAATTTTGTTTGTACTTAGAGTTTTAACTGTATATTAGTGAATTAGGAAACATGATTCGAGACACTTTAAAGTCAAGTAAGTCAGTTCAAAGTATTCTGGTTATATTAGTTTGTTTTCCATAGTTTGAGAAGAGAATCCTTCACTGTTCATAGAAAACTACTGGCATTATGTGAAATATGTTGCTTACAATGTATATTGAATTTACTTTTGAAAGCTGGGGGGGAAAAGATTCAGATATATTAGCAACTTGTGCTTATTACATATAATTTTTATATTGGAAAATTTTCTATCTCTTCATGTCTCAGTGACTATACTATATTTCCTTCCCATCTCCTTTGGTTTACGAGATAATTTAGCACAAATTTTAAAAGATGGTGCTATATTGTAGGAAATGAAATTATATAAAAAAGAGATCCACACTGCAAATAGATAAAGATAATCTTGACCTTAGGGTGTTGAAATGTGTTATGATTTCCTTTGTGCTGTTGTATCGCTGTCATTGCCTAAAGGCTTGGAAGGTTTACCATTCTATGCTATTTCTCTGTAAGGAAAGGAAAACATTAGGATTTACAGTGATAAAACCAAAGATCCATGTTTAAATGGAGCCTTGATGTTGAAGATAATTTTTCAAGCTTTAGAATTTATATAAAATTTTAAACTATAGGATTTTTTTTAATTCTCTGAGAAGCTTTAAAGTGTCATTTGATTTGAAGATATTAGACTTAGCCAAGTTAAGTTTAGTGACCTAGTGGTCTAAGAAATTCAGGTTTTTTTATTCTGAAAAATAGCTTTTCCTTCTGTATCTCAGATACAATTTCTTTTCTGCACTATTCTGCCTTAGTTTCCCAATTTATAAATTAGATGCCAGGAAAATAATTAATTTTTGCTTCTCCAGTATATTCTGAGAATTATAAGCAATGAATGCTATAAAGTAAAGTGCTAGCAATATGATGAAGTTCCCTCCCTTCCCTTTAATCCCTGTCTTCAGTTATCTGAAGGGTTATCTAGAAGAGGGATATAGACTTGTTCTGTTTGGTTCTATACAGACAAAGCTAAGAGCAATGGAAGGAGCTTATAAAGAGGCAAATTTATATTTGGTGCAAAGAAAAACTTCCAAACAGAGCAATACCAAACAGAGAAAATAATGACCTCAAGAGGAACCTTTTCCTTCTCTGGAGGTCTTTAATCAAAGGCAAGATGACTCATTGTTGGGTACATTGTAGAATGATTTCTTGGTCATGTGTGGATTGCACTAGATGACATTCCACATGACCAAGAAATCATTCTTGCCTTTATAAGATGCTTGGGAAGAAAGGGGAAGGCAATCATTCTCTGAGAACATGAGAAGAGGGAAAGGTAGAGAGAACTGATTACTATGGACAACTCAGAGGCCTTATTTATTTTGGATGCACATCATACCCCCTGCTACACTCTTGCCTTCCCCTTTCTTCCCAAGCATCTTTTATAAACTCTCTCTTTGTTTCTGTCTCTCTTTATCTCTGTCTCTGTTTCTTCTCTCTTTGTGTCTCTATCTCTTTCCCCGCCTCTCTCTGTCTCTCTCTTCTTTCTTTCTCCAAATTACTTGTAAATAACAAGGGAAGGGGAGCAGTAAACAGGACCCAGTGTCTCACCAGGGAGTTAAGGACAGCTGCTGTTGCCATCGCACCTCCCTGGTCCAGTAGGTAGAGGACAGGACTGGGAGTCTCCTAGCAATAGCATGAGCAAAGAAAATGGCTTTATTATAGATGCAGTCAAGGTAGCAGCATCACAAACTTTATAACTGGAGTGTTTGCCTTTAAAAGGAAATCACTGTAGTGTTTCATCTGTTTTACTGCATAAATTATTAATTACTATCAAGAATCAGTTGCTATCTTCTTTATGTTAAGATAAACCACTTGCCTTTTGGAAAGTCTCATAACCTTGCTTTCTTTTCCTTACAATAGGTTTCCAAGGTAGATCAGGTATGTAATTACATTTGTTCTGAGATTATGAAATGGGGTCAGAAAGAAGGCCATGACTCATTTGTTGTTACGCTAAAACTCATGAAGAGTGATAGAATTAGAACTCACTGCCCTGAGAGGTACAGGCTCTGTCCACACAATATTTAAAATATGATTTGGTGAAGTCAACAAAAAAAAAAACTGCCAAAAGCGGTCACTTGCTTGATTTCAGTTGTCAAATGCAGTAGCCCTATGAAGAAAAGGTTCCCAACCTTATGCTACTGAGATTTTTTAACAAATTAACAAATTGTTAAACAAATAACAATTTAACAAATATTTACAAAGTTTTACTATGTGTCAGGCTGTATGATAGGGGCTGAGGTTACAAAGACAGAAATGACAATATCCTCCTTACCTGCTGCCCCTGATGGCCAAAGAGCTGGAGAATGGTATAAGTAAATATAAAAGATAGGAATTTGTGATTTTATTGATTCAGGAACACCCAGAAGAAGAGACTTTATCTTTCAAAGCAGTGTGCACCTTTTCTGTAATTGATACTCTTAGAGAGATGTCTGGAGGATTGAGAGGTTAAATGACTTGCTTAACATCACGTAGCAATTAGGTCCAAATTGGTGCTTGAGTATAGGTTTTTTAAACCTGAGGTCCATTCTTTTCTCACTATGTCATGCTGCCTGCCTACACCAAATAAATGCAAACTAATTTGAAGGAGGGAAGGGTGGTTGAAGCAAGACACTAGCAACTGGTGGAATCATGGGAAATCTGGAGGTAGTAATATGTTAGCTGAGATTTGGGGGGAGCTAGGGATCAAAAAATATGGAGGTGTAGAGAGTGAACATTTCAGGGATAAGGCACAAAGATGAGAAATAGGATGTCATCTATAAGAAATAGCAACTAGGTCATTTTGGCTGTGGAAGGGAAAGAAATGTGAATCAGGCTGCAAAAAATATGTAGGAGCCAGACTCTGAGGACATTTGAATGCTAAAAAGAAGACTTTATTGTTGATCATAGAGCAAATAGGGTGTTAGAACCTAGAGGCAGTTTCTTGAGAGAGAGTTACATGGCCAAATATACTTCTTTAAACTTTGTACAATGAAATAATCAAACCTATCCTACCCAGAGAAGCAATTCTCATTAAAGTAATGTCTTCTGGATTATATTTTATTTTACTTGGAATTGAATGGAATAAAAAGCCAAGAGTCTTTAATCTGTCTATCCAGTGAGCTATAGAAGGGAAAAATCTCAGCCAGAGAACATTACATAGCTAAAGAAATGCATTACCTTCAAACCTTAGTATTAAACTCAAAAGGCCACTAATTGGCATAGAGGAGCCAAAAGTTTTGAAGACAAAGGAATAGTCAGCAGAAAGAAGATAGTAAAAGAAAGAAAACTGGTATTCGTTCATTGTCAACATATCCCAGAGAAGTAGAGATTCCATGGAGACCAGGTGGTTCAGTCTCTGAAAGCTTAGGAATTTTTGTTAGTTCCATTACTGAATAGCACATCTTTCTACTTAAATAGGCAATGAGAATAATACACCTGCAATTTAGTAATATACTGTGAGGGTGAACTAATAGGTGACTAGGAGATACTTCTAAAAAGAGGTCAAATCAAATCCTATTATGATAAACTAAGAGGCTGTCTAAATTATTTTATTGTATAGAATTTTGTCACATTGACTATTGCTTGACATAAGTGAATCATTGACTGGGGATTGGAAATAGTTTGCTTTTTTTGTAGAGGGGGAGACAGCAAGAGAAATTATGTTAGAGTATATTTTGTTCTAATGCACTTAACAAAGACTTTTGCTAATGCTTTGTACTGAACATATGGCTCAATCAATGACAAAGTAACTTATTTCAAGGAACACAATGAAAAGTCTCTTTAGTTCCATAATTAGAAGGAAAATAGGAGATTCTCATCTTAATACAAAATTGCTTTGTTTTAAACAGTTGTCAGATCTGATATTTTCAGTGAATTGGTAGTGTTCTTCAATAAACCAATGTTTTTTTTTCTCTGTTATGATGATGTGAACAGTCTTTCTTCTTCGAGTTAGAAACATGAAATAGATTTCTTTGGTAGTTAGGATCATAATAGCAGACAATGGAGAGAAGATAGTAAAACTCAACTCCTATTTCCTCAAACATGAACTGTAGTCTTCAAACTGAAGTATAACCAAAAAATATTGCATGGAAAAATTTATATCCAAATTAAATGATTGCATAGTAAGAGAGCACCGAGTTTTCCTCTGTGAATTCAAATAATTAGAACTGAACAAACTACATCTCAAAGAACTCAAAGAACTTATGGATGTGATCAGTCAGCCATTGGAGATCTTTGAAAAAACAAGAATTGGGCAGAACTATAAATGGACAAATGTCACTCAATTTTGAAAAAAAGAGAAAAGGTTGGATTCTTCAAATTATGAGCTCATAAACTTGGATTTTTTTTTCCTGGCAGAAATTTTGGGTTTTAGGAGTAGATCCTATGGGTTTGCTTTCCTAACTCTGTAGTTCATTAACCTGTGCAATTGTCTTTCCCATTAACAATCATCTAATAAACAAGTATTTCAAAGGTATTTATTACTTTTGGCACAATAAATCAATAGTTATAAACATTCTCTTGTAAGATTGAGGTGTACAAGTACACATACTACCTTTGAGAAGAGGGAACTAAAACTTGGAGTACTTGTGTAGCAAAGGCAGCTCACAATTCCTGCTGCTGCAGGGCCTAAAAGCTCACTCTTGAAGTTCTTACATGACTCCCCTTGGGAAGTATCTGCTGGGCATATTGCTCAGCTGGATTCCCAAGATCTATTCCTCTCCACAGCATGAATTATTCTTTGTTGCCCAGGATCAGTCCCCTTGAAGAGTTTTCATCCTTTGAGTGACTGTCTCTCTAGATATGTGTTTGACTAGAGTATGTGTCTCTGCTCCCTGCTGTATACAGGGCATCTTACCAACTGAACACATTTTCTTCAGAGATATGGCTGATAGGTTGGGAAAGGGATAATAAACCCTCTCCTATCTCCCTAGAGTGATTTTTTTCTCAAGGACTTTGTTCTTTCTCCATCTGGTTCTCAGTTTGTCACTCTTTTCAATGCCCTGGTGCTTCGATATTTTAAACCCCTAGGAACCTAACTAATTTATTTGCTCAGCCAATAACATTACTCCTTTTTTAACTCAACTGGTGAGGAAAATGTGTTCATACCTCATAGAACATGGTATAGATAATCTTTGCAGTTAGTTTATTACTTCATTAATAGATTGTGATTATGTTTTGACCTTTATGGACTGGGTCTTGTCCCAGAGCAATTATCCTATATGTGATTTGTGATATTTTAGAAAGGGAAGGTGGTATTTACTGTAAGTCAGCAAAGATTTGTAAAGAACAAGTCATGATAAATTAATCTTACTATTTTTATTTTGACAGTTACTGAACTTAGGATTCCAGGCAACATCATAAGCAAAGTAAAAGTACGCAAGAATACTTAAAAATCAAGTATATTTGGATTTAAGCAAGGAATTTAACAAAGTCATTCATGTTAACCTTATGGATAACTTCCTGGATGAAGAGATGAAATGGATAGTACAATAGTGATAAATGGTCTTACAACAATCTAGAGTGGTTTATAATGGAGTGCCCCAGAGATTTGTTTTGGACCTAGCTCTATTAACAAGTTTTGTCAATATGAGTAGGATAAAGTTATAGATGTCAAATTTATCAAATCAGTAGATGTTATAAAAATGAGATTTTTAATTAAAATGTTGGGTCACAGAATTGTTATCCAAAAAGAACTCTACAAGTGTGAATAATAGCCTGACTCTAATAAAATGGAATTTAATAGGAATGAATATAATATCAACATTTCTCTCTTTCTCTGTCTTTTGTGTGTGTGTGTGTGTGTGTGTGTGTGTGTGTGTGTTTTGACCTAAATCTGTGGTTTACTTGGTTTAGGGAAAGGAATGAGTAGTTCTAAAGCCAACACAGATTAGAATCTTCTCTGGAATCTATGACTTTAGAGTATTGCTGCAGAAAGGAATATGACTAGTGGATAGAGAAGTAGTCTTGGGGTCAAGAATATCTGGTTTCAAATTCTGCCTTTGATACACACTGGATGGATGACACTAGGAAATATCTTGGTGATCCAGGCAATTCTCTAAGACATTGGGGGAAAAGAAGAAGAAAGGAGAAGGAGAAGGAGAAGAAGAAGAAAAAGAAAAAGGAGGAGGAGGAGGAAGAAAAAGGAAGAAAGAAGAAGAGGAAGAGAAAATAGAAGAGGAAGAAGACAAAGAAGAAGAAAAGAGGAAATGGAGGAAGCGGAAGAAGAAAAAGGAGGATGATGGTTATGGTGATAATGAAGTCATATATTCCACTCTATCATTTTGTAGTGAAGGCCACAGAGGCACTGAGATGTTGAATGATTTGCCAAAGATCATACAGTAGGAGGCCTCCTGTTATTAGTGGACTACAAGTTCAGTAAGAGTTGACAAAAATTGTGTTGAAGTTGTCCATAAAAGTTAATGTGACCTTAGGCTGCCTTAAGAGAAGATAGGGAGATGAAAATCCCTTTATACCATTCCTGGATATATAATATCTGGAGTTTTTATTTCTGTGTGTCACATTTCATGTAGGTCAGTGACAGGCTGGACCTATCTATGATCCCCTGAAGGTCTTTAGTTAGAAGTTCTAGAACTTTAAGGGACCTCAGAAGCTATCTAATCTAAGCATCTCTTTTTTTGGTTGAGAAAACTGAGGTCCAGGGAGATTAAGGACTTGCCTGAAGTCCAATGGGGAGTAAATAACAGTGATTAAATTTGAATTCAGACATTCTGAGTCCAGAGTTGATGCTTTTCTACTCTAGCTGTATAATTATTTGTCAAGTTCCTAGTATAAGAGACACTTATTCAGATACCAATTTGATGAGGTTACCTGGGTCCCTTCTAATACTAAGACACAAAGATTAGGATGATCTGACCTTCCCTTAGTCCTGTGCCAAAGGACTCACAGGTACAAGAGAAAATGGACTGTTTCCCTTGTCTTTTCTGGATAAAAAATCAGAAAAATAGTGCCAAGATATGAGCTCTGAGATTTGTTGCAATTGAATTAACAACATTTTTTAACGTTTTCTCAAAGAAACAAAAATTCATTATTACTGGGAGAAGAGATTAATGAGTATAGCTGTCTCATGGCTGTGCTTCCAAGCGGAAAGGCAGCCACTGCAATTGGGTGTATTTTGGACTTAATATAAAAAGCAATAGCTCAAGCTTTTCGGGGAGAAAAAAAAACTTCAAAGATGCTCCTTTCTTATCTCCTTGGCTATCTCCTGAGAGTCAGGCTTGTCAGCCTTGAGTCAAATAAATCCCAGCATCAGATTCAGGGAAGAAAATGAGCTATGACTTTGTTTGGCTGACATCCACCGCGGGACCCTGTGCAAAAACATTCAACCTCATCCACCCCCTCAACATGCATTATGGGTCTCTCAGATTTTTAACTAAAAGAAAGTGAACTGCACTCAAAAATTAAAAAGGGACATTCTGGGTCATATGCTTGAAGGAACTGATTGGTACTTTATAAAACCCTAAGTGTCCAAAGTTTTGATTTATAGTGTCTGTTTTTGCAGACTGAATATTGCAAAATATTCTTTAGTGTTCTGCTTCCTGTGAAGGGGCTGTTCCACTTAAAAAAATTGCTTCCTGAAAACCTTGCTCTACCATGGCAGTTTGCAAAATACTTTGGGGCTTGAATTTTCTATATATGTGGCAGTCATCTGAGCACAGAGTAAGACAGAAGCTCCATCTGCATTCAGTTCTGTGGCCTAGCATTTCTCTCACAAGGACACCAAAGGTTACTTAAAGTTTGCAGAGTGCTTGAAAAATGTATTATTATGTAAGGACTCTTGTTAAAATATATGCCTTCTAAAATTTAAACCAACATTTCCCTACTCAAAAATATCTGACTTGTCCTTTTTCTGTATTATTTATTTGGTTTTATAATGCTTAATAAAAATATTTCTTTATTGTCTCAGTATCAATATTTTAGCAAGGTTTTCTTCTTGACAAATACAAACTGTATTTTTGACAGAAACATTCTTACAGCCAAATCTTCCTAAAAACACAAATATGGTAAAATGGGATACAGTTATATAGCAACAATCCATCAAACAGGGAATAAAAACCAAGGGGTTTTTCACTCGGTTCCCCATTAATGCATAAAGGAGTAGGAAGCACTTTGTGTATTATACATGTATACTTCAGATTAAAATGAAATTTTCATAATATTTGTTGCTAAAATACAATCCAATTAAATCCTCAATGTATTTATTTTGAGTTGCTGAATAGAACTTTTGAATTACTCAGAATCTAACTGTAACCCCAGGCTGCTTTGCTAACAAATGCTTTTATTCACATTTAGAAGCACAAGAACTTCACAATTCACTTCACTTCACTTGAATTTCAGTTCTATGCTGTACATGCATTTATTGACTGAACCATTGAGCTATATTATTAAGGAGAAACTGCAATATTACAAAATATCCGGTATTTCCTGTGTAGCTGTTCTCTCCATTGACACAGATTACAACCTCTTGATATCCTAGAACAATTTTTTAAAGCTGCTGTGGAGAAAATGAAATTGTAACTTTATGTCTAATCTTTGGGTAAGGAGTCTCTCTGAGTTTAGCAATCTGGTACTGGGATTAGAGATAAATAGTTTAGCCTCAGATTGGACTAAAATGCTCTACATTTTGAAATGACCTGTCAGAACGTGTGCCCTGCTGGCACAAGCTTCCAGAACCTAGAATCCATGATCCCATACCATCAGAGAAGAGGTCTTGTGGGAATCTGGATTGGAAAAAAAAAGACATGCAACAATGATACTGTATGAAGATGTAATCTGATGGAAGTGGATTCCTTTGACAAAGAGACCTAATTCAGTTTCAGTTGATCAATGATGGACAGAAGCAGCTACACCCAAAGAAAAAACACTGGGAAATGAATGTAAACTGTTTGCATTTTTGTTTTTCTTCCCGGGTTATTTTTACCTTCTGAATCCAATTCTCCCTGTGCAATAAGAGAACTGTTTGGATCTGCACACATACATCTTATCTGGGATATACTATGACATATTCATCATATACAGGACTGCTTGCCATCTAGGGGAGGGGGTGGAGGGTGGGAGGGAAAAATCAAACAAAAGTGAGTGTGTAAAAAAATTACCTTGGCATGGGTTCTGTCAATAAAAAGTTACTATAAAAAAAACATTAATTGACTAAAAAAAAAAAAGGAAAAAAAGACATGGCTTTTGTTCTCAGGGAGTATATAGAAATACATAAGTTAAAAAAAAATTAAGGGTTTATTATGTGCCAGATACTGAGCCAAGCTCTGGGAACACAAATGAAAGAAAAAAAGAAAGTTCTTCATTTCAAGGGAATTTATATTGTGATGTGGGAAGATAATACATAAAAGGGAGATGGGAATGAGGGAAACAAGGGGTACTTGTAGCAGAGTTTAGAGAAAGCCCTTAGAGAAAGAAGCTTATTTGGGACTTGAATTAAATATGGCTGACCCAAAGCTGGTCCAAAAATGGGAGTCCTAAAAGGAATTCACCAGTGGAAAAAAGGAGCAATATGGCAGCAGAAAGTTCCACAACAGTTGAGTCATACCAATGAGATTAGAGTAGCAATTCCTAGCTCAAATATGAACAACAATGGTGTTCTCTTTGCCAAAAGGTACTTTTATTTATGAGAAGAGATTATGGATAAAATGAGGAGATAAAATAGACACCAGGAGGGGTAAATGTGAAATAGGTTTGGGACAGCAATAGAAAGATTATAGTTAGTAAGGAAAGGGGCTTACATTATGACTGGTGGGCCAACTCTAAAAGAGACTGAGCATCCTAAAAGAGTCTAAGTAGGAAACCAGGAATTAGGATATTCTAGGAATATCTAATAATAATATTATTATTAGGAATATATATTATTCCTAGGAATAATATAATAGGAATATTATGTATTCTAGGATATATATAGGAAATATATATAGGAATAACTAGGAAAAAAGCACCATGAGACATGGGAGCGGGCTGAGAAGAAAGACAGTCTGAGGCAGAATTCTGTGGCAGACTCACCCCAAAAGGAATTCAACAATGATGGCAGTCATGGGCAGATGTATAGGGAAATTTAATCTTGGATTTGGCTTTCTGATTGGACACAGTAATTTGGGACGTCCAAAGACCTCCATGGGGGTGAGACTATAAGGCTGAGCTGATCCATCAGTGCCCTTCCCTGCTTACCTTCAGGAGTATTATAGTCTTCCTGTACTTCAGGATCTCACTACCAATCCCCCCAGATGCCCAGAACATCATCACATTTGGTCCTGATGCCCTTTTGAAGGAAAACATGGTTTCCATTAGGTTTCCATCCAAAAGAGGATACACTTAGTTGGGGTAGAATTGGGGTCAGATTATTTTTTTTTTGTCTTTGTCTACTAAGTTTTTCATTCTCTCCTACTCCTACATTATTTCCTTCATGCTCACGTAGGAACAACTCTTCTTTTGGATCCTACAAAGAACTAAGAGTCTAAGCACTAAGGGCAAGCAATTTAAGTTTCTTTTTCCTGCATGTAAAATGGAATGGCAATAACACTTGGGCCAAATGGGAAAATTACTTTCCTCTTCATGGACAGAGAACTTGGTTTCCTTTTTGTCTTCTCTTTGAAAGCATCTCTGATTTCAATGAACAGGGATATTTTTTTCTTCTTTTGAACTCTCGTTTCAGTTGGTACATTTCCTATACTAGCCACCCTTAATTTGTTAGACTTACTATGTGTTACAGCATATGCCTTCTCTCTGCAGTTTATAAATTCTTAGAAGTTAAAGACTTATTCATCTTTTATTTTATGACCCTGAAAACAATGAACAATTATACATCACCAAACACAGAACCTTTTACATGGTAGCTCCCAATAATTGTTTGAATGACTAGATGTATGGATGAATGAATAAAAGGAATAATGAATGGATGAATGAATTTATGAATGCAAGCATGCATAAATGAGCCTATGAACTAAATGTCTTTTAAAGTCCCTCCAATCTCGAGATTCTCTGACACCTAAAGTCTCTTTTTCTATACTGGGAAGAAATTTAGGGGATTCATTGTAGGGGATTGAAGATATAAAATGAAAAATTCAGTAAGTTAATAGAAACTTAATAAATTTATAAAGCATACTTGATCTATATCAGTAGGAGGGAAACCATGTATACATTAGGCATATTTCTTTAACAATTCCATTTTTAATCATGCTTTAACACCTGCAATGACAACTGAAGTCCTGATTGAGTCATATGCCCTTCAGTACTAAGCACAATGATTTGCATACAATAGGTGAAATTCATTTAATTACAGGAATTTTCTTAACTTTTGGTCTCCAGCAGAGGCTTTTAAAGACATTTTTCACAGTTCCTTCTTTAGCACAGTGGATATTTCTTAAAGTACTCACCTATCTAAAGATATTCATTAACTCTTAACTGTAGTATTGCTATACAAATTTCACTAATCATTAAAGGAAGTGCTAATCCTATTCTCCAGGCAAAAAACTAAAACAAATCCCCAAAATTAGACTCCAAGAATTGAGTGCTATATTTAAGGTATTGATGTGTCATTAGAAATACAAAGTAGGCTCTGTACATCTGAACTTGAAGGCTAATAGAAAGAAAAACATGCTTGCAAATAAATTATGAGAAAGAAATTGAGATGGATCATGACTAGCACATTTAGAAAACTCATCAAGGTTTGCCAAATGTCCTATCATATGGCAATAAAATTATTCCATTTTACAGATGAGGAAACAGAAGTAGGTAGAGGTTAAGTGACCGGTCAGTCACCTAATTAGTAAGTGTCAGATTTGACTCCAGGCCCAGTACTCTATCTTTAGCATCAGCTGTATCACGAGAGACACATTTTTTGCTATAAAAATCTATGTTTCATCTTCAGGTTTTAATTAAACTACAAGCAATGCAGATATTTTCAAGGCTTTTTCAAAAAAAAGGGTGCAAATTGTGAGAAACAAAAATTGCAAGGAATTCAGTCTTATGTGGCATAGGAAATGTAATGAGCTTTGGAAAAGGTTGTAAAACTGGGGATTCTGCATATTGTAATTAAATGAACAAGAAGCTTCATCATAGCTATTAGGATTCAAAATGGACCAATTACTTGAAAAAAGTTTAATATTCTGCTCTCCCTAAGGGGTGGGAACTATGCACTGGTAAGGAAAAGCAGTATGCTCAGTCCTTATAGTAGAGACACTTGAACTCATTACTTTGTTCATTGGATAGTTAACATTTCTATAACATTTCACCATTACATAGCACTTAAAAGCCCCTGATCTGATTGGATTCACAACATTATAATTTACTGCAAATATTCTTATCTCTACTTTTCAGATGGAAAAACATGAGCAAAGAATTTAAGCTTTTTGCTCAAGGTCATAAAGCCAGTCAACTGCAGGATCAGAACTTTAACCCAGAGCTTCTGAATATGTCAAGCACCCTTTCCTTTGCACTTACAGCTACTTTCTAGGGGTTTAAGACATGCTAGTTCTCATAGATCCTTAAATCCTTTTAAATTTTATTTTTAAGATAAACAAATTTCTCTTGTCATGTGTAAGTAAAAGGAATTTTGGCCTTACATCCCTCCTCCTTCCCCTCTTCCCTCCCAAGTATTCTGGAGAAGTACTATGTGACAGGATAACTAGGTGATGAAATGGATTGAGTGCTGGACCTGGAGTCAGAGAGACATCATCCTGAGTTCAAATCTGGTCTCAGACAATGGCTATGTTACCCTGAGCAAGTCACTTAATCCTGCCTCAATTTCCTTATCTGTAAAATGAGCTGGAGAAGGAAATGGCAAACCATTTATATATCTTTGCCAAGGAACCCCCAAATAAACTCACAAAGAGCTGGACATGACTGAAAAACTACTTAACAAAAACAAATAGTGTTATTGTGAATGTGGTAAAATGGCATCTAAGTCAGAAAGACCTGTAATCAAGCCCTCCTCTGATGCATTTTGGGTTATGATCTGAGCAAGTTATAGAATCTTTTATTGCCACAGGAAACAATCTATGCTGTCCAGGAGGTGCCAATCTACATTGATACATGGACAATGAAATCACAGGTCCAGTTCAAAATAAATACTTTTAAATTTCTCCCTTTTCATTCTGATGTGCCCTATTCATTCAAACTACAATATAAAACCTTGAAAAACATAAATATGAAAAAGTATAGGTATGATTCTCAATGACTGATCAAATGGGTCCTCTTCAAATTCGAGGAATGATTTAGAAATGTTCCAAATAAGCTAAAATATCTCTAGAGAAAGAGAGACAACAAGCATTGATGCAGCAATTGGGGAGAACAGACAAAGTGCATAACACATCTCAAAAATTTCTAGGAGTTGCCATTAAGCAAAAAATGCACAGATTACTCAGGTAACCTTAAAGAAATTTTCTTACTAAAATGACTCTAAACCTCCTTTACATTTGAGGAAATAGAACCCTCAAAAGATTTACTTCAGTGAAGGGGTATGATGTGTGCTAAAAACTAGATTGGTTTCTGATTATGTTCCAGTTGAAAGATGGGGAGGAAGTGTTAGAGTACATAGTAATTTTTAAAAGTTCAATTTCAAGAAGAGTGTAGAAGAGAGAGAAGTACTTAACAGAAGGATTCTGAGGAGAATTCAAAGAGCAGACTTGTTAGTCTGGATCTCTGTATCTCTTGGTACAGCCTAGATGAGCAGAAGATAGCCTCCTAGCTACTGACTGAGAAATTTAGCTGATGAGTTTAGCTGAAGAAAATTAAAGAATGCTTCATATTGGCAGCAAGTCCTAGCTGAAATAAATTGTAGTGTTTTCTGAGGATTACTAATCACACTGTAGCTTTAAAATTGAGTGGCAGGCAATGCTGTTTGTACAGAGCACCTAAACCAGAGACTATTGTTGTGTCTGACTATGACCCTGTTTGGGATTTTCTTGGCAAAGATTCTGGAGTGGTTTGTCATTTCCTTCTCCAGCTCATTTTACAGATGAGGAAACTGAGGCAACAAGGTTAAGTGATTTGCCCAGGGTCTCACAGGTAGTAAGTGTCTGAGGCCAGATTTGAACTCAAAGATGAATCTTCCTGATTCCACACCCAGTGCTTTAGGTACCCCATTACTAATTACACTGCACCTTTAAGGTTGAGCTCCAGGCAATGTTGCATATACTTATATACCTAAACTATAGCTGGGACTTAAAAGAGCTGACCAAAGAGCAGACTGAAAAAGCTATAGTCATAGCACCCCATTTCCTGCTCAGTGGATAGTGGTGAGAGCTAAAAGAGTCAGTGAAAAAGCTTTAACCACAGCATTTCTAATGAATGTCACACAAGGTATATGAGGGAAACTTGAAAACAATGGGAATCAATGAAAACCTGGAAACAGAGAATAACACCTGGTGTCAAGAAACTAAGATAAAAGACCATCTGGGATAGGTTTCAGAAAAGCCTGGAAAGACTTTGTTAAACTGATGTTGAATGAAATAAACAGAACCAGGAGAATACTGTGAATAGTAATAGCAAATTGTGCAATGATCAACTATGACATCTTAGCTCTTCTCAGCAATACAATGATCCAAGACAATTCTAAGGGACTCATTATGGAAAATGTTAACCACATCCAGAGAAAGAATTATTGAGTCTGAATGGAGATTGATGTTTACTGTTTTCAAATTGTTTTATTTTTTTTATTTCTCATGGTTTTCTCCTTTTATTCTGAGTCTTTATAACATGAGTAATGTGAAAATATGTTTAACATGATTGTGTGTTTGTGTGTATATGTACATATACACACATTATATTTATATATATAAATCGCATATGAATATATATGAATAGTCATATTAATATGACTATTGTAGAAATCAGATGATGGTAGGTGCTAAAAGTTGTTTAGTCATGTGAACAATTCACAATGGCCATTCTCTTTGGCAAAAGGTAAATTTATTTCGGAAAGAAGAGATAAAATAGACACCCAGAATGGTAAATGTGAAATAGAGAGAATATATGAAAGACATGTTCCTCAGGGAAACTCCCAATTACCTGGTAAAAAGGGAGTACTCCCTGAGGTTGGGGCAAGCAAAATCCTTAAAGTGGGGAAGTAGGGTTGAGAAGCATAGTGGAGTTAGGAGACATACCACATGGCATGAGAGGGGTAAGGAGAAAGACACAATGAGACAAAATGCTGTGGCAGACTAACCCAAAGGAGGGCAGTGACCATGGGATGGGCCACAAGTAAATTTATAGGGAGAATTTAACCTCAGTGATATGACTGGGATTTCTTACAGGACACGGCAAGGTGAAACTGCCCAAGACCCCTGCAGAGGGTGGGTCTCAGGAGTTTGACATGGATTTTTGACTGGATGACTTCCCCAGAGGGTGGGACCATGGAACTAAACTGATTTCTATCAGTGCCCTCTCCTGGCTTGCCTGAGGGATCAATTCTCCAGTATCTCTGCTCAGGACACCATTCAGGACTTCATCTAGATTGCTTGCTGTCTTGGGGAGCAGGGAGGGAATCAGAGGGAAAAAAATTTGGAGTTTAAAATATTACAAATATGAATGTTGAAATGTTAAAAACTATCTTTACAAGTATTTGGAAAAAATAAAATACTACTTAGTAAAACAAAAACAAAAACAAAGACTGCCTAAGATAGTGTCCAGCAGATATTCTTTCTATGACATTAGAAGACATTAGCATTGTTATAGTGGATGTGTCCTCTGCTCTTTCAACTATATGTTTTGGTCACGTGTGTTGCCTGCCCTTCTCATATGTTGTTCTAAGTGTTCACCATGTAAGAATGTACTGTACATAATTGCTAAAAAATGGTCCATTCTTCAATTGAGTGTGCATATACTTTTGGCAGACAAAGTTCTACTGAGAGGGAAGGGTGTTAGGTTAGATTTATTTATATTGCTATTCAATTCAAATATCTTTATTATAAATCACATATACAATCTGATTCACACAAAACGGGCAAAAATCTTACTGTAGGGTATGGTAACATCAAGATAGGGTCTGTGAACTATAGTTCAGAGAGATTTTATGTACCATAAAATTCATAGAAAAACAAGCATTTATTAACCTCTCTTTGCCACTGGAGAAGGAAATGGAAAACCACTCCAGTATCTTTGCCAAGAAAACCTCATGGACAGAGGTTCATATGGATGGCAAAGAATCCTATATGATTGAAACAATTGAACAACATGTGCCAGAAACCATGCTAAACACTTTATAAACATTATCTCACTTAATTGAGGTAAATGTTATTATGATCTCCATTTTTTATTTGAGAAAATTGAAGCAAATAGAGATTGACATACTCAAACTGCTAAGTAAATTCCTGAGGCTAAATTTGAACTCGGGACTTTCTGACTCCAGCATCTATCTACTGAACCATTTGGATGCCTCACAGAGGTCATTAAATGGCAACTTCGAATGAGGTGATCTCTTTGAGCTACATAGCAATATGTATTTACAAGACACTTATTGTATTGTAAAATTTTAGATTGCATGTGATTTGATAATAATACATTTAAAAAGTAAAACTATTTAGTAAGGACTTAGGAGACCTTACAACTTTGGGAACCTGATTTTGAAAAAAAAAGAGCTCAATCAGTTTTTCTTTGGGCAGGTGATTTAGTTTGGTGGGGCAGAAGGAGTGCTGGAGGTCTGGGTTCTAGTTTCAACTCTTTTCCTCATTAACTATGTGACCACCAGTAAATTCACCTGATTGAACCTTTCTTTTTTCACCTGCAAAATGAAAGGATAGGATTACATGATTTCTAAGGCCCCTTTTAGCTCTAATTCTACTAATTTTTATTATTTTAAATAATTTCTAAAGAAGGTAAATGTTCAAATTCTGGGGTATCTGGAATAATCAGGGTAAACCTACCCAATCAAACAGGTTCCTACATGAAATGGCGAAAAAACCCATAAACACTCTATTTTTAGGATTCATATATGTAGTCACTGCCCTTTCATATATAAGTGCAGAAAATGTCCTTCCCAAAGTTTCTGAACCCAGAATGTCAAGGGGGGAGTAATCCATTTAACCTGCTTCTCTAGTGATTTTCTCTAGACCATCAGATTTTTTGAAGAGAGGAAATCCTTTCCATTAAACAGAATTTCAGCAAACAGATAGAAGTAAAATCTTTTAAAATTAATTTCTAAGAGCCTTTTATTGTTGGAAGTTTTTTGAATGTTATATTTTCAGATGAATTTTATGCTGCATTCAACAACAGTGAAAACTATTTAGTGAGAAGGATGAGAATGTTGCTTATCAATAAGTAACATAGAATTGGGAACAACATTGGATTTGATGACACCTTCTAAGATATGCTTCATAATAATTTTCATTTCTTTCTTTGCTTTTTTAAGTCAATATTTAGGAGGAAGAAGCTTCAGTTATTATATTATTTGTTTAAAACTTTGCTTCATGATGGAAAATACTATCCACATCCAGAGAAATAACTATGGAGACTGAATGCAGACAGAAGCATCTTATTTTCACCTTTTCTTTTCTTTCTCATGTTTTTTCTTATTGTTCTAATTCTTCCATATGGATCTTCCTGCATTCTACATTCAACATGACTAATGAGGATATAGGTTTAATATGATTGCACATATATTTAAAAAACAAATAAAAAATTTTGTTTTAAATATTTGCTGTATTTTATAGCATCCTATTACATTTCATAATTCTAAGTCAAGAACAAGATAATATGCTTTTAAATTACCTTTTAAAAACATATTCAGTTTTTTGGGAGCAGAGGAAGGCTATAGAGTAGTTCCAGAGTAGGGCAGAGTTAGCTAATCAAGAATAGAAGTGGTTGGGAGGGAAAATTTAGAACAAATTAATTATTCTTGCCAACAAGGTGCTAAGTTCAATTGTTTATACTCTGCTGTTATTTAGTTAAGTGTTATCAATGCCTTTTCCATTTCAGAGCCCTGAACAAAGTCCTGATTATCCTGCCTTGGTTACTGAACTAGTCTTTTATAAGCAAATATCTTTGCAATTTTGTCAGAATTAAGGAACTATTTTTTTTAAAAATTTGGTAACAACATTGACTGCACATCAGAATCAATAGTTATAAACTTGGACTAGAAAGAGCAATCTTCATATTTTTGGCATTTTTCTTTTCTGTTTTTGAGATTTGACATGTGGAATTAACACTTTAGTTTCTTGTTTTTTGTAATTTCCTTATTTTACCCATGTAGAAGTTGTAGCTGAAACTATTTGTAATAAAAATGAATGTCAAACACAATTACAAAATAGATACTGAATATTTTGCAAATATTATCAAGAAAAAGAACAACTAGCATTTAAACAGTGCTTTATAGTTCACAAAGTACATATTTTCTCATTTGATTCTCTAGGAGATGGTGAGTATTAGTATTCCCATTTGATAGACCAGTAGACCAAAGCAGAAGGAGTTAAGTGACTTGTCTAGAATCACACAGCTAGGAATTGTCAAACTATATTTGAACAGTTTTCTTGTCTCCAAAATCAATGTTCTATTTACTCTACCACTTATTTGCCCTAAGCCTGTAATCTCTGTGTGAAGAAGATAAAGGTAGTCATTCCAGAAGATTTACCTGAGCAGTAAGGCAAGGGGTGTTAGGGTGGTTTTGGCCTGTGTGTTAGCAGAATACCAACCACAAAAATCAAAGGGCAAAGTTTTAAGGAGGCACATGGAATCACACAGTCATTTTCCCCAAAACTAGCGTTAGCATGCCTCTGACTTTCTATATAGCTTTTGTTGAATTACAATCTTGCTTTTGTACTCTGGCCCCAGCCTTTTAAATTTGATGCCCTGAGAAATTGGTTCTTGACCTGTCTCATTTACTGATTTACACTTGTATTTTTTAACCCTTTTCTCTATCTTCAGACTGGAGGTCTTTTCTTTTTTCCAATATTTTTCCAATATTGCCAGCAAAGTGCCTGTAACAGATAGTGTATGACTTTTGACCTTACTAAGTCAACAGAAATAGGTCTCTACAAGATTATTAACATTCTCTTTACTGCTAAATTTAATGGCCTTAGTCAATCTTCCTTGACCTTTCTGCAACAATTGGTTGCAGAAACAAGGGTTGACCAATTTTTTAAATTGGATAGATAGTCTTCTCTACATTTTTCTGACATTGTTTTTAGTTATTTTTCCTCCTTTTCACCTGGCACATCTTTCTCAATGTCCTTTGCTCATCAGTCATACTTATCCTAACCATTAAATGTGGATGTCCCTCAGGCTTTTTCCTAGAGTTTCTTCTCCCCCTATATTGTATCTTTGGTGATGTCATAAGTTGCTCTGATTTATTTCTGCGGTCATCTTTACTGCAGATGGTTTCCAAACCAAATATCCTGCCCTAATTTTTTGTTGAAATCTAATCCCAAACTGCCAATTTACTGATGGGAATCTCTACCTAGCCAGAATTTGGCATACCAAACTCAAAAGTCCAAAAGGGAACTCATTAAGTAAAACTTAACACCCATGTTATCCCTTCTCCAGGTTTCCCCATTTCTATTGAACATTCTTTCAGTTGAAGGTTTATGATCTCAGAATCATTATTGAATTTTCTCTCATTTTTACCCCCTTCTAACCAAATGCTTTCCAAGCCTTATCTTGACTCTCACAATCTATATGTATCCACCCTTTTAGATGACTGCTACCCTAGATCAGGTCCCATTTAAGATTTTTAACCTAATCTATTACAATAGACTCATTAGTTTCACTGCTCCCAGTCTCTCTCCTCTCAAATTTAGCCACTTTTTAGCTGCCAAATTAATTTTCTAAAGTAGAATTCTGGCCATATCATTGCCCCTTTCAAAAATCTTTAGTGGCTCTCTCCTGCTTCCAGAATATGATAGAAACTCTTCAGTCTAGCATTTATTACCACTGTTTCCCCCACAATAGGACTTCTCCTTACTTTCCCACACTTATTAAGTATTTTTCTGTTCCACATATTCTACATGCAAGCCAAAGTTCACTACTAAGACATTCCTAGGTGGTGCAGTGGATAGGAAGCCCTGAATTCAAATATGTCTTAGACATTTACTATCTATGTGGCACTATGTGTCTGTCTCATTTTCCCCAGCTATAAAAGGGAGATAATAATATTTATTTTCTAGGATTGTTGTAAAGATTAAATGAGATGGTATTTGTAAAACATTTAGTACAGTGCCTGGCACATGGTAGTATCTCATAAATGTTTCATTTCTTCTTTCCTCAAGTGTGGCATTTCATCTTTTGGGTCTGTTTTCAAAAAGATTTTTCCTTGTATATATAATGCATCCTCTTTGCCCATGTACTTTTTAAAAACAGTAGTTACTTCAAGGCTCATCTTAGGTTTTATCTTTTCTGAGGAACTAGTCCAGATTGTTGTGGTAGTTCCTAATTTCTCCCTCCTCAAAATATATTGAATTTACTTTTCTGTGTACATATCATTTCTACCAATG
Organism: Sarcophilus harrisii; assembly: GCF_902635505.1. Taxonomy (NCBI): domain Eukaryota; kingdom Metazoa; phylum Chordata; class Mammalia; order Dasyuromorphia; family Dasyuridae; genus Sarcophilus; species Sarcophilus harrisii. The sequence continues at coordinate 602,892,546 of NC_045426.1, forward strand.
CAGTGTAAAATCCTCTTTCTTAATAATCATACCTTAAAACCATGTATATCACTCATACTCTCATTGAGGTCAAATCCCATTTGGTCATTGGACAATTGATTGACTCAGAGTAAATGGCAATTAATTCAAGTATTGTTCAGAAACCTTGAGTTTCCCCTCTTAGATTTTTTTTTGACTAGGTAAAAGAGGCTATTTCTTTGTCTCATTTCTTACTTAGCCTTAATCATTGAATGATCAATGCCACAGTCAAATCTGATAGAGACCTTAGCTTAAAAAAATCAAGTTCTCCCACTGCATCCAGGCCCATTTCCAATTGTCCTGATCCATATCTTATCACTGGACCCAGATGGCTTTGGAGGAAAAGCAAGGTTGATGACTTTGCATCGTCCACCCTCACTTAAATCCAATTCACTTGCACATCATAGCATCACCTCCCTGATATACTGGTCCTTTTTGAGAATGAAGGACAAACAACAATCTTTAAAATAATATCTCTGTATCCTCAGCAGCTAATGTTGTACTTAATATACAGTAGGTGCTTAATAAATATTTACTGAATTGAATTAAAAAACATGGGTTCTTTAGATCTAGGAGCTCAAGGAAACTTGTGAGATACTCCTGTGAGATTGAAATTTGTCAAACAAACCACATGAGGAAGGAACAAGAAACTGTGGGAGAATATGAAGGTTTCATTGGGACTCTGTCAGGACCTACAATGTAATCACATTCTCTAAATGGATCAGTTTGTGAAAAAGGATGTCATCAACCACATCTCAATCCTCATAGGGTGTTAAATTGTTTATCTATTTTACCCATTACCATTAAGCCAGTATGTATCACAGGCAGGTTTTGAATCCAGAAAAGACAAGAAGACTACCATTCTCTTTATTACTCCTCAAAATGCTTCTTAGAACAGATGGCATTTGACCTTAGAATAGCTCATAGCTTTGATGAAAATTTTCTTTTATTCTTTAATAAAAGGCTATGCTTTCTTTCAGTTACTAGGTCCAGGGATATTTTTCCTTGTCCTTGTATATGTAAATATCTTAATTTATTAGAACCCTTAGTTCTAATAGCTTTATATAAACTTGCACACTCTCTCTTCGGAAGTTAAAGACTGCAACATGTGAGACAGGTGTGCGAATTATTTTTGTACATATATTAGTTTTAGTTTATAATATAGTTTGTAAAACCTTATTAAGAAATAACTGAAGACGACAACAAGCTCAGGGAACAGATCAAGTGATTGCATTTGTGTCAGCGATGTTTATATTGTTGACAGATTATTTATTCCCAGTGGTAACTGTTATAAATTGCATTTTGCCCCTTTCAGTTGCTACATGTCTGTGATTGAGAGTGGGTGGAGAAGACAACCTGTAATTCAGGATTGTATGGAAGGCGGTTGCCTAGGAAACTGGGATGAGCAGTTTAATAGCCTACCAAAATCAAATGTCAGCCAGGGAACTGATTTTTCCCCTTGATCTCCTTTTACCCTCTAAGCATATGCTCTACTGATTTAAAGAAGATGATTAGTACCTTGGCACCTATGTGGGTAGGGCATGTCAAATTAGGCCACAGGTGACACAGGTAGGACTATAGCCTTTTCATGAAAATTATGAGGACAAAAATATATACTAAGGAAAAAAAGTTTAAATGAATGGATTTCTAAGAGAAAAGGCTGTGGTCAACTGATGGAAAATATTTTATCAGTGTTTGCACCTGCAGAGGCAATCAACTTGATCATTTGCATCGGAGTTTATCCAGCGCAAAATTTGCTTTCGATGTCTTTAAGACATGAAGGTATTTTCTGCAAAAGTAACTCTACATTCTAACAGTAGGGAGAAACCAGTCTTTTCTGATGATCAAAATCATCTTTTTCTTTAAAACAAGCTCAAAAACTTCATATGCTGGGAGATTTTCCTGATGCTCCCTATCTCCCCCAATTCCTAGTGTCCTATCTTGAATTTAACTATTTTCTATATATTTGTATTTATTTACTCTATATTTGTGATACACATATATGTATATATTTATGTATGTTCTTATTGATGCCTTCATTAGAATATAAATTCTTTGTGAAGAGAGATTATTTCATTTGTACACCCAACACTTACTATAATTTTTGTCACTGTAAGCCCTTAATAAAAACTTGTAGATTAATTGCTTTATAGGATGCAAAACAAGGATTAGAGATTTTTGTTGCCAAAAGGAATACATAATAAAAGCAGGAAATATTAGAATAGAAGCAAAAGCAAGGAATCTTTTTGGATTGGCCTGGCCCTGGCCCTTTATTCTTGTTTCTAGTTTTTTTTTGTTGTTGTTGTTGTTTGTTTGTTTTTTAACATGCTAGTCAGGAAGCATCATAGGAAGTGAAGGAAGCCTCATCTGCCAGACTTTTACTCAGATCCTATGGGGATTTTGGGGTAGAGTCCCAGGAATGAATTTTGAATATAACTATCAATTATTTAACAAAAGCTAACAAGGAATTTTCTAACCCCAAGTCATATAATTGTCTGGCACCAAGAATAATCAGCTTTTGCTAATTTATTGGCTTCCTAACTATTTTGATGGCTTATAGTCCTATCCTAGGCTGAAGACTAAAAATTGCTTTTTTCTGTTTTGTCTCCAGTATTGACTCTCTCTTTAAGCACTGGCACTGTTCTAAGAACTGAGTGGGAATGAGGCTAGAGATTCTCTTTTATATTAAACCATTTAATTGTCTTCCTTATCCCCAAGAGAGTTAGAAGTGAAAGGACAAACAAAACTTGAGAGAGAAAGGGTAATTTTGCTTAAGAATTGGAAAAGATACTAGCTACTGAATAAAATAGAGAGCAAGGAAGAGTTAAACTTGAGGAGACAGTTAAAGAGGTTGAAATAGTCTCCAGGCTATTTGGTTGTTTTCTGATAGGTAGCCAAGTATTTCTCACTTTGTACTTTCAAAGTAAAAAAAGATATTTTTTTCTCCCTTACATTTGTCCTTTTTGAATTGAATCCTGATTTTGATATGTTTTACTTTTTTAAAGATCAACTTGAATTCTATTTCTATCTCCTAAGCTGTTGGAAACCCCTCTCAAATAATCTTAGCTGTGAAACATGGTCATGTATAGAGATAGTTTTATTTTTTTCCCTATATTTTGCTGGCTCTTCTATCTAACTCTACTGAAAACTTCTAATTATGTGGAAGTAGAAGAGACAGGATATAATGAGAAATTTGCTTTTATTCAACTACCAATAGTCAGGGCCCCATGAGCTGCTCTGCGAAGGACGAATCGCTTCTCTGTTCACAGATCATCAGAGAGTCATTCTTCTTGGACTAGTCATTCCATGAAACAGTGGAATAGAGTTAAAGGGCAATTGGGTGATGGGTTGGGGGCATGGGGCCTAGGGGTGAGAAGGTTTCACAGATGGAAGAAGATTTTTTATTTAAATCTTTGATGTATTCAAGAGGGTAAGACCTTTATAGCCTCTCTAAGTTGGAGAGTTATAGAAGGAACCAGGAAAATCAGTCTCTGACTATTCTAAGAGTTCTTTGTTCTATTTAATGGAACAATATTTTCCATTTACATAGAAGTTTATAATTTACAAAGCACTTCGATAGGAGTATTATTAATCAACCTTGGTCCCTAATCCATGTTAAAGAAAAGGGAATTGATGTTCAAGGAAGTTAAATGATTTGCCTAGTACCACATAGCAAAGAAATGTCCGAGTTAGGATACATGTTAAGGTCTTTTGCCTTCAGATCAGGAATGCTTTCTCCTATATCAAGCTTCCTTTTTAGTATTTCAGTATCAATTTTAATTTTCAGAAAATTCCCTATACTTTGAGCAATGTCTTTTATTCTTTTTTTTTCTTTTATTATCTTTACAATTAATTTTTTAATTAACGAAAATTATTTATTTCCTTCCCAAACCTTTCTTCTCACAATGGGGGAAAACAACAAAACACTTTAATATTTATATATATACATATATATTCAAAAAATAATTTATATATAATAAAAATATATAGTCAAAATTTCTGCATTATTCATCTATGTATATATGTGTAAATGTCTCATTTTGCATGTTTAATAAGACTACTAAAGTCATATTTTTTGTTATTATAGCTGTAAACTTAATAGTTCATAACTTGAAATTACTTCAGTACCTATTTAGTCTATTACCCTAATTTTATAGGCCCAAAGAGATTGTGACTTGTCTAATGTCTAATGTCTAATGTCATACCAGTAGTAAATATCAGAAGTAGGATTTGATTCAAGGTATTATGTGTTCATAAACCTGAGGCTATTAAGAAAGCATAGAATCTATCTACTGTAATATTTCATTTTCCATAAAGAAACAGACCCAAAAAGGTTAAGTCACTTGCCCAATGTCAAACATCTACTAAGTGGTAAAATTAGTAATGCAAATTCAAGTTCCATGTCTCCAAGTTCAGGGAATATATTTTCAAGAATAGTAATTTAATTTTTTCAGGAGTGTCTCATAACTACTCAGTGACCCACACAAATTTCTTAGGGCTAAAAATTATAAATGAACTGCTGATTGCCTTCTGATGGAAGGAATATCTACAATGTGAATTCCCCAGACCAATGAAATCACAGGTGTTGAAGGAAAAACAGTATATTGTAAAGGTGACTGTCCCCTTTTCTGCCCCTCCCCATCATTTAATACTTTGTACACCAAGGCTCTGAAATTTCATTTTTGTGGATATTTCCACTGCTAAATTACAACATCACTTGAATTTGAGAGATAACCCTTCCAGAGCACTATAGATGAAAAGTCATCCCCTCTGAGACTACCCTAGTAATAAGCTTTTTTCTGAACCTATTGATGTTGATGTTTGGACAACAGAAACGCACTCTCCTTTTAGGTTCCTACAGAAATTTTTTGCCGGCTTGATGGGACCTGCCACAGTTTATATTCTACTGATTAAGTTTTTAAGAATCCAGGTTCTTCTTGGCAAATGGATGTCATGGGAAGAGGACTTGAGAGGAATTTTCAAATTGTTTTTTTTTTTTAAGCTGGAAAGTTCTATGTAAATGGGAGCCTTTTTTAAAAAGTGGGTAAAAGATTTTTTAAAGCAGCATTTTGTTTAAAAAAAAAAACAGCCATCTCTCATTTTAGAGATGAGGGAAAAGATTCAGAGAGATTAGATGACTTTGATCATGGTCTCATGATCAAGTGGTAGACCCCAAACTGAGATCTGTGTCTTCTAATTCTAAACCTGATGCTCTCTCCATGACACTGAAGATTGATGTTGAATAAAGATGATGTTTCATGAAAAAAAAAAGAGAAATAAGGAGGTGCAGGTTTGAACAACCTTTAGCCAGTAGGATGGGCAAACCCATGACACTAGCCTTGTAGTAGTGACCTCCTTAGACTTTATGCTATCTTGTTTTGTGTCACCATACTGTTATTAAGAGAGAAAGAAAGAAGACACAGCCTAAACCTGTCTGAAACAATGTAGTTTACCTTCCACTTTACCACCCACCTGACCACATATAGCCTAGGTATGTGCATGATAATCTGATTCTTTTTCTTTGCAGACCCCACTTTTGTTTCAAACACAAGGAACTTTAGCAACAAGGAGATAAGTTAATACTTAGAAGATGGGGACAAAAGGGAATGTTATCAGGGAAAATTCAAACCTTCCCTTCAACCCTGCTTTCCTCCATGTGAGGAGCTTCTCTTTGGCAGTCAGGGACTCACACACCCTGGAAAGAGAAGCTTTTATTCCCCTTAGCCTATAAGTTAACAGGTGTCTGAGAGCTGTCTTTTTCTGTAGGAGCTGTGGTTACCTATCGTCTATCAAGCCGAGATTTTCAAATATGCTGTACCAGCAACATGTTTCAAGTTACATGCCTCAGTCGTTAACAGCTCTGCTCCCTTTTACTTCTAAAATCCAGTCTTGTCCAGAGAAGAAAAAAATCTGTTCTTTGTATTGTTCAAAGGTGACCCAAGGGAAGATCCTTCCTCTTTAAACCGAGGGTGAAGAGAAGAGGGAAGCAGGCTCACAGTGGATCTGCCATCACCAATACATCTAGGTCGACTTTTAATCACCTGTCCTTCATGCATGCTTTGGAGATGGAACCCCTGAGTCAGCAACTTGTAGGACACTGAGCTCTTCTCCTCTGGTGAAAAGATGAGCTTATCATAGACCATGGGAGTGCAGGAGAAGAAAAGAAAGAGACAAAATAAGCCTTCAGATGATCTAAAATAAGACCTCAATAGGGAAAAATCACTGTCAGGGAGCAAATGAGCCTAGGAAAGATCTGAGAGAAGCTGACCTTTCAAGAAGATTACTATAAGAGGCTAGTTATTTTAAGCCTAAGAAACCTGTTTTTCCCTCTTTCTTTTTTAAAGAGCCTGTGAACATTTCTAGTCATGTTTTGCTTCCCAAACCTGACAGTTAGCTTGGGGAGGTGGGGAAAAAGTTTTAAAAATCCTCTTCTCATGTCTACCATGGAGATCCTTGAAAGAAATTATCCTGTGAATGATGGAGCCACCAAGACTTATGTCCTAACAGTAGACAGGTAACAGAGTTATCTTGCCTGTTTGGCAATTCTCTGTGCTTTGAATGTATGATGAGTTACTTAATTCACCAGTCTGACTACAACAGAATTATAAACTTTCAGAATTCTGAAAGGAGGACTAGGTGATGCAGAGCTATTCATAGGATAATAAGATTCAATTATATTGGCTATAGATCGGGCTTTCTGTTCTATGACCTATGAAATAACAGTATCCTTCACAAAATCACTTCCAGATCTGTTGGGAGAAATAAGGTAGAGAGTCTCTCGGCTTTCCCTCTACCACATCTACCACAGGGGCAATTTATAGGAAGAGATTAATAAGTACTTGTTGATTGAATGATTGAACTCCTCAAAGTTTCTTTTAATATACCAGCCATTCACAATGAAAAATTATGTTTGTTTCTCTTTTTAAATATGTTAACAAAATTAAAATAGTTGACAGAATTTACTGAATAATTGGGAAAAAATGAGGTATTGGTATGTTGATCTTAAATTTGTTAATTTTAGAAATGAGTATTAATACCAGGAAGCACATTTGTGATAAACATGGTAAGAATTTAATATTAATAATAGCTGACATTTATATAGTGCTTATATAGCTTTGCACTGTGCTTGACATATATTCTTGTATTTGTCTTAACACACCTTATTAAGTAGGCACTGCAGGTAATTTTATCCGTGTTTTACAGATCTATATACTGAAGATGAGAAAATAGAGTTGCCCAGGGTCAAATAGTCAGAAAGTATAAGAAGGGAATTTGAATCCAGGACTTACTGAAGTTAAATTAACATTCCATTCCCTCAGTATGTCAGGAACATGATTGAGGAGAGGAACTTATCTATGGATCAGATATGGTTGTGTTATTTGTTTTATGAAGCCATGTTCATTTGTTGAAGAGTAGAGATACTATCTTTGGTAAGAATTATTGCATTTGGGGTAAGATGGATGACAATGAGCATTCCCTCAGGATACTTATGATTTTACCTGTAAAACTATCAGCATATCTCTATACTATTTAATAGAATGGTTTATGATATATTGGACAATGTAATGTTCTCTCTAAAATGTAATGTGCTCTGTTGAGGTTTTCTTGGGTTTTCTGGGAGCAACTTTTGTTTCAGTCCAGTAATCACCACAAGTGCACTTAGGTATTAAAGTCCAAATCCTTTATTATCTCTTTCAAAGTCTTGTATCCTTTCCTTGGGGCTTGGCTAGTTTTCTGGAGGCCTTCCAGAGTCTTGGTTTCAGTGGAAAAGTGAGGGAAGAGAGCCCACCAGCAAGGTGGTATGAGATGGGATGAATCTGTCTGAGTCCAAGGGCTTGTGCTTGTGCTCCAGCCTTCAGCCTCCACCATTCTGTCCGATTGTGTCTGAATCTCTCAGTCTCCCTGGCTGAGGTTTATAGATTATATGCTAAGCACTGAGTACAAGCCAATTATTATATCACTAGAAAACCATTATTTGTTGTAGGATTAAATCGATGCTAAACTAAATTTAACCATTGTCTCCTCAATTCCACTAACTACCTTGTTTCAAGTTCTGGCCCATAACAACTCCTTGTCGGATTAAATCAATCATACTGAACCATGCTAAATTAGATAACTATTGTCTCTATCAATTCCACTGATTTAGCTCTTTGTAAGAATCCTTTGTTTCAAGTTCAGAGTTTTGGCCCACAACAGGACAAATTGTTGGATTTGGGAACAGGGAACCTGTATTTAAAACTTAACCTTGAGGCAGCTAGATGCCTAGAGACCTTGAGGCAGTGAGTGGATAGAATACCCATTCTGAAGTCAGCTTCAGACACTTAACTAGTTGTGTGACTTTGGACAAGGCACTTTAGCCCAACTGTCCAACAAAAAGTAAAAACAAAGCAAAAACAAAACCCAAAAATAAACCAAAAAAACTCAACCCTACTCTTGCTACCTGAGCGAGACTTGGGCAAGTTATATAATTTCTCTGGATTCTCAATTTATTTGTAAAACGAAGAGGATAGGGAACAAACATTTATCAAGTGCCTACAATGTGTTGTTCATTGGGTTAGACATTATAATTTCATTTGATCTCCACAACAACCTTGGGAATTAGGATTATTATTCCTACTTTATAGATGAGGAAACTGAGGTAGAAAAAAGTATAGCTATTTGCCCAGAGAAATATAGTTAATAAGAGTGTTCCTGACTACAGGGATTCCATCTATTGAAGCATCTAGTAGTTCCTTGATGGGATTGGAATAGATAGTTCCTTCCAATTCTAAAGTGATTATCCTGCAGAAAATAATGTTGGACAATTATTGTTGATATTGACATAAATAGTTTTCTATAACCAGTTAGAGCAAAACTACTCCTGCTGATTAATTAAAATATCTAGGACATTAATATACTTTTTTATATCACCAAAATGGCAATTACTATTTTTCATTTCTATTTATTACATAGGTAATTCTTCTAGAATCAGCTAGATGGTTTAGGGGAGACTGTGCTAGAAGACTTAAGTTCAAATTTGGTCTCAGATATTTATCAGCTATATGACTTTGAGGAAGTTACTTAACCCCTGTTTGCCTTAATTCACCCGAGAAAGAAATAACAATTCACTCCACTATCTTTGCCAAAAAAAAAAAACAAAACAAAACAAAAAAAAAAAAACAAAAAACAACCCATGAATAGGATGGTGCATGAGGTCATAAAGAGTCAGACATGACTAAATGAGAATTCTTCTAATGCATTAACAAGCTGAATGGTATTTCTTAATTTTAAGGTAATGAATATATTCAATTTATTAATTCATGAAGGGACATGGAATTTTAGCACATTTTCCTATGGTCTCATGATTTATGAACTCTGAAATGAGTTTTTCTTTTATTTATCATATATTTTTGTAGTTTGGAAGAAACATAGAGATTGCCCAGCCTAATCTCTTAATTTCATGGATGATTTGATTTAATTTATATTTACATTTAGTTTACAATATTACATTGAATATTTTGTGTTCTCATATAAAGGTTTTATTATTTAGTTAGTTTATCCATTTTTATATGTTTTCTTATTTGACTTTTAAAACAGCCCTGTGAGTTTCATATAGTTATAACTGGTGAGGAAATTGGAAGTCACTTTATCTATCTAACTCATACTTGGAAAAGGACCTTCACTACAATTGATAATGCTGGAAAATCTTTTTCATTTTTGTCTTTGTGTTTCTAGAACTTAGCAGCAGTATGACAGAGTGGATGAATTTTGGGGCTTAGAGTTAGAAACACTAGAAATCTTGTCTCTAACAAATGGTGGAACAGTTTCTTCTGGAAACTGTTGTATGGAGGAAAACCTCCATAGAGTAAACCTACCTCTCTGAGACAGCCCTTTCCATCCTTGGACAGCACTTGTAGGAATCAGAGGGGTCATAGGACAAGTTAATGACAGAGTTGAAACTTGAAACCTGATATTTAAAAAAGCAACAAAAGTTTACTAAGCATCCAACCATATTTAAGCCATTGTATTAGGCTATAGAGATTCAGTGGGAGAAAAAGCAATCGTTTATTCCTTGAATAAGCCCTAATAAGTTTAGTTTACATTCTATTGGATGAATAGGGGAACATACACTTACATAGATTAATTAAAATAGTATATTTTAAGAAGGGGTAGAAGGGGTTAACAACTCTAATCTCACATCATTTCTAGTATTTTATCCACTCACCCACCCTATCAGTGAGGAAACCGGAGTCCAAAGTAATTAAATGACTTGCTTAAGGTGACATGGCTAGGTTGTGGCAAAAGATCTATGTCTCCTGACATCCCATTTAGTGTTCTTTCTACCATACTATGGTGCCTTGTGAATAAGTTTTTTAATTCAATACTTCATTTCCTTGTCTCATTTATTTCTTTTTGTCCTATATACTCCATATCCTCATTCACTTTTTCAATTACTTTGCTTCACTTGGTTTCCTGCTATTTTATCTTCTCTCTTGCTTCTCTCCACTATTCATTAGCCTTCTTTTTTCATTTTTGCCTTCACTGAAGATTTCAATTGCAGAAAATGAAGATGACTTACTGCCTAATTCTATTGTATTTGTGAAATCCCCAGAGGATGAAGGCAATTAAGAAATAAAGGAAGAAAAAAAGAAGAGAGCTAGGGAGAGAGAGAAGGAAAAAGACAAAGAAATAAGAAACACAGAGAGCAAAATGGGTAGAAATCAATCAGCATTCATTTATTTCCTATCACATACCAGACATTATGCTAAATACTGTGTATTTAAAAAAAACCAATTATAAATGAAGTAGTTCCTTCCATAAGAAAGCTTACTTTCTATCACTAGAGACAATATTACCACTTAAATATATACCAAAATGGTAATTAAATGAATACATACATACATACAAGATAAATTTTGGGGGAAGAGAAGGCACTAGCAACTGATGAAATTAATAAAAGCTTCCTAAAAACATGGGTGGGAAACTTTTTTTTCCTACTAAAGGCCATTTGGATATTTATAACATTTGTGGGCCGTACAAAATTATTAACTTACAGAATTCAAGCAGTGTGAGCTTTCATCATTATTTGCAGTTGCCTTAGCAAATGATTATGTGGGCCTTTTATGGCTCTGAAAGGTATTTCGACTGAGTTTTGAAGGAAATGAAATTTGAAGGAAATGAAGAGAAGGAGATGAAGGTGGAATACCTTTTAGGCATGAAAGGCTGCTAATTAAAGGTGTGGAAATGGAAGCTAGATGTGAGGAACAGCAAAAGGGAGGAAGCAATGAAGAAAAGAAAGAAAAAAGAAAAGGAAAGAAAGAAAAGGAAGGAGAGAAGAAAGATGGAAAGAAAGAAAATGGGAGGGAAGAAGGAAGAAAAAAGAAAAAAAGGAGGGAGGGAGGAAGGGAGGAAAGAAGGAAGGAAAAAGGAAGGGAGGGAGGAAAGAAGGAAGGAAGGAAGGAAAAGATAAAAACAGGAAGAAAATTTCCTATTGGAAATTGATAATGCTGGAAAATCTTTTTCATTTTTGTCTTTGTGTTTCTAGAACTTAGCAGCAGTATGACAGAGTGGATGAACGGTTGGTTTTAGAGTTAGAAACACTAGAAATCCTGTCTCTAACATTTATTTGTTGTGTGACCATGGGCTATTTGGCTTAAGGCAAATGTCATAAGATTTATCTATTATATTATAGCTGGTTACCATTTGCCTTACAAGAAGGAGCTCCTATATTTAACAAAATTACATATCACTGATTGTATAAATATAGCCTGGATATGTACAGAGGGCCTTGTACATAGTAAATACTTAAATTTGATTGAATTATTCTATAATTTTTATTTCCCCTTTTATAATTCTGCATACCTTGAGCATAGATTCCTCTCTTCTATAATCAAGCAGGTCAGAATGTTATGCTAAATATGTTTAACATATTACTTGCCATCTAGGGGAGGCATTGGGGGGAAGGGAAGAAAAATGTGGAACACAAGGTTTTCAAGGATGAATATTGAAAAATATCCATATATATGTTTTGAAAATCAAAAGATTTAATAAATAAAAAAAGAATGTTATGCTAAGATAAATGGTTTCAAATAGTATAAGAAACTAGAGATTAATAGGAAATAACAGAGGGTTGAGAGTACTATTAGCACACTGAGAAAGAGTAAAACAGAAGCTCAGAATCAGAATTAGGTCCCAGGCTATCCTCAGAGAGATGTAGGGATCAGAACAAATTCTAAAAGTATAAGACAAAATGATTCCTGATGTTTGCTAGGTATGACATGACATGAAATTTTGATGTTATGTTTTTGCTGATAATATAAATAATAGAAAATCTAAAAATTATTTTAAAATAAATTTTATTCAGCATATGTAGTACAGAAAGGAAAGCATTTATATGTGAACCTTATCTATCTGGTATTATGTACATACCAACTTCAAAATATGTCCGGTATTGAACTCATAATTCAACAATATGGATGCTTAGAGAAATTATATGTGTGGACAGTGTCTATAACTTGAATTTCAGTATGCTTAAATTCTTCACAGAAATTCTTTGCCATGAGCAGAATACTGTTTGAAAACCACAGGTGTAGGAGGTTTAACTGATATACTATTCTTTTATTTCTCTTCCCTTTCTTGCTTTTCCTTAATACCTTTATTCAGATGAAATCAGAGTGAAGTGATTTTCAGGGGAACTAGTTTAAAGGGATAAGGAGAGGCCAGGTAAGAAGATGAGCGCTTGAAATTAGGGAGAGACCTGGTCTTGCTGATACTGCAGTAGTATGGATTTATGTGACTTTCATCAGCAAGAGGTCAACTTCTTCCCTGTACCTTGCCTTCCTGGATTGCTATGCAGTTGCTGACTCCCTAGGAAAGCTAGATGGCACAGTGAATAGAGAGTCAGGAGAACCTAGGTTAAAACTCAGCTCAGACACCTCCTAGATGTAGAATCCTGTAGTTAGTTTCCTGAATTGTAAAATGGGAATAATAATACTTATCTCATAGGGTCGTTAATAGGGATCAAATGATATATTTGTAAATTGTTCAGCACAGTGCTAGCATATAGTAGGTATTTGATAAATGCTTATTCCCAACTCCTTTTCCTGCAAAATGAGATTAAACAAAACCCAGAGTCTCTAGTAATCTCTCTGATTTGTTGAGGCCTAGGGACAGCTCTATAATGGAAGCAATAACCTTGATTTTTAAAAGATAAGCTAGTTGAGAAGAGTACCTCAGGGTAATAACTCAATACAGCTGTCTAGCTTTGTCAGCGAATCAGGCTGACAAAACTCAGAAATCCATGGAAGAAATGCATTTTTACAAGTCTCCTTGTTTGGCAGAGTTCTACTGATCCTGCATAAGAATTGTGAAGCTAGTTTATCAAGAGGATGTTAGCCATGAAGAGATGTTCATAGTGATTGAAAACAGGTGCTAAACATTAGAAACAAACGAAAAAAAAAAACATGAAAGAGAAGGAAAATCAATGTGTAAATGTAAATATATGAATCAAATTACTATAGACTCTTTAAGGTATCTAAGGAAATAGGAACATATCTTAATCTACAAATCAATAAAATATTTTAGATTGTGTGAAAAAAGAGTGTGATGTCTGCATGAGTACTGCAGAGGAAAAGTGTTTTGATTGGCTGGGAAAGTTTGGCCAAGTCATATATGTCTTACATAAAATACCAGAGAATGGAGATTCAAGTAGAGAGAGAAGTTTTGAGGGTCTGGCAATAGTGAGAAAGCAGAACCTCTTGAGGTGAGCTGCTAACTCACATATTTTATGAACTAGTAAGAGGAGAAAAGGGAATGAAAGGCTAACTTGTAGAAAAGAAGGGAGATGGAGGAGGATGGTTATTTGCTTTACTGGGATGTCAGTTTGATGTTTTCAGTTGCACTCTTCTCCCAAAGGAATACTGTAATTTCCAGGAAATATCTGTCCTTTCTTCTATCCTTTGCCTCCTAGTATTTATAAAGAAATATGGTAATATATTCTTGTCTTTACCCAAACATTTATGATAACTTGAATTTGTCTCAACTACAGGAGTTCACTGTGGTTTCTGATTGTTACTTACAAGCTTTTCATCTAATATAAACTCTTTGCAATAGCAAAGGAAGGAACCATGAAGATTTGAGGCTCATATTTTCCCTAAACTTAAAATTATTGTAACATAGCACTGTAAGTGTGAAGAATGTCACCAGGGAAATAGAAAACCAGAGAAGGAGAGGGCTTGATCATGTACTGAATGTTAGAGATGATCATGGAGAGATTGTGTGCTCCATTGGTCATGTCAAGATAATGTGTGGAAGACCCCTCCCTAGTACATTGGGAGACATACTTGTAGAAGAACATGGATAAGAATGTTCCATGATCAGCAGACATGACTTATATTATAATCCATGTTGTTGGTGATAATATTTAATATGAATGAGATCACAAATTCAATAGAAAATTATTATTAATCTTGTAGCTTACTCATATGATGAAAAGACTTGTACAAAATGCCCTGCAATAACTAAATAAAGGTTTACTTTAAATAAGCAAGTTTAGGGATTTTGGGGGGAGGGAAATCATTCTTTTCTACAGCACAAAGGAGGAAGGTAACATGGGTGTGGGCAAGGAGAGGTTATTGGGTACTTTGCTTAAGCATTTCTCTACTGTGTAGTTTTCAGTTGTGGGCATTATCTGTGGCCAGGATGTTGTGCTATGGCCATTAATACTCTAACATCTTCCCACCCCACCATATAAAATTATTTGGAAATGCCTGATAAACTCTAATCCTGTATCTCCTCTATAAATGGAAAGAATGCTTTGGGTTTCCAGAGAAGAATGGAATGTGGAAGCCCAAAGTATTTTCTATCATATTAAGGTTATGGAGATGGAAAAGTGGAAAATGCTGGTGCCATCATTAATGAAGAATCCAAATGAAAACTACCAAGTCTGTCATCCAAGATGATAAAACAAATTGTTAAAAAAAATCAGAAACATGCTTGAATCTGACTTATCTTCAGTGCAGGGTTTCTGCCATCTCCTTCCTCCCCTTATATTTAAAGGCAGACAACTCAGCCACTCTAATTTATTTCTTTCCTGTTTTCTGTATTTCACAGTCTACTACATTCTTTCTTTCCCTCTGCCTCCCTCTTCTCTTGTTCTTCAAAAACCAGCACATATTGAACACTGACCACAGCAACTGGAAAAGCCAGGATGCTTTACCTAATTCACACACCTCTTTTTTTTTTTAACCTTTGAAGCACTTCTTATGCTTGCACTGACTACTTTAAAACCAGAATCTTCCAGGTTAATTTCTCTTTTCATATCAAAAGATAAATTCAACATTTGAAGACAGAGAACTTTCAGGATGTAGCTTCCTCAATTGTAAAATGAGAGTCTTGAACTAGATGACCTTGAAGGATGCTTTCATTTCTAAAACTATGATCATATTTGTAGATATTTCAAATTGTTGCCATCACAGATCTTGAATGTAATTCATCTATATCTACTCTTTATCTCAAAATATGCATTACATTCATACTTCCATTGCTTTGCTCACACTTTTCTTCCCCCCTGAAATATTCTTCCTCTTTCTCTGTTGAATTCTTACCCATTCCTTAAAGAACAACTTAGATTTCACTCACTCCAGAATGTCTTCCTTAATTTCCCAACTATTAACAATATTTTTCCTCATATTTCAGCACTACATTTTATACTTCTTGGCATCTAAAATTGTGTATTAACACTATTTGTGTTAATGCTTTATCAATCATCATACTGTAAATTAAGAAAGGGAAGGTGTCATGGAATCATACAATCTCAAAGTTGTAAAGGGACAGAGGCTAAAAGGGACAGAGGTGATCTACTCTAATAAATACCTGTATTAGAACTTATCCAGCAGATAGTTGTCCAGCCTTGACTTGAAGATCTTTGGGGTAGATAGGTGGGGGAGGACATCGTATTTATCAGTAAAGAGAGTTGGGACTTGATATATAGATCTGGACATCATTTATGTTGAGGTAAGTATGTGTGTGTGTCCGTGTGTGAGAGACAAAAAGAGACAAGAGACCGGGGAGAGGGGAAAGAGAAAGACAGATAAAAACAGAGACACAAAGAGACAGACACACAGAAAAAGAGGGAGACAAAACAGAGACAGAGACAGAGGCAGAGAGAAAGAGGAGAGAGATGCATTCAAGGAGTAAGGTATGATGAGATAGCAAAGGGGACTAAGAAAGAGTAGTTGGATGGTATAGGCAGAGATACTGTATTTAGATTAAGTTGGTGATTACCCATATTGTGTACATTTGTAGATCTCATATTGAAAGTTTTATTGCTGACTTTTTAGATTTTGCCTCTAATCAATTTCTGGTTATCTTTACTGCTATTTGTCCCATAATTATGCCTATGTCTTACCTATAATGTATCTAGTTCTCAAACTAAAAACATAAACAGTGTCTCCTATCACTCCTTTTCAAATTTAAGTCCTTTTGATTACATTTGCAAGACTACTGGAAAATATATTTTTTTTCTAGTTTTCTGGGCCTAATACAGAACCCATTTGTCTTATATTGTAAGCATTGGTGTAAAACTAACAGGTTTTTTCTCAGGCATCATCTTAGTTATATCTTTGCTTCTCAAATTTGCTTTTCTCTTCTGAAGCCCTTGCCTTTAAATTGTGGCAGTTAAGGAAGTATCAACTCTGATACTTTCAAGTATTCATTTTCTTTCTTAAAACATTAAGATTTTTCTGAACTTGATAACTATCTCAGTGCTCTGTACACATTCGATAATTAATGAATTCTACTTTATTGTATTGTAATATATAGATGACATTCACACATATATATATTATATATCTAATAAGATAATATCTAGAATTCTTTCTAAAAATCTGTAAGAGTTGAGGCAGCTAGATGGTACAGTGGATAGAGTACTGGCCCTGGAGTCAGGAGACTCTGAATTCAAATCTGGCCTCAGGTAGTTAACAATTACTATCTGCATGACCATGGGGAAGTCACTTTTACTCCAATTGCCTCACCAAAAGAAAACTCTGTAGAATTTGGAAATTTAATATGGACATTTTTTAAAACCTCCTCCATGTTAATATCATCATGTAGTATAATGGTAATGTCTTGAAAATGAGTTCAATCAACCAACAAGCATTTATTAAACAACTACTCTGGGCTTTGAGGATGTGAAGACAAAAATGAAATAATCCCAATCCTCAAGGAATTTAAATTTTGGGGGGGTCAAATGATGTGTACACAGATAAGTAAAAATAAATACAAAAAGAATATCAGGCAATCACAGATGGAAATTAGTGGAAGGGGAAGCACTAGCAGCTAAAGAAGAGGATGCTTTGAGATAATCTTTGAAGCATGCTAAGTATTGTAATGGTTAGAGGCAATAAGATGGTACATTCCAGGGAGGATGGAAGCCAGGCAACCAGAACAAAGTCAGAGATGGCAAATGGAGTTCTGTGTATTATGAACAATAGGTGTTCTATTGAACATATGAAGGGAAGTAACATATAATTGGGGAAGAAAAATTGGTTTGAAAGTGATTGCAAAGGGCTTCAAGTTACAGAATGTGTATTTTAATCTAGTAGCAATAGAATAAGGTAGAAGTTTTTTAAACAAAAGAATGATGTGGATCATATCTGTGCTCTAGAAATATCATCATGGTAGCTGTATGGAGGACAATTGGGAGATGAGTTCATTTTTTCCTTTGCTAACTGTTAAGGAAAAGTAAGAAATCCCTTGGACTTGTCTTTTTGAATTTCCTTATTTTTCAAAAACACTGAATCCAGAGCATACCGGAGGTCTGAATGTGTCAAGGATGATCCTCCTCACCCCTAGTTGATATAATTTGTTGTTGCATCCCAGAAATTCCTAGTGTGTCCTTGGGAAGCAAGATAGTTGTCATCAAGTCTGAGCCAGCCTGGGAAAATGCTTGTGCAGCTGGGGTCCTTTGCAGATAAGCAGACCCTCTTATCTTCATAATCCAGCAGTTCCCTTGTGAAAAGAATGCAACTTTTGCCATCACTTTGCTTCTCCTTTTAGGGAAGAGTTAGTGCACCTTTTCCCTTCCTGTTTTCTCCTCCTGTCCTGCTATCATAAATATGCAAACTTTTGTAAGGACTGTGAACTCTTTGAATTCCACATTCATGTTCATTTCTCTTGTTAACAAACCTCATGACATAATTGCCTGTTGACATAACCCATAAACATTATTAGATTCCCTAATGAACACTAATTCTAAGAAGAGGTGATTCTGTCAGAATGGTGTTAAATAACATTGAAACTCCTGTTCCTGTCAATCTTGCAGTGCAAAACTCCTGTAGATGCAGTAAAAAAAAAACAGTACCATGAATAATAGTCACAAGTACTAGAATTGAAGGTCTTATGTTACTGCTATAGCAACTCACAAACCATAGAAAAGGAGGAAGGAAAAAGGCTATGCCAGGGGGAAACTGCATGTTGCATCTGCAATCTGCTTCTTCTTCATAGTTGCAGAGGTTGTGGGTGAATATCTATTTTTCAAGGAATTCTCCCTGATTAAAAAAATAAAATAAAATCTACTACGTGGCATATGGGGAACAAAATCCCAGATGTTTGAGAAGCACTGACACTTAAGAATTTTCAGAAAGCCATCTTTGTCAACAGAGAATATTTTCAGAGCTCTATTTTTATTACATAGATTTAGAAGACTAAAAGCAATGCTTAATTGTCTGTTTTTTTTTCAAATGAATTTTTCTGTCCTTAAGTTATAAAAGCTGGTGTTCTGGAAATACACAAATTTTTGAAAAAAAATAATGAAACCATATTGTGAAGACTCACTGGCTAATCTTTACCATCTGACTTCTCTGGTACTATTCTTGATCTACAGATTGCAAAACTCAACTCAAATATCACCTTTTCCTCTCTTATCAGTGGTTAATGCCCTTTTGTTCCCCTCTGCTCATCACTTTTCAAGTATTTTGTTCATATCTCTAGAGGTACATGTTATCTATAAAATGAAAAGTCATTGAAGTTAGGATCTGCTTCCCTTTACTTTTTGTATCTCCAGTGCTGAGCACAGTGGCTGGCATGTAGTAAGTACTCAATACTTGCTTGCATGATTAGTTAATTGTATGCCACCAGACTAAAAAATCTCAAAAGGGATCTTAATTTCTCTCATTTCCAAATTATGTCATGTGCCTTGAACTAAACTCTTGCCGATTCTTAGCCATCCTTTAACTTTACTCAACTCCTCATCTAACTCATTCTCCTTGGCAACTGTTCCAACTTTGTCTTCTTCAAGTGTCCAAATCCCACATTCACAGCAGATGATTCAGCCTTCTACTTCAATGAGAAATTAGTTATAAAAGTTTTCTCAATTCTCTTTTTGCATTCTTCCAACTGCTCATCATCATTACTGAAACTCTTCCATCTGGTCACAGAAGAAAAATCATCCATACCCTGCATTAAAGCTAATCACTTCTCTTTTGGCCTAGATCCCTTTCCTTCTTGCCTCCCTCCTCCAGGATATTACTCCATAGAGATTTCCTTCTATCTCTCACTTTTACACTCTCTTCCCCCTTCAAGAACTCCTTCTCAACTGCAAAAATCATTCATGTATATCTCTTTGTCATCAAAATGCTTTCCCTGGATACTTCTATCTTATCCAACCACAGTCTTATTTCCTTTACCTTCACTGACAAATATCTTTTTATAATAGTTCTGTCTGTGACATTACTATCCCATATCCTATGTATAAAATTTTTGTTTTTGTTTGTGTTCTTTTAAACTTTTTACTTCAAATCTTATATTCAGTTCATTATTAAGCCCTGTTAAATCTATGTCCATACCATTTCTCATCTCCATTTTCCCAGCTCTTTCCACTTCCACCAGCTAAATGGACATCTTCCATCTACTTGGACAGCTTCCTTAGGAGTCTACTCTCATTCTCCCCTCTATCTAGCTCAGGACTTCTTAAACTTTTTCCACTCATGATCTTTTTTCACCTGAGAAATTTTTATGTGACCCTGAGCATATGGGTATATAAAATAGATATATATGGGTCTACTCTCATTCTCCCCTCTATCTAGTTCAGGGCTTCTTAAACTTTTTCCATTTGTGATCTTTTTTCACCTAAGAAATTTTTATGTGACCCTGAGCATATGGGTATATAAGATAGGTATACAAATCATTTACTGATAATAAATCATAATTTCTGAATCCCTATGTTCATTTATAAGACCTCATATGGGTTCATGACTTGTAGTTTAAGAAACTGGGATTTAATCATGACTTCACATAGCTGTCAGGCTAATTTTCCTCATCCACAGATCTGCCACTCTTCTGATCAGTAATCTGCATTGGTTTGCTACAGTCTAACAAATGATGTGCAAACTCCTAAGCCTGACTTTGAAGATCTTGTATGATTGGGTACTGGTCTGGAAAATCTTATCTCATGACTCCTCTTCAAACATTCAGCTTTCTGGACAAAATAAATGACTCTCCTCTTTTTAAAAATAGTCTTTTTAAATTTTTATTTTCCCAAATGCATGTAAAATACTTTTCAATATCCATTTTTGTAAGACTTTTCCAAATTTTTCTCCATCCCTCCTTTATATTCCCCCTCCCCAAGCCAGCAAGAAATCACATATAGGTTAAATATATGCAATCCTTTTAAATATATTTAACATATTTGTAGATGACTCTCCTATTTAAAAAATAATAATTTCAGAACTCTAAAGTAGGGATGGGAAATGCTGAGAGGGAATATACATTTATTGTCATGGCAGCCGATGAGAATGCTGGAGTATGAAGTGAAACTTGACTGGAACCAATCTTAGATGTAATGGCAACTGAGGCAAGTACCCATTAACAAGTGTTCCTTAAGTCATCAAAAGGGTTAAATCCTTCAGAGTTTATATATATATATATATATATATATATATATATATATATTAAGCAGCTCAGGTTTTCATTATTCGTCACAATGTTGACTCCTACTGAGCTCCTAGCCAGCAGTTCTCACCCCAACCCCTCAAAGTGTTTTTAAACTTCATCTTTCTCATCTTTCCTTTCTGAAGTTGATTTTTAACATCCTCATTTTACATTTAGGGTATGTGTGTATGTATAAAATCAACTTCAGAATGGAGGTGTTGTTATATCTTCCAGCTCTTAACATTTTTTCTATTAACAAACATTTTTCAGTTTTTACATTTGAACAATGATTTTATCAACCAGCAATCCTGGTATCAGAATATCCTCTCATTTCTTAAATAGTGAACACAGCACATAGAGAAGGTAATTTTGAAATGATCAGATATAATTCCTTCATTTTTCAGATGAAGAAACTGAGGCCCAAAGAAATAAAATGATTTGACCAAGATCAAAAGGGGAATAAGCAGCAGAAACAGTTTTTGACCAAACTGTATTGACACCATCTACTGATCTGCTGCCACCAAGATGTTGGTGGTTGGTAGGATGCTTCCTAGATGAGTAGTGCCAAAGTTGATCTTTCTAATTCCATGAGGTATTATGGTGTGTGTGTGTGTGTTTTATCCTCTCTGTGACACATATAAGTGCTCTTCTGTCTTCTTGGTTGTGACTATTTTCTAATTTTTCCTTATGCCGTAGCAATAAAAGTTAAAAAATAATAGCTAATATTAATGTATATGGTATTTTATAGTCAGCAAAGCACTTCATATGCATTTCAAAGCATCACTTGAAGCTCAGATGTGTTCAGTGAATAACAGTAACAAAACTAGCAAGTGTCAAATATGGATTGAGATCCTTTTGACACAAATTCCACAGTTGATATTTTGTTACCTGTCATCATGGACTGGTTCTTAACGTGCTAGACTCATTCAGAAAAAGTACAAGACCTTCTCCTCTGAACAAGTCTATCCTCTTTCTCTTTCCCAGCTGTCTTCTACTTCAGCCCTATGGTTGAGTCTCTTTATGATGTCATGGAAGGTCTCATTTCCTCAGCTCAGGTCAACATTGCAGCATCACACTTTGGGTATGTCCCCATTATTCACTGCTAAAATTGGTGCTTGCTACTTATCCTGGTGCAGTGCCTTTCCGGGCAAGAAATAATGCATTATTAACACAGCTTTATTATCAGGCTCAAGTTTGGCAGATAGAGCAATGTTCGAGGATAATTGGAAGGACAGCTGATCTGTTAGCAAAATGTTGCTTTTTGGCTAATGAATCATTCAAGTTTTTGCTCTGGCAGTTCAGTAACAAGCTTGAAGACGACTTTGCTTCAGACCATTAAACTTTGACAAACCTGTTATTAACTGCAGCTACAGCTAGCAGTCTGTGAGGATTATTGCAATTATAAGCCATATATATAATTTTTAAAAAATCATTAGGCAAGACAGGGTGCGCTTGATGATGGAGGACTGAGTGACTGACAGTCTCTACTTCTTTGTAGTACACAAAAGCAATAAACAGCTGCAATGAATAATAATCAATCAGCCAAAAGCCATTTGCTGGGAATATGATGTTGAGTCAGAAAGGTGACTGCTATTACACAGCAATCTTTCATCTGGAAGGAAAAAGCAATGTTATCTTTCACTTTCTTTTTTCAGGTTGAGGGCTTTTTCTGAAAGAAGAGTCAGACAGAATGGGAGAAAATGGCAATTCAATGTCATTTCAGCAAGCAAGGATTAGGTACCTAACAAATGAAAGGCACATTATTGTGTGGAGAAGACAAAAACAAACAAAACATAATTTCTGTCTTCAAGAAGTTTACATTCTACTGTACAGAAATTTGTAAAGTTTGGGCTAACTTTCTGGAGGTCCTTCAGACGGGACCTTGGTCTTTAGGTGGAGAAGTAATGAAGGCAGGAGAGCCACCCAGAGGATAGTCAAAAATGGAATGTCTGATTTCCAGTCCTTCTCATTCCTTAAATACCTTGGTATGATTACATCATTATAGCACACTATGTATGTATACTAAAGAACCATTATCTCACTTTGAGTAGGTGCTTAACTATAAGCACCATGCTGACCTAGAATCAAGTACATCTTTTCAGAGTTCCAGCCCTCTACAGAAATTCAAGATACTAGGAGGAAGAAGATTTCTGAAAGCAGCTTTTCAAATGCTTGATGAGAGAAAGACCTCCCTGAGTCTTTGCTTCTCCAACTAGAACCTTACCTTTACCTTGTAATAATCAGAGGCACTAGGGAAAGTAGAAAAGATGGAGCAGAGTCTTAGAAGTGGTTATGGAAAGAAAAGGAACTGATCCTGGTGGTTTCCCTGCATTTTAATGTTGAATAACAAATGATATTTAAGTTCCTTATAAATGCTGATGTTCCATGTCTTACAGAAATATCTGTTGCTATGTAAGTCTCCTTATCCAATGATAAGCATACTAGTCTTATAAGTGACTACATCACTGAGGACTCTGAAACAATTACTGAGGCAGCCCACCTCTTGGTTGACTTGACAAGTTTTTCACTTGGCCTCTTCTCCCTGTGGTCATCCTAAAAATCTTTTCCCAAAAGGCTGACCTTTGGATGAAATTCAATAGGTACCATCTGCCCATTGCTTGACAATGGCAGAGCAGAATTGTGTGATTGAGTAGCTAGTTCAAGAGGTACAAACTAGGACATTATTGTCTGATAGTATATGAAGTTGGATTGCTGGTATTTAAGTGTTGTGCCTCAGTTCCCTAAACTGTTCTGCTTTAGTTTCTTGAATTGTTTTGCCTCAATCCCCCTGGTTGCAAACCCCCTTTCCTGTTCATTAGGGCTGAGATAATTAGGGTTGTAGAGATCTGGTCACTCTGGCATTCCAAAAGAGAAAACTCCAGATGTCCTATCTCAGATACCTAATTGGCATTCTCTATTTCTAAGTTCCCTGTCTCAAGGTGACTACTCCCTTTGCTCCCAGTTTATCAGAATTATGATCCTCACCCCCTACTCTGTCAGAACTGGATTGATGGTCCATTTCTGGAAATTCCTGTTCTCAGTGTTCAGACTCCACTCCCTGCCTTTGTCTACCCTGATTAATCAGAGACACATATATAATTCATTGGAATCTCACATTTGATGCTGATGTTGATGCTGAATGCTTTAAGACATCAGCTCTAGGACCAAAATGGATCCTTTGGTCCCAGAAAATCTTTCTCTTTCAGAAATCCAAATAAAATATTAAAAACTCTCTAATCTCTATCTTGCTTCTGTTTCTCCAGCATTACAAAAGGAAAAAAGATATAGTTGATTTAGAAATGTATTCTCTGAATGTAGACTGAGCAAAGCATCCTTACTACCTTCTTTTTCCAATGGACCAGAGAAAAGAACATCCCTTGAACACATTTCACCCATGATTTCTGCAATGCTTTCATAGCCCTGATTTTCTTCATTAACCTTTTCAGCCTCCCCAGGGTCTAGGAAGTAGATGACAAGAACTATTTGACATGTTGAAGAGCTAGGGAATAGTGGAAACAGAGTTCCCAAGGGATGTGGCTCAGAGTAAAAAAAAAAAACCAACATAAAAAAAATAACCTTATAGACACAGAAAAATAAGTTGGGATTTCCTTTACCTTTCTTAATCCTTATCAGCTAAGGAAAATGAAGAAGCTGTGTGGAATAATGGAAAAATCACAGGATCTGGAAAGAAGATAAGAGTTTGAATCTCAGCTTTGTTATTTACCAACAGTTGGACCTTGGAAAATAAAAATAACTTCTATTTATTTATCAAAGGCAATCTGGGATAGTTGATTTACACTCAGGAAGATGTGGGAATGTGAGATCAAATTATTTCTCTAATGGATAATTCTTGGGTGATTTTGGCCAAGCCACAACTTCTCAGCATCCTAGACTATAAATGTTATTCTATGATTCTATTGCCTCTCACTGAATGGAAATAAAAACAGTGGTATACTTCTACATGACATTTCTTTTAATCAATAATGATTCTTTGTGTACATTTGCATTTAGTTAATTTCTGAAACATTGGAAAAATCCTTGTCTATCCTTTTTGTTCTTTTTTTGGTTAAGCTATCTTAGCAATGTGTATTTCCAAGTGAGCTTAGAATGCCAGGGACTTCTACCCTTTCTTTTTAGTATAGTGACAAATGTTGATAAGTGGTATTGGTAAATAAGGATGGAAATCACTGAAAAGTGAGTATTTACAGAGTGTCCCAAAAATCTTAGTGCAATTTTAAAAGTTTTAATAGTTCAAAGCCCTGGATAGATCTTCAGGCTATCAGTATTCATGATGTAAGGCAATTCCAATAGAAGATGCCTTAGATTTTTATCTGGAAACACACACAAATCCACACTTTAAAGTTTATTTATTATATAGTTGTCATAAGAAAGTATATTTAAACAGATTTAAAAGAGCTTATACTAAAAATGGAAATGCCAAAAGGGAGCAAAGCCATGAGAATATGACACTATAAAATCACTATCATACATGATGCCTTTCAGTTGGGTTCCAATCAGTAAATTTAGATAAGACAAGGCTTCCATCTTGAAGTTTTCTAATCTTCCCTAAATCCAGTACTTTCCCTTTTAAGATCATTTTTTATTTATCTTATATATAGATTGCTTTGCATATATTTGTTGTCTTCCCTCTGGGATCCTAAGCTCCCTGGGGGCAGGGACTGTCATTTGCCTCTTTTTGTAACCTCTGTATTTAGCTCAATGCACATAATAGGTGCTTAATAGATGTATATTGAATTGTCCTCAGAGTTTATGCATTCTAGTCCTTATTAGCTTCTGCTCCAGCTAAAGAGAGTTAGCCTTGGTTTGCATTTTTTCAGTGTCAAAGACTTCTTTTTTTTCTGAAATAATCTGTTTAAGAGTGGAACTGAATGACTGCACCACTAAAATACTCATATGGAACCTGGTACTGGAAAATATTCTGCTTCTGTATTATCTAAGTCCTTTTTTCTCTTGGCATTGTGTGTGTGTGTGTGTCTATGACAATAATAATAAAATAATTAACAATAATAAACATATAAAGTTATCATGTATATAGTATTTTACACTTCACAAAGTGATTTACATATATTATTTCATTTTATCCTTACAACAAACTTCAGAGGTAGATGTAAATTGTCTTAATTTTACAGCTGAGGAGACAGGCTGAGAGAGGTTAACTTACTTGCCTACTTTATACAGTTAAAAAGTGCCCAAGGCAACATTCCACCTTGGTCTTGCTGAATCCATGTCCAAGAAATCCATGTACCCAAGGATACAGTCTATGTGTCTTTTTCTGGGTTATTTACTTAGGGAAAGGCATAAGGAAGATGTATCTTGTCCTATTTCACCAAGAAAGGGTACATTCATGGATAGGAATTATGCAAATCTGTATATATGTGTAAGTGATGAGGGAAACTCATCTGTGTGATAATATTGCTGAGGGGATGGTGGCTGATGAGAAGTAGGCTGATTATTAGACTCTTGTAAAGCTCCAAGGCTACTTTGTCTAAACTATCAAGGAAAAACACCTTGGAAAGAAGATAGTAGTATCTCATCTAGAACATTGCTGCAATGCTAAGTCAAGAACTAAAGTAATGTATCTGGATTTTTTTCTAAGAAAAGTGAATGTACCCCCACTTAAGTGAATGGATCAAATAGTATCTTTGCATTAAACATTAATGTAAATGTCTTCATTATGATGTTTCCTCTCCTTCCAGTTGCTTTAAAAATGCAGTTAGTGTGATGATAAGCCTCAGAGCTCTCTTCTGTATGACTAATTTATCCTGTTGGCAAATGAAACTCATTTTTCTAGAGTACTCTCTCAAGTCTTCTATTTTCACTATTTTATTCCACTGAAGCTGCTGATATTGGTGAGTCATAAATGTTTTATGGCAAAATTAAGGGCTTCTAAACACATTTTACTCTTTGCTTCTCATTATTTCATCTCTTAATAAGTCTCAATCATTTTAGCACCTGTTTAAAGTGAGAGCCCAAAGGAAAATGATGGGGGCAGGGAGCAATTAACATGCTTTAAAATTTGCAGAAAAATACTTAGTAAAATGGAGCATAATGAACTCAGATGCCAGTGTTTTACTAATGGGACATCAAACACCATAACTTATTTTCTCAATTCCTCAATCATTTTTGCTTCACTGAACCTTATGTAAAATATGATATAGCTTATTACAGAAGCAGTGGAAGAGAAATCCATGAAGTCCAAAGTCCTGGATTCAACTCCTACCTGGTTCTGACCCTAACTGGATCATTCTGGAAAAGATGCTTAGCTTCTTTTCACTCATTTTATGAAAAAGTAACAACTTCTCAGTCTCATTTTATTCATTTTCCAATGGTGATGATAATGCTTGTACAAACACCTCCACAAGATTGATGTGAACTTTGAAAATCTAAAAACTGCAAAAATGTGGTCATCATCATTGTTGGAGATTCACTTCTAAGTAATTTAAAGCTTTCTACTGATACCCAACTCCACTAGAGGGGCATAGCGGCACAGAAGTGAATCTAGCTCAAAGGCAATGATCAAGGGAGACTCTGGAAAAGTCTTTTAATTTTGTAAAGCTTCAAAGATGGCCCTTGTGACTGACTGTGATCCTGTCATTCAAGGTCTGGCATACCTAAGTTTGATGAGGTTTATTATTAGGTCAGATACCAGTTAATTTTTTGTTTGTTTATTTTTAAACAAATGTACAAATTTACAAAAACAAATTTACTTTATTTGCCTATTCTTTCATTCATGTATTTAGTCATAGAAAATCTTGTTAATTTTTATGGAGAGATGAAGGGGTTGCTAAGTAGAGGGAATGCCCACATTGGTGATATTATGGATCATTTGAAGTAAGAAATTTTTGAGTAAAGATTCCAAGATCAATTCTCTTTTTGTCCTTGAATCTCTGGAAATTCTTGGTACCCTAATACCATCATCTCCATTTGAGTGGTAACTAGTTAGAAGCTATATTTAGCTTCTGAGCACCTACTATAGTCCCAGTAATCAGATCAAGACAAAAAGTAGGTTCATCCTGTTTGGCTGTGTATTAGTAGTCAATATTATCTAAGTTGAAGCTTTCTCAAATGTGGGTCGCAACCCCATGTGTGAGATCTTATTATGAATATGGGGCATTGTGAAATTATGCTTTATTATCAATAAATGCAAACATTTATTGATAATAAAGCATAATTTCACAATTTGTATACCTATTTAACATACCTGGGGTCATGTAAAAAATTTCTCAGGTGAAAAGGGGTTGTGAGTAAAAAAAGTTTAAGAAGCCCTAAAGTAAATGTTCAAATTTTTAGTTATAAATCATCTGTAACTGATTCTGAGCCATATATTGTTTCTTTTTGCAAGAAAATATAAGTTTTATAAGCAATGGATTTCTGAATGACCCTAATAAGATATGATTTGGAAATGCTTGCTAAACATAATCTCTACCTTGAACTGAAATGCATAATCTCCTTTGAATTTGGACAAAAGTGGTAATTTTTTTCACCAGCTCTGGCAAAGATACTGGGAGTTATATTTTTCCTAGATTGGGAACAAAGGAAATTGATTTAAGATCAGAACTGGAAGGATTAAGAAGGTTTGTGCTAATACAGTGGGCATTTGGAGGATCTCTTGAGAGAAAGAAGAAGAAGTGGCAGGATCCTGGATACATGGAACAGCAATCAGACTAAAATGTCCAGTATCAGCTATATCTCTAATTTCCCCCTCTTCAAATCCAGATCACCCTGGGAAATCATGAGAGGTGATTTTAAAATAGCTAAGTGGAAAGGCATTTTTTTGGTTGTTGTTTTGTTTTGTTTTGTTTTGTTTAATTATAGGAAATTAGTCTACTAGCTGAAACAGTGATTGAAACTAGATACTAGGGACTGGTGGTTAGAAATCTTTGCCACCTCCATTTTTCAGTTGAGTGTGAATTGCATTTATTTCTAATAATTTTACCTGTGATTGATTTTGTTTCCAAAAGAAAAAAATCTGCTTCAGAGGCATGAACCTAATAATTACTGAAGGCTGTATAGGATCATAGAACTGAAATAGAAGAATCTGAAAGTTGTAGCTGGACCGGAATCCTCTCTCCAACTTTCCCAATATGTGATTATCTAGCTTCCACTTGAAGGCCACCAGTGAAGAGGGATGTCATTGCCATTCAAAGCACCTTTTCACTTTTGCATAACTCTCAACATGAGGAATTTGTTTCCCTTGCATCAAACCTGAATCTTCTACCATATATCTTAGATCTATTGCTTCGACCTATTACTGCCTTCTGGGAGTGAGAATAAATCTAATCCATCTTCCAAATGACAGCCATCCTAATGCTTAAAGACAGCTTTTGTATTTCTTCTGAGTCATCCACAAATTTGATAAACATGCTTTCTGTATCTTCCTTTAAATCATTTATAAAAATGAGCAACAGCATCTTAAAGTTAGAAGGATACTTTCTTACCTTCTCAGTCAATACTTTAATTTTTTTTTATGGCTGAGGAAACAGAATTTTAGGAAAGTTAAATGATTTAGCCAAGGTCACACAGTTAATGTTAGATAGATCCAGGATATCACCTGGGTTTCCTTATTTTTGGTCCAACCTCTTTCTATGATCAATCATTCAAGTCACAAGAATGATTAATATTCTTTTCTCTCTGTCTCTGTCTTTCTCTTCCTCCTTTCTTTCCTCTCTCCCTCTCTTTCTGTCTCTCCCTTTCTCTCCTCCTCCTCTCTCTCTCTCTCCTCATCTCTTTCTCTCCCTCTCCTTCTCTCTCTCCCTCTTTCTCTCTCTCTGTGTCTCTCCCTCCCTCTCCTCTTCTTCTCTCTCTCTCTTTCTTTCCTTTCCCCATCTGGTCTCTGTTCTCTTTCTCTCTCTTTCTATGTATCTCTCCTTCTATTGCTTCCTAATTCTCTCATTCTCTCTCTCTCTCTCTCTCTCTCTCTCTCTCTCTCTCTCTCTCTCTCCCTCCTCTTCTTTCTCCTCCTCCTTCTCTTTCTTCTCCTCCTCCTCCTCTTATTCCTCCTCCTCCTCTTCATCTCATCTCAGTCTCTCTATTTCTGTTTCTCTCTCTCTCTCTGTGTATATATAAATGGTGTGTTTATATGTAAATTTGTGTCCATATCAGTTGAAGCAAATGTCAGAGCTTGGATAGATTTCATACATGCCAAAGGAAATCAATTTATAGTGTCATTATGCTCATTAGTATATTGATAATCTTCAAGATCAGTTTTGATGAGTTTATCCTCTTTCATAATAACAGATAATGTTGAATACAGAGGCAATATGGGAATCTGAGTTCAAATCCTCCCTAAGATATTTATTAGTTATGTGATCATAGCAAATAATTTTATCTGTCAGCAGCACTTCAGTTTCCTTATCTGTAAAATGAAAGGTGAAAACAATACTTATATGACTTACTTGATAGACTTATTATGAGGAAACTGATTTTTAATTTTTAAAATGACATAAATGTGATGGTGATGATAATTATAATTTCCTGTATAAAAATATTTTTGCTGGATTTTTGGAGCATGGTATATATACATATATATTTAGAATATATTAATATCTAATTATATAACAAAATAATATTTTACATGCACACACATACACATATAGATACAATCATGTTAAAGACAGACAAGAAAGTTAGAAGATTAGTATCTTTGCAAGAATTTCATTATCCTGCCATATTTCACAGTGGACTATTTAATAACTTAGAAATTTGATCAAGAATACCTTGGGAGTCAGAAAAGTTATGTCCATTTGCCTTTTTGGTTTTGAAACTATGTGATCCTAAAGTTTCTATTTCACAAACATCAATGGGATTGTCAGGGCTGTTTTATTTGTTTCAAGATGCAACTTAATAGTTTGTTCCTTGTGAGAGAGTTTGTGAAGTTTCTAATCTTTTCCATCTAAAGAGGAATTAGGGCATAAAAGAAGTTAGTTAGGCACAAATTAAACATAATATATAGCAGTGGTAAAGAGAATTAGCTTTGGGTTTCAAAAGATTTGGTTTCAAAACTTACCTTTGACACATACTAGTCACTCATTTAACTTCCCTGGGCAGCTATCTAAGATTGTAAATTGCAAAGATTTGGTAGAGAAAATTTTCCTATACTGATGAAATCCCAAATCTGGATCAATGGCTGAGGAGAATAGGATTATATGAGTATCTAGCTGAGGAACAGAACCATTGATGGAGTAACAGGGCATGCTCAGAGCTGCCCTGTTTATTTCCAGGCCATTGTGTGTGCTTGCTCAACACTTGGGTGCTTTGACAATAGTTATCCCTATACTTTGGAGATAATAAAGCAATCAGGGCAAACCATATATTTACTTAACAGATTTCTACCCAATGCAAAAGATCATTCATATGGAGATTTCAGACAAAAAATAAGGATGATAAGGACTGGATGTGATCTAGGGATCTCCTAATATAGGAACTTCTTCCATTGATATATATCAACCACTGATTTGTCAGTTATAATCTTAGATAGTCATCCAGCAACACTGAGAGCTGAAGTGAGTTTCCCATAGTCACTCAAAGTGTGCCCAAGAAAAACCAGGCCTTCCTGATTCCAAAGCTGGCTCTCTTAATCAATGGGTCATACTTTTGTGGTTAGTACAGCTAAGGCACCACTAAGGGTGCCCTCTCAAACCCTTACCTGAATTGGAGATTGATTTTTATCTGTGGATCTATTTTAGCCTTGAGTCAGTATAAAAAGGCTTCTGGTTGTTTGAATAAAAATCTTCCTTAGTAGTTTCATAGATAAACTCAAGACTTCCTGGGGTTTGCAGGGAAGAATAAGATACAAATATAAGTAACTACAATATATAGTATCACATTCTATTTATATACACATTATATATATATATATGTCTATTATATATATATATATATATATATGTCTGTATATCCACATATATACATGCACACACATTTCTACCAGTTAGATGATTAAGTAGATAGAGCACTAGGCTTAGACTCAAGAAGCCTCATCTTCATAGGTTCAAATGCAGCTCAGATTTATTAGTTGTGTGACTGAGCAAATCACTTATCCCTTTTTGCCTTAGTTTCCTCATCTATAACACAAGCGTAGAAGGATATGGCAAATCAGTAAAATACTTTTACCAAGAAATTACCAAAATAAGATCATGAAGAATCAGACACAACTGAAATGACTGAATACACACACACACACACAAGTATAGACATATATGTATTATGTATATATATATATACATATATGTGAACATAATGCATAACATATATTAGAAGCAGAATTTGAATTCTAGTCTTCCTGATGCCCAAACTGGACTTCTGTCTACTATAGTATGCTACCATCATGATATAGATTTATAAAGATCACTTACATTTATGGGAATGAACATGTATTGAAAGAAAATTCAAACATTGTTCCTTTATTACTTAGATGGTCAATTTGGAAGAATCTTTGCCCTTGTGATGGACATTAATTTTAAATAGTTGGAAGATGAGGGACTAGAAGATTTCTTAAGTTCTCAGTCAGGGAGGGAGGAATAAAATTAATAAAAATATTTGTATTTTCTAGCCAAAGCCCCAAATAGCTGACTATCTGCACATTTATCTTCTTACCCCTTTCTTGTTTTGGCAAGTACCATCAACATCTTAGAGGATATCTTGTTCTTCCTAATGTAAGGTAAGAGTGTTTTGACTAGAATCAGTGTTCTCACAATGAATGATTTACCAACTAGAAGAGTCCTTAAATGTTCACTTAAATCATGAGGTGACATAAAGTAGAAGAAAGAGTAAAATTTAATGACTTGGGTTCATATCTCAGTTCCTATACATCCATGGACAATTTCCTTTACCTCTCAGCCTCAGTTTCCTTAACTGCAAACTATAATAAAGACACTAGAAGTATTCACTTCACAAAGACTTCCTAGAGATTAAATGTCTTTTCAATAAGTTACACAGCCAACAAGAATTAAATCAGGGAGTCAAAACATAAGCCTTAAAATTCCAAGTTAATCACTCCTTCTGTATTGGTCCTTGGTGTTCCTTCAATTCCTTTTATAATTTCTTTCCTTCTTTATAGTTCCTCCTCCTCCTCTCCCAAAGGTACCCAGTGACTTCTTGTTGCTCTCCTGCTTCTTACTCAAGTCTGCTTTCATGGGTAGTGTCTCTTTAAATTTATTCCTCTTTTCTTTTTTCCATCAAAACTTCTACATCTTTAGTCTTTATTTCAACTAATTGCCATGTAGGAGAGTGACTACATAGCTAATTTATATTAATATGTGAAAGACAAAGCAACTTATAATATCTTCTGCTGTGTCTATTTTCATCTTAGAAGAGATTAGCTTATAGATGTCACTATCTCATCGATATAGGAAAGAATCTCCTTTTGTGGAATTTCCATCAATGAGGCAGGAAAGTGGGAGAGAAACTTTAGGACAAAGAAATTTTCAAATCACTAAATATCCTTGGACCTCAGTTTTCTTATCTGCAAAATGAGAATGTTGTCCCAGGTCAACTTTGAGGTCCCTCTAAGATCTAAAATGATCCTGATTTTGCTCTGATATCACTCTGCCAAAATATAAGTGAGATCTATATTTAACTGAACTTTTTATATTCTGTTTGAATGTTTGTCACAGTATGAAAACAGCCAGACTTGCATACATGGAGTTCTGTTTTAATTTGAAGTACATTCAGAAGAAATTTCCATACCATCTCATGGCAATAGATCCCATTGTATTCCAAACCTTCATTTTTGCAATCTCTTTTGATATGTTGATCACTCATGTTGCAGGTTAACTATTCTTTTTTACTTTGTCCACTTAAATACTGAGGAACATCTGATTGCTGTCCCTGGTCAAAAGTCAATTTAGCTCAGTTGGCTAGAGCAGGGCTTCTTAAACTTTTTCTATTTGAGACCACTTTCTGTCCAAGAAATTTTTATGTGACCGAGGCATATAGGTATATAAAATAGATTAGAGGCAATCTGATCCTAATCTTATCTAAGAATCTCTTCAAGTCAATCAGTCAATAAACATGTTTAAGTGTTTCCTATGAGCCAGGCTTTATGCTTAAGTATAGAGAATACAAGGAAAACTAAAAGATAGTTTCTGCACTCAAAGAGCTCATAAAATAATCAGGAGATAACATGAAAAACAACTTGTATGGCAAAATATATGCAAGATAAATTGGAAATATAGAAAAAAAACTAAATATATTAGAAGCAGTCAATTTAGGTAAGGCACTAGGAATCTACAGCTTCCTGAGGCAGCTCATTCCACATTAAACTCTAATTGTTAGAGAAAATTTTTCCTTACATCAGGCTGACATTAATAACTTTTATCCATTATTCTTTTTCCCTCTGTCCTTTGTGGCCAGGTAAAATAAAACTCATTACTTTGTCTAGTAATTACATATTTCTAAGAATCATTCCTACTGTAAATTACTTCACTCTTATAAGAGTGATTCACTCTTTTGCTTTACTCTTATAAGATTGTTCTCTGTATTGTTTCAGATTTGAAGCTATGGACCAGACCACATGTTCTAGTCTGTCAAAGATATATTGAACAATAGAATAACTGGACTTGAGAACATTCATTACCTAGTGACAACTAACTATTGTTAATAGAAACAAAAATAGCTCAAACTATAAGCTCTACTTAAGGTGTGTCAACTTTATTATCCTAATATTTTATTTTGTTTTCCAAGTAGTTTAATTAACTAATTATTGGGCATTATGCTCTTGATAGCATTGGAAATTCTATTTTACTCAATTCTAGGTAATAAAGACTCTTGGAATAACTTGCTCAAAAGTCCCCTTGATGGCAGATTAGGTTCTAGCTTTGGGCTTGCCATAAGCTTTGTCTATATGAGCACAAATGTCCGGGTGACAACTGAAGGATTCAACTAAATACTAATACATATTGGATATGATGTCAAATTTTGCTATAATTGTTAATATTCATGTAACTAATTGATTTTTTAAATTTTATCTAGAAATTTGGCATCTTTAGAAAAACATCAAACTTCTGTTCTTTCTACAGTCGTCTCCAAATTCCATTATAAAACAAACAAACAAAAAAAAAAAACCTTTGATACAAGGTTAGGGTTCATTACATACCATGCAATTTAGGGTTTCACATTCAGTGGATGCTTCAGAAATGTTGCTTGATGATAATTAGGCAGAAATATTTTCATTAATGTAATCATATTTCACTTAGCACCAAAAGTTTTCAGCTCTGGGCTTGAGCATTTGTTTTTTTAAGTTACAGATGCATGAGTTTTCCTTGCTGAGGTGGTGTGGTTTGATATACGTTTCTGCTAAAAAAGACATTGGCTTTAAGGAGAACAGATAGATACATTTGTATAAATTCAAAATGATGACATTCCAATCTTTGTCCTTATCTGGGCAGCTCTGATACAGTGATTCCTTGTCCTTTCCTCTTCCCTTCCCTCCCTCTTCTCTCCTCTCCTCTCCTCTCCTCTTCTCTTCTCTTTTCTTCTCTACTTTCTTTCATCCTTTGCCCCCTTCCTTCCTTCCCTCTCTCCTTCTTTTCTTCACTCTCTCCTTCCTTCCTCCCTTCCTTCCTTCCCTCTCTCCTTTCTTTCCTCCCTTCCTTCTTCCCCCTCCCTTCTTCCCTTCCTCTCTTCCTTTCTCCCTTCTTCCCTTCCTCTCTCCCTCCCTCCCTCCCTCCCTCCCTTCCTCCCTTCCTTCCTTCCTTCCTTCCTTCCTTCCTTCCTTCCTTCCTTCCTACTTACTTTGTTTTTTCTCTGTTTCTGTCTCTGATTCTGTCTCTGTCTCTCTGTCTCTCTCTGTCTCTCTCTGTCTCTCTCTCTCTCTGTGTGTCTTGTCATTCTGTTTAGTTTTATATGAGAATATGGATCTGCTCAATTTGCTTTATCAGGAAAATTGCTACCATTGTGGTCTTCTTGGATCTATTGTTGAGATGGGAAGATTATCACTTTGTAGAAGAATATCTTTTTTTAAAAATCTAATACATTTTCTTATAACTTCTTCAATATTTATGATAGGTAAATTTATTTGGTGTTTAATGGTTACTAAGCACTATATGTACTAATCTAATTTTATCCTTCCCTAAGAACTCTGTAAGATGCAATGGAATGAGTATTGAATTTGGAGTAATAGGATCAAAGATCATAGTTATAGAGTCTGAAAATACCGAATCCAGTCTTTTTCTTTTATAAGTGAGCAAACTGAAGCCCAGAGTGATTAAATGATTTGTCTAAGATAGCAAGTGAAAGAAGTGAGATTGAACCCAAGTCCTCTGAGTTCACATTTTGATTCTTTGGAGACCATAATGTTTCAAGATTCATAGACATGTAGCATCGCTTAAAAATACTGATATAACCAGAGAATCTGGGTTCAAATCCTAGGTTCAAAATCACTTATTGGCTTTGTGATGTTTGGCAAGTTAATGAAACTTTCTGCATCTCGATTTCCTCATCCATAAAATGAGAAAAATTAGATTAAATGTTCTATAAGATCCCTTCAAACTTCAAAAATATAATTCTATAATTTACATTTGTAATTTTTCCAACTGAAGTATTAAGACTAAGAGAAGTTAATTGATAAGCACAACCCAATAAATAATAGAATCAGAATTTGAGCCTTGGTCTTTGAGTCCAAATCCAATTTCCATGACACTAGAAACATGAATATTTCTAGGATACTCAAGAGCACCAGGGAAAATGAGAACACATATTCTTTCTTACTGATACTATACTTACTGATAATGAACCATGACTCATTAGAATGTGAAGCCTGTTTTTTTCTAAGGAAAGAGACAGATAAAATAAGAGAAAGGTAGATATGGTGGCTGATTTCATCATAAAACTATGAATGAAGTCACTAAATTGTCTTAGATACTGTGAAACAGAAAATAGGAGCATTTGTTAGTTGAAACACCATCTAATGGTGGTGGCCAAAGTTTAGCACTTCCATAGGACTATATAAAAAAGGACTAAGCTAGAGCTTAAAATGTAGAGGATTTAAAATTTTGTTTTTGCAAAACACAATATTTGCTGATAATAAAGGGATTAAATCAGGGAACAGATCACTTAAAGAGAAGAAATACTGTATTCCCATTCCTAGATACTTCAGAATTACCCATGGTATCATCAATATGGTCATTCTTTCCACTAGTACTGATCCTAATTCATTTGTGCCTTTACATTCTGAATGATTTTTGGTAATGTCTTTGCATGAGCCTTTCAAAGTATATGTGCCTAATATGCTGGAGGGTCATCTGCACATATCTAATTATTTCATGAATATCTGTACAACAATTGGGCTATTATTCTTTTATCTTGCTATATTCCTGGCTCACTTTTTCCCCTATACATGTATTTCCTTGATGATGTCTTTTGTACCATTTCTTTTTTTCTTTTCTTTTTTTATTATTATAGCTTTTCATTTACAAAACATATGCATGAGTAATTGTTCAACATTGACTCCTGAAAACCTTCTGTTCCAACTTTTCCCCTCCTTCCTCCCACCCCCTCCTCTAGATGGTAAGTAGTCCTATACATATTAAATATGTTAAATCCAATATATGTATACACATTTATACAGTTATCTTGCTGTACAAGAAAAATCACATCGAGAAAGAAAGAGAAAAACCTGAGAAGGAAAACAAAAATGCAAGCAAACAATATTTTGTACCATTTCTTGCAGTTAAGTCATTACTTGTAATGTACCTTACCTATACTAACCTCACAATTCTTTGTTGACCATTGCTTAAAATAGCAATTTTGATTGTTTGGGTATCATGCTGTTCTAAGATTTGTAGCTATGTAAATTCACTAGAAGGATTTTGATGATGAAAAGATAATTTTGTATGTCATTGTTCAGCTTTGGATCATTAAAACATCCCCACAATTCCCCACATGTAATCAAGCTCTCCTCCTATCCAATTTAGGACTTGACTCATTATACATCTGGAATCCAGGTCCCTTTGAACTCAAAAACCTGTAGTCCTATGTTAAAATCTAAGCAAGCAGTCAGATTTCCCATATGGATATTTAGAATAATCTCTTGAAAACCTATGGATATAATTAGGGACTTTCTATGATATGAAAAGAGCAGATAGGTAGTATAATGGATAAAATGCCAGGTCTGGAGTCAGAAAGACTCCTCTTTTTGAACTCAAATTTGGTCTCAGGATCTTATTGCCTGTATGATTCTGGGTAAGTCATTTAACCCTGTTTGCCTCAGTTTTCTCATCTGTAAAATAAGCTGGAAAAGGCGATGTCAAACCACTCTAGAATATTTGCCAAGAAAAATCCAAATAGGGTAATGAAGAGTTGGTTGTGACTAGAAATGACTGTACAACATGAAAACAGGAATATCTTCAGAACCTCACCATCAATAGAAATTCTCTCTAATTTAAAATCTATTTAGAGCATCTTTTACGACACTCTTGCTCTCCATTTTCCATTCTTTGTTATTGATAGTTGAAGAAACAAAACAAAGTTAGCTCTGGGCTGCATCTGTCAAAGGAACTTGTAAAATCTAATTATATGAATGCTTTGTTGGTACAGATTCTTTGAGGCTGTTTTGCGTTATTAGGTTTTGGTTTTGGTTTTTTGTAATCAGCAAACAATTGACATGAGAGGGTCTTAGATTATACTGTGTGACTATGAGCATGTAGTTTACTATGAATAATTGAGTGCAAAATTCTATTTCTATATGCATCATATTTTCATTGATACCCCTAATGCATATGTAGGCCATTCTATTAAGATTTTATTAAAAATGAGAAAGTAATCAATGTGTTGGTAATTACTAATTTTGGTTTGCCTTTTTATATGAATACCATCTGTGACCTTTTCTATTCATTAAGAACCTTTTTCTTTGAGATATTTTGAAAATGATTCCCAGATAGCCTTAAATATTTATTGTGGATTTTTCCTTTGTGCATTTGATCAGATCTAATTCTCTTCTTTACCTCATCTTTTTAAATGCCATTTCTATCTTATCATAGAGCAAGCAGTTCAATGAAGTGTTGACTTTTAAATATTCTGGTTCTACTCTTGTGAACTATAGGGTCATAGATTTGAGTTCTTCATTTTACAAATAAGGAAAATGAAGCTGAAAAGGGTAAAATGACTTACCTGAAGTCATATTGTTAATAGGTGATAGTATTGGAATGATGAAGTGTTCTGACAAGGACATAAAAATAATGAAATTTAACATTGAATGACATCTAAATCAACCTCCTACCCAAGTCTTTCAGAATCCTTTACCTTCTACTTGAACCTTTCTATCTTATTCTAATAATGTAGTGTGTGTATATATATATATATATATATATATATATATATATATATGGCTTCTCATTGAATCTCTTGATTTCTAAAGTAAAAAAAAAAACAATAAAAACAACTCTTTGGTGGGGTCTATGAGGGGCACCAATTTCTAATAAACACACAGTTTCTTCAGGATTAGGCAAATTAGCCCAAGAGTTAATAATTATGACCTCTCTAAGAACAGAAATTTTCACAATGCCTTGTAGGCTAATTGGTCTATGATTCCCACAGTCTCAAATCTGTTGGTAAGTCATATTCTTAGTTTTCCCTTTCTCCAAGCATTTCCCAGGAGAAGTTATTTTCTAGCAGGTTATCTCAGAACTCTGACAGAAAACCTGAGACTCCCAGACAAAAAGGTCTATTAAGGAAGTAATTAAGTCAACATGAACTTTGTCAGACTTTTTGTCTTTTACCCTTGAACCACTTGCTTATTTTGTCATTTAACTGTTTTTGTCCTAGTAATCCCAGATCTCACACCATTCTACCCTACTCCAATATTTCCTTTCTCAGATAATTTTCCCTAGATGTTAAGGAAATTGTTAGATATTCCAAAATTTTACTAAGTGGGTCCATTATAAATTCAGGTCTTTTTAATACTCAATAGGACTCTTACCAAATGCAGCAAATATTTCTACTTCTTTCTTCTTCCTATCTTTCTCTCCCTACACTTTCCAAAGTAGAAGCACTTCTAGTTTATTCTTGCTCAGTGTCATTTGTAGAGGGGAAATGAACCCTGAGGGAGGTTTGGATGCTCCTTAAACTTTATAATCATCTCTTCTATGACGTAATTATACCCTGTACATGAAAACATATATGTGACATAGAGTCATACGATTTAGGGCTGGAAAGAACCTTAGAGGTCATTTGTGCTTTTCTTTTAATGTCTAATTAGCTATACCCTAATGATCACAAGCTTTTATTCATTACTAATGGATGTTCATTGTAATGTGTGTATAATGTAATGAATTTTGCTGATCATAGTGATTTTCTCAGAGTTTCTTTTTATCTTTCTTCTCATGCATCTCCTGAGCCAATGATTCCAGTGTCTTCTTCCTGTCTCCAACAACACTATTGGGTCACTACAACCTTAAAATCGAGTATAAATCTGTTTGGGCTTCCTTTATTACTTCTTCCTTCATGCTTCTCTGGTCCCATTACTCATCCTTCTTGTCACTGACAGCCTCATTGCCAAGTCTGCTGCATTCCCATCTAGCTAGCTGTTTCATGAGGCTATTTCTATTGTTGGACAGTTTAAATTAAAAAAAACTCTTTCTTATAATTGAGATAAAATCTGTATCTCTATAGTTTCTAACTTGTGGTCTTAGATCTAGACTAGATTATTCAGCAAATATTTAATATGAATCTAGTACATTCAAAATTAAAAGCTTACCCAAATGAAAAAAAAATCCCAATACTCTATACCTTATAATCTAATAGGAGGTGGGATATTAGACACATATATACATAAAGTATGTTACAAAATAAATTATGATAAGAGCAAAGGAGAGTTCTAGACTAGATACTGTAAGAAATTTAAGGAGGAAAAGATCATATTCAAGTAGATTCATTAGGGACGTCTTCATGGAGACATTGGTTCTTGAGTTCAATCCTTCAAAGAAAATAAAGTTCATTGTAATTTGGTAGAGGGAGAGGGAGGAGCAAGGAGCACTGAATGAGTAGAAGTGGAAATTTGAGAACAACAAAAACAGGTTTTGAAACTAAACTTGGAAAAGGAGATCAAAGAGTTAGTCATGGTGACAGGGATAATGATGAAAGCAAAGCCTTTAAGATTCTATGATTCTGTGATTGCCATCCTTTGTATCTGACCTTCTGCCAATGATCTTCGAAATAACATCACACCTTTAGTAAATATCTAAGACTGCATTTGAACTTAGGTCTTCCTGACTAAAAATCCAGTACCCTATCTTCTTTGCCACCTACTTAACTTTAATGATAGCCATTATGGTTAGTTTTGCTTATTCATACGAGCTTTTCCCCCCTACTTTTTTTTTTCCCTGATGCAAGGAAATAAGGAAATATAAGAGTCAGGAAGAAATGGGTTCAAATTTTTCCTTCTGAGATTTACTAAGTGGATGACTATGGGGGAACTTCTAAGACTCTTCAGAGGAGTTATTGATGTGCATTATTGGAGGGAATCACCCCACTTTTAATTTCCCCATCAATAAAATCATAGGTTCAGACCCTAACATATATATGTATATATGTATGTGTGTATATTATGTATATGCTTACATAAATGCATACATATGTATATACACATCTATGTATAGTCACATATATATGCACATGTGTGTATGTTTTGTGTACGTTTAAATTTCTATATTTCCTTTTAAGGAATCCAGATGAACTTAATTTAATGTCTGATGCTTTTAAACAACCAGTAAAATGTTAAGCAATTTATCCTTCAAAACCTGTATTAGCCCTTTGATGAGAGTTTATAATTATTTCCCCCTTCTCAATAGGTGTTTGTTGACTATCACTAATTTCCACTTAATCCTTTGTGTCTTTCTTTGTCAAGGATGCCAAAGGGAATGAATTACTATGCTATCAAAGAAAATAACTTCGCTATAGACAGGGTAGAGGCTATGCATAACCTTCACCTCTGGTCTATCACAATGAACCAAGTGCTTCTCTCTGCCTGTGTTGCCACAGGTCAGTGAGCTTATCTAAATAGAGAACAAATGTTCAATTCATGTTCTGTGAAGTTGGTGACTTCCCCTTTGGTTAAAACCACTTATCTGAATCTGTTGTCTGTCAAAACAATTGTAATAATTTTTGTACCACAGAAGACCTTTAAAAATTCCCCTTTAGGGAGGTTGCCATAGCAACAAAGAGTGACCACAGAG
Source organism: Sarcophilus harrisii (assembly GCF_902635505.1). Taxonomy (NCBI): domain Eukaryota; kingdom Metazoa; phylum Chordata; class Mammalia; order Dasyuromorphia; family Dasyuridae; genus Sarcophilus; species Sarcophilus harrisii. Next base: position 602,934,662 of record NC_045426.1, read on the forward strand.
AAATTATTTAAGTTGGACTACAGCAGACAAATAGCTTCCTTGACTTCCTTTAAGATTCAGCTCAACACCCTCTGGAATACTTTTCACCTTACTCTTCCTTCAGACATTGATTAACTGTGGGATCCAGGACAAGTATTTAACCTCCCTCAGTTTCAGTTTTCATATCCATAAAATGGGCATAATAGCACCTACCTCACATACGAAATAAGATATCAGAAGCACTTTGGAAACCTAAAAATGCTAAATAAATTATTATATTTTATCATTATTGTGATTATTACTCTGAATGTATCAGCTTCTTTGTCAGATCACAAAATCACCAAGCCAATTTATACAAAGTAATAATCACAATAATGATAATATGAAATATTATTATTAATTATTATATTATAATTAATTATTTACCACTTTAGGCTTACAAAGTACTTCAGACGTGTTATTTCATCTGTGAGGTAGGTTCTATTTGCTTAGAAATTATAAAATATAACATTATTTAATGGATGGAACATTGAACCTTTGAATATACCTTAGATCAGTGGTTCTCAAACTTTTGTTTTCAGTATCTTTATCCTATTAAAAATTATTGAGGATCTCTCCAAAGCATTTTTGTTTATCTGGGTTATATTTATAGGCATTTACCATACTGGAAATAAAAACTATTTTTGAATTTGTAGACCCTCTAAAAGGATTTCAGAGATTCCCCAGGATTCTCTAGACCCTACTTTGAGAACCACTGCACTTAGATCCTCGGTAGATCTGAATCTTAGTTTGCACAAATGTAAAATGAGTTAGTTGGATCCAACTAAAGTCCCTGCTTGCTCTAATGCTATGATCTTATGAAACTATGTCTCTTAGAGGCTGTGACCAACTGAATTAATCTGTACTATTAAAGAGAAAATACTATTAGAGAAGAATTTCTTAGAATAGAGGACAATGTAGCAAGTCATTCACATAAAGTTGCTCTAGGATTGTGATGATGAACCTCAAGAACAGACATTCTTTGCCTCAGGACAGATTTCAAACAAGTTAGAGACCGAGATACCACCTAGAAACAATTTGAGGAGGTTGAGTATGATGGAAGGACACTAGTGATAAGCAAATGAAGCTTTTAATTCATTGTAACACCCTTTTCTCCATCAAGAGAAACTCAAAATTGGTCTCAGCAAGACAGCAGCATTTTACTCTATCACAATTTTACATCAAAATTGAAATATGTGGAAGTGTGTGCACTCTCTTTCACAGATCATGACTCCTTTAAACTTAACATGATTTTGGAGAGATATTATGCTCAAAAAAACCCTGTTACTCATGCACAAGCTGGTTCCAAATTGATTTAGTTTTTTCTCAGATGATAGACATATTTTCTATCACTTGGCCCATATCTTAAGCCTTTCCAGCATGGTGGAACCTGCCCAGAGGCTGGATGCCATTGGCATAGACTTTGAGAATGCAGGGCCATAGATAGCTATGCCAGGAAAAAGCATCAGAGCAAGACTTTAGTGGAGAAATCAATCTTTCAAAACTTTCCTTATTGTTTTTATAGGCAGCTCACATTTCATTGATACTTTCAAGTAAACCTTAAAGGAACCTAATCTGGGACATCTTGACAAAAAGGAGATGAGTGCCAGAGGCACTGTTCAGTGATTTGTAAACTTTAACTCTCGATTCTGCCTGATGCCTGTCATAGGATTTGGACATAAATAGGATTAGATACAAGGGCTGCATCCTAGAGGTCCCTGGAGTCCAATGAATAGGGCTGAATGAGAAATTAGATTTGAGTGTTGGATTTTTTCAGGACTTATCTCTCCCTTCCCACATGGAACTCTAAGGGATCTCCAGACACACAAGGGACTTCCACGCTGAGAGAGTTATTCTCATAGTTACAAATCCATCTGCTACTCAAGGTTTCCTCATCCAATTTGTGCAAAAGAATGGAATGGTCCAAATTAATCCATCTCAGGAGTATTCTTGTTTTCCTATTATGTAAAATGTTTTAAAAAATCAATCTGGAATCTTTGCAGAACCTTGTGTGTGCAATCAGAGATAATCTTCTCTGCTTTTCTTTGTCAACAACAGCCAGAAAGGACTATCAGTTCATCCTGAAGAAGATTATGGAAGTACTTGGCAACAGCTTTGTCCTTCACTCAGTTACCATTCAGCTAGAATCAAAAGCAGATCAGGAACTAGACTACATCTTCTGTCAGAACCCCAAGGACTAGCTCAGCTGGTGTTGAGTGTCATCTGCCTACCTAAGGCAATCCATCAGTATGGCTTATGCCATCCAGTGGAGCATAAATAGCAAAGAATTGGAGGAAGAAGTTAAAAAACTCCTGACACAGTACAATGAACATTTTTATGATTCTTTATTTGGCTCTATCCACCACGGAGGAAGATGTATTAGATCTATCAATCAATTGGATTATACATCCATCAGTGGCTGCATTTCAATTATAAAAACGTGTATCCAGATTACTCTTGACTGGGACCAAAAATAACAGCTGTTTGTAGCCAGAGGCAATAAAAAAACTAACCATCCCTCAAATTACCCACATATTACTATTTCTGGGATGGTTGGCTGAAGTTGGATTCAGTGCAGATTTAGCAACAATCAAAGAAAGACTTGGCCATGGGGAGAAGAGACAAAGAAATATGAGAAACAGAAATGAAGGGGAAGAGCAAGATGGAGAAAGAAAAACCTGGTACTCAGAGACATTGTTCTTTACCATGATGCTCCCATAAGCTTACTTATCAGGGTTTGGGGAATTTTGGGGGAATAATTACTATCTCTCCTTGTATTCATGTTTCTTTTCCCAACTGGAGTTTAAATAATACTGATTGTTTACCTTGTTATCAAAGATAAGCATGATTGAACTCATTGCTCTATTTTGCTCTCCACTAAAGAGAAGTTTAAGGATAATTCATATTTTTACAAACCTCAAATACCTAATGGCAAGAGTTCACAGTGCAAGTCATTCAAAATACTGAGAAAAAATTTCCAACTCCGCTTCTTTTTGGCTATTGTTTATACAGCATATTATTTTGGCCACAGATATAAGTACATACCCTCCAACATCAAAAAGTGATTATGCTTTTTACCCAAAAGTTGAGAATCAATTGTTGAGGTTGGATGAAAGTATTTAGGTATATTGAGAATTGGACAAAAGGGTATTCCTTTGTGTATATCAGACAACAGTAAGTAAACTAATGCTTTTGTTATACGTGGAGTAAAGATAGAGAGAGATTGTCAGAAAAAATTGAACTTTGTGATCAATTGAATTGAATCGTGATTCAACTGTTGAGAGTATTTGAAAACCATCTTTCCTTTCTTGTCACAGTTTATATAATGAAGATAACTGAATCTTTCTTTTAAAATTTTTTTTATTCATTTTGAACTTCAGTATAGAAAGTCATAAAAACGAACATTAACTCATATACAGTACAACTTACAAAGAGGATTCAATATAAAACCATGATTTTCCATTTCACACTGCTTACTTCTTTTAAATAACTATATAGTAAATTTAAGACATCATTTTCAAACCTACTCTATTTTTCTGTGCATCCTTCCAAATTTTCTTTTGTTCTCTTCCCTGCACTTTCTCCCCCCCTCCCCTTTTTCTCTCCACTCCACCCTAGGGTAGTCTACCCTTAGATACAAACATATATATATGTTTATGGTTTTACACACACATATATATTTAAAATCATACTACTATATATACTTCTATTTATTGAATTTTCCTTTGGAGGTGGGTAGCATCTTTTTTCATAGGTCCTTGGTAGATGATTTTAGTGTTTATAATACTCAGTATGAATTAGTCATTCTTTGTTCTTAGAACAATATTATTGCTACTGTATATAACTTTCTCTGAATCTTTCTTTATTAATTAAGATTGTTTCAGTGTCTGATAGTCACCATTCTGATCACCATATTGTACATGAGAAGATAAAAAATATATATTAGATTGTATTGACCTTAGGAGTATATGCCTTGAAAAATAGTTGCTTTATCGATGTTGCTGCTGTTGCTATCTAAATCTCTGGAATTGTTTAAGTACTAAAAAGGATGGTTAATTGAACATTTAAAAAATTTTTTGCTAATAAAGATTTTATTGTTAATTGCTATTATAAAATTATTTTTTCACATTAAAAATGTTATCATGTTATGTGGAGTTGTCAAAATCATTACATTCTCTTTTTTCTAGGAGTTTGATCAATGGCTATCGAGTTTGAAATAGAATCCAAAGACATAAAAAAATTCCAAACAATGTTACTCAAATAGTTCTGAGTAATAACCAAATCCAAAGTGATAGTAGCTGGCTGAGATGGAGTTGAAGATCTTGTTCTAAAGAATGTCAAGAAGCTATGAGACCAGGAGATGGCAAGAGTCATTACTGTGAATATTGAAGACATTAAGCATTTTAGCTGGGATAGGGTTAAGACAGCACTATGGGTCAGGAGATTGTTAGGAGAAAGAGAGGAAGATAGGGAGATGGTAGCATCCTAATGATGTGGCTTATGATGTGGTGTTTGATACCAGATGATGGTTTGGTCTAGTGAGGAATTCACAATGACCATTCTCTTTGGCAAAAAGTAGATTTATTTAGGGAAGTTACAGACAAAATGAAAGAATACAATAGTCACCAGGAATGGTAAATATGAAATAAAGTGAGAGACAAATTCCTCAGTAGAACTCACAATTACCCAGTAGAAAGGAAGTACCCCCATGAGGTTGGGGAATGTCCTTAGCTAGCAGGCTAAATTCTGAAAGGGACTTAGATCCCTAAAAGAGTTAGTTAGCTATAAGGAGGAGAAGCTGAGATGCATAGCGCAGTTAGGGGAGATACCACATGACATGGAAGAAGGAGAAAGGGAAAGACACCACAAGGTATAGTGCTATGGCAGGCTAACCCAAAGGAAGGCAGCAACCATCGAATGGCCCATAAGTAGATTTTATAGGGAAAATTTAACCTCAGGGACATGACTGGGATTTCTGACAAGGCATGGGAAGGTGAGGCTGCTCAAAATCTCTATAGATAGTAGGTCTTAGGAGTCTGACATAATTTGGATTTCAGATTGGACCACCTCTAGAAAGAGTGGGACCATGGAGCTAAACTGATTTCTATTAGTGCCTTCTCCCTGCCTGCCTCAGAGATTAATTTTTATCAATTCTTCTGCTAACCATACCTAAGACTGGAGACCTCATTATCTCTGAGAGACAAAAATAATATTATAATATAGGAATTTAATGGGAACCCTAATCAAAAAAGAATCAAGGAAAACATGTTTGGAATTAGATATTACTATTTTGAGAAATAATTTATTTCAGCACTTTTTAAAAAATGACACTAATGAATCATAACTCCCATCCTAGGTCAAATAGATCACCCTTGGGTTAAAGGATTTAGAGTTATTTGGCCTAGACAAAAGAAGACTTGCGCTAATTTAATTACTTTCTCTAAGTATATGAAAATCCTTTATGAAGAAGAAACTAAGCAGTTTTTCATTATGTCCTTGGACAACAAAACAAGGGGAAATGCACTAAAATAAAAACGGAAAATGTAGGTTATATTAAAGGATATAAACTCAGTTATGTATAAAGATTATGTTGGATGGCATGAATAGGTAGAATGCAGAGCTTGAGTTCATTGAAGGCTAAATGATAGGATTGGTTGAGCTTGTGTTTTAATAATAGGAATGAGTTGAGGATTAGAAATGTAATAAGTTCTAAAAATAAATTGGAACATCTCAAAGCAAAGCTGAGAAAAACAGAGGCTTTTCTTATAACCCCAATTATACCTGACTGAAAGCTGAACAACTGAAAACCATTTTGGTCAATATGCAGATTAGAATAAACAATTGAAAAGATAATTATTTCTTGGATTGTACATGAACACCCCTAAAAAACTTAAATTGTAATGATACAAAGAAGAGAGATATGTAAATGAACACATATTTACCAATTTTTCTAAAGCATATATCACTGAACTATTAGAGTCGGCTTCTAGGCACACCAGAACAAGGATCTTCAAGTACAGAAAATTGCGTGCTAGATATAATCTCTGAATCTCCAGGGGTAGCACATTAGTAGATGGAGAGAGATAGAAAAATGACAGACAGATATGCTGAAAGAAATGAACATCCATTACCTATTAGCCCCTTGAGAGGAAGTACTCTTTTATCCTTTCTTTGTGTCTCTGGTACTTAGTACATTGCAGGGTACACAATAGACTTTTAAAAGCATTGACTGACTGAGAAAAAGAAGAAAATGGAGAGATCAATTACTTAATTCCATTTTCTTAGAAAAAGAGAGGTTAACTATTTATTCCATTTCCTTGGGGTCTATGCAGCTGATTACTTCCACTATTTTTGCTTACCTCTACCCATCCTGATCTTCATTCTCTCCTTATCTATTAGTTATTTCCCTGCTGCCTACAAACACATCAGTCTCCCACCTTAAAAAATTCTTAGTAGATCTTGCCATTTCTACATTTATCTTCCCCTTTTCAGCTAAATTCCTTCGAAAATGACTTTGTGTCTCTATGCCCTCTGTAATCTGACTTCCCACTCTATCACTCAACTGAAATTGCTCTTTCCGCAATTACCAATGATTTCTTTAAAATGCCAAACCTAATGAATTTTTGCTATCATCCTTGATCAATCTGCATCATTTGATAATCCTGACAACCTTTCCCTCCTGAAAACTCTCTCTTATCTAAGTTTTTCTGACACCTCTCTCTCTTTCATGCTTCTCCTACCGGTCTAACCCATGCTTTCATACCCTAGTTTCCTTTCCTGAATCTTCATCCATGTTGTCCACTTATTGTAAGCATACAACAAGACTCTGTCTTCCGTCCTCTATTGTCAAGAGCACTGCAGTCCTTCTAGTCACCTAGGTGAAATCCTTAGCTCTTCACTCTAACTCACCACAAATTTAATGCTGACAAGTCTTGTCATTTCTATCTTCACAATCTCCACTATATATCTCCTTCACAGCCACCCCCATACAAAGTTCACATTTTCACCATGCTCTATCTAGTGCTGTAATAGCCTTCTAATTAGTCTCCTTGCTTCAAGTCTCTCCCTACTCAAATCCATCCTCCACATAGCTGTGAAGTTGTTTCTTCTAAATACAGGTCCATGTCATTTCCCTTTTCAATAAAATTCAGTTGCTCCCAATTTCCTTTAGGTTCAAATACAAGCTCCTTTTTTGGAGGGGGGGGAGAGCAAGGATATTTAAAGTTCTTTTCAACTTGATCCTTGTAAGAAACAAAATATCTTACCAAGAACTCCACTGCCTTCCTGATGAATGCAGAAAAGATTTTATTTTACATTCTTGCAAGAATGGGTGCCTAGGTGAATAAATACTCCTTTGAAACTCCAAAAGCAGAGTTTTGTTTCCAATCCTGAAGCACAAGTTCCTCCCCTGAGTCCTCATTATTTGAATGCCACAGAAGTTACATGACATGAATCTCCACCCTTATTCCAAAGCCTGTCTCTACTCTCAAGGAGCTTATATTCTAGAAGGGGGAAGCTAATAGTGGAGGGTTAGGGACAAAGAACAAAAGATTATTTTCAAATCTCAAGTCATCATCCCTGATTCCAAAAGTCATTCCCTGCCCACAAGGAGTTTACATTCTTTCAATGGAAGATCATCTCCACCCTGATTATTCCTTGATGTTTATGTAGGTTTCAGTTTTCTAATTTAAATTTCATTTCTCCAATTTGTCTTAATTGTGAAAACCCAAAATGTCCATCCATTTTACACACTCTTTTCTATCTTTCTAGTCTTCTTGAACATTTTTCCTCCCTATTCAGTCTGTATTCTAACTGTAATGACATACTAGTTCTTCTGTTCCTTTTCACACATGGACCCCTTTGCTCACCTCTATACTTTTGTACTAATTCTGCTCCATGCTTTTAATACTGTCCATCCCAACTTCATATCTTAGAATTCCTGACTTCTGTTAAGACTAAACTCAAACACTGCCTTCTATAGGTCTTTCCTAGTCCTATCCCTTCACCTTCAAGTAATTAATGTCTTCCTTTCTAAGGATATTATATATCTAATTGCCTTATATTTAACTTGCATATATCTATATGTGTGTATGCCGTTTCCTGCATCAGAACAAAAACTCCTTGAAGACTGAGGCTATTTTTGCTTTTATCTGTGGAGTCCTACTAATTATAATTAGAACTTGATTCTTGAATGAGAAAGAAGGGAAAAAAGGAAAGAAAAGAAAGGAAAGAAGGAAGGAAGAAAAAGAGACTAAATGAGAGGATAACTGCCATATAATATCTTTTCCATTACCTTTTGGAAAATCAAGTGAACTTATTTTAAAATAACCTTTCCACTGAGTACTGTTTTATGAAACACATACATGTGCATGCATACATATAACTTTCTGTGTCTATGTTTCTGTCTCTGCCTCTTTCTCCCTCCTTCCTTCCCTTCCTCCCTCCCTCCCTCCCTCTCTCTCTGTCTCTCTCTCTCTCTGTCTCTCTTTCTCTCTTTGTCTCTCTCTCTCTCTCCTTCTCTCTCTCTCTCTGTCTCTGTCTCTGTCTCTCTATCTTTTTCTGTCTCTGTTTCTCTGTGTTTTTCTATATTTCTAACTTTCTCTCTCTCTCTCTCTCTCTCTCTCTCTCTCTCTCTCTCTCTATATATATATATATATATATATATATAACAAAATTAACCATAAAGATGCAGAAGTCTCCATCTCTAGAGATTTTTAGAAGGAGGAAAAAATAAAAATTTGTTTTATTCATTTGCTACTACCAAGAAATTCAGGATGTTATAAATTATATCAACCTTTAGCAACGTGAAGGCATGGGACTGTTCAGATGACTTTGTCAAAGGTCCAGATTGTGCACTGAATTTGTTCTAGGTTCAAATACCTGCTATGTTGTTTATATTCTGCACACTGACCTTGAACAAGACACTTCCTTTTTCCAGACATTAGTTTCTTCATTTATAAAATAAAGAAGTTCAACTTAATAGAAAATCTCTGAGATTCTTCTTCCAATTCTAAATGCATATTTCTTGTAGGTATAGAATTCTTCCTCTTCTTCCTCCTCCTTCTTTTCCTCCTCCTTCTCCCTTTGCTTTTTCTTCCTCCTCTCCTATATCTTTTTGTGAGTATAAGCTCCTTTTTTAGCCTTCTCAGTGCCTAGCACAGTTCTATATAGATAGTACAGGAAAATAATAGCTTCTTTTGAAGAAAGTAACTGGAATAGTCTAATGTTTTCTTTTTTACTTGCCTCATATCTCTTTCAATTTCAGTCTATTTGCCATTCATCTCTCAAACTGCTCTTCCATCTTTCCAGTCCTCTTAAACCTTACTCCCCCCAATTCTGTTACTTAGTGACATGTATAGTTGTTGTTCTTGGAATAAGACATTTTATCTCTTGACTCCAGGCATTTTCTTTGGTTATTTTCTGTACCTTGAGTTCTCTCTCTCCTCATCTCCATCTTGTGTTTTTCTTGGCTTCCTACAAGTTGCAGCAAAAATCCTGACTTCTGTAAGAAGTGAGCTGAGAATGCTATTTAATAAGAAAGACAGAGATAGTGTTCTAAAAATTGATGGAAGTTTAGCTGTGTTCCAGAGCCAAGTTTCTTTCTCCAGATATCACATGGTTTACAAAGAATGGGATGATATAGCCCTTTGTGAGACTAAGTTAGGGCCATTTTGGCATTAAAAATCCCATATAAGGTAATTTAGTAATCCTAAAGATGTAATTGGGTTAAATGTTTTTCCTCGTTTATGACTTAGAATGTGAATTCATTTGTCCTGACTCATCAGGGCAAAGGTCTAGCCTGTAGGAAACGATCAATATATAATCCTTGTCTGTTAACTGTGGCTTGCTTTTCCTTGCCTGACTACTTGCTGGGAGGGAGACACTCTTTCTTGCGAGATTGTAATAAAATTCCTTTCTGCTTTTATCTTGAGAAATCTCCTTGATTTATTTGAACTGGTGGTCTTTGTCCCACACACCTTCTTTCTATTGATTATCACATGTACTTTAATACATATATACACATAATATATAAATATACATATTATATTATATCATATATAATATATATTATACACATACACATATGTATGTGAAGTGTACTTTTAATTGAATTTACTTTCTTTCCTTATCAGGAAGAAGCCATTCAGCTATTATCAGCCATAAGCTAGTCTGAGACTATCCAGTTTGTATGGAATGATGTAAGGATGGAACTCTTTTCAGCCTCCATTGTCTATCCCTCCAACCTCTGAGCATCTTTAAACTACCTTTGAGATCTTGATTAGCATATCTTTAGCTATGTCTGGGACATGGCCAAGAAAGTAGATTTTACCTGGCTCCTCCTTTTTCCCTCCCTCTGAGCTATAAGGTTTCTCCTCTTACTGCATAGATCTTGCCTATGCTTCCCTAAGGCCTTAAAAGTTGTATTCCCCAAAATGTAAAATTGCTCTTTCATGTATTACTCTGTATTGTAATTCCTTGAGTCTGTGAAGCTATTTTCACATAAATAAAATAGCATTCCTTTGTAATCTGTAATAGATGTCTGACTTGATTTCTTAAGATAGATTGAACTATAACCAAATCTCTATTATGCTACTTTTATATTATTCTTTACAATTATGCTCTCTCAAATCTACTATTCTCCCAAATCTATTACATATTACCACTCCTGATGCCTATTTTATGACTTCATTTTATATGTAATATTATCTCTTAAATAAAGTTACTTTTTGGCAAAGAGCATGCCCTTGTGAATTTGTCACATGTGGCATGTGCTTTGTATTTTGAATTGTTGTGCTGCAGTTTCCTTTTATTGTCCTGCCTCAATTTCCCTAAATTGTCCTGCTTCAGTTTCCCTAAGTTCTGCCTCAGTTCCTTGAATTGTTCTGCCTCAATCCCCCTGGTTGCAAACCCCCTTCCTAATCAGTAGGACTGAGATAATTAAGGCTGGGGGCCCTGACCATTATTAGCATTCCATAGGCAGATAAGTTACTAAGAAATATACTTACATATCTCTAAGTTCCAGACTTTCTGTTTCTAGTGACTACCCTCCTTCACTCCCAGTTTATCAGAATTTATGGTCCTACCCCCAACCTGTCAGAACCGAATGGATGGTCCCTGCTTGGAAATTCCTGCTGTTTACTAGTGTTCAGACTCCACTCCTTGCTTTTGTCTCCCCTGATCTTAGAGCCATATATAAATCAATGGAATCTCACATTCGATGCTGAATGCTTTAAGACATCAGCCCTGGGACCCAGATTATTTCTTCTTCTCAGAATACCAAATAAAATATTAAAAATTCTCTAATCTCTATCTTGCCTCAGTTTCTCTGGCATTACAGAACTAGGAATTGCTATACTGACTCCATCATATATGTGTGTGTATGTATGTTTCTATATCTATCTATAAAATTGTTTGCACATTGCTGTTTTCATGTTAGTTCCCCTCCCCAATTAAACTCTGAGTTTCTTGGGAGCAAGAATGACTGTCTTGTTTTTCTTGTACCCCTAGTGCTTAGCACAATACTTGGCATACCATAGGTACTTAATAAATGCTTATTGACTGAATGACCAACTGAGCAAATTGCTAGAATTATTGGCCGTAAGTCAGTACTGACCTCATTCAAGGTCAGTAAATCCTTTATTTTTCCTCTGCATTCATACTTCCCTAAACTTTAGAAGTCTAAGGCAACATTCAAGTAGACTGCTGAAGTTCTCTTTGAATGAATCTATCAGCACCATTGAAACAGCTACTTAGCATTCTGTTGGCAGTTGAAGCTTCCTTTCAAGGAGACAAATATCCTGTTCCCCACCTCAGTAAACACATTTTAGGCAAAAGAGTTTAGAGTTATTCAGGTACTTAGCTGCATCCTGCATTATCCTGTTCCCTGGGGGTAAGGTTAGCTGTCACTACATTACTTTTTGTGTCTTAAGTACTGTTGAAGAGGCTGGCTTTTTCATTTTTTTTTCTGCTGAAGAGTGAGGTTTTTTTTTAAGTCCTTAACAACAGATGACTTAGCAAATACTATTTAAAAAAAAAAAACTTGGACTTTAAAAAATTAATTTTAAAACACATATTTATCTTTTATTTTGAGTTAGGGATACAGCAAGGAACAAGAATTCATCAGAGAAAAGGATTTGGTTGGATTGGTTACTATCTGGTTCCCACTGTATTTAGAAGACCTAAATCTTAGGATCCTAAGTCTGAGCCTGATCTTGCACTAATTACATCTTGTCTCTATACTTCAGTTTTCTTATTGAAGAAATTGAAATTAGACTACATGGTTTCTGTTGTGATATTATTTCCAGCTTCCCATGAGGTTGTTAGATTCTAGACTGAAGTCAAGAAAATATGAAATCCAATCCCAATTCAAACATAAGGCTGTTTGAACTAAATGGCTTAACCTCTGTTTGCCTCAGTTTCCTCAACTGTAAAATGGAGATCATAATAGTACCCACATCCCAGGGTTGTTGTGAGGTTCAAATAAAACATTATTTATAAAGTGCTTACAATAGTAAGCACTACATAGTGGATGCTTAACAAATGCTCATTTCTTTTTTTTTTCTTCCATGTTATGCTGAACCCCAGAGGACAGAACTGGTTACAATGGGTGGAAATTGTGAAATAGAAAATTTGAACAAGGTATCAGGAAAAACTATTAGGACTATCTTAAAGTGGAGCAGGGTATGGGACATCCTTTTAAAATTTTAAATTCCTATTTTGCATTAATCATATCAGACTCTGCAAGACACATCTATAGTTGAGGCTTTTTAAAACTGAGGAGGTGAAAATGAATGGTTTAAGGCTTATTTTTTGTTTGTTTTTTGTTTTTAAATCTCTAGCATTCTGTTTAAATGTTTATTTATTGAGTATCTTGAGAGGTAATGGGCTCCCTGTTATTACAATTCTTCATGTACATATGGATTGAACCAGAGATTCCTTCCCCTTCTGAAATTCTCTGATTCTATGATTTATTTTCATGAAATTTAATTCAAAATTGTAGAATCATAGAAACTCATCTATCTCTTGCCTTAATAAAACAGAATTCCCTTTGCAATATCCCTGAAAATGGTCACCTGGCCTCTGCTTAATAACCTCATCAGTTTTGTTCTGACTTGCTCCCGACTGCTAAGTACTGCAGCATATTTTCTTGATGGTCCTATGAGTTGTTCTACCATTAAATTCAAATGAGCACAAGACAACTTTCTTCAAAAAATCCCAGAGAAATGTTGCCAGAGAGACAAAAAGCTTTGGACTCTAGATAAAGCAGTGAAGGTTTTAAGATGATTAAGATGAAAAGAACAGATGCACATCATCAGAGAACTGTAACTCACTGTTTATGAATCTTGGATATTGTATTCCCTCTAATTCCCTATCTCTTGCCTTCCTGAAGATTAACCAGGTTTGGATGGTATTACCACTTACTGAATATCAGAGAAAGTCCTATTGGCTTTTTCATTTGGAGACATCTAATCTTCCCTACTACCAAGAATTTAGCTATCATTCCAGAATCCAAATCCAAGAACTACATCCCTCCTATAGATCAGCACATTGTATTAGGTTGGTTAGAAAACCAACCCATAGATGACTCCAACTGTACCATCATCCTCAAGGCAAATAGGTGCTTGAATTGTTCAGATATCTAGATTCCAAAACAGGACTTTTCTAGCTACTGGTTTGGTGGCATATTGAAATCCCATAAGCTATATTTCCTTTCATGTGAGAATATGGAAACAATATGGAAAAGGACAGAATCATAGAATATTTGAGATGAAAAGTACCTTAAGCCATCCATTCATATTTCCTTTTCAAAAAGACTCCTTTGTACATAAGAAACATAAGATGGGACAGTATAGCATGAAGTGGAGAGAGACAGAAAGACAAGGATAGAGAGAGAAATATTACACTATAAATGAATATTTGAGATTAAATAAAACTGCATTACAGAAATAATCACAAGAGAGTTAATCCCTCTGTAATAACTATAGATCATAAACTTCTGGTCCTCAGCATGTAGCACAGTTACTGACACATAGTAATGCTTTTTGATCAACTGAATCTGAGTGTCAGATCAGATCATCAGTGACTATCTGTGACTGGAGAGTGGGGTTGGGTTATAATGTACTAATATGTAATTAACTAATTCTTATAAAATAATGCTATTTTAGCTTGTACTTATATATGTATACATATGACTAAATCTATACATATACATATGTGCACACAATATTTCAATTGATTATTGATTGAGTGATTGTTTCTGGGATTTGATGAATATGTTTCCACTTCTGGTTGCAGCTTACAACCTATTTAACTCATTCTCATTCTGTGTGACTTCTGTTTATTTCCTCCTGAAATTTTCTGAAGGGAATCTGCCCTTTGTTCTGGGAGTCTTCCTTTGAATCCCTTGATATTACTTGGATATCACTGAGACATATAGTCTGAGTATTTGGATTTCCCTTGCTCTTGCTGAATGCCCAACCCTCCTCTTTTTGTGGTCCTATATCTCTAAAGTAATACTTGCTCTGAGCATGTGACATGCTACAAACTACATTTACCTACAAGTATTTCTCCATCGCCTTTTGGGTGACTTACAATTTTAATTCTGCTGAGATTTTGGTATAATATATACAGCCAAACAATATATAACGTGTATGGGTATATGTGTCTGAATGTAGTATAGACTTCTGCATGTATCCAATCAAGCCCAGCTGCTCTTCCTAGCTAGGTTTTTAAAATGCAATTTCTACTTCTTAATGCAGCACCTCAAGAATCATGATGTTGCATTTCAAATGTGGTAATGCTATCATCATTGGTTGAAAAAAAGAATTTTCTATAAAATCTTTGACAAATCTTCATGTTTCTATTTTCTACTATTTTTTTCTAGTTTGATCCTTAACTTTTATCAGGATTATTTTGTTTTATTTAGTTAATTATTTCACAAATCTTTTAGTCAAACTTTTTTAATCTTCCTCTTGTTGGCTACTGTTTTTTGAGGTTTGATTGCTCATAATATGGACTACCTTGATCAATGAGATTTGATAAAGGAATACACAATCTATGCCATGTTTACCTTTATATTTTTCTGTTGCCATGTTTTTCTACTTGGCAATGAAATCAGTGTTTCCTAATTGAGGCAGTTTGATCTCCTTGTGATAGTTCTACACTATAAAATATGTATAAAAATGCCAGTATACTGTTCTTTTCTCCATCGAACTGTTTATATATATATATATATATATATATATATATATATATATATATATAATGTTTTTACTAAGGTCAATCCATAGCTGCATCAAATGTGTCACCTTTTCTAATTTTTAATATTTTTAATTTGTCATTTATTTTGATTTTTTAAAACAAATTGATAGATTAACCACTAGAAAGATTTAGGTATAGTCCTTTAAAATATAGCAATTTTTTTAGTGTAGTCCTTTAAAAATATTGTAATCCTCAACTCCTATTCTCATAGATGAGTTGAATCCCTGAATAAGGCTATATCTCTTTCCTACCCTTATCCCTACATCTCCCACCATGCTTCTGTCACATGGGACTGTGATTCTAAAGATATTTACATGAACGTTTCCAGTTAATTTTCACCAACATTAAACTACCTGTTAGGATTAATAATGCTCTTATATCATGAACATTTTCTAGTGAATAGTAACCCAGTTCATTTAACCAATTAACATCAACTAGCTTCTATGATAGTACGCTTACTGAGAAGATATGAAAGATAGAAAAGTTTGAACCATTTCCCTCAGTTTCTCCCTGTATCATCTTGGTCCTTGGGGGAAATGTGTTCAAACCTAAAGCAACCACTACGGTCAAACTACCACATTTACTTACAAAGTGATCTATAAAATAAACCATTCAAGCTTCTGAAAACAGCATTTTAGCTAATGGGTCTGATTTGCTACTTGGCCAGGTCCCAGAGGCTATTATTAAAGTTTTGTTGCTTGGTTGGCTCCTACAAGTTGTTCTCAAAGCTTCATTGATATTCTCATTGGACCTTTGATCTTTCAAAGTTTCATTCTCACAGGGTCACAGTCTTGTCAATTCTGTATCCAATATTCTTTGACCTAAGAGCAAGAAAGAATAGACACGATACAGCCAAAAAATAGGTATGTTTTATACAAGGTTGTTAATGGCATAAGTGGGAACATAAAAGATTGAGTCTTCTCTTGGAGTTCATAGAAATCCTCAGTTAAATAAAGCCAGGAAATAAAGGTGGAATCATTCATTCACTCAAAAGTATCTCTTTCTTTACATATGTCACAGCGGATAAACTGAATTTGGCATCAGACATTTACTATTTCTTACTATGGGCAAGTCATGTAATGTTTATTTGCGTTGGTTTCCTCATCCATATGCTATAAAATAGCATTTATAAATCCAGGGCTTTTAGAAAGATAAAATGAAATGGCATTTGAAAAGTTAGTTAATCAATAAATATTCATGAAGTGACTACTATGTGCCCTATGCATTGAGAATAGAAAGGCAAAGGCAGTTCCTGCCCTCAGAGAGTTCACAGTCTGACTGGGGATAAGTACTTTTCAAATCTTAAAAGTCTATGTAAATCCAAGTTCTTTATTATTATTGTTATTGATATGAGTGGTAGTAGTATTGTTTAGAAGCAGTCCAGAAACAATAACTATTTATCCTCTGAAACCCATGTGAAGATTTTATCTGGTAAGGTCAATGTGTCTGTTCAAAAGGACGGAACTCTCATTCATCAATCCCAGTCTCCCATGACCCAGAAGTAACTTCAACATGAGGATGTTTCCTTTCTTTTAATATATAATCAATTTTATTCTAGCGGTTATTTTGTTCTCTCTTTGTCCAGCTCCTCTTACTTATTTGCTCAAAGAATAGTTCTGATGTTTTAATGTAAGTTCTCTAGGAGATAATGATCTCTGAATCACATTTTCTAACATATGTTTCACTCATATCTATCTTTGCATTAAAGTAACCAAGTATTAATGTATGTATTGGTTTAATTTGGATTTTCTTACTAAGTTTTTCATAGAATACTTTTTTTTCAAATAAGTCTTATTAAGCTTCTAGTATGTATATTAATTATGTGTATTATATGTTTTAAGCTTCTTGGCATTGAAGATACAAGTACAAAAACCCTCTTCATCATCTGCAATTGATCTTGATATGTCAGCTATGGTATTTTAAAGGTGATCTTTTTTTTTTATTACAAATGCATATCAAGAGCACAGCAATATAAAAGTATCTCCTGAAATATTTCCTACTGTCTAATAAAAGCACATCTTCCAGCTCCTATTTTTCCTCTCCAAGGAGAAGCTAAAATCATCCTTCCATTTAGCAGCAGTTTCCTTTTGCCTTTTGATTTAATTTATAGCAAGAATGTCAAAATAGATTCGATTCAGTTTCTCTAATAATATGCCTACTTATTAGTCACTGAATAAGGAACTTATGTTTAGAGTATCTATAGCCAACCTATTGTGACAATCCTCTGCTCCCTTTCCCTCACTGCCATGATTATTGTAAAATCAGAAGCAAAGGTTGCACAAGTCTGAAGACACTTTTCTTTATTTCATGGGTTGCTGTGAATGAAGAATTAATCAACAAGTAGTCAGCCTCATGGTAATGAACTAGGTTAATCCTTGGATAATAGATATAGTTCATCTCTGGGAGCATATTCAAAGGCACTAAAATTAATCAAATGGCATAGATTTCAAGTACCCAGAGTCATCCTCATGCTAAGAAGCTTGAGAGAAAGACTTTGTGGATGTCAGAAATCTTTGTGGGTCCTAAAGACTTTGTAGCCTATATGTGAAAATATAAGTATGTGTATGAATAGAAGTTGAAAAGCTGAACAAATACCTTGATTTAAGAAAAAAACTTCTAAACAAACTAATAGTATGGATATAGTCTATCATAGAGGAAACTGGGTTTCTTCTCATCTGAAAGCTTTTAGCTAAGGGCTGGATGACCACTTCTTTGTTATGTTGGAAGGAGGATTTTTGTTCAAACAAATTTTGAATTAGATGGTCACAAAGATCTTATTCATCTCTGACATTTACGATTCTGTGACTTATATTTGCATGTGTGCATGTATGTCCATATCCTGAATTTTAAAAATCCTTCTATCACTGTTGATAATAGTTTGGTGTTTCCTTCTTTTAGATGAAACAACTGAAGATAGGAAAGATGAAGGCATTTATAAGACAACAAAATGTTTGAGCCCCTACTTTTCCCTTTCTACTTTTCAATGGTTAGTAAAAATAGCTATACAATGAATAGTTACTAGCTAATTATTGTGGTGGGAATTATAATTATCTAACTTCTGTCTCTATTCCTGTCAAGTCTCTTTAATTTTTTAGATTAATACCTTTATTTTATATCATAGTTATTTCCTGATATACAGGATTCTACACCTTTATTGAACCCTCACTTAAAGAAAAACAGTGAAACAAAGTTAATTGATAAAGGAACCACGTGTAGCAGTGTGTGCAACTTTCTACATTTATTCTACACTCTTTTTTTGATAGTAGAGATATGTACTTTATCTTCTTTTCTCTGAGACCAAGTTTGTTCATTGCCTTAATCTGTTGCCATTTAGCATGGGGTTTTGCTTTCTTTTCTTATATAACTTCATTCAAAACTTCCCATCTTTTTCTGAATTATGTACATGCATTTTTTATGTAAAGCAATAACAGTCCATTTCATTCATATTATCAAAATTTATTAAATCAAAACAGGTCATTGATATACCTTTTGCTTTCAGGGTTTTGTGTATGTGTGTGTGTGTGTATGATTTTTTTTTTTGGCTGTCTCAAAGAAATCTGCTTAAATATTTTGGCATATTTAAGACTTTTTAAAAATTGGCTTCCTTGAAATATACCCTATCAGGAGGTCATAGAAACAAAGGTTCCAAACCATTTAGGAACTTTTCTCACCTAATTCCATATTACTTCCTCGGAATGGGGGGACCAATTTCCAACCAACAGAGTTTACTATATTGATGGAAGTCCCATTATATGTGCAACTCAACTTCTACATACTCTTCTTCCATCCCATTTAGATGACTTCTTCCTTTTGTAGACATAATTTTATTCATGTTTTTGGCTCTTCTTGATAATGCATAAAGTCTTGCAATTTGCCAGTTTATATTACCTCTGTGCAAATTCGCTTCCCCTAATCATTTTCAACCTAGGAATTGTAATAGAAGTCATATATCTTAAAGGTGAAAGGGACTTTTAGAAAATAATCCTACCAACTTCAAGGAGAATATTCACTTTCCATTCTTACCCCCAACCAAGTGAAATTTGACCCAAAGGAGCCTGTAAAGAGACAAGTAAGCCTCATTTTCTGCAATTAGTGCTAAAGTGCCTTTAGG
Organism: Sarcophilus harrisii; assembly: GCF_902635505.1. NCBI lineage: Eukaryota > Metazoa > Chordata > Mammalia > Dasyuromorphia > Dasyuridae > Sarcophilus > Sarcophilus harrisii. Next base: position 602,954,052 of record NC_045426.1, read on the forward strand.
AAATGTTTGTCTCAGCTCATCTCCCTGCACTCCCTGGTTTGGATCACAGGGTAATCTGTTTAAATGACTAATTACAGAAGTCATTAAAGGCACTGAGCAAATGCTGTCCATGGATATCAAAAACTCAAGTTTTGCACAACCTGCTTGTTGATGAAAGGATGAAACTTCTCAACAGTCCAGTACAGGAGGATGTTTTAAAAAGAATGACCATATGCAGCTCCATCTCCCAAATCTTCCATTTCACACGTAGGTTTGTCATTCTGTTATTGGGCACCTGTTTTGAGGTCTATTTAAAATGTTAATACATCTTGTGAGAATATATAAGGATGAAGTGTGTTGGATTAATTTGCTGTTTCACATCAGAGAAATCCATCTCACAAACTGTTTTTCATGACACCAAATCACATTTTAATGTAACAATATCCCTCCCTGATATTCCTGCTAGTGTTGTTAAATGCCTACTTCTTGTATATTAGAAACTGAGACTAACTCACAGCAAACTGGAAACTACCACATTCTCCAAATGCCCTCTGAGAGCCACAGAAAAAAGAGCTGTTACAATATGGCAAAACGGGCAGCAAAAGGAACATAGAAAGAAGTCAGAAAATGAAATAACCCATAGGATAATAGGTTTAGAACTAGGGAAGTTAGAGGTCATTTGATCTTAGATCCTTGATAGCAGAAAATGTTTATGCCTTTCTCTATAAGCCTAGTGCCTGGAACATGGTGAGCACTTAATAAAATGCTTGTTGACTTGTGAAGAAACTGAGGCAAATATCTCATTATTTTTCACATGAGGAAGTAAGTTGGTACTCAGACAAGTTAAGTAACTGATCCAGGTTAACACAGTTCAATAGTTGAAGCAGTTTTTTTAATGTAGGTCTTCCAAATCCTAAATCTAATATTTCAACCATTATGCAGCCCTAGAACAAGAAGTACTGTAAGGCTTTTTCCAGCTTTTAATGTTTGATCATATGAGTTTTATTCCCCTGTTTTCATTTAATATTTTAGTTACTAGTTTATTCTCACCCGTGCTCCTCTGAACACTCATTTGAATAAAGGGGTAATGTTTTCTGAAGCCCATTCTTAGGAAAGTAGAATACTGGTACATCAGAAGGTTGAAGCAAGGTTGATGCCAGAATATCACCCTCTTGTTCTTGTTTGCCTCTTCCAAGTCTTGTGATGCTCCAGTAGAAATCTTAGTTACATTTGTCTTTGCATAAATATGTTAATCTGCTCAAAACTCATCTCTAGTGAATTAAAGATTCCTTGCTTTTAAACATGATTCAGGCAGCTGCTTCAGTGTCAGCCTATCTGGCTATCTTCCATCTCAAATCTATGGACCCTTTGCCAGGCCATGACCACAGCTGAAAACAAGAATTAAAACCTTGTGTGACTAGCAAGTGAAGAGATGATCCCAGAAGCTGCCTGAGAACATTCATTTTATTGCTTTATAGCCCCATCTTGCTTAGCTAATTGAGGTTAGAAACAACTGAGAAGTAGAAGAAAAAGTTTGCATTTCTACTAAAAGCATCATGATGTAATTATACAAAAAGAAAAAAAAAAGATGTGATCATTAGCTTTTCAGCTTTGGTGGAAAGTTGTCTATTTGCCAAATGCTTACATTAGCTCTTTCTCCCAGCAACTCAGCAACAGGGATCAGTTCTAGTCTCTGAAGGTTAAATGCATCAGTGTCCCCATTGCTGCCTGTTTACTGCATCAAGTCTTTCTTGGACTTTTATTCTTGCTCTCTTTCATGAGACATGTGAACACTTAGAGAACATTCAATAGGATGCAGGGCAACATTTCTCTGCCATACTGTATGGTTTGTGATAGGCTATATCTTTTCTATGAGACTAGGTCTGCTCTTTAACCAAGGGTTTAATTTTGACTCTAAATCCACAATGACTATGATAATGGAGACCTGGGACTATGTACCTCTATGTGTATAGTAGGAGTAAGGACAATGTTATAATTAATTACAAGTATAGAGATTTTCCTCTTTTAAAAAATTCAACATATGAAAACTTAAGTTCCAGCCAAAATAGACTATAACTATTCTCCAAACAAAGAATTCCCATCGCCTACCTCTGTATATTCATACAAGTCATCTCCTGTGCTTAGAATGTACTCTTTATTTCTATCTGATAAAATTATTCCCCTCTACATCTCAATTTCCTCATCTATAAGATGATTGTGTTGAACTAAATGACCCACATTAGAGTGTAAGCTTCTTGAGTACAGACTATTTCGTTTTTGTCTTTATATCTTCAGTGATTAGAATGGCACCTGGCACATAATAATAAATACTTTTTAGTAGCTAGAATGAGAATCCGTAAGGTTTTTATTTTTCTGTTCTAAGAACAATTGCAATCAGAGAATATTCATTTGCCCATAATGGAGGACTCCTACTCAGTTTTAGTGGCAAGGGAACTAGCATTCATTCATCTGAAAAAGGTCTAGGATATCATAATGCCTTAAGAGTTTTGATAAGAACACAGGCTAGCAACCAAAAGTACTGGCGTATTTTAAAGAAGGTAGCTACAGAGACCAAGTATGATAGTGGACACAAAAGGTTCTTGTTAGCTGTAGCAAATATGTTGAAGAGAAAGAAAATCTTTGGTTAGAAGGAGAAGAAGGAAATTGTCACATGATTAAATTTGAACTTGTAATAGTGTCCCCCAATCCAGTACCAACTGATCTATAGAGTCATACCAGTCATATCATACCAGTACCTGATCGGTAATTGTAAATCTCCATACTGGCTGCTAAGACTAAAAAAGAGAGAAAAAAGAAGAATTCTCACTCTGTCTCTTTCAAAGAAAGTTAATTTTGCCATCATTGAGTTAATTTCCTTGGAAGTAGTTGCTATTACCTCACAAATGCTCTTTAGGAGGTTCTAAGTTATTTATGTATATAATAGAAATGAAGGGATGTTAGAACTGAGAATAATTCTATTGACCACTTATATTCCTGGGAATTACTTTGTTATTTTGTTTTAATTGCTTTCTAATTTTTGCATAAAATAGAGAATGTACTAGATAGAAAGAGAAATTAGACCAAAATGTGCACCTCTAACAACTGAAAGTATCTCATACTAAAACTGAAGGTAGCTAGGGGAATCACAGAGTTGAGATTAGTCTATAGTTGCAATATGATTTTCATCCAGCTTTAGCTTAGGGTTACTCTTGCATGAATTTGTTACTTTTGAATTTTGAATTTGTTACTACAGTTGTTTCTGTTTTGTTCCTCCTCAAATTAACTTGTGTTTATTTGCATACATATTCTTTCCTGTACTAGAATATAATAGAATATAAGATTCTTAAGGTTAGGGACCATTCCATGTTTGCCTTCGTATCCTAGTATAATGCCTTGCACATAGTAGGAACATAATGAATGTTTGCAATTGAATATTGTAGTCATTTGTATTATTAGTATAGGAATCTTGGATGATTAGCTCTCCTCATTCTTTTAAAATAACATTAACTTTGGAAATAGACCTAATAATGATATTGCTGTGTCAAAGAGCTTAGGCAGCTTAATAATGAGTAAAGATGATTAGGGAAAAAGGAAAAGAACCTATATGATCTAAAAATATTCATAGCAGCTCTCTTTGTGGTGGCAAACAACTGGCAATTACAGGGATGCTCATCAATTGGAGAATGACTAAATAAGCTGTGATGAAATGTTTCTCATTTAAAAAAAAAAGAAAAGAAAAACAAGAAAGACTTCCATGAAATAATGAAAAGTGAAATGAACAGAACCAAGAAAACATTGTATACAGTAATAGCAAAATTGTTTTAACAATGACTTTGTTAGTTATTTTGACTATTATAAATCCCCAGATTAACCATAAAGATCATATGAAAATATGAAAAAAGATACTATCTTCATCCAGAGAAAGAACTGTTTAATAAAAGTATTTATAGGATAATTTTACATATTTAAACCTATTTGCCATCTCCAGGGTGAAGGAGAGAGAAAAAAGAAGGGAAAAAAGAAATTTACATAATTTTATTATATATTTAGAGCAAATAGCAAGTTGCACATAATGATTTGCATTTTCATGTGCAATCATCTTTTTTTAAATTATATTTTGTGTCAACAGACAATCACAATGTTGATGTGAAAACCAGGTTTATTACAAGAGAAATGAACATATATGTAGACTCCAAAGTGTTCCCAGTCTTTACAGAAATTTATGCTTTTATAATAGCAGGAGAAAGGAAGGAAGGGATACCTGGAAGGGGCATGACATGGAAGAGGAAACAGTTCAGCAAAGGTGGAAAAAAAAAAGACAAGAGCACTCCTCAGAGAGAGGAGCAATATGATGGCAAAAACCTTAGGAACTGCCAGACCATGAAGATGGAAGGATATGCTCCTCTGTAAAAGACCCCAGCTGCATAAGCATTAGCCTCTGAACCTGGCACAGACTTTCTGGTGTATGTCTTGCTTGCCAAGGACACATAGAAAGTCCAACTTGGGGCACAACACAAGTTATGTCAGCTCAGGGTGAGCTTTCGCTTTGACATATTCATGGCTTTCTGCATGCTCTGAGTCCAGTGTTTCTGGAAAATATGGCAACTAAAAAAGACAAGTTCAGGGGACTCCTTAACAGCTCTTAACATATGTTACAAAAATGCTTGTATTATTCCATAAATTAAAAACAAAGTAAAAAAATAAGATTAACTTTTCAAAAATTCAGAAATGCAGCTTTTGTGAAAAGCCAGATATGCCCACAAAAGGAGAATGGCTAACTTATTTTTGCCACCAGGCCTCCTGGAATAGTATAATTCTTTTTCAATGTGAAAAGAACCTCAGGAATGGGGTCTGTTGAGAGCAGATTGCAGAAGTTTCCCTCCTCCCCCAGAAATGGAATTGGCTGCAGTTAACTATCAATCTATGGTTTCAGCCTGGAAGGTATTGGGTTTCACAATCTTACAACGTGGCCAGGGAGAAGAGGCTCACTTTTAAGCCAAATGTTTATCAATATCATTTTTTCCTCTGGCTTATTTTTCTATTTACTTTAAAATTTGTAAAGAACTTAGGAAGCATCCTTCTCAACTGGGATGGATATTAGCATTTTCTGATATAAAATAACATCTTAACCAATTCTCACAGCCACTTAAAGACCTCATTGTTGGAATATGACAATGATGAGGGTTTGCACTACAGAATGGTTTGCTGCAAGAAGATTTAACAGCACAGTTTGAAGTAATGGAACTTGGTGTTAGTAAAAACTTTCTCCAACATTCTCTGGCTGTGTGATCATGGTCTTGTCACAACTATTTCTGTGCTTCAATTTTCTCAGATGAAAGATGGGGGTAACAACATCTATAGTACTTATTTTATAAGGTTGCTGTGAGGATCAAATTAGATAATTGGGTGTAAAGTATTTTGCAAATCATAGAATGCTTTCTGGTTATATTTGATCAGCATGAATTGTGTAAATACCTTCCCTTTTTTCTATAATCATGAGAAAAAAATAACCATGGCTTCTTACTTCTAAAGAGTTTTTATTCACCAACACACAGTTTCAGAGTGTGGTAAACTGAGCTGGTTTTTGTCTCAATTTTTACCTAGCCTTTAGTCATTAAAAAGCATTACCTCTGACAGATGGAGACCTGGGAAATACCTTCATATAGAAAGGCCAGGGTTATCCACTGTAATCCGGTCTATCACCAGTTGTCTTGACTTTTGTCTTCGGACTGAACTTTGGTGATTCTGGGGGAGAAAATGAGGTTGAAGACTGTTCAGGTTCCTATACCCATCTATAGGAGATTTGGGATCAGGAGCACATTGACTGAGTGGGAGTCACACTGACAATCCAAGACTAAACTAGACCTGAAATTCAGAGCTATTGAAGATCACCAAGTCTGGTTTTCCTGTTTTCATTGGTTGTAGTTTGCATTATAACTCCATGGAAACAGGGTCAAAAATCTTCTCAAGTTCTACTATGATGCCTTATAAAGACATGACGTTGATGCTCGAATCTTTAACCTTGTACCGGCATATAGCAAGCTCTAGCAGGTTCTAGTCTGATTAAAAATAGCAACAGGCCAAATCTGCTTTGTGAAAACCCAGACTAGCTAATTATTTAGTTCATTACCCAGTAGTGATATCAAGGTTATAGACTTGACAATCCATGAAACAATGGAAAATACCAAATTGTCTTCAGTTTTAAGCACTTTCTTCTAATTCTGCAGTTGATTATGGCAGAAAAAGGGACAGAAGACATAATTTTTAGTTCATCTATTAATTCTAAATATGAGATCTTTGTCCAGTGACCTCATAATCAAACCTACTAAATGAAACCAGAAAAGGAGAAAACTGCATATTGATGCAATAACAATTCAAGTTTTTCCTGATAGAAGCAAATCAAAAAGTTGCTTTTAATCATGTGCGCAAAGATGGGCACCAATCAGACCACCAATTAATTAAAGCAAAATTAAATAGAAACTAGAAGTAAGAATTAAGATGATAAAAAACTTTTACAGTGGAACCCAAATAATTAAATCCTGACCTACTTAAACAAATTGTTGATGATGAGGAATGGGATACAGCACTTAGAGAAATTTTAAGTTTTTCAAATAGTTTTACAATTATTATTTTATTTGATCCTTATAACTGTTAAGTAGTATTATTATTCCCATTTTATAGTTGAGGAAGCTGAGGCAGGAAGAGGTTAAGTGATTTTTCTTAGGATCACCCAGCTAATAAGTATCTGAGGCAGAAGATGAACTCACATCCTTGATGAGTTCAGTTCTCTAACTACTATACTTTTTAGTTACTCTGACTGAAATAAATCAATTCCTATAACAAGGAAAGCAAAATTATTAATTAGCAATTAATTAATGGGCAGATAAGACTGCCAAATAGAGAGATATGAAGTCAGTAAGAACATTAATTTAGTGTATACATTCTTTGGAAAAAGATGAACATAGCACTGTGCCAGCTACCCTTTGGATTCCCCACTTCCATCTTTTCAGCTTTGTTTTGAACTTGAGAATCAGAAAGGTTCATCTTTTGTGAGTTCAAATCTGGACTCATACACTTACTAGCTAAGTGACTTTGAAAAAGTTACTTAATGCTTTTTGCCTCAGTCCCTCATCTGTAAATCAAGAAAGGAATGGCAAATCATTCTAGTATCTTTGCCAAGACAGTTCCAAAATAATTGAAATGACACAATAACAACAATGATGACAGGAAACGGCATCAAAGAGAAAAGACAAGAAAAGGATGGAGATTTGATAAATTGTATATAGAGAATCATGTTTGAATTGAAAGTTTTGAGGACATGGAGAGATTGATTCATGAAGTATTAAAGGGATGTGATGGGAGAAATATCCTACGCCTCATTCACATTTCTCCATCCAATTAGGTTATATTTTCCTTAAAATATATTGAAACTATCTATGAGATTTAATTGATTCAGGGTACTCAAACATGGTTCACTGATATAGCTTCCTGTTTGCCTGGGTACGAGACAGCTTGTGAAGGAGGGGCTAGAGCTCCTTCTTCTTTTGTGGGACCAGAGACTGAATCAATGCCTTATACAAGATGGGTACCATTCTCTGCTCTGGAGGTTCTTTCTCTGCTATGCCTAAGTAAAGGTCCTTAAAATAAAATTTGTTAGATATATGATGAGTTTCTTATTTTATTTGAAATTTGGACTTAACATTCTAAAATACTAACCTGATTAAAGAGGGTACATTTGTGTGTGTGTGTCTGTGTGTGTCTATAAATTCCCAATTATAGCTTTTACATAAAATCATCCTTGAAAGTTAACTTTATTGTTTTGTAGTCATAAATATAGAAAAACACAAAAAGAGGGGCTGACATGCTTGCCCTTCACTATGCCTATAAAAGTAAAATAAGCACAAATGCAAAATTCTTAGAAAGATCTTGATAACATAGAAGAGAATTTAATTCAAGAAGATCTTTCTTATAGGTTGGAAGCACAGGATCTTAACAGTCAGCTTGTCTACCTGAAGCCTGAATCCCTTTTACAATGTCTCTGACAAGTACCTGGCAAGCTTCTGCTTGATTATTTCCAATGACAGCAAAAAATTTCCATTTTTTAATGGAAACTATATCCAAAGTTTGATTAGCTGGAATGCTTAGAAAATGGAGAATTCTGTTTAAATGAATTTTAATTCAATTCTAAAAGCCTGCCCAATAGCAGACACTTAAAATGTCAAATTAAAAGAATATATTGAGGTCTGAAACCTTCTTTTCTGTTGTTGAAAATCTTATCACAATGTTTAAGTCCACTTTCCTGCTTTAATGGGCAATGACAATGCAGGATTGTGGAAAGCACACTATACTCAAAGCCAGAAGTTCTGAGTTCAGGACTTGCTCCCCTAGTTATATGAACTTAAAGTGGTGACTTGAAGGGCTGGATCTTTGGCTAATTAGAATTTGAGTGAAAATCCCAGCTCAGCCATGTACTTATATAATGTTGATATGTTACTTCCCTTGTCTGGCCTCAGTTCCCTCATCTGTAAAAATTAGAGTCAGACTAGATGACTTCTAAGGTTTCTTCTAATTTTCCAACTAGAATTCTATCATAATAAATCATAACTTTTTATTAACCTCAGTTGTTACATCTGCAAAGTGGGGATAACACTTGCATCATTTTTCTCACAAGTTTGCTCTGGGGAAATCAAGAGTTACATAATGTGAGCTGTTATTATTAGAGGATAGTGAGCCAAATGGAATATTCCTTTGATGACTAAAGGTTTTTTTGCAGCGCCTGTGGGTTTTGGTTATGAATATCAATGATCACTGTGCTCTAGCTGCAGAATGTCTTGAAAAAAGTATTCTGATTTCAGGACATGAGAAGGATTCTGGGTTTGGGTTTTTCATCAGTGTCTGCTGTTAGCTTGCATTTGTTGTGCACTTTAGACATTGTGTAAAATAACAGCAATAGATAACTGTGCTGTTATCTGAGGGCTCTGGTAACAGGATGTTAACTGAGAGCTTGCCATGACTATAAGATATGGAAATGGCTTCAGAAATAGAATGCTGAAGCTTTCAGAAGTTTCTTATTGAAATTAAAAAGTTATTTGCTCTTAATAATCAAGTCTTCTCACCAAAGGGAGCATGGGGATTCACCCAGCAAATATCTATTTCAAATCTTGACTCTGTAATTTTCTTCTCATCTGATTTTAGGAAAGTTGATTAACCTCTTTGGGTGTTAGTTTCCATAACTTTGGATTAGATGACCATGATGGTCCTTTCCACTTTTAAAATCTGTGATCTTATGATCATTTCTTTTTTTTTTTTTCTTGAGGAAATAAGGGATAAGTGACTTGCCCAGGCTCATACAGATAGTACACATTTGAGACCAGATTTGAAGTAAGATCCTCCTGATTACAGGACCAGTGCTCTATCAACTGTATTATCTAGCTACCCACATAATTATTTATTGTTAGAAGGGTATTGGACTAAGGACTGAAAAAGATATAGAGATTAGATAAGACCCTGCCCTAAACTTCATGGAGCTTGCATCTAAAAGACTAGCAATAACAGAATTACCAGCATTCCATGATAAGTACCAAAGAGGTTTACCAAACAAATGTTCTGTACTTTGAGATAAGTGAGTTAACCAAGTAGTAAACTATCTCTCTCTCCTCTTCCTCTTTCTTTCTTTCTTTCTTTTCCTTTCTCTTTCTTTCTTTCTTTCTTTCTTTCTTTCTTTCTTTCTTTCTTTCTTTCTTTCTTTCTTTCTTTCTTTCTTTCTTCTTTCTTTCTTTCCTTCCTTCCTTTCTTCTTTCCTTCTTTCTTTCCTTACTTCTCTCTCTCTCTCTCTCTCTCTCTGTTTCCCTCCCTCCCTTCTTCCCTCTCTCAATCATTGTCTTTCTCTTTATTGGTTTCTTTTTATCTTTCTGTCTGTCTCTCTCAATCCCTCTCTCTGTTTCTCTGCCTCTGTCAATACCTCTGATGCTCTTTGTCTCTCAATCTCTCTCTCTCCTTGTGTCTATATCTCTCTCTCTGTTTTTCTATCTCTGTCTCTCTCTGCCTCTGTCTTTCTCTCATCTGTCTCTTTCTTTCTCTCTATCTCTCCTATCTCTATTTGTTTCTATGTCTCTTTTTCTCAATTTCTTTGTCTCTCTGTTTCTCAATTTTTCTCCCTCTCAATCGCTCTCTATTTCTTTATCTCTATCTCTTTTTGTCTTTCTGTCTCTCTCTTTCTCAATCTCTCTCTCTCTTTCTTTCTCTTTCCCTCTCTCTCTCTCTCTGCCTCTCTCTCAATCTCTCTATGTTTTTCTGTGTCTATATTTCTCTATCTCTGTATCTCTGTCTGTATTTCTCAATCTCTCTCTCTCCCTTTCTCTGTCTCTTTCTCTGTCCCTCTCTCAGAGAGAATAACATCATTATATCAAAACATAGGACCATGATTTTGATCTGGAAAGGACTTCATAGGTCATCTAGTCCATTTAAATAGGAGGAAACTGAGACCCAATGAAATTAAGCACTTTTTCCAAGATCACACAGTTGGTAGGTGGCAGAGTCAGGATGTGAACCCAGTCCTCTTGCCTCAGATCTGGTGTTCTATGTGATCTCCATTAAAGGTCACTTTGTCCAACCCTCTGATTTTATAGGTGAAAAAATGAAGGCTTGAGAAAGGTGAAATGATTTACCTAAGGTCACACAGGTCGTAAGTAGAATAGTTAGGATTTGATCCTCCTTCTTCTGGATCCAAATGCAGTTCTTTCTACTAGATCACAGTTAAATAGGCAAAGACAAGAGGTACCCTACTATCACCTGGTAATGTGCAAGGTGGGAGGTGGGAGTTCACTTTCTTTCAAACCAGGAAGTTCTAAGTTACAGTGGAGAAATCTGGTTGACCAAAGTGACTAGAGACAGCAGTAAACAGCCGCTTGAGGGATGCCGGCCCACCTCCCTCGCCCCAATTCCTCTTTGCAAGGAATTAGCATCTTAGTCAGAAAGGCTTCAAGAATTTCAATGTTAAATTGATTAGAATCCAAGCAAGTTAGTTTAGTCAGAAACCCCACAGGTGTCTTGGGAGCCCCTGAATGCACTGCTCCAGATGGTCTCCATTGGATGTACTATCCTCAGTCAGTCAGCCAGCCAGCACCAGCTCCCTCTGTCACGCTGGTAGAGAAGCACCCCCCTCTCCTTCTGTGCATCGACAAATACCAAGTGTGCAGTCAGCGTTCAGTGAATATTAAACAATCATAATGACAATGATGATCAGAGCTTGAAATTTCCCAGCACCAGCCGGCTGGCTACTGTGGGGCAATATGGAGAAGGCTTTGGCTGGCTAAGCATTACCTAAGAGAATCCAGCCATCTTTTCCCAGAGGGACTTAACCCAGATTTATGAGGTTGTGTACTGAGAGCGTTAGTCATTAGCCCTCTCATTTTGTGATGGGGAAACTGAATTAGCAGCAGGGAGGGTTTTGACTTGGGGGCTAGTCAGACAAAAGTGGGTCTGAGGAAATTTAAAAAAATATCCCTTTCCTCTTTACCTTTTGAGACTCAAAAGAGGGAACACTTTGTCTCCCAGGAAAATTTAAAGTCCAAATGAATCTCTTATCTTCCTCTGTACTCCTAGAAATGCTCAGTGAATATTAAACAATCATAACAACTGCAATAGATCAGAAATTGAAAGTTTCTATCACCAGCCCACTGGCTGCTCTGGGGGGAAATAAGGAGTTTATAATCCAGGAGTATGCATTCCAAATGGCCTTTTTTGTTTCTGTTCATGACATTTTTCTGAAGGAAAATGACAATTTTGGTGACTAAGTCTCTCTACATGCTGAACAGGTTTGTTTGTGTGGTTCTACCTCCTTAAAAAGGTCAAAAACAATGTTGATGATGGTAACAACTACCAGCAGACTTTAGGGAGAATTGGTTCATATGTCGGAAAACTGTTTCCTATGAGATTTCATCCATGGAGCATCACTGAGGAATTGCTAGAATTAAAGACATGGAATTCTTGGAAGCAGACAGTTTGGAGTAATTAAAAGTGAAATATTTTCTGCCATAATTTAGAGCCCTGCTCATTGTCAGCCTGCATGCCTCATGCAAGACATAAGTACTGCTGAAATAACTCAGTGGACTCTCTCTGGTCCCTCCCTTCTTATCTCCATCTCTTAAGAGTCCCTAGTTTCCTTCAGAGCTCATATCAAATGCTACCTCCTACATAAGACCTTCCCAGATTTTCCCAGTTGTAAGTATTTCTCCCAAAAATTGCCTTCTAGACATTTTATACTTAAATGTATATGTGTTGTCTCACTCAACAGAGTATAAGCTTCTAGAGGGAAATATCTATTTCATTTCTATCTTTGTATCCCCAGTGCTTAGCATTGTGCCTGGCACATTGTAGGCATCTAATTAATGTTTATTGGTTGGTCCAGTTTTATTGTACAGCCTGGATTATACGTGTTTTTCATCTGCTTTGTTTTTCAAATATGAATGCTTGACCCATCTCATTTTTATTGCTGTTCATTTTATTAAAGAGGCCATGTTGTGCTTGGGGACTCAAGTAATTAATATATGATTTGTGAATTAGGTCTTTCTGAGAAACTATCACCTTGGGTTAAAAAATCAATGTTGCAAGTAGAAAATGGTAAAACTAGGGCTATAGAGTAGTTTATGTGACACATATTTGGGGTTTTAATGGACTCCAAGTTCAATATCAGTCAATAGTTAACATAAAAGGGAAAAAAATGACCTTAGGTTTTAGTAATAAATACATAATCCAGAACATGCAAGGTGATAGTTATTTTTAAATTTTTCTTGTTATTTTAATTTTATTGTGAAAATGTTGAACTACTGCATATTATTAAAAAGCTGAACTTTTTAAAATTTTCAATCGTATTTTATTTTTCTCCAAATATATGTAAAGATAGTTTTCAATATTCATTTTTATAAGATTTTATGTTCCAGTTTTTTTCCTTCCTTTCTCCTTATATTCAGTCTTATAAAACATGCCATGTTTTAGGAAAGACATGGACAACCTGAAGATCATCAAGAGTAAGGTGATTTGAATGATGAGGGAATTAGATAATATGCCAATAAGGAGATGAAAGGAGCTAGGGATCTTTTGCCTGAGAAGACATGATATATGGATCTGAAGTACTATTATATATAATTGTATGGCCTCATCTTGAGTTATCACTCTACTAAAATTCTCAGAATTTTAAAAATAGAAATTGTTTTTTCTTTCTTGTACTTGTAACCTTGATGTTCTTGAGCCCAATTGTAAAACTTGATATTTATCTGTTAAATATCATTTTCTTTGACCAAGTTTAATGTTTTAGAACAGGGGTCACAAAACTGTGGTCTGAGGGCTAAATCTGGCCTTCCACCTATTTTTATATGGCTCATAAATAGATGATGGGTTAGATTTGGCCTTCAGGTCTTAGTTTTCTGACTTTTATTCTAGATCCTGGATATGCTATCCTCTGGATTTGGAATACCATGACAAATGACTTTCCAAGAAATACCATGAAAAACCTTTTGGCTAATCTTATCATCTTTGTGCTATTTTTCAATTTAACAAGGATGCCATTATGCAAGTACCTGATGAAATAGCAGAAGATCCAGCATACCTTACTAGGGGCACTGTAGTAATATTTTCTTTCCTAAGTTGACATCAAATAATCAATGAGTCCTCTTTAGGTTTAGCCACTAACCAGTTCTGAAGCTATTTTATTGTATTACCATTGGTATTACTGCATATTTTCCATAAGAATAACATGAAAGGCTTTGTCAAATGCTTTTTTAAAATCTAGGTAAGCTGCATATACAGAATTCTCCATGCCAAAAAAGGAGCACGAGATTAACTGGGAATTACTTATTTTTGATAATGCCATATTGGTTCATTGAGGTCATGATGCTTCTTTTTATAGATATACATACATTTGTCCATACCCTTTTAATCAGAGATCCCACTACTAGAGATTAAGAACCCAAATTCTGCAAATTGGAAAGAAGGATCCCATATGCACCAACAACTTCAAGGTAGCCTTATTGCTAGAAATAAATCTGCTATTCTGGAGCTAATCTGGAATGTTAGCTAAGTTAAATGTAAAGAGGAAATTCTTAATGCTTTGTATCCCCCCAAGACAAAGAATTTGTAATAAAATGAAAAAGGTGAGTATTCCTTCATTGTATGCTTTTAATTTCTTTTGGATGTATGGGGTAGATTTGAAATTTCATCAATAAAGGGAATTCCTGGTAAGGAACTTATACTGCTGAAATAGATTGCTTGGCAACCTACAGTCTTAGAGAATCAATTGGTATATAAAAAAGTTAAGTGACTTGGTCAGAAAAGGTATTTCAGAGCCAGAATTTTATTCAAACACAGATTTTCCTGACTCTCAGCTATGGGGGAATGATAACTCCAAGGTTATAATCTATTAATAATCTATGAAACTGAAATAATCGTGGTATTATTATCAAGAATGGGAGAATTAAAGAAAAAAGCTCCCTTGTGGCTAACAGGTCCCATCAGCCTACCTTTTAGCTTCCTGTGCACTTCTAGTTCTTTATCAGATAAACAATTCTGATAATTTACAGTTAGATACATAGTTGAAATAGTCAGAAAAAAGAATAAAATCATGTAAAATGTGGTAGAAAAAGAATCACCAAGTTATATTTGCTAAATTGTATTTTAAAATATTTTAGCTAATCTAGTGTTTCATTCATAGGTGTTTATTATTTTCCCTTAGACTAGGAATTTTTTATTTTACAACAAGGCCAGGTTATCACTAAGCAGGGAAAAGCAGTCCTTTCAGATAAGTGAGTCTACCTGAAGCAGCAATGCATCTTGCAGGAGGACTTGGAGCGAAGGAGGAAGCGAGGGAGGGAGCCAGGGAAAGATGGAGGGAGGGAGGGAGAGAGAGATAAAAAGAGGGAGGGAGAGAGGGAGAGAGAGGGAGAAAGTGAGAGAGGGAGAAAGCGAGAGAGGGAACGAGGGAGGTAACGAGGTAGGGAGCAAGGGAGAGAGCAAGGGAGAGAGAACAAGGGAGAGAGCAAGGGATAGAGTGAGGGAGAGTGAGGGAGGGAGCAAAAGAGGGAGGGAGGGGGACAGGGAGAGAGAGAGAGAGAGACAAAGGAGGGAGAGAGAGTGAGAGACGGAGGAAGAGAGAGAGGGAGAGAGAGGGATAAAGCGAGGGAGGGAGCAGAGGAGGGAGCGTGCAGGGGAGCTTGCGGGAGCGCGTGGGGAAGCAAGTGGAAGCATGCAGAGGAGCGAGCGGGAGCACGCTCAGGACAGAGGAAAAGAGGGAGGGAGCAATAGAGTGAGTGAGGAAGAGCAAGGGAGAGAGCAAGGGAGAGAGCAAGGGAGGGAGCAAGGTAGGGACCAAAAGAGGGAGGGAAGGGGACAGGGGGAGAGAGGGAGAGAGAGAGAGAGAGAGAGAGAGAGAGAGAGAGAGGGAGAGAATGAGACGAAAGAAGAGAGAGAGAGAGAGAGAGAGAGAGAGAGAGAGAGAGAGAGGGAGAGAGGGAGAGAGAGGGAAAAAGCGAGAGAGGGAGAGAGAGGGAAAAAGCGAGGGAGCGAGGGAAGGAGCAGGGGAGGGAGCATGCAGGGGAATGAGTGGGAGCACGTGGGGAAGTGAGCGGGAGCGAGCTAAAGACAGAGGAAAAGAGGGAGGGAGCAATGGAGTGAGGGAGGAAGAGAATGAGGGAGAGAGCAAGGGAGAGAGCAAGGGAGGGAGAGAAAGTGAGTGAGGGAGGGAGCGAGGGAGGGAGCCTGGGGGGGAACGAGAGGGAGCGCGGGGGAGCAAGTGGGAGCAGGCAGGAGAGAGAGAAAGGGAAGGAGAAAGGGAGGGAAGGAGCGAGGGAGGGAAGGAGCGAGGAAGAGCCCGAGGGAGAGAGCAAGGAAGGGAGCGAGGGATATATATATATTTTTTCTTTTTTTTTAGGAATATATATTTTTTTAAATAATAATTTTACAGAAGATATCCAGTTCAAATAGCACTTTAGTTTCCTAATTTTTTGGAAAGGGAAAAAAAGGAAGTTGAAAGGTGGGATCTGTAGAGTTGCAAGGATATATAGACTTCATTTAACTCAAGAAAGTGAAAAAATAGATGATAATGATTTTTTTTTTTTTTTTGATAAACAACAAGAAAAAAATGATGTTTCAGAATAGTAGAAGTAGCTAGTCATAGGATGAATAGGATAGGATTTGGAAGAGACAGGGCCAAGCTGGATAAGTATGACAGTCCAAGGGAAGTAGGTTTGTAAGTTTGTCCCTGGGGCAGGAATTCTGGATGTTGAGAATGAGGGGAACAAGAAACAGAAAGGTGGATTGGAGAGATATATTAGCCACAGAAGGGAGGCACTTCTTTTTCCTCAACTGTTCTATTCCTATCAGTGATACCACTCATTTTCCAATTTCTTTTTCTTATATTTTATTTTCAAAACACATGCATAGATAGTTTTCAGTATTCACCTTTGCAAATCCTTGTGTTCTGAATTTTTTTCTCCTTCCTTTACCCCCACTTCTTCCCAGATGGAAAATAATATAATATATAGTAAACATGTGCAATATTTCCACAATTATCATATTGCACAAGAAAAATCAGATCACAAATAAAACAATCATTTTCCAATTTCATAGATTGTAATAAACTTTGGGGTCATCATCTCAAAAACATCTATTGGCTGGTTATTATTTATAGGAGAAATATAATTGGAATTTCTTAGCTTAGTACTTATACCCTCTATGATTTGCCTACTACTTAATTCACTAACAGTATCTTCTATGCTCTTACTAAGTTTTTTATATTAATTTAATTAACTTAGTCTTTTATAGTAGACAAATTAGGCTATATCAAGGATGCACATTTATTGAAAGAACCACAGTAGGAATTTTTGAGTGTTGGATAAATTCTCTAAAAGGATTTTGGGAAAGACACAAATAAGAACTGAAAAGGAAATTGATGTTTAGTGGTTGTCACCTGCTATGGGAACACTGCCACTCATGAGATCACCGGTGCATCTAAATATCTAGGTAAGTTATAAGCAATTTCTTCAGCTATGTATGACTAAAAACTCAGGACCTCATAAGTGCTAATCTCCATTATGATTTGTCTCTGGGCAATTAAGTGGTCAAAATCATCTTTGTGTTTCTGTTCCATTTACAAAATGGGGATGAGCACACTGTGCTGCAATGGGTTTTATTAAGAATACAGAATTAACATGAAGTATACTTAGATTTGATGCTTAACGACAAAGAACTCCCATTGCAAAATTATGTATCTGAAGAAATTTTCATACATGTATATTTATATATTTGTGTTTGTATACCTTATTAACCTGCAATAGGATGCTTTCAAATATGGATTATATCTATGTATAAGATAGAGAAGTGAAGGATTCAGGATGTAATATCTAAATCTACATAGATATTGAACACAGCCAAGGAGGGAATTTTTTTCTTGACTTGATATTTGTTACAAGAAATTTGTTTTCCCTTTTTCTTTCTAATAGGATGGGAGTGGGAGGGCAAGAATATAGATTTGTTCATTTAAAATATTTAATTTTTTTGAAAAGAAAGAAAAACATTAATAACTATAAAAAGATATATCTATATATATATATACATACACACATACATAAATCTGTGTATATATACATATGTATACAAATATGTGTATCAACACATTTGTAAATATATAGATGTGTATATACATATACATACTAAATTATAGGATACTTAGTATTTTATAAAAATAATAAATTTGAGAGGTCAGAAATGGCAAGCACTCTACACGGAATTTAAATCTTACAGTTACTAATTAGCTATGTTGCTATGAAAGTCTCTAAAGACACAGTTGGAATTTAACAGAAAATCAATCCATCAAAAAGTTTTTATTAAACACAAATTATATTTCAAGTGCTATATACATAGAAGATACAAATGTAAGTGAATTGTTACTCTGTCACTCTGAACAACTCATTTAACCTCTTAAAACCTCAGTCTCTTCATCTGTAATTTTGATAAATAATACCTACCTCATATGGTTATTATAAGTACCAAATTAAAAAACACATGTAAATTATTCTACATATCTTAAAGTACTATATAGTGGAATATTGAAGTCAGCTCAAGCAAGCTTGCCAGAGTTGAATCAGTTGTTAAATTTTCAGTGTCATCATTTACATCTGGACTTGATTTGTTGTGTTTCTGATTATATGGCTTAGCAAAGTACTAATAATGCAGGCTGAACTTAAAAATAAGCCATATATTATGTATGCATATATATGTGTGTATGTATTAACATAACATATATGTATGTAGAGACATACACGCATATATTTGAAAGAGATATTAAATATTTCCCAGCATATCCCTGACTATATAAATGCTAAGTATTAACATTGTCCTAATCGTTACAATTTAGAAATTCGTTTATAATTTTTTTCTCGGCACATATCTCCCCCCATTATCTTTTTATAAAGTAAGCTCTTTCATTGCATGTGCTATCACTAACTTATGGTGCATTCTTTACTTGTCATGCAGTTGATTCAGAAAGAGTCTGTAAAATGAGTGGCCAAAATCACCTGTTCTATTTTTCATTATGAGTCATTCCTCTAATACAGAGATCATCATGTTCAATATACAGGGTTAAAGACTTCTGTTTTGATCTTCAAGGGTGTCTCATCTTTAGTTAGTTTTGCACTGTTGTGACTGAAACTACTATTAACATATATAAATATGTGTTATGTATACATATACACATTTAGGTTTTGATCTGGATTATCACAGTTATTTCATTAATATAGTGATTTTCCAAAAAGGAAACTACCTGTATCAATGCAGATGGGCATTCCTTTTCAATTTGTACTCTTGAAAAGATGCCTGGGAACATTAAAAGATTAAGTGTCTTACTTATGATTACTTAGCCAATGTTCTGTTTATTTTTTTTTAATTCAGTAGAATTTTATTTTTCCAGTGGCCTGTAGAGATATCTTTTTCTCCTTTCCTCCCTTACCTACACCTTCCCCAAGTAGCAAGCAATCTGATATGTTATAAAATCATTTTATGTATATTTTCATATTAGTCATGTTGTGAAAGAAAAATTAGAACAAAAGGGAAAAACCAGGAGAAAGAAAAAGCAAAAAAAGGTGACAATACCATGCTTTGATCTGTATTTAGTCTCCACAGTTCTTTGTATACAGATAGTATTTTCCATCCCAATTCTATTGGAATCATCTTGGATCATTATACTGCTGAGAAGAGCCAAGTCTATCACAGTTCATCACATAATCCTGCTGTTACTGTGTACAATGTTCTCTTGGTTCTGCTCACTTCAGTTAGCATCAGTTCATGGAAGTCTTTCCAGTCAGCCAATGTAGTGACCCACAAGTTATGGACTTGGATCCAGGTCACTTCCTGACAGAAATCCTGGCTTTCTACTTACTATATACTATGCTGTGTCTCTCATTCATGCATGTGTGTATGTACACAAAGACCCCTAGGAGGATATATTTGTGTATGTGTGTAAACATGTATATTCATCAATTTGTAGATATTTGTAGATTTGTAGCTATTTGTAGATATACATAGAAGTATATACATACCTGCATACAGAAAGATATCAGTGCACATACACATCCAATTGTCAATTGGTGTATATAAACACCTCTAGAAGGATATGTATGTACTCACATGCATATTTATCTATTTGTAGATTTGTACATATTTGTAAATATACATACCTAAATATTGAAAGGTGCATACACATCCAGTTGTCAGTTGATTGTCATTTATCATCGTCATAAAAGATATTTATCTGATGACTTGGGAAAAATGGAATCCAATACCCTTTTATCTACTATTAAAGTTTTGGCATTGTAATATCATTCACTAACCTCCTAGGTAAAACCTCTCCTAGAGTCATTTTTTGGTTGTATATATTTTTAAAAATATATTAACTAATGGGTATAGGTACTCTAGACAACTCAGATCCAAAACGCTGGAATGTGATGTTTGGGAATGGTGCCAAAAAGGGGGGAGGATGAGGAAAGGAATTTCTTTATTAACAAAAAGAGATCTTATTAATCAGAGAACTGCCATGAGGCAGGAAACACAGGAAAGCCATAAGACAGCTTAATGGAAGTTGCTGAAATATGTACTGGCTTTATTTCTGCAGTCTCTTCAGGACAAGAAACATGGCATGTTCTAATGCCAGGTACGTTCCCATTAACCTAAAGGTACATTCCAGATGGGGCAGCCATGAAGATCTTTCTCCTCATATATTTTATTTTCACTTCCCCCTGTTTTAATCACTTTCACACATGAATGCTTCTATCTCCCTTCTTCTATCTCTCTTTCCCAAGTTTAATGTCTAGCATGCAGCACTCAATGCCATCCTTAATAAAGACAGCATGCAATGACCAGTATACAATTTGTGGTCAAGGATGCAATCTCACAAGACTCAATGTAGCATTTTGTTCTGATAAACAGAAAAGAGATTGAAGATAGATTACTGTTTTCCTTTCTCTTCTACATGGCATTCAGCTTGTTGAACAATAGGCATTCAAAATTATTTGCACATTTGTGGAGCTTAGTATGAGATCTCTCCAAAACCAAATTGACATGACATAAGAATCATAAAATCTCACATTTGAAAAAGACCATTTAAAATCATCTGGTTTAAATCTAGCCTCAGATATGAATTGTATGACTTTGGCCAAATCACTTACCTCTGTTTACCTCAATTTACTCAGTTATAAAATTGGTATAATAATAATAGCAACAATTTCCAGGTTTATTGTAAGGATAAAATGAGATGTTTGTAAAATGCATCACAACTCTTAAAGTAGTATAGAAATGCTAGCTATTATGATGATTACTATTGGGATCAAGGCTTAATACTTTTATATATGTGTAAAGACAAAAAAATTGACAACTGACCTGCTTTATGTTTTAAATACAAGAGAATCTATTTGCTAGTCTAAACCCCTTTGAGATGTGGGTGCTTAAGGTAAGGTGGACAGCTACACCATTCCCTTATCCCACTCAGCACTACTTACTGTCTTATCTCCTTATTAATTCATTATCTCTCTGGATTCAAAAGCTGACAAGTACTCTCCAAAGTCTTAAAAAAAAAAACTGCCACAATTGCAGGAACACTCTTTTGGCTCTCATCCCAGAGTTAACCATGGAAGTCTCTTTTCCCATAGGTTAGCTTCACCTCCCTTTCAAACTTTGAATTCAATAGATTTAAACAAAAATCATTCTAACTGGCTATGCACTTTATTAACCTTATCAAATAATATGGATACAGCCACATATGTAAGTGAGATTTAGAAAGCTGACATAATGTAGGGAGGTAATCATAAAAAAGACCACCTCTAATAGAGGAAAAACAGGACACATTGATTAGAATTTCTCTCATTAATTGCCCCAAATGCCACAATTGATCTCAGCTCCAGACACTTGTCATATTTCCTTTCATTCTCTGAATCAGGAGTTCTTTTTTGTTCTGATGTCTTGCTCTCATTTTTTGGTCTTTCCTTTAATTTATCCCAAGATTTAGGTGAAAGTTTTTCAATTCAAATCCAGCCTCAGTCACTTACAGGCTGTGGACATTGGTCAAGCATCTAACTTGTTTGTCTCAATTTCCTCATCTGAAAAATGAGAATAATAATAGCATATACTTTCCATAGTGCTTTAAATATGTAGGATTTAAGGTTTGCAAAGAAACTTCCATACATCAACTCTTTTGACTCTCACTATGACCAAGGAATTCAAGTCTCAAAGCTAATTTTCCAGGGACACAGAGCTAGTAAGCATTTAAGGCAGGATTTGCCCCGAGTTCTCCAAATGATAGTTCTGATCTATAGTTCTAGTCACCCTTCCTGGTGGATTTACTTTTCATGCATTAGTCAACAATGCATTAACTACATCAACAATGGCTGATATCTAGAAATCTGTGAAAAAATACTCTCTGAATAAAAGCACTAAAGAAATATCCAGATTGATGTCTGTTCTTTTTCAGTAATCATAATGTTTTTTGCCTTTAGGCAATTTCCAGAATTTTTATCTTGATGTAACCACTGCAGGCAAATGATGAGAGAAAGGCAGATGAAAAAGTGAGGGGAGATGAAAGACTTGTAAATTGGAAGCTATACTTGAGAGTCACACAAAAAGCCCTTGATGTGTATTTTGCAAATTAGTTTAGTTTTTTTGATTTCCCAAAAGCTCAGATTTGCTAACTAGCAGTCAGCAGGAGAGGAAATTTATCTGAGCCCCTTTCCTGTGTCCCCCATGTCTCCTTGTGTCTTCATAATAAACTTTTTTTTCTATTATTTTGTCTCTAAATGTATCTGTGCATGTCTCTGTGTATCTCTCTCTCTCTCTCTCTCTCTCTCTCTCTCTCTCTCTCTATATATATATATATATATATATATATATATATATGTATCTATTCATCTATCTCCCTACCTATCTACCTATCTATCTAACTATCTCCTGGATGGGTAGATGGATATAAAAGAATTAGAATATGGAAGCCCCCCCTTTTTTTAATAAGGAAATGAGAATCATGATAACAGATTCCATTTTGATTATAAATCTGGAGAAATGCTTATTTGAAATACTCAACATCCCTCAAAAATTACTTAAGGGAAAACTATATATGATGTGAGGATATAGGATGAGACAGTGGTTCTATTTGAATTAAAATTTAAGGCTTTTCCCCTCTTGTTATCCTACTGCACCTTTGGCAAGACAAGCTTTTACTTTAACCTCACATCAGATCCTCATTTTTCTCTTATATAAACTGAGGTGGTTGTACTAAATGAACTCAAAGTTCCATTAGGATCTAAATCTTTGTTTCTGTCATTTCAGATTTTCTGTTTTTGGACCTAGACTAGCAGGTCCCACAGTTAAGATATTGGTATCAGTTACAAAGATATAACTAATAATTTGTGTGTGTCTGGAGAAAATAACATGAACTATACCTTGAAGACTGAAGGACTAAAGGCACTTTTGGGGAAGAAACATTAAAGAATTTATACTTGGGGATAAAGTAAGCTGAGACCCTGGGGCACTCTTATTTCTGGGCATTATGGATTCCCTCTCTCTGTGCTGAACATCTTTGCTCTTTCTTTGACCAGTAATTGGTAGTGCTGGTGGAAATGATGGACCTATCTCTTCCAGTTTTTTTTCTCTTGGATGATAGCTACAGGTCAAGAAATGTGGATAATAGTCTAGGGGGCATTCTCTGGGATACTGAGCTTGCCTGTCTAGTGATGGTAATTGATCAACAGGTCGTGTTGATAGTGGCAAGAATGGGCAAAGAAAGAATTCTTTATTATTTTTTTAATTAAAGCTTTTTATTTTCAAAACATATGCATGGATAATTTTTCAACATTGACCCCTGTAAAACCTTGTGTTCAAAAATTTCCCCTTCTTTTCCTCTCTCCCTTCCTCTAGATAGCAAGTAATCCAGTATATCTTGAACATATTAAAATATATGTTAAATTCAATGTATGTATACATATTTATACAATTAGTTTGCTGCACAAGAAAAACCATATCCAAAAGGAAAAAATGAGAAAGAAAACAAAATGCAAGCAAATAAGAAGAGTGAAAACACTGTTTTGTGTATCCCTTATTTAAAAGGAATATTTTTGATGAGGGTTATGGAGACAAAGCTGGAAGAGTACAGGGTGGTTTGAAGGACACAACCATGTCCTGGGATTTTGAGTTCAAAGTCCTGGTCTGTCTTTACTAGGATATTAGGGGTTGTCAAAGTCATAAGAGTACTTTGATCTTCTTGGTACATGGGGGCTCCTATTTCTCAGGAGATAATTATTTAGTTTAATTATTATTATTGTTAAGAATGATATTATCATTAGCTATACTAATAGTTACTTTCAGGTTACAGAGTATTATATAACATTATTTACTTCTTAAAAAAACTTTCTGTCCTCAGTACTTTATAATGAAAAAAGTAGACCTCAGAGACAAGAAAGCCTGGGTTCTTGTTCCACTTCAGCCACATATTGGCTCTATGGTCCTGAAATAGTCACTTAAGTCAGTTATCTAGGTGACTCTAAACTTTGTACCTCCCTTAACATCTACCATAGAGCTCTGCAAATAGATGATTCCTACTAATTTGTTGAATAAGCCTTCTGAGGCAGGTAATACAATTATTGGAGAAGCTGGGTGACACAATGGATAGAGTACAGGGTCTGAAGAGAGGAAGACTTCTCTACTTGAACTTGAGTTCAAATCTGGCTTCAGATATTTACTAGCTGTGTGACCCTGGACAAGTCACTTAATCCTGTTTCAGTTTTCTTCTTTTGTAAAATGAGCTGGAGAAGGAAATGATTAGCCACTCCAGTTTTTTGCGAAGAAATCCTCAAAAGGATCATAAAAAGTCAGTTATTACATGAACAACTGAACAAAAATATGATGATGATGGTGTTTTCTTTCTTTCTTTCTTTCTTTCTTTCTTTTTTTCTTTCTTTCACAGATGGGGAAACTGAGGATCCAAGAAGCTAAGTGACTTGCCCAACATCATACAGCTAAGAAGTGCCTTTGCTGGCTACCATGATAGATGAGAGGAACATAATAGAATTAAAGAAAGGAAAACATTTGAAAGCATCCTTCCTAAACTAATTATTCTCACCTGCTAGGTACTAAGCTCAGTTATTTCTACACTGCTGAAGAATGTGACCTTTAAAGTTTGGCAATGTGGAGTGTAACATACACCCATTGCTTTTCCTTAATAATTGGTCTGCCTCTAAAAATCACCCAGATGCTTCAATCCATCTCCACAAACCCTTATTTAAATAACCTTTAAGTTTAAAGACAAATGGTAATAAAGGCAAAACCAAAATAATTCCTGCCTTCAAAGAGCTTATATTCTCACTTCCTTTTTGAAATCTGTCAAAGTGAGATAATACCTCCTGGATATAGTGTTCTGCTGTTACTTTGTCAACCTCAGACACCCTCGATATCCTGGTGTTCAGAAGCTCCTAAACCATTGAATCTAACTTCTGCTGCCCTTGCTTTTTTGACATCAGGGAGAAGCCAATGTTTTGGTCCAGATGGTGTCAATTTAATTATTGGCACCTAATGTTCCATGATAGTGTTGACCTAGTGTATAATATGGCCAATTTTCTGGGAGTTAGCTTTGGATAGGAGACTAGGGAAGTGCCTCGAGAGGGCAACGGAGGGGAATCATCTGCAACAGGAGGGGAATATAAACTAAGGCTTATTTTTCCTTGTGGTGCATGGGATGATATTTTCATTCTGGAGAAAAATAGTATGTCTCCTTGTTGAGAGTCATTTAAATATCGGAAGGTTCATGAAACGATCATGAAATGAAAACCCAATTTCAGAGCCTCACTAATTGACTTGTTTGGCTCTTTCTCAGTGGCTGAGGGTTATTGACATGATCACTCATCTAGAAA
Organism: Sarcophilus harrisii; assembly: GCF_902635505.1. NCBI lineage: Eukaryota > Metazoa > Chordata > Mammalia > Dasyuromorphia > Dasyuridae > Sarcophilus > Sarcophilus harrisii. The sequence goes on from NC_045426.1 coordinate 602,979,467, forward strand.
TACTAGCCTTTTAGTGGGTTCTCCCTGAGAGGCCAGATTCCAGAGCCTTCGAGGGTTGCCTATCAATAATGGGAAATTAGCTTCATTATGTAGACCAAGAAGTTAGTGAGGTAGTTCCTTAATATCTCCATTAATGAATCTTTCTAGCCTCTCTTAAGAGAAAAGATATTCACAAACAACCCTTCTGGAGTGTATAAACCCAGATTTCTCCTGCCTTATTTCTAAGTTGTGATGGAAGCCTGGTTTGCTCATAAATTTATTCTAACTAGAATCTTTCCTATTGTATCTCAACAAAATCACAGACAAGGAGACTCTGGGGCTTACCAAAATCCTCCATAGTTGGAAATTGATAAGATCTAATAATATTCTAAATATTTCTTTTAATGATTTTAAATATCTCCCTCCCAAACTCTACTTGGTTTGCCCCAATCTCCTTTTAGATATTACAAAAATATTATTCCTTTTCCTTTCTTCTGAGACTCTATGAGGCACTCAAAAAATTCTTTCCAGCAGTCAGCCTTCTTTGTCTAAGTTAATATTGCAGTTCTAGGCATTGTGGATTTCCTGTCTCTATGATGAACATCTTTGCTCTTTCTTTGATGTTTATGGCTCCTTGTAGATACTACTGTACCCAGGATGGCCCCAATAAATACAGTAAATGATGATGGTAAAACTGCTTTTTCAGATTTTTTTGGCCATGGGTTCTCTCTCATAAATGGATTCTACTCTTCTCTGTTATCAGTGTGCTACTTCCCCCCATATTCTCAGCATTTTTAGTGGTCGTTTAATTCACTAAGTGTTTTTAAACATCTAGCTTGTGCAAAGCATTGAACTGGTTGTTGGAAAGTGGGAGTACATACCAAAAAAACAGTATTTGTCTTCAAGGAACTTTTATTGTATTGTATAAGAGAGAATAATGTAATATATTAATAGAGAAGTAAATACAAAGTATATACAGAATAATTTGGAAAAGTGTTTTTTTTTTGGGAGGGGGGGAAAGGATTATCAACATTGGGCTTACAAGAAAAAGTTTTATGTAGAAGTTTGAACCTGGGATAAGTCCTGGAGGTTGTTGGAGATTCTGAGACATGAAAATGAGAAGAAAGTGTATTCTAGGGATGGTAGTTAGCTTAAGCAAAGGCTTGAAGATAGGAAATGGAACATGGTATGAGAAAACCAACAAATAGGACAATAAAAATTGAAATATAGTGTATGAAGGGGAATATTTTTTAAAAAGTATAATAACATAGGTTTCAGCCAAATTATACTGGATTTTAAATAACAAATATAAGGATTTCCATTTTGTTTTAATGTCAACAGGGAATCAGTGAACATTCTTCAGTAGAAAAGCCCTATAAGGCAAGGCTTTTAGGAAACTCAACTTGGCAGTTGTTCATATGACTGATAAGAGAAGAGACATTCTAGAAATAGGAAAACTAGTTAGGAAGGCAGGTCATACATGTGGAGACCAAACATTTAGGCAAAATGTATGTCTATGATGTATGTATGCCCAAGACAAGTCACACTTCTGATATTACAACCTACTAGTATTTTATACTCTGCTGTTCTCAATTGAATATCAACTCTCCACTCTCTATTGCATTGTCTCTAGGTTTATCTCTGCTAATCTTGTGGTCACTATACTGCTTTGTTACCATTTGTTGGAATCAGAGGACCTGAATTAAAATATTGGATCTGCCATCTATTTCTGTGAGATTTCTGCTTCTTCTGTCTAAGTTTCTTTATCTGTAAAATAAGGGGATGGGCTTATATGACTTCTAAGTTCCCTTCCAGTTCTATGATTCTTTTATCTCTTTCAGGAATACCTGCTGGATTCTCTGCTGCCATTTATTGAACGATAGTCACTAAATAGCCTCTTTCTGACTAGGGTAGTCTGATGTCTTTGTAGTCTATAACCAAGACAATGAACCACCCAGCACATTTAGGGAAGGCAACCTTCAAAAAGCTGCCAGGCTAGGATTAAATCTATTTCTTTTATCATTATACTTTTATCTGATATAGCATTCAAAATCTATGGTAGCAGGCAATTTTAGGATTTAGGATTAGGGAATTCAAGATGATCCCTTCTATCTCTTATTATGATCTTCGTCTCTCAATCTTATTTTGGAAACACTTCCCTCTCCCTATTAACTCATAGGAATTATATGGATTTGTTTACCTCATCTGCTAAAAACCTTTTTATGAGAAGGAATTAGGGAAAAAAGACAAATCTAGGGGAAGGACCTAGTCAAATTCTTTCCTTTATTGTCCATATCTACCAGCAAACCTTTTGTCCTATATTTTTGACAAATGCAAAATTTGATGGGTTCTTACAAGTGTAAACAAATTTTGAAATGTATTATTTTTAAAAATCTGATATCTCCAAATAAAATTTATCCTCAGAGTCCTCAGAAATAGAGAAGAAGATAGATTGAAATGTATTAATTTTCTTATCTACTTCTCTTGACACTATCAGATTGTTCACATGTTGACACATGTGAATCTTCTGATATTCTGGAGATGAAATTGGTAGGCTAGATTAGGTCTGGGGGAACTTTGACTTAATAATGTCCTGAGTTGAAAAGTTATTCAATTCATTGCAAAATAATTCACTACATTATGTTTGTCTCTATGAAAGTCTCTAAAGACATGGTTGGAACTTAACGGAAAATAATCCATCAAAAATATGTATTAAACACAAATTATATTTCAAGTACTATGACATACATGGAACATACAAATGTAAGTGAAACAATTCATGACTTCAAGGAGTTTATATTTTATTGAAGGATACAAAGTCCTCACAGATTAGTTAGTGTTTTATATATAAATATAGTAAAGCTTTAGTGTTGACTACTTTTTTTGTAACTTAATGTGGAATGATCAATCTTCTCTACATACCACTGCCCCCCCCCCTTTTTTTTTTTTTTTTTTTTTTTTTTTTTTGCTGTGGCAATTGGAGTTAAGTGACTTGCCCAGGGAAGTCTAGGAAGTGTTAAGTGTCTGAGATCAGATTTGAAGGCAGGTCCTCCTGACTTCAGGGCTGGTGCTCTAACCATTAGGCCACCTAGCTGCCCTTTGGACCATTTTTCTTTCTTTCTTTTTTTTTTTTAAATAACTTTTTATTGACAGAACCCATGCCAGGTTAATTTTTTACTACATTATCCTTTGCACTCACATCTTTCCGATTTTTCCCCTCCCTCCCTCCACCTCCTCCCCCAGATGGCAAGCAATCCTATACATGTTAAATAGGTTACAGTAGATCTTGGGTACAATATATGTGTGCAGAACCGAACAGTTCTCTTGTTGCTCAGGGAGAATTGGATATAGAAGGTAATAACCCAGGAAGAAGAACAAAAATGCAAGCAGTTTACATTCATTTCCTAGTGTTCTTTCTTTGGGTGTAGCTGCTTCTGTCCATCCTTGATCAATTTAAACTGAGCTAGATCTTCTCTTTGTCGAAGAAATCTACTTCCATCAGAATACATCCTCATACAGTATCGTTGAGGTTTTACTGATCTCCTGGTTCTGCTCATTTCACTCAGCATCAGTTCATGTAAGTCTCGCCAAATCCTCTGTATTTATGTGCTGGGTGGTTCATTGTCTTGGTTATAGACTACAAAGACATCAGACTACCCTAGTCAGAAAGAGGCTATTTAGTGACTATTGTTCAATAAATGGCAGCAGAGAATCCAGCAGGTATTCCTGAAAGAGATAAAAGAATCATAGAACTGGAAAGGAACTTAGAAGTCATATAATCCCATCCCCTTATTTTACAGATAAAGAAACTCAGAAAGAAGAAGCAGAAATCTCACAGAGATATCCTAAATATCTCTGTATTTAGCTGGTCATTTCTTACAGAACAATAATATTCCATAACATTCATATACCACAATTTACTCAACCATTCTCCAATTGATGGACATCCATTCATTTTCCAGATTCTGGCCACTACAAACAGGGCTGCCACAGACATTTTGGCACATACAGGTCCCTTTCCCTTCTTTAGTATCTCTTTGGGGTATAAGCCCAGTAGAAACACTGCTGGATTAAAGGGTATGCACAGTTTGATAACTTTTTGAACATAGTTCCAAATTGCTCTCCAGAATGGCTGGATGTGTTCACAATTCCACCAACATGTATCAGTGTCCCTGTTTTCCCACATCCCCTCCAACATTCCGCGTTATCTTTCCCTGTCATTCTGGCCAATCTGACAGGTGTGTAGTGGTATCTCAGAGTTGTCTTAATTTGCATTTCTCTGATCAATAGAGATTTGGAACACTCATATGAGTGGTAATAGTTTCAATTTCATCATCTGAAAATTGTCTGTTCATATTCTTTGACAATTTATCAATTGCAGAATGGCTTGATTTCTTATAAATTAGAGTCAATTGTCTATATATTTTGGAAATTAGACCTTTATCAGAACCTTTGACTGTAAAAATGTTTTCCCAGTTTATTGTTTTCCTTCTAATCTTGCCTGCATTAGTTTTGTTTGTACAAAAACTTTTCGATTTAATATAATCAAAATTTTCTATTTTGTAGTCAATAGTGATCTCTAGTTCTTCTTTGGTCATAAATTCCTTCCTCTTCCACAGGTCTGAGAGGTAAACTATCCTATGCTCTTCCAATTTATTTATAAGCTCATTCTTTGTGCCTAGATCGTGAACCCATTTTGACCTTATCTTGGTATATGGTGTTAAGTGTGGGTCAATGCCTAGTTTCTGCCATACTAATTTCCAATTTTCCCAGCAATTTTTGTCAAATAATGCATTCTTATCCCAAAAACTGGGGTCTTTGGGTTTGTCAAACACTAGATAATTAAAGTTATTGGCTGTTTTGTCCTTTGAACCTAACCTATTCCCTTGATCAACTAGTCTATTTCTTAGCCAATACCAGATGGTTTTAGTAACTGCTGCCTTATAATATAATTTTAGATCTGATGCAGCTAGGCCACCTTCATTTGATTTTTTTTTCATTAATTCCCTTGAAATTCTTGACCTTTTGTTTTTCCATATGAACTTTGCTGTTATTTTTTCTAGGTCATCAAAATAGTTTTGGGGAAGTCTGATTGGTATAGCACTAAATAAATAAATTAGTTTAGGTAGTATTGTCATTTTTATTATATTTTCTCGCCAAATCCAAGAACATTTAATATTTTTCCAGTTGGTTAGATCAGACTTAATTTGTGTGGAAAGTGTTTTGTAGTTTTGCTGATAAAGTTTCTGATTTTCCCTTGGCAAATTGGACCATTTTTCTTATTGATTTTCATCCCACTTTCTAATGCAATTAAAGAATATGTTTTTATATTATTAATTACTAAAATTCGAACACCTCTCTCATTAATCAACTAATTGATGTTAAGTGAAATAAGCAGAACCAGGAGATCATTATACATGGCAAGAAGAAGATTGCACAATGATCAATTCTGATGGACATGGCTCTTTTCAACAATGAGATGATTCAGATCAGTTCTAATGATCTTGTGATGAAGAGAGCCATGTACATCTAGAGAGTGGATTGTGGGAAGTGAGTGTGGTTTATAACAGCATTTTCACTCTTTTTGTTGTTATTTGCTTGCATTTTATTTTCTTTCTTATTTTTCCTTTTTGATTTGATTTTGTGCAGTAATATAATTGTATAAATATATATGCATATATTGGATTTAACATATTTTTACCATGTTTAACATATATTGGATTACTTGCTATCTAGGGAAAGTGATGGAGTGAAGGGGAGGAAAAATTGGAACATGATTTTTTTTAATCCTTTGCAAGGGTTAAAATTGAAAAATTATCCATGCATATTTCTTAAAAATTAAAAAGCTTTAATTAAAAAAACTATTATTATAACTTGTGGCTTCTCAATTATGAAAGCATGGTCCAATCATTCTGTTCTCTCAGAGTACAAACTGAAGTTTCTTTTTAATAATTCTCTTCAAGCTTCTTCAGAAGATAAAAATTAATCTGAGTTCACTTAGGGAATGAATAATTTTTATCTTTTCTATCTTTCTGAAGTTTTCTTCAGCCACATCAGGGGACAGTCTTTTCTGTCTGAAATTTAGCTGTCCATTTCCTTTGCTGGTTCTAAGATCTCATTGCATAAAACTGATGCAATAATATAAATAAAATATAAAAAGATATAATAATACAAATGATTTAATTATATAAAATTTAAAATAACACAATAAGTATCTATAGTCACTGTGGGAAAAGTTATTGTATATTATACAATTCTAAAATATCACATTGTAACATACAAAATAAATATATATTTGAGGGAAGAATTAATGAAGAAAGTCTTCTTGTAGGAGATGGAATTTGAAATGAGCCTTAAGAGGAGCCAAGCAGTTCAAAAGACATAGGGAAGGAAAAAGAATTCTAGGCATCAAACACATTTGTGTAAAAGTATAGAGCTACAAGGTATGTGGTATAGCCAAATAGAACAATTTGGCTAAGGTATTTAGTGTGCAAAAGAGAATAATGCACAATCAGCCTAGAAAAGATGTTCTGGAACCAAATTGTGAAGAGCTTTAAATGTCAGAGAGGAAAGCAGATATTTTCCTAAGAGGAATTACTGAGGCTTCTCGAGTAAAGGACTAATGTACTTAGACCAGTGATTTAGAATATAAATTTGTCAGCAAAATGGAAGATGGGTTGGAGAAGGTAAAGACTAGAAGCAGGAAGACAAATTAGGAGGCTACTGCAGTAATCCAAGTGAGAAGTGATGAGAACCTAATTTAGGAGAAAAGCTTTGAAAATGGGAATAAGAGGGCACATTTAAGAAATGTTAAAAAGGTAGAATCAACAAAACTTGACAACCAATCCAGAGAATGAATGAGTGAAAAATGGAATATTGACTCTGAGATTATGAACCTGAGGGATTGAAAGCTTGGTAGTGCCCTTGACAGTAAAAGAAAGTTTGGAGGACAAGATGATTTGGGGTCGCTGGAGTGGGAATTATGAGTCCTATTTTGGATATATACAATTTGTGATGCTCATGGGACATCCAGTTAGAGTTGTCTAGTGGGAAGTTAGAGATTTGGAACTGAATTTTTGGAAAAATTTGAAGGATAGATATGTGAATTTAGGAATCATTTGCTGAGAAATGATAACATAACTCACAACTGCTGATAAAATCATTAAGGAAGTACAGCAAGAAAAGAAGAGAAAGCCTAAAACTGAGTTATGACCACTTATAATAGGTACATGGCTAATTAATCTATAAACAAAAATGACAACAAGGACCTGCAGAACAGAGAGGAAGTGAATCAAGACAAACAAAAAACATGAAAACACAGGGAGGGACGTGTATCCAGAAGGAAAGATGGTCAACAGTGTCAGATTTTGCAAAAAGTGAAGGATGAAGTCTGTGAAAGTGCCACTCAATTTATCAAGGGAACTCATTGCTGAGCTTGCAGAAAGTTATTTTGGGCCTATAAAAACCAGATTTTTAAGGCACTGAGAAGTGAGTGGGAGATAAAAAAGTGTAGGCAATGAATATAGTTGGTTTTTTTATATCTGTTTCTTAGGCTTAGAATACTCTGCCTCCTTTCCTTTGCTTCTTAGAATCTCTGATTTACTTTAAGATTCAGCTCAAATAATAATTTTTGCAAGAAACTTTTGCTAATCCTCTTGGACACTAGCGCCTTCCATCTACTCTGTATGCATTTTATTTGTTTCTAATTATATGTTTTCTCTCTCACTATATATAATTCACTGAGACAAATAATTTTTTCCTTCTCTTTGCCTGATAATACTTAGCACTCATAACTGACATATATAATAAATACTTAATAGACTATTAATACATGTTGTTTGATTTTCTAAGAATTGGACCGTGAAGGTGAAGAGAGATATGAGATTAAGTATCATAAGTTTTTTTAGGATGAAAGACATCTTCTATTTGTAGAAAAGGAGTCAGTGACAGATAAGGAGAAGTTGAAAATTAGAGGAAGGGTGATAATAGAAAAGTTATCCTCTTGGAGGAGAAGGGAGAAGTTGGGATTTTGGGGCACAAATATAGAGACTGGCATCTGTAATAAGAGCCACTTCACCCTCCAACCTGGTGTAATGGAAAGTCTGATGAATATTGCTTGGGTAATGTGAAGTGTGAAACTAGAGAAGGGATAGAACACAAGCTTTATGACCTCAATTGTTTTTTTTATTTTTTGGTGAAAGAGTTGATATCTTCTGGTGAGGGAAAGTCAGGGAGATAGTGGTATAGATCAAAACTTCTTAAACTTATCCCAGTGATGATCCTTTTTCCCCTGAGAAATTTTAACATGACCCTGAGTATATAGGTATATAAAATAGGTTTATAAATCAAACATTCCTGATAATAAATCACAAAATTATGATTCTTACATTCAGTATATAACCTCAAATTGAGTCATGACCTATAGTTTAAAAAGCTTTGGTATAGATAGCATGAGAAAAGAAGAAAAGATTTGTAATGTCATCTGTGGGGAATGAGAAAGCAGGTCTAATAAGGAAGAGTAAATACATTGACATCAGCAATAAAGACCCAGTTCAGATTGCAGCATAATGTAAATGTAGAGTGGGCTAAAGCAGCATTACTGCTTGACATTCAGTAGCACCATAGTAGTTGAGGATACTTATAGTGGGAATATAAGGGCTGGGAGTTAGAATTAGATGACTGGTCACAAGACGAGAACAAAATTCAAGGGCCAAGGACAAGGATCAAGATTTTAAAGTGAAAATCAGTAATTTCAGGGGTGATGACTTTAATAAAAGGGCAGGATGGAGTAGTTGATGTTGCAGTGAAGGCACTGACTAGGTTTGGGGGAAAAAGAGAAAACAGTTTAAAATTTTTGACTGGTGATATTGAACCAGAACAACTAAGTAGTGAGCATGTTTTGCAATGTATTTGTTACAGCTAACATATTGTTATACCTCAAATGCTGTCTCGAGGACAAACTTAGCCCTTCAAACAGCATTAGTTATCACAGAAGAGTCAGAGGGTATTAAACTGTAAGTATATACTCCTATTGACCTTCAGATTTTTCCTGTAGATTTCTATTATCTGAACATTCCTCTTAGAGATGCTATCAGTGAAGTTTTAAATTGATCCTTTTAAAGGTATAAGACCCATTTAATGAAGAACTTTAATTTTAACCTCTCTCTACCATTGAGACAGTACTAACATGACATTTAGACCATTGTTCTGATTCTGAGTAGAGTCCTAACCTTTTCCTGACTAAAAATAAAAGTCCCTGTATTTTTCAAAGATTCTGTTACTACAGTTTTTGCAAGGCTGGGATACAATGTTCTCACCTAGCTATTTTAGCAGGAACTATAAAAACTGAAAGAAGAAAAAGACGGACAGAATAATGGTAGGAAGGAGGTTTCTCTTGTCAGAAGCAGAATTGGCAAGAAAGGAAAATGACTGTTAACATTTGCATATATAACAAATGAAATGGACTTCTCACAGTGAAACCCAATTAAAACACAAGGCAATGAGGAAAGGTCATATTTACAGAATACTCCACAGTCTCAGCCTATCTTCATATTTGATAGGCTTGGGAGGTCAGGAAGAGAAATATTACCCTTTTCCCCAATCTTTAGTGTAATTATCTCTAAGATAGGATTAAAAAAAATTCCCACTTGGCATTTTTCATATTCTAGCTTCCACCTTCTCTTGAATGAATTCTGTTTCCTTTAAACTTGGCTGCTAGCACTTTCATGACTTCTCCTGTCTTTTTGTCTTTGCAGAGGTGGGCTACCAACTCTGGAATGAACTTCCCCCTGACCTCAGAAGAACATTGCTAGGCCTTGCTCTGCCAAGATAAAAAAAATAGCAAACAATATATACAAAAATATTTATATTAGCTCTTTTTTTTCTATATTTGCCAACCTGGAAGCTAAAAGAATGCTTATTATTGAAGAACAGCTATGAATTTATAGTGGTATACAAATATGATGGAATGTTATTGTGCTGCAAGAAATGAGGAAATTTCTTCCTGATTTCACTGAGACACTTGATTTGTGTGAATTGATCCAGAGTGAAATAAACAAAAACAAAAGAATAATTTGTATTAGAACACCAAGATTATAAAAAAAGAACTTCTTAGAATTCCTATCTTTCTACAGTCCAATAGACTATATGTCATTCCTCTAAAAAGCCTTTTTTTATTCTCCCAGTTGTTATTTTATTTTCCTGATTTTTGAAATTACTTGGAATCACATTTTATATGTTTTATCTCAATTGGTTAGCTTGGCCATTAAAATAAGGGATTTATATTTATGTGTGCTGTTCCAATCTATTGGAGGACAAATAATATAATGGTTGAAATTAAGACCAACATATCCTCCATACCTAGAATATTTGTTTTCCTTACCCATGTGTCTTAGAATCCTTAGCTACTTTTAGGACTCAGTTTAAATGCCATTTTCTTTTATTATTATTATTTTTAAAGCTTTTTATTTTTCAAAACCTATATATGGATAATTCTTTTTTTTTTTCCTAAGCCATTTAGGGTTAAGTGACTTGCTCAAGGTCACACAACCAGGGAGTGTTAAACTTCTGATACTGGATTTGAACTCAGGTCCTCCTGACTTCAGGGTTGGGGTTCTATCCACTACACCAATTAGCTGACCTTATATGGGCAATTCTTCAACATTAACCCTTGCAAAATCTTGTGTTTCAATTTCCCTTCCCTTCCCTCACCCCCTCCCCTAGATGCCAAGTAGTGCAATATATGTTAAGGAGGGTAGAAATGTGTGTTAAATCCAATAGATGCATATATATTTATACAATTGTCTTGCTGCACAAGAACAAACAAATCAAACCAGAAAAAAAATTAGGAACAAAAATAAAATGCAAGCAAACAACAGCAAAAAGAATGAGAATGTTATGTTGTGAACTACACTCAGTTCTCCCAGTCTTCTCCCTGGGTGTAGATGGCTCTCTTCATCATAAAATCATTGGAACTTGTTTGTATCATCTCATTGTTGAAGAGAGCCATGTCTATCAGAATTGATCATTGCATAGTCTTCTTGTTTCTGTGTATAATGATCTCCTGGTTCTGCTCATTTCACTCAGCATAAATTCATGTAAGTCTCTCCAGGCCTTTCTGAAATCCTTCTGCTTATTATTTCTTATAGAACAATAATATTCCATAATATTCATATACTATAACTTATTCAGTCATTCTCCAGATGATTGGCATCCATTCAGTATCCAGTTTCTTGCCACCACAGAAAGGGCTGCCACAAACATCAAATGCCATTTTCAACAACATTTTTTCCTAATATGTCTAATTGTTAGTGTTCTTCCATCCTTTAAATTACTTTGTATTTCTTTACATAGTCTTACTTATCTATATATCTTTTATATCTGTCCTGCATAGAGTATAAATAGAATATTGAATGGAATGTGGTAAAACAGGCATGCTGATACATTCTTAGTGGATCTATGGATGTATACAATTATTCTGGAAATAAATTTATAAATATACACAAGAAAGTTATTAAAAATGAAATATTTGATGTATATTTCTAAATTTACTTCCAATCTTTGATGCAGTATCTCACAGCTAGTCCCTAGTAAAAAAAAAAAGATGAAAGTAATAGGAAAAATATTTATAATAGCTCTTTTGCGGCAACCAAGAACTGGAGAAGGAATGCTTACCAATGGAAGGATGACTGAACAAATTATGATATGTGAATATGATAGAATATTATTATGTTGTAAGAAATGAAGAAATATATAATTTTAAAGAGATACTTGAAAGACTTGTGTAAATTGATGCAGTGTGAGCTAGGCAGAACCACAAGAATAATTTATACCATAACATCAAGATTATGAAAATGAACAATTTCAAAAACTTATTTAAACTGATGAAAATGAAATAAACAGTACACTAATAATACTGTAAAACAGCTTTGAAAGCTATAATAACTAAAATCAATTCAATGACCATCTATAATTTCAAAGGGTCAATGATAAAACCAGCTATTTACCTCCTGGCAGAAAAATATGGATTGTGTTGTCTGCAAATTTGATACGTATATTATCTATGTCTTAATCCGAATATTTGAAATAAAAATAAAAAAAAACAGTACAGCATCCAATAGACTCCTGGGATACTCCAATAAAGACATTCCTTCAGGGTGACTAGAAAATTATTCCTTAGGTTTAGTCATTCAATAAATTCTGATTTTTATTAAATGCAATATAATGTAGTACATATTTCTGTATCCAGCCCATGGAGGAGCATAGGGATCTAATAATGCTCTATTCTTGATTGGATTATTATAATGGTATCCACATTGAAATCTGTACCTTTAAAAAAAGTGCTTCTCTAAGTCAATAAATATCAATTCTTAGCCCTGTTCCCCCTGTACTTTCTTGGCTTGTTGCTTTGATTATAGTAACACCTCAGATCCATTAATCACTTTAAGGTCTACAAATCATTTTTCTTACAACTCCCTATGAGGGAAATAGTAGTAACCTCAAATCTGAAAAACAAAGTGGTACCTGAGGTCATACAGTTAGTATTTTGTCTTGGGCTTGATTTAAGCCAAGTAATTTCATTTTCCCACTGTAGTTGCTCCACAACCATTTCCTAGGGTCACGTGTGATGGCTTCCAAATGATTTAGAGATAGAAAGGATCTAATATTTTATTTATTCTAACCTCTTCATCATATATGTGATGAAACTAAGTTTGAAAGAGATGAAGTGATTTGTCCAAAGTCACGTGGGTGACTAGTAGTAGAATTGTGATTTAAACTTGGAGGGAGATTCTAATACCAAATCCAGTTCTATGGCAGGATGATCCCCTTCAATTTCAAAGTGAAGGATAAGAAGTTACCATCTTCTCTCAAGGGTATTATCTTAAAGGAAAAGAACATGTCACTTTTTAAAAAGTGATATAAAACTACAAATAGATTAACAGAATGTTGATGGCATAGAGATGAGCCAAAGCAGATAGGAAGCGATTACAACTAGACAAATAGTATGAGAATTTCATCTAGTAGATATGATCAAACTGCCTTAGAATAAGGCTCACCCAGATCAAGTGCACAGTAGTGGGAATTGTGTGAATTGTAAAATCAGTTAAGTGAATTATTATACAATAGCAGTGTGGCTGAAATAATATTCATTAAAACATCAAAAAGCAGAATGTTAGATATTATATGTACATAATATTATATATAATGATATTATAAGAATTTGGAAATTAGAAACTACTAACTATATTCTAAAAATTGATCTGTCAATCAATTAAGATGCATTCATGACTCATTGTATTTTAGACGTTGGGGATACAAAGAAAAAGGAAATAATAACAAAAGTTGATATTTATATGTCACTTTAATGTTTACAAAATCCTTCATCTCCACAAGCTTATTTGGTTCTCTTAACAGAGTAGGAACTAGAAATATTACAATCCACATTTTACAAACAAGGAGACTGAGACTCAAATTGGTCAATTAATGTATCCATGGTTAAAAGCAAGTGTTAAAAGTAGAAACTGAATTCAGAGCTCTCCTGATTCTAAATTCAGGATTCCTTCAATTACTGTCTTCCTTAAATGAAAAAATGTGAAACTAATGATGATTAATGTTTGGCTCAAAGTCACACAATTTGCTGGTGATAGAACAAGTTCTAGAATATAAATTTTTAATATAGTGTTCTTTCTGCTTCTTTCCATTACATGGAATACATTCTGTGTATCACAGAAATTTCCAGATTTTTTTAAAACTCAGAATAACTGCTGTTTAGCAATCTTCCTTACCATTGCTGTGTACTTGCAAAGTTAACTTTTTAAGGCCCAAGTAAAAGGCTTCACATTTGTTACTATTGAATTAGATTTAACATAACTTCTAATCACTTAAAATCTTGTAAATCTTGACCTTATTATCTAGTGTTTTATCTCTCTCCCAAACTTATACTGTCAAAAATTTTTATAAGAATGCTATCTATTGATCAACTATGAATGACTTAGCAGTTATCAGTGGTACAATTATCCAAGACAATCTGAAAAAAACTCATGATGAAAAATGCTGTTCACATCCAAAAGAGGAGTGATGGAGTCTGAATTCAGGTTGAAGCATACTTTTCTTACTTTCTTAATTTGTTAGTGTTTTTCTTCTTATTCTGTTTCTTCTTTCACAATATGACATATAGGAATATATTTTACATGATCATACATATATAACTTATATCAATTTGTTTACCATATTATGAAAAGATGAAGTAAGAAAGGGAGGAAAAAATTTGGAACTCAAAATTTTAAAAAATTGCCCAAAATAGCCTTTACATGTAGTTCAGAAATTATTTTTTAAAGTTTTTTTTTTAAAAGAATCCTATTTTTTCCCAAGTTAGTGATAAAAGTGTTAAACATATAAGATCAAGCATAGATTCATGGGATTCTCCATTGGTGACCTCCTGCTAGGCTGAGATTGAATTCCTCTTTGATTTTATACCTCCAAACAATTCTGAATGCCTCTAACTATATTATAATGTGGTCCATTTCTCTCCAGCTTAGTTACAAGAATAGTATGAAGTAATTTATCAAAATCTTTACTAAAAAAGCTGTCATGAGTTTAATACTCCTGTCAAAAAGGAAATAAGATTAATCTGGCATTATTTATTCTTGATAAAACTATACTGATCCTATATAATTGCTGCTTCCTTTTCAGGTACTTGACAGTTATCTCTTTAACAATCTAATCTAAAATTTCCCCAGAAGTTGAATTCAAGCTTAATAGCCTTTAGTTTGAAAAACCTATTCTCTTCCCTTTTTTAGAAAACTGGGTGAACATTAACCCTTCTCCAGTTTTGTTTTTCATGACTTTTGAAATATCACTGAAAGTGGCTTTGCAGTAATTTTTAACAATTCTGTTTTTCATAATTTTAGAAATATCACTGATAGTGGCTTTGTAGTAATTTCCAACAGCAAAGGAAATAATTAAACTGGGCCACTTGGTTTGAATTGATCGAGGACAACTAAGTGGTTTTTTTATTATCACTTTTAGTGATATTGAGTATTATCAATTGTTAATCATGGATTTTTCCCTACTATTTCTCATGCAAGAATCAATCTCCTTGGCAAATAAAACAAAAGCAAAAAGAAAAGCTGAGTAATTAAAAGTTACCTCTATTGTCAGGTATTGTAGTCCCAAACACCCCATGCCAATGTTCTATTCCTTCTCTTCTCCTTTTCCTTATCCAACCTAATATAGGTAAAATAAACAAGATGAAAAACTCTCTTTGTTTTCTTAAGCTCATTCTGAACTGAAAGCATTCTTTATACCTCTTTTAAAGGATCACTACCATTTTTTTCTATTCATCCTCTGTTATCTAACTTCCTTTTAAAAATGTTTAGTTGTTGACTTCTCTATGTATCCACAAGGATCTCTTCAGATAAGTTCCATTTTTTTTTACATCAGTGGGATTATTTTCTTTTGTGTCTTCAGAACTTCAATCCATTTCTACTGGGTTGATTGCCCCTGTAGCATTTTATTCATTGACATCTGACTTTGTTTTCCTGTGAACCCTTTGAAATCTGTTTTCCCCAAAACTAAGTTGCATGTGTGACTATGATTATATTTCCTTACCTTTTCTATCACAAATATTAGGGAAGAACTTTTCCCCACTTTTCTACTATTTTCCCCAGGATACCCTTCATTTCCAATCCAACAAACAGTTTCTTCATGTTAGTGTAGGATCAGATCCAGAATAGAATTTTCCTCTTCTTGGTTCCTACATCTTTTGAAGAATGAAATCATCATTAGACCAAGTCATAAAGGGGATTGTGTGTGTGTGTGTGTGTGTGTGTGTGTGTGTGTGTGTGTGAAGGGGAAATAGGCAGATGAATAGACAAATATAGAGAAACAAAGAGACAGAGACATAGAGTCAGAAAGACAGAGACACAGAGTCTGAGAGACAAAGAGACACAAAGACACACAGAGACAGACTAAATCATACTTCTTTCATATCAGTCTTGTGATCTGTTTCCAAAACTCTCCATTTATGCCCTCTGTTTAACCAGATAGCCTGTAGAATATTCCAATGATAAAAATGACCTTTTTCTTTTCCCTGTGGATCATCACTGAAATATTTCCTGTCATATTTTCCCATAAATTTCCCTACATCAGTATATCTTTTATAATATAAAATATGACCCCTTTCCCTTTTATTTATCCCCTTTGTATTGAACAAGGTATTCCAATTCAGGACCTGAGTAGTCATGGATTTCATTTCATCAAGTATCAATAATGTTTATGAGGGCAAATTTCCCTCCTTGCATTAGGAACTTTAGTTTCTTTTGTTTGTTGCCTAAATTTGGAGTGTTTCTCTTATAAACATTTACTACTGATTTTTTTATTAAAATTTGTTTCCTATGAATTTCTGTTTGACTAATGCTATTCTTTCATCATGGCTATTCTCTCTGGCATCTAGTATCAGTGATAGACATAGTTTTGTTCCTCTTTCATCTATGACCATGGACCTATTATTATATTTATGTTTTAAGCCATGATCTAGAAATATAAAGTCCATTCTTGGACATCATCTTCTTAGTCAGCTGTTAATTTCCCAGATAAATTATTCTCTACCATTCATCCTCTGTATTCCTTTTCTTAAATGGGAAATAGTGAGGAAAACACCACATGTGCCCTTAAACTCAGGTTCTTCTGACTCCAAGTCAACCTATCTATTATTATCAGGCAGTTGGGTGGTAGAGTGCATAGATTGCCTTGCTTGAAGTAAAGAAGATCTGCATTCAAATCTGGTCTCAAATGTTTATTAACTGTGTGCTGCAGGGGAGATTGCTTATTCCCTATTTGGCTCAATTCATCTACAAAGGGGGACAAATGATTGAACATGAATGAACAACAAAAAGATGTTTGATGATCATCATTGTTGTTGTGTTAATATTTTTATTTTAACAAATACTTTCACTTTTTCTTCTTTGATTCTTCCCTTTCAGTTTGTGCTGAATGATCATCTTTGATTTTTCTTAATGCTTTTATATACTCCTTAATCATCCTTGATCCTACTCTTGTTTATCTCAGAAATAGAAAGCAGACTTGTATCTGAGCTTGGAGATTATTCCCTTTTTAAATATTATTTAATTTCCCTCAAAATTTCATTTAATTTCTCCTCCTCAAAATAAAATTCCAATCTACCCCACTAGTGTATAATCCTCAAAGTCACATATATGATTTTCTTCTTATTTTACTAAAGGGCTTCTCTCTTTTCTTGTTCATTTTCTCACAAAAGCTGAAATTAGAAATCTGGTCAGTGTATAACATTCTCAACGCGTAATCATCCAGTGACTGCTTAAATATCTCCAGTAATAGTAATGAAACTCAATAACTCTCAAATCAGCTCCCTGCAGTTTCAAACAGCTCTAATTAATTGTCAAAACTATTTTTCCCCAGATAGAGCTCAAAGATACTTCACTGTTACTTTAATCCATTAGATATGGTTCTGTTTCCTGAAGCTGAACAGAACAAGTCTTGCCTCAATATTGACCAGTAAGTATTTGTTAAGCACCTCCTATATATCAGACACTGCATGGCGATACAAAGAAAGACAAAATATAGTCCCCACCCTCAGAAACTTGAAGTCTAATTGAAGGTACAAAGTGCAAATAACTGTATAACTATGCATAAGACATATACAGAAAATTAAAAATAATTTAATAGAAAGATGGCATAGGTATTTCAGGGGTTTGGAAGAGTCTTCTTTCCATATAAAGCAGGTATTTGAAAAAAATTGAGAAGACAAAAATAAAAAAAGGAGAATTCCAGGCATGGGAAATAACCAGTGAAAATATACCTGGAGCTGGGAGGTGAAATGTCTTGTATGAGAAATGACAAAGAAGTGAATATTATTTGATTGTGAGTAATAGGAGTAAATAAGGTATATGAAAATTTGAAATTCTGAGAGAAAGCCCAAGTAATGAAAGGCTTTTTAGAGAATTAGAGATTTTTTATCTCGAGAATTTTATATTTGATCTTGGATGTCAAAGGGGGTCACTAAATGGGAGAGGGGGAGAGGTGATATGGTCACTGAAAACTGAGGGAGAGATGGATTGGAATGAGGAGAAAATTCAGGGAAATTAACTAAAGAGAAGGCTATTGAAATAGTTGTGGGTGATGACAGTATTATAGAAGGGATTTAAAACTTTTTTTTTTGAAATGGTTGAACAATGGGGCTTTTGAAGTCCTTTGGAACTTTAAAATATGATGATTCTGTTCTCTTTGTTAAAACACAGCTGTACAGCATGATGAATATAGAAATATATTTAGAAGAATTGTGAGTGTTTAACCTATATAAGATTGCTTGCTGTCTTGGGTAGGGGGAAAAAGGGAAGAGAAGGAGGAAAATTTGGAACACAAGGTTTAGCAAAGCTGAATGTTGAAAACTATCTTTACATGTATTTGGAAAAAAAAAGAAATGCTATTTTAAAAAGTTAAGTGTTCCAAAGTTATAAGGGAACCTTTTTTATTAATCTAGAATGCTACAGAGTTGTGAATTATTATTGTTATGCATGCAGAAATTTTCCTTCTTCCTGATTGTGGTACTAAATTATTTTTTGTGGGAAAAGTCGGAATAAAGAGCCAACAGAAATAAAGAATAGAATCCTTTTAACACAATAATTAAAATTTGGGATTTCTTATATATATGATAGTCATTTCCCTTTAAGAGATTCCTTTTGGAGAGATTTTTCCCTAAACCACTTGACTTGTATATGAATTATAAAGTGATCCAGGTAACTTGGCAATGACCTCACATTTTATATTATTCCTTGCATACTATTTTCATGTTCAGTAGCCTGAAGATTGTTTTAGAATTTATTTCTTTTTCTATTATGACTCTAATTACAATATGTATTCAATCTACTGCTTCCAACAATATATAAGAGCACACCAATTTCCAGGACTTCATGTATTATTTTCTATAGATGTGATGGATCTTGGCAGAAAAGAACTCAAACAGAAAGGTTCATTTCTCCCAGATGCACATCTAGGAGTTACATAGGCACTTACATAATGACATCTGAGGGATTTCAGTATTCGTTCTTGCGTCATTCACAGATGGATTTTGGAATGAAGAATAAAAAACTATTTGGATAAGAAGAGAAGGGAAGGAAAGAGAAAGGAAGGAAAGAAAACAGGAGGAAAGAGGAGAGAAAGGCAAGGAAAGAGAGATGAAGGGTTCAGGGGAAGAAAGAACAGTACAGAGGATCTTTTGGAGGAGGGAATGACCATCACATACATAAGAAAATCCAAATTTTGGGGCAGCTAGGTGGTGCAGTGGAAAGAACACTGGCCTGAAGTCAGGAGGACCTGAGTTCAAATCTGACCTCATACATTTAATATTTCCTAGCTGTATGACCCTGGAAAAGTCACTTAACCCCAATGGCCTCGGGGGAAAAACAAATTTTAAATTATTGCATTCAGAGAAATCTTGGATAGGGCAGGATAGAACAGAGTAGTAGAAGAGAAAAGCAAAAATAGGAGGGAAGGGAATAAAAGAGGAGAGGGGAAGAAAAAGAAAGGGGGGGAAGAGGGAAAGGGAAGGAAGGAGAAAGAGAGAGAGAGAGAGAGAAAGGAAAGAGAGAGAAGAAAGTAGGGGAGGGAGAAAAACAACAAAAACAATAATCATCTCAGGACAGATGTTACTTTCCAGGGCTCTGATGAAGCCTGGTGCCTTTTTAGAATCATTTTTCAGATTCCCCTTCAGGATGTCACATAGAATGAGACTGTCAAATCCATATCTAACCTACACAGATTCCTCACATAAATGTACAAAGCTGTACAGTTGAGATTAAGTACAGTATGTCCTCAAATTCTTTTATTGAGATAGAAATCTCTTTAAAAAAAAACCTTCTGAAGCACCAGAAAACTGTGAATTCATATCTCAGAACTATAAAAGTATTATTCAGTCATAGTGACATTATTATAACATTAAAGCCGAGGTTCAAAATAGAATTGTAAATCAGAAGAAGTTTGAATTCACCATCCTTCCCCATTGTCTTCTCTCCAAGTGATCAGATTCTCCTACTTCTTAGTTGTCCACATACCCCCCCCAATCTAAGCTTGTACTCCCCATGTTCCAAGCTTTTTCTAACCACCCCAAGGCTACCTGTCCTCTGGAAAGTTCTTGATTCTATGCCCCATTTTCCAGGATCCTCCCTATTTGCTTTATAAATTAATTCACGAGTTCATTTGCTATGTCTTCTGGATAACTGGGTGACATTTTGACTAGGGCTTTATGGAAGTAGTCCCTCAACTTAAAGAGACTACTGGTAAAACCTTCAAGAAACTTTCCAATTCAGAATAAATCGCCCTTGGTCTTGTGTTTCTTTTCACTTCATATAAGGAAATTCCTAACTATTCTGTCTATGATTAGAACTAGTCCTAATTACTCAATAATAAAAAATTCTAAGATTTGCGTGGGTTTCGCATGTCTTTTCTTTAAAGCTGTTTTTTTCCTTTGAGGATTCTGTATCCACTGGGTGTTCAGCAAAGTTTGCTTTATTCAATATAATTGGAAATGACAATCTTAAACCTCCAACCATGTAACGGCATCAACTAAGGGGAGTTAGCCTTTTTGCTGCCCCTTAAACTTCATTATGTAGTCAGTCATAGTCTTGTCTGCCTATGCACAGGACTGACCCTTCCTAGTTCTGTATGATGCTTTTTTAGCATCCTGACAATAATGTAGCATGTCATGCAACATGCTGAAGAGGAATCTTCAGTGTTTCATAGCCATTTCCTGCCTTCTCTTCAATAAAAAAGAGAGAAGTACATTCTCATGTCTCTTTATTAGAGCCAAGCTTGGTCATCTTAATAATACAATGTTCAGTTTCAACTCTTCTTTGATTATTGTTCTTTACATTTATATTGTTGTAGTCATTGTTGGTTATATTTTTCTTTTTATCAGTACATATATTTTCTCATGCTTCTCTGTAGTCTTCATACTTAATTGTTTCTTACTGCATAGCAAAATTAATTAGTTAATTTTTCCCTTCTTTCCTTTTTTCCTCCTTCTTTCCCTCCCTTTTTCCTTTCCTCCTTCCTTCCCTTCTTCTCTCCCTCCCTCACTTCCTTCCTTGCTTCCTTTTTTCTTCCCTCCCCTTTCCTTCTTTTTTAGTCTATTTATTTTACCCGATTTTCTATAAATGCTTGAGTTCTCATTCCTCTGAAACTCAACAATTTTGCCAATAGGAAATAATTCCTAAAGATAGCCTCTACATCAGTGGAGGAAATCTAACTTAGTGTCCTCTTTTTATTGTTACCTTTTGAAATAACCTTTTGCGAGTTTTTAGCCCCTACTATGGCTTCTTAAGCAGTAGTCATGACTCTGCTCCATGTGATTAAGCTGATTTTCATCCAAATTTTTATCACACATTTCCCTTTGTGATTCTGCCATATAAAACACCAGATAAAGAAGGCTAGATTTAGGAGCATCATTATTTTCTTTATTCCTTGTCTCAGTGTCTACTAGTCGAGAAAAGTGCTACCATGCAGCTGCCTTCCATTTATTGCAAATCTTACTAACTGAAGTGGTCCATGTCAGATCCTTTGGGACAGGTGCTTGCTTTATGTTTCCTTGTGATGGGATTGACTGACATTCTCTTCCTAAGGGTTAAAGGTTCCCTTGTACCAGGAGTTCCCTTTGAAGTTCTGGAAAGCTCACAGCTGAAAGGATGCTCGATAGAGGCGTGTACATGTTGTGAGGGGTTGAGAGAAAAATAGGGTTTGAGAGGGAGCAGGGAATTTGGTAGGATCTTTATTATTAATGTGGTTTCCTCTGTGGAGTAAGGCATTCTTTGAAAAATGTCATCGAAAAGGTTCTCTGATGCTTTCATGATGTTTGCCATTTGAGATGCCCTCTGCAAAAAAATTTATAATGAAAATTACCTGGGTAGCTTTTTCTGTTTCATGATGAATATAAGGGAAATTGCAAATTGCTTTTCAAAGTGGAGAAAAAGATATCTACTTGCCATAGAATCCTATCAGTGGAGTTTATAGAAAATGACAATGAATCTTTATGTAGTAAGACGTACTTTGATGTAATTGATATCTTGGTTATATAGTAGGTCAAGAAAAAAGAAAAAAACATGTGATGTTTTATACCACATTTGAGACCAAAAAGTTTGTTCTTCTACTAGAAAATTCAGCCTAAGGGCCTATGAAAAAGGGAGACTTTCTTTTGTGAGAAACCAAGAAGGCCCATTTTATGGTTATCATCAGTGAGTTGTACATATTAACTCTGAAAAAAGTTAACTTATTAAGCTTAATGGCTCACAAAGCATCCTGGCATGTTTTGGAAGCTAAGTCTTTAACAAAGCATCTTAGTTCTAAGAAGACAAGTATTGAATTTACAAAAGAAGAGCTCTTCAAAGTAGAGATTATGCAGCCAAGTCATCATGGAAAAAGATAAAAAAAACTGCCTTTCTTCACCAAATTAGTCATCCATTTCAGACACTTGTGTTTTCTTTTACGTCCTTGGAATATAATTTTATAATGGAAAGAGAAATAAGACAACAGTAACAAAGTATGACTTTAAAAACATGTTCCTTGATGGGTGCTTGGGTCAAGAAAGGAAGTCACTTAGGATAATACAACTACAGATTCAGAACTGGAAGAGATCTTTAAAAGGTATGTAGGTACAACCTTCTCATTTTACAAATGTGGAAATCAAAATTCAGAAAAGTTAAATGAATTCTCCAAGGTCACTCAGACAGTAAAAATAATAGAACAATTTCATCCCCTGACTCCAAGTCCAGAATTCTTTTCAATATATCACACTACCTTCCTTAAAATGGAAGGGGGCAGCACAGTGTGTATGTTCTGTTTTTGTAAAAATATATTTGGGCATAATATTGAAATGAGACTAAGTAATAGACTAAGTAATAATTAGGTATAATCAGACTCAAATTCTTGGCTCCCCAGTCACCATTAATATCCAGATTATGAACCAATAAAACAGGAAAGAATACTCCTCAATTCTTTGTTTTTTAATACAGGAAATACACAACAAAGATGAGAAAAAGATAAAATTGAATATAACATCAGGAGGAAAGACAGTTAATTGAAAAATTCTTCACTTAACCAAGAAGAATTAAATTTCAAGATCTAGAAGCATGAATCTTCAAGATTCCAGTCCATATTTTCTCATTTACAGAGCATTTTATTTAGCTTTTGCAAACCAGCAGACTGATGCAGGCACAAGGCATCAGAATATCTTATTTTAAATCATTAACCTAATAGTTCAGATGTTTGTCTTCCTAATTTATTATGTCTAGATACTTCCTTTCAGCTTTTTTCCTAGTTTTTCTTTCTGCATTGCAACTCAGGCTTCCATCAGTCATTCAGAGATATATTACTTGTCTTGTTCTTGTTCAAATTATTTGCAAAGATACTATAATTTAACATTGGCCAACTTGTGCTCATGCTGGAGTTAAAATTATTGCCTTCCCTCGGGTTTCATTTTGGCCCCCTGATAAGTCATTTCAAATGTGAGCCATGTGCAATACATTTCAATTTATTACTTTTTTAAAGTGAACTAATCTAAATTAAAATCTTCCAGAATCAATATCTCATTTTTATCATTGAGCATTCTGATTCTATCATATGGAGTGTTTAGCTGTTGTTCACTGTACCTACTTGTTTCTAATATTGGGAAGGAATTTGATTTCACATAATGAAAATAAAGTATCTGTTGTCCATTGTTTTATACGGTGTTTTATGTAGGTCTCAATTTAGGGGACTTGGGTTCTAATGCTAACTATAGCATTTCCTATCTGTGTGACCTTGGACATCAGGGAAGCTTGGCAGTACAATGGATAAAGTGTGGGAGCTGGAGTTAGGAAGACTAGTTCAAATCTGACCTCAGTTATAGCCCCATTTACTTCAATTTCTTCTTCTATAAAGTGAACTTGAGAAGGAAATTGTGAAATACTCCAGCTGTGAATAAAACACCTCTGTGAATAAAATGCCAAATGACATAAGGAAGAGTTGGACACAATTGAAAATAATTAAACATTTGATCAAATGGTCCTCAGATTCCACATCCATAAAATGAAAAAGATGAATTAAAGGACCTTTGAGTTTCCTTTTAATCTTATAGTTATGATCTCATAATTCTATGTGCCTGTGACTGACTTTAAATTTTCCCCTATATATAGAACCCCATACAGTCCCTTTGCACTCTTCTTATGTTACAATGCACTAAACATTTATTTAACTCCTTAACATGGAACCAAGCAAATGCTTAGCATAGTATTCATGTATGTAAGATTACAATCTGAAAGACTGTCACCATATACCCCACAAAAAACCTCCAAAAAATTGGTTAATAATTCCTACCCTTTCAGTTTCCTATTACAATCCTAGTCACTAGCTGAGACAAATGGGACACCATTTTCAGGTTTTCCAAATACTATTAGGTTGCTCCCCCTGATACATTCATTTTGTATGTTTCTTATTGGTTTTTACAGGCCTGGTGTCAGTGTTGAGATATTGAAAAGATGGTTAACATACATACTGTTCACCCAATATATCCTCATTGCTGACATAAAAAGGAACAGGAGCAAAAAGTGGTACAAGGGAAATCCATTCTCCTGACAAAGATCCTTTAAAAAAAAACATGCAAAAGAATTACTCAGTCAGGTCTCATCCTTCCCATTCCTTTTTTATTCCCCACTTGTACTATGCAGTCTATGGCCAATCCATAAAATAATATTAAAAAAAGAGTCTTGTTTTATGGAAATACGTACTCATTTGTCTGCATAAAATAGTCAATGCATATATTTTATGTTCCAAATTCCAAATGGCCTCACATATTTCTTTTCTTTTTTTTCAGATTTCAAAGATTGTTTTCTGGGTTTTTCAAGACCAAAGAGTGTAAATTAATTTTGACAAACACTTGGGTAAGAAGTTAGTCTTTCTTCTTTCTGGTACCAAAAGGTCAGGTTTTTAGGGCAATTGTTCCTTCTTTTCTTTCTTTTGGCAATTTTGGGAAAGATTTATGGGTAAACACTCCAAATTACAAATTGCACATATATTCTGTCAGAATGACAATGTGAATGCAAACCTGGAAAAACAGAGAGAAACACCAAATACCATAGCTTTAAAGGATGTGTGATCAAAGTTATAAAAATGGCATTCAAAAAGGCCATAGATCTAGCGTTAAAAGACCTGAGAAGCCTTCTAGACAACCTTTTCATTTTGTAAATGAGGAAAGAAGGACTATATGAAATAACTTGCTCAAGATCCCATGGGAAATGAAACATTAGAAGCAGTTTTGACCCCAGGTATTCTACTCCACAGCCACTGAACTTTTCCACTTAAGTACACTGTCTTCCATTGACTTAATCCTAGATAGTGGAAATTGTACATGGTAAAATAGAAATCATGGTATCATAGAAAGCACATTTAGTCTAGAATAGGCTCATAGACTTAGAATCCAAAGAAACCTTCAAACTCATGTTCTCCAATTCTTGTATTTTATAAATCAAAAAACTGAGGCCCAGAGAAGTTATATAGTCATGTAATTTGCATAACTGGGATTTGAATTTAGATCATTAGACACCAAATTCAATACTCTTTTTTAATAGCATAAAATTGCCTTTTTACCTGAGGTTAAATCTTACCTCCCACCCTCAGTAGCTGTATGACCATAAAAATATATATATATATATATATATATATATATATATATCTCAAATTCAGGGCTATATATGGAATATTTCTGGGTTCAAATCTAGTCTCATACTGCTGTGTGACCCTGGACAAATCACTTAACTTATTTTCTCATCTGTAAAATGAATTAGTCAAGGAAATGACAAACCACTCCTGTATCTTTGCCAAGAAAACTCTAAATGGTCCTGAAGAGTTAGCCATGACTAAGTAGCAAATGACAGAAAAAATGAAGATAGGGAAGATTTCAGGGATAAATACTATTTTTGGCATTTTCAGTTTTAAGTAGTAGTGGAAGGAAATATGCAAGGAAATATTGGAATCAGTGGAAATATATAGCTAATGATAGTAAAGACAGGAGATACAGAATAGAAATCTTATTTAAAGATGCATATTTCAGGATTTTTTTTGTTTTCCTGTTTTCATTCCTTCCTATATTCTGTTCCTGTTATCTGGAATATTGTTCCTAATACTTCATTAGACTTCTCTTTACCACTTTGCACACCTGATTCAAGGCTTGCTCCTTTAGGATACATTCTAGATTATTATTATTCCACTTTGAGAAAGAAAGCAATTTACAGTGAGTAGAAAGAGTACTGGGTTTGTAGAAAGAGGATCACAGATTTAATCCTCTTTCTGGTGCTTATTATCTATGTGACCAGGGGCAAGTCACTTATCCATGGACCACAATTTTTTCTTTTGTAAAATTGGGAATTGAGATAGATATTATATAGCTACAATTATGGAGATGGAAAGTAAAAAAAAATCTTTAAAATTCACAAGGTCCCCTGGATAAGGACTCGGGGTGGGAGTGGAAGGAAGGAAACCAAGACCAGGACCAAGACTCAGGACTCTCTCCCTTACTACTACCACTCATTTCCCTACACCCTATAGATTCCTTCTCAGAGATTTAGCTGGAATGCCCATTCCTCTGTAAGACTCAAATCTTAACTATCTCCCTGGTTTTATTTAGGCTATACAGGACATCCCAAACTTCCTCAATAAATTGGAATAGACTTTCTGTCACACTTCAGGGCTCTGAGGTTGCTCCCAGCTCTAAATTCATGATCCTATGAATGTTACTTTTAAATAAATTGTAACCCAGGTTCCCTGAAATTGTTATTGGTCCTTCATTTCATTTCTTCTACCTTTAGAGGAGATATACTTCAAGGAACCATTTTTTCCTCTTTTTTAAAAAAAACTTTTTATCTTTCTAAATATATGCAAATATAATTTTCAGCATTCACCTTTGCAAAACATTGTGTTCCAATTTTTTCCCCTCTTTTCTCTTCATCCCCTCCCATAGATATCAAGCAACCTAATACAGGTTAATCATGTGGAATTGTTCTAAATTCATTTCCATATTCATCATGCTGCGCAAGAAAAATCAGACAAAAGGGTGAAATTTTTTTTTTTTAAAGCAAGCAAACAAACAACAGCAGAAAGGTGAAAATACAATGTTTAATTCACATGTAGCCTCCATAGTTCTCTCTCTGGATGCAAATGGCACTCTCCATCAGTTCATGTAAGTTTTTCCAGGCTTTTCTGAAATCATCCAGCTTGTCATTTTATATAACAGTAATATTCTATTACCTTCATATACTATAACTTATTCAGCCATTCCCCAGCCTATGAGTATCCACTCAATTTCTATTTCCTTGCTACTACAAAAAGTGCTGCTACATACATTTTTGCACATGTGAGTTTCTTTCCCTTTTCTATGATCTCTTTCAGATACAGACCCAGTAGATCTGTTGGATCAAAGATTATGCACAGTTTGGTAGCCCTTTGGGTATAGAAGGAACTATTTAAAAAAACAGATTTGTCTAAAGAACAAGAGAGTCAAGAGATCCAGTGAAAAAAAGAATTGAATGTTAGAAGTATCTCACATCAAATCCTGCTTCCATCACTGACCATATAAAATGAGAGTTTATTTTTGTTCTCCTTTCATTCTTGAAGAGGACCAATGATATCAGGAAGGTAATGTCTGGACTTGCAAGTAGTGAGACAGGGCTGCACAAAGTCACCCTCTCCCTCACTGTCTCCTACAGTCCAGGGGCAAGACATAGGTCAAAACAACTGGAAATGGCCCCAGATGTGATGCGAGGCCTTGGCCTTTTTAAATTAAGGTCTTTCCCAGGTTTCAGTTTGATTTGAGGCTAGAAAAGAAATGAGGCAAAGGTTGGCTTAGTTTACATACATACACACGCACACACACACACACACACACACACACACAATCTGGGAGGGGAAGATTTTGAGGATTTCTGGTCAGAACAGAAGCAATTGTCATTGACACTCACTCGAAGCCATCAAAACCCAAATGATGATCCAGTGAGCCTTGGTCCTGACTGTATTTATTATTGACCATTCAATGAAAGTCAGAATGATTTGGGCTTAAGGGTTAGTCAAATAAATACCTCTATTTCAATCCCATTGGATTTTTGTCAAAGCCTGATTTTCTAGAACTTTAAAAAAATCATAAATGAATCTATGTGGGACAGAAGAGGAAATTGAAACTAAATGATCTCAAGGACTTCTCAACTGTATATCCATAATCATACCTTTGCCTTGTTTCCCTTGGTAATTGTTTTGTGATAATACTAAATTAATTTGAATTTTTTAAAAATGTGATGACTTTTAAGTGTTTGATTTTTTTTTTACCTCAATGATTGTATTACATACTTTTAGAGGTCAAAGATTCTGTTTTATATTTATTTTTTGTCCTTCTGTAGTTCCAAGTACAGTTCTCTGCTTCCATTGGAGCATCACAAATGTTGACACACATAAGCATGTGTCTGTGAACTGTCCAAAGTCTAATGAAAGTGTTTAAGAATTTGTGGAATTCATGATAGCTAAGTGAGGATATCATGGGTAAGTTTTCTCTTCCCTAGGTTCAACATCTTACTTATTCTTCCAATTCTCATTTAGCATGAACTCAAGGTCCTTTATCATACTAATTGACTTCTTTCGGATATTTCTATTTTATCACTGCATCATTTGTTATTCTTTTCTTTTTTAACAAAAGTATGTTTTTTGCTCTGATTTGTCTCATTTCTGTGCATGGCTTTTGGTTCTTTAATCAGACTAATTTTCTTGAAGTTTTAAACCCTGGGCTCATACTGTCAAATATTCTGCTCACAACAGAAAGTTCAGTAAATCATGACCATCTGAAATAGTACTCAAAGGTTGTCATGTATTTACTACACACAGTTTTTGATTTCTCACTCTTGGTTTGACATAACAATCAGCAATAGAACCATATATGTTTAGTCAAGGGAATAAAGCTCATTTTGGAAATCCCATTTACTAAAGTTAACTCAAACTTCTTGATTCAATCCATTAATCAGAACTAGAAAAGAATAAGACCTATATATCTTCTTGAATCAGTCAAAGTATTTCTACTAGGTGTAACAGAAAGTATTTCAATTTGGTGAGGAACTTTGGAATGCCCTACAGAGACCATAAAAAACCAGGAAGCTAGTCCAGAACCTGGCAGATTTGAGAGGACATTATCAAAAAGGAATAAAGGGGTGAGAAGGAGGGTGATAGTGGTAAAGAGGTTGATTGTGGTAGTGATAGTGATGAGAAGCTGCTCTTCCACCTTACTCCTTGGGGCATAGGACCTTTTGAATTCTAAAGGTTCTGTAGGATTTTCAAGGCTTTTCTGAAATCATCTTTCATCTTAAAATTTATGCCCTAACAATGTTCTCAGAGGAATCAAGGACAAAATGGACATGATTTCAAAGATTTACAAAGAGTACATCAATTAAAATGATTCCACATCAAAGGGGAATATCTTGAGGACTGCAACTAAAGAACTCCAAGAACTGTGTTATCCCTTTGCCATACAAATCTCTAAGCTTTATCTCTTTTCCCTTGGGGTCTTTGTGTACCTATGTTAGAATGTGTCACAGATTTTTGGAAGTTGCTTTTGCCAATTATTCTTAATATTCCATCTCAGTAAATACCCCTTTCTAAAAGCTAATTAAGATCGGGTAATTAATTACTTGCAATTTATAATCATGGAAAAAATCTATTGGGGAATCACTGAACCAGTTGTGGTATATGACTATAATGGAATACTACTGTGTGGATGAGATATGAGAAACAGGCAGATTTCAGAAAAAAACTTGGAAAGACTTACATGAAATGATCTAAAGTAAAGGGAGCAGAATAGGAAAATACTAGACATAGTAACAGCAATATTGAATGATGATTAACTGTGAATAACTTAGCTATTCTCAGCAATGCAATGATTTAAGCCAATTCCAAAGTACTTATAATAAATAATGTTATCTGCTTCCAGAGAAAGAACTGATGGAACCTGAATACAGATCAAAATATAATATTTTTCACTTTATTTTTTGGAGGGGATTCCTGTATTTTTCATTCACAACGTGACTAATATGGAAATATGTTTTGCATTATTACATATATATAACCTATATCAAATTGCTTACCATATCAGGGAGGGAGGAGTTTAGGTAGGTAGGGAGAGAATTTGAAATTCAAAATTTTGAAAATGGATGTTTTATAAGTAATTGGGGAAAAATAAAATGTTACTAAAAGAATAATCACAGGAAAGTATGGGGCTCACAAGCTACATCTTTAGAAAGATCATCGCAAATTCTTAGGAACAACACAGTAGTCCTGAGGGCCCAGCTTATCATTATAAATTAGGGTTGGGACTTCCCCAGAGTATTGCTATATCTGTATCCTAGGTTTAAAAAAATGACACTTTGTTTTAACCAGCACCTGGTCTATTATGTAGTCTTTATGGATGTAATGAGTAGTTCAAAAGTAAGCAGGACTGATGAATTATGGAAACAAAAGTAAGCAGGACTGATGAATTATGGAAACCATATATATATATGTATGTTCAATGTAGCAGTTGTAACCTGTTCTCTTTGACATCTTCCTATCCTCACTAATGTAGGATTATAATCACTTTCTATATCCAAACAAAAGGCAATTAGTTGCCTCACAATTTTAAGAATATGATAACATTTTCCCAGATGCTCAACTCAGCTCTATACGTGCTTCTATCAAGTCTTTGTTAACAAAGAAAAAGACAAAATTCTATTCTCAGTTCCCATCTATTAATTATGCCTACTGTACATGCTATCAAATTGCATAATTAAAGAGTAATTCACAAGCAGAGTGGTTACATTATCAGTGATATGGATTACATTCTTCATCCAAAAATAAGTACCTTTAAGTTTGGCACATTCTACCTTCACAGTTTTTATTGACAAAATTTCAGAGGGATAGAATTGTGTTCCCCCAGATTTTAAGTAAGCAATGTTTTATGGAAATCTCATATATGAATATATATAAACACATCTAGGGTTTGCCATGTAAATATTGCATCTACTTGTAAATGAAATAGTATGCCGAATATGGAAGTAAACATTTGAGTGTTGAAATTCTGAGACAAATATGATTTCAAGGCATACATAGTAATAAAATCCTCATATGCTTTCATATTATGTTAAGCTGTGATATAGGTATGATAAAACATTTATGCCTTGCTTTAATTTTAAATTCTACTTATTTATGAAAGTTTATGAAAATTGGAGATAACAGTGTCATATTATTATACATACTGTGTTTTACACAATTGTGCACGATATCCAAAGACCAATGAAAATGGTAAAAGGTAACATACTGTAATAACCAGTTTATCCAAAGACAAATGAAAATGATAGAAGGTAACATACTGTAATAGCCAGTTAAACAGATGTCACGTTATTTATGAGGAGAAAATTGAATTTGCTTTTAAATGTCACAGATAATTTACAGATTTCTGTCATTCCTATAAACCTAAGTTATTAAAGTTTAAAAGTTAAGTAGAACTGCCCAAAGACTTTATGAAGTGCCTGCTTTATTTAAATGTGATACCAAGCCTTTTCTCTGATTATGGCAGACACTTTAATTGAATGGCCAATAATATGACCAGCTTCTACTATGTGACTCATAGTTTAAGTTCTGATGCCTTAGAAGGAGGATAGATAGTATAAATAGCAATTGTTTTCTGTTCTGGTCGGAAACTTTGAGCGTCTTCCTTTTTGAGATTGATATCTTTGGGCTGGTAAATTGGGCCATATTTCTACTCAGTTCTTATGTAGTTCTTAGTCATTGAATGGGTGTTGCCTCAGACAAATGGATACCTGGGAAAGACCTTAAGTTAGAAAGATCAAGGTCATCCACTGAGTCCTGGGCCATCACCAGTCATCTTGACCTCTCTTGCCATTGGACTTTAATGACTCTGGAGATGAGAATAAGGTTAATGATTTTGTGTAACTCTGCCTCACTCAAATCCACATCATGAGCACAAGTCAAGACATCACCATGCTGAAGTCATTGGTCTTCTTTCAAAGCAGAAGGACCACTACCATCCATCACCAAAAACAGCATCAGCAACAGCAATAGCACCAACAGTGTGAGAAACTGGGAGTAGGGCCTTCTTAGAAATTTTATCATTTAATCAAAAATGAATTCATTCAATTTTAAGTACCTACTATGTGCAGAACACCTTCTTAGACACTGGGAGAAGGCACAAAGATGAAATAAGGTATTATACTTCCCTTCCTGGAGCCCACAATCTAGTAGATGAATGCAACACAAACAGATAACCAAATCTAAAATAATATAAGGATATTTGACTTGCCTGCGCCCACACAATAATATAGCTCTTTAATGTGAGTGTGAGTTGGGATAAAAACCCCAATTTCTCCAAAAGTTATATCTTTACCCTTTGCTGATTCCCTCAAAGGGAACAACTATTTTCAATTTTGTCTTGCTTGGCACAGAATCTGGAATATGGCCAAGCTTAAAAAAGCTTGAATTTAATTGATACTTGTTTATGGAGATTCCAAGACTATTACTCATAAATGAAATGTATCCTTATCTATTGGTCGGTATGGATGAAAATTTCAGTTCATGGAAACTTAACAATTTAGGTGGAATTGAGGTAATGAGAGGACTGGCTTCAAGTAGGGTTAAGCTGAAATGAAAAATACTTTAAAAAGGACTTCTGTCTTCAAATGAAAA
The DNA here is from genome assembly GCF_902635505.1 of Sarcophilus harrisii. Classification (NCBI taxonomy): domain Eukaryota; kingdom Metazoa; phylum Chordata; class Mammalia; order Dasyuromorphia; family Dasyuridae; genus Sarcophilus; species Sarcophilus harrisii. The sequence continues at coordinate 603,012,215 of NC_045426.1, forward strand.
ATTTGTTTCCTTCCTCTTCTCTCTTCAAGACTTTTATATGCAATAAATTGCCCTTTCCCCCGCCCAGAAGATCTTAATATTACAGTTAAAATGCAGATTAGAAGTAGTATCTCCTAGACAGAAACCTCTAATTTCTCTTTGCATTAATAGGGAAGGTGACAGCATTCGGAAGATAAGGATGTAGCCTACACTTCACAGACATCAGTTCCCACCTGATAAAAGGGTAATTTGATCACATCTTTATAAATCTCTTACTAATCAGCAGCTCTTCGTCCTATCCTTTTCAAAGCTATTAATGACATGTTGTCTGACATTCAATTCCTCTCATTTTATTTAAAGAATCATATTTACAATATTAATCATTTAAAATTCCATATAATGAGTTTTTTAATAGTTTCAGCCTATTTGAGGACTTTCAAATCAGAATACGTATAATGATGATTCTTTGCAAAGACAGCATTCACTCCAGCTTCCTCCTTTCCCCACCTGTGACCCAGTTTCCTGACTGCCTTCACTCAGCTAGCCATCAATCTGCATATCAACCTCATCCTGAGTGCTGTAATGCCTCTGCTTTTTTCTAATTTCTCACACAAAGCTTCTCTCTAGCTTCTATTTTTAGCATCTTCCATTCTATCCTATCCAAATCCACTCCTCACTTTCTCCCACAAAGACTCTCTGGTGGGTAGGGATCAATCTCCATTCTTGGACTCTCTCCTCTGCTATAGCTCATTTTGCAGACATGATATTAATGGTTTAATTTTGGCTGAGTTCAACACAGGATATGTTAATGCCAATTCTAGTAAAAAAAAATCTGTTTCCCTTTCTGGTAAGAAGATTTTAAGAGATTTTCTTTTCTTTTCTTTTCTTTAATGGGAACACCACTAAAGCTACTGACAATGAATATAATGTAAGAAAATCAACAACATTTTTTCAATTCTCCAAATTTCCCTTTCAGTAGTTAGGCAGAATTTATTTAACATCTTGATTCTGACACCTAATCATCTCTGAGATAGTCGTCAGTTCACATGACTCTCAAAGTCTGTTTTCTCATCTGTGAAAAGGAGATTACATTACAACAATTACAGGTACTTATCTCACAGGGATGTTGTAAAGCATACATGAATTAATGTACCTGAAGCACTTTTAAAATTTTAAATAAATATACCTGTCAGCTATTAGCATTATTATTTAACAGATCAGATTCTTCATTCAGGCAAAAGGCTAAGAAAAATTGGTAGTTTTTTGTTTTTGTTTTGGATGGTAATAATCCATAAAACCATCTAGATCAAGGGTTTTTAACCTGGAGTCCTTTTAACTTAAAATATTTTTATGTATGTCTTATTTTTATTTTTTGACTAATATTTTATTTTTCCCAGTTACATGTAAAGCAATTTTTGATATTTGTTTTTATTATGAGTTCCAGATTGTCTCCCTTCCTCCCTCTTCATCACTCCCCTATTGGGAAGGCACATGTGAAGTTATATAAAACATTTTCATAAAAGTTATGTTGTGAAAGAAAACATAGATTTTCTTCTACCACCAAAAAAATTCCTCTAGAATAATAAAGGAAGGAAAATATGCTGCAATCTGTACTTGGACACAATCAGTTTTTCTTCTGGATATGGATAGTCCTGGATTCCTGTATTTCTGAGACTAGCCAAGGCATTTACAACTGATCATCCCACAGCATTGCTATTTCTTTGCACACATACATTTCACTTTCCATGATCTCATGGAGGACTCTTGGAAGTTTTTCTGAGAGCATCTTGCTCTTCAATTCCCGTAGAACAATAGTACTGCATCACATTACATACTATAATTTATTCAACCATCCCCCAAATAATAGGCATTCCCTCAATGTCCAACTCTTTTCCCTGAGAAAAGAGCTGCTATAAATATATTTGTACATATATTTTGTACCCTTTCCCTCTTTAAAAAAATCTCTTTTGAGATACCTGCCTAGCTGGGGCAGAGGGAGTTTATAGCCTTTTGAGCATAGTTCCAAACTGCCCTACAAAATAACTGAATCAGTTCACAGTCTTACCCATAATGCATCAATGTCTCATTTTCCCCACATTTTCTCCAACATTTGTCATCTTTCCTCTCTGACTCATCAGCCAATCTAACAGGTATGAGACAGAACCTCAGAATTGCCTCAACTTGAATATTTCTAATCAATAGTGAATTTGAATTTTTTTTCACAAGGCTATTATTGGCTTGATTAGTTCATCTGAAAACTGTTCATATTTTTTGATCATTTATAGATTATAATGACTCTTTTTTTATAAACTTGAATCAGTTCCATATACAGTTAAGAAATGAGACCTTCATCAAAAAAACCTGCTTCAAAATTCTTTTCAAAATTACTATTGCTAACTGTATAACCCTCCCCCATTTATTCTATTCTCTCTCTCCCCCTGTCCCTCTTCAAAAGTGTTTTGCTTCTGATCATCCCTTTCCCCAATATGCCATTTCTTCTATCACTCTCCCCCTTCTGAATCTCCTTCCCTATCTACTTTCCTGCCAAGTAAAATAGATTTCTATACCTTTATAAAGTCTGTATGTTATTTCCTTGTTGAGCCAATTCTGATGAAAGTAAGCTTAGTTTACTCACTTCCTCTCCACAGTAAAAACTTTTTTTGGCCTCTTTTGTGGAGGTTGATTAATTCCACTCCACCTCTCCCTTTCCCTTTCTCCCAGTACATTCCTCTCTCATCCTTAATTTTTTTTTAGATATTATGCCTTCATATTCAACTTATATCTGTGCCCTCTCTATGTTCCTTTTAACTTCTCTAATAATAAGAAAATTCTTATGAGTTACAAGTATCATCTTTCCATGTAGAAATATAAACAGATTAACCTTATCAGGTCCCTTATGATGTTCCTTACCTGATTACCCCCTTATGCTTTTCCTAAGACCTATTTTTGAAGATCAACTTTTCTATTTAGCTCCAATATTTTTTTATTAGGAAAACTACAAAGTCTTTTCTTTCATCAAATTTCCCCCTTTTCCCCTGAAGAATTAGACTTAGTTTTTCTGGGTAGATGATTCTTGGTTGTAATCCTAGCTCCCTTGCTCTCTGGAATTCCAAGCCCTTCAATCCTTTAATATAGAAGCTGCCAATTCTTGTGTTATCCTGATTGTGGCTCCACTGTACTTGAATTGTTTCTTTCTAGATGTTTGTAATATTTTCTCCTTGACCTGGGAGTTCCAGAAATTGGCTATATTATTCCTGGGAGTTTTAATCCTGGAATCTCTTTGAGGAAGTGATAGATGGATTCTTTCAATTTCAATTTTACCCATTGATTATAGAATTTTAAGAAAGTTTTCTTTGTTAATTTCTTGAACCATGATGCCTAGTTTTTTTTTTTAAATCATAGCATTCAGATAGGTCAAAAATTTTTAAACTATGTCTCCTGAATCTATTTTCCAAGTTAATTGTTTTTCAAATGAGATATTTCACATTGCTTTCCATTTCCCCCATTCTTTTGCATTTGTTTTATTGGTTCTTTATTTCTTATAAAACTATTAGCTTCCTTTTGGTTAAATCTAAATTTTAAGGAAACATTTTTCTCAGTGAGTTTTTCTACCTTATTTTCCATTTGGCCAGTTTTGCTTTTTAAGGCATTTTTCTCCTCATTAGATTTTTGTACTTCCTTTTGTGTCCACTCTCATTTCTCATCTCAATTTTCCCTTTATTTTTTCTTACTTGATTTTCAATATCCCTTTTGAGTTCTTCCAAGGCCTAAGATTAATTATTATTTTTCTTGGAGACTTTGGTTGTAGGAGCTTTGATTTTGTTTTCTTCTGAATGTGTGTTTTGATCTTTCTTGTTATCACTGTAACTTAGCGTAGTCAGAATCTTTTTTCTGTTGTTTGCTCACTTTCTTAAGCTATTACTTGGCTTTTAAATCTTTGTTAAAGTAGGGCTCTGTTTCCCAAGGGTACTGTTTCAAGCTTTTGTGCAGCTATGACTTTTTAGTTCTTCCAAAGTAGTATGATTCTAGGAAAAGTGTGTTTATCACTCTAATGGCTTGTCTTTAGTCTGTGCATTCTTTTGCCCAGAGAGTCCCCACTCCACTGCTAAATTCTAGTGTATTAGTGCTTCTTGCCCTGGGAATGTGAGGCAGGATTGTATTTGAGGTCTGATTATGATCAAAGCAAAGCCTCAGTGCTAGTAAAGAGACCTCTACTTAAGCAAAAAAACCTCTTAAAATTCTAAGGGTGAGACCTCCAGAGCCAGCCCGTTTTTCTCCTGCTGCTGCTGCTGCTGCTGCTGCTTCTCCCACTGCTGCTGCTGCAGTCCCCTTTTCACTGATTGATCCCAATGTCTGGGATACTGTCTCTCATCCTTTCTGCCTCTTGGCTTCCTTCAAGTTACCTCTGTTGCTTCTTTCCAATGTATCCTGCATATATCTTGTCTTCATAAGTCCTTTTTAATATTGTCTCTCCCATCCTGTGAGCGCCTTCAATGCAGGGACTATCTTTTGCTTTTCTTTTTATACCCAGCATTTATTATAGTATCTAGCACATAGTAAGTGCTTAATATATGCTTAATGATTGAGTGATTGACTTAATATAGTGCTTGGCACTTAATCAAAGTGTTACAGCAAATAAAATGTGCATGTGAAATGAGATGAACTATAGACAGAAAAGAGTATTTTAAAATGTTATTCTATCCCATTTTCTTTGTTTTTGAATGGAATATTCAACATAATAGGGGTATTTTCTTTTAATCAGCAAAGTTAAATCATTTTATTTCCTCCAGCTTATTGATTTATTTAGTTATGCATTTTTTACCATCACTGTAATTTGATGGAGTAAACAAAGATTTATGGAACAACGGAGTTATATTATTAGATTTAAACTTGAATTATTGAATTAAAAAATACCATCAAGGTTGTCCTGGGTATTTAGAGTAGGGGAAGGGACTTAATTCCTTTATTCTGAGTATGGATTAACTCATATTGTAGGAAAGGAAGCCTTGAACTAGTCTTAATTGGGGATTAGCTTTAAAAGGAAAACTCTAAGAGTATATAGTCAGCCATTCTAATTCTACCCCCTTGGGATTCAAAGCATTGTCCTTAGGTGTCCACCTCTCACTTCGACACTTTTCTCTCAGTATCTCACAGTATTTCTCAAGGTCCCTTTTACTTGTTGATTCTAATGTTAACCAAGTTGTTCCTTTGAAAAAAATTACATGACTCAAAAGAAAACTTATTGCATGTGTGTGTTTTATTTTTTTTTAAATGAACTCCAGAAAGCTTTTTTACATTGTGAATATAAAAGAATTTTGTGTAATAGTAATAAGACTTGTAAAAGCTGACACATATATAGTGCTTTCTATGTTTCAGACATTGTGCTAAGTGCTTTACAAGTATTATCTCATTTGATCCTCACAACCCTGGAAGATAGGTGTTATTATTACATCCATTTTCCAGTTGAGGAAACTAAGGCAAATAGCACTTAAAATTACTTGCCTAAGGCCACTCAGCTAGTAAGTGTCTGAGGATAGATTTGAACTCAGACTCTATGTTCAGTAATTTGTCCCATTACAGTCCCAGATTGAGTTACTTCAGATTCAAAAAGTGGGATTTGACTTTTCTGCGATCTTTCCTACTCTTGGAGAGAGCCTTCAAGTAACTTATTTTCTGTGCTGAGAATCTTTCATTGAATAAGCACTCATTATATACTTACTATTTGTCAGAAACAAAAGTAAACAGTTTTTACCCACAAGGAGCCTGCAGTCTATTGGGGGAGGAGAGGGTATAACATGGGCTTAAATAAATACTACATATACAGAATGCAAACATGAATCATGAAAATGGTGATGGAAATGGCACCTAAGTAGGTACAGCTTGTGTCATTTTGGATACAGCCTTCTTTTCCCACATTTTCCTGTGTCACCTATTTATTGTTCAAAGCAAGAAAAGATACTTCCTTTGTATTCAATGATTCAAAAGCTCAGATACTATATTGAATTCCATCCAGGATGGGGTTATGCTCCCTTCTCCCTGAATAAGAGAATTTAAACATTTCCTCACTTCATCAGAACTAACCTGATCCAGGCAGCATTTTGCTAAAGATCTATGAAAGGCAATAGTGCATGTAAGGTTGTGGAGAGTATTTTGGGGAGCCCTAGACCAACTTTTCTCAGTCAGAACCTCTGAATGGTGACACAAAACTTCTGATATGATAAGGGGCTATGGCTACTCTTTCTCTGAGGACTGGGGGAAGGAGGAGAAAGTAATGGTACCAGGTTGGCACAGTGAGAATATCTGTTCTTGCTTATATTCTGAGCCAGCAAAAGTTACCAGAAGTGTCAGAAGGAAAACTTGAGAAAGTGTTATCTCAGGATGTCAAGATTTGATTCAGGATAACATTAGGGTGTTTTTTTAGGGAGGCAGAGTGGGTTTTTAAGGGAGTTTAAGTGTAACACATCTATTAATTTCTTTTCTAGCTATTAAATCACAAGAAGAGGTTGACCTGCAAACTTGAATACTTCAGTCTAGAAGTAGGTTTGGATTGATATTTGAGTAGCTTTTTTTTCCTTTTTGGCTCCTTCAAGGAACCTCTGATTAATGAGGAGGATTTGAGAAATTCCACTGAAGAAATATGTGATCCAAAGTCCAAAGCTTTATATTCTAAAAGGATGATTATACAAATCCTTGTCTATGGAATCCAAGTTTTTTACAGGGAATTAGGGAGAGGGAAATTGGTGGAGACTGGGAAGGGAAATTTGGCTTCTGGAGACCTGGGTAAACAACCTAAGGCTCTATTAAATCCCTGCTATGGATATCCTCTGAATTGCTAGAATGGGTAAACAATTAGAGATCCAAAGAACTGAATGAGTGATTAGGGGCAAGAGTTAAAGCTAACTGAGGACTTAAATGAGATTTTGAAGGATGGCAGAGATATGCAACTCAATTAAAAGTTGATAAGGAAAACATAGAGCAGTGCTGGATACTAAAAGGGTGTCACAATAAGTACTCCAAGTCATCTTCCTACTCTACCAGCAAAAGAACAATCCAGGTGTAGGTATCTATGGCAGAGTATTTAATTGACCTAGACCCAGGGGCTCCAATTTCTAATGATCTAGCAGCATGTCACTTCCACCAACTTGTGGTTTGATGAAAGGTTTTCTCTTGCATGATCACTACAGGAAGGTCCACCAAGACCTTCCATGAGTCCTGCTAACATAGAGAGAGATGTTAACTCAAGTCCTACAAATGGCAGTATAAATATAAGGAAGCTTTCTGATCTTTTGGGGTTGGGGAAGAAGACACTAGAAAATCAAAAATGATCTGCTTCTTGTCAGAAAGGAAAAATAAGACATATTTGTAGATAAAACCCAACATGAGAGTTTGTTTTGCTTAACTATGTATGTTTGTTTCAAGGACTTTATTTTTGTTTTTCCCCCAGTGGAGGAGAATGGAGAAGAGTAGATAGAAATTTAGAAGTAAAAAGAAAAAGAAAGAAGCAAAGATAAGAGTCATTTTGTGTGTGTGTGTATTGGGGTGAGGGTAGTGGGGGAGCAGAGAAGAAAACAGGAGGAAGAACAGAAAGAATCAGACAAGTGAGACAATTTTGAAAACTACAAGGTGAATTTACTGTTCTTAAGACATTCTTTCCCAGTCAACAATGGAGTGAAGCAAGGCTGTGTGCTTGTTCCCATGCCTTTTAGCATGATGTTTTAAGCAACGTTGTCAGACTACTTCAATGAGAATGAACCCCATGGCATCAAGGTCAGGTAGTGCACAGGTAATAATAAATTATTTAACTTAAAAAGGCTACAAGCCAAGACTAAAGTAGAGGGGGAAATTGGTACAGAATTCTTTTGTTTACAGCTGATTGTGCACTCAATGTAGCCTCTAAATCTGAGATGTAACAAAGTATGGGTCAATTTTCTGCTGCTTGTGCTAATTTTGACCTAACAATTAATATCTCAAAAACAGGTATACATCTGCCAGTACCAGAGCATCCATACATGGAACCATCAATTATAGCAAATGGAGAAAATTAGAATATTGTGGATATAATCACTTAACTTGGCAGTATGCTTTCCAGGGATGCACATATTAATAATGAGCTTGATGCACAATGCATACATTGATAATGGGACTGATGCATACATTGCCAGAGCTACCTAATTATTTGGGAGACTATGAAAGAAAATGTGAGAGAGAAGAGATATTGGGCTTATTACCATATTGAAGGTTTACAGAGACATTTTGCTGACCTCATTGCTGTTTGCCTGTGAAATCTAGATAGAATATCACTACCATGCTAGCAAATGGAATTGCTTCCATTTAAATTGTCTTAGGAAGATTCTGAAGATCACCTAGCAGGATAAGATATCAGATATCAGTGTTTTCTCAAAATAAACTATCAAGCATTCAAATTTTACTGCAGAGAGCCCAACTCCATTGGGCTGGTCACATTGTTTGAATGTCAAACATATGATTGCCTAAAAGACTATTTTTTTGGAGAAATCACATGCGGCAAAGTTCACATGTAGGTCAGAAGAAGTAATGCAAGGGTACTCTCAAAGTCTCTTGAATAACCTTGAAGATGATTGTGAAACATAGGAGACACGAGCATGGGACTGCCAGCATGGCAAGCCCTCATCAAAGAAGTCAGTGTTCTATGAGCCAAGCAGCATTGCAGTAACTCAAAAAAAATGTGAGATGCACAGATTTAGATGTCCACATGGACTATTTGTGTCTGATCTGTGACAAGAGCATTCCGAGCTCATATTGTTCTGACCAAACACAATCAAACATAGTGTAGCTTGACTCTAATGTGGTGATCTCATTTTGTTCCTCTTTGAGAATGAAGGACAATTAACTTTAAAAAGAAAACTCATTTGTTATAGAGATACTCAGGTTTGTGGCCAATTTTCTTTTAGTATTCTACTGTTTATGTGGAAATGGCCATTTATCTGGTGTTAAGTTCAGAATTCAAAAGAGAGAGAAAGAAAGGCATGCATGAAATTGAAACTTTCAGGAGTGCAGAGCCCTATACTTTTGTCTTGAGAGATGTCTGTTATTTATGTAGTTTGCAAACAAAATATATATTTAGGAATGATAGAGGTAAAGGTCCTTTGCTTTGCTATTACAGAAGTAACTGGAGGTAGCAAATTTCACAGGCACCTCTTGCTTTGTCTGTGGTACTCTCCATCTTTCAAGAGAATCCCTTCTTAGCCGCCTTTCAGTTCTGGCACTTATGACCAGCCATGATTCATGCTAGGAAGTCAATCTCTGTACTATGATATGGCACAGGGGATTATGGTGTTTGCTACCTACTCTTTGATTTTCATTAAGCACATTGGATGCCAGACCATTGACCACTGTTTTAAAAGCCATAATTAAAGTATTATGATCAGAGTTTTGATATTAGCAAAAGTAGCTAAATTAGGAAGCTATCAGATAATAAACATATTATTTAATTATTACTATAATAATTTTTAATAATTCTCATATTGAGATGCTATAATGCCATTTCCTGATCAATTGATTTTTGTGTATGTGTGCTTTTCATGCAATTTTCCCTGATACTAAAATAATTGGAGTTATGGCTTGGGGTTATGGAAATGAATGCAGAAACTGGTTTTTTTCTTAATAACACATGATAAACTCATTTTTAAATGCCAAATGAAGAACTCACCTGGTCATTTCTAAAATTGGCTGAGATTTGGAAAGTCAATCCCAAAATACTATTCTTGGGTGATAATCACTTAGAACTTCTTGACTTGGCAAATGAATAATTACAATTAGTGGAATAATTATAATAACAATATCAATTGATATTCATAAAGTAGTCTAAGGTATAAATAATTCAACATATATTATTTCATTTAATAATTTGGCAACAATTTTAAAATAAAACATATGAGTCATTTGACACTTATGACAAGGGTTTGGGAATGCCATTTAATTTTTCTGGGTCTTAATTTCTCTATCTGCATAATGAAGAAATTGGGGAAGATGACTTCTAAGAGTTTTTCTAAAATTATACTATAATTCTGTACTGACTATATCTCAAAGCTTGGGAAGGAAGTTCTGTATGAGTTGTTGATAGGTTGGATACTGATCTCATGGGAGGTAAGGTATCAATCTAGCTCAGAAAAGCAGTGTCCTATTCTTGAGGCATTTTAGGAAAATTTTTAGATCCAAGATTTAAGGTGTTGTGCTCTTTGCTATGTCCCCAAATCCTCAGATTTGTTTATAAATGGCTCTCATGCCATCATCATCATCATCATCATCATCATCATCATCATCATCATCATCATTTCTCTCTGTGTGTGTATCTCCCTTTGCCTCTTTCTGTGTGTCTCTGTGTCTCTCTATCTCTCTGTCTCTCTCTCTTTCTCTGTGTGAGTGTGTGTGTGTCTGTCTCTGCCTCTCTCAGAAAGGGAAGGTCTTCAAATCATCAAGTTTATACAAGAGTTCAACTTTCATCTATGAGGTGATGGACCAACTTCTGAAAATCCTAGAAATTGGCTAGCAGCTTCATGTGGCAATTGCTATCATTATTCAAGAAATTTGAATACTTTGTAGAACTGAAAAAAGCTGAGCATCAATAAGACAGGGCCTACAGCTGGTCATATTCCTTAGGCAACATAGGCATTTGGAAGAAGGCTAGGCTTTGTTTCCTCTGCCAAATATTGTCTCTTTTTAAATTCATTTGGGGGTTCCCCTCCATGGTCATGTGTCAGGTAGGACGGGAGCACATGCTTTTCAAAGGCCAAGCAGAAAAGCCTTAGATTGCAGATATGACTACATCACGGGGGTAGAATGCCCACAAACAGGGACTGTGGAATTGGCCAGTTTATGGCATAATTTTAAGTGCTTTGAGTTTGTTGAAAAAAGGAAAGAAAATATTTCTTTCTGAATCAATAAAAGGTGGAAAATGTGGAACACTCCTACAGAAAGTCAGAAACAATCCTCCCTGATGTGATTGACTGGCAGAAAACTAGGTGAACACAATTTGCAGTAGCTACAAAAGGACAGATGTTGAGATAAGATAAGATAAAGGAATAGGAAAAATATTATGAGATCGTCATTACACTCCCTAATGATGAATAGGCAATATCATTGTGATTATTTCCTCCAACAAGGCAACTCATCACATCTGTTCATTCTGCACATTTCCTATCGATGTCCTCCCAAAAGCTCAGCAAATGGTAGAGTTCACTCAATACACTTGTGGCTTTCATTGCCTTTTCTTAGCATTGCATGTACAAGAGAGTGGTAGATCAAGATCTATTCAGAGAAAAGGGGCTGATAATAAAAGAGAAAGTATATAAGATGAGATTTGAACTTAGATCTTCCTGACCCAGTACTCATTTGCTGTGTCACATATTACTTATATAGCCTCTTATTTGCTGTGCAATTCTGGATAAGTGTTTTAACCTCTCTTAATATCTGGCACCTGAACATGGGGCATAAGAAGCACAAGAATTTCAAGAAGAAGCATCAGCGCCCAAGAGCTGTTCATGAGTAGGATCCTCCCAACAGAATTCCTTTGGTAATCTGCGGGGAAGGAAAGGGAGAAGAGATCCGGTAAGACTTTTTTCAGTTGGGGTAATTAAATGGACCAACACATCAAAGGACTGAACCAGGAGACTTAAATGTCTGTTCTGACTACAATTCTCTTTTCCTTTGGAAAGTTTGCCTCCATGACATCTCACAAATCAACACCTGCTACAACCATCCAGAGGTGAAAGTGCTACCTGTATTCCTCAGTATGTGGACTCAGATAACAGCAAATGTACAGACTTACTCATCATGCTGTGTGGGGGGGAAATATCCATAAAACAAAAAATGGGTAAGTCTTAAGGGCCATGCCTAAGTGAAGAGATAGGTCAATTCTCCCAGAGCCTCCACAGCTATGGATCATAACATCTGAAGGAGTTGCAGGGCAGCCTGTGCTGACACAGGTGTTGAGGACTGGGAATGAGATAAATTGGAGGCAGAGGGAAGAGGAGAGAGGTCAAACAACGCAATTTTCTCTCAGTGGAGAGGTCAGAGAATGCAACTGCCTCTCAGTCTTCTTGTATTATCATCATTCTCTCATATGAAGAGCCAGCAGCCACTGGCAGGTGGCTCCCGTATCACAACAAATATCAATTTACCTCTCTGTAAAATGAGGAATCACGGCAGGCTGGAGACCCTCTAAAACCTCCCTGCTCTAACTTTATGCTTCTATGAATGAAAAGTGTGAAGCTAATTGTTAAAATGCACCTATATCATGATATCCCATTATGAGATATGAACAGAATTCTTGATCGAATTAGAAAAGGAGTGACCTGATGTGACCACATTTTCTACCCCACTGATATAAGTATACAACTATATAGAAAAGAGAGTATTTGGGCCGTTGGCAGGTTTTCTCTTACACTTACTAAATTACTGCCTCATATTTTGTCCAAAAAATACATTCTCTGATCATAACCTTGATATCATTCTTAACACAAAATTCTGAACATGTAATGTGAAGCAGTTTGTTCCACTTAACATCCACTTATTTGATTTGGATAAAAGGCAGGATTGGACACATAACAGAAGTTTAAGGGAAATATTATGCTGAGTTAGTTAGGGTCATGTAACAATAATCAGAGCTGTTCCTTCCACCACACACACAACTCAAAAGGAATATCCAGAAGCCTGCAGAATGTTTTCTAGAATGTATATCTAATGGAGGAGAAAAAAAAAAGAGGAATGAAAGAGAACTCCTTCAAAGAGGTTGAACTTGTTCTTTAGTGCCATAGGAGAACCTTTTTCAATGATATATATGGCATCATGAAATAAGATTCCATAAGGTAGTTAGACAATAAAGTATTCAAACCATTCTGGAGACTGGGGAGATGGAGGAACAGAGAAAATAAGACCAGAGACATCAAAACTTTTCTACAATACAAAGAAGGTGGAGTCAGAAAAAATAATATTAGAGACAAAGAAATAATAAGGCAACAGAAAAGTAGCATGGTACCCTAGATAGACCACTGAATTTAGTCAGGAATTCAAATTCTGCCCTAGACATTAGCTTTATGACTATAGATTAGTCATTGATTCATTCAATTCCTTAGTTCCAGCTTTTGTAAAATAAGAAATTTAGAATCAAGAGCCTCTATTGCTCTTTCCAACTCTAAATCTATGCTCTTACAATCCTATTTCTGTATAGATTGATGAAGAGAACAGTATATTGTAGAAACTAAGTGGTTAACTTAGCAAGTCTCAGTAAGTTCATCAAATGAACAAGTGTGAAGAGAGCCAAGACCAGGAAAGGAATACTGCCAAGAATGGCAAACTTAAATGGAAGAAAATGCAAGTGACACCAGTGAAATGCTCCAGAAAATTGCATCTTACCGCACTAAGTGATGCAGGCGGTGGGAAACAGATGGCAACTGCAATGTCATCAGGAACTTGACAAGCTGGGTAAATAATTGATGCCAGGAAACAAATAACAAAAGCACAATTTTGTCCATGTGGGTCGTTGCCATGATTGCAGTGGCCTTTGGTTCCCAAAACATTTTTGGAGATGATGAGGAAGAAAATAAATATGGCTGTGACTGAGGGAAATCAATTAGATTCTCACAGATGGGCCTTCAGTACCCTGTAAACTGTTATTATTGTGAATGTTAGAGGTTAAAGAAGGCAGGAAGAGAATTCACACCCAGTGAGGGTCATATACTGTAATTCATCTAGATAACCTTATGAAAAGCCAGGGAGCCCAGTGCCTGTGGGAGAACAGCTGTGGAGGAAGGGACTTGAAATGAAACAGTGAGTGTGTATCAGGTCTGAGCTCAACCTGGACCCCATTAATTTCAGACCAACCTACCTAAGGGATTTAGAAAATTGCTTGTGCAAATGGTCTACAGCTTGGATGGGCTCAGAAAATTTTTTTCACTGGGAAAAAGTATCAGAATGGTAGAGACTGGAGTCTGGATCATTCAGTTCTATCATTCAAAGATTTCTGTGCATTTTTCTTAGCTATATAAGTATTATTCAAATATATACACATTTATATGCATATACACATATATATGCATATATATATGTATATATACATATATGGGCATGTTTGTGTGTATGCATATACATATATATGACAGATATATAAGAGAGAGAGAGAGAGAGAGAGAGAGAGAGAGAGAGGGAGGAAGCACAGAGGATAGAGAATCAGGGTTGGAGTCAGAAAACCTCATCTTTCTGAGTTCAAATCTAGTCTCAGAACCTAGTTTTGTGACCTTGGAAAATGACTTAACCCCATTTGCCCTCAGTTTTCTCATTTGTAAAATTAGCTGGAAAAAATGGCAAATCATTGCAATATCTTTGCCAAGAAAATCCAAATGTTAACACAAAAAGTTGAACATGACTGAAAATATTGAACAAAAAACAATACACACATATATATGTATGTATGTAGAGAGAGACAGAGAGAAAGAGAGAAACAGAAACACAGAGGGAACATCGTTCAGCAGAATGAAAAGGACCAATGACTAAAGAGAGCTAGAAACAGATGCTGAACTAGGTCTACCTCAATCCCCAACTGAATATATTCCAGATGTCATTATGTCTTATTATAGTTGTATGTAGTGGGGATTTTCTATACTTGTGAAGATATTCAGAGGATTAAAGTAGAGCATTTAAAGTTTCCATTTGCATAATCCAGTATTTATGAGAGCTAGTGGTATATTGAAATACTTACCTTAAGAGATACAGCTTTTAGGAATAAAGTCCAACTAGAGAGAGCCTGCATTGGTCAGACGACAGCTAGAGAACTGCTTTCAGTTAGGGCACCATATTTTAGGAAGGAGACTGATAAACTGGAGACAATCAGAAAAGGATAACCAGGATGGTAAAATACATGAAATCTATACCAGATGAAGCTCTTTGACTCGATTGACAGAGAAGAATGGTCAGCCTTAAGAAGAAAAGACTTGAGGAGTATGGGGGAGTATTTTAAGTATTTTCAAGAATTTAAAAGATTACAACTATGAAATAGGGATAAGGCCTGTTCTTGAATGATCAAAAATGATGGGGAGAAGGGAACAGGCATTTACTAAGTGTCTGTTGTGCACCATAATTGGAAGGGTTCTCATATGATGAACTCATATCTGAAAGGAATCTCTATTTTAACATAATTGACAAATGAGCATCCAGCATCTATTAGAAAACTTTCAATAACAGAGAGCCCACTACCTTCTGAATTAGCCAATTCTGTTCTAAGACAGTTCTAATTATAAGAGAGTTTTTCCTTATTCGTGTCTAAATTGGCCTTCAGCTTTTTCTGGTTCTAACCTCTGGCCCCAAATAGATTAAATCAGATTCTTCTTCCTCATTCCAATCCTTCAAACACTTCTGCTGGCTCTGAGACTTTTCTTCTATATAAGGTAGACTAATTTCTTTGACTAATCTTCACATGACATAGACTTAAAACCATTTATACTTTAATATCTTTTTGAAAGGTGGGCAGGGAGGCAAAAATCATTTATTAGGTATTTACTCTGTGTTGACCCTTGTGCTAAGCATTGAGGATAGAAATTCAAGTAAAAAGAAAGACAATCCCTGCTTTCAAGAAGCTTACATTTTAACATGGAAAGACCAGTTTGTTGTCACAGTAGACCTGGAGTTGAGAAGACTTATTTAAATTCTAGCTAAAATTATTATTATTATTAAAAATGGGGAGATGGGGAATATGAATGCATAGTCCAGAGAGACAGAAACATAGTTAAGAGGAGTGCAAGTATGATTGGCTTGGGCCTCTGCAAAAAAGAGGCCCTGGAAGGAACTTATTTATGAGAGTTTCAAGGAAGGGCAGAAGGATGTTCCATGCTGAGAGCATCCCAGATCCTGAAAGAAGATCTAGGATAAGAAGGCAATGGAATCATACAATCAATCTGCATAATCTGCACTGAAAATTCTGTATAGCTATCATATAAAAATACATTTAGTTTAAAAGCTAGGTGGCTAGATACCACTGAAAGAAACAGAACCTAATTTGGATTATGAGAAATGCATATAGAAGATAGAAATCTAGAAGGAATTACAGTTAGAGGGAATAATATAAGCAAAGGCATGGATACAAAAATGAACAACATGATTTTATTATAGAAGTCAGCTTGTTCAAGGTGAGGCTTATTGAAAAGCAGAGGGAGTTAATATATATATTACAAGTATTACTTTGCTCATTTTACAGAAGAGAAAACTGAGTCAGAAGTCCAATAAGTGGCAGAACTGGGCCACAAACTCAGGTTCTCTGACTTCAAATTTTGTTATTTGCCTTTCTATGATTTCTTTCCATTGGGCAGATATAATTGGGTCAGATTGTGAAAGTATTTGCATGCCAGGAGGTAGAATATGAATTCACTATTCATTTGGAACAGGAGGGGGTAAAATGATGATTACCATATTTCAAGAAGATTAATCTAGCAGCAGTGTCTGGTAGGATGGATTGGAGTCAGCAAACATATGAGGCAAGAAGACCATTTAAAAGATTGCAGGATGAGAGCCTCAGAGACTGGACTAGGGAGATAACATTATATTGGTTTATGATTCCATGTAAAATTTTAAGTCTCCTCCTAAAAAAAACTTGAATGGTTAGTAATTTGGAATCTTTAGTTTGTTAAACATTGGAAAAAACCTTTTCAGTCCTTTTATCAAATATTGCTCATCTTTTTATATTTTAAAAGTCTATGTGATATAACTTGTATAGGACTGCTTGCCATCTGGGGGAGGGGGTGGAGGGAGGGAGGGGAAAAGTTGGAACAGAAGTGAGTGCAAGGGATAATGTTGTAAAAAAAAAACTACCCAAACATGGGCTCTGTCAAAAAAAAGTTATAATAATAATAATAAAAAATTAAATAAAGAAAGAAATGAATTTTTTTTAAAAAAGTCTATGTGGGAAGTGATAACATGTATTATCTGTAGAGTCCTGCTCTTAATGGCTGATAAAAGCATCTACAAAATATATGATGTCCCAAAGGTTTTAGTGCGATTTTAGGCTCTAAAAGCGTGATTATCTTAAATTTTAAATAATATAATTTTAAGTTTTAAAATCTTAAAACTATTAAACTTGTAAGAAAGAGGCTTACCTTATGCCTTAAACTGAATCACTTTTATTTTCTTATACTTTCATATCCACAGTAAAACAAAACCAAATCTGAAATTATGTATTAAAGTTTTCTGGTACTTAATGGAACATCAAATGAGACAGAAGTTAGAAAACAGTTCTGTCTCAAGCTCTTATAGATTAAAATTGCATCAAAACTCTTGGGGCAATCTCTATAACAGAGCTTTGTAGCTTGGAGAGTTGTTTTTGTTTTTGTTTTTTTCTTTTTCCTAATTCATCCCTACCAGTGCCCCAGTTGTGGATAGTCAGTCAACAAACACTTGCTAAGTTCTTAATACGCACCAGGCAACATACCAAGTTCTAGGAATGCAAAGAAAGACAAGTAAATTATTTAAAAAGTTCTTGCCTTTAAGGAACTTATATTCTAATTTTAAACACATACATGACATAAGTGAAAGATACAAGGGTAGATGGAAGGTAACTGTCAGAGGGAAAAGCAGTGGGGGGGACCAGGAAGAACATCTTACTTGGTGAAAAGCTATAGAGGCAAGGGAACAGAGTATTGTAGGCTTGGAATGCTTGGAAACTTGGAAGACATCAAGTCAAAAAGCATGGAGGCAGGAGATGGAGCATCCTATTAGAGGAAGTCTAATTAGGTCAGCCTGACTAGATCACTGGGAAGGGAATAAAGTGTAGGAAGATTGGAAAGGTAAGAAGCAGTCAGGCTATGAATAACTTTAAATGATAAACAGAAAAGATTGTATTTGGTCTTGGATGTAATATGGAAACCACTGGAGTTTCTCAAAGGAGGAATGGGATTACATGGTCAGATCTATACTTGAGAAAAATAACTTCGGCAGCCAAGTGAATGATGAATTGGGGCAAGGCAAGGAGACAGATTAGAAAACTAATTTGATGGTCCAGGCAGAAAGTAATGGCAGTAGAAGGTGATACAGGGAATGTTGGTTATTTAATGTGTGATATGTATGAGAAATATTATAAAGGTGGAAATAACAACATTTGACAATTAATTAGATATATGGATGAGGGAGGGAGGAATCTCATATGATACCAAGGTTGTGACCTAAATGACTAGGAGAATTACTTTGTCTCCTGCATTCTATTGCAGTAATACTAAGATATGTCAAAGATTTTAGTCAGTGCTCTGCTGCAAGACAGCTCCTTTAAAAGACATTTCATCATCCTCTCAGGTATTGGTTCTTCATAGGATCATAGGCTTACACCTGGAAGGGACTTAAAGCTCATCTAGCCCTGTACTTTCATTCTACAGATAAGAAACCTGAGGCCTTAAAGAAATTTTAAGTGACTTGGTCCAAGGTCACATAGGTAGTAAATGGCAGAGATGGATTATAAAGCCAGGATTTTCAATATGGCCACCAATATTATATGTAGTTATTTTGTACATATACTGTTTACTTATCTGTACATGCTATTTCACACTAATAGAAGTAAGTTACTTGAGGGCCAGAATTGTTTGGCTTTTTTTTTTTTTTTACTCATATTTCCAGCACTTAGTACAATGTCTAAGATGATTTGTTGTTGTTTAGATATTGCTGTCATATCTGACTTTTTGCAACACTATTTGGGGTTATCTTGGCAAAAATACTGGAGCAATTTCTCAATTCCCTCTCCAGTTCATCTTACAGATGAGGAAACTGAGCAAACAGTTAAGTGACTAGACCAGGGTCACACAGCTAGTAAATGTTTGACCAGATTTCCACTCAGAAAGATGAGTCTTCCTGGCTTCAGGCTGGGTACTAGTGACCTTCCTGGAAGATTGTGGACACTTAATAAATATTTATAGAATTGAATTGAGACTTAGAATTCTTACATTCTTGTTATCTTAGCTTTTGGTCAATCATGCTTTTAACTGACTGAGAATAAGTATGAATAAGATCTAAGACCTAAAACTCAGCCACCCTTCTCTCTGCCTTGGCTTCTTTCTGTCTGTTTATCTTTCTGTCCATCTCTGTCTCTCCCTATTTGTCTCTGACTCTCTTCCCTCTCTTTCTAAATGTGCATTTGTTTGTGTGTTTGTGTTTATTTGTGTCCATGTGTGTATATGTATTTTCCCCACAAAATTCAATAGAGAATTGAATTTGGAAGATGAATGTGGATCATCAACATACAACTCTTCTGAGGTTGGACACTCCCTGCTATTTTCTAGCTGTAGAAACTCTTCAACCATGTCCTAGTTAAATGGGTCCACCAAGCCAGGCAAGAATGCACAGTGAGAGATTTGTAATTAACTGGGTGTGGACCAAACTGTGCACAAAAGCTCAAGATTAAAAT
This sequence comes from Sarcophilus harrisii, assembly GCF_902635505.1. Taxonomy (NCBI): domain Eukaryota; kingdom Metazoa; phylum Chordata; class Mammalia; order Dasyuromorphia; family Dasyuridae; genus Sarcophilus; species Sarcophilus harrisii. The sequence goes on from NC_045426.1 coordinate 603,031,605, forward strand.
GGGGCCCTGACCACATGAATTTGGGATCTGATGGAAGGGCAAAAACCAGGAGAGCCATTAAAAAGCTTTCACAGGTAGTTGAGAAAAAAGGCTTGTCATCCAATGGTCAAACAAACTGACAACCTTTTTAATCCCCAAGAGCAGTGAAAATCCAAAATAACCGGAAGAGGGGAGGGAGAAGCATATATGCATGTATACACAAACCATTTAGCCTTTTAAAAGTCCTAATCATCGATAATAGTACTACCAACAACAGGGAGCCTATATAATTGACTCATGAGTATACAAATGTCCCTTAGAAATCATTCTGTATTTAACTATAGAAATAAGCAAGGTGAAAGACTTAGGACAAGAAATAGGAAAACAAGAAATAGTCCATTCCCCCTTCTCCAAAAAATTCCCAAACAAACTAAAAAACTAAAACCAGAGCAAACAAATGTGAAAAGACAAAGAAGCATGAGTGTATTTAGAACTTACACAATTGTCCTCTCATTAGGACAGTTTTTACTGTCCTACTGTATGGAAATACTCTTTAGGATGTTACCCTATATTTCTACTCATATTGTAATATCCCATGTTGTCTTTTCCCAATATTGTCAGTAATCCTTTATGAGTGGGTTATAATTGCATTTTATTTGTGTGTGGGTGTGTGTATTTACACACACCCACACACATACACATGATAAAATCAACTCAGAAAAAACAAAACAAAACAAAAAAAACAGAATTTTAACTGGAATTTTTTTCTCCTTGGTTAAAACTTTCTAAACTGAATTCAGGCTAAACAATTGAGTTGGGGAAGGGTGGGTGTTGGGGAAGAAAGAAAGAGATATCAGAGTTAAGCCCTTAGAGTTTGTAGATGTCTTTCCTAATACTATGGCTCTTAAGTCCCTGCTAGTGTGCTTCCCACCCACCAAGATAAGTATCCGATATTAATTAATCAGCCAGACTTACTTAGCTTTTAGAAAGGAATATTTACTAAGGTTGAATGATAAGAATCTATGGTACAATTTCCCTCCAAGGACAGCAAGATATTCTCAAGTTATTTCTCACTAGAAGACCTTGATAATGCATTTTCTATCATCTTGCTATTACCAGTTCCACCACTTATCTCCCCTTACCTCACTCTACTGTCCCACCATATTTGCACATTCTTACCTCTAAAATCCCATCCAAATATTAGCTTCTACTCCTGTCTCTGGTGGTACAATGTTTAGTGTCCAGGCTGGAGTCAGGAAGTCTTTCATCTCCCTGAGTTCAAATTTGGTCTCAGATACTAGCTGTGTGACTCTGGGCAAGTCACTTTAGTCTAGTTATTTCAGTTCTTTATCTGTTAAATGAGCTGGAGATGGAAATGGCAAACCACTACAGCCATCTTTGCCAAGAAAATCCCAAGAATTGGACACAATTATAATGACTAAATAACTATCTTCTTTCTTATAAAGGGGAAGATATAAAAAAACTTGTGGGAACAAAAAAAATCTTAGATCTCATTGTTATCTTGTGAAAGGTACCACAGTACAGTGGAAATAGTGATGAATTTGGAGTCATGGGATTTCTGACTCTGACATTTAGTGCAACTACTGTCTTTCAATGAGTGGCAACTTTTCAAGACCTAAGTTTCCTTATTATAAAATGAAGGAGTTACTATCACAAAAAGGCAATTGAGAAAATATCAATAACCTCCCAACATATGTCCATTTTACATTTCTAAAATCATTTATGAGAATAATCTACATACCACTACACACCTGTCAGATTGGCTAGAATGACAGGGAAAGATAATGCGGAATGTTGGAGGGGATGTGGGAAAACAGGGACACTAATACATTGTTGGTGGAACTGTGAATACATCCAGCCATTCTGGAGAGCAATTTGGAACTATGCTCAAAAAGTTATCAAACTGTGCATACCCTTTGATCCAGCAGTGTTACTACTGGGCTTATATCCCAAAGAGATCATAAAGAAGGGAAAGGGACCTGTATGTGCATGAATGTTTGTGGCAGCCCTGTTTATAGTGGCTAGAAACTGGAAACTGAGTGGATGCCCATCAGTTGGAGAATGGTTGGGTAAATTGTGGTATATGAATATTATGGAATATTATTTTTCTGTTAGAAATGACCAACAGGATGATTTCAGAAAAGCCTGGAAAGACTTACACGAATTGATGATGAGTGAAATGAGCAGGGCCAAGAGATCATTATATACTTCAACAACAATACTATATGATGACCAGTTCTGATGGACCTGGCCATCCTCAGCAATGAGATCAACCAAATCATTTCCAGTGGAGCAGTAATGAACTGAACCAGCTACGCCCAGCGAAAGAACTCTGGGAGATGACTAAAAGCCATTACATTGAATTCCCAATCCCTATATTTTTGCCCACCTGCATTTTTGATTTCCTTCACAAGCTAATTGTACAATATTTCAGAGTCTGATTCTATTACAGCAAAATAACAGTTTGGTCATGAATACTTATTGTGTATCTAATTTATATTTTAATATATTTAACATCTACTGGTCATCCTGACATCTGGGGGAGGGAGTGGGAGGTAAGAGGAGAAAAATTGGAACAAGAGGTTTGGCAATTGTCAATGCTGTAAAGTTACCTATACATATAACCTGTAAATAAAAGGCTATTAAATAAATTTTTAAAAAAAGAGAATAATCTACAAATATATTATAATCACTTTAATGAATACATAAAAAATAGGCACTTGCACAAATGTTACTCTTTAAGCTACCACTATGCACATTGTTAAGTATAAAAAAGAAGCATTTTATTGAGTAAAGCAAAATACTCCTTGGAAGGATTTCCTCCAATGATCTATCCCTAATGAATATTAAATCATACAAGCTTCCTTGAAAGAAATCATTAAATAAATAATTTTGTTCAACAACCTTCTGGTTATTAGTATCAAATTATACATAATATAGGACATGTAGGCCCACAAAGAGGTTTTGCCTTTGTCATGGAAGTTGTCCAGCACATAATCTGAATCAAAAAGGCATTCTGTGAAATTCTCCAGATGCTGGACTACCAGAATTCATTTCTGGGAAATCCACTATGCATGGATAATGAGCTGAGTCTAGAATAAATTCTTTAGTGTCTTTAATTATTTCTAATTTTGATTTAGAATGAAGGCACTATTGGGAGTACCCCTATTGACAAGATCATAGACCTCTCAGTATATTGAAATATGGCTAGTTTGTCTTTTAATTATACAAATCAAATATTTTTGCATATAAGCACATATATGTATAATTATAACCATGATTCATTTCTTCATAAAATGATTTTCTAACTAGTATGTATGGGGAAACTGAGACCTTATATAAATAAAGCATCCTCAAGCTCACATATTAGTTTGATTAAATGGACCATCACTTATCTAATATACATGAATATTCAGTCAATTATTAGATATATCTCTGTTGACATTTGTTTTCACAATCTAGAGTTTAGATTGTGAAGATTTGTTTTGCTCTATTAACAGATGAATTCTTAGTATTAAATAAAAAAATTAAAACATCCTAAAATTATTTTAAAAAAAACCCAAAAAACATAATTTAATGTTTGACTTGTTCAAAATTCACCAATTTTATATCCAAACATAAAGAGAGAGAAATTACCAACATAAGAGCAAGCAGAATTCTAAATGCCTTGTTCCATCCTCAGATTTAATCATGTTGGTTGTTTTATTCCTATATTTTCTTTCTTCTATTTTACATGCAATTGCCAAACTGATATATTCAATAAGCACAAATATAATTCTATCATTTCCTTACCTTCAGAAGAGAACAGAGTACAATAGTTGGGTTTGCTATCATATAGAACTTAACTTATTCTATCATGATCTAGTGACAAAAATACTGAACTTGAAGTCAGAGACTTGGATTTTCATTAGTTTCAGCATCACCTACTTCTATTAATATGAACCAGTCATAAATATTTCGAGTCTCAGTTTTATCATCTGCAAAATGGAGATTGTGCATTTGTCTTTTGTATTAAAAACCAAATTCTAAGACTGACATCTCACAGGCTCAGAGGATGCCAGATCTAAGAACTGGAAGGGACCTCAGACCCAGAGACTGTTTGATCCAATAGATTGATTTTACAGCAGAGACTTAAAACTTAATAAGGTTATGTTTTACCCAAGGTCACACACATAGTTAAGTTACACACATATGACATGTAAGATAGACATATTCATGGTTTGAATTAAGGGCTTCTGATTTTTTGAGCACACATTCTATCTACCACCTCATGGTTTTTTTTTGTTTTTGGTTTTTTTTTTCAGTAATACTCTATATCTTAAAGGTAGCTCTTATTTTCTTGTATCTCAAAGAATCTATAGATTTCTTCAAAATATAGCATGAATGAATTGTAGACTCTTACATGAGATTTTTCTTGAGTCTTCTTTTTTTTTTTCAAGGATTTTTTATTTTCTTTTTTTTATAATAACTTTGTTTTTCAAAATACATGCAAATATAATTTTTAACATTCACTGTTGAGGACCATACCTAAGTGTAAAATCCAGAAAGTCTGCTAAATGTTTAAGGGTTAAAGGGGACTATACCATTAAGGGGTGTGTTAGTTCTCCAAAGCTTCCACAGATGTGAATCTGCTGACACAGATGTTGCTTATGGATTGGGAATGAAATAAATCAGAGGCAAAAGAGAAGAGAAGAGAGTTCAGAGAATGCAACTGCCTCTCAGTCTCCTTGTATCATTATTATCATTCTCTTACATGAAAGGATCTATTCTGCAGGTCAGAATTAGATCCCTAGCAACCACTAACAGGTGACTCCCATAACAATTCACTGTTGCAAATGCCTGTCTTCCAAATTTTTCTCCCTCCCTCCTTCCTTCTTCCTCTCCTAGAGTGAGTAATCTAATATAATCCAATATAGAATTAAACATGTGCCATTTTTCTAAATATTTTCTAAATATTTCTACATTTTTCATTTTACTTAAGAAAAACAACATCCAAAGGAAAAATGAGAAAGAAAAAACAAGCAAGGAAACAACAAGAAGAAAAAAGGTAAAAATACTATATTGTGATCCATATTCAGTCCCCATAGTCCTCCCTCTGGATGCAAATATCTCTTTCCATTTACTGGAATTGGTCTGAATCACCTCATTGTTGAAAAGAGCTAAGTCCACCACAGTTGGTCATCACATAATCTTCTTGTTGCTGTTTATAATGTTTTCATAGTTCTACTCACTGCACTTAGCATCAGTTCTCCAGAGCTTTCTGAAATCATCCTACTGGTTGTTTCTTATAGAACAATATTATTCCATAGCATTCATATACCATTATTCAGTGATTCCCCAACTGATGAGCATCCATTCAATTTCCAGATCCTTGCACCACAAAAAAAGCTGCTTTGAACATTTTTGCACATATAGTTCCTTTTCCCTTTTTTATGATCTCTTTGGGATATAAACTCAGTAGAGACACTGATCAAAAGAAAGCACAGTTTAATAATCCTTTGGTCATAAGTATCAAATTGCTCTCCATAGTGGTTGGATCAGTTCATAATTCTACCAACAATGTATTAGTGTCCCAGTTTTCACACATCCTCCTCCAGTATTAATCATTATCTTTTCTTGTCATCTTAGCCAATCTGAGAAGTATGAAGTGGTTCCTCAGAGTTGTCTCAACTTATGCTTCTTTAACCAGTAGTGAAATGGCTTTAATTTCTTCATCTGAAAATTGTCTGCTCATATCCTTTGACCATTTATCAATTGAAAAATGACTTGAATTCTTATAAATTTGAGTCAGTTCTCTATATATTTTTAAAATGAGGCCTTTATCAGAACCCTTGGATTCAAAAATGTTTTCCCAGTCAATTGCTTCCCTTCTAATCTTGTCTGCATTAGTTTTGTTTGTTCAAAAACTTTTTAACTGAATATAATCAAAATTATCTATTTGTGTTCAATAATGATCTCTAGTTCTTCTTTGGTAACAAATTCCTTCCTTCTCCACAAGTCTGAGAAGTAAACTATTCTTTGTTCTTCTAATTTGCTTATAATATCACTCTTTATATCTAAATCATGAACCTCTTTAGACTATAGCTTGGTATATAGTGTTAAGTGTACATCAATGCCTAATTTCTGCCATATAAGTTTCCAATTTTTCTAGCAGTTTTTGTCAAATAGTGAGTTTTTATGCTGGAAGCTGGAGTCTTTGGGTTTATCAAACACTAGATTACTACTGTCATTGACTTGTGTGTCTTGTGAACTAACCTATTCCACTGATCCACTACTATGTTTCTTAGTCAATAATAAATGGTTCGTTTACCAATGTTTTATAAAACAGTTTCTGATCTGGTACAGCTAGGCCACGCACCTTCATTTGTATTTTTTTCATTAATTCCCTAGAAATTCTAGATCTTTTGTTCTTCAACATGAACTTTTTTATTATTTTTTCTAGCTTTATAAAATCATTTCTTGGAAGTTTGATTGGTATGGCATTGAATAAGTAGGTTAATTTAGATAGAATTGTTATTTTTATTATATTAGCTCTGCCTACCCATGAGCACTTAATATTCTTCCAATTGTTTAGATCTAACTTTATTTGTATGAAAAGTGCCCAAATATTTTATATTATTTCAGCTATTTTAAATGGGATTTCTCTTTATATCTCTTGCTTCTGGACTTTGTTGGTATAGAAATGCTGATGATTTATTCTATATCCTACAACTTTGCTAAAGTTGTTAATTGTTTCTACTAGTTATTTTACTTCTCTAGGATTCTCTAAGTATACCATCATATCATCTGGAAAGAGTGATAATTTTGTTTCTTTATTACCTCCTCTAATTACTTCAACATCCTTTTCTTCCATTATTACTAAAGCTAATATTTCTAATACAATATTGAATAGTAATGGTGATAGTGGGCAACTTTGTTTCCCCCTGATATTATTGGGGATGCTTCTAATTTATCCCCTTTACATATGATGCTTGCTTATCATTTTAGATAGATGCTACTGATGGTCATCTTGGTTTAGGTATCAGCACCATATCCGTGTCATAAAAGGAATTTGGTAGGACTCCTTCCTCTTTTTTTCCCCAAATATTTTGTATACTATTGGAATTAATTGTATTTTAAATGTTTGGTTGTAGAGGGCTGGAACTCTGAAAAGGTGTATTTGAATCTAAGATAGCAGAGCAGGTAAGGCTAATTACCTACTCAAGGTGTGATAATGGTTCTATTCATTCAATTTTCTCCAAAGGTCTATCATGTCTAACTTTTCTAAAATTCTATTTCCCTACTTAATTTCTTTCTTTTTATTTTATGGTTCAATTTGCCTACTTCTGATAGAGGGAGGTTGAGATCTCCCACTAGTATATATATTTTTTTATTATATAGCTTTTAATTTACAAGATATATGCATGGGTAATTTTTCATCATTGACAATTGCAAAACCTTTTGTTCCAACTTTTCCCCTCCTTACCCCCACCTTCTCCCAGATGGCAGGTTGACCAATACATGTTAAATATGTTAAAGTATACCACTAATATAGTTTTGCAATCTATTTCTTCTTGAAGCTGTCTTAACTTCTTCTCTAAGAATTTGGATGCTATATCACTTGGTGCATATATATTTAGTATTGATATTACTTCAACATCTCTAGCAAGATGTAGTTTCCTTCCTTATGTCTTTTAATTAGATCTATTTTTGCTTTTGCTTGATCTGAGAACAGGATTGCTACCCCTGCTTTTTTTTCTTCAGCTGAAGCATAATAGATTCTGCTCTAGTCTTTTAACTTTGCTCTATATATCTCTCTGCTTCAAATGTGTTTCTTGGAAACAACCTTTTTTTGGATTCTGGCTTTTAATCCAGTCTGCTATCCACTTCTGTTTTATGAGAGAGTTTATCCTATTCACATTCTTAGTTAAAATTACAGTCCTCTTTCTTTGATTTCTTTTGAGTACATACCTAGCAATACTTATAACTAGATTAAAAGGCATGCATTGTTTAGTAATTTTTAGTAAATATCTCTAAATTATCATCTAGAAATGGTTGTACCCATTCATAAGTCCAACAACAACAATGCCTCATCGTGCCTGTTTTTCTACAGCCCCTTTAATATTAATAATTTTCCTTTTTTTTTTTTTTATTTTTGACATTTCTAAGAGTAGGCAGCAGAATCTCAGAATTCCTTCGATGAGATTGATGTAGGCACCAAATGTAGTTTGGTCATGTGAAGAATTCATAATGGCCTTTATCTTTGGTAAAAGGTAGGTTTATTTAGAAGAAAAGGTTATAATCAGAATGCAGATACACAGTAGACAACAGAAATGGTTGAAATAGATTTAGGAGAACATAACATTGGCAACGAAAGTGGTTTTTTAACAATTAATGGAAAAGACAAGTTTCCCAGTGGAACTCACAATGATCCATGAGAAAGGGAATACATGCTGAGATGGAAATATGCTACTGACAGGTAAGCTAAATCCATAGAGGAGTTTAATACTCTAAAAGAGTTAGCCAGTTATAAAAGAGGGAGCAAAGATACCATGAAAAATGGTGAGAAATGGGGGTAAGAAGAAACTTACCATGATAGAGGGCTAACCCAAAAGGGATTCAGCAAAGATAGGCTACAAAAATAAATTTAGAGGAGAAATTTAACCTCAGAGGTTTGACATAAACGGCTTTCTGATTGGATATAGGAAGGTGAGATTACAAGAGACTTGGGTGGGAGTGACTGTAAGGTGGAGCTGATTTCTGCTAGGGTTCTTTCCTGTTTATCTCAGGGAATAATCTTATCACAATTTAAGGTTTTCTCTACCAATCTCACCTAGTCACCCAGGAACTTATCACCTTTAATTTGCATTTTTCTAATTACTAGTGGTTTGGAACATTTTTTCCATATAATTATAGATGGGCTGAACTTTTTTTTCAGAAGTGTCAGTTCATAGCCTTGGACTACATCTCAATTTTTTTTTTTTTTACTTATACATTTAAAACAGTCCCTCATATAACTTGGAAATAACACTTTTTATCAGAAGAATTTACTACAAAGATGTTTTTCCAGCTAGTTTTTTTTTTCTTTTTAATCTTTCCTTTATTTGACTTGCTTGTATAACATATCTATAATAATAAAAATTATCCATTGTCTTTATGATCCCCTCTATTCCTTTTCTCTTATTCATAGATATGATAGCTATTTTTCCTGTTTTTCTAATATATTTATAATGTGTTCTTTTTATATCTAGGTTAAATACCTATTCAGTGTTTATCTTCATATAAAGTTAAGGTGTTAATCCACATTTAATTTCTTCCATGCTATTCTATTTTCTCAGAGTTTTTATTGACTAGTAAAAAATAACTTTTTCAGATAGCTGTCATCATTGGGCACATCAAGTACTAAGTTACAAGATTCATTTGTTTATCTGATATTGCATATCTAATCTGTTGCTGATCAATCTCTCTATTTTTAAAGCAATGACAAATTATTTTTTAAATTACTATTATTTTATATTGTCTGAGATCTGATAATATTGTTTGAGATCCCATACTATTTCTTCTGAGATTTTTGACCTTTAATAAAGTTTTATAAAATGGAATTTAAAAAGTCAGTCATCACTAGTAATATTTTATGGGCTATTTAGACCAGCATACATTTTTATATTGCCCTTTGGATCACTATTCCACTCCTTTAAAAAGAAAAGCTGCAGGAAGAAGGTATAGTCCATGCTGTATGCCAAGATAAGTTCGAAATGAGTTCATAATTTAGACATAAATAATGATATTATAAGTAAATTATCCTTAAGGAATATGGAACAAATTATATGGATAAGGGAAGATTTCATGAACAAGAAGAGATAGATAGGATTAAAGAAGGTTAAATGGATACTTTTTAATTATATAAAATTTAGGGTTTGCCCAGACAAAACCAATATAACTCAAAATTGGAAAGAAAACAAGAAATTGAGGACAGAATTTTTAGTGTTTCTCTAATAAAAGATGTCATTTCTCAAATATATAGGAAATTTAGCCAAAAATATAAATATAAAATCCATTTCCCCAATGATATATAGTCAAAGAAACAGGTTTTAGAAGAAATCAAATAGCCATATAAATTTAAAATGCTCTATAAAAACTCTTTAAATCACTAATAATTAGAATAATGCAAATTGAAATACTTCTGAAGTATTGCTTCACACTTTCAGATAGAGGAAACATGACAGAAAAAGAAAAATGACAAATGCTATGGGGAAAATGGAAAAATGAGCACACCAATGTATTGTTGATAAAGTTGTGAAATGTTTCAAAAATTCTAGAGAACAATTTGCTCAATGACTATAAACAATCCATACCTTTTGAACCAACAATACCACTACTACATCCGTATCTTAAAGTTTTTTTTTTTAAAGGATAAGGACATATATCTGCAAAAATATTCATAGCAATTCTTTTCATGGCATCAATGAGTTGGAAATTGAGGGGATGCCCATCAACTGAGGAATAGCTTACTAATTTCTGGTATATGATTGTACTGATATATATTATACTATAAGAAATGATGTGGGAGATGGTTTAAGAAAAAAACACAGGAAGAATGGAACCACAATATTGTACACAGTAGGATCAACTACTAAAGGACTCATAACAAAAAAAAAATGTTATTTGTGTTCAGAAAGAGAACTGATGACCTCTGAATACCTATTAAAGCATTTTTTCCACTTTCTTTTTCTTGGTTTTTTTTTTTTTTTTTTTGGTAATATGACTAATATGGAAATATGTTTTGCATGAAATAAAGGGGAAGCTAAAGATTAGGATAAGAGGTGAAATCATGAACATAGAATATGATGAATTCATCTCCTGTTACAAAGAAGCATTACATTTATTCTGTTATGGTAAAATGTAAAAAGTACTGAAATTGTAGTCAGAGACTTGCATTTTTCATCCTAGTCCCAACATTGTCTAGCTCGATTAATATAGGCCAGTCATAAACTTTCTGAATCTCAATTTTATTATCTGCAAAATGGAGGTAATCATGCTTGCACTATCCACATCATCTTTTTTTTTATTGTGAACAATATGTTTTATAAATAGTAAATGGCTATATAAACATGAGTTAATTTTAATAATAATAAATTGAAATTGCTGCCATTATTATTACATTATTATTGACATTCTAAAAGACAGAACTAGAACCCAAAGAGTACAGCTGTAATTAGGCAGTTTTCAGCTCAGTTTCATAGAGTGTGCTCTAATAGTTAGAGCTGTCCAGCAATAGACCAAACTACCTTGTAAAGTATCGTTCTCATATGTAATGGGCTGAGGTTTGAGTTGATGCACTGAGGTCCCAAGCACGTGAGGCTAAATAGTAATTGGACTACACTCTATTAATATATATGCTTGGATAAAGAATGGCTCCCGCCCACTCTCTGTGCAAGTCCTGATGTGTTGTAGAGGAAATAACGATTTTGGTGGGTGGAGGCAGAGAGAGAGACAGGAAGAGAAGCTGGGAGAGATTGTGCCTGGGTTCCATACTCCCCGTTGTTGGTAGTGTGGCTGTTGGCTAGCTTCTTGACTCAGCTGCACACATTGCTATTGCTGACTTCCACCTCCGATCTTTCTTCATTGAGAATAAAGAGTGACGATTTTCCCCTAACCTGAATTCCTGACTCCAGCTGATTTTAAAATATGCGGTCTTCACATTTGGCACCCAACGTGGGGTACAAACCCACGACCCTGAGATTAAGAGTCTCATGTTCTACCGACTGAGCTAGCTCCGATTTTTCTTCACTGAGAATAGAGTGACGATTTTCCCCTAACCTGAATTCCTGACTCCGGCTGATTTTAAAATATGCAGTCTTCACACTCATAAGGTCAGTTAGGTAGTCCAGAAGACAGAATGCTATACTGGGAGTCAGGAAAATTTACTCTGATATTGGTTCTGTAACCCTGGAAAACTCACTTGCTCTCTGTCTGCCTCAGTTTCCTAACCTGTAAATGATTGGAAATAACAGCAATTATTACCCTCTGTTGTAAGGATCAGATGAGATAACATACATAGATATCATTGTAACTTTAAATTACTATGTAAATGCTAGTTACTATTATTATTACCATTGCTATTATTATTATTGTTATATTTAAATATAATCTGAATAACTATTTAGTCATAGTCATTAAACATTCTTAAAGCATCTTCTTTGTCTCAGACACTGGCTAAGTTCTGGGAATACAAAAAGGAAGAAGACAGTCCTTGCTTTTAAGGAGCTTACAATTCAGTGAGGAAGCTAGCATGCAGGAAAGCTAAAAATAAGGTAGAAAAATGTGGAATGTGGGTAGGAGGGGATATATCACAAGGTACACAGGGATGTGTTGTACTTGGAGTTGAACAAAGAAAAGCAGCTGCTTTCTGTCAGGAAAGATATAGACGGGATTCTTGCTTTGGGATTGATTTTAGATCAGTTAATCTCTAATGTCCCTTTTAACTTTAAAATTCTTTGATTCTTTTGGGAAGTCTATATATTTCAATGATATCTATTCAACATCCAGAGTCCCCATCTCTGAGGACACTCCCACCTTCACCACCATGTTTGGAGTTTCCATGTAGAATTCATGAGAGAAGAATTTGGACAATCTTAGTCTGGAATGAGAAGACATGGATGGGTTGAGACCTATACTTTTGGAGGAAAGGGAATGTGAATCATTGAAATCATTGATGCATCAAAACATGAAAATATTAAAGTTATCACAGCATGAATAACTAAAATCCTATGTTCAAAACAATTAACTTGCAATTTTTAGACATATTGAAAACACTGATATACCATAGCATATGTTATTAGTCTTCCCAATGTCTCCATTTAACATCCTTTACTTTGAAAATTATGACAACCATTTTTATAGGGTAGACAAATGGAATTCCTCAAAGACTAAATAAATTGTCCAACTTCCCTGATAATAGTCTGAGAACCTTTAACTTAAATTGCATTATTTTCTTAAAGGGACAGTTTTTTTCCTTCTTTCTTTTTAAATGAATAAGTTATTATTAAGAGGATTATAGAATTATAGCTATTAGAGCTGGAAGGAACCTAAAAAACATCCAGTTCAACTCCTTTTCTTTAGGTAGAGAGGATTTTTAATGAAGCAAATAAGAGAGGATAAATAATTTACTCAAGTTTATTCAGCTAATAATTCAATTCAATTAAACAGACTTTAAAAAAAAATCTACTCAGTGGATAAAGCACCACCCCAAATTCAAAACATCTGAGTTCAAATTTGGTCTCAGATGCTTACTCCCTATGTGACACTAAGCAAGTCCCTTAATGCTAATTGCCTCCCCCACAAAATAAATAAAAAATAAAAAATCTATAATGTGCTAGATAAGCATGTAGAAGGAGTGATGAATAATGGGTATAAAGCCAGCCTTGACATCAGGAAGGCTTTAATTTCTGTACCCTAGGCAACAATCCAAGATACTAATTTGCAGAGAAATTGATGAGCAGATAGAGGTGCTTCTGCATAGAGACTTCCTTATACCTATGAAATTACAGATTTGTTCAATTACTAACAAAAACCAAACAAATTTCAAAACTCAATACCAGCAGGCCAAATAGTGCTGCATTTTCTTCATTCTTTTCTTCTCTTTTCTTTTTATTAAAGCTTTTTGTTTACAAACCATATGCATGGGTAATTTTTCCAATATTGATCCTTGCACAATCTTTTGTTCCAAATTTTCCCTACCTTCCTCCCACCCCCTCCCCTAGCTGGCAGGTAGTCCAATACATGTTAAATATGTTGAAATAAACGTTAGATCCAACATATGTATACATATTTATACAGTTATCTTGTTGCGCAAGAAAAATCAGATCAAGAAGGAAGAAAAAAGAAAAATCAAGTAAGAAAACAAAATTCAAGCAAATAACAGAGAGAATGAGAATGCTATGTTGTATTCTACCCTCTGTTCCTACAGTTCTCTCTCTCTGGGTATAGATGGCTCTCTTCATCACTGCACAAGTGGAAATGGTGAATCTTCTCAATGTTGAAGAAAGACATGCCCATCAGAATTGATCGTCGTATTGTCTTGTTGCCTGGTATAATAATCTCCTGGTTCTGCTCATTTCACTCAGCATTAGTTTGTGTAAGTCTCTCCAGTCATTTCTGAAATCATTCTGTTGGTCATTTCTTACAGAACAATAATATTCCATAACATTCATACACCACAACTTATTCAGCCATTCTCTAATTGATGGGCATCTACTCAGTTTCCAGCTTCTATCCACTACAAAAAGGGCTGCCACAAACATTTTTGCACACATGGGTCCCTTCCCCTCCTTTAAGATCCCTTTGGGATATAAGCCCAGTAGAAACACTGCTGGATCAAGGTATGCACAGTTTGATAACTTTTTGAGCATAGTTCCAAACTGCTCTCCAGAATAGCTGGGTCTGTTCACAGCTCCACCATCAATGTATCAGTGTCCTGGTTTTCCCACATCCCCTCCATGTGGGACATTAGTCATTATGGTTTCCTGTTATCTTAGCCAATCTGTATCTCAGAGTTGTCTTAATTTGCATTTCTCTGATCAATAGTGGTTTGGAGCACCTTTTCATGTGGCTACAAATAGTTTCAATTTCTTCATCTGAAAATTGTCTGTTCATATCCTTTGACCATTTATCAGTTGTAGAATGGACTGAACTATTATAAATTTGAGTCAGTTCTCTATATATATTTTAGAAATGAGGCCTATATCAGATCCTTTGGATGTAAAAATGTTTTCCCAGTTTATTGCTTCCCTTCTAATCTTGTCTGCATTAGTTTTGTTTTTACAAAAACTTTTTAATTTAATATAATCAAAATAATCTATTTTATGCTCAATAATGATCTCTAGTTCTTCTTTGATAATAAATTCCTTCCTCCTCCACAAATCTGAGAGGTAAACTATCCAATGTTCTTCTAATTTGTTTATAATATCATTCTTTATGTCTAGATCATGAACTATCTTAATCTCTCCTTTTATTTTTAGAATTTCAACTTTAGTGTTTGATTGGGGGGTTTTAATTTGCTCTTTTTCTAGCTTTTTTACTCGCAAGCCTAATTTATTGATTCTCTCTCTCTCTCTCTCTCTATTTTATGCAAGTAAGCCTCTAGAGATATAAAATTTCCCCTTATTACTGCTTTGGCTGCTTCCCACACATTTTGGTATGTTGTCTCATTATTGTCATTCCCTTGGATGAAATTATTGATTGTTTCTATGATTTGTTATTTCACCCATCCATTCTTTAGGATGAGATTATTTAATTTCCAATTTCTTTTTTGTCTATTTTCCCCTGGCTTTTTATTGAATGTAATTTTTATTGCATCATGATCTGAAAAATATTGCATTTACTATTTCTGCCTTTCTGCATTTGATTTTGAGGTCTTTACATTCTAATATGTGGTCAATTTTTGTATAGGTTCTATAACTGCTGAGAAGAAAGTATACTCCTTTCTGTCTCCATTCAATTTTCTCCAAAGATCTATCATATCTAGTTTTTCTAGTATTCTATTTACCTCTAACTTCTTTCTTATTTGTTGGTTTGATTTATCTAGTTCTGAGAGAGCAAGGTGGAGAGCTCCTACTATTATAGTTTTGCTGTCTGTTTCTTCTTGCCACTCTCTTAACTTCTCCTTTTAGGAATTTAGATGCTATACCACTTAGTGCATGTATGTTTAATATTGATATTGCTTCATTATCTATGGTACCCTTTAGCAAGATATAGTTTCCCCCCAATCTCTTTTAATTAAATTGATTTTTGTTTTTGTTTGATCTGAGATCAGAATGGCTACCCCTGCTTTTTTTTTTTTTTTTTTTTTTTTTTTTTACTTCACCTGAAGCATAATAGATTCTGCCAGCCTTTTGATTTTACTCTGTATGTCTCGCTCTGCTTTAAATGTGTTTCTTGTAAACAACATATTGTAGGATTCTGGCTTTTAATCCAGTCTGCTATCTGCTTATATTTTATGGGAGAGTTTACCCCATTCACATTTATAGTTAAAACTACTAATTTTATATTTCCTATCATCTTATTAACCCCAAATTATACTTTTCTCTTTCCTTTTCCCCTTTCCCTCTTTCCCTCCCCAGTATTTTACTTGTGAGCACTACTTGCCTCAAGCGGTTCTCCCCCTTTAGAGACCCTCCCCTTTTCTTATACCTTTCCCCTACTATTTCTCTTTTCCCTTCTATTTAGCCAACTCCTTCCCTTTCCCCCTTTACCCTCCCACTTTTCCATAAGTTGAGTGATGTTTCTTGGTGAAACCAAATATATTTAATATTCTTTCTTTTGGCTAAATCTGATGAGAGTAAGATTCCCACAATATTCTTCAATTTGACAGATACAAAAAAAATTTTAAAAAAGTAAATGAAGAAAATAATTCACTAAAATTCAGAATTGAACAAATAGAAATGAATGACTCAATGAGACAATAAGAATCAGTCAAGCAAAACCAAAAAAAAAAAAAAAAATTGAAAAAATAGAAAAAATGTAAAATACCTAATTGGGAAAACAACTGACCTGGGAAATAGATCTAGGAGAGACAATCTAAGGATTATTGGGCTCCCTGAAATACATGATGAAAAAAAAAAAAAAAAAACCTAAACATTGTCTTTCAGGAAATCATCAAAGAGAACTGCCCAGATATCATAGAAACAGAAAGTAAAATGACCATTGAAAGAATTCACCAAACCCCTCCAGAAAGAAACCCCAAAATTAAAACACCAAGGAATATTGTGGCTAAAAGTGAGAACTATTGGACCAAGGAAAAATATTACAAGCAGACAAAAAGAAACAATTCAAAAAGAGCAAATTAACCCCGCCCCCCAATCAAACACTGAAGTTGAAAGTCTAAAAATAAAAGGAGAGATTAAGATAAGATCTAAATGGGTTCATGATCTAGACATAAAGAATCATATTATAAACAAATTAGAAGAACACAGGATAGTTTACCTATCAGATTTGTGGAGGAGGAAGGAATTTGTGACCAAAGAAGAACTAGAGATCATTACTGATCACAAAATAGAATTGAATTTTTAAATGAGTTGTCGTGTTCTATGGAATTTTTTTTTCCATTTCACAAATTCTTTTTAAGGAGTTATTTTCTTTTTCAATTTCACAAATTCTGTTTTTCTAGGAATTGCTTTCTTTTTCCATTTTATCAAATCTATCTTTTAATGAGTTATATGCTTTTTCCATTTCATTAAGTCTATTTTGTAGTGAATTTTCTTCAGACAGTTTCTGTGTTGCTTTTTCCAAACCCTCTTGCAAATTTTTCATTTCCTTTCCGCATTTTTCCTCTAGCTCTTTTTTAAGATCCTTCTTAATTTCTTCTAGGAGAGCTTTGTGTAATGGGGACCAGATTATATCACCTTTTGGGCCATCATCTAGAGACAATTTGTCTTTAGTCTTCTCAGGCTTTGAAATCTGTTCTTCTCGATTGTTGGAGGGGATGTGGGAAAACTGGGACATTGATGCATTGTTGGTGGAGTTGTGAACGAATCCAACCATTCTGGAGAGTAGTTTGGAACTATGCTCAAAAAGTTATCAAAGTGTGCATACCCTTTGATCCAGCAGTGTTACTACTGGGCTTATATCCCAAAGAGATTATAAAGAAGGGAAAGGGACCTGTATGTGCACGAATGTTTGTGGCAGCCCTTTTTGTAGTGGCTAGAAACTGGAAACTGAATGGATGCCCATCAGTTGGAGAATGGCTGAATAAATTGAGGTATATGAATATTATGGAATATTATTGTTCTGTAAGAAATGACCAACAGGATGATTTCAGAAAAGCCTGGAGAGACTTACAAGAACTGATGCTGAGTGAAATGAGCAGGATCAGGAGATCATTATATACTTCAACAACAATACTATATGATGACCAGTTCTGATGGACCAGGCCATCCTCAGCAACGAGATCAACCAAATCATTTCCAATGGAGCAGTAATGAACTGAACCAGCTACGCCCAGAGAAAGAACTCTGGGTGATGACTAAAAACCATTACATTGAACTCCCAATCCCTATATTTATGCCCACCTGCATTTTTGATTTCCTTCACAAGCTAATTGTACAATATTTCAGAGTCTGATTCTTTTTGTACAGCAAAATAACGTTTTGGTCATGTATACCTATTGTGTATCTAATTTATATTTTAATATATTTAACATCTACTGGTCATCCTGCCATCTGGGGGAGGGGGTGGGGGGTAAGAGGTGAAAAATTGGAACAAGAGGTTTGACAATTGTTAATGCTGTAAAGTTACCCATGCATATAACCTGTAAATAAAAGGCTATTAAATAAAAAAAAGAAAAAAGAAAAAAAGAAAGAAAGAAATCTGTTCTTCTCTTTTGCCATAACAGCTGTCTATTGTCAGAGTCCACTTTACTTTTTTTACTCATTTTTTTAAAGTTAAGGTCTGCCTTTAGGGTGGGAGAGGTTTTCCAAGCAGCTTCTGTGCTAGGTCAGTGCTGACTCACTCCTGGTGCTGGGTGGGCGTGACCAGGTCCTGTGAGATTCTGGCATTTTGAGGTTCAATATTGATCTTTTGAGTTTGTGTTGGAAATTGTATAATTTCTCTGCTGATCTACTGGCTTGCAACCAGGGCAGAGTAGCCAGCACTGCTGTTGATTCCTGAAGATTCCTCCCCATAGATTCTCTGCCACATGGAGTCTGCATCACCTTGTGGACTTTGCACCTCCCCCCTCCCCCCAGGAGAGCAAAGGCTCTGGCTGTACCGGCATTTGTGGTCAGCTGCTTGTACTTTGTATTTGTACTTTATTGCCTCCCTCCTGTTTCTGATTGAAACAGATCTTTTCTGGTCTGTTTCCTTCTGTAGATTCTCTGCCACGAGGAGACTGCACTGCCCCAGGACTCTGTTCTGTCTGTGCTGGCACTTGTGGTCAGACTTTGTGCTTCACTGCTTCCCTCACATTTCTGATTGAAATAGACCTTTTCTGGCAATCTTTGAAATTATCTTCAGCTGATAATTTGTTGCACTCCCACTATTTGTGGGTTCTGCCAGTCCAGAGCCAATTCAGAGGCTGGATTTTGTAATTAGTGTGAGGGTTGTAGAGAAGGTCAGAGAGAAATGTGTGTTGTCTCCGCCATCTTGGCCCCCATCACTATTTCTAAAAGAAGAAAGGAGGGCCATGAGCTTTATATCCCAAGGTTTGATCTTTTTCTCACCAAATGCTAGTTCCACCATGAATACATGTATCAAAGAACAAAGAAACCCATTTATCCAAGTTGATAGCAAAACAGAAATCAGAGAAAGCATACACATGAGAATGTATTCCTGTTGTTTAGTCACTTCCAACTCTTCATAACCCCATTTGGGGTTTTCTTGACAAAGATAATTGAGTGGTTTGCTATTTCCTTCTCTGGCTCATTTTACAGAAACTGAGGCAAATTGGGTGGAGTGACTTGCCCAGAGTTACACAGCTAGCAAATGTCTGAGGCCAGATTTGAATTTAGAGAGATGAGTCTTCCTAACTCCAATGCCAGTCCTCTATCCACTGTACCTCCTACCATTTCCATGAGAATTAATTTCATCATTCTGGCTTAATTATTTTTTAGTCCTATCCAACTTCTTCATGAGTCCATTTTGGGTAAGAAGTCAAGTGCTATTCCATTGAGAACAAGGTAACTCAGCTCAATCAAGAAAGAGTCTCTGATCTCACCTACATGGAAAATCCCTTAAGTTCTTAATGTAGTAAGCTGTAGATAGGGACATACTAGCTCCTCTCACAACCTCTTCTCCCTAGTCTTCCTCTTTCTTGAGTGACCTTATGATGTTGCTATCATAAGGATTTTTTTTAATCATCTCATAATTGGATGCTGGAAAAACCTGGAAAATACAAAACATATCAGATCACTCTTTTCTCTCCTTCAAACCAACTCTCTCTCATCCCCAACCCTCCAGGCATGGAGCATTAACTTCCACCAATGAGGAGAGAGTTCCATGCCAATGTGCTTTGGAGCTGAAGTTAGTATTCTAAAGTTTACAAAGCATTTTACCTATGTTATCCCATCTGATCTTTACAACAACATTGTAAATTAAGTGCTATCTTTAATCCACATTTTAAAGATAAGGAAACTGAGGCTGAGAAATTAAATGATTTGCCCAGAGTCACACAGCGTGTGCATCTGAATTAGGAATCAAACTCAGGACTTCATGACAAGTCTCACAAGCTATGCTTTTTTCTAATTTGAAGTCACTTAGCTTAGTTTGACATTTACATAGGAATTAAAAGTAAAAAACAAAGCAAAGCAAACAAAATCTCTTAATATATATATTATCTGATCTGAGCCTGATGCCATGATTTAGGTTTTTACACCTTCATCTTGAAGGAAAATCGTTTGCATCAATAATTCTAATTCTACCATTTAGAGGGAAAAGCTTTGAATTTGATATAAAGAAGTATGTGTTTTTGAACCTTGGTTTTGCCAGTTACAAGTTGTATGACAATGCAACTCACCTACATCCTAATCTCTTTGCAGCTGCCTCCTTATATAAAGTCTGTTTTTGGTATGTCTTACTACCTCCACCTTCAGCACACAACTGAATGTTGTCGATGTTGTCTACCTAAATATAACTATAGTGGCATGATCTACCTTGTTCTAGATATATAGGACATACTAGCCAACATATGCAAATCATTTAAAAGACATAATCTCATTTTATCCTCACAATAGCCCTAGGAGAAGGATGTTGTTATTATCTGCATTTGTAGACACTGTTTTGATTAGTGCAGCTATTTCTACTCATTCCTCCAAAAAAAGCTCATAATGACTTTTTTTTCTAATATAGTACAACATTAACTCATATTGAGTTTGCAATCCATTAAAAGACAAGTTATTTTTTAAAACAATTTTTAAAACAGGTCATTTTTTAATTCTTTTTGTCAGTCAATAAACATTTATTAATTATCAGGCACTGTTTTAAGCACTAGGTATACAAGGAAAGATGAAAGATAATCCATGCTTTCTAGGAACCCACAGTAAAATGGAGGAGAAAACAAATATGTGCATAAAAATATACATACAGGATACATACATACAGGAAGAAAGATGCTAGAATTAAGGAAGATCAGGAAATCATTCTCACGGAAGATGAGATATTATTTATACTTTCCCTAATAATACTTCTGATATAGTTCATCTTTGATTCATAACCAATGTTACAGCTACCAAAATTTTTTTAATTGCAATTATTTCATCATATATCAGCTATCATCTCATTTAGATATATCATTCATAATTAACAAATATCTTGTTTGTTTATATCTTTCACCATCATATCTTTCACCAAGTCGTTAAGAAAAAATGTTAGCATAAAACTGAAGAGAATTCCAAAGCATTTCACCAAAGACCTCTTGTATTCCCTCCAAGATGACAATATCCCTTTAATCAGGATTCTCTGGCTGATGTATCAGTTCTACACACACTTTTGCTATCATTCATTCCACAGCCAATATCCATCTTGTCCACAAGGCTCATGGGAGCTTTTGCTAAATACCTTGCTGAACTTAGTGTGTACATTAATACAGAATTTCTCTATTAGTCTAGGAACAATCAAAAGGGAAATGAGGTTAGTCTTTTGTAACATATGATGAATTTCTGCTGGTGTTTAGAAATTCCCTTCCTAATTACTCAAAATGCATTCCTTTAATAATGCATTGCAGAATTTTTCCAAGAAGCAAAATCAAATTCACCATTTTATTGCTTGAAGAATTCTCTTTTCCATTGTAAAGGTAACAACATTTTTATATTCCATCAGTGACTATCCTAGACCATATTAATAATCTATTTATCTTTCTTTTTCCAACATGTCTCTTCTCCAATTTTTCTTCCATACTACTGCATTGGAAATCATTCTAATGACTTATTCTGATGCCTTCATTCCTCTACTCAGCAACTTTCTTTCAATGGCTCCCCGTTACCTATGGAATAAGATATATGTTCCTCAACTTAGTGTTGACAGTGCAACAAATTTTTGAAACATGGGCCCTTGTATTTCCTCAAACAGAGTTCTCTTATCTCCTCTCTCTGTGCATTAAGATTTACTGTCCCCCATGTTTAGAATACTTTGGTCCCTCACCTCTGATTCTCAGTTTCCCTGGCTTTTTTCTTATATTCTCCAGGATGCCTTTTGTGGTCCTTTTAGTTAATTCTCTGAAATTGTCTTCTTTTTTCTGTATATTGCTACTTAGGTATAGTCTCATCCATTAGAATATAAGTTCCTTCATGATAAAGATGATTTCCTTTTCTCTTCTTTGTAGAAGTGCCCATCTGCAATAATTGGCTATATGTTTTGAGATGAGAAGGTAGAGAACTTACCAATTGTGAAAAATAATGAACATCTGACTCCTGATAAAGACTCCTGTAGTGACAAGCCAGGTCTATCTCTTCAACACACACAGAGCTTATCAGTAGCCATCATCTTGACTGATGTCAGGCTGAGACAACCTGAGGTGTCATTAACATCCCAAAACCACATGCATTGGAGGATTATATACTTCAGCTGTTTATTTCAGCTAAGCAAGAACTAAAGACAAGCCCCCCAGCATCTTCATGCAGAAGGATTAGACACCACTTCAGGGGGCAGGAAAAGCAGATGACTTTTGACTAATGGCCTTGATGTGCCCTATTTGAAAAGATGCTACACACAGATTAAAGGCAAATAATCAATTTAGAGGAGGAGAAGATGCAGAGAATGTTATTTTCACATTTTCAGTACATTCTCTCTTCACAAAGTACTTGATAATTATTTTTGCTCTTCCTCTTTGAAAGTCTTTGAAAAAGGTCAAGAATAAGACCACTCTTTATAGCTCAGAGTTATTCCAAAATATGTTGTCAACTTTATCACAAGATGTAAGCCCCTAGAGCAGAACAAGCATGGAGTATTTCCAATTTTTGATTTCTTTTACAATTGTTCCAGTGGGGTTGAAACCATCATACCCCGTTTTAGTCAGGATAATTAGTCTGGTTATTTCAATCAATCAATCATATATTAGACACTAAATGCAAAAAGTCACCCTAATTGTAGTGACTGAAAAAGGTTCATGTTGGACAGACTGAGGAAACACATTAGGGGTCATTTATAAATTATCAAGGTGTTCCAGAAATTGGAGCAAGTTTGATGTTTCAATTAAACTCCTGAAAAGAAAGTGCTTAGTGGAGCATGCCTTTGAATTTAACCTTGGGTGTCCTTGCCAAGACTATCTCCTAACCAGTTTCATCTTTTATTCAGAAGGAGACTGAGCACTGGAAAGATCCAAAGGATTATTAGTATCCTAACATTTTTTTAAAAAAAAATTCATCCAGGCTCAACTGGAGTTTTCTTTATCTATATTTTGTCCCTGGACCCAGATGATTCTGGAGGGGAAAGTGAGGCAGATGACCTTGCACAGTCTTCCTTTGTTAAAATCCAATTCACTTGCATGTCATGGTGTCACCTCTCTGATGTCATAGTCTTCTTGGAGAAGGAAGAACAAACAACAATTCTAACGTCATTCTCTGCTCAGAGAGTTGTGCAATGGATAGGGTGCTGCACCTAAAAGCAGAAAAACTCATTTTCCTGAGTTCAATCTAGCCTCAGACACTTATTAGCTCTTTGACTCTGAACATGTCACTTAACCCTGTTTGCCTCAGTTACCTTCTCTATAAAAATGAAGAAAATGGTAAATTACTCCAGTATTTTTTGCCAAGAAAATCCTAAATAGGGATATGAAGAATCCAGCATAACTGAACAATAGCAACAACATTATTCCCTGCAAACAGCGCCTGGGAATAACATCTGCATCTGGAGTCAAGAACATATTGTATGCCAGATCTCAAACAATTATGCTGTTTAAGCAATTATACTTTTAGTGTGGTCTTGATACAACTAGGAGACAAACACTTTCCATTTGAGTTTATTTTTACCTCGGAGTTCTTGAGGGTTAGGTTAGAGAAATTTAAAAACAAAACCTGGCTTAAGTGAAGGAGGCTGTGCTCTGAGTTTTATCCCCAAAGCCTATGGTCAGAGGAGTTTTTCTGAAGCTATCTTCCTGCCGCCAAATCCCCAGCTCTCAGTACTTTTGTATCCTTTTCAAATCTGACATTTCCTCTATAATCCATTGCTCAGCTTCCCTCCAAGGTGACTTCTTGAAATGTGCAGTCTTTCCCTTTAGCCACCTGCACCTGATTTCACAAACACAAAAGCTGTTATACTCTGAACACCCTCTTAGCTTTATCAGAGTAAAGATTCCCTCAAAAAACATTTAGCTCTACTTCTCAGGGCAATAAATGTAGATTTTCAGAACTTAAATCAATCAAAGCTTCCACATCCTTTTCTCAGGCTTTGGTCTGAGTTTCAGTTCAATCTGTGGTGCACAGAGAGCTTGCAAATCATAGGCTTCTAGATCTAGAATTGGAAGGGACTTCAACCCTTCCCTCCATTTTGTAGTTAAGAAAATCAAGACTCAGAGTGGTTGTCATTTGCCATGTATCTGAGGTGGGATTTGAACCCAGGTCTCTGACTATCACAAGTCTTTAAAGTCACATCCTTATTAAAAGGAGATACAGGTCAGTTTTGTCTTTCAGAAATGCAAATTCAAATAATAGCCTCTGAAAATCTGTCATTGTTAACCAGTCTTAAACCATGGAGGTGGTGGGAGGAAATGTAGTTCATAGGCTGACAATATGTATAGAATGTACTGTTGCTTCTTCTGTAACAAAACCAATTTTCTATGGATTTGTGTGCTGCCAAAAAAATATACTGCTTTCCAACTCCTGCCAACCAGCTGGGAAATAACTGCAGTTATCATGCAAGGGCAATAGAGCTGGGTCCTAAAGATAAACCTTGCTTTTGCCTTGAAGAAACTCAGAGTTCTCTGGGGTGATGTTTAATTTCTTTCTTTCCAAAGGAGGTAGGAGAAATGAGTGCAGGAGGTCAATTTTATGAAGTCAGTTCTCCCACTCTGCCCTCAGGCCCTCCCAACATGTACTCCCAAAGCTGGACAAGCCCAAAAGACAAAGCCCAAAGACAAAGCTGGCCTATGGGAGGGACAGCTTACATTGACACTGTTTCAGTGAGAGGAAAGGGACTGAGAAAAAGCTTTCATTCCCGGGCAACTCTACCTGCTGGCTCAGCATCAAAAGAACTGTCATCCTACCAACCCTGTCTTGTCCCTGAACTGAGAGCAGTTTTTAATTTGAAGACAGAAGAAAGATCCCTGTGGAGGTAGAGAGACATATCTGTCTACACATGCAAAACCAATTGGAAAACTGAGACAGTTTTCTGGATAACCAGTCCAGAACAACTGACACTATTTGTCCCAGATATTTGACAATTCCAGTGAAAGTTTCATTTGAGATTGAATTATTTGGGTAATTGCCCCACTAAAGAGAGTGAATCAACATATCTGGTTTATGTTCCTAGCTTGACCACTAATACTTGACTTACTAAAGATAGAAAAATGGAGAATAACTTATCTAAGGTCACACTATAGTTTTGAACTCAGGGCACCTGATTTGAGTGGTCACAAATTTAGAGCAGAGAGGGTCCTCAGAGTCCCTTTATTTTACCAAAGAATAAATAGAAGTACAAAGAGGTTTAAGTTATTTGTCCAAAACCACATGGGGAAAAAGCATCAGAAGTGGAAACTGAGGTAGTACAGCACTCAAAGCTCTAGTTCTAAATTCAGGAAAATTTGAGTTCAAATTTGGCCTCAGACACTGACTAGTTGTGTGATCTTAATAGGTAAGTCATTTAACCCATCTTCCTTAATTTTCTCATCTATAAAGTGGGAATAATAATAGGGCTGTTGTAAGGATAAAATGATATAATATTTGTAAAGTGCTTAATACAGTGACTGGCATATAGTAGGTGCTTGATAAATGCTTGTTCCCTTAAACTAGGCTGCAGAGAAGTACTCTTTTTGCTCCTCTAAATAGCTGTCAGCCTAATTGCTATGAGAGAACATTTGTTGGCAAAACTCAGAGAAGTTGCTTATTTATTTATACTCAAACTGGTGTATAAGAATAATTGAATATTGTTTTTATTATCTGAATTTATCTAGTCAACATAATTAAAAGAATATTGTTAAGTCTGGAAGAAGAGTCATGCTATTAAAATGCTACGAGAAACACAGAAAAATGTGCTCATCCCTTTATGATGCCAAAAATAACTGATTTAAAATCAAGATAATCAATCATCTACTTGTTTTGTCTTGATGATGCCAAAAAACTGATTGGAGGGATTTTTTTCTATTTGATTTAACTGGTTGGTTTGATGTCATGGAGATATAATATCACATAGAGGAAAGAACACTGGTTGATTTTAGTAAGAGAAATAAGCTAAGAAAATGGGTTTGAATCTACTCATTTAATTTAAACTCTGTTCCTCAGTTTTCTTATCTATGAAATGGGGATGCTAAAATTTAAGTCACTCTACTTTAAAGTTTGTATTGCCAACACCAAAAAGATAATGTAGGCAAAATATTTTTTCAAATGAAGGATTATAGAATCAAAAGCTGTTAGTGATCCAGGCTTTACTTTGGAAAAGATAGGTATAAGGATCTGTTTCCTACTTTGCAAAATCCTGTCTTAGGCAATCATTGGTTTGATAGATGTTTTTATTTCATTGATTTGTCTGGAGCAAGTTGAACAGAGGAAGAACACAATAGAAAAGCATATTTGAAGTCAGAAAGTGTGAATTCAAATCCTAACTCCACCACTCTGGACCTAAATTTCCACATTTGCAAAATAAAGAAATTGAGATCCCTTATAGCTCTCCATTTATGATCTCATGATCCTTAGCTGTGCAGCTCTGGACAAATTGTCCAATCTCCCTAACCTTCAGTTTCCTTATCAATAAAATAAGGGGGACAGACTCAATGATTTCTAAGGTTCTTTCCAGCTTTAATTTAAGACTGTGCATAGGCTTTCTTGAAATGGAAATTTACTGTCTCCCATTTTGAATCCTCTCATGTTCTGCTGTGCACATGGTGATTTTTTCTTTTCAGTTTCTTTCTTTTTCTATTTTCTTTTTTGTTCTTTTCTATTTTTATTTGTTTCAAATTAGTTAATTAACTAAAAAATTAAGACTGTGGGAGTTTTTTTTCAGGCCCAAATTTTACAATTCTTTGATTGCAAGTCATCAAATTATACATCAACATTAACTTACTGATTTTCATTCATAGAATCATTTCTATGAATTCAGTTCTAATTAGATGGGTCAATTAGGTGAATACATTATCAATTCAATAAACTATTTAGTAAGAGAATATTTCAGGAGGTATATGAGGGTCGCCACCCCATGGAGAGCATGGGTATGTATAAAAGCATCTTGCTTAAAAGACAGAGATAAAGAAGTTTGATTGATTTTCAATTACAGGGCCTGCCTCTGGATGGTCACCTAATTATGACTCATGAAGTTTTTGTTATTGTTCAGTCATTTCAGTGATGTCCAACATTTTGTGATCCCATTTGGGGTTTTCTTGGCAAAGATACTGGAGTGGTTTGCCATTTCTTTCTCCAGCTCATTTTACATTTTACTGAAGCAAACAGTTATGTGACTTGTGTGGGATCACACAGCAGATAAATTTAAGCCTGGATATGAATTCAGATTTTTCTCTAGACCTGGCACTCTATACTCTATCCACTATCCCACCTACTTTCCTTGAATCATGGGGTAAGACTTTTTTTGGAGGAGCTTTCCCTCTCCATGGTCTGTGAAAACTATCTGACAGACTGTCTTAGCTTCTTCTGGACTTCCCTCTTTGCCTATTTATCCTTTCTCAGTATAGAAGAGAGATCACCATGCATCAGAACAAATCTGCACTCTAGAATTGGTAATAGTTCCCTTGGGGCAGAAACACATGGAGGTTTTATGTGAATATCTATATACTCTAGAAATGGAAATTCTGAGAATGGATTTCTCTGGTTCAGAGAACATGACAGCTGGGACTTTGATTGAATTCCTGCAGAAGTACATGGTGGAAACAGACCTGAACTTATCTATGCTGCCCAAGAAGGTGGTTCATAGACACTTTTTGTGAATTCCAATCTCTTGTGCATAAAAGTAGGCAGTGTGATCCTGGAATATCATTTTCTGCTCAGAGGAGGGAAATGTCCTAAGCAACATCACCTTGAGAATTATCTCATGAGTATTCCTGAAATTGGACTTGGGGAGTTAAGATAATGGACATTCTTGGGGAAAAAAAGGGAAAGGAATGCTCACAAATTTCCTCAACCACATCCAGTCTTGGATGGAAATAATATTTATGTGTATGTGTATTTATGTGTTTATTTTTAGATGTGATACGATATGAAAATATTTTCTAGTGTGATACACTCTGAAAATGTTTAAACCACAGCAATTTTATTTTCAAGGAAAATCAGTCACATACCTGTTTATATTTCTGTATTTTTATAAATATATTGACATATATAAATATATATACACATTCATATATATTCACACATATATTTACATATATATGTACATATTTATATAGAGAAATATATACAGACATATGGCTGTTTTTTTCTTTGTAATTAAAATTACTGTGGTTTAAGCACTGTCAGAGCATATTCCACTGTAAAATATTATTGATATCCATCAGTGATTTCACCAAGATCTCATAGTAGTTTTAAGTCTAGTTTGCTGAAAATAAATATATATATACACTTTCACTTGATCCTGAGATTCTTTTGGGAATTGCTGCTAGTAATTCCTTGTAATGACAAGTTTATTTCTTCTATTGGCAAAAAAGCTCAAAGATCTTCCCCCAAACCTATTACTTAATATTTCTTTCTGAGATACAAAGAGGTCAATGATTTACTAGGGGCTAAAAAATAATTCAGTGATCAGGCTGGTAATAGAAAACTGAATCTTCTACATCCCAGCCACCTGTTCCCAAGGGTAACCCAGAAAAGAAGGCAGAGGAAATTGGATAAAGGGAATCCATAGATACATAGGCCTATTTAGCATAATCAGTTTATGTGTTTCAATTTCATTAGTTTTATAAATAGGAATGCTTCCTCTCAGGAAAGAAAAACTCTCTGTGCTTTTTTCCTATCTAGGTGGGCAATTCAGCATTCACAACTATTCTAAAAAGGAACTAAGTATATTTTTATACAGGCCAAGGAATGAAGAACTTCACGCAAAAGCATTTACTCTGGATTCTGATTTAGATGACTCTGGGCTGAGTAGCTGTTGCTTTCCCCCTCAATTTTCTTGATTGCTTCCTTTATAGCACAGTTCCCCCTTCCTCATTGTACCCACTCCATACCCCCTCAGATCCCCAGGAAGTTGCTTTCTTTCTTCTCTAATTTTCTGGCAAAGTTCAATGAGAGGCAAAAAGGGCTCTCAAGGACTAAATTTTTTTAGTATGACTGGATGGAGGGAAAGTCAATATATCTCTGTTGACTACACATTTATGTTACTAAGATTATGATGGTATTAGAAGATAGATCTAATATCAAGTTAAGTCAAGAAGCATTTATTAGACACCTACAATGTGTAAGGCTTTCTTTTTAGCCCAGAGAATAAAAGAAATACAAACAACCCCATATTTTCAAGGACTTACCAATCTCATGGGGAATATGACTGGCAAACACCAAATGCCATCGTTATATATACAAGATATAAAAAGGATTAATTGGAGATCTCTTGCTGCTAATGAAAATTTCATGCCTATTAATCTTGTGTGATTTGATAAGCAGGTTGTTAGGCAACACATTTTAAAAAAAAGAAAAGGAAAGGAAAAGAACTTTGGCAAACTGAGTACCTCCAGAGAAGGGCAGCTAAGATGGTGAGAAGAATGGAGATCATATCATTAACAATGGTTTGAAAGAACTTGTGTACTCCTCTGCCTTTACATTCCTTCTTTCTAAGCGCCTCCTTTATCCCTGCATTCTGACATTGAGCCTGATAACTCTGGTGAAATTCCTCTCTGAAAGATAAAAGAGCATAACATAGTAGTATAGAGGAATTAATTTCTAAATTTGAATCTCTATTATATACTTTGCTTGCGCAAGTCAGTTTTCCTGGTTAGGTTTTTTTTTTAATTTATAAAATTAGAGAATAGATGACTATAACTGTCCAGCTCCAGTTCTAAGATCTATCGACCTGAATAAGCTTTGTTAATGTAATCCCTAAAAAAATCCACCCTTACTCTGTAGAGGGCCACAAATAGTAGGTTTCCTCCGGGCTAAAAGGTCTTATACCTTACCCAGAATTCCCCCACTATCTGTGGCCCTCTACACTACTCCATATTTGATTAAAAGGAACAGAGGAACACTAATTTTGAAGCAAACACTACATTGAAGCAAAGAAATGAGTGCATTTATGTCCTAGAGAAATAAGTTGGGATTGTTTCTGTTTCAGTTTCTTTCTCACCTGGAAACTAAACTCTCAATTCTGACTGACATGACAATGGCCCAGTGAATCAGCATGCAAGGAAATCCAAGATGAAAAATATTTAAGGTTGTTATATGTAACTGCTAAACTAGTTAGTCAGGCAAGCAACAAGAATATATTATGAATTTTTCATGTGTTAGGCTCTGTGGTAAGTGCTGGGCAAACCCATATTCAATGCCCCCAAGAATCTCATATTCTAAGACAAAAGACAATATACAAATAACTAAATATATACAATGAAAATGGAAGATAATACAATGGTGATTATAATGTCTCTACAGTATCTTCTAGTACTAAATCTGGACTCTAAACTCCTCCTTTTATTATTCCATTACTTTTAATTAATCATATTTAACATTTATCATTGTCCTCCATATATAGCATGCCATCTACATTTATTTGTGGGGAATATTGAAGGACTTTAATAGATTGTTATTTTCTTTATGGTTCAGTTGTCCTGTGCAGCTTTTTTTTTAAATCAGAAATGCTCAGAATTTCTAAATACTGGAGACTATCCAAGGTACATGTATCTGCACTGGATCATAAGATAGCAAGTGTGAGGGAAGGAATGTCTTTTAAAGGTCATTCTCTTGTCATGAATCACATTTCATTGCTTTCAAGGGGGAAAAAAGGTTGTGTAATTTAATTCTGATGTCTTGATATTGAGTGACTTTCAGCAACACAGTCACTAGTCCCTGGTGCATCTCACATCATAGAAGAATAATCATCTTATTCTTAATGCCACAACTTTGTGGACTATTTGGAGTATAGCTATTTCTAAGTGCAAGAGTACACACAAACACACACACATACACACACACACACACACATATATATATATATATATATATATATATATCTGTGTCTACATATATATATATATCAATATATATCAATATATATATATATATATATATATATATATATATATATATCTGTCACCTTTGCCCAAATAGGCTGGGTAAACAGAATTTATTTATTAAAAATGCTTCTTTTTCATGTTTTTCTCTTTAAAATGTTAAGTCCCTAGTGTTAGAAGGCAAGTGGAGTTTCTTAAAGACTTTATAATTCCTGTTTCATTGTTCCATTAACACAGTGGTTTATTAGTCAATGTTTGTTGCTTGATAAATTATTACAAAAAGACAAAATGTCAGAGCCAGAAGGACCACTATGGACATGTATGAACAAGAATCCCTAACATTCTCAACAAAGTAGCTGTCCAGTATTTGCTTAAAGATACATAGTAAGAGGAAATTTTACTAATTAAGTCAAAAAGTCATTAACCATTTTTATGGGCATAATATGTACCAGGCACCATGCTATGTAAGCACTGGGATACAAAGCTTGGTTCATTAGCTTCAGGCCAAGAAAGTTAAAAAGATGAGTTATAAAAGTCAAAAAAGATGAAACCTGTCTTAATGTGGAACATTTAGAAAGCCAGAAAATGACACTGGACTATTAGGCAAGGAATCAGTGAAAGAAGTTATGGATTGAGTTTTGTTTGGCTAAACTCTTTCAGAACACCAAACTAGGTTAGCCATACTAAAAGTACCATCATTATGTCAAAAGATAAGTGAGCTTGCCACACAATGGGAGAATGGACTTAAATACCATTTTGATTAATATTAGTCTCTCAAAACAGATAAAAAAAGGCATTCCTTTTAACAGTTCTGAAAATTAGATACTGAAAAAATAAATGAAGATATCTAACATGTTTTCTTGACAGCTTCTCTTTTTTTGAATTGAGTGTCCCAAGTTCCTTTAACCAGTTCTCACATGACATAATTTTAAGACCCTTCTCAATCGTGGTTTCACTTCCCAGGATGGCTCTCCAGATTATTAGTCTCCTTCCTTAAATGCAGTGGTAGAAAATAACACAATTATCAGGGAAAAATAGTAGAACCATAATGCAGCCTTTCTTGATAATCATAATGTTGACTAATTTTGAACTTGTACTGTTTCAATCATGTCTTCATCGCCCTAGTTGGGGTTTTCTTGGCAGAGATACTGGAGTAGTTTGCTACTTCCTTCTCCAGTTCATTTTACAGATGAGAAAACTGAGGCAAACAGAGGCTTGCCTAGGGTCACACAGCTAGTAAGCGTCTGAAGCTAAATTTGAATTCATGAGGATAAGTCTTCCTGATTTCAGGCCCAGCACTGTATCCACTTCATTACCTCTCTGACCTCATTTTAAAATTAGAATCCACTAATAATTCCAATTGATATTCATCCAAATATATGCTTTCATTTCTTTCCTTATTCTTGGATTTCCTCACATGAATAAATCTCTTTTATATTTTTGTATTTTGCCTTTCCCTTGTACCCCTTCCTTTGTTTTTACACAACAATATTCTAGTAGCATGTCTCATCCCACCAGGTCTCATTGATTATTATGAAGTTAAATTTGCTCCTTGGCAATCAATCAACAATCATTAATGAAGCAGTTCCTGTCTCTAAGAATGTTACATTAGGACCACTAGTTCATCTTGCGCTTAAATAAATAATTAAATGACTTCTTTTTGAACATTTCCAATATGTATAACATGTTCCATGACTTCGAAATAGCATTTAGGTCATTTCTAATAATATAGTACAGAAAATACAACATATTAAGGCAACATAACTGAATCTAATCTAACCTAATTTTAGGATTATAATCAAAGCAAACTTAATGACACTTTTAATAAGAAAAGTTTCAATATAATCTCTGCACATAATACATTCAGCTAACCCAGTTCAGAAGAATGTACCTTACAAGGTTTCTTATTGGTAATAAGTCAATAATTGCCCAGAAACTAATAAACCTCCTTACAGTAACAATTGCTCCATTATTAGATGGTAAAGATCATCAGAGTGGATTTATTTCTTCTTTTAACTATGCCATGAGACAACTTCAAATTCAATTGCCAGTTTGTTCTAGGACAAAGCAGAAGTTAAAGAGGATATTGTTTTTCAACATCCTTATGATGATTTAGAGTAAGTTTAATCATTTCCTGTTCTCTCCAGGAAGATTATAGACATGACTTAAGACACAGCATGTACACTGATTTCATTCTGGGGAGGGAGGGAAATGATCAGAACTTGTTATGGATGGATAAATTTAGATGCTGCCTATTTCACATTCTAAGAATGAGTAAAGAATTCTCAACATGCAACCTGAAGCAGAGTGTTTAGAGGGTGAAACATGGGCTGGTTCATAATGTGATAAACAAGACTCCTGGAGTTTCAAGGCTCTTTGAGAAAAAAAAAAAAGCACTAAATACAAACTTTAATATCAACTTAAAATGCATGTTCAGTCAGCAAAGGAAAAATCCCTGTTGTTAATAGTTTGGAATATCAGAAGGTGGAAAAATATGTGAAACCATGGGCCTCCAGTAGTTACAAGCCTTGTTTTATAATGTGACATTTGTGTAATAGAACATCTTTTGGAATATCTGTTTCCTGTAGGTACACATTGGGTAATATGGTCAGTGCTCTTTCGAATGTGGTTTATTTCATATCCTGGACTTATTCGTTCCTCTTTAATTTGGTGAATTATTCTATCTTTCAGATTAGTTATAAATGAACTATAGAAATAGAAATCTATGCTTTTTTGTGTATTTCACATTAAACAAAGTCACCATATTTATCAATAGAATCTTAAATCTGGAGGGAATTCATTCTAATACAATTCTGTCATTTTGGGTGGAGATTTAATAATTTTATTAATAAGGCCAAAAGATTATTAAAAATAATGGTCATGAGCTCTCTTTTTTAGACCAAAGACAAACAGTTTGTCAAAGGTTTTTAGGGACTTATGAGGGGAAATAACATGAAAAGAAAAAATGATGATGCCTGTAGCTTCACTTCAGCTTTTTCATCTGACCTCGAACCCCAAACTAAAATCTCTATTAAGTGATAATTAAGTCAAAGGTACAATCATCTCAGTGGGTGAAAGAGGTGAATTGAACCTGGAGAGTTTGATAAATTGGGAAAATCTTTATATGTTTGCAAGTGTGGGCAATCAGCAATGTCTCTGTCCCACTGCCTCTGCACTCACTGGCTGTGCTGGTTCCTTCTTGCTCATTGCCATAACTCTGCAGCACCACTGAGCCTGGTGTTCCTAATCAGTTGAGGTTCCCTCAGTCTTTCTGAGATCTGGGTCCTTCTTCTGAAGTCAGACCCCTTTGATTCAGACTGAGACCTCAGCCAAACCCAGCTTGCCCCAGCTAACCTGGAGGTGTTTGCACCTCAGCCTGGTGTCTTTCTTTGAGTCTTTTTGGGTTATCCTAAGAGGAATCCTTTTCTGCCCAAAGTCTTATTAATTTTTTTTTATCATCTATGGTTGCCCTGAGGTAGAATATTTGTTCTGTTTCTGAGAGAAATCTAGAGAGCTTGAAATTTTCTGACCTACTCTGCCATCTTTCAGAAACTTCCCCTCCCTCATATTGCTTATTTCCAAAACATTTATTCCTCTCATATTGTGACTTTCCTGATGCATTCTCAATGTGGGTTGGCATAAGAAAATAAAGAGGAACTTTTGGGGACTTTTGTGCATACTTCATGTAGAGAGCAGTAGATAACACCAAAAGTTTAGAAACTCAGAAATGCATAAAATATATGAATAGTATTATATAATAGCTACATATTTTATCTTTTAATACTGTAAACATTCCTAAACAGAAAAAGAAAACAATTCAGACTTCTCTTGTATGAAGGGAGAGCTCAAATTTTTTACTTGGATTTTCCAGATCACAGGGATGCCCCATACTAAATTCCCATGATATACTTCAAATGGTAGAGGGTATCTGTAGAAGACCCCATTGCATTCAAAGAAAAAAAAATCATAAATCTAAGTACCCTTTAGAAAATTTGCACTAGTGGTTTAGTGTCCATCATTTTTTTATTTAAACAGCAGGTTTCCCAGAAGGATAATGGTTTCAGATTTTCATTCTCTTTCATTTTTTTTTTTTTGTTTTACCACTAGTTGTAGCTGAATAATTCAGCAGAAAGCATTTCTTTTTAAAAGCTGGTATGTGAAATCTCACAATGTCTATCATAAGCTGATTACTGGTCTGTTTTAAAAACAGTTTGAAAGTTTGGTGTTCCGAATTCTTTTTCTTTCTAAATTTTCATTGTTTATGGTCATATTCCTAAAAAATTAATTTTTTAAAATCCCTTAAAATGACCTAGAAGTGATTTTCTTGCCTCAAGTCAATCCAGAATGAAATGAAACCTCCTCTCAATTGTTTTTTTCAGGTTTTAGCTATTATAGACGTTCTTTGCTGCATACAATTAGCATAACTCCCCAAACTTCTTTAAAATAAAAAATCTTCATTGCCAGTGTATCACATGATTGGGAATATTTCCATGTAACAGATATGATATAGTCAAGTGCTTGTCTAGAAAGTCCAGGATTACACTTAATGAAAATTTTAAGTATTTTTTAGTTTGTGTCTTTTTAGTTGCTCTTTTTGATCTCTCATGTGCTTTACAAAAGTTAACCTATGATTAAATTAAGAGAGATAAATTCAAGAACTTGGCACATAATGGGCACTTAGTAAATGTTTACTGTTTGATTTTTTAAAATTGAATTAACTTGACTTCTAGATTCAAGAATTACTTTTGGAAATTCCAAAGCATTGTCTCATTTTGAATCTCTGAAGACGTTCTCATTGAAAGCATCAACTTTGATTTGAAAAATAAACAATTTTTTTTTCAGAGTATTCTGTGTACAGCTCTCTTGTCTTATACAAACAAATATGCCTCTATTGATAAAGAGAATGCATTTCAGGAAAATAACTTGTTGATATGAATGTCGTTAGAGAAATAGAAATAACAAGGGGCTTAAGGCTACATCCCAGGAGAAGTGTTAGAAATTATCATAACACCTTACATTTATATGGCACTATCACATTTAGAAAACAATTTCACATATTTCAACCCCTGCTCTCATGTTTGGCAACTTCAAACACATAAAGATTTTCCCATATTTATCTAACCCTTCAGTTCCAATTAACCTCTTTCACCCACTGAGATGATTATACCTTTGACCTAATCATCACTTAGTAGATTTTTTTTGTCTACTTTCTTTGTGGGCTCTCAATTAGTCAGTCAACAAACATTTATTAAAGATTTAGTATGGTTTAAGAAAGACACTAAGCACTAGATATACTATTTTTTATCAAAGTTTTTTTTATTTTTCAAAACATATGCATAGACAATTCTTTAATATTAGCCCTTGAGAAACCTTGTGTTCCAATTTCCCCTCTTCCCCCCCCCTTCCCTAGATGGTGACTAGTCAATGTATGTTAAACATGGTAGAAATATATGTTAAATCCAATATATGCATACATATTTATACAATTATCTTGCTGCACAAGAACAATCAAATCAAACCAGTAAATAAAAAAGAGGGGAGGGAGGGAGAGAGAGAGAGAGACAGAGAGAGACAGAGAGAGAGAGAGATAATGCAATAAATCATTAGTGCAAGCAAACAACTAAAAAAGTGAAAATGCTATGTTGTGAACCACCCTCTCTGGGTGTAGATGGCTCTCTTCATCACTAAACAAGTGGAACTAGTTTGAATCCTCTCATTGTTGAAGAGAGCCACATCCATCAGAATTGATCATCTTATAACCTTGTTCTTGCAGTATACAATGATCTCCTGGTTCTATTCACTTGACTTAGTATCAGTTCATGTAAGTCTCTCAAGGACTCTCTGAAATCATCCTGTTGGTCATTTCTTACAGAACAATAGTATTCCATAGCATTCATATACCACAATTTATTCAGCTATTCTCCAACTGATGGGCATCCACTCAGTTTCCAATTTCTTGCCTCTACAAAAAGGGCTGCCACAAACATTTTGCACATGGGGGTCCCTTTCCTTCCTTTAAGATCTCTTTGGGATATAAGACCAGTAGAAACACGTAAGTACTAGATATACAAAGACAAGCAAAAATATGATTGCTACTCTCAAGGACATCACATTTAAATAAGGAAGATGATACAAATCACTGTGTACATATTATATATATATATATATGTGTATATATATATATATGTTTACACACATACACACACACACACACACGCACACACACACACACACACACATATATATATATATATATATATATATATATATATATAATTATTGTTGTTGTTCAGTCATTTAATTTTATCCAACTCCTCCTGACTCCATGGACCATTTTTTCCATGGAATTTTCTTGGCAAAGACATTGGTTTGCCATTTCCTTCTCCAATGAATCTTTTTTAAAAAAAATCATAGGTCTCCAATATGATCTGTCCATCTTGCATGTTATAACTCATAGTTTCATTGAGCTACATAAGGCAATGGTTCAGGATAGACAAATTATTATAATTACTATAAACAATATTAATAACTAGTCATTGAAATTATGTTAAGTACCATGCCTTGGTGAAGGGGCAGGTCAATTCTCCAAAAGCCTCCACAGCTGTGAATCATAGCATCAGAAGGAATTGCAAAGCAGCCTTTACTGACACAGGTGTTGCTGGTGGACTGGGAATGAAAGGAGGGAAGAGGAGAGAGGTCTCAATCTTGTATCATCATCATCCTCTCACATGAAGAGGTCCATTCTGGAAGGAATTCTGGAAGACCTCCAGCAGCCACTGGCAGGTATCCCAACAAAATTATATATAAATTATCATGTCTAACATTCATATTATATTTTAAAGTTTATAAATACTTGATAATTGTGGTAATATTATTATCAATCCAAAGGATTGACAGAAGGAAAAGAAAACTTTTCTCTCAGCCTCAGAAGAGTTTCTTCTCTTTTGAATTAATTGTCCTGAGGGACAATTCTATAAATAATACCAAATCTTCTTCCCCTTTCTTATTTCCTTACCTCTCCATCAATGTCTAGCTTAAATGAACTCCACAAATTAAGGTCTTCCAAATGATTTCCAAAATGTAATTTAAAAAATATCCAACTTTACTATAAAACTGTTTTCTTCCAAAAGAGAAAATCTGTGTATCTGTACTTTTGCCAATGGCTATAGAAGAAATCTATTAAATAATTGATTTGTATGTGTGTGTTAGTAGGTGCGGTTATTAGTGCTTTTTTTTTAAGTTTTAAACTTTGGGACTCGTCTAATATTCTAAGCTTAACATATTTTAAAAATTCATTTGATTCTCTCAATTACTCTGGGAGGCAAGTGTTTTTATTATCCTTATTTTATAGGTGAAGAGCCTGAGATTTAAAGACATTAAAAGACTAACCCAGAGACATACAACCAGTAAGTGCTAAAGGTAGAACTGGAATTCAGATCTTCCTGAATCCAAGTGATGTGCATTATCTACCACACAAACATTTGCTAAGAGTATACTGAATATTAGGAGCTATATCTGGTGCTGGGGTTATAAAGAAGATGTAGAAGTTGCTGCCCCCTTGAGCAAAAGAGAAAATAGGAGTAGGGTAACTAGGAACTCTGCTTTTGAGATTATTTAAATTTCTGAACAGAAATTTTGTTAGAGCAAAGAAAGGCATAAATTCAAACATTAGAATTGGTCCTGGGATTCAATAGCAAATAAAATTCTAACTTCATTCAATTCATTCACACTGACTGGTACATGACACAATTGTCAACTCTCTATACCCAAAGATTAAATGGAATTAAAAGAACTATCTTTGAAAATCCTTAAACCAAATGTGATAGGAAAGTCCCAGCCCGTTTTGCATTATTTTATTTACTGTCAGTGCTAATGAAGCCATCTTCTTAATACCAATGGGAAATCCAAAGGAAAATCTGTGTGGTTTTCTCTCATCTGCTTTCCCCCTTCCTTCCCCCCCCCTTCCCCCCCCCCCCCCCACCCCATGCAAGTGAGCTTTGTTCTACTTTGAAGTTTGCTTTGTATTTACAACGTGTGTGTGTGTGTGTGTGTGTGTGTGTGTGTGTGTAATTCCTCCCTGCTGTTTAGATTATAATTTTCCTTGAAGAAGGGTCTGATTTTATCCCATTTCATCTTTGTATCCTTAACATCTAACATGCATTTTGAGATTAAAATGGAATTGGATGATATGACTTTAGCAGGAGTTTCAAGGTTAGCAAAAACAAAAACCTGGAAACAAAGTGGGTTTCCATGGATTGGGGAATGGCTAAATTGGTAAATGGACAAAATGTGACATTATATTGTGATAAGAAATAATGATAAGAAATGTGAGAAAATTCATACGACCTGATGTAAGATAAATAAAATAGAGCCAGAAGAATATTTTACCTAGTGATGAAAATAATATAAATGAAAACAATAATAGATTAAATTTATATAGCACTTTAACATTTACAAATATCTCATTTTACCCTCATAACAACCCCAGGAGGTAAGTAGATATTGTTATTATCCCCTTTTTACAGATGAGAAATTTCAATCATAGATAGATTGAATGGCTTGCTCAGGCTCAAATGTCTGAGACCAGATCCAAACTCAAATTATACTGACTTCTGGTACCATATTCTAGCCTTTATACCACTTAGATGCTTCAATGACACTAAGAGCTGAACAATGGTTAATCACAATGTCCAATCTTAGTTCCAGTCAACAGCTGACGAAGTGAACTATTTGTATAAAGACAGAGAAATACAAATTCTGCCATATGCTCTTTCTAAGCAATAGTTTTCATTAGTTTGGTTTAACTGGGTATTTTTCCCCCTCAAGGGAGGATTTAGTTGGATATATGGATTGTCGCGTTTAAGAAAGGAGGAATGTTCTATAAAGGGAATGACTATGATATAAGAAGCAAAAAGCATTCATAAACCTTTGAATTAAAAAGGAACTGAACTGGGTGGCTTCCTTTTAGAGGAATGATAACTCTCAAACCCCTCTTATAAATTAAATTTCAATAAATTCATCAGCGGCAAGAGTATTAATTAGAGTCTCTCATGCATCCAAAATCATAGACATAATTTATTGATTTTCTAATCAATACTTTTTTATGTATATTACTGAGTTTTTATGTATACTACTGAAAATCATTTTTAAAAATATTGTTTTCTGCAGTTCGCAAATTTTAGTCCATTGATCAAGGTTACCTTATGTGACCAGTTGAAATGTTTGTCGGGCTTTTAGCAACAACCACTCAGAAATTGTGTTAACAACTGTAATGAGTTTAAAAAGAAGCAGGGTTGTTCCTTGCCTCAGAGAAGCTTACAGACTAATGGGGAAAACATGATAAAGACAAGTGAAAAATCAATGAGAGCAAGGA
Source organism: Sarcophilus harrisii (assembly GCF_902635505.1). Taxonomy (NCBI): domain Eukaryota; kingdom Metazoa; phylum Chordata; class Mammalia; order Dasyuromorphia; family Dasyuridae; genus Sarcophilus; species Sarcophilus harrisii. Next base: position 603,072,257 of record NC_045426.1, read on the forward strand.
AACCAGAAGCCTGTGACTATGAGCAAAGGACTAGCTGAAGTGATTGAAGTGACTGAATCCAGGTAAATTTAATCAGAAAAGACTTCATAGAAGATGGAACTTAAAGTTGAAAGGGCTTCTGAAATCGGAACAAATAGCATGTTAAAAAAAAACTCACCAAAACTAATTATCTCCCTCCTACTCTTCTGAACAGATTCCCTCTTTTTGTTAAGGCTACCACCTTCCTTTCAAGCATCAAGGTTCAAAACTTCAATGGTATCTTAAAAAATTAAGTAGCACAGTAGATAAAGTGCTAGATCAGGAGTCAGAAAGTTTTGAGTTCAAATTTGATGTCAGACATTCATTAGCTATGTCACCCTGAGCAAATCACCTGTCTCTGACTCAGTTTCATCATCTATAAAACAAGGATAATGATAGCACCTACCTCCCAGGTTGTTGTATAGGTAAACTGCTTTGCAAAATTATGGTGCTATAGAAATGCTAACTATGAAACTTTATTCTGTTTCATGCCACATATCCCAAGTTACCAAATCTTGTCTGACTTTATCTCTGCAAGAAATATACTTTTTAAACATTTAAAACATTATTTTCTAGTTGTTCACACAGCTGTAACCCTAGCTTATTTGACCTATTTGAATAGCCTCCTAAGTGAAGATACTTTCTCAATTTTTTCTCTTTGACAATCTGTCCTTCATACAGCTGCCAAAGTAATTAAAAAAAAAACAATAAATTTCAATAGCTCCCTATTACTTATAAGATCAAGCCAACTTCTCTGTTTGATTTTAAGCCTTCTATACCCTGGCACCAGTATATTTTTCCAGCCTTGTTATCTGTTATTTCTTTTCACGTACTCTTAAATACAGTCAAATTGACCTTTTTCATCACAATAAGAATCCATCTCTCCTTTCCATGACTTTTACTATCTGTTTCCCATTCTCAGAGCATTCTCTTCTCTCTCTCCTCTCTTCACTTTTTAGGATTCCTGGTTTCTTTCAAACCTTAGTTCAAGTACCATGCGCCTGTCCTGATCTCCTAGCAAGTAGTATCAACTCCTCCCCACCAAGTAATCTACATTGTATTTATACTTCATATGTTTTGAATCTATCTATCTATATGTAGATACTGCATCCTCTGGTAGAATGTAAGCTTCTTGAGAAAAGAGACTACTTCACTTTTGTATCTCTAGGTACTAACTCTGTGCTAGGCACAAAATAAGTACTTAATAAATGTTCAAATGTTTGAGTTCATCTCTCTTTGAAATATAAAAAGCTTTCCTTTGAGGGAAGGATTGAGTCATTTTAGTCAGTGATAACTTCTTGGTTATCATTAATGTTCCTTTAATATCAATGGAGTCCATGACATATCTCAGAATGAAAGGTCAATTACTTTAAAAGAGATTGTCACTTCAGGGTTGGTAGGAATAGGTTATGAATTTACTGACTTCTTATTGATTCTAAATTTTTTCCACTAACATCTCAATTCTTTTAAGTTTCTCATGTAAGTCAATTCCAATACTTTGTGATTTGAACCCAAATACCTTTTTGTCAGTCCATCAAGTTAATAGAGATATTTCCAAAGTTTGCTTTGGCTTTAGGTTGACCCCACAGAAGGATATGAAAAGGAGTACAAACTAAGAGCATTTTGGTGCTGAGGGATATTGGTAAAGGGTTTCTGATGAGGTATTTTAATTAATTTGAGCAGTCTCTCTGTAGGTTTTTTTAAATTAAATTTAAAAAATATTTTGTTTGTACATAAGACTTGAGCATTTATGTGAAACTTGTTTTTCTTTTAAATATAAATTAAAGGTGTCATGTAACTTTTTTTTCTTCTCTCTTGGCCTCCCCACCCTAGAATTGGCTACCATTAGACACAAATATGTGTATGTGTGTATGTATATAAAATCCATGCTTAAATATATATATATATATATATATATATATATTTAAGCATGGATTTTATATACATACATACATACACTTTATATATATATATATACATATATATATATATATATTTAAATCAGTTCTTTTTCTAGATGCAGATGGCATCTTCTTTCATAGGACTTTTGTTGTTAATTTGGGCATTTATAATTGTCAAAATGACTTGGTCACTGAAAGTTGTTCTTAAAATAATATTGCTGTATACAATATTCTTTGTCCTGCTCATTTTGTTCTTTGTTATTTTGTGCAAGTATGTCAATGTTTTTCAAAAGTCTTTGATCTCATCATTTCTTATAGCACAATAGTATTCCATAATGATCACAACACAACTTGATGAACCATCAAGGGCTATCTCTGTAATTTTTAGTTCTTTGCCAACTGCTAGAATTCTTTAGAACATGTAATCTCTTTTCCTTTTTCCTTATCATCTTGTGAAAAATACTCAATAATGGTATTGTTGGATTGAAGGGCATAAACAGTTTTATACTCTTTGGGGATAATCTAAATTATTCTCCAAAACAGGTGGACCAAGTTTACAATTCTACCAACAGTGACTCTGTAATGCTTTCAAAACTTCCAGAACAAAATTCATGGATCTAAAACTGGAAGAAACTTTAGAATTTTCTAGTATGACTATTTAATTTTTATAGATGAAAAAAATTGAAGCTGAGGAAGAATAAGTGATTTATTCATGGCCATTATAAATATTAAGCACCTGAGGTATAAAGTTAGGCATCAGGTCTTTTAACTCCAGAGCCCATATTCTTTCCATTGTACCAAATGAGGAATCACAAGAAAATTTCACTATAGGAAAAGAGTTCTTGTTTCACATGATAGCTTAGGGTGAGGAAGTTTGAGATGAGGCGAGAAAACTAGGAGCAAAGAGGCAGCTATGAGACTTGGGTATGGCAGGACAGGAATAGAGTGGTTAGTAATAGAAGGAGATTTAGGGAGAATTAAGAGGGAATGTTAAAAAATGTCACAGTGGTCTGCATACAATCAGTGTTTAATAAATGGTCTTTTCTGACTAAAGAAGAAATACAAGCATTGAAGATAGACTGATTGAGGGAATCTAAAATAAACAAGTAGTTGAAAGGCATTAACAATAGTGTTGACAGAATTGGTAAAGAACTCACATTTCTATAACATGAAGATCTACATACCATTTTCTGTGCAACATTTCTTTGAAGTAGGTAGTTGGATATTATTATCTCCCCCCCCCCTTTTTTTTTTTTTTTTTTTTTACAGATGAAGAAATGGCCTCAGAGAGCTGAAATGATTTACCCAGAATAACCCAAATGAGGGAAGTCTACTTCTTCAGTTCTCCTTGCACAATATGGCATAGAAATGACTTCATATATCTCGATATTGTCCAACTAAAATAAGTTAGTGAACTATTTACATTGTTTTAATTGCATTAGCTAATTTGTGTAATGAGCCATCTCTTAAAATTTTGGATTACAGTTCCCTCTTCTTGAACACAGTGGAACAAACTGTATAACTGCACAAACAAAATATGTTCCATTTCCCAAAGGGCTCTTGAATCCTGTCTATTTTTCAGTACTAACTAACCTGAAGACCAGAGAACAGGTTCAACCTTTCTACCCCTTTCCAAAGAGCCACAGGAACCTTACTTAAACTTGAAAAGGAAAAAAAAAAACTTGAAAGAGTCTCAGGAGGCCTTCTCACAAGAAGTAAACTCGAAAGGTAAGCATTAGCACTTACTTGAAAAATTCTCTCTCCTTCATCCCTATTCTTCAAAGGGACTGAAATGAGGTGATTGCTGTCAAAGATTTTTATTTCCTTGACTACTCAAGTTAATTAGCTTTCCCAAGACAATATTTTCCATGGCATCTGGAATAGCCAATGTCCCCAGTTCCATATTCCATGGCAACTTGGATCGCGTCTCCAGATTCACACATCTTGACTGAGATTCAACTGTCAGCAGATTAAGATGCAGTTTGATTTTCTTCTTTTTGTAAACTCTCATAGTTTTAATTAAATATGTTTTAGATGCCTCTTAATTCTTTGTCCACATAATAACAAATATATAATACACTTGTTGCTAAGTTATTTTCTGTTATGTCTGATTCTACAGCACCCCTCTTGGTTTTTTTTTTTTTTTTTTTTTTTTTTTTTTTTTTTTTTTTTTTGCAAAGATACTGGAGTAGTGTGCCATTTCTTTCTCCAACTCATTTTTTAGATGAGGAATTGAGGCTTTAACAGGGTTTTAATAGTTTTTTTTTTTTTTAAACAGTGTTAAGCAACTTGTCTAGGGTCACATAGTTAATAAGTTTCTGAAGTTGGATTTGAACTCAGGAAGATGAGCCTTCCTAATTCCTAGCCTTGTGCTGTATTTACTGAGCCATTTAGCTACCCCACAATACAATGTATAGCATTAAAATGAAAACCTTTTATAACAGTTCAAAGAATTTTGTTTTCAAATTCAATTCAATACCACTAGACTTGATACAGGGGGAAATTTTAAGTTATTATACATGCCCTATTCTGATGGAAACATACATACATATACATCAGCATACAGTATATATTATAATGGAAGCATAACAATATCAGAGTTTAATAATAAAAACTGGCAAAACAAGTATCTTGAAGGATACCAAAATACAACACAACATTGTATTAGCATAGTGGCAGTACATATTGTTTATTAGAGACAATGTGGTTGAAGACACTTTGGAAATATAAATGACAGCATAATAAAAATAAAGAATTAAATAGAGTAATAACAAAAGCAATGAGTAATCATAATAATAAGGAGAACTTGATCTAAAATCAGAGGACCTTGATTTAAATCACTTGCTATTTGTATAATGGAAAAAATCACTTACCCACTCTGGGTCTCAGTTTTTTCATCTGAAAAATGAAGAAGTGGGGCTAACTGATCTCAGAAGACTTCTCCAGTTCTAAATTTACAATTCTTTGATCTAATGGTGCTGATGATGTTGCTATTGATGATGATAATAAGGATGACTATGATCCATTCTGGACATTCTTTAAAGGATGTTAACATTAGTCAAAAAACTTTTAGTAGCTAAATATTTTAATTTCCCAGACATGGTTATTTTGCAATGAATTCAATTTTGAAATGGACAGGGTTTGGACTTTAATTAGCAGCAAAGCCCTTATAAAATAAATTAGACATTCTTCATTTTGATTATTTTTATGAATCTTCCATCCAAATAGGAAAGATCTTCTCTTTGGGCAGATAAGATAATATTTATGCAGATGCTACAGAGGAAATCTTTCAGCAAAACTTCAGTATGCATACTTATCTAACTATCAGACTTTGATTAAACTCCAATCATTTTTCTTGGAACTGAGTTGGGACTTAATGGTCAGTGATTTCTGGAATTTCCTTTCACCACCTCATTTCAATGAGGATCTGTATTAGCAATTTCTCCTCTTATCTCCAGGGAAAGTTAGAGGACATATTGCATCTTTGCTGGCATTGTGACTATTTCACAGTTTACTTCCTTCAGAACTCTCAGAAGAATATAGTGACTACTACTGATTTACTGTTCTTAAACTCTTCAAAGATACTCAAGAACTGTGTCCTTAGAGACTCAGGGTTATACTTGATATTTCCATGAACAATCATGGAACAGGAATTTCATCCACTATTTTTTTGTGGTAAAAGGTGTTTCACACGTAATTAAGCCTATCCAAATAATTTGTTTATGAAATCTGTGGATACAGTAAAGGGGAACAGAGGGAGAGGGAGAAAGGGAGGGAGGAAAGAAATCAAATGATTTAAAAACTACTCTGTTTCAGTAAGAAGCCTGTTTCACATCATAAATTCTTCTGGAAATCAAGTCTCTAGTGATCTTTGTCCCTAATCAAAACTCAAGACCTTGTTTAATGTATGGATAATGAGTCTGGGAGAGAACAAGATAAGTAGTTTTCAGGAAAGACATTGGGGTGGTAAAAGCATATTTTGTTGGCATGTGATAATATAAGTGAAGTTACTTCAAAAGCAAAATAACTATACAATTGCTAGTTATTTTTTTCATCTAGGTGTGTTCCCTCCCTCCCATGAACACTTTGTATCTCAAGAATTTTCATGTTTTTCTTTCAATTATATTTATTTATGAGCATATCATATTGCCTCTAAGAGTTTTCTGAGGACATAGCATTTTATGATCATAGATTATAAATTTAGAATTAGAAGAGACCCTAAAGGTAATTAGGTCCAGATCCCCTAATTTACTGATGAGGAAACTGAGCTCACCAAGGTTAAGTAGTATTGACAATTACGACAGTTAACCTCTATTAAGCATTTATTGTAGGCCAGGCATTGTGTTAAAATGCTTGACAATTATTATTCCTCTGATCCTCAAAAATAAAAACCCTGAAATTATTATCCCTATTTTATGAATGAGGAAACTGAGGAAAAGAGGAGTTAAGTGACTTGCTTAACATCATTGAGTTATTAAGTGTTTGAGACTGGATTTGAATGTAGGTCTTCTGATTCTATAGCAGGCAGATTCAATCTATGGAATTATTCTAAAATTCTTTAAAAATTCAAACAGGAGGTCCTCAGTAACTTGAATTTAATTTTAATATTCTTGTTTAAGTAGTCTTATTCATTCTTCTGCCTACCCATGATCCCTTCTTTGTTTCTTCCACCATCCCACTGCTCTCTTCTGTTTGACCATAGTCTTATATAAAAAAAATCCCTTTTGGTTGTCCAGTGAAGCCTATGGGCTCCTGTTTAGAATAATGTTTATAAATACATAAGATAAAATACATAGGACTACAAAGGAATCTAAAGTCTAAGGAAAATAAAACTGTATTTTTTCTTCCCATTCATATTTACAGAATCCCTGAAATCATCCCCAGATTCGTGAAATCCAGATTAAGAACTCTGTATTTAAAATGATTAATAACAATCATTTCTGAGTGTCACACTCACTTTTGTGTTGTCAGTTGACAAGTTGACATGGCAGAGACATAATTGACAATGACATTGGTCATGTCTACAAAACAGATAACTGGATTCACCTTGCTGGGTATTGGATCTTGGAGAATGCTAATGATCAGTGTTGTTTGTATTCATGCTCATCTCCTGTTCCTGTAATATCCTGAGGGCACCAAGATTAAGCAGTAGTAATAATTATAATAGTTAACATTTATTAAGCACCTACTGTGTGCTATGCGGTATGTTCTGTAATCTCTATTACCTTCCTTCCCTTTAAGATTGAATTTGAGTGAACCAGAGGGGGCAAGCAAAAGGTTGGGGCCCAGAGGTCACTGTTCTGTTCTCCTCCAGATGAACCATAAAGTTTTCTCTGAAGAAATGCATATAACTATGTTGATTGGGTTCCTCTTAAATGTGAGCTCTTTAACTTCTGGGTAATCCCTTTTGCTCTGTCGCTAATCAATTCCTTATCAGATTACCTATAGCAGATATTTCAAATCTTTCAAATTTCCTCCATGTTTAAGACATGTTGAAGCTTTTTCTCAACTTCCCTCAATCTTTTTGTTGTTCTTGTTCAGTTGTGTCTCACTTTCTCAGGGGCTATGATAAAAAACCAAATAACAAATAACAAAAGACTCAAGCCCCCTCATTAGATAGACTAAAAAGACATAACCATCCTTGACCAATGGTCACCAATATTGTCTGCTTCCTGTGGGTCATGTCATTTCCTGCAGGTTTGACTTTAGAGACCATGTAACTCCCTGCAACCCAGGGTTCAAGACTGGAAATAGGGATCATAAGACTTCCTGAAACCTGAGGCCCAAGACCTTATCTTCCTGCTCTGGGTATAGGGTACATGTGACTTAGGACTAGTCTCATAAACTGAGAAAGCTTCATCCAGTCAGTCCCATTCACTATCCTTTGTACATACAAGTTATATAGTATTGGGATTAAAACTGTAGAACAGAAAGGAATTTAGGAGGCTATTTAGTCATTTTGCATAAGAGGAAACTGAGAATTTTGAGAAATTCCATGACTTACAAAAAAAGGATAAGAAATAGGAGAAGTGGAATTTCAGTGTGAAATCAGTATAGAAGCTTAACCAGAAATTATCTAACAAGAAATATTAATTAGCTTGTTAATTAGGGAATGGACATTTATGATTATTTTATGTGTATTATTTGATGAGTTTATGAACATTTATTTTTAGGTCTATGCCACTTATTTTTGAATGAGGAGAGAATTTTATCATTTTAGGAATATTTCTAATGTAGAAACTCCACCAAAGATGATCAGCAACTTCTATTTAATTTATCATCTTTGAGAGTAGCCTAGGGCAGTGAAGGTTTAAATAACTTGCTGGTGGTGGTAACATGACCAATAGGTATCAGAAGCCAGTTTTTTTCTGATTTTAGGGCTGGCCCTCTATCCACTAAATCAAACTGTTTTTAAATTGCCTTCTATCATATGTATGTATCATATCTTCCCTAATAGATTGTTGAGTTCCTTGAGGATAGGGGTTTATATATGCCTTTATAGCCCACAGTGTTTTGACTGTAGTAGTTACTTGATTAACATATGTTGAATAACTTGGCTATGAATTGAATTGATTGTTATAATCTTTGAACAACCCTCCACCTTATTTCAATGGTCATTTCAGCCTGTGAGACCCTGTTAAGTATTGTTATCCAGATCATAACCGAATCGCCACCTCACTTTTTATAGACATATAAATACAACCTTAAATTTTAGATTAGATAATAGATAAAATATTATGAATATAGAGGGACTTTCATAGACTATCTAGACTAACGCCTTCATTTTATAGTTGAGGAAACTGGGCTTCTGCTACAAAAGTTAAATATATTATATTGATATTCAATATTTATATATGCTGAGATTAGGGTCACACATTTTAAAATATCTTAAAATAAAATCTCTCTTGTATGGAAACAACTTTCTGTCAGAGTGTGGAAATCAACAGGCAGTTACAGATGAAATATATGTTTGCTCAAGAGGCGAGCAATCATGATGGTGAAAACATCATTGCCTTGAAGACAGATTGTCCCTGACAGCACTTCAGTCAAGTGGACTTCCTTCGATGATGAAAGGCAGCTGCAAACAAGAAGAGAGAGTCTATCATACAAGCCCCTTCTCTAGCCCAAGCACCTAGAAGAGATCATCTCTGAGTAATTAAAATAGTATAATCCAAAGTGTTGTTAGGAACCTGATATACTTAAGCAAAACAAAAAGGGAATGGACATGGGTACAAAGAGCTTTCAAGAGAAACAAGTTGCTATGTTGAATTTTTTGATAAAGCTGATTCAGAAACATAGAAATAGTCCTGAAAGCATAAGTAGCACAAATTCTTGGAATTTCCCAAGAGCCCAGCGTTCTTTCATATCTATGATGTTAGCTATTTTCACCATAGAGTGAAGGGAAAGAAGCAGGTCTTTTAATTCCAATTTTGCAGGTAAGAAGTGGGAAAATTAGATTGTGTTTGGTCCAGAGTCAGGTCAATCAAGCAATAAAATAATCAACAAGTATTTATTAAATATTTACTTTGAACCCAGCATTATGCTAAACTCCAAAAAAAAATGAATAAAATCATCTTTGACCACAAGAGATAGTATGCATGTGTGTGCATGTCTGCACACATGTAGGCATATATACATGTACACACATACTATATATATGTATATACATACACACATACACATATTTGTATGTGTACAGATGTGTCCATCTTCATTGAAGGAAGTCCAATTGATTAAAGTGCTATCAGGGATAATCTGCCTTTAAAACAATGATGTTTTCACTATTCTGTTTGCTTGCCTGTTGAGCTAACTTATTTCACACACATATTGTCACATACACACACATATATATGATCATGCATATGTACAGATATAAACTTCTATATCTGTATATACAGATTTATATATCTATCTAGGCAGCTAGATGGCACAGTGGATAGAGAAATGAACTGAGAATCAGGAAGACTTATCTTCCTGAATTTGACTTTAGCCTTAGACACTTTACTAGATGTATGACCCTTGGCTAGATAATAACCCTGTTTGCCTCAGTTTCCTAATTTGGAGAAGGAAATAACAAATTTCTCTAGTATCTTTGCCAAGAAATCTCAAATGGAGTCACAAAAAGTTGGACACAACTGAAATTACTTCTCAACAACAACATATATCTACATTAAAAAAAGATACACACAGACGCATACATATTATATATATATATATATATAATATATATATATATACATACAAGCTTATATACAGAGGATTTATATGGATATACAAGAATAATATATACAGAACAAATGCAGAGTAGATACAAGGCAAGCAATTTAACAAAAATAAATATCACATAACAAAAATAAATATATGTTAAGACAAGATAGTCATGGAGATGGTTATTACCAGTTGTGGGGGTAGAGGGGTCGTCAGGAAAGACATTGTGTGAAAAGAGATATTTTGGTCAGAGGTCTAGAATTCACCTTTTCTCACTAGTGGGCTGACAAGGTAAAAAACACATATGCATGTATATGTATATATATGTATATATTCTATTAAAGCTTAAAACTGAATTATGTCTTTTGAGATATCATGTGTATGTTTGTGTACAAGTGAACACAATATATGTATTTGGTAAATAATAAAAATTATTCTCATTGATAATGACTTTAAGCTCTTTAGAGCATTTTTCTTACCACAATCCTTTTGAGGAAGAATCTTAGTCTTCTCATTAATTCATTAATTTTCAGGGATGTGAAATGATTGGACATGAAACCAGTTCATTGTTAGAGCTGGGTCTTCCTGATTTTCAACTCAATGTTCTGTCAAGGTCCAGAGGTTATTTGGTGGGTTAGATAATGATTCAGGGGCTTTGAAGAAGTGATGGCAAGGTCTAGGGGTTCTCTCATCCTGTCAGAATTGGGAATACAAATTATGGGGCATGGGTTGGGCTTTGGTCTGTCTTTCAGTATATTTAGAGTCTTTTCTAAAGTGTGCCAGACTCTCTTCTTCTGCTCCCTGTAGCTGCTTCCATATCAACCTTATATTGATCTCTGGACAGTAAGCAAAGAAAACGTGACTCAGTTTTAATTGCTAAAATAAACTATGGCTAAAGCTTGGTAAGTGTGAGGGGAAAGACTATAATTGAAACTAATGGCTAAAATGTAGGGAGTATGGGAAATATTCACTCGATCCTGAGTCCAGAAGACCTGAGACCAAATCCATGACCATGCACTTATTAGCTGTGTGGTTCTGAACAAATAACTTATCCTCTGTCTTCCTCATTTTCCTCATATGTTATATAAGGGAATAAGACTCAATAGCTTTTAAGGTCTCCTTCATTTCTAAATATGTGATATTAAAAGAAAGTTTTGGCAATTTTAATGGGCAATATCCACATAAGAGTTTGAATATTTTCAATATTCTGTTGCTCCTATTCACTCTTTAGTCAAATAGAACAAGAGAGGGATGTATATAGATATTTTGTACTAAGATTACTCTAAAAATCATTATGGGAAACATAAAAATGTTACGTAACTAGAGGTAGCTTGAGAATTTCCACCTGGGATAATCCCAGAACACATTGTGATGATGGATCTAGGCTCTGATGACCACTATATTGGGGACTCACAACATTTTTTGTCCCCAAATCATAAAGCTATAAATTTAAAGCAGGAAATAACTTCACATGCATTTCACTCAATCCCCTTGTTTTTTGTTGTTCTTTGCTCATTCATTTGGTTGTGTCTCACTCTTCATCACTTCATGGTTCTTCTATTCTCCCCTATTTCTCAAAATGTGTCCAAATTCATGTTTGCTTCCATAATACTATCTATTTCTCTGCTCTCCTGTTTTCCTCTCTTCTTGCCTTCAATCTTATTCACCATTTTCTAGTGAGTCCTGTTTTCTTCTTATGTGGCCCAAGTATTCAAGCTTCAGGTTCAGCAGATCTTCCAGCAAATAGCCTGAATGAATTTCTTTAAGTATTGATTGATTTGACTTCCTTGCTAATTTTACAGATAAGTAAATAGAGTTCTAGAAGGAAAATGACTTGCTTAAAGTCCCACAGGTGATAAGAGGTGGGGTATGAATCCAGACCCTTAGATTCCAAATCCAGCTTGTACCAGAAAATCTCCACCTTTCCTATACACACAAGATGAAAGTGCTTCTGAATTACCAGGGGGATATCTTGAGAAATCCTGATAGATACAGTCTCAGGGAAGCTGTGAAAACAATTTCTAGAAGCTGATACAAAAATGAGCAATAAGAGTAATCACCACAATGCCAAACTTACTATCATCCACAATAAAGTAAGGGAACAAATATGAAGGGAAAGGAGGAAGCATAACAGAGAGAAGCCACATAAATAACCTTTGTAAAGAAAGAATCCCACCCGATGCTGTTGATTGCTTTTTTTCCTTGAGGTACAAGATTGGTTGATGAAAAAAACTACCAATGTAATATTATCTCTTGATTTATTAAAGCTACTTTACTCACGAAATTTACTGGGCTAGTGAATTCAAAATGGAATGATTATAAGAATTGCCTCTTGTATTCCACATCAACAGAAACAGATATATTTAGTAGTAATGTGCCATGGAAAGATTTGAAATGGAAACTCAGGTTTCCAGACCATGCCCTTTTCATTATTCTATGCTACTAGAAGAGGGGTCCTCAAACCCCTTTAAAATATGCTGACCTCTTCTTTTTGGAGAGCTATTCTTATCTAGAGACCCCTTAATCCAACTCCTTCATTTTATAGAGGAGAAAATTAAGTCCCAGAAAAGTGACTTGGCTTGTCCAAAATTAAGTTTACTGGCATATTGAGAATTAGAACCTGATGCATTCCTGACTCACAGGCCAATGCTCTTTCCATCACTCTATCACTGCCTCTCTATTGGAGTGTATTTCTAACTCTGCAGATTTTAAGTGAGATTGGGGGGACTAGACATCTGTCCTGTCATCGCTTGTACTACACACTAGTCACCAGTTCCAGAATAAAGAGCCTCTTGAATCTCCTTATTCTAGAGGAGATAATCTAGTCAACATCAAAGAGAGTTCTAAGCTGAATCTGTTTTGAAGGTTAGTACCTAAAAATTACCTTACCCTTTTCACAGTCAGTCTGGCCCCAAAACTCCACCTGATCTACAAGCAAGATCAGGGACTGCACACCTGCCCACCATTGCATTCATACTTACTTTATCCCCTTTTACACCTTTTTTTTTTTCAGGGATTAATGATCAAATCAACATTACTCTTGCCATTATGAAAGGTAAAACAATCTATTGTCCTGGGATTCAACCTAGAATTGAATCCCTGTGATTCTGAAATAAAGAAATATCTATATTGAAGCTTCCTTCCCTGGCCATCATTCCTATGTGTGGTGGAACACCCTGTTCCCCTGTACCTATTCATGTCAGGTCTATCCTTCCTCTATTTCTTTTGTACTATACTATTGTACTCTTTCTTACACTGTGTCTGCTGTGACCCATCCTTTATATTAAAACTTTCCCATCCTTCTCTTATTTGTATACTTATAGTAAGGATGCTATGTATACTTATAGTAAGGATGCTTTCTATGTGTACTTATTTTTTATATGTATACAGCATTATGTTATATACTGGATAGGTATCTGTCTTCAACTCCAGAAAGAGCAAATGTAACCTGTGACAAATATTAGCTGTGTGATCCTGGGAAAGTGATTTAACCTCTTAGTACTCTAGGTTAAGTTTACTGGCAGAATGAGAATCAGAACCTGATGCATTCATGACTCTAGGGCAACTATCTAAGACTATTGATTGCAGAGAACAACCTGAAGTAGTAGAGCGAGTTTTTTCACCTAGGAATTTCATGTTAGTGGAATCATAGGTCCAATTCTTCTTATTATTATATAAGTATACATGTCATCCATAATAGAATGAAAGCTCATTGAGGGAGGAGACTGTTTTATATTTTTGCAGAGTGACACATAGAAAGCATTTTTAGAATGCTTATTTAATTTAATTGTATTGTCTGCAGGGACCATACTTCCTAGAATATGATAGTATCTGTATTTGTCCTTTTTTATACATAAAACATTTTGACTGCAAAAACACTATATAAATGTCTGTAATAATCACCATTATTACTACTATTAATAATAATAACATATTTTATAACACTTTAAAGTTTGCAAAACACTTTAAGTTCAGACTTTCATTTTACATATAACTAAAATTATTTTGATGCATCACTGAGGCGCTGAAGTGACTCAGGGCTCTCAAAAGGCCATGCTAGATGGGCATAAGTTTTGGTAGGTTTTATAAAATTTGAGAACTTACTAGTTGTAAGTTGAGAATTGAGACAGAGGATTTGGAATCAAGGCTACTGTATGAGCCTTGAAATAGACTGTGCCCTTACAGTCCAACAACCAATCTCACAAAGTTCTGAGAGGTTCTTTGCAAGGTTAACTTTGAGGAGATAAAGGAGAAATAGAAGGGAAAAGAGAGAGGAGATAACTTGTTTGACTACATTAGCTTTTGAAGACTATCTACCAAGATTATAGAAAGTTAATATTTTTTTGAGGAAGGGAGTACCTATATTAATGAAATTACTTGTATCTAAAGGACTAGATAAGTGAGGTCAGCTAGGTGATACAGTGGATAAAGAGCTGGACCTGAAGTCAAGGAGAAGTGAGTTCAAATCAGCCTCAGACACTAATTAGTTGTGTGGCTCTAGGTGAGTCATTCTGTTTGCCTCAGTTTCTTCACATGTAAAATGGGAATAACAATAGCATAACTCCCATGGTTATTGTAAGGATAAAATAAGTTAATATTTGTAAAGCATTTAGCACAATGTCTGGAACATAGTAGGCATGATATAAATATTCACTAGTATTATTTTTGCTGTTATTGTTATGATTATCATGACTCATGTTTTGTTGTAGTAAAGAGAAGCTGAGCCCCTGATTGAGAATTTCCATTTTGGAATTCTGGGAATGTACAAAGTGAAAGTTCCAGCTGTTAAAGAAGAAACAATCAGATGGATTTGCATGTGAATTCTACCAAACATTTAAAGAACAACTAACTCCAATATTATGCAAACTATTTGAAAATATAGGGAAAGAAGGACTCCTACCAAATTCCTTTTATGATACAGACTTGGTACTAATACTTAAACCAGGTAGGATGAAAACAAAGAAAGAAAAGTATAGACCGATCTCCCTAATGAATATTGATGCAAAAATCTTAAATAAAATATTAGCAACAAGAGTACAGGAAAGTCATCCCCAGAATAATACAACACGACCAAGTAGGATTTATACCAGGAATGCAGGGCTGGTTCAATATTAGGAAAACAATTAGCATCATTGGCTATATCAATAACCGAACTAACAAAAACCACATGATTATCTCAATAGATGCAGAAAAAGCATTTAATAAAACCCAACATCCATTCCTATTAAAAGTTCTAGAGCAGGGGTCCTCAAACTCCAGCTCATGCGGCCAGATGCGGCAGCTGAGGACGTTTATCCCCCCTCACCCAGGGCTATGAAGTTTCTTTATTTAAAGGCCCACAAAACAAAGTTTTTGTTTTTATTATAGTCCAGCCCTCCAACAGTCTGAGGGACAGTGAACTGGCCCCCTATTTAAAATGTTTGAGGACCCCTGCTTTAGAGAGTATAGGAATAAATGGATTTTTCCTTAAAATAATCAGTAGTATCTATTTAAAACCATCAGCAAGCATCATATGTAATGGGGATAAACTAGAAACATTCCCAATAAGATCATGGGTGAAACAAGGTTACCCACTATCACCATTACTATTCAATGTTTTATTAGAAACACTAGCTTTGATAAGAGAAGAAAAAGAGATTAAAGGAATTAGAGTAGGTAATAAGGAAAGCAAATTATCACTTTTGTAGATGATATGATAGTATACATAGAGAATGATAGAGAATCAACTAAAAACTATTAGAAATAATTCAAAACTTTAGCAAAGTTGCAGGATACAAAACAAATCCACATAAGTCATCAGCATTTTTTATATATTACCAAAAAAGTCCAATAGCAAGAGATACAAAGAGAAATTCCATTTAAAATAACTGTTGATAGTGTAAAATATTTGGGAATCTATCTGTCAAGGGAAAGTCAGGAACTATATGAACACAACTACAAAACTTTCCACACAAAGTCAGATCTAAACAATTAGAAAAATATGAAGTGCTCTTGGATAGGTCAAGTGAATATAATAAAAATAAGAATACCTACCTAAACTAATCTATTTATTTAGTGCCATACCAATCAAACTCTCAAGAAACTACTTTAGTGACCTAGAAAAAATAACAAAATTTATCTGAAAGAACAAAAGGTCAAGAATTTCAAGGGAATTAATGAAAAAAAATGCAAATAAAGGTGACCTACCTGTACTAGATTTAAAACTATATTATAAATCAGTGGTCATCAAAATCATTTGGTAATGGCTAAGAAATAGAATAGTCAATCAGTGGAATAGGTTAGATTCACAGGACAAAATAGTCAATGACTGTAATAATTTAGTGTTTGACAAACCCAAAGGCCCCAG
Organism: Sarcophilus harrisii; assembly: GCF_902635505.1. Classification (NCBI taxonomy): domain Eukaryota; kingdom Metazoa; phylum Chordata; class Mammalia; order Dasyuromorphia; family Dasyuridae; genus Sarcophilus; species Sarcophilus harrisii. Next base: position 603,088,730 of record NC_045426.1, read on the forward strand.
CTTTTGGGATAAAAATTCACTATTTGACAAAAACTGCTGGGAAAATTGGAAACTAGTATGGCAGAAATGAGGGATTAATCTGTACTTAACACTGTATACCAAGATAAGGTCAAGTGGGTTCATGATCTAGACATAAAGAATGTTATAAACAAATTAGAAGATAGTTTACCTCTCAGATCTGTGAAGAAGGAAGGAATTTGTGACCAAAAAAGAACTAGAGATCTTTATTGATCACAAAATAGAGAATTTTCATTATATTAAGTTAAAAAGTTTTTGTACAAACAAAACATATGTAGACACGATTAGAAGGGAAGCAATAAACTGAGAAAAACTTTATATTCAAAGATTCTAATAAAGGACTCACATCTAAAATATATATGAGTCAAATTCATAAAAATTCAAGCCATCCTCCAAGTAATAAATGGTTAAAGGATATGAACAGATAATTTTCAGTTGAAGAAAGTGAAACTATTTCTAGTCATATGAAATGGTGCTCCAAATTACTATTGATCAGAGAAATGCAAATTAAGACAAGTGAGATAACCACTACACACTTCTCAGATTCGCTAAGATGAAGAAAAAGATAATGATGAAAATTGGAGGGGATGTAGAAAAACTGAGACACTAATACATTGGTGGTGGAACTATGAAAGGATCCAACCAATATGGAAAGCAATTTGGAACTATGCCCAAAGAGTTACCAAACTGTGCATACCCTTTGATCCAGCAGTGTTTCCACTGGGCTTATATCCCAAAGAGATTTTTAAAGGAGGGAAAGGGACCCACGTGTGCAAAAATGTTTGTGGCAGCTCTTTTTGTAGTGGCTAGAAAGTGGAAACTGAATAGATGCCCATCAATTGGAAAATGACTAAGTTATGGTATATGAATCTTATGGAATATTATTGTTCTATAAGAAATCATCAGTAGAATGATTTCAGAAAGACCTAAAGAGACTTACATGAACCGATGCTAAGTGAAATTAGCAGTACCAGGAGATCATTATACATGGCAACAAGAAGATTATACGATGATCAATTTTGATGGATGTGGCTCTCTTCAATAATGAGAGTTCCAATTGTTTAGTGATGAAGAGAGCCATCTACACCCAGGGAGAGGATTGTGGAAACTGAGTGTAGTTCACAACATAGCATTTTCACCTTTTTGTTGTTGTTTGCTTATATTTTATTTTTCTTCTCACCTTTTTTTCTGGTTTGATTTGATTTTTCTTGTTGGCAAGATAATTGTATAAATATGTATGCATATATTGGATTTAACATATATTTCTATAATGTTTAACATATATTGGACTATTTGCCATCTGGGGAGGAGGGTGGAGGAAGGGGGAGAAATTGGAACACAGTAGGTTTTGCAAGGGCTAATGTTGAATAACTGTCCACGTATATGTTTTGAAAAATAAAAAGCTTTAATAAAGGGGGAAAATAATATGTTATTAAAAAAGAAGAAGCAATCAATCATTCACTCAACTGGCATCTTTTAAGTCAGTCAACAAATATATATTTAAGTGACCACAAAATTCCAGATACTATGCTTTGCACTGGGGATGCAGAAAAGAAAACAATGCCTACCCTCAAAGAGCTTACATTCTTTTGGAAAGAGATAACAGGTACATGTATAAGCATCTATAGAATAAATATATTCAGGACACATAAAACTTAAGTACAGGCACTTTCAGGAGAGTGGGAAGTTACTAGCAATTAATGAGATAGAAAAAGTTTTGTGTAGAAGAAGAGCTGCATCTTGAAAAAGTTAAGAAATAAGTACTATCCAATAATAATAATAATTGTGATAATAATGAGACCCAAGTCCTAAGAATTCATTACCATCTGTGATTACTGAAGTCTTATGCTTGGGATTTCAGGTAAAAAAGAAACACTGTGAGCCAGAAAAATTGAACAGACACAATTACCAAATTCATCTTTAAAATCTTCATGGAGGACAACAGACCTCTTTGTCTACTTCCTATGTAAGACTTCTGAATTATTTCTTCTATGACTCAGTGAAAACAAAACAGAATTCAGTGAATTCAGTGATCATCCCATTAGATTGTGAGATATTACCTTTGGCCTTATCATATCCTTAATACTAAAAGCAAGGGGCCAAGTATAAGTGTGTAAACGAGTATAAAGTATAAATATAAGGGGATGCAGAATCACAGGATCTGGTTGACTCCAACCAGATATCTCATTAATAGAACCACAATTTGGGGTTGTAAGGAGCTTTAAAGACCATCCAATCATCTCATTTTATATATGAATTAGATGAATTCCATGTGGATTATTTGACTATTAGGTATATTAAATAATGGAACCTGGATTTTAACACAGGTTTCTGGTCTCCATATTTAATGGGTAGAGTACTGGAGCTTAGAGTCAGAAAGACTAATCTTTCTGAGTTTAAATCTGGCCTCAGACACTTACTAGTTGTATGACCCTGTGTCAGTCCCTTAACTCTGATTGCCTCAAGTCTTCATCTATAAAATGAACCGGAGAAGAAAATGGTAAATCACTCCAGTATCTTTGCCAAGAAAACTGCAGATGGGATATATTGGATTACTAGCTGTCTAGGGGAGGGTATGGGGGAAGGGAGGGAGAAAAAAATTTGGAGCACAAGGTTTTTCAAGAGTGAATGCTGAAAACTGTCTTTGCATATATTTTGAAAATAAAAAGCTATTGTTTAAAATAAAACCTGGAAAAGGAGATCATGAAGTCAGACACAACTGAGAATAAAAGCCTGAACAACAACTGTATTACTCTATGACAATCTCCTGAATCAGGACATGTCAGTACCACAATTCTGAAATGTGATGGGAGGATGTGGGGGAAATGATTCTAAATCACAGGTTATTAGAGACATACTGGGAAGAATAAAGAAAAAAAAAATAAGAGTGATCTTCAACGAATGAAGGGTTAATTGTTGCCTATGATAAGCTTGGCATAATCTTGAAGATTTAAGTAATAGATGTTAGTAAGAAAGTGGGTTTTCCCCACCCATGCTTCAGTTGAAATGAGTTTTATTGACACTCATGGAAATCAGGGACAATGTCTATTTAACTTGATTTGTGCAGCTCCCAACATAACATCATGTAGAGAGGTGAGTACTTAATCAGTTTAAGATGATGGATGATGATTTAATTGGGACAAAGCAATCCACAAGTGCCTCAAAGGTTTAAAAACACCAAGGAGACTGTGTTCTAAAGAGTGAATAGACCAATAAGTAAAAGAACATTTTCAGCTATTAGTGAGTTCAGAAATTGAAAGTTATTCAGTAATGCAACAATTTCCAGAGGACCAGGCATTAAGGGTGAGAGAATACAACTTAGCATTTTAAATTGAATTGAGAATAAAAAGCCTAAAACGTTGAATAAAGCAACCATTTAGTAGAGTCATAAACTTTTAGAGTTGGAAAGGATCCTAGAGGCCATCTAGTCTATTCCTAAAGAACTAGATTTAAAGTCAGAAGACTTGGGTTCTTCTTGATTCATAGGCATGTCACTTAATTTCTTTGAGCGTCTGTTTTTTCATTTGTAAAATGGAGCTGTGCTATGTGAAGTCTAAGGTTCCTTCTAGCTCTAATCAAGGGCTTCACCTCCAACCATAGATCATCCAGACACCGATTTGGACTCTACATTTGAATGCTCTTTTCATCCCTAATTTCTTTGTTTCTATGGCACTCTTTATGGGTATTGAAACTTAATTATGTAGATATTATGTAGATGTATATGTTATTAATTAACAAAATGTTAATTATGTTATATAAATCTAATTATGTAGATGTATGAAAAAAATCTGGGACTTTTGTGAAGCAAGGACAAATCACTTGTGTACTGTAGGCAAGCTTCAGAAATTGTATTGCTAGGCCATTAAAATCTTCCCCCCTTCCTTGTGATTCTCACCACTGCACTCCCCATGGGAAAATTTGTGCAGCACAGACAACTTTACTTAAATAGTCTTCTTTTTCCTCCCTTTTCCTCTTGTACTAACTCAAAAGGATAATATGACCTGATGAAATGTGTACTTTACAAACTATAAAGATAGCTATTGGGGCAAAAGGACCCACATGTGCAAAAATGTTTACATCAACTCTCTTTGTGATGGCAAAGAATCAGAAAGTGAGTGGCTGCCCATCAATTGGTTGAATAAGTTATGGTATGAATGTAATTACTATTGTTCTATAAGAAATGATGAACAGGCTGATTTCATAAAAGCCTGGAAAGATTTACATGAACTGATAGTGAGTGAAGTGAGTAGAGCCAGGAGTGCATTGTACACATTAACAAGATTATGTGATGATTAACTATGATAGACTTAACTCTTATCAACAATGCATGATCCAAGACAATTCCAATAGATATGAAGTGGGAAGTTCTATCCATATCCAAGACTGAATGTCAGTTGAAGCATGGTATTTTCATCTTTTCTTTTCCTTCTTATAGTTTTTCCTCTTTTGTTCTTATTTTTCTTTCCCAATATATTCATATGGAAATATATTAAAATTATTGTACATGTATAATCTATATCAAATTACTTTCTGTCTTGGGGAGAGGGAGGCAAGTGAGAGAGGTAGAAAAAAAATTGGAACTCAAAATCTTACAAAAAGAAATGTTGAAAACTATTTTTGCATATAATTGGAAAAATAACATACTATTAAAATAAATTTAAAAGAGAAAAAAATTGGGTGGAGCTAATATTTTAGCAAAGAACTCAATGAATGTTGGTAAAGAAAATCTTCTCCTTTACCCTAAATGTGGAATCTCTGGCATGACTACTAGAACATACTATTTGAGTAGTAAGAAGTGGTAAGTAGGGTAGGCCAATCAGAATTTGATTATAAATCATCATAATCTAGAGAACACAAAAACATAACATATGCCTTCCTCAACAGATAAACTATTAGAAGAACTACTTCTCTTTCTTACTTAGCTGAACTTCTTTTAATTATTTATCACCTGCTTCCAGAAAGTATTTCCCAATCTTTCTTAAGTCCTTCTCCTTCATATCCTGTTTGTACATAGTTATTTGCAAGTTGTTTCTCTAATGGAGTGTGAGCACCTTAAGGGCAGGGACTCTATTTTACTTTTCTTTATATTCTCAGCAGTAAATAGGGAATCTGGCACATAGTAAGTATTTAATACATGCTCGTTGGCTAATTACTTTGTGTATCATTTTCAAGTCATGAACTACAATAATATTGACCTGATAATGGTTTGTGCTACTTGTTTTAGTTTTCACAAGACTTTTTTCAGTACAGCACACATTTTTTTCTTGCAATACCCCAGATTGTTTGTTCCAGGTGCTTTTTGTGCTTCTAACTCCACGTGCCCAAGTCATTAGTTATAGTTTTGGTGGTAATGCTCATGGGGCAAAAGGAATTAATCAAAGCATCTCTCTCTGTCTCTCTTTCTCTTGTCTCTGTCTGCCTTTCTCTCTTTGTGTGTCTTTCTCTCTCTCTCTCTCTCTCTCTCTCTCTCTCTCTCTCTCTCTCTCTGTCTCTCTCTCTCTGTCAGTCTGTCTGTCTCTGTGTCTCTGTCTCTGTCTCTGTCTCTCTCTCTCTCTCACACACACACACACACATTTTGTCTTCTTGGAAGAATCCAAAGATTGTACAGGAAAAGAGAGGTCCTATTTCCTTACTTTGCTAGCAATACTACACTGAAAATAGTGACACCAAGGGAACAAGACAGAGGGAAAAGAGAAAAGATTGGAAAGTGAGTTCATTCTGAGGAACTTTTAGGTTTAGGGTTCTTGGTGGATCTAGTAGCCTTCATCCTAGGTCTCTAGGTACAAGTATCTGAAAGATCAAATGATTATGATAATTATAATTTTTAATCTCATCTGGAATCTCTCTAGCCAACTCAGAATTAATTCTTTGATTAGATCTAGAGTTTATATCCCATATTTTTTTTTTCCTTTTTATGGTAAGGACACATGGTACTTGAGAATTTTATTCAAAGGTCTTTCTTGCTTCACTTTTTCTGTTAGCACAACTTTGTTCTGCAGCATTTTCACCCCTGTCTTGTGAGTCTGGAATTGGTATCGGTGTACTAAGTGACACAATACAGAGGTCTCCCTCAGGTATTCTGAATAGGAGCATATAAACCAAGGAAAGGGGAAATGCTTGTCCCCAAGTACTAATGTTTTTCTTGCCATCTGAGTGTCTTGCTGAAAGGAGCACAGAGAGTATGACATACTGGAAATGATGCTGTATTTGGTGCCAGGCAAACTTGAATCAAATTAAATTCCACCTCAAACATTTATCTATTGTGTGATTTTGGACAAGTCAATTAACCTCTCTGATCCCTAGATTTCTCATTCTGAAAATGGAAATAAAAATGCATACACTATTCACCTTCCGGTGATGTGAGTAAAATATTATGTAAAACTTGAGGTACTATATGTAATATGTTACATTGTTATTATTATTATAAAATAAATATTGACAGAGAACCCATTTCTAACATTAAAAATGTGTGCATTCCCAAGAAAATAATATTTGCAGAAATTTTATTTTCTTTTTTGTTTCTTAGATTCCAGGTGACTACCCACTTTTTTACCCTTATTTCTTTTTCTAAACTAGCATATGAAATTTAGTAAGGGAGCATAAGGCCAGAAATATCAATAAAGAAAGATTCATAAAGGGAAAAGTTGATTCTTTAATGATAATCTGGAGATTAGCAACATATGAAGATTTATATTAAATAACTAATGTGAAGTGATGCAAGCAAAACCAAAAAATATAGTACATATGGAAATATCAATAATTTAAACTGAAGGCTATGTAATTATAATAGTCAGATGTGGCTCCAGGGAATGCATATATTCTCTCCTTTCTTTTTAGAAGTGTGTGAAGGTGGAAAGGATGGGTGGGTATGAAGGTATGACATATAACTGATGGTAGTATTGCAGATCTACTTCTTTTTCTGTCTCTGTCTTTCCTCCTTCTTTTCCTCCTCTCCCTCTCTCCACCCCTCTACCTCTCTTTCTTTCTTCCTCTCTCTTTTTAAAATTAAAAGATGACTCTCTGGAAAGAAATGAAATGAAGGTGGTATGAAAATAAAAGCTATCAATTAAAATCAACAAAAAGAGAAAAAAGAAAGAATAAAAGAGAAGGAAAGGCAGAGACAGAGAAGGAAGGAAGCTTCTATAAATAACTGCCTCTGACCAATGCATCAGCTGGATCCTCAATTTTAGGCACCTAAGATCACAGATTTAGAGCATAAAAGAACCTTAGAAGCCATCTAGTCCAGACATGGCAAACATGCAGCCCTCAGACTGCATGAGATCTTAGCCAGATTAAAATATAATTGAGGAATATTTTACAAAATTAATAAAAATGCAATGAAACAAATAATGTTAATTTGTGGTTTTTAAGTTTTCAGGATTTCTTATATATGGATTGATAGTCCCTGTTATTATTTTAGTTTGCTATCACTGAGTTAGTCCAACTCTTTCTTATGACAGTGCGAATATCCTGACACCCTGGAGAAATCAAGAGACTTTCTCAATCTTGGACTTCTAGAAGGTTCCATTTCCCTCAAATAGATGAATTATTTTATTAAAATGCATTTTTATAATTGAAGATGGGGAAATTATGACAAGCTTTTGTTGGCAACTCAGGTCAGAAAACAGGTTAGAGGAAGTATTGTGCTACTTTCTTGAAATCTGGGATACAATTGACTACTTCAAACATGAATCTTTTAAAAGATTTCCTATACTTGAAGCTCAGATTGATTTCATTTTCTTTTTTCCCTTCATTTCCATTCTTTTCTTTCTCCCCTAACTTATCTAGTCTGGTAAAGCTTCCAAATGAACTTTTAGGATTGCAGAGCCATTAGAATGCCCAATATTTTACTAAGTCTGCAGCTTTTTTCAAGTATATTTTTCCCTCTGAGAAAGTTTGCATTTTTCTTTTTGGTGAAAGTTTCTCTGGTTCTATCCTGAGATATTTATTTGCAGGAAATACAATGCCAGAGGCAGTGGCAAGCAGTTATTGCTTTTAGGCATCCCCCCCCCCCCATATCAACTAGAAGTATGGCACTTGTTCTCATACTTCATAAAAGGCAAGATCTCCATCCACCTCCTCCCCATCCTCAACTCATTTCGAACTTCAGATCATTTTTTGAGTTGATAAACTCAATACACGAGGGTGCCCACATGATTAAAGAAATGCAAGGATAAACTTAAAATTTGCATACAAGACTTTTAAAACCAAAAACATCTATAAGACTTTTCAGCAAATCTTTGGAGGAAGATTCACATAGGAGAAAATGACAGCAATTAGATACCAAATTCTAAAAGCTAAATTGAGACTTTTTTTGGTTTTGGTTTTTGTGTTTTTGTTTTTGTTTTTGTTTGTGTTTTTATTTTTACAAGTTTTTTGCTTTTATTGGTCCAAATATTGAACTCTGAAATTCTTACACATTTTAAATAGATTTCTTGAAAAGAGGTAATTAGTTTTCAAAAAATCAGTTAGCCAATTTGTTACTTCTTAGTAGGATTTGCTGTGTTCCCAATTAGCTCACTTGAGTAGAGTGCTGTTCTAATGAGTCTGAGGTCAGGAGTTTAATATTTGTATGCCTGGGTTAGCTTCCCTCTGCTTTATGACCAAAGGCTGTTTCCCCCAGATGTGGCCAGCTGTTTTTCAGATGTATCCACTTGACAGCAAGAGAGGTTTGGTGACAGACTTTGGATATATTATCATAAAGTCATCTCTATTACTAGGGAAACAACAATAAAAACAAAACTCAAAAGTCATGCTATGCTAATAGTTAACTTTATTTTTATCATAAAAGTTTCTAGATACTAACAATGATCAATAATGCAGGATAAGGGAAATGCTGTGTTGAGAACAGATCTGTATTTCACCCAAGCATTAAAGAAATTTTTTCCTGCTGGACAAAATGAAGAAATGTGTACTAAATGGTAGAGGAGTTATATGGATTCAAAACTATTTGACACCAAACAAACATGATGGATGGGTTGAAAGTTAACCTGGAGGGAGCTAATGGTGCATCCACAGGAGCTGTCCATGGCCTGTTGCCATTCAACATTTTTATCAATGATTTAGATGGCATGAAGGCTTGGGAGGATAGTGAACTAGTTTGGAAGAGAATGCCAGGATCTATTTAAAAATATTTTGACAGGATAGAACATTGGCTAGATCATGTGAGATCAAATGCACTAGTAAAGCATTACACTTGGGTCCAAAAAGATCAATTGTACAAGATGAGAATATATTGCTAGGCAACAGTTTATGGGGGTGGGGAAAGAAAAGTCTGGGAGGTTTTAATGAATTGCACACTGAGCAGGAGATTTCTATTTCTTGTCTTTTTAATCTGGGTACTTTATATTTTTGTAGATAATATTTCCTTTAAATGATCAATTTTATTAGTATGTAATAGTGCATTATCATTTCTGATCATTTGCTTTTTTTCTTTTCTGTTGTGAATTCTTTGTTTTTTACATTTTAATGAATTTATTGTCCTTTTGATTAGGTTACTGAATCATTTATCAATTACACACACACACACACACACACACACACACATGCACACACACACACACATACAAGTTGTTCTTTTTTTTTTTAGAGTGGGAGAGAGAGACAATTAGGATTAAGTGTTTGCCCAGAATCACACAGTTAGTGTCTGAGTCTCTATTTGAACTCAGGTATTCTTAACTCCAAGATTAGTACTCTGTCCACTGTGCCACCTTGCTATCCTATAGTTTGTTCTTTAAATCAGTCATGATATAGGATATTATTTAGTCTCCTTTTAGGTCAGAGTATTTTACTAATTTTTTTTTTTCCTGAGGCAATTGGTGTTGAGTGACTTGCCCAGGGTCACATAGCTAAGAAGTGTTAAGTGTCTGAGACCAGATTTGAATTCAGGTCCTCCTGACTTCAGGGATGGTGCTCTATCCACTGCGCCACCTAGGCACTCCTACTAATGATTTATTTATTCATTTTTTTATTGTACTATGTGCTATAAATGATGTACTTAATTTTCTGCCTTATTTTTATTTATTATTTCTTTATGCCTATGAAGATGATCAATTTTTTCAAAGGTACTATTAATGCTGAGCAATATAGACATTCTTGGGTACTCCCATTTACAAATACATAGATAGCTTCTTGATATGAGTAAACACTATCACATAACAGCAGACAATCTTCATAATCATATGCTACATTAATAAAAGTATAGTATTCAAAAAAGGGAAGTGCTCATTTTTTTTTCTATACTTTATACACTTTAAAAATTACATCTGGTCTACTATTTTTAATTCTGAGTACTACATTTTAAGAAGGACATTGGCAATTTGGAACACATATGAAACAAAGCAACCAGGGTAATGAGAGAACTGAAGAATATGCTGTATGGTTTTGATTTAGTCTTTGATTTGAAACTTTGAGTTTAACTGGGAAGAAAATAGACATGAGAGTAATATAATAATTCTCATCAAGTCTCTAACTGGTTGTTATATGGAAGAGGTATTGGACTTGTTCTTCTTAACCCCAGAAGTACCATTAGGTGCAATGGGGAAAGCTTCAGGGAGGTAGATTTTGGTTCAATATAAAGAAAATGTTTTAGTAATTAGAGTTGACCATAAGTAATTGTGAGCTGCCCTCAAGGGGGATGTGAGTCCCTTTACTAGCTCTTCAAGTAGAGTCTTGACAATCACTTATCAGAAATTTTGTCAAGGAGATAACTGTTTAGATATGAGTTAGACTAAAAATTTTCTGAGATGCTCTCCTACTCTGAGATTTTGTGAATGAACTGTCTCATTATGTCTTGCTTTTGTTACAATTTACAAAGCCAGAGGACATTAGAGTTGGAAGGTACCTTAAACATCATTCATTCTAACCCCTTTTTTCAAAGGATAATTGGATTTAGGAGTTAAGGAAACCTTTGACACTATCTAATCCAAACCCTTTTATTTTATAGTAAACAGGATTTTAGAATAGTGAGTAATTTGTCCAAGGTGTCAGTGGTGAGAAGCATAGCTGAGATTTATAATTAAGTCTTCTCACTCCAAATCTCATGCTTTTTCTATTATGCTACAGAATAATGATTATGTATAACTTATTGAAAATAAAAGTATTTACACTTATATTTTAATTTACTAATCATTACCTCATTGTGTGATTATATCCTTACAACCTTCTTGTCAAGTTGGTAAACCTCTTGTTTAACAAATAAGGAAATAAGGCTCAAAGTGGATATTAATTTACTTATCCGAAGGCTCAGAATTGGCTAGTGGTAGACCTAGAACTCAAGGCAGATCATTTAATTACAAAGCCAGTTTCTTTTCTACTAAACTAAAAAAGGAAACAAAAACTAAGATATAATAAATGGTTTATACTAATTTACCCAGCTAGCTGGTAGCAATACTGGGAAAAGAATCAGTCTCCTAACTTCAGATTCAATGAATCAAAACCAGATTATATTGTTTTATGTTGTTTTTCCTCAGCACAACTTTGATTTACACTATAATAGAAATGGATAGGATAAGATATCAACCCAAACTAGCTCAAAACCTAGTTTAGATGACTGGAAATATATCAAGTTTATGAACCAGAAAAGCAGGAGAAAAATACTTTCCCATATGGAGAAGGGAAATTGCATATAAGCAACATTTTTATGCTTCCAATCTGTACCCTGCCCAAATATACCAATGCAAAGAGTTAGGGATTCTAGCTCAGTGACATTAATTTCCTAGAAGGCATGCCCTATCCCAACATTCAACTCTTACTGGATGAATTTAGGCTGAAAAATAAAAACAGGCTGAAATTTAGGCTGAAAAAAAAATACTGACTTCTAATGAATTGATATACCCTTCCTTATAGCCACTATGGAGGAGCAAAAGACATTGGAATTATATTAACTAAAAGTAAGTTTCAGAATCATGCATGTATTTCATTCAGTTCAATAAGTATTTATTACATAGTTCCACAGAGAGAGGTATTATGCTAGACTGTTGCACTTTTCTTCACAGAGTTTAATATCTACTTTTGTAAGAAATCATTATGGAGCAGTTGGATCCACTGTGTAATCAATTTCCAAAAAGCTTATTTGGAACAAGTCAATGGGAATAAGCCATTATGAAAGCTAATTGAAAGTTACTTTAAAATCAGTTTCCCAAAATAAGGACTAACCATCCCAAAGCACAAATCTAACTATGTCACCCCCATATTTACTTAACTCCAGTGGTTCCCTATCACTTCTTCCAGAATCAAATATAAAATCCTTTTTTGGGTTTTTAAAGCCCTTCATAATCTGCCCCCTTTGTACTTTTCCAATCTTCTTATGCCTTATTCCTTTCCACAGTTCCAGGGACATTGACCTCCTGAGTATTCCTAAACAGAACACTCCATCTTCTGACTCTGAACTATTTCACTGGCTGTTCCCCATGTTTATAATTCTGTTCTCTCTCATCTTTACCTCCTGGTCTTCATCAAGTCTCAGTTAAAGTTCTTTTATAAGAATTCTTTCACTATCCTTTTTAATCTTAGTGCCTTCTTTCTGATATCTCCAAACATACATAGATACAGACAGATAATCTCTCTCTGTGTGTCTCTCTGTGTCTTTCTCTCTCTCTCTCTCTCTCTCTCTCTCTCTCTCTCTCTCTCTCTCTCTTTCTCTCTTATTTGTATATACTTACTTATATATTGTCTCCCTTATTAGATAGTGAGCTCCTTGAGATCAGGGACTAACTTTTGCCTTTCTTTGTATCTCCAGCAATTAGCATTGTAGCTGGCACATAGCGAGCACCTAAATGCTTTTTGATTTAGTAATAGTCTTCCTTTGGGCAATGTGGGAATTGTAACTGGAATTTAATTGGCATAGAAAAATCTAAGTAATGAATTTTCCTCTACCAGTGCTGATCAACATCTGCTCTGCAATTTATAGTTTTAGAAGTTGCCTCATATATGGAACAATCAATTACCTATTCCTATATTTTTTGGACCACCAAGAAAACCACTCTATGTCTAGCCTCCATTTACAGGAACAATGTCTCTATTAAAAATGGGAACTTTTAATAGAATCTTCCATTTATTAGAATAATGTCTACTTAGTAGACACTCAATCATTATGTTGAGAGGAAGGAAGGAAGGAACAGGAAAGAAGAAAAGAAAGAAGAAAAAAGGAAGAAAGGAAGAAAGAAAGAAAGAAAGAAAGAAAGAAAGAAAGAAAGAAAGAAAGAAAGAAAGAAAGAAAGAAAGAAAGAAAAAGAAAAAATGAGAAAGGAAGGGAGGGAATGAAGGAAGGAAAGAAAGAGGAAGGAAGAAAGGAAAGAATAAAGGAACAACTAAACAAAACATGAAGGAAAGAGCTATAAAATTTATTCCATTTTCAACATTTCTTATGATTTTTTCATATTCCTATAACTTAGGGTCATAGGATTTAGAGCTAGAAGGTATCCTCCAGTTTCTTCATTTTATAAATTAAGAAATTGAAAGAAAGGAAAGAAGGAATGAAGGAAAGGTAAAAGTGGAGGAAGGAAAATAAGAATAATCACTCTGTTGATCACTGATAAAAAACCTAGACTTAAAGTTAGGGTTTCTGATTGGTATGTATAATCTTTATTCTGCCTTGGGAAAAACACTTTGTTTCTCTGGGTCATATTTATAAAATTCATTTATAAAATAAGTGGCATTAGACCTGATGACCTCTGAAGTCTCATCCAATTATAAATCTTTTAGGGAAGCATCATGATGTCAAATACAGACTGCAAATGGTCCACCAACTCCTGACCACACCCTGAATTAGATTAAAAGGTAATTGGGATATATTTAACAATACAAAAATACAATAGAATATACATAATATCACATTTTAAAATTGTCACTTTATACCCACAGGCATTCTTATGTGTGGATTAGTGACTCCTGGATTGTTTGTTTGTTTTTGAATTTGACACCACTGGTATAGTGGACAAGACACTGAGTTTAGTATCATGAAGACCTGCATTTGAATCTAACCTCATGCTCTTTGTGACCTTGATCAAGTTCCTAAAATGGTCTTCATCTGTTTCTTCACCTGTAAAATGGGTTTGATTGTTTCTAAGGTCCCTTCTAATTTCAAATGTATAATACTGTGGCCCAATATAGTGAATTGTGATGAATTCAGATCCAAAAAATTTTAAAATACTTTCAGTTCACCTTAACAAAAAACTACATTGTCATTTCCTTAATAGTAGGCCAATCTTTAAAACCACTAGTCTTGGCAGGGTGTGCAGGCAGTTCTAAGGAGGACAATATCCAGGGTAGCAATTAGAATTGGAGAAAGAGGAGCAAGAGGAAGAAGATGAGGTCAGGGAGCAGTCAATAATCTGAACACCTTTTTCCCCCACCATCCCCCCACAGCTGGCACTCAGAAGTCTTCTCTTTCAAACTGGCTGATTAATTAAGCTTCAGATTTTCAGCAGTGCACTTCTGCCATCTAGAGGTTCTTCTTTTTTTTTAAACACCCAAATTAAAAAACCCTCCAGTAGAAGAGGATTTTGTTGCCAACAACCTAACAAAGGTAACATTAACCAGGGAGCCAACCTTGGTATTCCAAATACAGTAAAACATGTTCTCTCCCTCCTTCCTCCCCATCCTCCCCTATTTCTGTCTCCCTCTCTCTGTCTTTCTGTCTGTCTCTTCCTCTCTCCCTCCCTCTCCTCTCCTCTCCTCTCCTTTCCTTCTCTCTCTCTCTCTCTCTCTCTCTCTCTCTCTCCCCCTTCCTCCCTCCCTGTTTCTCTTTGTCTGTTTGTCTTTGACATAAATCAGCAAAACTGGAGATAATGTTTGACATCTGAGTTATTCTGAAAGAAAATTAGACCTTTAAATCATTGAAAATACAAATGGACAATTGTCATTTCCTGGGAAGGAAATGGAGTCTTTAAAAACAACAACAACCACTTTTTCATAGTATATTATTTGCAATTGCCATGCATTATTTGCCGGCTGTTTCTCAGATAAGAATGTGAGTTCCATAATGCTGGGACTGTTTTACCTTTCCTTCTATCCCTTAACACTTAGCACAGTGTCTGACATATAGTAGGAGCTCAATAAATGTTGCTTTTACTTGAGTTTCATCTCTTAAGAGAGGAATATTTGTTTTACATGATGTGATTTTTGGCATTGTTATTCATCCCAAGAGATCTTAAATACTTTTGCAAGCCTAAGCACATTTTACCTACTGATGAGGTACAAACAATTAGAGAGATAAGAAAAAGAAATGTGTGTAAAACAAGAAAATGTCTGCTCTTTCAGGCACAGAGGACTGAAAAAAAAAAGCCAGCAGCCAAGAAAGCTGCTGCTGCGATAGAGCAGGGAAAACATTTCAAGGAGAGGATTGACGGGATGAAAACATCCTTAGTTTCTGAAGACTCCCTAAGGGAAGCTTGTGCCACTTTCTGGCTTTTTTCAGTTTGTCCCTAAAGTAATCCATTAATATATTAATAGTCTGTGTTTGCTGTCTGGTAGCAAATTGGGAGAGATCCAACTGTAGAAGAGCATATCAATATGTAGACAAGATATAAGACCGGATCTGTAGCTCTTTGGAGGGCTGATTGCCATAGAAAATTGGTCCTGAAATGCTGCTTCTGAAGGCACTTAGCAATAGCAATCAGCTTATGCCACACGTGGAAGTCAATAAGATTTAACACTATTTTCCCTATAAGAGAGTTTTTCAGGCAGAAACTTTATACATATCCACAACAAATATATTAAATCTATGCCCTTTATATGCCGTTGGCCAGTACAGCACAAGGAATAGAGATGAATATAAAACAATCACAGCCTCATAAATCCTACATGCTGTCCTATGAAATCCCAATTCTTTACTTTTCTAATTCTCTGAATAGGAGAGGCTAAAGACCTCAATTTAATCCCCAGACCTGCCTTTTACTGTCTGTATAACTCAGGGCAAGCCAGTCTTTCTGGGTTTCAGATCCTCATATGAAAAATGAGGTTTTGGATTAAATGACCTCCTGGGTCCCTTCTAGCTCTAAAATGATGGTTCTATGATCTAGATGTTCATTTTTCACTTGTATCTTCAGTCATGGCCCAAGAACACCAGATAGATGTATCTGTAAGTCTCACTGAATCAACTTGTGAGAGCCCTATGTCCCCTGGTACTCTGTTAGAGAAGTTAAATTGCAGGGAGCAGATACCAAGACTTAGGCTGTATGTGAAAGAAAGACCCCAAGACAACTGGCCAGTTCAATCAAAAAGTCAGACAAGCCAGCAGAAAAAACATTCCTTTGATGTCATGTAGGCATAAAAATTGATTGTTTTGCTGATTTTTTTCTCTCTTCCTCAGTGTTTTGGATGTGTATAAATAGAACCTCAAACCATTAAAAGGGGACCTAGCCTTGGAGTCAAGGGAATGAGTCCCAATTCAGCCTCAGACATTTGCTAGTTGTGTGACCCTGGGCAAGTCAATTAATCCTATCTGCCTCAGAAGGAAGGAAATAGCAAGCCATGCTAGTAGTTTTGCCAAGAAAACCTTAAATTAAGACACAGAGAATCAGATACAATTGAAATGATTGAACAACAAAAATGTTAAATAAATGCTATATGTAAGATATTGTGCTAGGTTTACAAAATTCTAGGTTACAAAGACAAAAGCAAAGCACTCTCTAACCTTGTATTCTATTGAGAGAGTAAAATATAGCAGGAATACAAAGAAATAAAGGATAGAAAAATAGATTACACATATGTGTGTGTAATAGGAGTGTATGAATGCATGTGGGTATATCTATATACATACACGCACACACACACACACACACACACACACACACACATATATATATATATGTAGGTATATGTATATATCTATATCTGTCTATCCCAAGTAATAGTATGCCACTTTAGGAGGGAGGGAATGCACATAACAGGGAGAATCAAGGGAATCATTAGGTCACTTTAGTTGTACTTTGCAGGAGGCTGGAGATTCTAGGAGTTAGAAGTGGCAAGGAAGAAGTGCATTACAGAAATGGAAGACCTCTTATACAAAGACACAATGAGAATTCAATCATCTAAAATTCTATCCAGATGAAATCATCAGCTTTGTCCCAAATCCAGGGCTCTCAACTCTAAGCAGGGTTGACAAAAGTGAATTGAAATGGGAATATAGAGATAGCTTTGTGGTTTGCAAAGTAAAGATCAAATGTACCTAAAAAGCCAGCTATGTCACTGCTAGATAAAATGACAAAGGGAGAGCTTCCAGCTCCCTCTGTTGGTTCTTCAGGGAGTAGTTCATTGACAAATCTTTTCCAAGATAGGTTGTCATTCATGACAAGATGACCCTATTCAAATGTGTGCCACAAAATGTTGTGTTCTCTGACCCTTTTTCTCACTCTACATTTTGCCTTTTCTCTGATTTTGCTCCTGCCATAAGCTATACTCAAATTACTTTCCTCAGTCTTACTTCTAACATTCTTCCTGATTTTCTCTCTGTTGAAATCCTAAATCTTATCTTTGTCCTCTCCCAATCTCATCTTGAAGATTTCCTTAAGCCATATAGGTAAGAATTCTCTCTCCTTCCTTAAGTTTCTCTTAACACAGTTCATAGCTTTCCTTTGTCCCTAATGCATTCTACTTTACGATCACATTTATTTGTGTAGCCTCAATATTCTCTACCTTTCCCTCACCTCATTCCTTTCATATTCTAGGATCTTCCTTCATTCTATATCATTTTATTTCCTGAACCATGTACTATTTCTAGGTACCATGTACCTAGCATATAGGAGATTCTTAATTTATATTTTTGAATTCTGTCAAATGATCCTATTGATTCAATTTTGGATTTTTTTCTATTTTCTATTCTATTTTATTTCTGAATTCTTTTTATTTCTAAATTATCTTATTCTAAATTATTTTCTATTTTTTCTGTTACGGATTATGGGTACTAAATGATCTTCCAGCTTTGTTTCCTCCAACTTTTGCTGAATCATCTACACTCTAATGCAATCCCATCTTGTCACACCCAGCACACATTGGTACTTTACTGTGCTTTACTGTACTTTACTGGGCTAAGAAGTATAATCTAAAGCTATAGAACAGAACAAAATAGAACAGAACAAAGCTTACTGACTTATGTGACTTTAAGGGACATGACCTTCTTCTCACTAGTACCATTTCTAAGCAACTAGTGATCTATGCTATAGACATATTCAGCTTAGAATGGTTCCACATGATTGATTAACAGTTAGGCACTTGCTCAAATCTCCCACTTTAAAGTATAAGATTGTAATCTTTGGAAATAAAATAGACATTAGAGTATATATATCTAGTCCCATCTTACTATTCAAAGGTAGGTTCTTTCCTTAATTTAAATTTAAATGCACAAAAATTAGATTTAGCTCTGTACCCTGGACAGGAAAGGAAAAATCAAACAGACATTAAATTAGCTAAAACAATAGTTATTTCAAATTAGTTTCTATTGTCATTCTCTTTCTTTGGTTTGGTTTACCTTTCATTTTTTGATTGTCCTAGCATCCTAGCATTTTACCAAATATTCTTCAAATCCTCACCACTTTTCATAATCACCTATCTAGCTAATATCTACCCCTTTTCTCCTTATCCAGTGATGATTCTGGTCATCATGAACAGGAACTGTCTTTTTGATAAAATCAACCAAAAAGCATTTTTTAAGCATCTGCTATTGTCAGGCATTATGCTAGTTATTGGGGATACAAAACTCTTAAAGAAACCTACGTTCCATTTGGGTAGACATGTTCATCCTTAAGGATATGCACACATATATTATATGCACATACATATATTTTCATATATACAGAGTTGGGAGGGAGGGAAGGAGACAGAGGAAATACAGAAGGAAAAGAAAGGGAAAGGTGGAGAAGAGAGAGAGAAATAGAGAAAGGCAGAGCAGAGAAATAGAGAGACAGAAACAGAGACAGAGACAAAGACAGACACACATGCAGAGAATAAATATAAAATATAAAATAAATGCAAGGCAATTTAGGGAGGAAAGAGGAAGGAAGCAGAAGCTGAAGGGTGAATCAATAAAGGCTTCATATAAAAGGTAGTATTTTAGTTGAGGTTGAGAAGAAAGGGATCTTAAGAGGAAGAGATTGGGAAGGAAGCATTCTAGGGATAGAAGCTGGCCAGTGCAAACAGATAGGAGACAGTAATCTATGGATACAAAAGTTCCAGATACATTGAAAACTATGTGGAGAACTAAGGGGATAGTCAATGGATACTTTTCATAGGATGGTATATAGAAGGTAGCCAAGAAAGAAGTCAAAAGAGTTCTTAGAGATACAGAACTTATTTTTTCCTTTAGAATTTTTTTATTCAGTCCTGTTATTTCACTGATGGGAAACATGTTATTCATGCATGAAGATCTGTGCTAGAAACCATTTAGCAATTGGCTCTAGAAAAAATGAACACACAATGAACTTTTAAATTTAATCTGTGTTAACATTTCTCCATCATTTTCTTGAGTCCAACAATAAATCAAGAACTAATTTGCAGTATCCACCAATTTCTGAGGTAAAAATTCTTACATTGAACATTTAAGAATCAATCCTCAGAGTTCAGAACAATTTCCCTTTAGCTCAACACTGCACATGTATGTATATATACTTTATCTCAAACAAAACCAGGATTTTCTGCAACCCATTATAAACACCAAAAGCAGGCAATAGATACTTTAACTCCCTTTTTCTAAAAAGTATATAAAATCTTTGGTTTTATAGTCATGACATCCATCCACTAATTTTATTAAGAAATTAATGAGTTTCTGCTTTTACATCTGATTATCTTGATACCTACTGAATCAAAATATATTTCCCCTTCATTAGCAGTAAAACATGTAGGGTAAAAATCGATTGGTCCAAGTATTGTTTCCTTTATTCTGGTCATAATCACTTTATTTAATAAGGAAGGACTAGGTTCAATAAAGGATTCATTTGGCTTGAAATGATAGATCGATTTTATGGAGCTTAACATGCTGTGGAAGCCAGACAATTTCTTATTGAATCTAACTTCTATAATATGAATCACAACCCTTTCCCCAGCTTACTTCTTTTATTAATCAGGCTCCATTTAATATCTTTGGGTATTTTTTAAAAGGTGCATCTTTTATCCTTTCTGTCATAATTAATACTATGGGTGATTAGCTTCTGGGGCTGAAATCTCTTTTATCTGCATGTAAGCCACCTGTTCTGTTTTCCTTTTCTACTGGAAATGAGGACACTTAATTTTTATTCCTTCTTCAATTACTCCTCAGTGATTCTTTTAATTGGGATGTCTATTTTCATGGTTCTAGGGGGACCTTAACTTTTTAAAGCATAACCCTGAACATATTGGTTTAGTTTAGGGGGACAACTGCTCCCTGCAATGTCACTTCCAATTCCACTGGGCAGAAGATGAGTGAAGCATGTGGGTTACCAATATGGTATGAGGCCATGGCACACTGTGGATGCTTCAGATCCAAATGAAAAAATGGAATAAGTCAGAACAAAGGCATGCCTGAGCAGACAGATAAGGCTGAGCCCACTTTTGAGACTGGAGCATCTCATGGATAAAGAATAGAAGCCAATAAGCTAGATTTCCAACATGAGTTGGACTAACTCCACAAAGAAGGTCAGGCACATTCCTATGATTACAGGCCATCTGGACATGTTCCTGGACTTGATGAGCCAGCCATTGCTATTTCTTCTTGTTCTTAAAAGTGAATAAAGTGTTATTTATGGATAGGCTCCCCTAGTTATAGTATTACTTTATTCTAATGCTCATAGAATCATGGACTTAAGAGACTTCATATTCCTTTTGGTCTTATCCTTATTTCAATCATGAACCCCATTTCCAATATAAAGTGGCTTGGTAAGCTCATTGAGTTTGGTCAGAGGACCTGGATTTGAATTCTACCCTATGATTTCTTCTTGTGGGACACTTGAGAAGTAAAATAAATTCTTATTTCAGCCAAGAATCCCATTTTCAATATGTGATAATTTAGTAACATGGAGAGTTCATTGGGCTTGGTAAAAGGACCTGAATTTTAATCCTAATTCTATTATTTATCTGTGGAGACAAAAAGGAAATTAAATAACCTGGGTCTACTTTCTTATTTGTAAAATCCTAGAAGATTGGACTCAGTGACCTCTAAACTCTCTTACAGCTCTGTATCAATGATGCTATGATAAACCAAGAGTGGTTATTTGCTTGAAAATCTCCAGCTGGAGAACTTGTTGTCCCATAAGACAATCTATTTCACTTTTGAATAGCTCTAATCATTTCCCCTTACTTTGAACATAGGAAATTCTAAATGAGAATTTAATGAGAGAATTAAGCCAGAAGTTAGGAAAATGAGTTTAAATCCTATCTCAGATACTTACTGTCTATGTGACCCTGAGCAAGTGTCTTAACTTCTGTTTGCCTCAGTTTCTTCATTAATATAATAGGAATAATAATAGTACCTACCTCCCAGGATTATTGTGAGACAATTATAAAACAATTAGGACAAAACCTGGTAAATAATAAGCATTATATTAGTGTTATTTATTATTAGCACTAATCATAATTATTAAATCTGCCTCCCTGAAACATCCTTTGCCTCTAGCTCTATTTCCTGGGCACAGAATAAATGTAGTATTTCTTCCTTAAGATGATTCTTCAGATACTTGAAAATAGCTAGAATGCATTCATAAAGCATCTCTTGCAAGTCTTCTTTTCCACAGGCTAAACTTCTTTGATTTCTTCAAATTTAATATTTTAGGTTGATCACTTTACCTTTCTATTTTGATTTGTAAATAAAAAGTTGAAAACATTTTCTCCAGGCTAATGTTTTGAATGTGCTACTATTCAACATGGTTGAACTATCTAAAAATGAATATATGGATAGGGCAGTGCTGCCTTGGGACTTATTAGCTGTATGACCAATATATTTCTCTTGGTCTCAGTTTCTTCACCTGTAAAAATAAGGGCACTGCACTCACTGACTTCTACCATGGCCCCTTTCAGATCTAAATCTATGACCCTAGGAGAAACCCTTAGGAAAAAAAATTATACGAGTTTTTGTCTTACTTTCCTCCCACCTACTTTTTAACTCCTTACAATCAGCTTCTGATTCAACCAGTTAATTGAAGCTCTTTCCAAGGTAAACAAATATTCCTTAATCAAAGATGAGCTTCTCCTAGTCTTCATCTTTATTGACCTCTGTAAACTTTTACCACTGCTGACTACCCCTCCATCTGAGAACTTCCTTCTTCCCACAATGGTATTCTCTTCTTTTCTTCTTCTAATATGTCTCATTTACTGGTTCATCATATCCCCTGTATGTATATATGTCCTTTCAATTCTGCCCTTGTACTCCTTTTCCCCCTCTTTCGTATAATTTCCTCGTGATTCCGTCAGCTACCTTGGGTTCAATTGTCATCTCAATGCATATGGTTCCCCCTTTACTCCTGAGCTCCTCAATTCTTTATCACCTCCTGCCTATAAAACAGATATCTCCATATGGATATTACATAGCCATCTTAGTAATGGCTAGTATTTATATGGTGCTTTAAGATTTGTAAATGTGTTTTACATGTTTCCTTGTTTAAGGATACAGCAACTGTATGAAGTGGGTGCTATTGTCATTATTATTATTATATCCAATTTTTTTTCAGTTGAGGAAACTAAGGCTGAATAAAGTCACACAGCTAGTAACTGTCTGAAGCAGGATTTGAATGTAGGTCCTCCTGATTCCAATTTCAGCATTTTATTCATCACACCATTTAGCAGTCTCAAATGAGATAATATTTGTTAAGTGCTTTAGAGTACTGTATAAATCAGTGGTTCTCAAACTTTTGTTTTCAGTGTCTTTATCCTATTAAAAATTATTGATCATCTCACCAAAGCATTTTTGTTTATCTGGGTTATATTTATAGACATTTACCATATTGGAAATAAAAACTATTTTTGAATTTGTAGACCCTCTAAAAGGGTTTCAGAGATCCCCAGGATTCTCTAGACCATACTTTGAAAACCACTGGTATAAATGGTAGTATTATTATTATCATTAATCTTTATTATTATGATTATTTCAATTCACGATCTCCTATATGAGACTTTTCCAGCCTTTCCTGATGTCCCAGTTTGTGCCTTCTCCCTTCTTATCTTCATTTATGAATCTATATAAATACTATATCCTCTGCTCCTGGTAATTGATAATTCTTTGATAACAGGGACTATACCCCTTTGTCTTTTCCCCCCACACCTAGCACTGTACCTAAGATAGGCACTTAATAAACACCAGTTAAATTGTTGAATTCTCCCATCCATTTGTCACATTTAGATAGACCAGATCAGAGGTCTGACAACTTTTTTTTGTTGTTGTTGTTAAGTCCTTTTCCATCATGATCTTTTCATGACCTTATTTAGAGTTTTCTTGAGTGGAGTATTTTTTGATTTACTTCTCTATCTTTCTAACAGATGAGGAAACTGAGATAGAAAGTATTAAGTGACTAATAAGTTCTAAGACAAATGAACTCAAGTTTTTCTGACTCCAGGCCCAGTGCTCTAACCATTGCTCCACCTAACTGTCAGACTTGCTTCCATGAAACTTCTGAGTGGAGCCCAACCAAACTGAAATGAATTTAAAGAAATGTTGAAAAATAAATTAAAATGCATTACAACACAGACAATATTAATTTGTAATTCATTATGATCAATATGCTGCCTGAAGGGATCTCTTTCTATTTGAGTTTGATACCATTGGACTAAATGTGTCTGATTCAGCTTCATGTATATAAACAGAGCTGCATTATTATTCAGAGCAAGTCAAAGCTGAAATCAGAAATTGTGCTATGTAGCCTCCAGTGAATACAGAAATCTCCCCTCCTCTTGTAAAGAAAATGAAAGAGAAAAATATTTCTGAAAGGTTTAGATAACAATCTTAAGCACCAACTGAGAATAATGTAAAATTAAAATCCATAAAACAAAAAATGCAGACATGATCAAATGCTGAATTTGAAGTCATCAAGTCAAGGGTTCAACATGCTGCATTTGACAATTGATAAGTGCTTGATTCTGGGCAAGTTGCTTGATATCTCTGAGCATCAGTTTCCTTGACAATAAAATTGATGTGAGGATCAAGTGAGATAATGTACATAAAGTCCTTGGTAAACCTGAGAAATATAAATATGTAAATATGAGCTGTAATAATAATAATCATTATTATCACTATTTCATCAGATAATTTTACTTGAAGCTGGAAGAGATTTTCATCTTTAGCAGATCTCTCTTAGTTTGGAGTCTGGCATAAAGAACTCCTAGGGAAAGGCTTTCTGTACCATAGGGCCCATCACTTAAAGATCCCATTAGGGTGCAGAGACTGTAGGAATGCCCCAGCATGACCCAGTGTGAGGGTGGGCAGCCTAGCATATAAACAGACACATCATTAACTCCATTAGCATGAAATTAGATTTGAAATAAATCTTCATTTGACTGTAAAATGGAATTCATTTAACTTTCTAATAATGAGGAGGAAATTTAAAATATGCTCATTTTTACCATATGTTTCCCTGCTTAACTGTCTATTTTTGAAGCCCCTTATCCATCAACTAATAATTTGTGCCTTTGGGTCCCCATTTTTCACTTCAGGGATCAATTAAAAGACATCAAAACATTCCTTTCTCTTTCAGTGGAGTTTTTTACCTCCAGCTGTTAAGATTCTGGCTTCCTGAAGTATAGAGTGTGATATTCTAAGGAGAGGGTACATGAGGCAGCCAAACACTGAAGATGGGTGATGGGTATGATGTGATTTTGTATAAATATCAACATACTGAGTTCTCTGTTTTATTCAGGTAGAGCAGACTTTATTGAAATGACTGTAAACAATGCAGCTGGTGTCACAGCAGGGAAGAATCTACCTCCTGAAGCCTAAGGGAGTGTTTTTGGCAGGTAATCCAATGCACTGGTAATTTGTCACTGACACAGGCAGAAAGACTCCAGAGGGGCTGCCCCCAATTTCCCATTATCTGTCCCAAGACTTCCTCTTCATGTTAAATGAGATTAGCCTCTCCAGAATTGGCTAGATATTTTCCAAAGTGCATTAAATATGGGGCCATATAGGCTCATAATGAAAGGGGCCTTCAAGAGACTCAAATTCAACCCCTTCATTTTATACATGAGGAAACTATGGCCAATAGAAACAACATGACATACCCAGGCCCATCAGCCTAGCAGGCATCTGAGGTGGAATTCCTGCCAGATGGCACCCAGATTCCAAGTATGTCTTCCTGACTCTAATTCTAGTATTCTGCCAACTACAAGACCCTCCTTCATTTGATGATCAATGAAAATTTGATGGTCAGTTAAATCAATTACCAGATCTATGAGGAAGGGGTGGGAGGAAAGGATCTACTCAAGATTTTTTTTAAAAGAATATTAGACCTAACATAATCTAGGACAGAAAGTATTGGACAGGTAGTTGAGACCTGAGTTCTGACCTTAGACCTGCCCTTAATTCACTAGGGGCTTTTAAAGAAACCACTTAAAGTTTGTAAATAATCATACAATTTATAATATTGCTACATTATATGTCTTTATTATATGCAGTCACATTTTAGGAAGTATGCTGGGCCATAGAAATGATAAAAGAATTTCTATGAAATAATGTACATAAACCCGAGAGATATAAATATGTAAATATGAATTGTAATAATACTCCCTATTTCATTAGATAATTCTATTTGACACTGAAAGAGAGCTATACAAGATCTTATCTTGGTTTGGGAGCTAACTAAACTCACAGAGCTTAAAAGAGCTCACAAACTCTGAGTGGATGGTAGGGTGGATATTATAACTCATACCCATAAAAAGTGATATCTTATAAGTAAATGTAATCACCAAGCCACTGAAGGTGATCCTTGGAAAACTGTGGAGAACAGGACAGGTGTTGCCAGAGAGTTAGAGGTAAGCCAGCATCATCCTAGCAAGAAGAATCAAACTTTCAATAGTTCAGCTATATAGCACAGTGGATAGAGTGATGGGTCTGAAGTCAGACTCATCTAGATGTATGACCCTGAACAAATCACTTACCCATTTGTCTCAGTTTTTTCTCACGTATAAAATGAGTCAGAGAAGGAATGGCAAACTACTCCAGGATCTTTGCCAAGAAACCCCCAAATGTCCTGTAGGACAACTAAACAATAACAAAATTTTTGATATGTAGAACAATTAGCTTGGCTTTAGTTTATGGTGATGTTAGACAACATCCAACATATAGCTAGTATGGCTTTAGAATATCCAGAAAGGAAAGCAGCAATCACTAAGAGGGAGCCTAGCTTCATGAGTCATAGCAGATTAACCTCATTTCTTTTCTTGATAGGGTTACTAGACTGGTAGATAAGGGCAATGTCATAAACCATATATCTGTATTTCAGTGAAATATTTGAAAATCACTCAGATTTTAGCTCTGTGGACAAATTGGAGAAATGTGGACTGTACAATAATATAGTTAGGTTTTAGTTGCAGATCTTTATGAAAACTTGGATAGACCCCCAAATCAGTGATTAATAAATTGATATCTGCCTTGAGGAAAATGTCTAGTAGAATATTCCAGAGATGATAATGATAATAATAATTGACCTTTATGTAGTATTTCTAAGTGTTAGAAGAGCACTTTACAAAATATTTCATTTCATTCTCAAAATAAATCTTGGGAGCAGGGTACTATTATCATCATCCCTATTTTACAGATTAAGAAATTGAGACAGAGGTTAAGGGGCTTGCCCAGAGTCACACAAATGTTGTCTCTATGCTTGGTTCTGTAGAAATGGAATGGAATGAGTATTCATTAAGTATCTACTATGTCAGGCATTGCACTATCTCTCTACTAATATTATCTCATTCGATCCTCTGAATGAGGATCCAAAATAGATACTAGTTGGTGTTTTTAGCAATTGGTCAGTTAATGAGCATTTATTCAGGATTTATTTTGTGCCAGATATCAGGCAAAGCAATGGGAATAAAAATATAAAGAAAAAGTAAAACAATCTCTTTCTTCAAGGCACTTACATTCCAATAAAAGAAAATAATCTATAAAAGGAAGCTGAAAAGTTGGGGAGAAGGGTTATCCAACCCAAGGACACAGTTTGATTGGGCACCACTCTTAAAGAGA
The DNA here is from genome assembly GCF_902635505.1 of Sarcophilus harrisii. Taxonomy (NCBI): domain Eukaryota; kingdom Metazoa; phylum Chordata; class Mammalia; order Dasyuromorphia; family Dasyuridae; genus Sarcophilus; species Sarcophilus harrisii. Next base: position 603,115,878 of record NC_045426.1, read on the forward strand.
AATTCTGAGAGGAATTATCTAGAAGGAAATTTTATAGGAGAGAGTTACTTCTAATGTGTGAATTCCAGGGCTAGAGTGAGCTTCCAGGAAGAAGTTGTTTCTGGAATATGATGGAGATAGTCTAGAGTACAGCCTTGGAGAACAATTACTTGAATAAAGATACAGATGATACTCTTAGCAAATTTACAATGACTCACATCTGAGATGAATAGCTAATGTGTTGAATGATTGAATCATAATTAAAGCAAATCTTGACAAGTCAGAACAGCAGGTCAAATCTGATCTAGTATAACATAATCTGTGAGTTTAAAAAAAATCACTTGTACAATTACAGTTTGAAAGAAGAGTGACTAGATAAAATTTTGTGTGGAAATGATATAGAGATGTTAGTGGACTACGTGTTTAACAGGACTGCATGGCTACAGAAAAAAAATTAATGAAAATTTAGGTTGAATTAATAGAGGCATAGTATCAAAGACTAGCAAATATGAGTGTGGGTGTTGTCCTGGAGAGGCTTGTGTGTCCACTTTGGGATTTTATCTATTTCAGTGGTTCCATTCAGAGTTAAACTAGTTCTAGTAATAATGAACAAAACTGTTATTATTATCTGTGTCAATGCTATTGCTGCTGCTGTTTTTTTGTTTTGTTTTTTTTTAATGTTGATGTAGACCAGTGATTTTCACAGATGGGAAACTCCTAGCATGGGAATTATCTCCATTAATGCCTATAAGGCACTTGTCTATACTGGGAACACTGAAAGACCATGTAACCGGCTTATAGTCAGGGCAATCCAATATGTGTCAGGGTTAAAACTTGAACCCAGATCTCTTCCTAACTCCAAGGCTGATCATCTATTCATTATCCACAGATTGCTTCGATTTTACACTATTTCTATCAATGTAATTTTATATCATTAGATATTCTAAAAGGAAGTACTTCCACAGGAAGATCATATCCAAGAGCAATCTTCAAAAAAACTTTTTTTTTGGTTGTTGTATAGTTGTTTTTCAGTCATGTATAACTCTGACCCCATTTGAGATTTTCTTGGTGAAGATACTAACATGGTTTATCATTTCCTTCTTCCAATCATTTGACAGATGAAAAACCTAAGGCAAAAGGGTGAAATGACTTGTCCAGAGTCATGCACTAGTAAGAGTTTGAGGCCAGATTTGAACTTCCTGACTACAGTATTGGTGCTCCATCCACTACACCACTGAGCTTCACCTCTCTAATCCCAATAATTTACTCATTTAAGAAATTTACTATCAAATGAAATTCATGATTAAATGAAATAATGTATACAATATCAAATAAATACTAACTATATTATTCTTATTATTATGAATATAGCCAAAATAATTCAGCACATTGGCTATATCTGAAAAATCTGCCTTATTTTGCATGTGTAGTCAATCACTGCTCTGCCAGGAGGTGGTCACTGCGCTTCATCAATACTTTTTTAATGGCCTAAGTAGTCATTGCATTGATGAGACTTTGAGTTTTTCAGAATTGTTTTCTTTTACACTGTTAAGATTATTCTGTAATTTATTCTCTTAGTTCTTTCATTCCAACTTGTTTAGCTCATAGAAATCTTCCTATAGTTTTTTTTGCGTCTGCCCTTTCATTGTTGCTTATTTTATGATAACATTCCATTTTGATGAGCATTTGTTTACTTCTTATTTTTTTCTATAATAAAAAAGATTGCTATTCATATTTTGGTGTACATAAATCCTTTCCCTCTGTCTTTAACTTCTTTGCTGTGGATTCTGAGTGATAGTATCATTTGTGTGAAGGATATATACTATTTAAGTAATTTTTAGCTATAATTCCAAATCGCCTTCCAGAATGATCAGACTACTCCACAATTCCAACAACAGTACATTAGCATGCCTGCCCTCCAACAACTGTCATTTCATCTTCTGCCATCTTTGCTAATCTAATGAGTATGAGACAGAGACTCAGAGTTTTAAACTTGTATTTCTCCAATTATTAATGCCTCAAAGCATATTTTTACATGCTTGTTGATAATATGCAATTTTTCTTTTAGAACTTATCAGTTCATATACTTTGACTATTTGTCAGCTGAGGAAGGGTTTTGTCATTATATATTTGCATCAATTCTCTATATATCTTGGAAATCAGACTTTTATCAGAGAAAATTGCTATAAAAGTTTCCCCTAGCAGATAACTATCTCCCTTCTAATTCTAAGTACAAGGATTTTACTTATGCAAATCCAAATAGCAATTTCATGTACTTGAAATTATCTATTTTATTTTCCATGATTTCATTGAAAGGCAACTGTGAAGTTAAATAAGTCAGCATGGAAAGAGGAGTGAAAGATCTATCTAGAGAAGAAACCTCTGATACTTTTTTCATCATGCACCCATATCAGTAAATATTGTTGATATAAATGTTTTTATCATTGTATAATAGGTATATGTTTATTTGTTTTATAAAACTATCTCACTATGTTAATAATTAGTTACATTACAAAATTTATAACAAAATAAAGTTTTTTTTTTAAAAAGATGAGATAAAGATTAATCAGTGTCTGTTACTTGAGTCAACAAGAAACCACTGGCAGTTATTGAATGGGGTAGAGAATGGGGGGTCACATGATAAGAACTATATTTTATGAGAAATCACTTTGGTAGTTGTATAGAGGATATAATGGGGAATTGAAAGACTGGAGATATGAATACCAATCAAAAGACTTTTGTAATAGTCTAAGCTCAAGGTGATGAAGGCTTAAGCTAGAATGGAAGCTCTGTCAGTAGATCAAGGGAACAGTCAGTCAACAAGTTGACAAGCATTTATTAAGCACTTTCTGTGTTCCAGGCCTTGAGGCTAAAATGGTGAAGTAAGTAGAGTGCCAGAACTAGGGTGATGAAGACCTAAATTCATATATGGCCTCAGATACTTACTAGAATCTGGTGAAACATTTCACCCTGTTTGCCTTAGTTTCCTTATCTGTAAAATCTGAAGAAGGAAATGTCAAATTACCCTAATATCTTTGCCAAGAAAACCCCAAATTGTGTCAGACACAATTGTGTCAGACACAATTATAATGAATGAACAATTATGTTCCAGACACTGTGCTGGATAGTAAAAATACAAATACAAGCACAAAAAAGACAACCCTTTCCCTTGGTAGCATACATTTAATGGGGAAGAGAATACAAAAAAGAGAATTGAAGGTGGGGATTTTAGCAAAAACGAAGTTTGAAAAAGTGGTATTTCATGGTAGAAAAAGTTCAGAGTGTTTAGGAGTACAACCCAAAGGAAAATAAAAGAGAATATGATAGGAAATGTCATAGAGGTAGAAATGATAACATAAAAGAAAAGAAAAAAGAAATTATAACATTTATTCACTAATTCAATTAGGTATGTGGGTTGAAGAATAGCAAAATATTGATGAAGTTGTGAAGCTGGGTGACTGGTGACAGAGAGGATAAGATGAGGAGATCCTTGATAGAAATAGGGAAATTTAAGGAGGAGAAAGAAGGGTTTTTCCATAGTGGGGAGAGATAATTGTAATGATAGCTCTTATGCTGATTATAATACATCTGTGTCTGTTCATCTGAAACAGTTTAGTCTGTCCCCCAAAAAGAAAAAAAAAGAAGACAGGGCTCTTACTCATCAGTCATTTTCTCTCTCAAGATCTGTCCTTACAATCATGAAGTGATCTGAGAGCAGAGAGAGGGGCTGTTTCTTCTGTGGAAGTCTGGTAGTTGCTAGGTAATGAATGCCTCAAAGAGTTATCAGTGAAAAAGTCCAAAGACAGGAGATTGAGATCTTATAGCAGTTTGGGAAGCAGAATTGAAAGGTTTAAAGACAAATGTTGGTGTAGCTATCTTGAATACAATCACTGGAACTGGCTACGGTGAGTGAGGTAGTTGGGATGAGACCCAGTTCTCCCAATTTGTGGATCATACATTTTTTGGGAATGAGAACATGGTCTTCCAGGAGACTAGCCTTTCACTTGTCTAGACCATAGCTTAAGCTACTTGAAAACCACTTCTCTGACCATAGGCTATGGCTAGGAATCATGGTACAATGGAAAATAATATGTTGCACTTTGGTGTCGAAAGCATGGGTTCAAATTTTCACTCTGGCTAACTACCACTATAATTTCACACATATTGTTTAACCTCCCTGAAACTCCCTTCCAGTTTTTAACCCATGATCCTCTTAAAGAAGAGCTCTCACTACAATTGTGACTCTATCAGTAACTTTGGACATCATTTATCATCTTTGTAACTTTGGACATCATTTATCATCTTTTTATTTCAGTTTCTAAAATGGACAGATTGATATCTTTCCTTCTCACCCCAGAGGAGAGGATTTTAGACAATAGATTAAAAGCTTCAAAGGATCTTAGAGGTCACCTAAATCAACCCCCTGTTATTTTAAGAACAAAGAAGCAGAAGACCAGAGAGACTCAGTTACTTGCTCCAAATCACACAGAGTATATATAAGCAGGAAAGCTGGGATTAGAACCCAGGGCCAGCATTCTTTCCACTTCATCACAAAGATATTTTGTTGTGGGGATCAAACAAAACCTAAAAATACTTTGAAAAGCATCAAGGACTATTTGCCAAAATGAGGTAGTCTTTTCTAGACATACCCTGGACATGATTATTCCCTGAAGCTACAACATTACATAGCATAAGAATAAAACTTTACAAAGAAGGAATCATTGTTCTTTTTTCCCATGGAGAAAACCAAACATCTACCATATTAATAGCTTTTTTTTTATAAAGAAAAAGGCTTTCATTGCTTACAGTACCATTTCAAAAGCTTGAAATTAACATTTGCTTATTGTTGGTTTAATCTCTTTCCATTTGGCAGATGTTGAATCCAGCTCTAGTTTCAAAGGGAGAGATGCAAGCAAAGCTGGTCCTACTTATGTGCTACAATATTGTGGGGGCTGCTCAGCGCCAGACTGGGGACAGTATCCGACAGCAGCAGCTGCTGGGCTGCTGCTGAGCTTGCTGGAGCCATTGGTCCATTGCTTTTTGCAACGGGGCTCCCTCAAAGATAGTGGCTCGTCTTGATTTTAATCTCCTACTGACAATCTGGCCCTTTCTTAAAGCAGGAGTTGGGGAGAGGTGATAACAGCAGTTAGTAGCAATTTTGATTTCAAACCATGCAAAAGGGGAAAAAATTGCAAGGTAGTCACAGGCCATTTGTTTACAAAACAATCAATATCTGCCCCTCAAGAAAGGCTGATTAAGGTTTGTCACTGGAGTATGAATCCAACTGCTAACAGCAATATGTTTCTTTTTGTCAAATATCTCTCATCTTTTAAGACTTATAAGCATTTTCAGAGAATTGTCCTCAGCCAATGTCCTTGTGGTGAAACATCCTAATGAAACCAAATCAATGTACGGTGGTTGTAGCAAAGTTATTCATCATAATTTAGCAAAAAACCCAAATGCCACTTGCATTTTTGTGTATGTAGAATTCTTCACATAACAGAAAGCATCTGGAGACCTTCAAGAGCCAGGTATACTCTGACACCAAAAATCAGATTCCTATGATCTTGTTTTAGTTTCCAACATGACACCTGTAATACAATAAAGAGAATTTTTTTATTTGTTTCATTTTAAATTCAATCTGTATGTATAGTGTATTAACCCTGGACTAATATTTGATCCCTGTTTCATTTAATGATTAGGACTAATAACAGCTCACATTTCTATAACATTTGTCATTGTGGTTCACTCCTCATGATCCTATTTGGGGGAGTTTTCTTGATAAAGATACTGAAGTGATTTCCCATTTCCTCCTCAAGCTCATTTTACAGAAAAGGAAACTGAGGCAAATAGGGTTAAGTGACTTGCATAGGGTCACTTAACTAATCTGAGGCCTTTTGAACTCAGGTCTTCCTGACTCCACTATCTAATCACCAGCTACCCATAAAACTTTACAGAAGTTTTTAAAAGTACCTTCTCTACAACAACCCTGTAAAATAGGCAATATAAGCATTACCATCCCCATATTCTAGAGGAGGTAACTGAGGCAAAAGATCATGTTACAGTGTCCATGGCTACACAGATGCTAAGTACCTGAACCTAAGTGTCTTGAACCCAGGGCACTTACCCACATCAAGTGGAGAGACTTAACAGGTGAAAGAAGGCATCTATGTGGCACTGTGGATAGACTACTAGCCACTATGTAGGCACTGGGCAAATAACTTCCCTTTATTTTTCTCAGTCTCAAATTCCCCATGTGAAAAAAAATGAAGAGGTTGGGCTTAAAGGCCTGTGTAAGTCTCTTCCAGCTCAAAATCTATAAGCCTCTGGTACCTTGCCATCTTACTCCTTGGCTTAAGAGTAAAAATGAATGGAGAACCATATTTTTCTTAAAGTTAAGAATAAAAAAGGAGAGCTTCAAGAAAAACTGACTTGATATCAAAATAATACTTTTGTGTACATCACAGGAGACACCCAAAATAAACTTCCACAGACTACAATGATAAGATAAGCAAAGGACAAAATAAATGTGAAAATCTTAAGAGAATAGAACCTATTTTTAATAATGTTCTACTATGGACAGATATCAGGTTTTTTAGGCCTTAAAATATGTGGAATGTTTTGACAAAGAAAAGGCTCTGTAGCCCTGTTTTTAGCACAAAAGAAATAGGCCAAGTCTGTGGATAGTACATTACACCATGATACAACAGCTCCTCCTGCTGTATCTTAATAGTTTGATTCCGGGAGATTTTTATTTGACTCATTTTAAAAAATAATATTGCAAAAATGTTCCTGTTCCCTTTCCTTAGATTCCTGATCGTCTTCCTCATTGCCCCTTTCCTTACCACACAATACAGTATTTTTATCATTTAATTTTTCTATATTCTTAATCTTGCCTCCCTTCCCCAAATTATTACCCATTTCTCCAATATTTCTGCCTAGTTAGAATCACTGATGTCTGCTCTGAGGACAGCTGGCTAACATTCTTTGCTATCTACCTGGCAAAATCTAAAAGACTGGCTCACATAATGAAGCTTCCTCAAATTGAAAAAAATCACTTAAAAACCATACTGTTTTAGGAAATTTTTGCAGTATTTGATGGTTAGAACTCTCCTTATTGACAAACTACCTCAGATCCATTGCTGATTGGTTATTATTAGCCCTGCTTACAGTATGTCAGTCAATCAATGATCATTTATTAAACATCTACCATATACCGGGCAATGTGCATGGAATTAGAGCTGTCCCCATATACAATCAAAACCTAGTTTGTCTTCAAGAGTCCTAGGCTTCTCATTCCCTGTATCCTGATGTTCTCTGCCCTTTCTTTGCACTACCAAAATCTGATCTCAGGGAAGGATCTTAAACTGAGATATCAGTGACGGATATCAAGGATGCTTAAACTAAAGGAATTTCAGAATTTCAGGAATAGATCAGGGAATATGTATTGAAGATATTTTAAGAACAATGGATCTCTCTGGCATCCCTCAAATAATATGATATAGGCAGTCACCTTCTTTGCCTTATATATAAGGATGTCCTTGTATAATTAAGTTAAATGGAATTGTGTGATTCTGTATGAGGCTACATATGCCTGCAGGAGTAATTAATTGGTGGGAGCTAACTTCTCTGGGACAGATTCTCAGAGGAAGCTGGGGCTTGGTTTAGAAACTGGGTCATGTGCAGTATAGACAGGACTTAATTTAAAGTTATAGAAACTGACTTTAGATGTTTACATTGGGGAAATCACTCAGCTTTTCATGTTTCAGTTTCCTTACCTATAGAATGATGTATTTGGATGAGATAACGTCTTCTATGGGAATAGCACAGATCAGTGGAACAAATACTGGCCCCAGGAAGATTTGGGTTCAAATACTGTCTTTGCCACTTACTATTGTATGATCTTGGAAAAGACACAAATTTTTTAGACCTCAATTTTTTCACCAGCATCATAAGGGGATTAAACATTATGGTGTCTAAGGTCTCTTGCTGCTTTACGTCTATCTATGATCAATATTGCAAAACAAATAAACCAACAAAAAACTATCTGGCTACAGAATATAAATCCCCGTAATTTCTTTTCTCTGTAGCCATTTGCCACAAGATGGCACTGCTCTTCTTCTGATCACCTTCCATAGGCAAGAGGCCTTGAAGGAAAACCCCAGGGTCAGAAAAACACAGTCTACAGAAAACCCCAGGAAACCAACCAACCAATCAATCCAACCCTCCATCATTGTTTGTTTGTTTTTTTCCTGTACTGGTTCATTAAAGTTGCAACATCTTTCAAAGGAGTACATAATCACTAAGACTTCAAATATATTTATGAGGGAAGGAAAGAGAACACAGGAAAAATAAAATCTTTAAAACAACAGCATTCCTTGGTAATTTAGGAGGAGCTCCTATGCTGAATAGCAAGACAAAAAAGCTTTTGCAAGAAATGAATATTAGTGCAAACTAAAACTTTTCTATTCTAAAAGTGACTGTTTCCAAGTTCCTAAATTTCCATGTGTTCTTTATTTTCTCTTTGGAGATCCTTATGCTCATTCTAGTGGTGATATGATGGATTTTTATTTTATTATTTATTTCATGTCTAGCAGTTCCTTAGGAAATTAAGGTCCCCTTAGATCATTTGTGCCTGGTATCTGAAGAAAGATCATGAAACTTTGCAAGAGAAGGGATTATTTCTATGTATGAATAATGGAAGGGAAGATTGAAAGTGATATATCCTAGAGGGTACCTTATGTATTATTAGAGAAAAGAACCATATCAATGAGATCATCTATCCATAAAAAACTGAAGAACCTTTTTTTCCTTCAAATAAAAAGTAAATGTTGATAGGTGCTCATAGATGCCTCCATCTTTGCTTTGTAGGTCATTTTCATATACAGTAGGGAAATGATGAAGAAAACAACCATGTTGGTGATCAAATTGGAAACTGATACATAAAGGACTGGTGGTATTTAAACTGGAAAAGAGAAGATTTAGGAAGATATGATGTGTCTTCAAATATTAAAAGGATTGTCACATGCAAAAGGGATTCAATTTGTTTTGGGAATCCTAAATGTCATAAACAGAAACTATGGACTACAGGTATAAGGCAGTAAATAGCCTCTATTTTGGAGGAAAAAAAGAGAATTTTTTTTTTTTATACTCAAGCTCCAGAGTGTCTCAGCATAAGTGGCAATAACTGAGGATCTGATATTTAACTATTTGAGTTGCATCAGAGAGGTTACATATCTTTCTATGTTTCTGCTTCTCCATCTGCAAAACAATTGGGACTGGATTTTATCAACATCCTAATGCATAGCATTTATATTTTAAGGTTTGCAAAGTACTTTATAAATGTCTCAGAAGTAGATTCTATTATTATCTTCATCATTTTATAGAATTGAGGTGGGAATTGAGGCAGCCATAGATTAAGTTACTTATACAGGGACATTCAATTAGTAAGCATCAGATCAGACTTGAACTTCAGTGTTTTAGATCCCAGGACCAACACTTTCTCCTCCAGACCACCTAGTTACCTCCATTACCTCTAAGCTATGCTATGATGCTATGAAAGGGGTTACCTCTATTTGTAAACTTGTTTCACTGACAAAGGCTACAATTTGAGCTAATTGGCACTCCGCTGATTTGACAACAGCCCAGATCCCCATACTCATTTGACTAAAGTCTCGCTTTCAGAGACAAAGAACATAGTTGGCAAATGTTACAAAGGAACTTCTGAAATTTCTCACGATTCAGTGAATTATACAATTTCAGTTAAAACTAACACCTATTTGGGGAGGTCTCTTCTTACCTGGGTGAGTGTGGATGACAGGTAGCAATGAGCATCTGTTGGCAAGCTAATGCCAGACTTTCTTTTTAGAAGTCATCCAAGTGGCAACATTCTTTTTTTCCCCAAGTATTTTCCCCTCTCTTTTCAACTCCCTTTCCCCCCACCAGACTTGTCTTATCTCTGATCCTTTTCTAAACCTCTTTACCATACTTCCTTTGCTATTCCATTTTAAGCCAATTCACTCATTTTCCAGCTTTGCTTAACCTAGGGGAACTGAGCGTGTGACAAGAGCTCCCCCTACTGATATTATAAGAAAATACATCAGACATCATTAAATAGGCTTTCCGAGAGGAGAAAAAATTAAGGAAAGAGACCTCACTGCCTCAAATTACTTAGGGAAACTACTTTTGTATTTGATTTCCTAATTTCTTGTGATTTTGACAAGTACCAGCAAATACAAACTTTCTAATATTGAAGCAAAAAAGAGGATTGGATCTATACAAAAAATTGATCTTGTACATGTATACATGATGTCTGTTATATATACATATACAAATGTTTCTAGTAATTTTAACAATATATTAATAAAATTGCCATGTTTACTTGTGCTGCCTTCTGAAGGAGTTTTAAGTTCAAATACAGCTTCAGAACTTCTCCTCCTGGCCAAATCCTTTCTCTTAAATTTTCTCATCTGTAAAATGGGGATAATAACAGCACCCATCTCCCGGAGTTGTATTAAGAAAAAAGATATTTGTAAAGTTATTTGCAAACCCTAAAATAGCATATAAAGGCAAATTTTTATTGTTGTTGTTTTTATTTTCCAATTTTCAGTTTATTTTATTTATGATTGTATTTTTCTTTCTTTTTTTCTTTTTTTGTCTTTGCCATTTCCCATTAACTCATTCTTATTTCTCCTTCTCTCTCCTTCATCTCCATTTAAGTTCTCTCTTTAAAAAATAAATATAGACAAATAAGACAAATCAAAATTTGTTTTGATCTTGTCAAAATAGGTCCCATGGGATCCTGAAGAAGAAAAATCAAAACATTAGTTACAACTAAAAATGTATATCTCATCTGTACTTTCTATTCTTCTCTCTCCCAAAAGGCTGTAAACGTATAGGAATTACCTTTGTAACCCTGCATACAAATTCTTCCACAAAAGTAACAATAAATAAGACCCACTCAGACATATAAAGAAGACTCCTCCTGGGTTTTAAGGGAAAACCTCAACTACTTCCTCACTGACCCTGCTGTTGTACCAGACCTTCCTACTCTAACTAGTCACTTCTTCAGATAGGACACTGCTAAATTGTAAATATGATTTGAGAGGTAACATTAGGAGCCTTCACATAAATTATGGTATGAGGTTAATTAGTCAATTCTTTAATAGAATTCCAAGGAAACAGGTTATTTTAATGAAGGAACTCATGTAAGAAAAATCTTAAAATCTCAGATTTGGAAAGAAGCTCAGAAGTCATATAGTTCTACCTTTCCATGAATGAACATTCTTTTACCATCATAAGAAATACTCACCCAACCTCTAACTGATGATCTTTAATGAAAAGGAAACTCATTTGAGGCAGGCCATCTTACTTTTGTATAGTTTTAATTATTAGAAAATCCCTTCTCCTTATGATAGTTCATATTTATGCAGAGTTTTAAATTTTGAGGGGATTTCTGAACTACAGACCACCAAGAAAAACACAGTAAATCTAAAATCTACAAGTTTTTTTTATCTTTTTTATCGAATATCTAAAATATAATTTATTATTTATAGGATGTTATTCAGCAATTTGTTACCGTTTCATTGACTGACATCTAAAAATGTCTACATTTAAAACCATAGAGAGCTCAGTAATGGAGCAGAGTGCTGGACTCATGTCAAGAAGACTTAAGTTCAAATCTTACTCAGATACTAGCTGTGTGACCTTAAGCAAAAGACTTAATCTTTCTATTTCTATAAAATAGCAGTAAATAGTAGCACCCACATTATCTGACTGTTAAAAGGATCAAAGGAGATAACATGCACACTGTTTGTAAATCTTAAAAGAATTATAAATACTGTTATGTCATTAAAAATGTTAAAAACAAAGATTTCTTTCTTCAATTGTTTTTTTTTTTTTTTGGTGTATTAAAATTTTGTTAAAAAAAACTATGGAATCCTGAAGAACAAAAGGTCACCCAACTAGCATGTAAACCTAGTACTTAGGAAACAGTGAACAAAGTCTACAATGCATGTGGTTCCATAGAAAAGGCAAAAAAAAATTGCAGGTAGAAGTTCTAGATTCAAATTCTAATTCTGCTATTTTTTGTTCTATGTGTTTATAGATACTCAATTACTTTGAGCCTCAATTTCTTTATCAGCAAAATGAAGGAGTTGAACTAGCTGCTTTCCTAAGGTTTCCTCTGGCTCTAACTCTATGAATCTCAGGACCAAATCTTAACCTCAAAGTGACTTTTGTCACATTTTCTCATATGTATTTGTTATACATCACAGAATGGTCTCCTTTTAGGGATATTCTTGGAGCTATCAGACAAATCCTATCTCTCTCTCTCATTCAATTTCTAACTCAATTGATGGAAAAAGAGACCATTTGGGTACCCATTTAAAAAACTATAAAACTCTCCCCAGAGAGCAGATGTTACAGAAAACATAAAATGTTGGTGTTGCCTCTGCAATCATATCAATGTCACTTACTTTAGATTAGAAATTCCTTAGGGCAGAGACTTTATCTTTTATTTTTCTTATATACCCCATAGTCCCTAGCATAATGTTTGTTACTGAATAAATGTTTTTTTGACTTATTGATCTTGAAATTTTAAAATTAAAATAGTCAATATTCATTTCTAATAGTAATAGCTATTATGATGCTATCACAGCGATGGCACTGACTTTGAAATCACAGAATCTGGATTCAAATTCCAACTCCCCTATTTACTGGGTTACCTTAGCAATTTCATCTCTTTAGGCTTCATTTGTTTTATATGCAAATGCAAAGAAGTGCACTACATGATGTAAAATATTTGTAAATCATTTAGTACAATGCTGAAGACATAGTAAGTACTTGATAAGTGCTGATTTCTTTCTCCTTTCCCTCTCCTTTCTTAGCTTCACACCTGACTCTCCAAACTTCTCCACTCTGTCCTAGCTATTTTTCCCCCCTAAAAGATTTTTTATCCCTCAGAATCCCTCCTCTGATGGGTAAGTTAGTCCTGGAATCTCCATTTGAGAAGTATCCAGGTTGGTCATGTCTATTCTTTTCCTCCTTTATTGGCTTTGCTTTTGACTCACTGGACTCTCTATCATACTCATGCATAGGTAACTTCTCCCTCCTTCCCCTGAATTCGCTTTTTTGAGACTCTCTTTATGTGTTGTCTTCCCCCATTAAAAAATCAAAACTTCTTGAGAATAGTGGTTCGTTGCTTTTTTGCTTATATTTTTATTCCCAGTGCTTAGCATAATGCTTAGCACAAAATAAATGCTTAATATATTTGTTGACTTGATTTGACTCCATGGCCCCTTTCCAGACTTAAAATAATAACCTATGTCCTAGCAAATCACTTATATTTCCACCTATAGCAAAAACTCTCCTTCCCACCACTAACCATTCACTTTGACTTCCCTGTCCAAACACTTCTCCCTAACCTTTCCTTCCTTATAGGGGTTGTATTTCCCTATTATAATGTAAGCTCCTTGAAGGCACTGCTATCTTGCTTCCAAATGTTTGCATTTTCAGCACCTAATACAGTGCCTGACACATCATAAGCATTTGATAAACTCTTTTTTAATTCATTCATCCATCCATTCAGCTGTCTACCCATCCTTCCTCTTCTATGTATTCAAATGAATACAGAGGCAAGTGAGTCATCAGTAGTAGGTAGGTTATTGTGAGTGAGAACAAATAAATGCATCTGCTCATTCTTGTAATCAAATGAAAGGATTGGGTGTTAAGTCATATTGTAGCTTAGAGGATAAACTTGTTATTAGAACAAGAGAGGAAGTGGCCTAAGGGTAATGAGATATGTTAACCTGAGTCATCACTTGCATGCGAAATGTATGCAGGGCAAAGCCATCTGAGCAATATAGCAAGGGAAGCATTTACAAGGATCCATACAGTTGAATATTGAGTCCCTTTACAAATGGCCCATGGGAAATGAAAAGCAAAGCAGGAAAAGTGCTGAGTATTGGGCAAAAGAGCATGAAATGAATGACTTTCTCTTCTCAATTAAGTGACATGAGAGAAAGGGGTCCTTAATAGAAGGAAGAGGGCAGGCTGCTGCAGCTAGAAGAGGTAAGGGCAGAGACAGGCTTCTTGTCCCTTACTATTAGAAAGAAGAAGGATGAGTAATTGCCCAAGACTCATAACCCATAATTATCTATATCCCTGAGGACAAATTTAAAAAATATGCCAATAACATACTAATGTAAGGTTACAGGTCTTGAAAACTGACAAGCCCCCAAGGATTCTCGGATTCCTTAAACCTATGGATCCTATAAACTGAAAAGGGGATAGAATTCTGCTTTCTAGTGGAGAATAAAAGGTTGGGAGAACTCTGTCCCAACCCACCCCTATTACTGCATTGTGGGTACTCCCAACTACTCCCTCCCTCCTCTCCTGGCTAGTCAGTAACAGACATAACATTTCAGAAAAAAAAATGGTTGGGGGCCTTGGGGGAGAATTCAGAGCAGTCACACTGACAATCTTTTTTAGAGGATCAAAGGAAGAATAGCAGAACCAGCCCAGCCTCTCTACCCTTCTCACACATCCTTTGTTACAATTCTTTGAAGATGTGACATGGTACTCTAGAGGCGGGCATCCTTTAGTTAAGGCTTTAAGAGGCGCTTGATAACACTTCAATGCTAGAAATGAATGTATAAAACATGAGGAATTGAAGTTGGCAGATAAGATTGAAAATGGGCTTCGTGGCATAGGAATAACAGGATGCCATGAAGAATCTCAATCCCAGCTGAAAAGAGCCGCTATCTGGCAGCTATCGAGAATGCTACTGGAACCAGGGAGAAAGAAGTTAGGCTCCTTTGTTGTGTTTCTGGGCAGTCAAAGCAAAATACATTTCTAAGCTGCAAGCTTCAAGGATGAAAAAGCCTTTTACTCTCATAGTAAAAACCAAAGTAGGTAACTTTGCTTTCAGGCAAAAAACAAATAACATTATAGCTGTGTCTACATATGTATGTATGCATGTAGATATCTATACACATTCATATATATATATATATATATATATACATATATATATTATGTACATCTATATCTAGCTAGCTATACATCCATGCATTATATACACACTTACAAGTATGTATCAAATTAGTGATCTGCTCAGGACATTAAGAAGTTTTCTGGTTTGTTCATTTGCCCAAGGCAGAATTTTCCCCATAAGCATGTTAAAAATAATGGATGGGGGTGATTGATCAGCAAATATTTATTGACTACATACTATCTATTCAGAACTGGACTAGGCCTGTGAAAGATACAACAGTATCCTTTTCGCAAAAGTGTCCTTTTCCTAAGGCAATTATTGTGTAAGTAAGAAAATGCATGAACCCTGTAAGACTAGGCAATCAATGATTTTATAGGAATACAGGACTCATTATGAGGCAATCTCTTCTACTAATGCAGCTCAGTCAGTCAGTTAACATGTATTAGGCATCTACTACGTGTCAGGTACAAAAAAGGGTAAGACAGTTCCCTTTTTTAAGGAGCTCATAGTGTAATAGGGGAAGATACCATGTAAGCAACTTTGTACAGAAAAGCTATATACATATATGTGCACATATATATATATATATATGTATATATATATAATTGAAAATAATTAACAAAGGGAAGGGACTTAAGGTAATTAAGGAGGATTGGGAAAGATTTCTTGTAGGAAGGTAGGATTTTAGCTGTGACTTGAAAGAAGCCAAGTAAGTCAGTAGGCAGAGATGAGGAAGAAGAGCATCCCAAGAAGGAGGGACAGTAAGTACTAAGACACAGAGATGGGAGATGTCTTGTCTTGTTCTAGAAAGAACAAGGAGGTCACTGGGAATCAGAGTAGGTGGGTAGTGAGTAAGTGTTACATTACGAAGAAATTGGGCTAAAGAAAATAAAAACAGAAAAGCCTGCTATGGGGAGGCTTTGGAATTTGAAAGGGTAACACTGTAAATGTGTGGGGCTAGTATGTATTAAATTATTTTTTCTTTTTTTAATAAAGAAAACTCCATTTGGAAAAGATTGCTTTCAAGGGCAAAAAAATGGGGGCAATTAGGTGGTGAAGTGGATAAAGCACTAGCCCTGAAATCAGGAGGACCTGAGTTCAAATCTGATCTCACACACATAACACTTCTTTGCTGTGTGATCCTGGGCAAGTTACTTACCCCCAATTGCCTCAGGGGAAAAAAGAAAAAAAGAAGGAGTCTAATGCCATGATTAAGGTGTAAAGAATGAGAAGACTGGAAAGGTAAGAGTTGAGGCAGAGAAGGGAAAGAAGGCTATGAAAAGCTTTGAGTACTAAACAAAGATTTTAGATTTGATCTTGAAGATGATAAGGAGCCACAGGAATTGATCTAGTAGGGAAGTGACATGTCAGCCATGGAAGAAGAATGAAATGAAATGGGGAGAGACTTGTGACAGAAAGACCCATCAGAAAGTTATTGCAGCCTCAAAGGAAAGAAAAAGACATATGGAAAAGATTTTATGAAGGTAAAATTGTCAAATTTTATAACATTATATGTGAAGAGTAAAAGAGATTGAGGATAAAGGATGACATCTAGACACTGCACTTGGATGACTGGGAAGATGGTAGCATAATTGACAGTAACAGGGAAATTGGTAGGGAGGAGGAGAGAACACTTGAAGGGAAGAAGGGAAGACTAGTCCAGTTTTGGACATACTGACTTTAAAGTATTGACAGAATTTCTAGTTCAAGAAGTCTAAGAAGTAGTTGAGATATGAGAGAGAACTTGCACTATTACTACTACCTTTAGAGTTGATTGAGGCCACTGATGCATTAAGTGTCTTTCAGACGGTCACAGAGCCAGGAAATCTCAGAAAGAATATTTCAAACCAAATCTTCCTTTCATTGAGGCTGTATCTACATCCATTATGCTACACTACCTTACTGAGAGTATATAATTTTATTTTCACTTCAAAGCTAGAAACTATCAATATGCTTTAATTTAAGGCATATTAGAAAAGATTATGTCCAAGAGACAGTGGGATGAGATGAAAAAAGAGCTAGGTTTAGAATCAAAAATCTTTTGAAGTCAAAGAACAAAGAATATTCTAGTCATTTTAAGTAAGGTCTATGTGACTGTGGGCGAGTCAATTATCTCCTTTCAGTTTTATTTTATTCATTTGTAAAATCATATTGGACTAGTTGCCTTTCAAATGTCCCTTTGAGTTATAAATATATGATCCTATATATCCCCTTAGGGAAGCCTAAAATTTTGCCATTAATGAGTTATTACTTTGATTAAACCTTTCTCCTTTTTGCATTTTTTAAAGATGCAAATACCATTCTAAGGTAATTACATTAGTATGAATAAGCTTATCAGTCATATTCCTCTATGAGTTCTAGGAGACATAGAGCAATAATTCTCATAGCCAATATGGATGGTGTTGAATTTATCAGTCAACAAGCATTTATTAAATACTTAGAATGCCAGACACTGTTCTAAGCACTGGCAATACAAAGAAAAAGCTGAACTTGCATCTTCCTTCAAGGAACTTCTATTATAATGGGGGAGAGAACAAAAAAAAATGCATAGATATATACTAGATGTATGCATGTAGATAAAAGGTAACCTTTAGAGAGAAATTTTAAATGACTAAGGAGACCAAGCAAGGTCTCCAGCAGAAGGTGGTGTAAGAGTTGAATGATGAAGGAAGCTGGATGAGGAGGTAAAGCTTCCTAGTCATAAGGGAAAGTCAAAGTTGCTAAAGAGGAAGAGTGCCATCTCTGAGGAACAGAGAGACCAGTATGACATGAAATCCCTTCCTGGGCCCACATTTTAGATGCCAAACAGAGGACTTTATATTTGATTCTAGAGGTTATAGGGACAAATAAATAAACTGGAGTTTGAGTAGAGATGTAGCCAGACATATGCTTTAAGAAAGGAGGTACAGAAAATGGAAGGACAAAGTACCAAAAAGAAACTTCATTACCTACAGCTGATAATCTTGCTCACATGGAGGAAGATGGGTTCATATACCTCCTTTTCCTGATTTTTTTCAGGATCAGGGTCCATGGATAAGTTGTAAGGAAAAAATCAATGGGAACCTCTCTTTAAGCAAGTAATAATCTATAACTTTATTTCCCCTCATTATCAGAAGATAAATTTGCCAAATTCCTTTATTTTACATTGAATGCTTGCTTATCAAATATTTTACACAATTAAATCTGATTGAAAGGTGCACCAACTTCAGCATTAAAAGCAAAGGAATCACATAAAAGGGCAGCTTATCTGGGTTTATCTGAATTCCTATCTGTAACTAGCATGAGGTAATTGGAACTTTGCTCCAGGACACTGATAGTGAGGAGAGTCATGTTTCCTTTAAATTGTGAATACCATCCTTGCCCTATGTGTAAGGATGGGAAAAGGAATCCTTTCATTAGCGTTCCAATGCAAGGGTATATAAGATGGTGGGAAATAATCTTCTAACACTATTAGAGCTACTTACTTCCTGCCATGATGGTTGTCTTCCCAAATAAATAACCAGCAACTATTACAATAACGCAATGCCCTAGGGTAATTCCTGTTATATATGTGAGTTAACTAAAGCCTATTGGTAAGGTGATGACCAAGTTGTATTTTAACCAGTAATCAGTGTGTAGTTCTGATATTTCTCTGCCCACAGTGCTAGAACTAGGGCAGGTTATCAAAGCTTTACTTCAGGTGCTGAAATTTAAATGTGCTGACAGCATATGTACTCCTTCAACAAGCATAAACAACTGAGTTTCTTATGCAGTTAGTGTGAATACAAAAATGGATGTGTGACCTCAACTATTCCTTCCAAAAGAAAGGATGAAGATTGCAACACATCCTAATTTATTTCTATTGTGCAACTCTTCCACAAATTAGCCATAGGAAAATTTCCCAAGTAGCCAGTTCTCCTTGTGTTCTCTTGACCTTGCAAAAACTATCAGTAGAACATACATACAGTTCCTTAGGTTATCTCTTCTCTCATATCATCACAAAACCAACTTTTTCTTTTCTTATACATTTCATTGATAACATCCTTTATATAAATTTTCAGTCATAATTCTTTCTTTGTAATTTGTTAAAAGCTTCTCAGGCCTACCACGTTTCTGTCCATTGCCATTTGGGTGATACTCAATAGCAATTCTTTGGTGGCTGTAATACTTTATGATTCATAGCCATACAACATCACTGAAAGACTAACAGTATTAAAATTATAGGTCCAGGATCTATAAAAGAAGTTTGTAATTTCCCAACGGTTTTTCCATCTAATATCTTTCTCCTGTTCAGTTTTGGACTGAATTCATTATCTTCTTATAGTATCTATCACATTAAAAATATATGTTAACACACATACACATATTCATACATACACATACATATGTATATAGTCATAAGCATAATACATATATATAATACATATACTTCACAATGCATAATGTACTTGCACAAATGTGTACATGTACAGATAGGCAATCTATATATCTATATATAGATATATATATAGATATATATCACAGAATGACAGACATTGTTCATCAACTTTCTTTTCCTCAGTGGATAGGTAAAGATGTTTATAGATTTAATTTGGGAGACTTTACTATGTTTTAGAATTTGATTCAATAAGCATAATGGCTTCTGCAAACCAGATCATTTATGGTACCTCACCATCTACAGCAAATCCTTCTTCAATTTGTCCTCTTCCTGCTAATTCCTGTTTAAAGGTAAAAGATCCCTTCACTAATAGCAAATAATTTTATGCAGGAAAGGGGGAGGTCCTGAATGCTACTTCCATTCTCTTTAGACCCTGGGGTCTGGAGAAATGGGGCTTGAATGTTAGCCTTTGTTGATTGTCCTTTTCAGTTCTGGGTACCAGAATCATAATCCTGGACCTGAGATCTTGAACCACAAGGATTCAGGAGTCCAGGAATCCCATCTGGATATTGGAGCTATCCAGAGGCAATCCTTGAGGAACAAGAATCCTGGATACTAGCCCAATGGGGCTTTGGACTTTAATTTGGTGGGATTAATGTTATTTAGGAACTGATTTAAACTGTGAGTTTAACCTCCTTTACCTCTCCAAAGAAAAGTTCATACAATTAGGTGCTGGGAGAAATGTTTACATGGTGGTTGTGTTTTTTTTTTCTCTAAATATCCTTGAAGTAAACATTTCTTTGTAAAAGCTAATCTATTATTATATGGTTAAATGGAACTGGACAGCTAATCACTAGCCGCTGCCCTCCCCCCCAAAAAAAACCATAAATTGTGAACATTCAAGTCAATGATAACAAAACAGATTTCAAAATACCACCAATGTATTGGAGAACCCTATATAGATAATGACAATTCTGCCCTCCAGCTCCTAGTATATACAGTTAACATGTAGAGGTTTTATCTCTGATAAATTTGCTCCCTTTGCAATTGCAGGGACTCGTTTTCTGTTCTGGATTTTCAATTGCCAATATCCTAGTTTGTGAAACCTTGGGTAAATTAGGAAAAGACAAGGAGAGAAGAGAGACAGAGAGAGTGAGGGAGCAGAAGAGAGAGAGAAAGTTACAATTGTATAGGTGAATCCTCCTGGTATTTGTGTTCTCACATAAGTTGGTTCTATTGATATGATTTTTTAATAGTCATTTGTTGATTCCTTGAGTTGTATAGACAATGATAGTATATTTTCTGTAATACTGAATCCTGTATAAGTACCAATACTTTTTAATGTGAGAAATATGGAGTTTGCATCATTAGAATGTTGTTGTTGTTCATCCTTCATTCTCAAAGAGGACCATGACATCAGGGAGATGATGTCATGACATGCAAATAAATTGGATTTAAGTGAGAAAGAGCTGTGCAAGTAAGAATGTTCATATTTCTTATTTTTTATTTAAGAAATCTAGACTGCTTTCCTTATTGTAAGAATATGCCTCATGCTTTCTTAGGATAAAGATTGCCTGACCCTAGAATCCAGAAGTAGTAAATGAGCCTATCTATCTCCTTGTAAAATACCATTTGACTATTGGTAGTAGCAATGATCCATTGGGGAAATCCAGATGCCCTTTATGGTAAAGACTCTTAGGAAATTTGCTTGGATCTTTAAGGCTGTCACTTATGACACAGTAGACTCTTACAGAATTTTGACAAGAAACACTTGAAAATTTTATCTTGAACCTAGTCAGATGGCCTTAAAGCCTAAGATAATCTGGAAAGGAAAATAGTGACCCCACTCCAGCTGATCACAGATCCAAAATTCCTATGGGAAGAGCTCCCAGGGAACCTTCTGAGTCTGTCTCTTACACTATGTCTCTGCATATACCTACTCCCCTCACTCTTTTTAGCTTTTTTTATGTATCAGAATGTAAACCTCTTGAAAAAAAGAAACAATTTTTTTATTTTTATTTTTATTTGATTCCCTGGTATTTAGCACAGTGACTAATAATACATAGTAAGCACTTAATAAATGTTTATATGAATCTGTGCCAGTCTTCCTCCAATTCTAGTGATGAACATCTTTAATGAATATGAGTTTTTTGTGTAGTGAATTGAGATTTAGACTTGAAATAAGGAAAACCTAAGTTTAAATTCCTTCTTGTGTACTTTTTAGCTTTATGACGCTGGGCAAGTTATTTAACCTTTTCCAGCCTCTAGTTTCCTCAACTGAAAATGAAGGTAAAGATATATTTAGAAGAAAAGGCATTACAAAACATCAATTTCTACATAAATGTCAGCTATCACTATCATTATATTTGTTACTGTTTATTATTTTTGTGTGAAATATCATAATTTTAATATATACATGGGATTCAATTTGTTAAAACTTTAAGATGATACTTTGTTCTATAATCTTCTATAATCAAATTCTCCTGAATTTAATCCATCAGATATTTATGCTCTTATCATGTGCTGTGCTGTGTAAGATGTTGGGATATGGAGACAAAACAGAGTAATCTCTGTCTTCAAGAAGCTTATAGTCTACAGTATAAGAGATATGATGGCAAGAAATGTAGATGAGTAAATAAAAATAACACTAAGAAATGAAAGGAGCAGAAAAGACTTCTTGTAAGAAGAAGCATCAGAATTGTATTCAGAATGCAGGAAATAAGAAGAAATATAGTATAGGCATGATAGACAACTTAAGTCTCTGCAAATGTACAAAGTGAAGAAATGGAATGTTTGGGACAAAGGAATATTGGGGATCAGCAAACAGTTCGGTTTTTTGAGAACAAAATATAGGGGGGAGAGTAATATGAAATCTGTCCAGAAAGATAGGTAAGAGCCAGTCTGCAAAAGGTTTTTAAGTGCCCAACAGAAAGGTTTGTATTTAATCCAAGAAGCAAAAGAAAGCCACTTCGAGGTCCTTAAGAAGAGAAATGGCATGTAGGATTTGTGCTTTGGGAATATCACATTTTCGGCTATGTAGAGGACAGTCTAAAGAAGGGAGAGACAAGAAGACCAATTAGGATACTACTACTATGATAATCTGGGTAAAGGGTTTCTGAAGAGGTTAAAAAAAATAAGGAGATGAGGATGACTCTGAGGGTAGAAACCTGGGTAACTGGTGAGAAGAGATAAGGGCTTAAACTAAGTTGAATGAAATAGGGAAGCTGTGAAACAAGATAAGATTGAGGTAAATCTAGTCTAGCTGCTTTTCCCATCTTTATTCTTATTAGTGCCATTATATTTCCTAATTAAGCACAAATTGGATTGCTATATTAGAATCTAAATATGTTGGCTTTACTGTCCTTGATATTCAAAAGAATTTGTTCAAAAAAAATCTTTGAAGATCTTTTCCATCTTTTGTCACTTTCTTTTTCTTCTTCTAATTCACTCTTTAATGCCTTTAGGATGACTTTATTTTGTTTTGTTTTGTTTTTTACATAATTTTCTTAAACTTTTTAAAAACTTTTAAAACAAACTGTTTTGTGAGTTGCTTGCCATAATCTCCAATGCTTTTGTGATTTATTATTTCTTAGCAATAACTTTAAAACTGAATAGCAATGCAAATGAGCTGATAGAATATAATGCCCTGTAGCCATCATTATCTCAATCACTGCTCTGTCTTCAAAGGGAGCCTTTCAGTATAATCATCTGAGGAACAGTTCTCTATCTGGTCCTCAGAACAGTATGTATCTCTTCTAAACATTTTATCTAAGAGGCTATATTTCTTCTCAAATTGATTTTGAGCTTTCCTTACAAAACTGTTTTTCTCCTTTCAGCAACCAAAATGTCCACATATGAAAAGGATAAATAAATAGATAGAAAGAAGTGTGTGTGTGTGTGTGTGTGTGTGTGTGTGTGTGTGTGAACAGAGGAATAAGAAATAGTTGAACAAGTTGTGGTATATGAATGTAAGTATTACTATTGTGCCATAAGAAATTATGTGGGAGATGGTTTCAGAGAAATATGGGAAGACTTACATGAATTGATGCAGAGTGAAGTGAGCTGAACATGGAAAACAATTAGAATAATATTATAGATCTAAGAGTTAGAGAAACAATGGACTTGTTGATTGAATCAGAGTTATTAACTAAGTGTGAACAACCTAGATAGAACTGTTAAATTGATCTATCTATGAAAGATATTTTAACTACGAATATAAAGTCCTTGAAATCAATTAAATGAAATGGAATGAACTGCATATTATGTGTGCACCTGGTCTTGGTTGAAAATAAAATAGTTCATAACCCAAACATTTCAGGAGAAATTCAGAAGTGTATAACCCAAGCCAAATCTCTGCGAGGAAATTACTTGGATTGGAGTAAGGAAGGGTTTGAAGGGGAAGGAATTAAGCTTAGTTTCCCTTTCCTACATTGACCAAAGCCATGGGAGCTTGAAAGGTCTAGAATTCAGGGGTCCTCAAACTACGGCCCTTGGGCCAGATGTGGCAGCTAAGGACGTTTATCCCCCTCACCCAGGGCTATGAAGTTTCTTTATTTAAAGGCCCACAAAACAAAGTTTTTGTTTTTACTATAATCTGGCTCTCCAACAGTCTGAGGGACGGTGAACTGGCCCCCTATTTAAAAAGTTTGAGGACCCCTGGGACTCTAGATAATTTTGGAATTCTTACTGGCAATCTAGAAACAGCTGTGTCTTGCACTGGGTTCAGAGGAAAAATAAGACAAACTGAAGGAAAGCAATTTGAAAACTCTGCAAGGAACCTAGGAAAAAATTCCTTTCAGTGAGGAACTTCAGGAGGATTCCCCACAAAGAGGAAGAAAGACCTTTCAAGAATTGGGAGCTGTGAATTACTTCTTTCCTACACAGGCTTTCTAAGCTATAACCCTTTCCCCTTTTCTCTTTGATGTATTTATAAAAGAATGTGTCCCAGAATCATGAGGAATTTTTTGAACCATCAATTCTTATTAAACCCTTTTAATAAATACTCATTCCTAGAAGGTAATCAATTCTAACTGACCAATTGATATCAAATAGTAGTCAAGAGGAACCACATCAGTGGTGATTTATGAGTTATGGAACTAGACCCTAAATCCTTCAGGTTCCTCAAAGAATCCTGGGCAGACCAGCCATACTCTAGAGAGAGATGTGATCTACCAGTTTGATCAGTGGTTGGGATGGGTATATAGAAATCCTAACAGAGAACTTCTCATAGTCCTATAAGGAAACATGTGGAAGGGAAATATAGTGTTGCAGAAATAGTGTTTCACTTTCTCCCAGTATATTAGAATACTTCCATCCAAAGATTTATGACAATTCTATCAGAGATCTATATCTTTTGATCATTAGGGAAAATATCCTTTTGAAAACTTTAGGCTTTCTTAGGAAAATAACTTGTCTTAAGCTAGTCTAGCTTGGGCATATCACTTATTTGTGTCTCAGTTTCCTCATCTGTAAAGTGAGGAATGTGGAATGTGATCTGTAAACTCCCTCCCAACATGCAATCAGAAAAATAATAAGAAATAGTTATTATATCAGTTTATATGCAATGTAGAAAGTAAGAAAAAATACCCTGTCCTTGATCGCCTACATCATTTATTGTTCATATTCTTACCTGCTCTGTTTTCCAGATAATTTCTGTTGAGTCATCAGGCTTTTGGGCAGACAATTGAATAACCCTGTGATTGGAGTACACAATGAGAAGCCAATGATGCTCTCTGTGGCCTTCGAAGAGTCACTTGACCACTCCGTGTCTCAATTATTGGCAAAACAGGGACAACGAGAACAACACTTACCCTCAGGGATGCTGTGAGAGCCAATTAAATGGTGCTCGTGCCACAGCAGATTGAAAGATGAGAGCTATTATATAGTTACAAAGTATTATTTCTGTAGAGCAAGTTGCTAACCGAAAGTGAAGAGTTACCTAGGAAATTCATGGATCTGCCTAGCAGCATCTTACTGATAAATTGCCAATAAAACCTTCTTAATTTATCTCCTCCTGCCTTGGTGGTGACTTGAGCCTAATGGTCTCTGGGGATGAATGAGAGGGAAGGCAAAAAAGCCAAGACAGGTGCAAAACATTTACACTGAGAAGAACTTTCTTGAGACAAGAGTTCCACTGCAGCCACATTTTTATTTTTTCTTTAAAAATTCAGCACAATTCATAAAGAAATGTGTATTTAAAAAGTTAATGTACATGTATATTAGAAAAAAATGAAGAAAATAATAAAAAGAAACAAACAAATTAAAAAAAAAGAAATTTAACATGATGGGGCTTGAAAGGGATATTGTAGAACCTTGGTATGGGGGGGGGGGGAAATTCAATAAAAACCAACCAAACAAACAAATTTAAAAAAAAAAAAAAAGAAATTCAACATGATGGGCCTTGAAAGACATGTTGTACAACCTTGGTATGGGAGTGGGCGGCGAGGCAAATTTCACAGGAATGTTCTGTTACCCTTAGTGTTTAGTAAATTATGGATCTTTGGCTTTTCTTTCCCAAATGATAACATACCACTCCAAATTCTAAACATTTTAATAGAAAATACAATGACAAAATTTGAGATGAAGTGGAAGCCTGAGATAGTAGATAGAATGCTGACCTAAGAGTGAAGAATTATTGGGTTCAAATTCAGTCTGATCTTTGACATTTCTTAACTGAGTCAATTCATTTATTCTATGATCTTCAACCATATCCCTAAGACTACACACTAAGTCATTTCATTGTGATTTGTCTAAAAGGAGGGAATTTCTTCCACTGGGAGTTCCCCATGTTGAGTGGGTCATAATACTGTAAGGATGAAAGGAGCTCTGTGGAAAAGACAATTTTAAAAGTCAAAACATTTTGAAGGAATAAAGAGTGAAAATAAAGTGAAAGTGATGTCATGGGATAAAAGAAGAAAAGAAAGAAAGTGGCATTAGTGAAATATTTTAAAATCATATAGAAGTTCAAAAAGGAAAACAAACAAGTAGGGCAGTATTGGAATTATTATGCTAAATTTAATATATATTTTTAAAGATAAGATTTACAAAATAGAAATTCATAGTTTCACATACAATTCTCTTTTTTTTTTGTTCTTTGCATGAGGAAATGTTTACATTCATTGATGTTTCCCAAAAATAAAAGTCCATAAAATTGGAAGTTTGTAAAGATAAAATTCATACAGATGGAGAAAATGGGGGAGGGGATTAAAATATCATAATTATGCCTGTGCATATAATTACATTATATGGTCAGTGTTTATATCCTAATTCAAGGCCAGGAAAAGACAATAACTGCATCTCACAACGATTGAGCACTACCATTTTACAAAATACTATCTTCACAGCATCTATATGAGATACAGAGCCCAAGTAATTACTACATTACATTTTATAAAAGATAGAAGTAAAACTTAGAGAATTTAAGTGTCCTGCTCAGAATTACTGAGGTTTTGAATCAGCTCTCTTGATGCACCTGTCCCATTGTACCTCATTATCTTTCATTTTAGAGTTTTTCCATTAAAAGCTATATTCTTATGAAAAAGATACAGAAATATGGATTAGATAATAGTATAATTAAATGTGTTATAGAATTGATTGAATGGCCAGATGTTGAGTATTCACTGTCAATTTGGAAGCATGTCAGTCAAGTAATAAACATTTATTTGGCACCTAAAGGCACTGTGCCAAGCATTCTGCTACTTGATGGCTACCAAAGAAAAGCCTTCAGGGAATTCACATTCTAATGGAATGATGACATGTAAAAAACCCCACCCATATACAAGCAAGATATAAACAGGATAAGTAAGAAATATCAGTAGAAGAAAGGCATTAGAATAAAGAAGACTTAAGGATGTGGAATTTTAGCTAGTACTTGAAGGAAGTCAGGAAAATCAGGAACAGAGGTGTTTCAGTGATCAGCGCTTATTTGAACATTTGATGAAATTTGAATATAGAAATTGGTAATACGTTTATCAAATTTGCTGGCAATAGGAAGTTAGAAAATATAATAAACCCCAAGTGGTAGGATTCAAAAAGATCTTGATCAGATAGAATATTGAGCCAAATAGAAAAAGACTAGGTATTGTAAGGATAAATGTAAATGCTTACACTTTGATTCAAAATATCATTTTCATGAGTATAACATTTAGAATTATATTTCAGTTTACTGAAGGTCTGGGGATTTTTAATTGACTAGATGTTCCATATGAGTCAACATATGCTATAATATGCTAAAAAGTTAATGCAATCTTTGACAGTATTGAGAGTAATATCTTCCAGAACTAAATGAAACTTCCATTCTTTTCTTATGTGGTTAAACTACATATGGATTTCAAACTTTGAAGGTTGTGATTGAAAGATTGAACTTTTAAAGTGCTTTTGTGACATGGGAGATCCTTGCAAAGGACTATCCAGTAGACATGGTGTACTTGCATCAAAGAAGGAACTTGGGCTCTATGAGCAAAACAGAATTGAAGTAGCTCAAAAGAAAAATGAGATGCACAGATTTAAAGAATCCACCCCAAATGTTCTCATGAGCTATTTGTGCCCAACCCCTGGTAGCACAAAGCAGAACTGAAGTAACTCAAAAAAAAAACATGGATGTACAGATTAAAAGTATCCTTTCCAAAAATTCATGTGAACTATTTGTGCCCAACCTATGGTAGAGTTTTAGAACTCATATTGGTCTGATCCGTCACAGTCACCATAACTTCACTCTGATATAGTGATGTCATTTTGGTCCTTTTTGAGAATGAAAGACAATAGCATGTGAATTACTGTATCTAGTCCTAAATACCACATTTTAAGAAACACACTGATAAACTGGACTGTCTGGGGTAGAAGAATTAGGCTGGTGAAGTACATACAACAAAAACAAGTTTAAACAAGTTAAAAATTGGGTGAAGTAATTGAGAATGTTTTAGCCTGGAGATGAAAAGACTTGAAGAGTTCCATGGTAGGGTTTTTCAAGTATTTGAAAGTCTGTCATATCCCATTTGAGCTCAGAGGACAGAAAAGATAGCAATGAGGAATGGTTGCAAAGAAACAAATTTAGAATTAATGTAATGGAATGTTTTGCAATAATTGAATTATGTTCAATTCCAGTCAATAAATATTTATTAAGCACCTACAATGGGCCATGCACTGTGCTATAAGCACTAGGGAGAAAAATATAAAAGAGTGAGTCTCTGCCCTCAAGGAATTTACAATCTAATGGAGGAAGACAATCTACAAAAAGAAGATGAAAGGGAAGTGGATTTGGGGGTACCCAATTCTGGAGCATGTTGTTCCACAGAATCAAAGCCAAGGAGAACAACTGATGGAAAATTAAGTTACAAGGAGATTTTGAACCTACTATTAAAGGAAGACTTTGGGAGGCATTTCGTGTTCTATCCTCCAATCCTCAAATCAAAAGAAGTTCCCTGTCTTCAAACAAAGGCTCGACAAGCACATATCTGGTAAGTTGTATAAGAAATTCTTTTAGATTGGGATAGATGACCACAAGGATACTTTCCAACTTTGCAATTCTATCTTTCTTTTCTTTTCTTTTTTGATGTAATTTACCTTTAATGAGAGAATTTGATATACAATATTAACAAATTAAAATCTAATAGTGTAAATTATTTCATTGCACAATTTTCTTTCTCTGCAGCACATAAATGCAAGCATATTTTGACCTATAAATGATATTAAAGTATAACCTTGATTAATTGGAATACTTATGGATCTGCATAACTAATGACTAATGTTTAATTCTTCTAAGCAAAAAACCTTTAAAAATATAATAGTTCACTTTAATTGTCTTAATTTTACCACCTTTACCAAACTAACTGCATTATGATGGCTAAGAATCTTCCTATGCATTGTTATACTTAAGATCAATCAAATCTTGTTTTCTAATGTCATTTATAACTGTATAACACCAAAAACATCCTTCAGAAAATACACACAATAATTTAGTTCCATTTTTATAAGAATCATTTGCCTTTTCAATAACCTTTATTAAGTGAGAAACAGGAACACCATGAGATGATATCATTGAAAACAAATCATAGAAAACTTGATTTAAGGGCACTAATTTATGCATTGTAATTATATCTTTCAACCACCCATGCCATGCATAGCCAAGGATCTTCTGTATCTTGACACACCATTGTGTTTGCATTAAAATCTTCGAAGGAAAAACCATACAGAACAGAAACAAAATCTGCTAAACAAAAACATGATCTTTTCAACTCACCAGAGAGATTTGGAATTTGGAAGAAAATAAAATAAAGCCTATGATGATTTAAAAGTGACAAGAGATGCAAAGGGCCCCTGGTGATAGACAAGGCTGGTAGTTAGAGATACACAATTTGTCACCATTTCCTTTTATTTTTCATGAATGTGTCTCCTGGTAGGAAAGAGTAGTTGGGAAAACGAATGAAAACCAAAAATTTGTGCGTCCTAGTTATCCAGACAGAATAGAATTAGGACAAAAATAAAGTTTGAATCATTGGTTTGTTAGTGGTCCATATGAAAAGAATGGCTGGCAAGATCCCATTCTTAATTTACCTCTTTCTGAGGTACAAAGGTATGACAAGGCAGGGTCATGCAAAGGCAAAGTCCCAAAGGTATTGGATCATCTTTTACCAATATGTCCTCTATATCCTTTTTTACTCATGGCATACACTTATTATTAGTCACTCCTTTCGTGTAAGTCATTGAAAGTTTCTCCAAAGGGAAATATGTCATTTGGTAAGGATTGATGCATGGAAGCATTTCAGCCATTAAACCTGCAATGCAAGTGAGGTTTTTTGTTTGTTTGCTTGTTTGTTTTTGTTTTGTTTTTCAGATGAACCCTGGAAAGAGTAAACAATAGGGCACAAAATAGGTTCATTTTTATGGGGAAGAGGAAGGAAGGGAGAAGAGGAGTAAGGACATTCAATATGTAGAATATTTTCTGTAGTGTAAAAGGGACACAAAGGACACCAAATAGTACGGGGAGGGAGGAATCTAAAGGAGAAAGAAAGAGTATTAAAGATAATTTAATTAGCCATCAAGCCTTTGCTGGAAACATCTCCCACATCCTCCCTTCCTCTCCAGCAAGGTTGGCAACATTGTTCAGAGTATTAGGCTTGAAGATAGGAAGAGCTGAGTTCAAGTTTAGACTTAGATACTATTGGTGTGACCGTGAATAAAGTCATAAAACCTCCTTGCCTCAGTTTCATTTTCTGTAAAATGAGAATTAATGATAGCACCTAACTCCTAGGTATTATTAAACTCCTCCTTATTATGAGGATCAAATAAAATAATATGTGTAGAGTTCTTGGCACATGCTCAGTTGATAAATCATTTCAACTTTTCCACCTCTTCATGACTCCCTTTTCTTGGCAAAGATATTGGAATGGTTTGCCTTTTTCAAATCATTTTACAGATGAAAGAACTGAGGCAAACAGGGTTAAGTGACTCACGATCATATAGCTAGTAAGTGTCTAAGGCTTGATTTGAACTCAGAAAGATGAGTATTCCTGACTCTATATCCAGTATTCTAATTACTGTGCCAATTAGCTGTCCATAGTAGGATTTTAATAAAAGATCATTCTCTTGCTATTCCTTCCTTCTCTAAATTTATGTTTCTACCACTTTACATCAGACCTCCTGGCTTTCCCAGGTAAAAGTAATCCCTTCTTCCTCATATTTCATATAGAATTTACTCAAGATTCCTCCTTTACTCTTATATTTTCTCAAAAACCTATGCATTTTATTGATGCAAATTTGACATTGGACTCCTTGAAGTGGTTTTTAATCTCTGTATTCTTCATCACCTAGCTCAACTTTGCAATCAGTCACTGCACTATTATAACAATCTCCCAACCAATATCTCTGACTCTAGTGGCTTCCCTTTTCAATCAGCTTTCACAAAGCTGACAAAACAATCTGCCAAAGTCATAGGCCAGACCATGTTATTTCCCTGCTGGAGCATTGTATTGTTTCTAAGATAAAATACAAATATCTTAGCCTGACACTTATTGACATCCTTCATAATTTGGCTCTAACTTTTCCAGCTTCATTATTTACTAATCCTCTTCATAAAGTCTAAATTTTATTTTCATTGACCTACTAGATGTGAACTTATTTCAGTCTCTTTCTGTCACCTTTAAATATTGATAAAAGTCATTCCCATTGCCTTTTATCAGCTCTCCATCTGCGTCTATATCTATTGAAATCCTTTTCTTTTGAGATCCATTGCACGTTACCTCCTCCATGAAGTCTCCTCTGATTGCCCTTGGTAAAAAATCTCTCCTTCCTTATATTTTATTTAGGGTTTAGTATAGATTTCTTTTTTACCCCTATCATTTTTCCCATAAATCCTACTTATCTGTGGATATATTCTATAATTGCCAATTTGAACTTTTTTATTTGTTTGTTTGTTTTTATTGAGGCAATTGAGGTTAAGTGACTTGCCCACAGTCACACAGCTAGGACGTGTTAAGTGTCTGAGACCAGATTTGAACTCAGGTCCTCCTGAGATAAGTCACTAATATTTATGTAGCTCTTACTATGCCAGGCAGTGTGTTAAATGCTATCTCATTAGATCCTCATAATAATTGTGGGTGATAGGCATTTTCATTAACCCATTTTGCATATGAGGAACCTAATGCAAGAAATTTAAATGACATCCTGGGATCAGACAGCTAGTTCAGTTTTGAAGTCAAGCTTTCCTAACTTTAGTATAGTCAGCACTCTATCCACTGCATTACCCAGTGAATACTCACCCTAAAAGAGGGTAAATGGCTGTTAGGAGAACAAAAAAGGAAGGGATAAAGGAAGGTGCAAGATTCACCCTTAAGTCTAACTTGAAACATCTTCTTCACCCTGGTTCAGGACTTCATGCATCTTCATGGGACCTTTTGGTTATTTTTCATGGTTCTACTCTTGTGTGTCCTGCAGCTGAAGATGTTCTCTCTCTCTTCCTTCCTCTACTATTATTATTCTGGTTCTCCAAGGCCAAGCTTTCATAAAGAAATTAAAGCACAGAATGTCAGATAAGCTGCTCACCTTCAGCCAGTTTCTTATCTCTCCCTCTGTTGCTAAGCCCAGGCAGGTCACAGACACAAAATACAAAATAGAGACTGGATCATTTAGTTGGGAACAGTCTGTGGCAATTGAGGGGATCAGTAAAGCCTTCACGAAGAGAGAGCTTTGAGTCTGACCTTGGCATAAACTACGGCTTTGAAAAGGCAGAGTTTTGTAGCCACTTCATAAATGTTTGTCAAAATGAGCAGTTTCCTAGGGCTAGTATGTTAGAGAAAAGCAATGGGGAAAGTGGTACACGGTCACCTTTTTCCATTTACCCACATCCAAACCAGTCAGGCACTTAATTTTGCCACTAGCCTCTATGTAATAACACCAGCTCTCAGCAAGAACAGGAAATGAGTGGTTCGTGTTTATTTGTTTATTATTTGCTCTTATGTGTTCCTCACCCAAAAAACAATCGGTAATCTTTAATGACCTTTCCTCCTTGGATCTTTGCCTTGGAACGTTATTCCTAAGGTCATCTGCAGACCCACAGCAGCCTTGGCAGCCTCAGCAGCAGCATGGATAACTGGCTCCGCTAGAGGGGTTACATGCAAAGGGAGCACCACATCTAGCCTAGGCTGTGGAAGAGATTTTCTGGCATATTGTCAAGAATTCAATCTGTTTCTGGCTCTCACACACTAACAAAAGCTGTCGCTGTGTTATCGCTTTCAAAGATGAAACCACATTCTCACATGTATGCTTACCCTTACATGGTCAAATACCATGTGTTCATGGACCAAGATAGGAACCTGTCTGCTGAAGGTTAATGGGTCTGCCATCAGCATGTCAGCCTCCAGACATGTTCATATGCCCAGTTAGTGATGCTCAACCAAGTCTGTGAAGCTGCTGCCAGCTTTAGACTTGGCTCCTGAAGAGGTTTCATTTTTCTCAGCTGTACACCTTAGCCCTGGGCTACTAGCCCATCTTTCCTACTTAGAAGCCAATCACGTAACTTCTCTGAGGCTCAATTCCCTCATCTGAAAAATGAAGGCAGTCCATGTGCTACTTACCTGGTTTTAATTTTTTTAATTTAATAGTATTTTATTTTTCTAAATACATGCAAAACATAGTTTTCAACATTTGCCTTGCAAAACCTTATATTCCAATTTTTTCTCCTCCCTCACCCCTACCTCCTTCTATAGACATCAAGCAATCCAATTTAGGTTAAACATGTGGAATTCTTCTAAATACATTTCCATATTCATCATGTTGCACAAGAAAAATATCAGATCAAAAGATGAAAGAAAGAGAGGATTCTGGGAAGAGTAGGTCAGTAAATTTCAAGCTCTCCAGATTTTCCCCAGAAACAGAATAAATTTATGTCTCAAGGCAAGCATAGTCTGATGAAAAATCAAGAAATATTGGAGCAGAACAGAGCTTTTCCAGGTAAAATCCAAGAAGACCTGAAGAAAGACTCCAGGCTGGTGATTAGCCCTTGGGAAGTGCAAATCTCTGGGCTGGCTCCCCAGAAACAGCAAGTGGGCTTGACTGGAGTCTCAGCAGGAACCAAGAAACTTTCACCTCCTGGACAGTGGGTAGAATTGGGTTCTGAGTTCCAGAAGACTGAGTGAACCTCAGCTGATTAGAAATGCCAGTCCCAGATGTGCTGCTGAGATGCAGTTCTGGGCCTGAAGGAACCAGTTCCCTGTGAGTGCCATGGCAGTGGAGCAGGGATGCTGCTGGCTGTGGGCACTTGCTGGAGGGTGAGCTCTTGGTTTCCTGATAAGAAAGCGGCGCTAAGGTAAAGTCAAAGGCATCATCCCCCCATTCTGTAATTAGAGGTGCTTGTTTAAAAAAAATGAGTGGGCAAAGAAGAAAGAATCGCCCATTGAAATATATTATAGGAACAGGGAAGACTGGGATTCATCTTCAGAGGAGGACACTGAAATAAAAAAAGCTTCTACCACAAAGAATAATGTGAAATGGCTCCCTGCCCAGAGAGAATTTATAGAAAAACTCAAAAAAGAATTTAAAAATCAAATGAGAGACATAGAGAGAAAACTAAAAAAAATCCAAGAAAAACAAGATTATGAAAAGAAAGTTAACCAACTATAGGAAAGGAAATCCAGAGTCTTAAAAATGAAAACAACTCTTTGAAAATTAGAATTGAACAAGGGGAAGTCAGTGAAGCTATGAAAGACCAAGAAATAACAAAAGAGCTTCTAAAGAATGAAAAAAAAATAGAATACAATGGGAAAAATAAGGAAAATGACAGATCTGGAGAACAGATCAAGAAGAAAATATTTTTGAATAATTGGACTGCCTGAAAGTTGTGACCAGAAAAAAAAAGAATCTTGCACAACAGTGCAAGAACTAATCCAAGAAAATTGTCCTAGAGTGATAGAACATGAAGAGAAAGTAGAAATAGAAAAAGTCCACCAATCACCACCTCAACAAGATCCTTTGTGGAAAACACAGAAATATTATTGACAAATTTCAAAAAACCCCAGATCAAAGAGAAACATTTGCAAGAAACAAGAAAAAAAATTCAAATATGCTGGAGCTACAATTAGAATTGTACAGGACTTAGCAGCAGCTATAATAAAAGATCACAGGTCCTGGAATCTTATCTGCCAACAGTCAAAGAGCCAGGCTTGCATCCAAAAATCTCACATCCAACAAAATTATCCTTAATATTGAATGAGAAAAAAATGGAATTCAATAAATTTGCAGATTTTTAGGACTTTCTATCAATGAAACCCAAACTTAGTAGAAAATTTAACACATAAAAATTGATATCAAAGACCAATTACAAGGAACTCAACATAGACAAATTGTTTATCTTTTTTTTACATGGGAAATGTACATCATATGTTTAAGATTGATATCAACAATAAGGTGGCTCCAAAGAAATATTGGGGCAGAGTTAAGGTAAAAATAGTAATAATATTATACAAATGAGGTGTAGAAGAATAGACACAGAGGCATTACGGGGGGAGGAGGGCTCATAGTTCTGAAAACCTACTCACACTGGGAATGGGTTAAATATGAAATAAATATGTAATTAGACAACTATATATATGTATATATGAAAATGTATATGTATGTATCATGAAGGGTATTGCGCCCTCCAAAATCTATAAAGAAATAAGAGGGGAGGGATGGGTGGACCGGGAAGCAAAGATAGACAAAGGGAAGAAGACAAAGGAGGGATCCATGGGTAGAGGGAGGATAAGTAATAGCAAAGCAAGTTAGGAGCAGAATTAAAACAAAGAGTCATCAGGGATAATAAAGATATGTGTACATGTATATGGGGGATGCAGGATGTTTATGAGCATGTATGTGCATGTTTATATCTACATATATATACATAAATATATTCTTCTTGACTATAGCCTGCCTGGGGATTGGGGGAGATGAAAGAGCAGAAACATAAAGTAAAAAAGATGCACAGCAAAGAACAAAATAACAATTTACAATGAAGTAAAAAAAAAGTCAGGTACTCATGAAAATAATTTCTTTATTTTACACACACACACACACACACACACACACACACACACACACACACTTTCTTGAACTGGTAATTTGTTGTTATATATTTTGATCCTCCCTGATGTTTTGTTGGGCACATGACAATGTTCTCTTTTCTTTTGTTTTGTATTCTTTTTCCATTTTTTTTCTCATTCTGTTTTAAGCAAAATAAATTTTTAAAAAGAAGAAAGAAAAATGATAAAAGTAAATAAACAACAACAATATAAGGTGAAAATACTATGCTTTGATCCACATTCAATCTCCATAGTTCTCTCTCTGAATGCAAATGGCTCTTTCCATCACAAGTCCATTGGAATTGCAAACTCAGGTCTTTCTGATTCCAGGACCAGTGCTTTATCCACTGAGGCATCTCAGTGGAGATTTATATGGTATATAAATGCTTAATAAGAGCTTGTTTCCTTTTTTCTTTGAAATTTATAATCTTTAGACAATTGTCTAAAGCATTAAGAGGTTAAATGATTTGCCCAAGTTCATAGAGTCAGTATGTATTAGAAGCAGGACATGAACCAAATGTTATTGGCTCTGAGGCCAGTTTTCTAGTCACTATATCATACCGCATGTCAACTATTATTATGTCTCCTTATCATTATTCAGTATTAAATTGCAAAGCAGGGTCATCTAATAAGGATGTAAAGCACAAATAATCCCCTCAGTTTAGGAGCTATGTTGGCCCATAATAATGGACAAATAGGATATTTCCCATGTGTTAGGTCCAACTTTCTGCAGCAGGACTTGTGAAAACTTAACAACAGAATATTCTGGCAGTTCTAATGTCCTAACCTTATAAGTTCCACCATGTAAGAAAGAAGTATTGTTCTATGATTGGTATATTTTCCTATTCAAAAGGGTTCTAACAAAGTCATTGATTACTCCTTGTAAAGAAGGGAAGAATTCTAAAATCCTAGTTCCTCAAATATAGTTACGCAACAGAAACTTTTGAGAAAAAAAAGTTTCCTTGATGAACAGAGTGAGCTAAAAAATATGAAGGGCCCAAAAGAGGACAAGAACCATTCTCCAATTGATGGGCATCCATTCAGTTTCCAGTTTCTAGCCACTACAAAAAGGGCTGCTACAAACATTTTTGCACATGTGGGTCCCTTTCCCTCCTTTAAGACCTCTTTGATATATAGACCCAGTAGAAACACTGCTGGGTCAAAGGGTATGCATAGCTTGATAACTCTTTGGGCATAGTTCCAAATTGCTCTCTAGAATGGTTGCATCGGTTCACAACTTCACCAACAATGTATCAGAGTCCCAGTTTTCCCACATCCCTTCTAACATTCATCATTATCTTTTCCTGTCATCCTAGCCAATCTGATAGGTGTGTAGTGGTATCTCAGAGCCGTCTTAATTTGCATTTCCCTGATCAATAGTGGTTTGGAGCACCTTTTCATGTGGCTACAAATAGTTTCAATATCTTCATCTGAAAATTGCCTGTTCATATCCTTTGACCATTTAGCAAGTAGAGAATGGCTTGATTTCTTATAAATTAGAGTCAATTCTCTATATATTTTAGAAATGAGGCCTTTATCAGAACCTTTGATTATAAAAATGTTTTCCCAGTTTATTGCTTCCTTTCTAATCTTGTCTGCATTATTTTTTTTGTGCAAAAACTTTTAACTTAATATAGTCAAAATTATATATTTTGTGATCAATAATGATCTCCAATTCTTCTTTGGTCACAGATTCCTTCCTTCTTCACAGATCTGAGAGATAAACTATCCTATGTTCTTCTAATTTATTTATAAT
Source organism: Sarcophilus harrisii (assembly GCF_902635505.1). Taxonomy (NCBI): domain Eukaryota; kingdom Metazoa; phylum Chordata; class Mammalia; order Dasyuromorphia; family Dasyuridae; genus Sarcophilus; species Sarcophilus harrisii. The sequence continues at coordinate 603,153,512 of NC_045426.1, forward strand.
ACCATTCTCTATGTCTAGTTCATGAACCCATTTAGACCTTATCTTGGTATATGGTGTTAGGTGTGGGTCCATGACTACTTTCTACCGTACTAGTTTCCAATTTTCCCAGCAGTTTTTGTCAAATAGTGAATTATCCCTAAAGCTGGGGGTTTGGGGTTTGTCAAAAACTAGATTGCTATAGTTATTGTCTATTGTGTCTATATGTTTTGTCAGATTAGATTGTCAGATTATTGTGTCTATATGTTTTGTAGTTGTGTTCATAAAATTCCTGACGTTCCCTTGGCAGATAGATTCCCAAATATTTTATAATATTGACAGTTATTTTGAATGGAATTTCTTTTTGTATCTCTTACTTCTGGACTTTGTTGGTAATATAAAAATGCTGATTATTTATGTGAATTTATTTTGTAACCTGCAACTTTGCTAACATGAATTGTTTCTAGTAGTTTTTTAGTTGATTCTCTAAGGTTCTCTAAGTATACCATCATATCATCTGCAAAGAGTGATAATTTCGGTTCCCCATTACCTATTCTAATCTCTTTAATCCCTTTTTCTTCTCTTATTGCCAAAGCTAACATTTCTAATACAATATTGAATACTAATGATGATAGTGGGCAAACTTCTTTTACTCATGATCTTATTGGGAATGGTTCTAGTTTGTCCCCATTACATATGATGCTTGCTGATGGTTTTAAATAGATGCTACTGACTATTTTAAGGAAGAGTCCATTTTTCTGCATCTATTGAGAAAATCATATGGTTTTTGTTAGTTTGGTTACTGATGTAGTCAATTATGCTAATAGTTTTCCTAATATTGAACCAGCCCTGCATTCCTGGTATAAATCCTGGTCATAGTATATTATCCTAGGGATGACTTTCTGTTATCTTGTTGCTAATATTTTATTTAAGATTTTTGCATTGATATTCAATAGGGTGATTCGTCTATAATTTTCTTTCTCTGTTTTTAGTCTACCTGGTTTAGCTATCAGCACCATATCTATGTCATCAAAGGAATAGGTAGGACTTCTTCTTTCCCTATTTTTTCAAATAGTTTATATAGTATTTGAATTAATTGTTCTTTAAATGTTTGATAGAATTCAAATGTAAATTCATCTGGCCCTAGAGATTTTTTCTTAGGAAGCTGATTAATAGTTTGTTCTATTTCTTTTTCTAAAATGGGATTATTTAAATAATTTATTTCCTCTTCTGTTAACCTGGGCAATCTATATTTTTATAGCTATTTCTCCATTTCATTTAGATTAGCAAATTTAGTTGCATACTGTTGGGCTAGGTCCTGGGTAATCCGAATTGTGGCTCCTTGGTATTTAAATTGTTTCTTTCTGGCTACTTGTAATATCTTTTCCTTGGTGCTATAATTCTGAAATTTAACCATGATATTCCTTGGGGTTTTAATTTTGGGGTCTTTCAGGAGGTGATAGGTAAATTAGAGTCAATTCTCTATATATTTTAGAAATGAGGCCTTTATCTTTTTTGAAGCCTTCGCACTATTTGGGGATACAACATGAGCACATTTTTAGCAGGGTCTCCTTTCGATTTGGGAGTATATCAGCTGATCCACATGTGTTAAAGTATTTGGCTCATTCTAAAAGATGCTCAAATGTAATTATGCCATGATTAATGCCCCAAATGTATGCAGGGAAATGAATATACAAAAACCAATGAGTCACAGATTGATAAGATCTAGGATAATAAGGTAAACATAGGCAAGGTGCACAAAAGAAAACCAAGATTTAAAAAGAACAAAATTCAGGAAGTATATGATGACTTACTTCAAGAATGATAAATGACATTTATACAACCCTTAAAACTTTGCAGGTCATTTTACATAAATTATCTTATTTGAACATTACAAAAGAGATCTATGAGGTTTTTGTAATTATTGGTCAGTTCTTTTTTTTTTCCACTTGCATCCAACTTTTCATCAGATGAGAAAATTGAAATTTAAAGAGGTTAATTGACTTTCCTGTAACCAAAATCAAGTTTCAAAGGAAAGATTTGAACCTGGATCTCTCTGTCTCATGTCCAACACTATTTTTGTACCTATAATCATATACAGTGATTTTAACTTATCATGGAATACTCAAAGATGAAATAGATAAGTAATTAAAGCAACAAGATAAGGTATACCACCCTGATTAACCTCTTCTGAACATGTACCAATTTGTTAATCTCTTTCAACTATACTTTGGCTTTCAGAACAAAGTGTATTGGTCTAGATATGGTCTGACCAGGACAAAGAATGATAAAATCATAATAATTATGGTTCATAATTTTCTCATCTATAAGATAACATAAAGAATTTGAGCTAGATCATTTCTAAAGTACCATTTTTTTGTTCTTTAATGATCTGGATGCATTATTTCCCCCTGTATTGAAAAAAGCGAAACAATGGATGATGTGCTGGATTTGGAGACAGGAAGCCCTGTGTTCAGAATCAAATGTTAGAGTTGACTAATTCTATCCCCCTGGGCAAGTCACCTACCCACAATGTGTCTTAGACAATTCCCTAGAATTAAATTATTAAGCTATAGATAGATAGATAAGCTATAGATAAAGATATAGAAATCTTTGATTCAAGAAGTTACAATAAAGAGTTCCTCATGTTAACAAAAATCACAGATATTTCACGTTTTCATATAGAAATAAACAACATGTTTACCTACCCATACTTCAGTCCACTTAACATGCCCAGAAACACTTAGACATACATCAATGCACCCTTCCTCTCAATCATGCTATAATAGCCTCTTTCCTTAATATTTGCTGCCAATAGATCATCATGAATCAAATCACAGAATCAAAGAACAGTTGCTTTTCTGACTTTAAGAAATAATGAAATAATAATTAACCCATCAGTAATAATTGATGAATATCATAACAGGTTTGCATATACACTGCTGCAACCATATTTTCTCAAATCCAATTCAGCACTTTAGACACACAATAAATCATGCAGAAGTGAGTCAGCACACAACACCATAGCTAGCCAAAATGAAGTAGGGTAAGGTTTGGATTTCTTGCTGTTTTTTCTTCTTATATCCCTTTCCACCACAATTTTAGTAATATCTCCTCACCCACCACCACATCTAATATCCTACAAGTCTCCCCCTACATATCATTAATACAATCTGTTCTCAGAAAAGGTATTTAAAAAACTCTTTCAAATTCACCAATGAAAATATTCCCTGTACTACTTTTCCCAGAGATATTCTCATTTTTAAAGGGAGAAGAACAAATGTTTTGCTTGGGCCAAATGAATAAATGCAAATGTAATTCCAGGCATCATATGAAAAAGGAAGTGATGATAAAAAGCATCAAAATACTTTCATCAAAAGGAGGTCACAGTAGATTAATCTCGTTTCCTTTTTTTGAAAGGATTACGAGGCTGGTAGTAGAAAATGTAGGTGTAGTTACCTTAATTTTAGGAAAGCATTTGACAAAATAGCTAATGCTATTCTTCTAACAACCCATCAATCCAATAAGAAGGTACAGTTAGTTGAATACATAACTGGTTGAATAATAGGAGCCAAAGAGTATATATAATCATTAATGATTCAATGTCAATTTAGATAATCTTTTTTTAAAAAATTATTTAAAAAAAGACAATTATGACACATCAGTTTTTCAAATGACATAAACCTGGGAGAGCTAATGTGTTGAATTGAGGAAACAACGAATTTGAAATCATGTTTCCAACTCCATCTCTTATATTATCAATATCACTTTAGATAAATCACTTAACTTCCAAAGCCTCAGTTTCCTCATAATTAAAATGACAAGGTTGGTATACATGGCCTTTTAAAGTCCCTTTCAGCCCTATAGCTATGAATCTGTGATGAAGGAATTGTAGTTGACAGAAAAATCTATATGATTCAACAGCACGATAAGGTTGCCAAAAAAAAAAATCTAATGTGGTTTTAGTTCAATCTCAATATTTCAAGGACCAATGATTTCAATCTCACCTTAGTTTTTAAAAATCAACTTGATAGGTACAGGTACAAGATGGGAAGGCACATCCATCTGAAAAAGTTTTGGGGATTTTAGTGGATTGTCATTGTGATATTTCAGTTGTGTGTCTGACTATTTGTGATCCCATTTGAGATTTTCTTGGCAAAGATATTGAAGTACTTTGCCATTTACTTCTCGAGTGCATTTTACAGATAAGGAAACTGAGGCAAATAGGATTAAGGAATTTGACCAGAATCACATAGCTAGTAAGTGTCTTAAATAGAATGAGACTTCCCAACTCCAGATCCAATACTCTTATCCACTGCGCTACCTGATATCCCTTAGTGGATTACATACTGAAAATGAGTCAACAATGAGTCTGTTATATATTGTCCAAAGACTAATCAGGTTAAGTCAAGAGAAATCAACATCAGGTTGATCTCAAACTAACAGTTTTTTTTTGTTTTTTTTGTCATAGCACCTCTTGATGACTAAGTCATTAGAAGAAGAAAGGAAGAGGGCTTGTGATTTATGTTACCATTTTGGATAAATCCAGTTGGCATGTTCTGCTAAATTGATAACTTTTTGGCATGGTCTTCCAGAATACTGAATCAACTGAAGAACAAAATATCAGAATAAGATTTTACTGGAGGTGATATGGTTTTGGCCACTTATGTATATCTTCCCCCAACCTCAAAACAAGGAAAGTAATTGTTCTAAGTGGGAAGATAGTGGGATGAACACAAAAATTAATTTCAGAGGATCTCCATTAAAATTTATCTTTGTAATTTACTGTCTTTATGAACTTGAACAAATCTCTTTCCATATATGGGCCTTAGTTTCCTCATCTATAAAATGAGAATTTAGTACAATATGGTAGCTAAAATATTTACTAGGGTCCTTCTCACTTAGTCTAAATTTTCCTAAAGCTCTAATAGAAACAATTGCATAGTTTTTCTGGCAGTCTAAGTACAAAAAAAGTATGAAATCTAGCAAACAAAGAATAAGAAACTCTTCTCTTAGGCTACATATATACATCTGGACATTCCAGAATCATAGTGAATATTCAAAAAGTTGTATCCAACTGAATCAATCCTTTGTCCTCACTATTTTTCCTTAGTATTATCATGCTAAGTAAACTTCCTTTTGTCACTGCTAAATGGTCATTCTAGTTCCAAACATAAGCTACCAGGCAGGCCTGACATAGTAGCACACAATAGACAAGATGATGTCTGGACAAGTGTGGTTAGTCCTGAGAATCACACTTTAAAATGGACATTGACAAACTAGAACATATCCATGAAAGGTCAATGAGTAGAGCAAATAGATTGGAAACTATGTTAGGAACAATGGAAGGAATTAGGGAATTAGAGAGAATGAAGGAAAAAATGGCAATTGTCTTTAAATATCTGAAGATAAAAGATAGATGAAGATAGATAGAAAAAAAATACAACATAATTTATGTAGCTCAAGAAGACAGACCTAAAAATAGTAGATGAAAATGGAAGAACATCAGATTTCATCTTAATATGAAGAAAACTTCCTAATTAAAATTGTGTCCCAAAATGCTGCCTCTAACTTTCACTTTTCAGAATTCCCAGCTCCTTAAAGACTCAGCTTGTGTTATTAGCTGTATGAAGACTTCCTTGATTCCCTCAGTTGTTCATGCTATCTCCTCCAAAATTATTTCACATTTGTTGCATATTTATCTCTATGACCATGTTGTTTTCCCTGATAGGATGCTAGCTCCTTGAAAGAAAAGACTTGAATTTTTGTCTTTTCATTCCTGCACCTAATCTATGCCTGGCACATAGTAGTTACTTAATAAAATTTGCATCTCTGTGCCTAGTACCTTGTCTGGCATATAATAAGCATTTAATAAAATATTATTCATTTGAATAAAAAAAGTTATCATTAAGCTATATTGGATAACTTCTAAAGTCCCTCCTAACTCTAAGATTTTCTGGTTCTATGTCTTTAAGTGGCATTTGGTTTTTAATGAAAATCAAACCTCCATACTAAAGGGATTAAATTCTCATTCAAGGGAAATTCTTTGCATTATTCAGGTGTGGGAGAAGATTTTCAGCGCTATTGAGTTCTTCTAAAACCTCTGAAATTACTCACAAAGACCAATGGCTTCCAACGTTTTCTTCATAGGATCTAAATTGTCTACCAATGAGACTTTTGTGACCACATAAGGAACTAAAATCAATACTACCTTTTAAAAAGATGATGAGCCTCATGAATGACAGTAATGATTTTGTAAACATGGAATAAAATTATTCACAAAATAAAACTCCAAATGAATAACAAACAGTCCTTTAGTCTTTACACTTTATATGGCATACATGCTAAGTTACATTCTCTCCCTACTTCCCAAACCTATGTACCTTAGGAGTAAATGTTGAACATAGTATCTAGGACCTAATATAGTACCTAGTGCCTAATATATAGTTGTTGCCCGATTGAAGGTAATATTTATTTCCTGGTTGAAGATAACATCACCAAGGACTTCGAACTGTTGATTGGTTGATGCATCTCAGGGCTGATGGTTTGAAGAATAAGATATAATTGATCATACTGTTGTTATAGATTGTTCTCTGGCAAAGAAAAGAGTTACATCTCCCCCTTCCTACTACCACTCCCCCCATCTCCCAGTTTCTTCTAAGCTGATGCATACTCCACAAAAATGCCTACATATCCTATGTTTCATTTTGTGTCATTAGGAAGCACATCTTTTTTCTGTGATCCCTTCAATACCCTTCTATAGTCTCTAATCAAAATAAATTTTAGTCTCAACCTGAGGTTGGAAACCAATGATATATGCAGTGAACTACTATGACATATAATAGAGTTCTAAATATAAGACTCAGGCAAACTATCACTGATTAAAAGAGGTTTGCTCATTGATCCAAGATTAGTTGAGTACCTTAAGAATGGAAAATGAGCAAAAAAGTGCAAATCATATTAGATTTGTCTTCAGAAGTGGTCAGTTCCATTTTACTAGAGGTATTTAAGCAAAGACTGGTTTTGCCATTTGCCAATATTGTAAGGGTGATTCTTAGAGTGGTACAAATTAAAGTAGATGGCTTCTCATACTTTCTCCTCTTTTCTCTCTCTCTCTCTCTCTCTCTCTCTCTCTCTCTCTCTCTCTCTCTCTCTCTCTCTCCTCTTTGTCTCTCTCTCAATTTTATTTTTCTTGAGGATTTTTAAATTTATGTTGGAAGATCTATTTCATGGAAATATTTTGCATAACTTCTGACATGAGGATAAAGGAAAGAATCTGGAACTCAAAAAAATGTTTTAATGTAAAAAAAATTGTTTTAAAGGTAACTGGGGAGAAATTAAATAAATAAATAAAAAGTAGATGGCTTTTGAAGTCCCTTCCAGTTCTGATATTCTGGGTTTCTGGTATTATCTTCAGTTACAGCCATATAACTTTGATCAATGATTTGCCATGAATTTCAAAACTTAAACTTCCCAACTCTAGCTACAATGATTTAGGAATCAGAAATATGTAACACAATGATATCCAAAAAGCAGAAGCTTGCAATATACAGTGGAAAAAAAGTAGTGTGCAACATCCCTTTGAGGATATAGATGACAAATGCATAATTTCATTGAAAATCAGGAGACAGAGAGATATTAAAAATAGCCTACCATGTGAAAAGATAGCCAGAAAATTATAAAGCCAGGGAAACAGATACACTGGTCAACTATAGTTATAACTCCATGGGATTACAAATGGACTAAAAAGTTTAAGATTCAGTATAATGAGCCAATGGTCTCACTCTATAGACTGAGGTGGAAAATATGAGTTCAGGATTCCTCACTTGATATGTCCATGTTCACAGCATAATTATTGACAATAGATACAGATGTGAATCCTTTGACCTCATCTAACTCTAATCAATTTACCTGAAATCTGGCCATTTGTTCACTTGTCTTTTGTTTAATTTTTAGCTACAGAGAGCTCAAAATGAGTTAAAACTGTAAATTTGGTTTTCATTCCCACCTGCAACTAGAAAGATTAGGCAAATTTGAAAAGGATTCAGTAGAGAGAAAGAAATAAAAAGAGCGTGAAGAATAGAAGTTAGAACTAGAATGATTTAGATTGAAGAAGAGGCTGACTGATGAATATAATAACCTCCTTCTTCAAACATATTTTAGGGGATTATCAAACAAAGGGAATGGAGGAAAATGCAGTTTTAGCAAATGTATTTATGATAAAAATATCATTATTTTGTAAAAAGAGTTTCCATGAAGTTCATCAAATCAAGATGATTTGATAACCACAACAAAACACAAAATGTAGATACTGACATTTAATAATATTGAACATATAATAAATTTGAATATAACTGCATCCCAAGTTAAAGCTCTCTCCCACTTGAAATCTCTTTATATTATTTTGCATATGCTTTGTTTTTAATGGATGGTGTGCTTCTAACACCCTGTCCAGAAGAAAATACGTTCATTGAGAGCAAGAATTGTTTCCACTTTGTCTGTGTTGGTTCAGTCCCTAACAGACAGGGAAGAGGGAGCTAACTGGGAGAATCAAGGAGAATTGAGTTAAGGTTCCTCTCTACCACATTCTAGCTGTATGTCTCTGGTAAGAGACTTATTTTTATCAGGGTCACAGGCAACTCTCCAATACAATTTTTAACCTTTCTGTTACCATGGATCCCTCTGGTAGTCAAGTGAATCTTATTAATCCCTTTTTAGAATAATGTATATTGCTCATATTTAAAACTGGAGGAAATGCTAAATTTCAGTTAGAAGTTAGAACAAATAAAAATGTAATAGTGAATATTGGTTTATAAACCCCCTGAAATCTACCCATGAATTTCAAGTTAAGAACATCTATTCTAAGAGTGTAGAAGCTTCAAAGGAAATAATAATCCACATTGCTGGAGGCCTGAGAGCTTTCTACATGGAGAAATCACAGGTCTAACAAAAATAAAATAAAATAAACAAATTTTAATTGCTGGCACAGTGTCCAATACATAGCAGGAGCTCAATAAATGTTTGTTGAATTGAATTGTGATATCATGTAAGGTCTTAAAATTTTTTTCTGAAATATGATTTTGTAATATAAGGGGACTGGAATCCTAAAATACCATAAGAAAGTTGTTTTTGTGGTTTTTTTCCCCTTAAATATGAGGCTTGAGAACTTACTTTGAATTTCTTAAGAACACTGTGGTTAGGATAACTGTCTTACTTGAGCCCTTTGAGGTTCTCAGGCACAAAAAATATCATGTTAATAAAAATTCAAAATATAAATCTAACCTGGGCCATGTCTACATGGGAACAGCATTTATCTTAGCTCCATAACCACTTTCCTAAATGCCTGGACCACAAAATGGACCCATTGACATATGTGGTCAGGATAATGTTTTCATGTGTTTTCCTATCACAGGAAATGGGTTTTGCAAACACATATATCAGCTTAACCAGCAAGTTGTAATACATGGGTATTGCTGCTACAGTATTTTCGTTTCTTAGTATGCCAAGATTAGCTCTTAATTCTGCCCTATGCCCACAATCATTACTCAGGAGGTAGTAGTGGGAATGTTTCTTCTTCCAGGCCCTAACTATAAATCTCTTGGTCCTCTGTCACTCAAGGCTACAAAGGAGACAGCTTTTAAAGAATGCTTTTATCTTTGAAGAATAAGAATTCTAAAACAGTGACAAGAACTGGGGGTGTGGATGGGAATGGTTAGAGTTGGGGAATAGAAGCCCTGTTGGTAAGATAGGAAGAAGCAAAATTCGCATTTCAGCTCTAAGAAAACTTTTACCTTATGTGGAGGTGAGTGAATTTTAAGTTCTGTAGATAAAAATTAAAGCTATTTTCATCTTAACTGCAAGCATTAACAATGGGGTACATATTTTTATTTATAAGAACTGTTTTCTAGACATCCATTTAGTGAAAGTGAGAAAAATGGAACAGATTTTCCGCTCATAAAAGGAATGGTCTTTTGTCTGTGTTATTTGAATCATGCGATTTGGCATGGGTACCTGAGAAATAACAGATGGACCTTATTGTATAGCAGAATCCAACTTGATCCATTCTTCTTTTTCTTCTTTAAAAGTGATGCTGTCCAGATAACTGCCAATTAGCTTGTGAAGACAGCATTTTCCGAACCACAAAATACCACACCCATTTTTATATAGCTTCCTTTGAAAGTCTATAGAACTCACAATTGTCATGCTTCTGTGGATGTGACACCACTGGGTATCTGCAACTTTATCTATCTAGAAGGAACTTCAGGAGAATACCCGATATACCTTTTAGTTACTGATTCTTTTGTGTATGGGAGCCAAAGTTATTGACCATATTTCTTCCACCAAAAAAGTCAAAGATAGCCAAGGATCCAGAGAAAAAATGACACAGAATAGAGTGGAGATTTGGAACTTTGAATTTTGCTTTGTTCTTACTCTCTGTGTAAACTTGACTGAGTGCCACAACAATCTAGTAACATAAATCCTATCTAACTTTTTCTATTCTGATGCTTATTTAGCAGTTCCATTGAATATAAAAAATTTTTTCTTCTGTAAAGTCTTCACTTTGTTGGATATGATGTCTAAAGTCCCTTCTAACTTTCAAATCTTATAATTTAAAATTCCTCCTCACCTTCTTCTGTTGCTTCTTCAGCATCTCCAATTTGATTGAGAGAAACTGTCCATCCCTGTAAGAAAAAGATTTTCCATGGAAGAGACACCAGTTTACCAAGAAATAACCCCTTACCTACAGCACAAAAACCTCCAAGCAAGAAAAAAAAAATTTAAAATCTTCCTCTACTCACAAACTCTCCCTCACAACTGCTGTCAATTAATCCCCTATTCCTACTCCTAGCCCAGACTGATGGCGCTGGATAATAGATTCCAAATATGAGATTTTAAATATGAATACCACTTGTGGGATAAAGTATAAACAATGCTGAAGCAAGATGCAGGAATGAGAGGTGGGGACTGTTCAATCACTGATTTCCTTCCGGCTCTGCTGATAGAAAATGAGAGACAAGTAACAAAAAAATGAGTTCTTACTGTTAAGATATTGAAAATGCAGAGGTGAGTCAACACTGTATGACTACTTTATGAGATGTGATGTTCTCCATTCAAACAAAAAACAATTAGATGGCAGTTGTCCAGTTTATAGAGGACAGGCCAAGTCTTCTTTATAAGTGAGACACATTCTCTAAGGGCTAGCTCCTTAAACTATGAGTTACAACCTCATATATAGTCTTGTAACTGAATGTGGGGTGGTCACAAAATTATGATTTATTATCAGTAAATGTTTTATTTGTGTATCTAATTTATATATCTATATATTTGGGATCTCAAGTGAAAAGAGTTTGTGAGCAGAAAAAGTTTAAGAAGTTTTGCTCCAAGGATCCAGAAGAAATAGATGATGACTCTGATTAATGTGAATTCGTGAGTCAAGAAGAGAACCAGGAACCTTTGAGCTCCACCTCTCAAAAGATCTTTTCTTCTTCCCCCATTAACAAGTGTCTTGTCACAGGGCTGCTTATGTGAAAGAAAAATAAAATCACAACATCACATTCAACAGGGAGCAGACCTAGGAAATTGAGTCAAGATACTTATATAAGTTGAGAAAAGATCCAGTTTTGTTGTCAGAGGGCGAACTGTACAAAGGAATAGACTCAGCAAGCTTAGCTGAGCAAATAGCTCAGCAGAGATGATGATTCCAAGGAGAGGAGCCTTGAGGATGCCATTAGAAAGAATAAACTTCGAGGCCCTGCAGTGCCAGTAAGGTCACATAGCTAGTTGAGAATCTGATGTTGAATATGAGGTCTTCCTAGCTAGCTCCAGACCCAGTGAGTGACCTATCCATTGCATCACCTGAATCCCAAAATCTAGTCTGATTCTACTGTGGCAATCAGGCAATCCTAGGTGGTGAAGCAGTCATGGGACAAATATTTATTAAGGTGGAGACAGCTAGGTGATGTATTGAATAGATTGTTAGAATTGGAAATCATAAAGACCTGTGTTTGAATCCAGCCTCAGACACTTTTTAGCTGTTTAACACTGGGAAAACCACTTTCTAATTTCTCAGCTTTTCTTTCTTTATCTGTCAAATGGGGATTATGATAGCATCTATCTCATAAATTTATTGTGCTAATCAAATGAGATAGTATATGTAAATCATGTTGTGAACCATAAAGCACTATGTAAATGCTAGTTATTATTAAATCCCAAGAAAATATTAAATTCTGGAGATAAAAAACCAAAGCAGACAAATCGTGCCCTCAGGGAGTTTACATTCTATCTGAGAGACAATATGAATATCCATGAGTGTTCCTGATAATAGTCTACTTGTTACATTGCCTTGAAGGTATTTTTAAAAATGTTTTTCTTTCCTAATAAGTATTTTTAAGTCTTTTGACTCCCAATGGGCCTTATTTCTCAGGTCACTAATTATTCTCTCTCTCCATTCTAAGGTGACACATGCAACAAACTATTTCTGATCATGGCAAACTTGTAAAAAAATAAAATACTGCCAGACTTCTCACTGATATCACCCTGCTCCTGGTGACAGATACAAAGGGCCTGTGCATGTTAAATCTATTGTTAAGTTTATCTGGTGTTCAACCTGTCAGAAAACCTGTGGTGGGCTTTCATTTGCAAGAAGATGCAGCTCCTTGTTTTGACAATTCCTAGCCCCCCTCTTTTCTGCAGGACTGCAGAAATACATATGGCATTACAGCAAATTGCTTCCATGTGCCCTTCCCCTATATCAGCCATTCCCAGGTTTGTGAAATACCCTTTTCTTTGAGATAACTGTGGCACAGTGGAAATCAATCAATCAATCAACAAGCATCTGTTATGCACCAGACACTGTGTTGGGTTCTAAAGATACAATGATGAAAACAAGACAGTTCCATTCTGTTAACAGACACATAGAATGGGGATTGTAATATTGTCATCCTGTACGACTTATTCAATTTTATTACCTGCCTATTATATGCCACACACTGTGCTAAATGTGCTAAAAAGAGACAAAACAGTCTTTGCCCTCAAGAAACTCACAATCTAATGGATCTCTATGATTTTGGACAATTCATATAATCACTCAGAATCAATTTCCTCATCTTCAAAATGGAAACAAAAATGGTATTTGCAGTACTTACCATAAGGTACCTTCCAAAAACCTCACATGTAACTTAAAAAGTTGCCTGAGGGTTAGAGAGGTGTTGTCTGTGTAAATTACATAGATAGTGTCTGAGAAAGGATAAAGCTTAACTCTACTGTTATTAATCACACCCCACAATTCATGATCCCATAACATACAGATACTTTACCAAGAAAACATGGTAGGAGGGTTTGTCATTTCTTCCTTCAATGCATTAAGGAAAACAGGTTAAATGGCTTGCCCAGAATCATACTGCTAATAAGTGTTTGAGGTCAGATTTAAATCAGGTCTTCCTGACTTCAAGCCTAGCACACTATCAATTAAGTCACCTCCCTGCCTCAGTAACTCAACTCTTCCTACCTTCAATTCCAGAACTCCATATAAAATGACATGCTATTTTTAAAAAATCAGATAAGAATCTAGAATTCAAAAATTTTAAAAACAAATGTAAAAAAAGAGTGCTTTGAATGTAACTTAGGAAAATATTAAATAAAATATTTTTTAAATCAGATAACATCATGTGTATAAAATACTCTTTAGCTATGACATTGCTTTTTTAAATAAAATACTTTACCTTTCACCTTCCCCAAATGTCCTTTGTCAAGTGTACAAATTTATTTTTTACTTTAATTTAATTTGGTTTTGAGAACTTTTTGATGCCCTCAAAAGAAAGGAAGACATGCTGGTCTACACAAAAATTGGAATCATTTTCCTCAGTGATAGGACAAAGTTAGTTGTTGTATTTTGGGAAATGCTGATGGAAAAAAGCAAGAAAATAAAGTACTGAGAGGTCCAAGTTTCCAATTGGATCCAAAGTTTGTCATTACTTCCACTACTACTATAGCAATTGACATTTATATGTGTCTATATGCAAGACAAGGTGCTCACCCTTTCATATTTGGACTTTTGTTTACTGAAAAGAGCAGAAAAAAAAACAATCTTTTCGTGTGGGATACAGAAAGGAAAATGGTTTTAGGAGAAATATATACAGCTCAAAAAAGAATTCTGTGAAAGGAGCATCTGAAAGACAAAAATACTGATTATTGATAAAAAAAAATGATTGACTTGAATTGTTTTCCAGTATCTAAGTTATAGTAGACTGTATTTGGAATTTTGAAATTTATTAATGGGAATTCAAAAATTGTATGGGGACAAAGGAACAATTATATATGAGCTACTTGCATCATAACCCCCAAAAATGTACATTTTAGGTTTTTTCACCAAAATTAAAGATCTGTCACTTTACATGAGGATGCCCTGATTTAAGGCAAGAAAGACAAAGAAACCAGGGAATTAGAAGATAGTAATCAATATTAGAATTTGTATGTAAAAATAAGATGATAGTAGTTGAGGGAGTGGAAACGCCAAAGGAGCTAAGAAGCCTACAAAAACAGGAAAGTAAAACGAAGTCAAAAAACAAAACAAAATACCAAAACAGACAACAATTATAACAATGGCTGCTTTGAGTAGAGTCCAGCTAAGAGGAGCTGACAAAAGACAGATAAGCCCTGAAATTATTGCAGGGAATTGATCTGATTGGAGGAAAGATTTGATACCTGGAACTATTTGGAGAAAGCAGAAAGTTCTATTGATTGAAGTGCTGACTGGGTAAAAGTTCATTTGCTCTCTTATGACACCTACAACTTGAGAAAGGGGAAACCCCACAGAGCCTTGCTTATATTGCTTTTTAATTTATTTAGTGTCTCTGGAGGGAGGAACCCTTCAAAGCACATAAATCAGATCTGAATTATTTCATATATTCTAGATTTAAGGCAACTGCTATTTTACAAAAAGAGAAATATTATCTCAATGCCCAGCCAATGGAGAAAATCTGGTAAGCTCAGTAGATTCAAAATTTAAAGATGCTATTTGGTAAAAGAGCTTAATGAAGTTTTGTAAGCTTTAGAATAGCAGAAAATACACTTTATCCAACAAGAAAACAGAAAAGCCCCAAAGAAGAATGGCCCCATTTAGAAGATAAGGTATAGTGAAAATCATTCATCAAAGACAAAAGACATCACGGTCTGCAGTTCAGAATTGTGAGTTTCTCAGGGTGTATGGATTTCTCTTATGTATGGGCTTCCCTACTTGGTTTTTACAAGTTTATGTCAATTATACGCATGAGTGCTCTGTGTATTGGTGAGATAGTATGATCCAGATTTATGGATGTAATATGATTATTAATACTTTGCCTTCTTGTTAGTAAATGTTTGAGGTTTAAGAATTAATGCACTTGGTATTCAAACATCCACTAAGTTAGAAGGGCATCAACCCACCTGAGTATGATCTTTTATGCCTCCCAATAACCAGGAAGCCCTATCAATATTACCAGAGGCCACCAGGAAGTTGTGTGAAGAGAGGTATAACCTGAGCCTTCTTCCTCCCACACCACCCTGAACCAATCAAGTCCCAGTTTTGTCATTTTTTAGGGAAAATCTAGCATAGAACTTGTTGCAGGAGAGAGGGAACAAAGGGAAACTTTAGTATATTCTGTTCCTGTCATATCCTCATCTCATTTGCTGGAGTGATAGAGATATCAATCAGAAAGAATTTAGTTCCTTTTGATTACTTCAGATCACCTGTGGCCCCATAAGGGCGAGCCCTTGAGAAGAATGGTCAAAGAGGGATAGTTTTAGGAGAATTATTCTGTAAAGGTATTTTTGAAAGATTAACTATTATTCTATTATATGAAATAAAATATAAATGCTAAACTGTAACTATATGGTGGCATTTTATTTATTTAAGATGTCTATAAATGTTACTTCAAAATGATTTTTGGTTGAGAGAGAATCAAAAGTCTGATGGGGCTCTGCTGGTTTGGAAATTTCTCTCTAAAATTACTTGAATTTAAAATAATGTTAAATTAATTTTAAAGTGTCTCTGGAAGACTTGTGAGTAAAATGGAAAAAAGTTAATGATATCATGACATCTGGTTTATTTGAATGAGAAATATACTAACAGTAGCTCAGAAGTTACAATTGTGAGTGGAAGATATTTCCCTTCATACTATGGTTACTCCTGGTGCGCTGAATAAATTGTAGTAGTCTAGTCATTCCCCCAGGAGAGCAAAACTGATAGGGTAGCTGAGTAAGTTAGCTTTAGGACAGAAAAAGAGAGCCTGAAGAGAATTGGACATTGACATTATGCCAATTTATGGAGAAAAGTAAAAGATTAAAGTTCTAAGAAACTCCCACATTTCCAAGAAAATTGCAGAGTTGTTTATTATATTATCATTATTATTAGTACAACAGCTGTGTGTATTTTTTTAACTGTGTGTATATCCGGCATTACAAATATGAATTCTTTTGATCTTCACAATCGCTTTGTGAAGTAGGTAATGTAGGTTTTATAGATGAAAAAACTGAGATACAATGAAGTTAAATGATTCCTTCAAAGTCTCAAAACTTATGAGTGGCAGAGATTCTACATTCTTTTCACAATGAATTATCTCCACATTGTATTACAATTTTCTCTTTGATGGCAGATCCTATAAGAAACATTACCTCTAATTGCTGAGGGCACATGATAGATCCAAAAAAAGAAAAATTAAAAGAAGAAAAATTTTGACTTGAGTTTTTCAAGAATTTTGGAGAAATTTTCTGGGGAAAAAAATCTGTTTTTATTTCTAAGTACTAATGTTTCTAATAGTGGTGATTCCTGGATTGATAGACAAAAGTGCTGGGAGTTATGGTCACAGCTTCACTAACTAATTAGCCACATGCCTTAAAGAAGTAAACAACTTACTGAAATTATTTCCTCATTTGTGAAATAAGGGCTTGACCTAGATGATCTCTGAGGCTTTTTCTAGCTCTACTATTTATTACTCTATAATTCTAGGAGCTGATTAGCAGACTATTCACCATTCTCTTTAGATAGCTTTTGGACTGTGTGTTCACGGGCCTCTAACACAGTTGCATGGAATTAAATAGAAGAGATGGAATACCATATAGAAGAAAGAAAAGTAAACTGAGTTGGGACACCTGGATGCCAATCCACTGGTTCTTATTTAATGGTTCACTTGTGTAGAGCCTTAAAAACCATGAAGCACTTTACATATGCTATCAATTTTTTCATTATTACAATCCTGGGGGGCAGGGCCATTTTATAGACAAGGAAAGTGAGGCTAGGAGAGCCTAAGTGGCTTGATCATGGTTACAAAGTAAGTGAGGCAGGATTTGAATTTAGGGCTTCCTAACTTCTAATCCAGCTAATAGACCCCATCTATGAAATTATGAGATTAAGCTGGATGATCTCTTAGGTTCCTTAAAGCTTTATAATATTGTGAGTTTATGAATTTCACTTCAAATGATCACTCTCAGATTAATGATAGATAAGACAGAGAAATAGTAGGTAAGTATGTTGAGCTTTTATTATATACTTACTATATTCCAGGCACTGTGCTAAGTATTGGGGATGCAAATACAAGCAAGCAAGCAAACTGCCCTTTACAGAAAATATATTCTGTTCAGGGAAAACAACAAAGGAGTGCTGGTACAAGCTAGAAGTAGCACAGTGGCTAGACCCCCTGAATAAGGCAAAAATCTGATCTATCAGAACTCTCAAAATCTTTAACCAGGATTGAGTTTAAAAAGGTATTTTGTGTTTGTTTTGTCACTTAAAAGGCAAAGAGCAACATTTTACTGTGGATCCTTTCTCAGATAATAACAGGGAAGGAAGAAAGTAGGTACAATGGAGGCTTAACCCTATTAATCTGGTCAAAGGGATCTTTTTATTAGAAATGGAATCTTTATTAGAAATGGATATTTTTATTAGAAATGGAACCTGATTGCCAGTTGCTTTTAGAATTCAGGGATGGTGTAGACATAATGTGAGGGAGAAGGAATATATGTGTTGTCTGGAGTTGGGAATAGGAGTGACAGGATATATTGTGAGTGCAAAAAAAAAAAAAAAAAAAAGAGTAATCTATACCTGAGTAAACAAATTTCTCCTTCCACAGTTCCTTAATTCTGATAATTTGACTAGGAAATAGTTAGCAGCTGTCTTTTTTTTTTTATTTTGGAGGTTCCTACTACATCCTAGGAACTGTGCTAATCTCTTTACATTATCTAATTTAATTCTAATAACAGCACTGTTGGTAGGAGCTAATAGCATTCCTATTTTACAGTTGAAGAAACTGAGGCAAAAGCATTAAATGACTATGCTAAAGTTACACAGCTAGTGTCTGAGATGAGATGTGAACTCAGATCTTCTTGGCTTCCAATCCATCACTCTACCCTCTGTACTGCCAAGCTGCCCCTAGCATGCAGCATGGAAGTTGGGTAGTCAAATAAGGAAGGAGGGTATGACCCTACACAAGGTTCTGTTGTTAGCTAGGGATTGAAGAAGTAGAGAAGCGGTGAGAAAGGGGAAGAAAATCTAAAATCTCAGATAAAACTAGACTCCTTTTCAAGGTTGGTGCAGCGTGTACTTCAGGCTGAGAAAGCATTTCCCTGGAGGACTCAAAATCTCTGATAGCAAAGATTCTCCAGAAGAAGAAAAAGGATATTATAAGAAGGTCCTTAGAGAGGTTGTCAGAAATAAAATTCCACCTCTATATGTATATGTATATAGATAGATAGAGACAAGCATAGAGAGGAGATGCAGAAAGAGGGACAAAGAGAGACAGAGAGAGGAGTGAGAGAGAAAGAGAGAGACACACAGAGAAAGACGGAGAGAAACAGACACAGAGACAGAAAGGAAGGTAGGGCAGAAGAGAGAGAAAGAGAAAGAGAGAGAGAGACAGAGAGATAGAGAAAGAGACAGAGAGAGAGCAAGACAGAAAGAGACAGAGAAAAGACAGACAGAGACAGAGAGGGAGGTAGGACGGCAGAGAAAAAGAGACAGACAGAAAAGACAAACACAGAGACACAGAAATACAGAGAGAATTTATCAGATACAATTCATTTGGTGATTTTCTTAAGCCACCTGTAGTCCAAGAAAAAGTGAAAACATGTATGGAGGATCCTCAGTTCCCTCATCTGAATATGGGAGTTTACACAGGCTTTCTGAAGTCCTAACTAAGAAACATTGTAGCATTTTCCAAAGCTAGGATTTGCTACTTATTCCCAGGAGGAAGCATATGCAAGGACAAAGTCTTCTGAGGATGAGTCTCTATAACGTCCTGCGGTTGGCAAAAATTATTTTAGCAGCATGTCTCTGGAGACTTCTGGGTGGTTTCTTTTGGAAGTGTTCATTGGGTTTTAAGTGCATCACAATTAACTGTGGAGTGCTTGAAATAAAATATCAGATTTTTGATAGGAAGGGAGGAGAAATTCTTAAGAGGAGAGATAATAGAATTACACATTTTATACATTCCTAAAACTAAAGGACCATTGTGAAAGTTAAGGGAAATGGATTTAAGACAATAGAGATGGTTGCAGCCAGGCAACAAATTGATTTAATTAAATATTAAGAGCATTTTAATGGGTGAGTTAGAGGCTGGCTTTAGAAGAGGATATGTTACAAAAATATTTACAGCAGTTTCATGCATAAACCTGCAAGGACCTCTGCAAGTGTTTCAAGATTAAAACAGAACCAATTTTTCTCACAAATGTGTCTATTTCTTCCTTTCCTGCCTATTGCAACAGAGTTAAAAGCATATGGCCACCATTAAAATCATGATTTCTGATTTGCACACAAATCCTTCACTACTCACATAGGAATCTAGAAGACAAATGAAGGATATTTAATTATCTAAGGTCAGAAGGGCTTTCTACACGAAGAAGCTTTCTTGTCTTTGAATGAGGGCCTGTATTGCATCTGTATTATCTGAATTGGCCATTCTCTCCATCTGACTTTTGGAAATAATTAATGAACAAATATTTATAAAGTCCTTACTATGTACCACATCCTGCTAAGAACTGGGGATACATAGAAAGACAAAAATAAGCCCTGACCTCAAGGAGCTTAAATTTTAATAAGAGGAAAGGAAGAGATAACATATATGACAAAAGACACAAAATAAATATAGAGTATAGGAAAGGTAACCTGAGAGGGGAGGGCACTACCATCTGGGAAGACCAACATGACTTGAAGGAAGTAGTTTTTGAGTTGTCTTAAAATTTTTTTGAACTATTTTTTTTCTTTTCCTCCCATCTTCTCGCTATTCTGACTAAAAAAAGAAAAAGTATAATTAAGCAAAACAAGTTCTCCACATTGGCCATATCCAAAATACATGTCTCACTTGTTTTATTGAATACTTTCTTTCAGGAGGTAGATAGCATAGTTCATCATTGATCAAAGAAGCCAGAGATTGTAAAAGTTTAAAGTTGGGGGTGGGGGGAAGAACTCTACTCCCCTTCACACACTTCAACATTCTAGCCACACACACTTATTTGGCAGTTCCTTGAACAGGACACACTACCACCTCATTTTTCACTGATTTTCTCCATGCCTAGAAGATTTCCCCCACTAACTTTAAGAAAGAAAGGGATCAACTTTGAAAAGCTTTAAATACCAAACAAATGACTTTATGTCTGATCAGAATAACTCACTGGACTTGGGAGGTAGGGGTGGGAGGGTGACCAGATTGTTTACGTTTATGAGAAAATTGTATAATTAAGCAAAAGATCCCAGATGATATCTGACTCCTGAAACAAAAACTACATACTTGGGAAGAAAATAATGTGATTTTTGGATTCTTAGAATAAACACATTTTGGATTTAAGCAAAAGAGATTAAGGATATTTCCCTGGATCTTTCCTGGGAGAGAAATGAATAAAACTTCTGGAAATGAGACTTTCAAGTATTTCTCAATATTCTCTGTGCCATCATTTGGGTGCAAGATCAAAGAGAAAATGGAAGCCAATATCTGTTCAGCATCCAGCTGCAGTTATTTTCTCCTTACACTTTGCAAGCTACAAGTTATAAGCCTTAATGTCTACTGGCTGGCTCAGACCAGCACTGATGACCAAGAGCCTAATAGGATGGAATTCTCTAAGGAACTTCATGTTCTTGAAGGTTTTGTCCTAATTAATCCTCTTGTAATAGTGCTGGGAAGTAGGGGGAAAGCAGAAAAGATCAGCTCTCTGACACCCAGGTTAATGCCTACGTGGCCTTTCTGAAAATTGCAGATCACCTGGAGACCATGAAAATGTAATACTGTTATCATTATTTAATGAGTATTCAGGAGCAACGTGGCATGAGAGACTGCACAGAATACAGAGTAGAAAATATCTTCTACTAAGTGGACTTTGATCTCCTGGAAAAATCTTGATTTAGTTCAAATGAAGTAAAGTAAAAGGGATTAGCCTTTGCTTACTTTTTCAGTAATAATAATATGGAGATGATGGGATAAACATATGTTTTATGTGATTGTTTTTCCCCCTTTCCCTAGTTGCAGAAAAAAAGGGATATCTAATCCCAAGGTGATTGATTTCATAATGATGTAAATGGATCACCAAGGTCTCACTGTATAAATATAGGAAGTCTTCTGGTTGATTACATGAATCTTAAAGAGTAGAAAGCATCTCTATCCAGAAGATATTGATAGAACAATCCCAAGAAAACAGAAAATATACTAGGTCAAAAGATTTCATTGTTGACTGAGCATCGTGAATGAATATGCAACATACACAGAAAAACTATTGTAAAGGTCCAAGTTGGGGCCAGGGAACTGTAGCAACATCGATTATTTTAGAAGTTATGTAGAATACAGGCCAGAACTGGGAAATTTTATTTACCTTTCTAATTGCTTTCACAGAACTTTTAAGTTTGGATTTTGGTGACTATTTAGTACAACCAACACCTGACAGGAATATCTACTATACCATCTCCAGTAAATGGTTACCCAGCAACTGCTTATAGAGCTGAAATAAAGCCCACAATAATCTTATTATAGTATATTATTTACAGATATGCATATTCTTTTGCCTTTTTCCATAAACACATACATACACATATACACACACAAACTAACTCTTGTGTTCTGGAACATGTAGTGTAGTGTGAAGAATAAGAAGCAAAATCATGAAGTACTTGTATAATTGGGCTATAAGTAAATAATAACCATAATAACAATAATAGCCTGCCTTAATATTAAATTTTAAGATTTAATAAGTAATTTACAATTGTTATCTCATTTTATCCTCCTAGTAACCATTAGATTTTGATGGTATTATGTTATGGGAGCATCAGAAAGGAAATAATATATTAGCTGGCATGTATATAATGCCTTAAAGGCTTACTAAGTTCTTCATATACATTATCTCATTTGATCCTAGAAAAAGTTTTTATTATTCCCATGTTACATAATGAGAAACTGATACCTGGGTCAGGAAGGGTCAGGGGAGTGCAGGGTCTCAGGTTGTATAGTTTAATAATTAGATAAGGCTTATAACTCTGTCAAAGTTAAAAGTCCAAAGCAAATTTGTCTATTGTGTGAAAGATGAACTCCCCAGGAATTTGATCAAGATTCACCAAAAGTATAAGGCTCAAGGATTAATCCATCACCGGTTATTTGAGAATTCAGATACTAATATTCCTCAAAAGGTTCATAAGGCACAAACTACCAGATAGTTATTATATAAATTCCTCATTTGTTCATTTGTTCTTGGGAGGACAGGAGTCCTAGGAAGATAGTGATAGTTACCCACAGTTCACCCACACTTCACCAGAAATATTTGAGGTATGGTACCAAATGGGCCTTTGTGACCAGCATGGTGACTGGGGAAAAAGGAGAGAAATGGTAGTAGAGGTATGCCCATCCCTTGACACTTATCCTCCAGCATCTACTTCAGAAGGATTCTTTTTTCCTTTTTAATTTTTTTTCAAATTAAATTTTATTTTAAAAATGTATTTGTCTCCCTTTCATCTTTCCTTCATCCTCATTGAAAAGAGAAAGAAAAAAAACCCAAAACTTTGTTACAAATATGCGTAGTAAATACACCTCTTAGACTGACTAAAATGACAGAAGAAATGATGATTAATGATGAGGGGAAAGTGAGAAAATTGGGACACTAATACATTGTTGGTGGAGCTGTGAACTGATCCAACTATTCTGGAAAGCAATTTGGAAATATGCCCAAAGAGCTATTAAACTGTGCATATCCTTTGATCCAGCAGTGTCTCTACTGGGTCTGTATGCCAAAGAGATCATAAAAAAGGGAAAAAGGACCCACATGTGCAAAAATGTTTGTAGCAGCCATCTTTGTAGTGTCAAGAAACAGGAAATTGAATGGATGCTCATCAGTTGGAGAATGCATGAATAAGTTATGGTGTATAAATACTACGGAATATTATTGTTCTATAAGAAACATTCAGCAGAATGATTTCAAAAAGACCTGCAGAGACTTACATGAACTCATGTTAAGTGAAGTGAGTAGAACCAAGAGAACTACACAACAACAACAAGATTATGCAATGACATGGACATATCTTTCATGGACATGAGTCTTTTCAACAGGGAGCTAATTTAGGTTAGTTCCAGCGGCCTTGTGATGGACAAAATCATTTGCACCAAGTGAGAAGACTGTGGGGACTGAGTATAGAGCACAACGCAGCATTTTCACTTTTTTTATTGTAGTTTTGCTTGCATTTTGTTTTCTTTCTCAATTTTTTCCCTTTTTGATCTGATTTACTTGTGCTATAGGATAATTGTGGAAATATGTATAGAAGAATTCCATATGTTTAATATATATTAGATTAATTGATGTCAAGGGGAGAGAGTGAGGAAAAGGAAGGGAGGAAAAATTGGACCACAATGTTTTGCAAAAGTGAATGTTGAAAACTATTCATGCATATGTTTTGAAAATAAACACTTTTAAAATTAAAGAAAAAAGAAAAATGCATAGTGAAACAAAATAAATTTCTACATTGTTCTTGTCTAACAATAATGTATATTTTTATATTTCTAAAAATAATGTATATTTCTGTATGTTAATTCATCACTTTTCTAGTAGGATATGGTAACATTTTTCATCATTGGTATTCTTGAATGATAATTGGTCATTCCATTGATCAGAGTTCTTAATTCTTTCAAAGCTATTTATTTTTTCAATATTGTTGTTAGTCTCTAAGTTGTTCATCTATATCTGCTTATCTTATTCTACCTAAGTTCATATGAATTAGTTTTCCCAGTTTTCTTTGAAACCATTCCTTTCATTATTTTAATTGCACAATAGTTATCCCATTCTCTCTCTATTTTCCTTTAAGAAGTAGCTCAAATGCTATTACTTACACAAAGCTTTCTGATCCCCCAAACTGCTAGTATCCTACCTTTTCTATATCTTGTATTTAACAACTCTATTTATTTGTATTTATTCATTTTATATTTTGTTGCTTATATTTTTATATATACTTGTCCCCCATTAGAAGTTATAAGCTCCTTGCAAGTAAGGATTGTTTCATTTTTTTTCCATTCACTTTTCTACCTCAAGGCCTACCACATAGTAGGCATTTAATAAATACTTGATTGATTGGTTAAAATAAAAATGCCATAAGGGAAGAGAGTGTCAAATTGACAAATGGTCATTGAGTGCATACTTTGTGCAGGTCATGATGGGAAATGCAAAATCAATGAACACCTTAATTACCAGTTAATGCCTTAGCAGAGTTTACTGGATTTTTAACTGAGAAGAAAAATGAGACACAAGGAAAGGTTGTATAAAGATTAAAAGAGGAGCCAAAGACATAGGAAAGGGGAAATAATAGGAGGTGTGAGACCACCAAGGACATAAGTAATATACTTCATACTTTTCTCTAAGGCTAACCCTGAGAGGTAATCATCAGTATCCCCTCAAAATTATTATCTGTGTTCTCTTTGGTATACTTGTGTTTAAACCCTACTATGGAATTTAGACCAGAAAGAAAAAGTAGAAAGCATTATATATAAAATCCTAGAAGCTCAGAGATGGAATTAATACTCATTTGGTCAAACCTTCTACCCAGTACAGAAATCTAATCTATAACAACACATGGAGATGTCAATCTGGTCTCTATTTGAGTGCTAAAGTAGGTAGAATACTATTACAAAAAATAAACCATTCAACTCTTATATGGTTTTATTTTTTGGAACATCCTTTTTATATTAAAATCTGCTTTCATATATCTTATGATATATGATATTGATAGAGACATTAGATATTAAAACTGGAAGAAACCTAATCCTACACTTACAATTTTTATTCATTTTTCCAAATTCTGTCCTTGGGACTGCACAGATTAAGTTGGATTCCTCCTTTTCCTACATCTTGTGTCCATCTCTCACTTCTAATACTTACAACTTATTCGACCTTGGGAAAGGCATTTTGCTCCTTAGGTCTCAGTTTCCACATGTATAAAATGAAAGTATTAGACTTTATGGTCTTTGAGGCCCCTTACTGTCCTAGATCTATGATCCCATGCTTCATATTTGTGTTCCCCACTGTATCACACATAATAAGCACCGAATATGTTTCATTTTGCTAAATGAAATTGAAACAGGAGGAAAAGGAGGAAAAGGAAACAATTCCTTTAATGATTCTTTATATGACAAAATATATCCAACTTCCTTGGTACTTAAAATATCTGAAACAAATATGTAGCTATGATAAAAATAGCCAATAATCCCATTGCCTCTTAAGGTTTGTGAAGCACTCTACAAACAAACATTCCTTGTTGCCCTCACAACAACCCTAATCTACATATGAAGAGACAAAAGTTCTATGAGGTCAAGTGGTTTGCCTATGGTTGTACAACTAAGTAAAATTTAGATCTATCTTTTTGATTTCCAAACCCAATCTTTGATGTTCTTTGCACACCCTTCTGTTGCATATAAAACCCCAGGAAAAAATTCCCAGTATGGCACTAGAATTCATTCCAATGTTTAACAAACAAGTTACTGCTGCCAGTATACTTTTCCTTTCTGTTTCACCTAAAAGCTTCTATTGCTCTACTTCAATCTTATTTCCTCATGATCTTTCCTCAAGGAAAGAAATGTAATAGGTTATATTACTCATTCTATTTGTCTTCTATATCTATCATCTGTTGCTATTGTTGTTTCATCATTTCAGTCATGTCCAGTTCTTTGTGACTCCTTTTGGGGTTTCTTTGGCAAAGATCCTAGAGTAGTTTGCCATTTCCTTGCCAGTTCATTTTACAGATAAGAAAATTGAGGCGAACAGGGTTAAGTGGCTTGCCCAGGGTGACACAGCTAGTAAGTGTCTGAGGTCAAATTTGAAATCAGGAA
Organism: Sarcophilus harrisii; assembly: GCF_902635505.1. Classification (NCBI taxonomy): domain Eukaryota; kingdom Metazoa; phylum Chordata; class Mammalia; order Dasyuromorphia; family Dasyuridae; genus Sarcophilus; species Sarcophilus harrisii. The sequence goes on from NC_045426.1 coordinate 603,179,800, forward strand.
GATGAATCTTTCTGACTCTAGATCTGGCACTCTATCCACTGTACTACTTAACTGCCCTTCTATCATCTATCACTTTTCTATCTATCATCTATCTACCATCTTCTATCTATCCACTTATAACCTTTCTATCTATCTATCTATATCATATTTCTTTCCATTTATCTACTTATTCTCTCTCTCTCTCTCTCTCTCTCTCTCTCTCTCTCTCTCTCTCTTTCTCTCTACCTACCTACTTCTACCTTTTCAATTGAAAATGCTGCTGCTGTTAGCATTACCACCCATATGTGTATGAGAGATGGTACAGTCAGGTAGAATGACTCATAGATACATGTCATTCTCATACCATACTGTACATGGGCAAGATGTTCTTGGTCTATGGCAGATGACCACTATGTACAGAACCTGTCACTCTGCCACAGAAGCTGCTCCCTACTTTTATTCAAAGTTAAGCACTCCCTCTCTGGCAGCCATTTACCAACTTGAGTCTGTTTGCCTTTGATGTTTTTCAGTATCCCACAGTTGTGCCATGTTCTTTGAAGTTAGGCTCCAGCATGTCATTATAACACTTCCTCTACCTCACCCTGGTCTCCATGCTTCAGGTCCCCATGCAGTGGGTGCTTTGGCATCCCATTGTCATTTGAGGTATCTGTAACCCTTTATATGTATAAAGACCATAATGAAACTTTGCTAAATATTCTCCATTCTGAAATTATTATGGAAATGGACTGTGAAAGTTAAAAAAATTAAACCATGAGCTTTGTCAATGTGTATTCACATAGGAATAAGATCTGTCTGATGGGGGACTTCCCTATTCTATACCAGTTGAACTATTCATATCAGTAAGATCCATGAAGTGTGAAGAACTTTTTGTCTTTGCCGCTAGAAGGTTCAGTAAGAAGCCTTGTGGGAGACGGTTAAGAGATTCCTAACCTCATCAGCAGAATTCCTGCTGGCAGTCTATTCTATAAGAAAGACTGGGACACTGCTGACTGTTTCATCAAGACCTATATCCTAAGCTTCATCAAGAAAAAAAGTAATTGAAACTATTCCTGATTTGTAGCCTGAAGGAATTCACAGTTGGCTCCTTCCATCTAGCTCAGAAGGGGTCCTAAACCCAGGATATAAATAAGAAAAATGGATTTCATGAAAGTAACATTTAGAAGACTCTGTGACGCTCAGGAGAATTCAGGACAGGAAAAGAAAATAAGGCTCCCATTGCTGTTTTAGGGTCTGTAAATAGCCAAATCCAATCATATTAAAAAAAAAAAAAACTCTACTTATTTAGCACCTATCATGCAAAACACTGCACTTTTTTTTAAAAGAAAAATATTTTCAGTGTTGAGGTCAATATAACTTATAAATGGTTAAGTTTAATTTGAGGAATGAGAGAATACTAATGACTAAGGAGATTAGAAAAGATTTCCCATAAAAGCTGACACATAAGCTGAGACTTGAAGGAAGCCCAGAATTCTAAGAGATAGAACTGCCTCTGAGTGTGGGACCCAGCCAATACTGGAATAGAATATAGCAAAGTGATTTCTACTCCACTTTCATCCTGACCCACATTTCATCTCATACATTCCATTTGTTCAAATTTTTGTCAGGAATGGAAATCAGGGCTTGGCAAATGATAGATAGATGATTGGATATGTGAATAACCAATAGGTATTTATTAAGTATCTACTATGTTCCAGGTACTGTGCTAAATCTAATTTTTTTTAGATAAATAGAAAGAAAGGCAAGAGATAGTCTACTTTCAAAGAGATCAGTCTATAATCAAGAAGGAAAACATGATATTTAAGGGGAATATAAATAGACAGACAAACAGATAGATTGATAGATAGATAGATAAATAGATAGCATTTTCAATGTGCTAGGCATCATGGCACATAGAGAAAGATGCTGAATTTTGAGTCAAAGTATCTAGATTTGATCCTGGATCCAGACTTTATTATCTCTTTGTCTCTGGTCAAATCATGATTTCTCTTGGTCAGTTTCTCATACTTAAATTAAGATGAGGGGGTTGCATTAGATGGTCTCCCAGATCATTTGTATTTCTTTTATCCTAGGATCCTATTAATAAATCCACCTAGACTAGAAAGTTGTAATATACTTTCAGGTTCATATAAGGGTTATTTCTGTCTGATGGACTGGGAGAATGAAAGCTTTCTCCATAACAAATTGGTAACCCTTCTTTTAATAAGAATGTGAGCAACAACGCTTTACCAAAAATACTTTGTATTGTATTTTATTTTATTTATGTCTCCCTCACTATAATGTAAGCCCATTGAGGACAGGGATAGTTCATTTTTGCTTCTATGCCTAAAATCTAGTAGAGTGCCTAATAAGGAAAATGAAGTCAGAGATGTGATGTGACTTCCTTAGTATTATACATATTTTGGGTAGAAGAGGTAAGCAACAATTTTCAGATCATCCAAAATTTCTTACAGTTTCCAGAAATTTTAAAACTTTTTTTTTATAAATAGAAACTATGAATTTTTAAAATCTTTTGAATTTGATGATTTTCTTTCTTATTTTCTTTATCTTCTTCCTACTGTTCATATAACATCAGAATAATATTAGAAATATGGAGAATGAAAGTCCTTAAAGAGTAGGTTTTCAGAAAAGTTGGGATCTTGACAGTGGAGAACAGATGTTCTTCTGTTAGGCTATGGATACTATCTATAGTAGTATATACATATGGTAATACAGGAATCTCATGCAAACCCCATAGGTTTTTATTTTTCTATTGTGTTTGCTGTCTTGCATTTGGTTCCCAATGATACAGTTATGAAGCCAAATCACAAGAAATGTTTACCGAGAAACAGCAACAGCCCCAATAGAAAGCTTGGGACCAATTTCTCATTATAGCACTGGGTAGAGTGGGAGAATAAGCTGCAATCTGCTATGCTTGGCAGAGTTGTGTGTCCCTCTCTGAGTGACTCAGTATAAGCAATATGTTCTTTTATTGGAGAAGTATAAGTTTAAGCTCTAAGTCCCTAACTAAGGCTTTATCTAAGGGGTTTCTTTCTAAGGGTCCCCCTCCAAATATATTTAAGATTTTCTGTGTCTAAAGCTAATAAGTATGACTTAGGATATGAGATCTGAGGTCTAAAGATTGAATCCATTCTAGACCAATCTTTCTACAGTATACCAGACAGAGAGGCTAATGATAGCAGGTATCTCATTGCAGACGTTTAGACACTCATAGAATCTGACTAAACGTTTATTGATTAAAAGTCATCAAAGAGTTTTTCATTGTTTTTCAAGATCAAATATAATGATTTTTTATATTTGTGACTACAAAATGAAAAGTGATATGTGTATTTCAAGAGCTTTATCATACAACAGGAGCTTTGAATTTCTAAGTGTTTTGATCTTTTAAATTCCCATAACACTGAATGGTTGAGATTGCTAGAGAAACTGTGCAGCAATAAAATTCAGTCATACTGAAAACATGGTTGTGCTTGTTATCAGGACCACTTGGTTAATATTATTAGAGTATACCTCTCTTCAAAGTTCAGCTCAGCTCACCTTCTATTTGTTAATTCTATGTCCCTCTTCAATTTTCCTCATATATTTTGTGTCTAGTGTCAATTAGAAACAAAGCTTCTTGAGGCCAGAAATCATTATTTCATTTATAATTCTGCATCCCCAATGTCCAAAGTATACTAGGTCTCTAATAAATGCTTGTGAGATTAATTTGTTCAAATATGGGCCCCAAGCCTCCTTCAGAGCCAATGTCCTAAAATCTGGTAACAACACATGCTTCATTGGCTGAACTCCACAATTACATTTTTTCCATCCTTCTCCATATTTTTCTTTATTCTCTTAAGTCTCTCTCCTCTCTCTTTTTCATTCTCTTTGCTTCTTGCATTCTCTTCCCTTCATCTTTCCTCTTCCTCTTGTCTCTTTTTCTGTCTTTCACTGTGGCTGTCTCTTGTTCTGTCTTGCTCCCCACCCTTATCTCCTTGGGTTTCTCCTTCATTCTGTCTCTGTCTCATCCTCTCTCTCCCTGTCTTTCTTCTCCAGAATCTGTTTCTATCTCTCTAATCTCTTTCTTTCTCTCATCTACCCCCATCTTCCACATGTGTCATAAAGAAGAGGAAACTATTTCATAGAACACACAGGACCAAAATTCCTATGGATTATTTCAGAGTAAGTTTAGTTTAATACAATTATTTTAAATTAATTACAAACATGAAAAATCTATTCCAAATAGTTTCCAAATAGGTAAAATCTACTTTTTAAAAAATCACCAACTACTAAAGATTCAGCCATCCATGTGAGGAGGAGTTATATTTCACATATACACACACACACAATTATAGGGTAAATTGTTCTTCAGTTTCTACTTCTTCACTTTATATCAGTTCTTTTAAGTCTTTCCATATCTTTTTGAAATCATCTATTTCCTCATTTGTTTCAGCACAATAGTATTTGATCACATAATAATGATATAGATTTGTTATAAATCTATATTTATTATAAATCTTGAAAGCCTGTGTTGCATAAGACTAAGCAGTTTAGCAGTTATCCAAGGAGAGCAAAACAGGGAAAAGATAGGAAAGATAGGCACAGAGACACAAATACAGACAGAAACAGGGAAATAGAGACACAGAGAGAGATAGGGAAACAGAGAGACAAAGAGAGAAATAAAGACAGAAACAGAAGCAAAAAGAGAAAAAGAGACACAGGAAGAAAAAAAATAGAGACAAACACAGTGAGACAGATCAGCAGAGATAGACAAACAGAAACACAGATACAAAATGGCAAGGATAGAAAAAGAGAGATAAAACTAGAAAAATTATCAGAGAGATAGAGACAGAGATAAAGATAGGGACGAAAAGACAAAGGTAGAGAAAGAGAGACAAATAGACAGAGACAGACAGAGAACTCTATCCACACACATGAACTTCTTGCATATGCATGTGTGCACCTGCATGCACACACACACATACACACATACACACACATACACACACACAGATGGAGCAAGATACCGAAGTAGAGAGATACAGAGAGAATACATGAGCATAAGTGCAGGCTTTTGCCCAGGAGGAAGAACAGGGAGATATGCTGAAGAGGAGATATCAAGCTGCAGAATCCAGGAGCCTGCCTATGACTCTTATTCATCACCATTCAAATAAGGAGGGAGTCCCATTCCTATATCCTAGCTATGCTGTCCCATTAAATATCACCTACATATCCCCAAGGCCACAGTCTCCAGAAAATATCACCATAATCATTCAAAATCACCTTGTCAGTTTCTATCCTAGCACTTCAAACTTTCCAAGATTCTCACCAACCTATTCAGCTGAAAACTATGTATTACCTTTCTCAAAAGAAATCACTGATCCTCTTTCTCCCCTTCTCTTCATTCACATCATTCTTCCTTCACCTAAATTTTCTACCTTGACTTTTGTTCTCAAAAAATATGTGGCCGTTCTCCTTAATAAAATAAACCCCTTTATGTGCACAAGTAATTTCATCTTCTCTAGTAGATGACAATCTATTTTGTCATCCCTATTCTCTCACCCATCTTCCTCACCCCCATCCTTCTCAGCTGTCAGGCTGCTTCCTTAACTCCCTACAAACAAGCCCATGAATTATGCCCAAAAGACTTTAAAACTATGCATATCTTTTGCGTCTCTACTGGGTCTGTATTCCAAAATCATAAAAGAAGGAAAAGGACCTACGTGTACAAAAATGTTTATAGCAACTCTTTTTGTAGTGACAAAGAACTGGAAATTGGCAGTGGAATGGCTGAATAAGTTAAGATATGTGAATGTCATGGAATATTATTGTTCTATAAGAAATGATTAGTGGGCTGATTTCAGAAAATCCTGGGAAAAATTATGTGAACTGATGCTAAGAAAAGCAACCAGAACCAAGAGAACACTGTACACATGAACAAGATTATATGATGATAAACTTGACTCTTTTCAACAATAAGATTTCTTTTTTTTTATTATTATATTATAGCTTTTTATTTACAAGATATATGCATGGGCAATTTTACAGCGTTGACAATTGCAAAACCTTTTGTTCCAACTTTTCCCCTCCTTCCCCCCATTCCCTCCCCTAGATGGCAGGATGACCAATACATGTTAAATATGTTGAAGTATAAGTTAAATATAATATATGTATACATGTCCAAACCGTTATTTTGCTGTACAAAAAGAATCAGACTTTGAAATAGTGTACAATTAGCTTGTGAAGGAAATCAAAAATGCAGGTGGACAAAAATAGAGGGATTGGGAATTCTATGTGGTGGTTCACAGTTATCTCCCAGAGTTCTTTCACTGGGTATAGCTGGTACAATTCATTTCTGCTCTGTTGGAACTGATTTGGTTCATCTCATTGTTGAAAAGGGCCACACCCATCAGAAAACAATGAGATTTCAACAAGATAAGTCTGATAAGACTTGTGATAGAAAATGCCATCCACATCCAAAGAAAGAATTATGGAGAGGAATATGAAACAAAGCATAGTATTTTCACTTTTTTTTTTTTTTTTTACTGTTGTTGTTGTTTGTTTGCTTGCTTTTTTTCTTTCTCATGTTTTTTTTAACTTTTGATCTAAATTTTCTTGTGCAGCATGATGAATATGGAAATATCTTTAAAAGAATTCCACATGTTTAACCTACATTGGTTTGCTTGCTGTCTTGGGATGGGGTAGGTGGCTAGAGAGGGAGAAAAATTTGGAACACTGCTGAATGTTGAAAATTATTTTTGCACTTATTTGGAAAAATAAAATACTATTACAATTTTTTAAAATTATATTAAAGAGCAAACAAACAAACAAGCACATGGCTCCCCTGTCCTTAACAACCTCTCACTTGTTCCAGCAATCTCTGCTCCTCTCTTTCATAGCTAAATTCCTTCAAAAAGCCATCTATAATTGGTGCTTCCAATTCCATTTTTCTCATTCCCTTTTTAATTCTCTACAGTCACCTGTAGACCGTATTATTCAACAGAAACTGTTCTCTCCATAGTTACCTATGATCTGTAAATTGACAAATCTAATGGTCTTTTCTCAATCTTTATTCTTCTTGATTTTTCTTTAGACTGTGACACTGCCAATCACTCATTTATTTAGTACTTTCTCTTCATTATGTTTTTGTGTTACTCCTCTCTCTTAGTTCTACTATCTATGGCCTACCCCTAGTTTCCTTTGCTAGATCTTTATCTAGATTGTACCCAATAATGATAATTATTTGAGTGTCCCTGTAGATTCTGTCCTAAGTCATCTCTGTTCTCTCTTTATTCTACTTTTTGAATTCATCAGTTCCCATGAATTCAATTATTATCTCCATGAAGATGATTCTCAGACCTATTTATACAGCTATAATTTCTCTTCTAACTTCCAATTTTGCATTTCCAATTATGTACTGGACATGTTTGATTACCTTATAAACATCTTAAACATCTTAAACTCAACAAGTTCAAAACTGAACTGAATATCATTTCCTCAAATTCTCTCCACCTCTGAATTTTCCTATTTTTATTGATAGCATCTTCATTCTTCTAATCAACTAGGCTGTCATCCTTGATTCTTCTTTCTCTCTCACCCTTCATATCCAATCAGTTGTAAAGCCCTGTCATTTCTACCTTTACAAAAGCTCTCAAAATATCCCATTCTCTTCTCTGACACTGCTACTGGCTTGAGTCATTTGACCTTATGACTGAATTATTAGGGTAGCCTTTTACCTATTTCCCTACCTCACGTTGTTTCTCACTCCAGTCCGCCCTGCACTTGGCTATCAAACTAGTTTTCATTAAAGCACAAATATGATCATATTATCTCCCACATTCAGTAAAATCTGGTGGCCTTGATTATATTCATGATCGAACATAAAATTCCATTTGACATTTAAAACATTTTAATAGCTTTTTATTTACAAGTTATATGTATGGGTAATTTTACAGCATTGAAAATTGTCAAACGTTTTGTTCCAATTTTTCCCCTCCTTCCCTCCACCCCCTCCCCTCAATGGCAGGATGACCAATACATGTTAAATATATTAAAGTATAAATTAAATACAAAATAAGCATACATGTCCAAACTGTTATTTTGCTGTACAAAAAGAATCGGACTCTGAAATAGTGTACAATTAGCCTGTGAAGGAAATCAAAAATGCAGGCAGGCAAAAATATAGGGATTGGGAATTCAGTGTAATGGTTCTTGCCATCTCCCAGAGTTCTTTCGCTGGATGTAGCTGGTTCAGTTCATTACTGCTCCATTGTAACTGATTTGGTTCATCTCATTGCTGAAAATGGCTAAGTCCATCAGAATTGATCATCATATCGTATGTTGAAGGATATAATGACCTATGAAAAGATGCTCCAAGTCATTATTAATCAGAGAAATGCAAATTAAGACAACTCTAAGATACCACTACACACCTGTCAGATTGGCTAAAATGACAGGAAAAAATAATGATGAGTGTTGGAGGGGATGTGGGGAAACTGGGACATTGATGCAATGTTGGTGGAGTTGTGAACGAATCCAACCATTTTGGAGAGTAGTTTGGAACTATGCTCAAAAAGTTATCAAACTGTGCATACCCTTTGATCCAGCAGTGTTACTACTGGGATTATATCCCAAAGAGATTATAAAGAAGGGAAAGGGACCTGTATGTGCACGAATGTTTGTGGCAGCCCTTTTTGTAGTGGCTAGAAACTGGAAACTGAATGGATGTCCATCAGTTGGAGAATGGCTGAATAAATTGTGGTATATGAATATTATGGAATATTACTGTTCTGTAAGAAATGACCAACAGGATGATTTCAGAAAGGCCTGGAGAGACTTACACGAACTGATGCTGAGTGAAATGAGCAGGACCAGGAGATCATTATATACTTCAACAACAATACTATATGATGACCAGTTCTGATGGACCAGGCCATCCTCAGCAACGAGATCAACCAAATCATTTCTAATGGAGCAGTAATGAACTGAACTAGCTATGCCCAGAAAAAGAACTCTGGGTGATGACTAAAAACCATTACATTGAATTTCCAATCCCTATATTTATGCCCACCTGCATTTTTGATTTCCTTCACAAGCTAATTGTACAATATTTCAAAGTCTGATTCTTTTTGTACAGCAAAATAACAGTTTGGTCATGTATACTTATCGTGCATCTAATTTATATTTTAATATATTTAACATCTACTGGTCATCCTGCCATCTGGGGGAGGGGGTGGGGGGTAAGAGGTGAAAAATTGGAACAAGAGGCTTGGCAATTGCTAATGCTGTAAAGTTACTCATACATATAACCTGTAAATAAAAGGCTATTAAATAAAAAAAAAAGAAGAAGAAGGATATAATGACCTCCTGGTCCTGCTCATTTCACTCAGCATCAGTTCATGTAAGTCTCTCCAGGCCATTCTGAAATCATCCTGTTGGTCTTTTTTTACCGAACAATGTCTATTTGACTTTTAAAATCTTTCTTTAGGTATATCTTTATAATTTATCCCTTCTAACCTATTTTCCTGTCTTCTTAGACTTTATTCTCTTCCACGTTTTCTATGATATAGTGACATCATCATTTTGATGTTCCTCACATAAGGTGCCATTTTCCAATAAGAATATGTGATGATCAACTCTTATGGACTCTTTTCAACAATGAGGTGATTCAGGCCAATTCCAATAGACTTGTGATGCAGAGAGCCATTAACATCCAGAGAGAGGACTGTGGGGATTGAATATGGATCACAATAGAGTATTTTCACTTTTTTGTTAGTTTGCTTGATTTTTGTTTTCTCTCATTTTTTTCCTTTTTGATTTGATTTTCTTGAACATCATGATAAATGTGGAAATATGTATAAAAGAATTGCATATGTTTAACATAAATTTGGCTTACTTGCTGTGTAGGGAGGGGGGTGAGGAGAAAGGAGGAAGAAAAAGTTGAAACAAGATTTTGCAAGAGTAAAAGTTGAAAACTATCTTTGCATATATTTTGAAAATAAAAAGCTATTATATTAAAACAAAACAATCATATGGAAGGTGGGAACAATGAAGGAGGAAATGTGGGAAAGGGACATACACATCAGGGGGTATCTTGTTTCCTGGAGTTGAAACCAGGTAGTATATCAGATACAGCGTTCAGTGAGCCCCCAAATCCAGTTTCTGGTCCTCTGTAAAGGAAATCATAGGAAGGCATTTGAACTCTCATATTACTACCATAGAAAAGACTTGCTATAATTATTTTTAAACAAAATGGACCATTTTCTATTTCTCTGATCTTTTGAGTGTTTATTGGCAGTAAAAGAACATGAACTCTTTGGTAATATTTTGTGTATAATTTCAACTTGTTTTTAGAATGATTTTTATCTACTCATAGATTAACAAAAAAGCAACATGCCTGTTTTTGCGCAGTCCCCACCCCCCAAATTTGTCACTTTTTGTTGCCTTTTTCAATCTGATAGGAGATAGCATCTCAAAATTGCCTTGGAATTTACATTTTTTCTCATTAACAGTATGTTGGAACATTTTTTCTATGCCTATTAATAATCCATTTCTTTTCTTGAGAATTACCTATTATTATCCTTAGAATATTTATTTATCAAGGAAGGAATTTTATTCTTATAAATTTGTATCAGTTCCTTCAATATTTTGGAAATGAGACTTTTATCAGAGAAATTTACTAGAAAAATTATTTTTCCATTTAATTCTTTTCCTTTTAACCTTAGTTTTTGGACTTAAGTGCAAAACCTTTTAATTTTATGTAATCAAAATTATGCACTTTATCTGTGATGCTCTATTTTTTGTTGGATTACAAAATTTATACACTCACATATGCCATCATTTATAAATTTTTTCTTGACTCTACCATCGACTCAAACTATTAGTATATTTCTTTAGATTTTTTCATACAACTTGCTTTTTAAAAAAAAAAAAGTCTTTCCATCCACATTTCCTTCTACTCACTCTTCAGTAATTTCCAATTTGACTGTTGACCTCATCAGTCATTATTATTGTTGTTCAGTTATTTAAATTGTGCCTTTGGGATTTTCTTGGTAAAGATATTGGAGTCATTTGCCATTTCCTGCTCCAGATCATTTTATAGATAAGGAACCTGAGGCAAACTGGGGTAAGTGACTTGGCCAGGGTTACAAAGCTAGGAACTGTCTGAGGCTACATTTGAACTCAAGATTCTCCTGATTCCAGGCTTCCCATTCTATCCTTGCACCACCTAGCTGCTATCAGTCAGTCAAGAAATGTGTTCAAGCATGTGTGCCATTCAACCAAAACTATGTTATCAAAATGATCTTATAAGAGGACTGGGGATGAATGTAGTCCCAGTTCCCCTACATATCAGTTGATAGAATCACATGAGAAACTGTTAAGATCTTAATTTGTGAACAAGGTGTATTTATGTCCTAATCTTTTTTCGAGATATGAAATTTTTTTGACTCAAGAAACCACATAAACAAATTAGCCTCAACTTTAAAGTCTTTTAATAGTCATTTATTGAGGAGCACAAGGCAGCTGACGTTAGAACAATTGAGAGTCAGACTGTGGAGAGTTCATGGTCTCAGCTCTACCATATAGGCTGCCTCTCTTTCATGACATACTTAAAGAATTAACAGAAATAGGAAAATCCATTTGTTCCTATATTTGTTTATCATTTAAAGAATATTCATTGTGTTAATATGGTAACTAACAATAGATGCCATTAACAGAAACATGATTCTCCAAAATGCTATTGCTTTTCCTCTGTAAGTACTTTGTATTTGCCCACTTTATATTTATTCTATATATACTAAAATATTTACTGTTTCCTGTCATAGAATGCAGACTTCTTGACCTTAGTTATCGTTTCATTATTTGTAATTGTTTCCCAGAACCTATCATAGTGCCTAGAGCATATAGATCCATAACAAATGCTTGTTGATTGGTTGGTTAATCAATTATGCCCTCTCTCACTCTTAAATATCTATTCCTCAGCTTCTCTACAGTATTTTACATTGTTGCAATTCCTCACCTTGAAAATTCTCTCCCCCTTTCATTTTTTTTTTTTATTTTTTTCTCCCTGTATTCCTTCGTTTTCCCCTTTCTGGAGAACCATTCCATATATAATAAATATTTTTTTAAATGAAAAGGAGTAGGTTAAGTAATGCAGTAGATACAGCACTGTCTCTAGTTTCAAGAAGAGCAGAGTCCACATATGACCTCCAACACTTACTAAGTGACCCTGGGCAAGTCATTTAAGCCAATTGCTTCCAAAAGGAAAAAAGGGAGGGGGGGGGAAAGAAAAACAATAAGCAAAATTTATCAATGCATCCAAAAAAATGTGAAAAAAGATGCAATGCACCACTCTCATTGACTTCACAACTTTGTAAAGAAGGGGGCTAGAGTATCCTCTCATTTCTCTTTTTGAAAGTCATGATTATTCGTGGTAATTTTGATACATTTACTTTTGATTGTTTCATAGTTGTTCTTTCTATTTATATTGTTATCTGTCTTCTTGGCTCTCTCTTTTCTTGGCTTTTACTTCATTCTGCATCATTTCATAAATACATTTCCATGTTTGAAGGTATTCATCATATTTATCATTTCCTACAGCACAGTAATATTCCATTACATTTATGTATCACAATTTGTCTAATCATTTCCTAATCAACAAGCATCTACTTTGTTTCCATTTCTGTGCACACACACACACACACACACACACATTGCTGACACAAATATACCAGTGTAGAGAGGGATTTTCTTTTAATTAAATACTTCCTTCTCAGCATCAAATATTATGGCTATTTTAATGATTTTATTTGCATATTTTAAAATTACTTTCCAAAGTGCTTTTACTGATTTATATCTCTACCAACAATGCATTACTGTGTCTGCTTCCCACAATTCCTCTAACATTGACTACTTGGAGTACCATCTTTTGTCATTTTTGTCCATTTGCTGAGGTGAACCCTCAGGGTTGTTTCAATGTGTATTTCTCTTCTTATTATCAATTTGTTTATTAGAAATTTGTAACTTTTTATATGATTTTCAGTAATTTGCTATTCTTTTTGTGAGGACTATTTATTGATATTCTTGACCACCTTGACAGATTTTCATTATCTATTTTAAATACAAAACTCTTATCTAAGAAATTTAATATGCAAACTTTTTCCCATTTGGTCATTTCTCTTTTTATCCTAGTTGCATTAATTTCTGCCAACTGCTTTCCAGGTTTCCTAGTTTTTTTCTTTTAAATCAAATAACCTTCTCTAGATTTCTATGACATTTAGATCTTCCCTAATCTTCCTTTTCCCTTTCCACCATAATGAAATATGCTCAACTTTCCCTTGTAATTAAATTTTTTTCACCCTCTAGTCCCTGATAGCCACCAAGTTACTAATATCTCTCATACCCTTCACTATTAACCTTCAAGAATAATCTGGAACTTCCAGCCAAGATGGTGGAGAGGAGGCACGCATCTACTTAAGCTCTGTGTTTTCTCTCAGAATTTATTTCATTACAAGCCCCTGAATTAATGCTTGACTGAAATTAAACCTACAAATAATTACCAAGAGAAGACATCCTTGAAATTCGCCAGGAAAGGTCTGTTTTTGCTCAAGGGCAGGGATGGTTTTAGATTGGGTGCAGGCTGAGGGCAGGCAGCGGCAGCAAGGACATGGCAGGCAGCTCACAGCTGAGCAGACCTGAGGGGGTTGGGGTGTGATCTCAGCCGTCATTGCAGGGAGAGCTTTGCTACAGGATTGGATACTTTGCCCTGGCAGCAAGTCAGTAGCCCAGCAGAGAAGCTAAAAACACAGGGGGTAAAGAATGCAACCCAGCACAGCTGGAGTCTCTCGGGACCCGGCCACCCCTCCCCCACAGTGTCTCAGCACGCTCTCAGAGTCCCAGAGTCCAGATCCAGCACAGTCACTGCTGTCCTGCTAGTGCATCACTGCTACCCCCTATTCTCTGTGTAGGAAGCTCAGTAACACCATCCAGCTCAAAAAAAAAAAAAAAAAAAAAAAAAAAAAAAAAAAAAGCAGATTGCATTTGTTTTTTTAGTTTTTTTTTTTTTTGCTAGTTTGTCATCTTTGATTCTTCTCTGACAAAATGAGCAAAAAATTTAAATGGACTTTAACCACTGATAGCTTCTATATGGATAGAGAGCAGACTTTAAACCCTCAGGAGACTAAAAACAGACTGTCTCCAGAAGAATCCCCAAAGGAGGATATGATCTGGTCCTCAACACAAAAAACTCTCATAGAAGAAATTAAAAAGGTTCTCACAAGAGAGCTAGAAGAAAAATAGAAAAAGGAAAGAGAAACTTGGCAAGAAGTTTGGGGGAGAAGAAGACTTGGGGAAGTCATCCCACTCATTTAAAGATAGAGTGGACAAAGAAACCAAATCCTTGAAAAACAGAATTAGTGAACTGGAAAAAGAAAATAGCTCTCTACAAAATAAAATTGGTGAAATGGAAAAAAAATTCCATAGAATAAAACAACTTAAACACTCAATTGGACAATTAGAAAAAGATATAAAAAAATTGAGTGAAGAAAATACTTCATTGAAAATCAGAATTGAACAAATGGAGTTGAATGACTCCAGGAGGCAAGAATCAGTCAAGCAAACCAAAAAAATGAAACAATGGAAAAAATATCAAATACCTTCTTGGGAAAACAACAGGCCTGGAAAATAGATCTAGGTGAGATAATCTGAGAATTATTGGACTCCCGGAAAAATATGATGAAAAAAGATATTGGACACTATTTTCCAGGAAATTATCAAAGAAAACTGCCCAGAACTCATAGAAACAGAGGGTAAAATGGACATTGAAAGAATTCATTGATCACCTACTGAAAGGGATCCTAGAATCAAAACACCAAGAAATATAGTGACCAAATGCGAGAACTATCAGACAAAGGAAAAAATATTGCAAGCTACTAGAAAAAAACAATTCAAATATAGAGGAGGATTACCCAGGATGTAGCAGCGTCCACATTAAAGGATCGAAGGGCCTGGAATATGATATTCCAAAAGGCTAAGGAACTCAGTATGCAACCAAAAATAACTTACCCAACCAGAAATAGCATCTTTTTCCAGGTAAAAACATGGACATTCAACAAAATAAGCAAATTTGGTCACCTATTTTTGATGAAAAAAAAAAAAACAGAGCTTAACAAAAATATTTGATCTACAAACATAGGACTCAAGAGAAACCTAAAAAGGTAAAAAGAAATCTTGGGAACTATATTTCTGTAGTAAAGATATATGAAGAATACATGTATACCTTGTTCTAGAAACTAGAGGTGGAAAGGAAATTGTACCTGGAAAAGGGTAAAGTGGGGGTACTACATCTCATGAAGAGGCAAAAGAAACCTATTACATCTGAGAGAAAGAATGGAGAGGGTTGAATATAGTGTGTATCTTATTACCATCAGAATTGGCTTAAAGAGAAAAATTTTAGACATATTTGATTTATGGTGAAACTTCTCCCACCTCATTGAAAAGTGGGAGGAGAAATGTAAAAAGGGAAGGAATAAGCTAAGCAAAAAGGAATACAGAAATTGTGAGGAAAAGGAGTAAGATGGGGAAGAAACTCTAAGGTGGGGGAGGGATAATAAAAAGGGAGGGCTGTGAGAAGCAAGTGGTGCTCACAAGTTTATTACTGAAGAGGGGGGTAAGGAGGAAGGAAGGGAGAAAAGCATAAACAGGGGTTAACAAAATGGCAAGTAATACAGAATTGGTAATTTTAACCATAAATGTGAATGGGGTAAACTCCCCCATAAAGAGGAAGTGGTTAGCAGAATGGATTAAAAGCCAGAATTCTATAATATGTTGTCTACAGGAAACACACCTGAAGCAGGGAGATACATACAGAGTAAAGGTAAAAGGTTGGAGCAGAATCTACTATGCTTTGGGTGAAGTCAAAAAAGCAGGGGTAGCCATCCTGATCTCAGATCAAGCAAAAGCAAAAATTAATCTAATTAAAAGAGATAAGGAAAGGCACTATATCTTGCTAAAGGGTAGCATAGATAATGAAGCAATATCAATATTAAACATATATGCACCAAGTGGTGTAGCATCTAAATTCTTAAAAGAGAAATTAACAGAGCTGCAAGAAGAAATAGATAGAAAAACTATAATAAGGGGAGATCTCAACCTTGCACTCTCAGAATTAGATAAATCAAACCACAAAATAAATAAGAAAGAAGTCAAAGAGGTAAATAGAATACTAGAAAAGTTAGATATGATAGATCTCTGGAGAAAACAAAATGGAGACAGAAAGGAGTACACTTTCTTCTCAGCAGTTCATGGAACCTATACAAAAATTGACTGTGTATTAGGACATAAAAACCTGAAACTCAAATGCAGTAAGGCAGAAATAGTAAATGCATCCTTTTCAGACCATGATGCAATAAAAAATTATATTCAATAAAAATCCAGGGGACAATAGACCAAAAAAAAATTGGAAACTAAACTATCTCATACTAAAGAATGATTGGGTGAAACAGCAAATCATAGAAATAATTAATAACTTCACCTAAGAAAATGACAATAATGAGACATCATACCAAAATGTGTGGGATGCAGCCAAAGCAGTAATAAGGGGAAATTTCATATCTCTAGAGGCCTACTTATAGAAAATAGAGAAAGAGAAGGTCAATGAAATTGGGCTTGCAACTAAAATGCTAGAAAAGGAACAAATTAACCCCCTCTGCCCCCCCCGTCAAACACTAAAGTTGAAATTCTAAAAATAAAAGGGAGATCAATAAAATTGAAAGTTAAAAAAAACTATTGAATTAATAAAACTAAGAGTTGGTTCTATGAAAAAAAAAAACAATAAAACAGACAAACCCTTAGTAAATCTGATTAAAAAAAGGAAAGAGGAAAATCAAATTGTTAGTCTTAAAAATGAAAAGGGAGAACTCGCCACTAATAAAGAGGAAATTAGAGCAATAATTAGGAGTTACTTTGACCAACTTTATGCCAATAAATTCCAATAAATGCCAATGAAATGGAAGAATACCTTCAAAAATATAGCTTGCCCAGATTAACAGAGGAAGAAGTAAATAGACTAAACAGTCCCATTTTACAAAAAAAAAAAAAAAAAAAAAAAAATAGAACAAGCTATTAACCAACTCCCTAAAAAAAATTCCCAGGACCAGATGGATTTACATGTGAATTCTAGCAAATATTTAAATAACAATTAACTCCAATGCTATATAAACTATTTGAAAAAATAGGGATTGAAGGAGTCCTACCAAATTCCTTTCATGACACAGACATGGTACTGATACCTAAACCAGGTAGGTTGAAAACAGAGAAAGAAAATTATAGACCAATCTCCCAATGAATATTGATGCTAAAATCTTAAATAAAATATTAGCAAAAAGATTACAAAAAAATCATCCCTAGGATAATACACTATGACCAAGTAGTTTTTATACAGGAATGCAGGGCTGGTTCAATATTAGGAAAACTATTAGCATAATTGATTATATCAATAACTAAATTAACAAAAACCACATGATCATCTCAATAGATGCAGAAAAAGCATTTGATAAAATCCAACATCCATTCCTAATAAAAACCCTTGAGAGGATAGAAATAAATGGAGTTTTCCTTAAAATAGTCAGGAACATCTATTTAACACCATCAGTAAACATCATATGCAATGGGGAAAAACTGGAACCTTTCCCAGTAAGATCAGGAGTGAAACAAGGTTACCCACTATCACCATTATTATTCAATATTGTATTAGAAATGCTAGCCTCAGCAGTAGGAGTCGAGAAAGAGATTAAAGGAATTAGAGTAGGTAATGAGGAAACCAAACCATCACTCTTTGCAGATGATATGATGGTATACTTAGAGAACCCCAGAAATTCTACTAAAAAGCTATTAGAAACAATTCACAACTTTAGCAAAGTTGCAGGATACAAAATAAATCCACATAAATCCTCAGCATTTTTATACATCACCAACAAACTCCAACAGCAAGAGATACAAAGAGAAATTCCATTCAAAATAACCATGGATAGCATAAAATATTTGGGAATCAATCTACCAAAGGAAATTCAGGAATTATATGAGCAAAATTACAAAACACTTTCCACCCAAATAAAGTCAGATTTAAATAATTGGAAAAATATTAAGTGCTCTTGGATAGGCCGAGTGAATATAATAAAGATGACAATACTCCCTAAACTAATCTTATTTAGTGCTATACCAATCAGACTCCCCCCAAAATATTTTAATGATCTAGAAAAAATAACAACAAAATTCATATGGAAGAACAAAAAGTCGAGAATCTCAGGGGAATTAATGTAAAAAAAAATAAATGAAGATGGCCTAGCTGTACCCGATCTAAAACTATATTATAAAGCAGTGGGTCAACAAAACCATTTGGTATTGGCTAAGAAACAGATTAGTTGATCAGTGGACTAGGTTAGGTTCACAAGACAAAATAGTCATTAACTATAGCAATCTAGTGTTTGACAAACCCAAAGATCCCAACTTTTGGGATAAGAATTCATTATTTCACAAAAACTGCTGGGAAAACTTGAAATCAATATGGCAGAAATTAGGCATGGACCCACACTTAACACCATACACCAAGATAAGATCAAAATGGGTCCATGATTTAGGCATAAAGAATGAGATTATAAATAAATTAGAGGAACATAGGATAGTTTACCTCTCAGACTTGTGGAGGAGGAAGGAATTTGTGACCAAAGATGAACTAGAGATCATTATTTATCACAAAATAGAAAATTTTGATTATATCAAATTAAAAAGTCTTTGTACAAACAAAACTAATGCAAACAAGATTAGAAGGGAAGCAACAAACTGGGAAAACATTTTCACAGTTAAAGGTTCTGATAAAGGCCTCATTTCCAAAATATATAGAGAATTGACTCTAATTTATAAGAAATCACACCATTCTCCAATTGATAAATGGTCAAAAGATATGAACAGACAATTTTCAGATGATGAAATTGAAACTATTTCCACTCATATGAAAGAGTGTTCCAAATAACTATTGATCAGAGAAATGAAAATTAAGACAACTCTAAGATACCATTACACACCTGTCAGAATGGCTAAGATGACAGGAAAAAATAATGATGAATGTTGGAGGGGATGCAGGAAAACTGGGACACTGATGCGTTGTTGGTGGAGCTGTGAATGAATCCAATCATTCTGGAAAGCAATCTGTAATTGCTCAAAGTTATCAAACTGTGCATACCCTTTGATCCAGCAGTGCTACTACCGGGCTTATATCCCAAAGAGATTCTAAAGAAGGAAAAGGGACCTGTATGTGCCAAAATGTTTGTGGCAGCCCTCTTTGTAGTGACTAGAATTGGAAAATGAAGGGATGCCCATCAATTGAGAATGGCTGGATAAATTGTGGTATATGAATGTTATGGAATATTATTGTTCTGTAAGAAACGATCAGCAAGATGAATACAGAGAGGCTTGGAGAGACTTACATGAACTGACGCTAAGTGAAATGAGCAGAACCAGGAGATCATTCATTATACACTTCAACAACGCTACTGTATGACGATGTATTCTGATGGAAGTGGATTTCTTCAACAAAGAGAATATCTAATTCAGTTTCAATTGATCAGTGCTGGACAGAAGCAGCTACACCCAAAGAAAGAACACTGTGAAATGAATGTAAACTGTTTGCATTTTTGTTTTTCTTCCCGGGTTATTTTTACCTTCTGAATCCAATTCTTCCTGTGCAACAAGAGAATTGTTCAGTTCTGCACACATATATTGTATCTAGGATATACTGTGACATATTTAACTTGTATAGGACTGCTTGCTATCTACTATGCTGTAATGACATTAGTGTCTGTTACTGCACCTTGAACCTAATAATCACTTGGCAAAATGTTTTATTAAGCTAAATTGAATTGAAAGTAAAATAAAGTGAGAACATATTTTTAGATATTACATTTATAAACTCTTATACTAAAAGGTCTCAAACAAGGTGGATAGTTGATTTTAATGGTGAATTTCTAAAATCACTCAAGGGCTCATAGTCCAAAATTACCCAAGCACATTTTGAATCCTCCTTAACGTTTTGCTGAGCATATGGCAAAGCTCTCGTGTTTTGTTTCATTTTAATTTTGTATTCCTTTTCTGTTTTTCTTTTCTTCTTATTCTATTAAAAAACACCTTATAGTTCTATTGTTAAGAAGAATCTTCACTTTACCAGAGAATGATCCAGCTGACTGACATTTGAAAGAGGACCCCATGAGTATACATACATTGTTTAGGTACAAATTCAGAAAGTTTAAAAGAATTAATGAACATGGCCCTATATAATCACCCCTTTTCCCTTTTCACATCCATCTCCACCCTACCAAGTACTGTGTGCTCTGTGGAGAGGAGTAGCAGAAATATGCAAAGCAAGTTCTTACAACTACCCTTGTAAATTTCCTTCCATCTATGATGGAGAGTAAAGCTTACAGCTTCTCTTTCTTGATTTCTAGATCATAAAATGAATATATTTACTTATATCCACTTGTATATATTGAATAATAATTGGTTAGTTATTATACTTATAGGAATTAAAAGTGCTACTCCAGTGCACAGAAATATACCACTTATAAGAGAGAATTTTCCATGTTAAATAGACTAGAACAAAGATGTATTTATCTAGTCAGTTTCAATTCAATTCAACAAATATTTATTAAGTACCTGTTCAAAGCACAGTCTGGCAATGCAAAGACAAAAACTAAAACAGACATTGACTTCAAAGGGCTTATATTTTACTGATGACATCATACACAGAGAAGTAAATGAAAAGTGATTTGAGAAGGATAAAAAGAACTAAGGATGGGAAGTTATTAAAGAAGATTCCTGTAAGAGATGACACCTGAAAAGAGACATCAATCAATCAATCAATATTTATTAATCACCTGACACTACATGTCAGGCACAATGCTAAGCATTGAGGATATAAAAGGAGCTAACAATCAAATAGAGGAGACAATGTACAAGATATATATATATATATATATATATATATATATATATATGTGTATGTGTGTATACATATTAAGTTATGTAAAGGATAAATAGGAAATTATTAATAGAAGAAAGGCATTGTAAGTAAAAGATGTTAATGAAGGCTTCAGGTTGAAGATGGGATTTTAATTGAGACTTAAAAGAAGTCAGGGAAGTCAGAAGTTGGAACAGAGGAGGAAGATCACTCCAGGCATTGAGGACAATCAGAGAAAAGGCCATAATTGGAGAAATAGAGTAAGCTCCATGCTTAACATGGAACCACCAGGAGGCCAATGTCAACAGATCAAAGAGTATGTGTTGTAAAATAAGATGTAAGAAAACTGAAAAAGTAGGATGGGACTAACTTATAAAGAGTTTTGAACACCAGAAAATTTTGTATCAGCTGGTGAAGGCAATAGGAGATTGCTGTAGTTTATTAAGGGATGGGTAGATGACATTATAGGACCTATGCTTTAAGAGAATCTCTTTAGTGTCTAAATAGAGAACGTTTGGGGTGGAGAGAGACTTGAGGTTGGCAGAGCCACTAACAGATTATTGCAATAATAAAAGAGGTGGTGAAAGTTTACACTAATGGTAACTATCAAAAAAAGAGAAGGGAGCATATTAGAGAGATGTTACTAAGATAAAATCACCAGGCTTTAGCAATAGTTTACATATGGGTATAAACAAGGGTATAAACAAATCTTACCCACCTGCAGTAGGGACCATTCTCACTTCACTTCTGAAATACATGTGAATCACCATTTCCCTTACTGAAACCTGTAGTGATGACCAGACATTCCATAAAAAACATGAGACCTTCTTAAGAGAAGTTGAGAGCCACTAGATATCCCCACCCCTACCCCAATCCTTGCTGATAAATTAAGCCTATATCATTGTAGATCTTACTATTTCCCCAACTCTTTCTTGTGAAAATAAGAGTTTCTTCCTCTCTTCTTCAAGTAGTGAAATTAGCCTGGCAAAATACATAGTGAATGGCAAGAGATTGGGAGGTTTTATGCCAGACTCAAGAAATCGAAATAATTTGTGCCAGCGATTTTTTGCACAAATCTGGATTCAGTCTTTTCATTAAATGATTCTTTGTTGCAAATGAAATCATGGCATTTATCATCTCAGCAAATTGCTTCTCACTTGCTTCCCAATAATTGGAATGATCTCTTCTGGCTTTTCAATCTCTTGGTATGTTGCCTAGAACTTTTCATGGCAGCCTCCTTAGGGATTATTCCCCTCTTGCTTAATTCCTTTCTCCATCTCTCTATACCTAACACTGAAATATGCATAGCCTTCTGGAAATTCTACATTGTTCTTTTTCTTCTATTCAGAAACATTTACTTTGACATCAACTTTCAGTTTGTCCAAAAGAATTCAGCAACATCCAAATTTACCATTGACTCCCTTAAGACTCTGGAATCCTCAATTGGCTTTTGAAAATAGTGACATTCCCTCATTTTTTATCATCTCTGTATTGAAATAATTCACCTTGTAAAAATATTTCTTGACTGTCAAGTAGTCTAAAGATAGAATCCATATCCTACTCTGTGTCTCTGTCTTTATCTCTGTATCTGTGTTTGTCTTTCTCTGACTGTCTCTGTCTCTCTCTGTCTCTGTCTCTCATTTCCACCTGCTACTGCTGCTTTTCTTGGATTTCCCAGCAAACAACTGGGCTTCAAATCCCTTAACACAGCAAATATCCAGAGTTTACATAAATATAATTCTTAAATGCCAAATACACAAGTCCTAGTAACATTGAAAAGAAAGGAGGGAAAAAGCGGAAAAGAATTATATAACCAAGAATTTGAATCATTTCACAATAAATAGAATATTTAGCAATTTCAGAAGCAGATGTTTTGGATTTATTAGGGTATATTGATGTGTCAAAGAATTTTTAATTTAAAATGCCACTGCTGATACCAGAGATGGAAACATGCATAAAACAGGGCACAATGTGCTTACAATGATCTGCCAAAGCAAGGGGATGGCAGATGATCAGGGCACAACATTCACTGATCTCACCAGGGATCAGAGCAAGCTACTATGGATGAACAATGGGTATGACCACAAATCCAATTTCCAAAGGTATCCCAATACCTAAACAAGGGATAAAAGTCCTAAGTTACACACACACACACACACACACACACACACACACACACAAACACACACAAACACACACATACCAACTACATGACTACTCTCATTTTAAAGAAAGTCAAATATAATTTTAAATTAAAAGCATTAACAATGCTTTTTAATAATATAATATTTAAATAACAATATCAGTAGCTGTGAGAATTCATTTGGACCCCTACTCTATTCTAATCAGTACTAATCAATTTGATAGAATCATATCAAAGTTTTATATAAAAGGTCCCAAATCTATGGGCTGCAGATTCTAAATTAACTTGCTCAACCATAGAAAATTAACTAAAGGTCAACCACTCTTGTTTTTCCAATGTGGCAGAGAGCACAATTATATGGAAAGTCCCCTAAAATATTTTTATATCTCCAGACCAATCACTTATCCAATAAGAGTAGATAACCATCTTAGACCACTTAGGTCACTCAATTTGTGATATCTCGTATCATTTATTCCTGCCCAATCTAAAAAGAAATCTGTCCATCTTAGGTAGAGATATTCTTGTTTCACCCAAGCTGTGATCCTGCTAACATAATGCTTATTTTAGCATGCCAATCAATGCAATTATTCCATGTTTGGTACAGCTATTCTTGATGACTGGACATCTAGCCCTATTTAAATAGTTCCCTGGAAGAAGGAGGTATTTCAGATCATGAGGAAGATCTTAGGTTCATTTCATTGAAGGGAGTCATGGACCCTTTAATAAAGTGCCATTGACTCAGAGTTCTGCCTCAGTTTCTTTTATTGTAGATGGGATAATTTTGATTCCCACATAGCATTTATGTAGAGTGTTAAGATTTACAAAGTATTTTAGAAATATGATCTTATTTGATTCTTATAGCTGCCATAAGAAATGGGTTCTATTATTATATACTTTTATAGATGAGGAAAGTGACACAGTAAATGTCTGAAACCAGATGTGAATTCAGTTCTTCCTGACTATCCATTGTACCACTTAGTTATCTCTTCAATTTAACAGTTTATTTGGGTAGAGTTTACATTCTACTGGATAATTGAATACAACATGTACATTAAAAGAAGTGTTATGAAGACCCTTGGCTACTTTTCATTGAAATACATTTTGCAACCCTGAAATTTTAAGGTGCAGAGCCAATAGACTGTCAACTTGAGTCTCAGTGTGATTTTAGAAACTGTGGGAAAACTTAGACACACTCATAGAGTTATTGCTTTCTTTATAGTTTTATCATTTATCTACCATCTATCTTCCTGAAAATGCTATTTTCTTTTTTGTTTTTTTTTCTCCTTCTCTAAATTTCATCATAGTGTTTTATTTATTATACCTCATAACTTCATGTCAATATGATCCACCTGGGACTAGGAAAGACATCTCTTTACAAACTAATTCCAGCTTTCTTGATGGAACAACTATTAATATATGACAATATTTTAGAGTTGATTTTAAAGTATAGATTTTCAATTTTTAGAAAATATCTTAGATTTGTATGTTTGCACTGAGATATAGTGTAAGGATTGGACATTTGAGTTAATGGAATAGGAAATTCCCAAGTAAGGAAACTTTCTTAACCAAAGCAGATAAGAAAGCACTTCTCAGCAATTTATAATCAGAGTAGGTCCTAGTTCAGTAAGACACTAAGTGACTTGCCCAGAGTCAGCACAGTATTTTCAAAGGTTAGATTTGAACCAGGTCTTCCTGGGTTTGAGACCATCATTCTACATATTGTTCCATGCTCTAATGCCCCTAAATTATTCCCTATGCTTTTTAGCCTTGTGATTTATTACCTATCTGTTTTTAAAGAATTTCATGAGTTACTTACTGGGTATTCATTTAAAGAACAATAGAATTTTTTAGTTGGAATGGACCTCAGTAAGTCATATGAAGTTCATGACAAAGAATACCCACTATAACATACATGAAAAATGACTTTTCAGCCTATGATCAAAAGCCTCTTTCATAATTTCATTTGGAGGTTTCTTTGGCAAAGATACTGAAGTAATTTGCCATTTCCTTTTCCATCTTATTTTACAGATCAGGAATTGAGGCAAACAACTGAATAACAACAATTTAAAAGAAATAGGATTTATACTGAGTTTCTTTATTCATTGACTGATTTTATCTGTTCTCTGGAGGATACTTTTTTCTGTTTCAAAGAATTAATGCATCATTTTAAACTTTTTAAAAATTTACAAATTTGTTTATCTATATACACACACACATATATATACATATATCAATACATAACATTCACCAACAACATTAATTTCTCTTTATGAAGTCTCAGACATATGCTACTTGGCTCTAGAACAGCCAACTTGGACCTTTGGGGATGGAAGATTGGGAATTGCTATTGGAGAAAGGTTTTGGTTTAATATAAGAAGAAATTTCCTGAGAATGAGTTTTGTCCATCAGCAGAACTTGGAAATTAGAGTTTTTATAAACCTGAAGGAGTGATATAAGTGTGTAGTCATCTTCTATCACCTATAAAGAGTATATAAGGAAATTGTTGATTATCTATCTAAGATATTTGGAAGGGGCTTTATCAATTTTATCCTGTCTCTTTTGAAAACTTGTCCTACTGACTGCTGCTCTTTTTTATCTTGTCTTCTTATCTTTTTTGTTTTTATCTTCCGGCTAATTATTTTCTCAGGTTGTATGGATTTTAGAGAGGACAAGAACCTCTGTTGTGAGGTCTTGCTAAAACCTTTTCAGGGCTGTTCATTGACCTTTGGTGTCCACCTGTCACCCAACTCTCACCTGTGGCTCCAAGAAACTGTAGCACATGCAGCAGCCACAACATGGTAAAATCATCTCTGCAAACAGATTAGACCAAGTGAGTATGACCAATAAACCCAACAGTAAGTGAAAGGAATGTCTTCCCCAAGCATATGAAGACTTTCCTTGATTGAATGGGTAAATGAGAACAATTTGTTCCAACAGCCATAAAGGGATCTAAAGCAGTTACTGCAGAATGTGTGGAGCTTAATCAGACATCAAAATCACCAGTCATCCACTGCATCCCAGGCCATTGCCTGACTTTTGTCTTATCATTGGATTTTGATGACTGGAAAAGAGACAGAGGCTGATGTTTTTGTCTCACTTAGATTCAATTCACATCACCTGTGATGTCCTCTTTGGGGGGAAAAAAGGCCTACAATGAAAGGGAATCTACTACTTCTCAAAATAGCCAGTTCTATTTATGGATAGTTCTAATTATATAGACTTTTTTCTGGCAAAAAAAAAAAAAACTAAATTCCCTTCTTTTAAAACTTTTCTTGTATTTCTCATAGTTCTGATCTCTGAAGACAAATAGTAGGGTTTTTTTATTTTGTTTTGTTTATTTGTTTTTATTCTGAACTGAAAAAAAATTGCCAAGTAGAATGGTAAGAAAGAAAAAGTAGGAAAGAATTCAAAAAGCTACTCTTCTTTCAGTACTTCCCCTTCCTTTCTTTAAATGAAATAAATGTTCTTTAATAAGCTTATTTACCCTTTCTCTATTTTACTCTACTTCAACACAACTGAAAAAAAACTACTTCTGCAACAAATATTCATAGTCAAGCAAAATACACAAAAAATGCATGCTTCCCTTTACATATCTAGTTAATCACCTCTCTTTTTCCCTTTATCCTCTAATTCTAAGAGATCTGAGATCTGTGCAACTTTTATTTCATGATTTCTTAAATTCAATTCAGACTTTTTTGTTTTATTTTGTTAGCTCATAACTTTCAGGTAATTCAGTGATTCTTAAATTATCTCTCTTTGGTTTGTTTGTAGGTCAGCTTTCTATATCAGATAAATTATATTTTCTTGTATTAATATTTCATGTTGTCTCACAGAGTCATCAGCTTCCTTTTGGTCATTCTAATTTTCAGGGAATCTATAACGTAGGTAAGGTTTAGTATCAATGGGGCCAACCTATTCACTTTTCAACACTCCTCCATAGCTCTCATTTCTTCCATTTTTTCTATTTCTCTTGTTTATAATAGCATTTTAAACTCATTTTAAGCCTTCATTGTTTATTCTAAAAACTCTACTTTTGAGGGTAAAACTATTTTTCTTTGAGGTTTGTTGTTTTGGAGTTATTCTTTTCTTTGGTTAGATGTCTTAGGTATTCCTGGCCTCATAATATTTTCTTGTTTTTTTGTTGTTATTGTTCTTTAATCAGTCTTCCAGATATCTACCCTGGGTAACCCAGCATTGCTAGTCTAGCTGGGAGGTCTTTCATGGCTGTCTGTGATCTTATACTCTCTAGAAGATGTCTCTGTATCCCCACGTATGCTCCCTGGGTTACTTTCTCACCTCTTGTGCTATTTCTTGGTAGAGAATTTCTTGGCAGACCACAGTCTGTTCTGACAGTACTCCATTCTGGGCACTGAGTTGCTTCTCCAAGGCCCAAGCTATTAGCCGGAGTTAAAGCTATTTCCCAAATCAATTCTGAGAATCCCTCTATTACAAGCCTAGGTTACATTTCTGGGCACTGAGAAGTGGAGATGACTTGTTGGAAAGCTAATGCTATGGTCAAAAAAAGTGTTGATATTATTTTATAAATAATGAAATTAAGGCTAAAAGAGGATGAATGGTTTGTCTAGGTCCTATAATCTAGTAAGTGTCTCAGGAAGAATTTGAATCCAGGTCTTCCTGACACTTTATCCCTCATTTCTCTTAGATGCTACTATAATGTGTACCTGGAACCAATAGTAAAATGCCAACTCCTTGAGATCAGGGATGTTTTGTTTCATTTTGTCTTTATATTCCTACTATTTAGCATTATGGTAGGTGCTTCCTAAATATTTATTGATTCAATTCAATTGAGAAAATGATTGGAAATAAATCCAATATAAATCCAGGAGATAAAAAGAAAGAATTAAGAATAAAAACTTGAATAAAGAATAAAAACCCCTGAAGCTTGTGAACATAGAAGACAAGTTGAATGGCAATGCCAAAGATTGTGGAAAAGGTTTGGGAGAAAGATTATCTGTTATGGACATGTAGAATTAGCAGTTGTTGTGTAGCATTTGGGTAGAGACGTCCCTCTTGGAGACATTAATCTACAGCTCAGAGAGAAATCTAGAGACATGCATCTAGGGAATCATCTGCATAAAACTGGAAGCTGAAGCCTTGGTTGTGATTAAAGACTGCCAAAACAGGGGATACAAAGAAAGAAGATTAAGGACAGACCCTGGAGGGATACTCACATAAAAGGGTAGAAAAGAGAATGAGGAGCCAAAGAAAATGACAAGAGAAAGAATAGCTAAAAGTAGGAGGAGGAGAGTCCAAGAAATATACTCAGTCCTAAGACTAAGAGGGACATGAGTATACAATAGGAAGGAATGGTCAAGATTTTCAAAAGCTACAATGAAGTTAAGGATGAAGGGGCTGGGGGGGAAATAAACTATTTTGGAATTAGGGGCGGGGGGGGGGACACTAAATAGAGTAAAGGGCCTGGAATCAGGAAAACTAATCTTCCTAATTCCATGTATTGCCTCAGACATTGACTAGCTATGTAACCCTGGATAAGTAACTTTACCCTATTTGCCTCAGTTTCCTCATCTATAAAATGAATTGGAGAAGGATCTTTACCAAGAAAACTCTAATTAGGGACATGAAAAGTCAGACATGACTAAAATGACTAAACTACAGCCAAAGTTTTTAGAGACTTTTTGGAAAGCAGTTTCAATAGAGTACAAGGTATGGGCAGGTGGGTCAGGGGTATAATGGTAAATGGTTAACAACCTTTTCTCAGACCAACAATTATGTAGAATTAATACACTTTTAAGTTTCATCTTCCTTCTCAATATCTTTCTCCATCGTTTTCTTAAGTCAAGAAATCAATTACAATAAATCAAGCTCTGATTTTAGCATTTGCCAATTTCTGAGGTATAAATACTCACATTAAAAATGTAAGAATCACCTAAAAGTCAAGAAAAGCTGGCCCCAACACAGTCCTGGTACATATTCAACTGTAACAGGTAAAAGAACGAAAGGATAGTGAGGAAGTAAAAATCTAGATATAGGTTATTTTTAAAAGAAGTTTAGAGGTAAGGGGAAGGAGTCAGATTAGATGGTAGTGAGACATGGGCAGAAGTTAGGCGTTTGATCAAAGGATAAGGTCTATAGCTGGAAAGGAACCTCAGAAGTCAGATAATTAAACCTTTTCAATTTATAGATAAGAATAATGAAATCCAAGGATGTGAAGTATTTGACTGAAGGTTACAAAAATAGTACACATTAGAGATAAGATTTTAACCCATATCCAATGATTGTAGGGCCCATGCTCTTTCCACTATGCCACCCTGGGCTAAATTATCTTTAAAGTCCCTTCCACCTTTATTTTTAAGATTCTGTAACCTTAAGGTTCAAGAGAAGATATTTTATGATGGAGGAGATATGAGTTTGGTCATTGGGGGATAAATAAGAAGTAGGCATACATATTCTTCCAGACAGAAAAAAAGTGTCTTTAAAAGTGAAATAAAGACAAACTGGGAAAGTAGCAGAAAAAGTACGAGATCTAGTGGCAAGAGATTTGGGTTATAATTCAAGTTCAACCATTAAATGATACATGACTACATTTAATTTCTCAAGTTATCATTTGTAGAGGACTACAGACAGTGGGGAAACTCAGGGTGAGATATAGGTATAAGACCCTTCAGCCCAGAGGGAGCCTGCTAACAATGTCTGGTTCGGCTCCCCATCACCCCTAAGGGCTCTTAGCTTTCCTGAGAAGTGTGGGGGTGGTGACATCTGTTGTGATTGAAGCAGAGTGATACCAAGTGCAAGAGTGATATCAGGTGGCAAACATACAATAACAAACTTTTTATGTGGTCCCATGTGCGCAATATATACTGGGCACATACTCAGTGTTTTTGTTACTTAGGGATATGAGGGTAGAAAAGGGGAAAAGACATTGTAATAAAGGGACTTCATTTTTCTACCATCCTTGGGAGTCCCACCTCATTACTTCTTCACTAGGATGGTATATTTTAATCGCCTCAGCATGGGAGCTCTAGAAAGCAACGGTATGTTTTATCATCCCAACTTGGGGGCTCTAGAAACCAGGACACAACAATCATTTTCCTCATATGAGAAATTAATTTGGATGGTTTCTAAGGTTTCTCCCTGCTCTATGCATTTATAGGGAAAATCAATTGATATTATTGTTTCACTGAAAAAAATATAATTAATTGATACAGGTATATGCTGTCAATTTCAGAACTCTTGTAAGTGAAAGATCACAATGACCAAATCTTGGTCAGGACTCTTTAATACTATTGAATGGTTTGGAAAGATCAAAACACTCTTTCAAGTGTCAAAATTAAGTTCCAGAAGGAGGGTCTAACCAATTTTGAACCATATAAAACTATCTTAATCACTACAGAAGGTTAGTGAAACTGGCAGACCAAAGGAATGGTTTCAGGGGACATAATCTTGTTCACTTGCCTTGCATTTCCAGTTTGGCCTTATAAGACATCCAAATAACCCGCATTCTCCCCTCCAAGAGATAAATCACTAAATTTCAGGGCAATTTAAACAGACTCCAGCACTGAAACTTCAGTTGCTCCTATTTCAAGTATATTACAAAGCAAAGAATTTGTTTCAGTCCCATAGTTGTATGGCTGTGTTTTCCAATAAGATCTTTAATTTCAACCAGCATGCTAAGCATGCACAAATTCAATGTCAAGCACTTTTGCCCCTATTTTGAGGCTTCTCACACAAAGCCTGTCTTGCTTCAGTCTCCTCAGTCTAGATGCTTATAGCATACCTTACAGATATATTGAGGAGGAGTTATGGATATGCAATACCCAGGCAGCCCTGAAAGTCATTCACTAGGACTCTAGACTAATGACTTTCAGCAATATCATTGATCAAGTGGAGATTCCAACTCTGGGAAAGCAATCTTCAGGAAAACAATGTTGTTTTTAAGAAATAGTTCTACTTGTGTTATTTCATTGTTATGATCATGAACCAAAAAGACAATCTTCCCCAACTTCTGAAAAATGAATGAAGTCATCTATTTGTGTCAAGTTTCCTTCTCTGAGAAAGCAACACACTGATTAATGCTCACAAATAACCAATTTAAAGTATGTCAGAAGATCTTACGTCCTTTGCAAAAGTTGGGGACTATGGTTGTGAAACATTGCATATACTGTCAGATTTTATTGATCTTTGATTAATTATGTGTGTATGTGTATGTGTGTGTGTGTGTGTGTGTGTGTATAAATAAAATTTTTACAAGGGGTAGATTGCTAAGGACAGAGAAAGGACTTATAAAATTAAGTCAATGTAAAAACAAAAGATTAATATATTCTGTAGGTGAAAGACTGCAAACCAAGATTTGGTCAGGACTCTTCAATAACAGTGATTTGGAAAGGTCAAATAGCATCTACTTAGCTGCTAAGAACCATGGGAGTTTTCTATCTGACTTGAATCTAAAAACTTCCATATGTCTTGTCTCCCTCATTATATTGTAAGCTCCTTGAGAGCAGGGATTATCTTATTTTTCTATTTGTATGCCCAATGCTAAAGGCACAGTTCTTTGCTCGGAGAAAGTGCTTAATAAATGCTTCATTCTTATAAATATAAATGATATAGACATAAATGATATTTAGCATCTAGATATAAACAGATATAGATGTATTGCTATGGATATAGATGCATATAAGATGCTATAGCTATAGATTACTAGAGCATAAGGAATCTGATATGTTTTGGAGATGCTGGAAGCAGCAGCAAAGCATGGTTGAAGATTGCTTGTTTTGCAATGTGAGGAAAAGAGTGTGCAATTTTCTTTCTTTTAAAAAAATTGTCTTTTTTATTGTTGATTTATTAAATAAAACAAGAATTTCCACAACTTAGTAGAATGAAAAAATAAGATGATTGCACATGAAACTGCAAATGTATTATTCACAACTTGTTATTCCCTTTAAGTATATAATAAAATTGTAATGTAAATTTATTTTTTTTCTTTTTTTTCCTTCCTCTCCCCACCTTAGGGATGGCTACTATTAGTCACAAATATGCATTTATGTATGTAAAGTCATGCTATATATAAATACAAATGTCTATCTATCTATCTCTATATAAAGATATAGAGATAGATAGATAGGTAGGTAGATATACTTCTATTTGGTCTAAATAAATCTTTAAAGAAAACAGGAACCCAGAGAGAGAAAAGAAAGAAAGGAGCTCACTCCTATGTCTATCACAAAACACAGGTCCTTTTACACCTTTTATATTCTTTTATATCAGTTTCTACTGGAACACACCATGGGAAAAATCCCATAAATCCATGCTTCAGATATGTTGTACTAGATAAAATATAATCTCACATATTCTACTAGTTTAGTTCATACACACTAGGGTAAAGGATGACTAATTTTATGTACACTTTCTATGCTCAAATCTTTAACCCTGTCTGATCATTCCTGAAAGATCCAATTTTCTACACAACCAAAATCGTTTTGAAGTGACACTTGCTTTTCTGATGTTCCAAATATATTGCCAAAGAACCCAATCTCTGTGCTTACAATAGCACACTCTACTCTCTAATCAAACTACCCATATAATCACTCTCCCTATCATCTTCTAAGCTCATTTAAATGGACACACCCCACACTTGTTTCAGAGTAACTGGCTCTCCTTCAACATTAACATGTGTCCAGCTCTCAGACTGGTCTATCAAATTATCAATCCAGTCTACAGACTCCTTCTTAATACTTCTAAAAATCCCTTAGAGAACTGCAGACATCTGTCCCTATTAGCAGCCTCTCCCAGCTTGTATAACAGGAAGCAGATCTTCAGAGATGAGTCCCATTTGGGTCTCTCTTTTCCCCCTCTCATCCCATAAGCATCAAATTCACATCAAATTCAGTAATTATCACCACTACCACCATGACTTTTCTGCAATGTCATTTCCACTGAAAAAATAATATCAGGCTCTGAGATGGAGTCATATGACTATGAATGCCAAGGACTATGGTGGCACAATTCTACATTTATTATCTTTCTAAATCGTTATTATAGAAGAGTCCTGACCAAATCCTGGTTTGCAGTCTTTCACCTACAGAATATATGATTTTTTTTGTTTTTACACTGCCTTATATTGCCTTTACATTGTCTCACCATTTTTGCTTTTTCATCCGATGATCACAGACCTATTTTCTACAACCAAATCAGGTGACAAAGTGGCAGAACCATATGGCAGAAAGATGGCCAGAACCTATCTCAGTTCCCTCAGTACTTTCTTTGCCAATATCAAAACATACCATAGAAGAAATGAAATGAAGGAAAATAAGCATAAAACATCTACTATGTGCGAGGCAATGTGCTAAGCATTTTTTTTTCACAATTATCTAGGTTGTTTCTTACAACAATCCTGCACTGTAGGTGCTATTATTATCTTTACAGTTGAAGAAACTGAGGCAAACAGATTAAGTGACTACCAGGGTCATACAGTAAGTATCAGAGATTAAATTTTAATTTAGGATTCTCTGACTCAGGCCCAGTGTTCTAACCACCACATTACTAAGCATAAGAATGAGTTCATGTTTCAGCAGAAGTGCCAAAAGAATATATTTAGTCATTCCTCCCTCATTCTTTCCTTTATGAGGATCAAGAGACCAACCAGAAAGCTCTGACTATAGATACCCTTTAGTAAGGGGATGAGAGTATGTAGTCATCCCCTTAAAAACAGAGAGCATGTTCCATGGACTTATTAGATTACACCAACAAGTAAAATTTTTTCATTCCTCAATCACTTCACTCACCAACATGAGAAACAAGAGACCTGAATTCAAATCCAATCCCTAACATTTACTGGCTGTATAACCCTATGCAAATCCAATTATCTGCCTTAGCTTCTATTTCTTCATCTATAAAATGAGATAATTATACTTATAATAGTTACTCTTCAATATTGCTAAAAGAAAAGCCCTTTATGAATTTATAAAGGCACTAAAGAAATACGATATTGTTATTGCTATTCTTACACATAGATCCAAGCCTGTATTTTCCTGACAACTAGTCTCTGCTTTGCCTAATAAAACATAAAGAACTCATGGCTTAGACAGCTTTGACTTGGTGTCAGTTTCATATCCCATATTGTCAGTGTTGTGACCAGCATCAGTACTTTGTGACAGACACTAGAGATTAATCAGGGCAGTGCCAGGTCTCTGAGCGAGCTGCTGGGTTTTTTCAGTATCAGCAGAGGGCACTGGTGGCTTGGCTGGGTGGTGTAGAAGCTCACTGCTTGTTGCTTAGGAAGGCCCACTAAAGTGGGGAAAACCAATATATAGAAGAAAAATTCTAGGACAATCTTGTTAGAGAAGAGAACTGAGGATCTGAAGCACCAGATCAGCAGGATGGGTTAGAATGAAGCTAGGAAGCAAGCCAAGGGACTGGGGGAAAAAAAGGTGAGCGAGCTGACTACTGAGTCAACAAAACAGGGAAATTTATAAAGTTTCCACTTGGCATTTGGCTAAGTGCTTTTACAAATATTATCTAATTTGGTTCTTACAAGAACCTGGGAGGTAAATTATGGTCTACATTTTATAGATAAAGAAACTGAGGCAAAGAGAGATTAATGTACTTGACCAAGGTCAAACAGCTAGTAAATATGTGAGGCCAGATTTTTAACTCAGATTTTTCTTCCCATCCAATACATAGTCTGCTATATTACCTAGCTATACCTAAGCTAGATGAGAACCAGCTGGATCACAAATTTAAAAGCTGGATCAATGTTAAAATTAGAATAGAGATGAGAAAATGAATACACAGATACTATTAATATAATGACAACATGAATGAGCAGCAAAGGCAGAAGTCCATTGAATATCTATGGGTCGTCATTGGGAACTGATACCTTAATATACCTTCAGGCAGTAGATGGTGCATTGGATAGAGGGCAGAACAGGAAGTCAGGCACAACCTAGCATCAGACAATTCTAGCTCTATGATGCTGGGCAACCACTTTTCTCATCTGTAAAATAGGGATAATAACAGTAGCACTTAATTCCTAGTTATTTAGAGGATGAAATGAGATACTTTGCAAACTTCAAAGTACAATATATCTTTCTTAAAAATGTATCCTTAAGAGTTTTAAAGGGCCAATAACAACTCAGACATGAGATTCAAGGACCAGTTTTTTGATTTAGCTAATTTTGTCCAGCTAAGATCTACATTTTGCTGTTACCTAAATGAACTTGAAATTCCTTACATATTTCAGATCACTTATATTTGGTTATTCCTCTCAGCTTTCCCTGACTACCTAGATTCCTGAAACTAGCTTTTTCTGGACTACTGATAACCAGAAACTCCCTTATTTCCAATTTATCCATCATAGCTCTAACTACTGCTTGGTTTTCTTTCACTTCCTGGTTATCTCCAGTTTTGCAAGTGCCTTTCTTATTACTACCAATTTCAGTTGCCTTTTATATGTTATCTTCCCTAATTGGAATATATACCCTTTTAAGACAGTCTTTCTTACTTGGATTTGTTTGTCTATTACTTAGTAGAGTATCTGTCACAAAGTAACAGTT
The DNA here is from genome assembly GCF_902635505.1 of Sarcophilus harrisii. Taxonomy (NCBI): domain Eukaryota; kingdom Metazoa; phylum Chordata; class Mammalia; order Dasyuromorphia; family Dasyuridae; genus Sarcophilus; species Sarcophilus harrisii. The sequence continues at coordinate 603,215,456 of NC_045426.1, forward strand.
TATCTATCATTTCCCTGTCTTTCTATCTCTGTCTCTATCACTCTATCTCTGTGTATTTATCTTTCTGTCTCTGTCCTCTATGTCTCTTTCTTTCTTGATCTCTATCTCTTTCCTTCTCACATATATACATACTCTCTTCATGCAGATGAGATTTTCCTCATTCTATTTAAATAAAAATTTTATTTTTAAGTAGAATTCGTTTTTCAGGAGATTAGAAAAGCAGCAAAACATCAGCATAAAGATACCCTAGGTGATGGAAAGATACTAGGTTAGGCAAGGTTATATTTCTGTCTTGATTATGGGCCTGCATGTGCATACAAGATGATAACAAAAAGATTTGAGTTAAGTAAATATCTGATAATTAAAATGAATACTTTAAAAATGAATACTTGAAACAGGAAAGAATATATATTATAGATAAGTTGCTACATAAGTGAAAGATATTTTAATATCCTTAAACTTCTGAGATCACAAGTTGGGGCAAATCAATAAACTCACAAATATTTATTAAATCTTTAATTGTGCTAATATCATTTAAATCACTAGGCTTACAATAAAAAGTGAAACTCCTGAAACAGGACCTGCCCTCAAAGAACTTAACATTCTAATGAGGGGACAATATGTAATTTAATAGGTACATAAAAGAAACATGCAGAGTAGAAGGAAGATAATTATAGAAAGAGACAAAGTGTCTGGGAGGAACAGGAAAGACCTCCTGAAGAAAACAGTATCTGAGTTGAATCTTTAAAGAAGCCAGTTGAAAAGCAGAGATAAAGAGGAAGAACATTCCAGGCAATAGAAAGAGCTAATGCAATGATATATAAGACAGGGAATATAGTTCTTTATTCAAGGAGTAACATGTTGACCAGTGTTACTAATTATAGAAAGTATAGAGGAGGGCTTAGTTTAAGAAGACTGAAAAGATAAGAGGAGGGCAGGTTATGAAGAGTCTTACATGTCAATTTATCATAATGCAAATATGTAATAATCCAATTTTTCCTAGAAAAGAAATAGGTAGCATGAGAATTGTTAGATAAACTATGCATCTTGTAGATATTGGGTATCAGTGGAACAAAGGAAGGAAAAGAAAAGAGGAAGAGTCAACTGATAGTGAGCTGCAGTCTTCTACCTTCTAAGGCTTCAAGTAGCAAGATCTGTCATGACCTATTCTGGTAATAGCAGTATGGAGGTAATAATAAAATATTTCCTCATCTAGCAAAGTAGATTAAGTGAGTTGCACACCTGCTGTTGGGCATTCCTGGCTTTGTACATTGTTAAACATTTTCCCAATAATCAGAAACAAATTGGGGGAGGGGAAAGGATCAGCAATGAGACTGCCCTGTGACTGCTGGAGGAATAGGCAAATATCTCCAGCAACATGTTCCTATCAACTGATGAGGACACCAGACAGCCTGTATAGCTATTCTGGCTCTCATCAGACTGGCTCATCCATCACTAACATACCACAAGATTTCAATCTTTTGCCAAAACCACTTATGGCCCACAGGACAGTGGCTTATGGCAGACTTTATTGGGAGTGCCCACAGAGTGCTACGTATGAGACTTCCAGAAAAGAGCAGAAATGAGAAGAGCTGGCTGGTCTGGAAATAGCAGAAGGCAAGATGAGTCTATCTATCTCTCCAGTTGCCTCTTTATTTAATGTTCAGCTGTGATCCTTGCTCATCCTTAGATACGGAGATCAGAGGAGATGATGATTGTATTTCCAATTAGAACAAATAGTAGCTCTCTTCAGCAGTCTCATTAATCCTTTCAGGCACATTTGTATTGTGTTACTTACTCTGTAACCTAATGAGGCAGAAAAGAAGAGCTCTTTCCTTTTCCTCTCTAAATACAGGTCCAAATAATTCCTTCTCCTGCAAGAGACCAAGATTAATCTATAGCCAAGATTACAACTGGAGAAATATTTGCTTCCCTACACAACAGCATTCAGCCTGCATATCCAAGATCATGAAGCTATCATCCCATGACTTGTTTTTGGCAGTTTCAGCCACAGAAGGGGCAATTTCCCTGCAAAGGAAAAGGCTGATTTTGCCTATTCTGGCCACCAAGTGTGTGCCTACTGTGAATCAGCGTGAGCTGGGGATTGCTCATTTTTTTCCAACATAGTATAGCTGAAAGGGATCTGGCCTTCGATTAAGCAACATTTGGGTTTAATTGCTACTCTGACACATATTGTCTATGGTACTGGACAAGTCATATAAACTTTTAGTGCTCCCCACCAATTTTCCCAATGTACAGAGTCAGATAGAATTTCTACAAGTGTAGTTTTCCTCAAGCAATAAAATTATGTCTAGATTTTATTAACAAAGATTTGAAACTAGACCTGCTTAATATAGAGATCTTCTGGAAGAAGAAACATTCTCTACTAATGCAGGTTGGTGCTTTTCTGCAAATTATACTGATATTGCATAGAGCACTAAAAAGTTGTGATTTACTCAGGATCACAAAGTCATTAGGTATCAGGTCTTTCTGAATTCTATGCAAGTTCTTTATACACTACATCATGCTGCCTCTGATTTCAAATGTAATAAAAATCAGACAGTCAGTCAATAAGCATTTATAAAGTGCTTATGTGCAAGCACTGTGTCAAACTCTAGAGGTACAAAGAAAGGCAGAAAATATTCTATGCTCTCAATGAGTTCATACCAAAAAAGAGACAACATGAAAACCACTAGGTACAAATACATACAAATTCAAGCCACATACAAATAAATGGAAAATAATCAAGAGAAGAAAGGCATTAGGATTAAGAGGAATTAGAAAATGCTTTCTTTAGTAGGTGAGATTCTAGCTAGAACCTAAAGGAAGTCAGGGAAGCCAAGAAGTGATGAGGAGGGGGGTGGAAATGGAAGTATTTTTAAATATACAATAAATGTGGAGACATATTTTGGGAATATTTTGAACGGTGGATCTAGAGTTAAATAAACTAGATCTGAATCTCAGTTCTGCTCTTTGCTACTATGTAACTTTGGGTGAATCACTCAGACATTTTAACAGTGGATTTCAATTTTTCATCTATAAAATGAAATGGTTTGACTAGATAATTTCCCAAGATCCTCTCTGGTTCATTATCCTAAATTCATAAATATTGTGGTTAAAGGTTACTTCCATCAGAACAGATTATAATCTCCCATTTTTATTTGCTTTGTAGATTTATATGGTTACATTTCATCATTTAATAGATACTCTTGCCTTTGGGTGACAGATACACACTATAAATGGCCTTAAACTACAATTTTCTTTTTTCTTCTTTGTAAATAGAATCTACAAGAACTTATATTCTTCAAACATAGTCTAGATTAGAGACACCAGAGTCATCTCCATGTCACAAATAGATTTTGGAGGAAAAAAATAAAGGAAAGAATTCTCTAAGTCATAATCATGAATTTTTCCTCACTAATCCTCTGTTTTTCCCTTAACAGCTTTAACCCTAATCTTACATAAAGATTCTAAACTCTAGAGCTCATACTGAATATTAACTTGAGATGTCAGCTTATAGTTTGCTTCTTTCCTTATGGAAAACTCATCTGATTACTACTTCTGAACAAATCAAAGTGAATAAGTTAGCTTCCCTTTCTAAATTTCTCTTTCAGCTAAAAAAGGTTCCTGCCCTTCCTTGTAGTTTCTTAGTAGGAACTCTATGCTTCTTCCCATGAAAGAGAAAATGATAAGGTTTGTTCCTGAGAGCCATAAAAATTCTACCACATACAAAATATAGAGAGATGAATAGATAGGTAAGTAGATAGATAAATAGATATTTAAGTAGATAGATAGATATTTAGGTAGATAGATAGACATGGAACTAACAGAAATACATAAGACCAAGAAGTACTTTTCAATGGTTATAAATAAAAGATAAACTAAGGACAGGAACAAAAAGTTTTCTAATAAAATTATTAATCACCATATGACAGATTACTGAAAATCATTAATAATGATAGAAATGCAAATAAAATAGCTTTAAAGTTTCTCATCCTGTCCAGTATGTTGACAAAGATGACAAAAATGGAAATAATCAATTTTAAAAAGACTATGAAAAGAGAGACACCTCTGTTAGTGGAGTTGTGAATTATTCTAACCATTCTGAAAAATGATTTGGAGTGTGTGTGTGTGTGTGTGTGTGTGTGTGTGTAGAAAAATGACTAAAATGTCTTGATATTTGACCCAAAGTTTTCACTAGTAGGCATAGAGCCCAAAGGGTTAAAAAAAAGAAGGAAAAGTTCCATATATTCTAAAATATTTATAGTGGTAGTTAAGCAGAATCAAAAAAACATTGATAGATAGTAACTAAACAAATTGTGGTACATGAATGTAATAGAGTATTATTACATTATAAGAAATGATAATATGAAGAATTCAGAGAAGCAAGGTAAGTTATATTAACTGATACAGAGCGAAGTAGAACCAAGAAAACAATATATAATTATTACATTAAAGTAAACAGAGAAAACAATAGCAACAATATAATGAATATTAGCATCCTCTATTTCAGTCATTACAGAAGGACCAAACTTCTTGATTGGAAGAAGAAATGAAAGTATGAACTAGGTAAAAACAACCTACACACGCCAATCAAATCTATCAATTACTAAAATGCATTAGACTACAAACAAGCAACTTGGTTAATGAAGTGGAGGGAGGAAAAGAAGTTGGGGGCCACTGGATCAAAAGATATGATGCAGGAAGTGTTTGGGATTGACAAAGGAGGCTCAGACTCTTCCTCTGACTTGTTTTTATACAGCAGCAAGCTCATTCAGAACCAGAACATTCAAGTATCTAGTGGTCTAGAAGAGAGTTATTTTATCCCTATTTCTAAGGACTTGGGTTAGGTGAGGAGGAGAGTCTGTTTTTCCTCTACTCCTTTAACCAAAGAAAGATCTTGTAAAGTTGACAAGGCTGGAGAATTTGAACCTCTTTGTTATCCTAACAGAATTGACTGTGGTGTCTATATTGGGAGTTAAGTACAAACAAAACACATTGAGAAAAGGAATGTTAAGATCTCTAAAGAAGACCAGCAGAAAGCTACTCTGTGGCGGAAGGAAATTTTATGAAACAATTGTTCACTCCATGAAAGGGAAAAAAGTACTTTTAATAATAGGATTTACAGGAGTTTTTGCCCTTTTTGCTACATATGCTCTCTAATCTGGATTCCATTTCCCCTAGACTCTACATACATTTGTGGGAGTAGGTGTTCTGTCTGTGTGGATGTTTTGTACCAACTGTTCTTGATATATATACCATGTTAGTAAATACCCATTTCTAAAAACAAATTGTCTGCCTGGCAAATTGATATGAACTAACAATTACTGGGAAAAACACATTGGTAGGGGCTTCTGTTAAGAGCATTAAAAAGAGCTTTTCCAGTCCCCTCTACATCCTCCAGAACACTGAATAGGGGAAAAAACCAGCAGTCCTCTGAGGGTCCAATCTACTAATGGGAATGGAGGTTGGGAGAGTATTCCCATTGCCTAAGCTATTGTAACAAAATCAGAACTATAATACTGCACAATTATATCAACTAAACTTAGACCCAGAAAAAAAAAAGATGAAAAAATCAATCTCCCTTTTTTACAGAGATGGGTGACTACGGATGAAGAGCATAGCATATATTGGTTGATAGATTACTTCATTTTGCTGAATTTCTTTTTTAAAATTATCTTTATAAGTGATGTCTTGCCACATTTGAGAGTGGGGGAATATCCATAAATGAATAAGATATATAAACAAATGTTGCCAATAACCAAAAATCTTTTTTTTTAATATCAATTTCTCCTTTTCACTACTATCAGACAATCAAAAAGATTCATATGCTATGAGTGTGGTTTTCAAATAGTAGGTTGCTATTAACTTTTTGTCAGCCTCCTTTGCCAATTCCTTTGGGAACTATTTCAGTAAGCTGGGTCACCGTGATGGTATCTAAACTCATAACAGCAAGAACATTTGAAGCATTTGTTATATGAAAACCTTAATATTAGCAGGGGAGAAAAAGCCACTAGATTAAAATACACTCAGCCAGATCCTACTAGACATGTCTGGTCCTTGTAGGACCTAGTATAATTTTTCATACTTCTTTCCCAGGGACCTGTTACCTTTGCTAATGCTCTCTATTTTTTCCCTAATCAAAACTTCTTCCCAGATAATGACATAACAACTAATTTTCTCTAAGGTTTAAGTGGCTGAAAAATAAATCCAGATAGAAATAAATAAATAATTGTTGGAATTTTAAAGTATAAAGAGAAGAGAATTTATTCTTTTTCCTTCAGAGAAGTTGTGGGGTTTTTTTCCATTTATTTCTTTGTGTTCTGACATGCCTTAAGTAATACCATCAAGGCAACTGCCTAATCAGAAAATTGGCTCTATTAACAAGTAAATACTTTACTCTTTAAGAAAAATGTAAAGCCTTTTTATTATGTTCTTTCAAATTATTGAGCTAGTACTAAACTTATACTAAGAAGCTAGATGGCACAATAGATAGGGCATTGGGCTTGGACTCTCATCTGGCCTCAGAATTACTTAATGTGTGACCCTGAGCAAGTCACTTAATGATGTTTGTTTCAGATCTCCTTATCTGTAAATGATTGGAAAAGGAAATGGCAAGCAACTCCAGTATCTTTGCTTGTTAATTTTTTGAAAAGTGATGTTTAGTCTCTTTTGTTGATCATGGCTTTCAGGTAAAATCAATAATTTTAAAATTATTTCTCCTGGATACATTTTCCAGATCAATTGCTTTTTTTCCCCAGTGAGATAGTTCATATTGTTTTCTAATTTTTTAATCTTCTGATTTAATTTTGATTTTGATTCCTCAGTTATTAACTTCCAATTGCATAATTCTAACTAGTAAGGAATTTTTTCCTCATTGAGCTTTTGTACCTCCTTGCCCATTTGCCCAATTTTGCTTTTGTAAGGCATTCTCCTCAATAGCTTTTTGTATTTCTTTTTGCATCAATCTTATTTTATCTTTCCAATTGTTCCTCTACCTCTCTTACTTGATTTTCAAAATCCTTTTTGAGCTCATCCACAGCCTGAGACAATTTTTTTTTCCTGGAGGCTTTGGATGTATGACTTTGACTTTGGTAATCTTCTTCTGAGAGTGTTATCATCTTTGTCATTATAGTAATTTTGTTTGGTCACAATCTTTTTCTATTGTTTTTTCATCTTCCTAGCCTATTACTTGGTGTTTAACTATTTGTTAAAGTAGGGCTCTGTTTCCTGGATGGAGGATATAATGTCCCAAGCTTAAGGGATTTCATGTACCTATTTTCAGAGATCCTTCTAAGGACATGTAGGTTTTCAGTTCTTCCAAGGTATTATGATCCATAATGGATCATAATAAGGTCATAAAGGTCATATGTTTGAATGACCTTTTCTGTCTTAGAACTGGGAGGAGGGTTCCTGCTCCACTGTGGCAGTAAATTCTGATGTGCTAAAGCACCAGAGTCTTTCCTCAGTACTAATAAAGAGATCTCCTTCTGACCAGTTCTACTCCTTTACTATCTATCTGTAACCTAAAGCTTCCAGAAGCTGTTATAGCCATTGCCACCACCTCTACCTCTATCCTGGTTTTCTGGTTTCCCAAGTCCCTCTCACCCTAATGAAACAAACATTTTCTGCTGACCTTCCAACCATCTTTGGTTGTCTTTGGTGTCTTTGGTGGAAGCCACTAGTGCTACTGCTGCTGATTCAGAGGCCCCAAGGTCTGCTCCTGGTTTGTTGAGGCTGGGGCTGTTTTGCCATGGCTTGCACTTGTATACTGGACTCCCAGTCTGAAGCAACAGAGCTTTCCTGCTGACCTTTCAAGGTGTCTTTGGCTGGAAAATTGTTCCACTCTTTTTGTTTAGAATCCTAATTTAAAGGAATTTGGAAGGGTTTGGGGGAGAACTCAGGTGAGTACTCTATCATCTTGGCTTTATCACACTTCAGTATCTGCCAAGAAAACCCCAAATGAGATTACAATAAATTAGACAAGACAAAAATTGGATACAACAAAATAAAAAAATATTTGTAGAGTAATAAAAATATACAATTATAAAATACTTATTTCTAAGAAAATGAGGCTTTGCCTGATTCTGATTCATAACACTGTAATACAAGCCTATGAGAGATACAAAAAGCAGATCTTATTGTATTCAGTCTAAAGAGTTTACCAAGATATGTTATTATAGAATTATCATAGAAGCTAGTGACAGAGCAGTTGGGAAAATATAAATTTCCTAGGGATATTAACTCAATCATCATAAAATATAAAAATGTCAATGATCTTATTTAAAGAGGGCAGAGTAACCAGCCTAGGAAGAATATAACTTATAGAAATAATTGAATTAATCTGGATAAATACCCCACACCATTTTTTTAATCAAAATTATTTACTGGACATTGCAATAGCTTTATTAAAATTGGCTTCTATCAATTATTAACTCATTACCTTCCTAATTTTACAACTTCTTTAGATTATAGTAAGTGGATATTACCCAGTCTTATATTATTTTCATCTTCCTTTCCTTTCCCCCTTCTATTTCCTTTACCACCTTTCTTCTACATTCATTTTTCTCTTTATCCTTTGCAATTTTTTCTCTTATATTCTTCTTTGTCTCAGCATCACAGGATCTCAGTAGCCATTTGGTTCAACCTATACCTGAAGGAGCTATTTGCCCAAGAAATGATCTTTACCAGAATATAAATGTAGGAAAATTTCTATATCCTGTATATCTTGATACAGCCCATTCCACTTTTTTAAAGCTCTATTAGAATTTTTTTCTAAAAAAAAAAAAAAAGCTTTTCCAGGAGAAAAAAATTCTAATAATTATACATATATATGCATATGTATATGTACACATGCATATGTACATATGTATATACATATATGTGTGTGTTGTACATATACATACATGTATGTATAAAATTGTACCATTTATTCATTTACTCTGATGCAAACTTATGATTTCATCAATCCCTAATGCACCTACTCCCTTCACCAGTGCAGATTAGTAATTCACATATAACCTGTAAACCAGGAGAGAAGGAATAAGAATTTGTTAAGTGCCTACTGTGTGCCCGATACTGTACTAAACACTTTGTAAACATTATCTTTTTTTTTTGATCCATGCAACAACCTTGAGAAGTAGGTACCATTTTTATCTCCATTTTACAGATGAGGGAATTGAGACAAACAGAGGTGAAGTGGCTTCCCTAGAATTACATAGCTAGTAAGTGTCTTAGTCTGTATTTGAATTCAAGGTTCCTGACTCCAGGTCTTATCCACAATGCTACTGCCTCTTTAAGAGAGTTGCCCAGCCCTTCTTTGTAGTGGCCAGAAACTGGAAACTGAGTGGATGGCCATCAATTGGAGAATGGCTGAATAAATTGTGGTATATGAAATTATGGAATATTATTGTTCTGTAAGAAATGACCAACAGGATGATTTCAGAAAGGCCTGGAGAGACTTACATGAACTAATGCTGAGTGAAATGAGCAGGACCAGGAGACCATTATATACTTCAACAACAATACTATATGATGATCAATTCTGATGGACTTGGCCATCTTCAGCAATGAGATGAACCAAATCAGTTCCAATAAAGCAGTAATGAATTGAACCAGCTACGCCCAGTGAAAGAACTCTGGGAGATGACTATGAACCACTACATAGAATTCCTAATCCCTCTATTTTTGTCCGCCTACATTTTTAATTTCCTTCACAGGCTAATTTTGTACACTATTTCAAAGTCTGATTCTTTTTGTACAGCAAAATAGCTGTTTGGACATGTATACTTATATTGTATTTAATTTATACTTTAATATATTTAACATGTATTGGTCATCCTGCTATCTATGGGGGGGAGATGGGAGGAAGGAGGGGAAAAATTGGAACAAAAGGTTTGGCAATTGTCAATGCTGTAAAATTAGCCATGTATATAACTTGTAAATAAAAAGGTATAATAATTAGTTAATTAATTAATTGAATTTTTAAAAAAAGAGAGTTGCCCAGGAAAGAGACTGTAATTTGTCTATGATCAGTACATAATATAGTCAACAAGCATTTATTGAACATTTACTATCTGCTGTCAATACAAAGAAAGATACAAAACTAAAATATGTCAGAGGCAACACTTGAACTCAGGTCTTCTTGACTTCAAGATTGGCCCTTTAATCATTGCAAGACACTATTTCTGGATAAAATATTATATAACATTTAATGTTATATCACATAAGATATCATTTTTATAGGAGTGAGGACTTGGGATTTTGTTGTTGTTGTTGCTGTGGGGAAATCCTTTTATTTCTTCCCCCTCCAAGCTGGGGCAAGTCAGGTTAAGTCATTTGCCAGAGTTCACATAGCTGGGAAATATTACAGGTCTGAGGCTGGATTTGAACTCAGGACCTCCTGAATTCATGGCTAGTATTCTATCTATTGTGCCATCTAACTACCCCAAACATTGGGAGTTTTTTTATGTGGAAACTCTTTTCTTTATTCAATTCAGCAGCTATTGTATAACTGATGATCTTAGTTGCCCAGAACACTGAGAGATTATGTAAACTGTTCATTGTTATCCAATTACTAAATGTCAGAGAGGACTTGAGCGCAAATCTTGACTTCAAGGCAATGCTTTGACCCAATTACACCATGCTTCTTCTCCCTATAGAGACAGAATAAGGTATTTGTAAAATGTTGCTATATAAATGTTAATCATTATTATTATTTTATAAGTCCATAATTGTATATCTCTTTGTCTATTTGGAATATTTAACGGTAACAGGCAGTGTGGTATTACAGACAGAGACTAAGAGTCAGGAAAACCTAGAATTGACACATATTGCCTTGTGATCTGGAAAAAAAAAAAACTTAAATTCTCAATCTTCTCAGACAGTTTTTCAAAAATATAATTTACAGAATATTTCTGATCTACATTGTCAGAGAGGATTTTTTTTTTTTACTGAGGTTTCCTTACAGTAGTGAAATCATAGAATCTCTTATTCCAGTTCCCAAATGATATGTATCAACCCCAAAGTTAACCAATACAAAAGTTATTTTTTTACTTCCACCCTTTAATTCTGTGCTCCTTGGTCTTATAACAGCTCAGCCCTTTCCAAATTCCAGCACTGGAAGATTAAACTTCACTCTATCCCTCCTCTATCTGTCTTCAACATTCTTTCCTTGTTGTTAGATATTTTTAGAGAAGTCACAACAAAACAAAGTACACTACAAATTTATGTTAACCGATATCTGCTGGACCCTCATTATTGTATGTTAATCCTTTTACTCTTCCTTGTTTGACTCATTTACACTGCCTACAGCAGAAATGTCAAGCATGGGGCTAGAACCAAATAAAAATTTAGTAGGGAAATATTACCAAAGTAAATACAATAGAATATAGATAGTTAATATGTGGCTTTCTAAGTCATTATGTAGCCTACAGGAATCCTTATGTAGTTTACTTTAGTAGAGATGTTAGATGCTTAGTTGTGTCCTTTCTTGAAGAGGATCAAAATAATATCACTATGTTACAATTTGACCTACTATGACTGATCAAACCAGTATGAGCTTGGAACACTCCATCACAAGTGAAGGATACAATTTGACCTACTATGACTGATCGAACCAGTACGAACATGGAACACTCCATCACAAGTGAAGGATAAATAGTCTATATGAACATTTGGGATGGATTTTCTAATTTTGTGCATCTTGCTTTCCTTCAATTTCTTCAATTCTGCTTTGTGCATAGAACACAGCACCTTCCCTAATGAGAGCATGTCATGCTGAGTGTTCCTGTACCTGTGTCTCCCATGTTAGATAATCAATTCTAAAATTTTAAAGAGACACTCCTTGTATTGCTTCTTCTGACCACCATATGAATGCTTGGTCTGTGGAGTCCTCTATAAAATAATCTCTTAGGCAAATGTATATTTGGCATTCAAACAATGTGGCCAGCTCTATGGAGTTGCAGTACTCTCTGCAGTAGAGTTTGAATGATTGGCACTTTGGCTCCTCAGTTCTGGTACCTTATCCTGGTAGGTGGTTTTCAGATTTTTTCTAAACAATTCAAACAAAAGCAATTCATTTTCCTGGCATGGAGCTGGTATATTCTCCAAGTTCATAAGCTAGTGGTATCACTGACACCATGGATTTCTCCTCTCCTGAGTTGTCATCAACACTACCCTTCCCATTTCATCTTATCACAGAACTTTTTAACCTCAATTTCCTCCATCATCTTCTATTCTTTCTTTGTTCTGCTCTTGGGAAAGAAAGCAGTCTTCTCATTGATAAGTGCCCTTGACTTCTCCCATCTACTCTGGGAGCTTACCCTTTTCATTATTCTTTCTCTTTGTCTGTCTTTCTTATCTCTTTCTGTCCTCCCTCTGCCTCTCTGTATTTCTGTCTCTTGAATCTGTCTGACTGTGTCTGTCTGTCTCTGCATGTATATGTCGTCTGTCTTTCTCTCCTCTTCTCTTTCTCCCCAACTTAACAATGTTCTAATTTTTATTCTATTTATGTGTGCATTCCACAAACATTCCCAGATCTCCTCCATCCTAAACTACCACCACCATAACTACCACCTTTATTTAATTCCATCTCCCAATAGCTATGCTCCCATATCATTCCTCCCTTGCACAACCAATTCCCAGAAAAACCTATAAAGGCTTGTGGTTTCTAATTTCTTTCATCCTGCTCATTTCTCATAAATTTGACTTATGACCTCTCTCCCCAAACTTAAGTGAAACAGTATCCCCAAGGTCATCAGTGATCTCTTTATTTGCTAAATCTACTGTCCTTTTCTTGTCACTTATTCTCATTGACTTCTTTGACACTTTTCACACTTCTCTCTTGCTCCCTCTGGGGGTTTTCATGACCTTTATTTCTCCTGATCTTTCTTCTATTGGTCTGGCCAAGTCTTATCTTCAAGATCAATGTTCATATCCCACCCTCATGTATCCTGTCATCATATCCTTTCTCTCAGCATTGTCATCAAGTCTCAAATGGCTGAAATAGACAAACTGCATGAGATTCAAGACTATTTACCTCTAGGGTGCAAAGTTATGAATAAGCAAGTTTTAGGGGGCATAAAGAGTAAGGTGATGCTTGGAGTCCCTCTGGAGACTCCCAACCTTAAGGAAGAAGAAAACTATGGTCTTAAAAAAAGGTGGTCATGCCCCTAAAGTCTAAAGATGGGAGCTCTGAGAAGAGTATCATTTTCAAAACTTTGCCAGATAGTGCCATCTGGTGGGGTTTTAAAAATAAGTGTGTTAATATATGCATATACATATGTGTGTATGTATGTACATAATTAGTCCATATATGTGTATATATGTTCAGTCACATCTCTGTGTACAAACATGCCATTATTGTCTATGGAGTTTTCTTGGCAAAGATATGGCAGTAGTTTGCCATTTCTTTCTTCAGTGCTTTAAGGTAAACAGAGGTTAATTGACTTGCCCAGGTTCACACAGCTAATAAGTTTCTGAGGTTAGATTTGTAATTAGGTCTTCTTTACTCTAGGTCCAAAACAATTTATTGAACCATTTAGCTATGATAGATAGATAGATAGATAGATAGATATGTATATACACACATATACATACACATAATATATACATATATAATATATATTTATATAAATCAACACACATACATATATGTAATGACTTCTAGGCCTTTATTTATTTGTGATATGCTTCCTTCCACCCCCATGATTCTATATTTATTTTATCTCTATTTTTAACTTATTTGCTTCTATAGATTGCTTTCTCCAAGGAAAATATAAACTTCTTCACACAAAGAGAGAACTATTCCATTTTTGTCTTTGTATCTGCAGCATCTAGCATAGTGCCTGACAAATGGTGCTTAATAAATGTTTGTTAAATTGAATTGATTATTTCTCCAATTTGTTTAGGCCCCTTGGCTCAAATGTGAAGGGGAAATGACTTCCTAAAACTGTACCAGATTTTAAAATTATCCAGCTTCATCACAGGTCAGCCCATTATGTGCTTCTTAGTACATTTCTTCCCAAGGTAAAATTAAAGCCAGGCATGTGTACACTATAGTGTAATCTAGTTCTGTATAGAAATTACATTTTTAGCATCAAGATCTCCATGATTCCCCTTCAGATTTGAAGAGGTCATGACCCGGAGTACATTCTACATTAAACCACATTTATCAAGGGGTGGGTGTAAAGGTTTGATCATGACAGAAGACTAGAAAGAATTCTCACTTCATACATTGTTGTGGTAATACAATTCCTCCTCTACCAGTTCTCCTGCTTCATGACCCTACAAGTACTCAAGCAGTCCATCACATAGCTCAAAATTTACAGCAGGTAGTTCTCTCTCTTTTTCAATCTCTTGCCTGAGGCTCAAGTCTCACTTCTCATAACTTCACCCTTAGCTGTACTTCTAGCTGCCAGAACTTGCCACTAGAGCAGGAATGTCATCGGGGACAGAGATAACGTTTCCTGTTAAGATGGTCAACTTTCAGCATAGCTCTAATTTTCCAAGAGGGAAGAAAGAAAACTTAATTTACCAAGGGCATAGAATTGAGTCTTAGGTGTGATGCTGGAGGGAAAATTTATTAGGCAGGACCTGTTTTTTTCCATTAAATTCAGCACAGTATCTTGTACAATGCTGATTCTCTAAAACACTATTCTAGAATAACTTTGAGGGGGGTGGGGTTGAGAGAGGGACAAGGAGAAAGATAGAAAAAAATGGAAAGGGGATAAGGAAGAAGAGAAAGAATGAAGAGAGAGAAAATTGTGAGAATATGGAGAAATTTAAAAATTATAGAGAATGGAGAGAAAATAAAGAGAGAAAAGGAGAGAGACAATGAACAAAAGATATGGGGGAAGGAGGGATAGAGATAGAGATATAAAATGGAAAGAGGGAAGAAGGAATAGAAAGAATGAAGAAACAATTGAGAGATAGACTATATAAAGAAAAAAGGAAAGCGACAAAGTCAGAGGCAGAGAAAGATGGACAGAGAAAAACGGAATCAGAGAGAAACAGAGAGAGAAAAACAGAGAGACACAAAGAGAGATAGAGGCAGACAGACCAAGACAGGGAGAAACAGAGACAGAAACAGAGACAGAAACAGGTAGATACAGATAGAGAAAAACACATATAGAAAGAGACACAAAGAGATAGACAAGCACAGACACAGAGAAATAGAGACAAAGATAGTGAGAGAGACAAAGAAAACAGAGACAAAGTAAGAAGACGAGTGACTTTTCTTATCAGAAACCCTCTAGGTGACAGAACAAAGTTTATTGTTGCTTCCCTAAGATGGACTCTGGAAAGTGTAAATGGGAAGCCTTGAATTATTTATGAAAATTCTTAATAGCAAGTGGGGATGCTGAGGGAGCCATGCAATGTGGCCGCAGGTAGGTAGCCTACTGCCAAAACTCTTAACTTTCTTTTACTCATTGCCATAATTGGGAAAAGTGATCTTCCCAAACTTCTCTTCTAGGTGATACATCCCTTGAGGACTGTGTCTTTAATGTGGCAAAGAAATTAGAAAGAGCCTGCAGGAAAAATGAAACTGGGGAGCTTACAAATGTGAACTCAGACAGAGAGAGAAACTGTGATTCTCATAGGTGAGTGGGGAATGAGGTGCTTGAGGCCCATGGTTCAAATGCATTTCAAATTATTTTACCTACGTCCTTTGGAACTCAGCTAGGTCACCCTGCACAGGAGGATAAATTTTCTAAAGAGGCACACTGTTTCTATTGAGTAAGAAATAGATTTTATCAAAACAAAAGCAAACCCCCTTCTCTTTGCCTCAGTTTTTTTGTCTGTAAAACAGAAAAGATAATCCAGTGGGTCACATCTGCTTTGCAGAGTTATGATAAAACTTGACATGAAACAAGATATGTTGTGTTTATTCAGATCATAGATATGGAGCAAGAAGGGACTTTGGAGTCCATCTTGTCCTCATTTAGATAAAGAAACTGAGGTTCAGAGGCTGATGGGCGTATTAAACAACTGGCTTTCCAAGGGGAGAGAGGGAAAGTATGCAAAACACATTTTGAATTTTAAATAAAATTAAAATTTTAATTTAATTTTTCTTTTATTAACAATTTCTCTATCACTTAAGTCTAAAGAATCAACAAAACAATTAAAGCAAGCTATTATTTTTAAGCTTTGATAATTTCCATGATATTAATGCTCACAACTTCAGCACACCATCGAAAATTAAATGCCTCTGAAATCCTAGTTAGTTAATAGCAGACCTGAAATTTGAGCACCGGTTCCATATTCTTTCTATTGATGTTATGGAAGTGGGATTGGAGGTAAATAGTGGAATAGAGTTCTAAATAGGCCATGAATCCTGAATATTGTGATTCTGTTTTTATGTACAATTGTTATTTAGTTGTTTCAAATTCTTCATGACATCCATAGACCATATAGCCTATGCAATATTGGTGTGGTTTGCCATTTCTTTCTCCAGAAGATTAAGGTAAATAAGGGATCCAGGACCAACATTCTACCACTGACCCACCTATCTGCTCCTTATATGTACAATACAGTGAGTAAATCATATCTACCACTTAGAATGACAAAATGTGAGAATTAAGGGTTGTAAAAGGATCTATCCAATCCCCCTCATAGATAAGAAATGGAGTTATTATCTTACTTAAGGCCTATGCATGTGATCAGGCCAATAATCATGAGTCAAAAGTCCTAAAAAGGAGGGAAGTATCAACTATAAAGTCAAGGCAGCTAGGTAGTACAGTGGGTAAAGCATCATGCCTGTGGTCAAAAACCTTGAGTTCAAATTCAGCTTTAGGCACTTAGTAGCTGTGTAACACTTGGCTAAATCATTTAATCTAGTTGCCTCAGTTTCTACAGCTGTAAAATGAGGATAACAATAGCACCTCTCTCCCAGGATTGTTGTGTGAATCAAATAAGTATCTGTTAGGCACATGGTACATAATAAATATTTCCAAAAATACTAACTAGTAATATTATCATTATTAAAATTAGGTCAGATTGATACCAGAGAATCCTTAAGATGTCAAAATTGAAAGGGTTGAGATAAGTAGGATAAATAAGAGGTCAAAATAGAAAGTGAATGACTATATCAGAAGTCAGAATGTAGAGGTTTCTCCAAGTTAACCATTTGTCTGGCTGTTTGTCCTGGCACAGACTTAGTCTCCTATCAGTTGTGGGCATCCAGTTTCTCTGCCCTTCTGTGGTCAAGGAGAGAAGGATACACCATTACCCCCTCCTGCCTCAGTTCTGACTGTCAAATCATGAACTTGTATAATGAAACTAATTGCTGTTTTTCCACTTTCATTCCAAAGCTATTAAGTGACAGAGCCCAAATTGAAAGTCAGTTGTCCAGGCTCCTAAGCTATGCTATTTCCATTATAATACATTGCCTTCCTCTGATAGGGATTCACTTCAATTTAATTTAACAAGCATTTGTGAAGAACTTATTCTGAGTCAGGCTCTGTTCTAGGACCTTTTCAAAGGAAAAAAAAATAATAAATCATTCCATGACCTCAAGGAACTTACAGTCAGTGTACTTGGGGAAGAAAATTGTATGCAGATATGTCGATGCAACATTATATACAATAAATACAATGTGATTTCAGTAAGGGAGTGGGTGGAATGGAGATATTAATTGATGGAATTCAGAATGGATGGCACTTGAGTCAAGCCTTCCAAGAGGTAGAAATGAAGAGGGAGAAGCTTCCAATTATGGGGACAACTGTACAAAGAAATGAAGGTAAGAGATTAAATATTGAGCCTGGAGATCTGCAAAGAGACCAGTTTGGCTAAAATCTACCATGTCTGAGAATGGGTAGTATAAAATTAGTTTGTCAAAGTAAATTAGACCCAGACTACAAAGGGCTCTAAATATCCAATAGAGACATTCAGATTTTATTCTAGAAGCAACTGGTAAAGCTTCTTAAATTGCACTATCCATTATTTACCACCAGGGGACCATTATAATCACATGAATAGACACTAAACTTTTGTATGGCCAGTTGCATTTCCAATCATTTAAAATAGGAAGAATCATATTTTTTGACTAGTGATAAATATGGGCGTTTATTAACTTCTAGCTATAGGTCATGTTCTGGGGATATAAGTACAAAAATGAGATGGTCTCTGATGCTTACTTTCTACTCCAGCTCAAAACCTCCTCCTTCCTTTCTTTTTCCTTTTCCTTCTCCTCCTCCTCTTGATCTTTCTACTGGAACTTAAATATAAATTGCCTTTAATCTTAGATCCAGAGACACACTATGTGTCTGAGGATCAATTTAGCTGAAGTGCAGAGAAGTTCATCATCACAGGGTTAGTAGCTAGATGAAATATTTTGGCTAGACCAATTTATAAAATTAATATCTGAACTATAGAGAGTTTGATTCTACCATGTCAATAGAGGAGTTAGTTTAGTGAAATTTCAGTGGCCTGAAAGACTGAAATGCATTTATGTCAAGACATGATATATGGGGGGGGGTATGTGTGTGAGTTAGCTTAGTGAAATTTCAATGCCTTGAAAGACTGAAATGCATTTATGACAAGATATGAGTGTGTGTGTGTGTGTGTGTGTGTGTGTGTCTGTGAGGCGCAATCCAGTGCACTCTGAATGGTAAGCCCAATGGTAGTAAAGTAATTGAATTTAATCCATCTGTACTTTTGTAAACAGAGACACCTATTTATTGGAAAGTTAGCTAGAATTAGGGATGCTGCCTGTAGTCATGAAACAGAGTAAAACTAACTGGCCCGTGAAGAGATGAAATCAATTGCCTTAGCCTCATTCAAGCAGTACCTTAATCAAAAGCAAGTACCAATCCCAAAAAGATTTGGGAGGGAAAAAATAAGTTCATAGCATGCAATGATCTATACATAGAACTTAGTAACTGCAGACATATGTTCATTAAAGACCAAAAGGGAAACTTCCAGAGGAATAGGATTTCACCTATTGATGAACCAAATTAATCAGAAGTAGAGTTATAAAAGCTGCTGTGAAAATCATAAAAAAAATGTTAGCTCTTGTCTTACAGGATCAGAGTCAGTATCTGACATAAGCCACCTGCTTTGCCAAAAAGAGGATACATTTAAAAACACAGATCAGAGGTTTTAACAAGAAAGAAAAATGAAGCTGATGTCACATAGGACAAAGGAGCAAGTGCTGGAAGGGTACAGAATGTCATACACTATAGCTCTGGGAACTTACTGTGATAGTAAAGCTCTGAAATAGGAATGAAATCTAATTTGTATCCAGAAGAGTTGTTGATTAGACTATCACAGTAGTAGGCAGTTTGAAATCCAAGTCTACGTTAATTCTAGTTAAGGATTTAAAGAGAATCAATACATTTCTGAGAAGTCAGAAATTATTTCTCTCCATCAGAAAGTTCAAGACCTTTAATTTATAAAATTAATTAACTGAATATAGCAATAGTAATCCATTAGTGTAGGTGCTGTGACCAGCTTCTCTTCTTTCCCTATCTCCAGTGCTTATTTGACATAACACAGAGCTGAAGATTTAAGTCCATTGTGACCACTGTCATTATCTCCATGATAGAGATTAAAGAAGTTTATTAAACCAATATAACATTCTTTGTGGGTTGTTGTGAGAATGCTCAGTAGTACTGCACTTAAAGTTAAGATACTCTGAAAGCTCTAAGGAATCAACCATGGGAAGTCACTTATGATGTTGGGCCATAAAATATTTGTTAAACACATTTATACACATATAAAGAAATTATTCTTATTGATTTTATATAATTTTATTAATAATTATTAAATTTATATACTTTATTATTTTTAAAAATGTACATCTAAATATGAAGATAGTGATGAAGATAAGTCCTATTTTAAACTCATATTTGAATGTTATAGTTTAAAATGTCTTTTTTTCCTTCTCTACCTTCTCTTCCTTGCAGCATCACCGCTAATATTTATATAACATTAAGTGCAAAGCACTGGGCTAAGTTCTTCACAGTTGTTACCTCATTTGATCTTTACAACAACCCTGGGAGATAAATACTATTATTATCCCCACTGAGGCAAACACAGGTTAACTGATTTGTACAGGGTCAAATAGCTAGTAAGTGTCTGAGACTAGATTTTAATTCAGGTCCTCTTAACTCCAGCTCTGGCTCTCTATTCACTATATCAACCTGATAGGGAGAATATTTTTTATCTCCTCAAGAAACAGAAGCTTACAGTCATTAAATAATATGTTCAAGGTTAGACATGTGAATAGACTATGCACTTCCCACAAAATTTGGGGCCAAAAAAGTCTCACTCATTGGGAGAATTTTCTAAACTATGTTTCCTCGACAGTTGAGTATCAGTCCATATTGCTATAGTATGGCTGTGTCATCCAGCATGAAATCGAATAGAGCCTTTAAAGGATACCTCAAGAATGCTATAAATGGAAATAACCAAGAATAAGATGTGGATAGAAGAAACATAAGAGAAATGAAATTAATACAGGCAGTAGACATGCTGGTGGTGGAGAGAGCAATGGCTTATGCTGAAAGAGCTAGCATACTCTCTAAGCTGACATGTTGAGAGAAGAATAAGAATTGATTAAGCAGAGCATCTTCAAATTTTAACATTCAGATATTGATTTTGTGGTCCTTGAGTCACTTTATAACTGTGTCTGACTCTTTGTGACCCCATTTGGGATTTTCCTGGCAAAGATACTGGTTTGCTAGTATCTTCTCCAGCTCATTTTATAGATGAGGAAAACAGGGTTAAGTGATGTGGCCAAGGTCACACAGCTAGTAAATATCTGAGGTGGAATTTGAACTCACAAAGATGTCTTCTGACTTTGGGACCAGCATTGTATCTATTGCACATCCTCACTCCTCAAATATTGGTACCATGATCAATTTGACTGTATCTTTCTCCTACAAGACAAGGACAAGAAAAGATTAACTCATGTCTGGGGACATGAGAGATAATAACCATTAGGGAAGGAAGAAAGATAGCTACAAGTGTTTATTAAGTATCTACTATATGGCAGGTACTTCTTTATAACAATCCTATGAGGTAGGTGTTATTAAAATAATCCCTAGTTTAATCTCCCTTGCCCAGGGTCACACAGCTAGTAAATTTCTGAGGCTGGATTTGAACTACAAGCCCAGTGCTCTGGGTCATTTAGTTTTTGGGTAGGAAATCAGAAAATCCAAGTAGGAGGCCTTGCTTCACCCTTTCTTCATTACCCATATCACTTTTTATAAAGCATTTAGCTTGTCTAGACCATTCCTTATTATGTAAAATGTAGATAATGAAATCTGTTCTATTTGTTAAGAGGATTAGACTAAATGATATTTGTAAAAAGTGCTGGAAAAAACATAAAGGACTATGAAAATAAGGGAAATTATTTTCACTAAAAACTATAAAACATTATAAGTAAATGCCAGGCATCTAGATGGGCCACCTTGATATCCAGCACTACAGAATTCCTTCTTTTCTCTCTCTCTTTTTCATATAGAACTGCTCTCCATTAAATCAGAGATAGTAATCCTCTCCTTTAAGTATCACAGAAAATGTCTGTTGATGTACATGACAAGTTGGTGGGGGGAGAGCATCTTTTTTTTTTCACTTTCACCAACTGACAAAGGAAAATTTCAATCCTCAAAACAGGTCTCTTATTTAAGGATATTTATGCTGTATGTTGTTTTCCTTCTGGTTTTGTGGCTGAATTTTGGTTGCTGACTCTTTATAGTGTCAAGAGATTATATAAATGTACCCCTTTTCTTCCCTGAATGCTCATTTTCACCAAGCAAATATTATGTGAAGTGGAGCATTTACTATCCGAAATTCTTTTGCTTTGAACCTGACTCTGAACATAGTATATACCACCTCTTTACCCACTCTTAGGAATCCACTCCTCATTCCCATTTGTCTTGGTGTTTGAGACCCTGCCAGAGAGCCCACTTCCCCATTTCATAAGGTATTTGGTGAACCCAAGTCAGTCTATCTGATAAATTAGTCTGCTCATGCCCTTCCATGAGGTATGTGCTTGGTAGAGAAAATGAATTTAAATAAATCACAGTTTTTGAGAAGTGGTAAACCACTGACACCATTTAAACCGCATGACTGTTCTTCCCAATGGGCTGGGAGAGGTTTCAATTATCTGGGAGTAGGGATTGCTTCAGAGGTGACAAGAGCTATGAGAAGTCAGCTTTTATTGGCTCTATAGCTATCTTAATGGGACCAGATCTCTGTCAATTTAGATAGGAACAGCGACTAAATTAAAATGATGTGTGTAGAACAAAAGAAAAGCCCATCCCAAACAATTCCAGGGACCAATAAGCAAGAATCTGGTCTTACAAATTTTCATTCATAATGTAACATTTTGTGTATGGAGTGTCTGATGAATTTCAGTACATTCTAATATCATTCAAGTCATATTTTCAGAGTCTATTTAAAAAAATCAATAAGGAATTGTGTCTATTTATCTTTATTTATACAGCATAAGTGCATGAGTTTTTAAATATTTTTATTTTTTTTTCCTCCCACTGCCCTCTCCATGCCATTGAAGGATAATTTTTACAAAGGAAAGAAAATCCTCATGATAAATGTACATAGTTGAGCAAAATAAATTCCTACATTAGGCACATCTAAAAACATATGTCTCATTCTGCATTTTAATTATATCCTTTTTCTGGCAGAAGGTGGATAAAGTCTATCACTTTCATCCTGTGAAATCATGGTTTCTCATTGTATTGACAAAGTTGTTTTTCTTTTCAATGTTGTTATTTTATAAACTGTTCTCCTAGTTCTCACTTCACTCTACATCAGATCTCAGAGAATTTCCCAATTTCCTCTGAAACTGTCCACTTCATCATTTCTCATGGTATAATAATATCCTAATACATCCATAGACCATAATTTGGTTAGTCATTCCCTAATAATTGGACATTCCAATTTTCTGCTACTACAAATATAATTGCTCTAAAAGTTTTTGTATATAAGGATATACAAGCATATGAGCTTTTACTAAATGGATGGGGAGAAGAAGGAGGGGGAAGATAGTAATAGCATACATGTCTATAGCTTTAAGTTTTGCAAAGCACTTTAATATTAATGATAATAGAATCATATAGCAGTTTGTTTTGCAAAAAACTTTACAAATATTATCTCATCCTTAAAACATTCCTTAGAGATAAGTGTTATTATTATCCTAATTCTATAGATGAAGAAAATGAAGTAGACAGAGGAGATTGGAACTAGTCCAAGGTTACACAGTTAATAAGTTTGACTCAGATCTTCCTAACCTGAATATAGAACCAGAACTTTATCCATTTTACCACTCAGGTGTCTTATATATATTATGATACTTTATTCTCACAATAAACCTGTTGAGGAAACTATTATTATTATATTCATTTTATACATATGGAAACTGAGGCTCAAGGAAGTTAAATTAAATGCCTAGTGTCACCAAGCTAGTAAGTGTCTAAGCAAGAATTTGAATGATCTTCCTGACTCCAGGAAACTAGATGGCACAGTAAATAGAATATCAGATCTAGAGTCAAGAAGCTTCATCTTCCTAAGTTCAAATACAACTTCTGACACAAGCTGTGTGACCCTAGGTAAGTCACTTAACCCTGTTTGCCTCAGTTTCCTCATTTGTAAAACGAACTAGAGAAGAAAATGGCAAACCATTCCAATATCTTTGCCAAGAAAATCCTAAATGGGATCACCAAGAGTCAACATAAATGGAAAGCAATAATCTGACTCCAAGTTCACAGCTAAATCCACCATGCCATCTTTCTTCAGATAAACATTTTATCTTTAGTAAATGATCCAATCTTTAGTTACAGACTAGATACTAATAATTAATCACTAGCCTTTTAGAACCTCTCATTCTATAATACGCATTAGCACTTTTAATCCACTCAAATTATCCTCTTCTGCTTTTGCAATCAATAAATATGACACAAAGGAAAGAGGGTCTACCCTTGACCATCTTTCTTGTTTCTACGTTCAGTCTAGAAAATAAATTCAGTCACACTGCCTGAGTGTCAGACAAAGGATGACTGAGTTGTAATCATCTGTACATAGCTTCACTAACAAAAATGATACATAGCAAGATGATATCAATCTACCCCCAGGAGAATTCTTATGGGACAGACCCTTTAACACTTCTCCTTTCCCATTTCAAATCTTTCCCTTTCTTTCCCCACACACAGAGCAATATGGAACTTAGCAGCTACATTAAAGAATACATTGCTTTTCTTCAGGGACAATTTTTTTTCTATTTACCCTTGAATAAATTTCAGGAAAGATGCCTTCTTGTAAAGCATAACCTCTGACCCATAAACTAGAGACTCAAGATGAACCAACCTTACTTGACCACAGTGATTATGAATACAATTGGAGAAAACTATAACTAAATTTAAGCTCAGAACACCATTCTTTCATAAAATTCAAGTAGATATCAATTCCAGATGTTTTTAATCAGGGACTCATATCTCAAGAAACATTTCAAGCTAAGGCTTTTTTTTTTTTTTTTTTCCTGGGCCACCACTGAATTTATCACGTAAGAGAAAATGAACACTCCTAAATCAATTAACTAATTTTCATTGAAGGTGGGGAAAAGAAAACCTATATAAACAATTGGTCCTCTCTCCAAATAATTTATTATGATGCACAGTGCAATTATGGAGGAAATTGCAATCACAAATCTCTTCATGGCTGCTCCAACTTCCTGCTTTTAAAAATAAAAAAATTTGCCTTCCAGCAAATGTTCTGCACAAAAATAAAAGTTGTGAGGAGGGGCTCCTTTATGACTTCCAAGCAAGTTTCTAGTCCAACAAAATATTTCTTAAAGTTTTGCAGCTCAGAAATTGAGCTGTAGTTCTTCCTAGTCAAAAGAATGACCAAGACAGTATCTTCCCTTCATTGCTAACCTTTTATTAAAAACCAGGCACTTTATTTCAACATGCTGAGCAGATCCTAGACAACCCTGTGCATACAAGTCCCAGAGCAGACATAAAAACCAGATGGGAAAGAGATTTACAAGAACCAATCTCAAAAGGATATTTGCAAGCAGAATGTCAACGCAACATTGATTTCAGCAATGTATTTTGATTTACAATACAGATGTCTCTTTAGAATTTTCATTTCTCTTTACATTCAAATATAGTGCAAGGAGGATAGGGTCCCAGCTGCTTCTTTCAAATGGCCTTACCTAAAACAAATATCTTTATCATTTACTCTCATCCCTGGGGAAGGTTAGAGTTTTCAGAAGACTTTATAAGCAAATTATTAAATAAGGCAGTTACCCCTGTGTTAAGAACATTTTATCATGGTAAAACCTTGTTCAATTGCAAGGATCTGCTGGGAAAGACTGAAAGTTATTTCTTTGATATATATATAATATATATAGTATGTATATGGGTATAGTGAATTGGTCAAACTTTTATGGCATGGTGGGGGGAAGGGGAGTTTAGACTTGTGATTTTATCTGTGTAGGACAATCCATGTGTGAAAACTCTATCCATTGAAGAAAGAAAATTGTCTGTAACTTAGAGTCACAGAGGGTTAAGTAAAGGCACTGAAAGATTTATTATTCATCCAACCTCTAAGGATGGATTAATTGTTTCTTCTCTTTCAAAGTCACATGAAACAGAAACAATTTAGACTGAAAATAACCAAATATCATATGTTTACTTCTCCAGAATCATGAACAACAACAAGATTTAGTCAGTACCTATTTCATAGCTAATGTTAAACAAAGGATTTCCCTCATATAATCTAGAATCCACAAGGCAATACAACATAGGGAAGAAGTTACATTATTAGACTACATACAAGATATTTTCTTTGCTTTTTTCATGTTTACTATTTCCTTTTCTTTATATGTTCCATTTTACCACCTTGATGATCACTTTAACATTTATTTTGTCTCTAACAGGCTTCTGAATCAGGAAGAAGAGGAGGAAGAAATGAGAAAAAAAAAGGAAAAAGAAGAGGGAAATGAGTAGAGGAAGATGAGGAAGATAAAATTGAGTTAATAAGAAATTGTAAATGAAAATATATACATTTCAAATATTTATGTAGCCCAGTTACCAGGCTAGACCTGAATTATTTAAGGAACATGGATTAATATTTCCATTTTAGTTATTTATCTTTATTCTAAGAAGTAAAAATTTTACCAACCCTATCTGATCAGACTATGAAAAGAAAAATGATGCAGGCAGGGCATTATATTCAGAGTCAGAAAAACCTCAAATGAAAAGTTACCTTTTATGCACTGGGAAGTATGTGAATTTTGACAAGTCACAACTTTTGAGGCCCTCAGTTTTCTCACTTGTAAGATGAGGAGGTTGAGCTAGATAAATTTTTTTAAATTTTTATTTATTTATTTTTGGCTAGATGATTTCTAATGACCTTTTCAATTCTAAATTTTATAATCTATTGTCCAAAGACAGACATATTTTTTTAAATCAATAATAATATATAAAAACAGAATGTTCCATCTCTAGTTGTTAATATTTTTAAGTTATAGCAATTTTAGAAAATAATGACTAATATTTTCCTTATTCACATTGGCCAGTCACTTTCTATTGTGTGAAAAATAAAGAATCAAGAAATTCTCCCTATGATCTCACATTTGGATAACAAATTTTCTTTTGTACATCTAGGTGGCACAATGGATAGAACATTGGGCCTGAAACTGGGAAAACTTGAATTCAAATTAAGCTTCTGACACTTAGCTGTGTGACCCTGGCATTTAACTTCTGATTGCTTCATTTTTCCTCATTTGTAAAATGGAAATAATTATACCTCTCCAGATTTCTGTGAGAATAAAATGATATAATATATGTAAAGTCCTTAGCATAGTGCCTACCATATAGAGGGCACTTAATAATTTTTTATTAACCTTCCTTCCTTCCTAATCCTTCCTTCCTTCCTTCCTTCCTTCCTTCCTTCCTTCCTTCCTTCCTTCCTTCCTTCCTTCCTCCTTCCTTCCTTCCTTCTTTCCTTCCTTCCTTCCTTCTTTCCTTCCTTCCTTCCTTCTTTCTTTCCTTCCTTCCTTCCTTCCTTCCTTTCTTCTATATCTAGAGCACAAGGTAAAAAGTAATGGGATAGTTTCCATGACACACATAAAATTTATATCTATCACATTATTCCAGAATAATCTAACGACAAAAATATTCAGAATAATGAATTTAGAAATTACAAATTACAGACATACTTTAGGTATTCTAAAAATTATTATGCTATAGTTAAAATCATGAAATATTAGATCTGGAAGGGACAGGTTATAATTTTACAAGCTAGGAAACTTTGACCAGACAGGTTAAACAGGATGCCCAAGGTAACAGTGAATTAGAGCAGGGAATTTGTGAAGCCTGGAATAAGAACTTCTGACTCAGATGAAGGTTTTCTGATCCCAGGTCAATGTTCTTTTTATTATATGACACAATATGTTTTAAATGTATGGTGCTGTATAGAATCCTAATTATTTAAATATCAATGATCCACATATGTATATATAAACATGTATGTATATATACTTATGTGTATATGTTATGTATATGTGTATATATAGGCATATACTGTATATATATATATATGTGTGTGTGTGTGTGTGTGTGTGTGTGTGGGCTTGTGTATATATACATGCATGTATGCATATGTATGTGTCTATATGCACACACACACACACACACACACACACACATATATATATATATACACATACATACATACATATATACACCAGTTTAACTATATAGTCCTATTCTATTCTTGATGATGATGCTAGATAATATTTCTGTTCTTAGTAATGTGTCCAAACTGTCTAAACTCTCTCTTGAAAATCAGTGTGACCCTGGACTAGAGTACTTTGTAAGTAAATCTCTACCTTCTCCTAGAAAGTAATATATCATGAAAAAGGTACAGTGGATTAAAAAAATGGAATGAAACCTTGAAGGTTTGTGATTATAGCATTGGGTGCTATCAGCTTCCAAGCACATTTTCGGTGCAGTCAAAATGATTCCAGATTGACAGGAGTTGTTGCAAGAGGTTCCTCTCCCCCACATTCTTTCTTAGGTTTGGTAAAAATGTACCACTGTATGGTGTTAAAGGATTTCTTTCTATTTAACATCATAGATGTAGGTATACTCAAAAAAAGGACAAAAAGAGGTTTAAAATATATTCTCCTAGGGACAGAGTTCTTGGTCAGGTGCCAGATCTATGAATATCATGTCTATGCACAATCATGTGCATGCACATTCACTCAGTGACACATGCATGAAGATATTCTACAATGAGAACCAGATAGGAGTAACAGACTCCATTTAACTCAGAGGCTTTTCTCTTTGTTTATGTAAATTAAAGAACAATATTAGCTACACTAACTTTGCAAAGTTTTTCCAAATCAATGTTATGATGGTTATTATTTGATTCTACATTAATCAATCTAAAAGTAAAACAAAATTTCAACAAAGAAAAAATTATCTCAATCAGAATATTTTGGATAAATGTACTGCATGTATGTATATATGTTCACAATACATGTGTATTATGTTAATAATTAAGGTGGGTATGTACACATATGTATATGTCTACATACATAAGTCTCTTCACTCAGTAGAAGGGGATGACAGAAAGGGAAACTTAATAAGGGATAAAAATACCATTTCCTTAAAGAATTGTGAGGAAAGTGTTTTGAAACCAGTGAAGTGCTCTATAAATATGAACTATTTTCATCATAACTGTTATTATAAGAATTACCTGTCAGTCAGCAAGCATTGATTAAGCATTTGCCATATGCCAGGCTGGATACTGTGCTAAGCACTGGAAATATAAAGGAGAGATGGAAACAATCCTTGCCCTTAAGCTTACTCTAACTGGGGGGACAACATGTAAATAAGTAGTACAGACAAAACATATACATAGTAAATGGAAAGCAATTTAAGAGGGGAAAAGATCACCTGTAGAAAGTAGGATTTTAACTGGAACTTGAAGGAATATAGGTTGCAGGGATGAGGAAAGAGAGCATTAGAAGCTTGGCTAGTCAGAGAAAAATTTTCAGGCCAGAAATGTGTCTTGTACAAGAAACAGAAAAGAATCATTATCACTGGCCCCTTCAGTAATTGGAAAGGAGTTTATATATATAATTAGAAAGTTGGGCAGGGGTCTTGCTATGAAAAGTTTTGAATACTGATAACTTTTTTACTTAATCCTAAAGCTAATAAAGGGATTCTGGAGTCCATTGAGCAGGGAGGATATTGTGGTCAGAACTAAGCTTTAAAAAAACTACTTGGGCAACTGAATGAAGGATAGATTAGAGGAGGAAGAAACTTTAAGACAGGGAAACCAATTAGCAAATTATTGCAATAGTCTGGTGAGATAATGTGGATTTGAACTAGGATTGTGACTGTGTGGGTAGAAAGAATGGAATGTAGAGAAGAAATGTTATGAAAGTAGAAATGACAAAATTTGGTAACAGATTGGCTTTGGAGATGACAAAGAATGAGGAGTCAAGGAGTGTGTTGTTGTCCTCAACAGTAATAAGAAAATTGAGAAGAACAGATAGTTTTGAAGGAAAAATAATGAATTCTGTTCTGAATACATTGAATTCAAGATTCCTGCAGAATATCCAGTTAGAAACAACTAAAAAGCAATTGGTCATATGACTATAATTCAGGAAAGAGACTAAAGATGGTTAGATTTCCCCACCCCTACCCCGGTGACATCTCTCTCTGTCTCTGTCTCTGTCTCTGTCTCTGTCTCTGTCTCTGTCTCTCTGTCTCTCTGTCTCTCTGTCTCTCTCTCTTTCTCTGTCTCTCTCTGTCTCTGTCTCTGTCTCTCTCTCTCTCTCTCTCTCTGTCTCTCTCTCCATTCATATATCTACATATAGGCAAACATATAGATATTTGATAATCATCTGCATACTGAGAATTAATAAGATCATCAAGTAAAATAAGATAGAGCAAATATTCCTTGATTAACTGCTTCTAATATTTATTTCCATAGTGTGTGCAGAGAGGTATGTGCACACACTATGGAAATAAATATTAGAAGGGGTGTGAGGGGGTGAGTGAAAGGGTGTGATTTTTAATTCTGTTTTGTTTACACTATAGTTATTTTTCCTGCAAAGCTTCCTTCAACAAAGAAAAACAGTTAATTGAAACTAATTAACACAGTAACTATATCTGATAGCATATACAACATTACACATCCATAGTCTGTTGCCTCTCTACCCAGAGAAGAAAAGTACATTCATAATTCATCCTCTGGAACCAGGATTAAATGTATCTGAATTAAATTGAATTGAATTGAATTGAATCTGCATTTGTAGTATCAACAACAACAATAACAAGCATATAACCTACCTATAAGCTAGCATTTATATAAAGCTTTGAAGTTTACATAGCATTTTACATATTTTTTCATTTAATTGTTACAAAAATAAAGACAGGCAGGCCATAAAAATGTTGAAGGATCAGAGGAAGGGGGGGAGGGAGGGAGCAATCTATCCCCTCTATCTTCTGTCAATTAAACAATCTCTGCACTGTAGAATTCCCAAATGAAACATCCACCATGCCAGGCTCATACTATCTTTCCCTTTAAATGTTTTTGTCCAACTAAGAAAAATACTAGTTTTATTTCTGCTCATATTTTTCCTTTCTTGTAGTATAATAACATTCCATTAAATCCATATATTAACATCTATTCAATCATTCTTCCATAGTTAAATTTAAATATACTCTGTATCTGCATCCTGCACAACATGCCCCATTCCAGGTCCAGAGAAGTATAAAATTAATGCAATTATCCTGATAACACAACAACTTACAATTTTGATCCTAATTTTTCCTTAGCTATCAAAATATTTTGGGTAAAACTAGATTTTTAAAAAATTCTTTGAATTATCCAGCTAATACTTCAGTTATCTACTTCATTTCATTTGTTGTATAATCTTGTTATTGCTCCACTCATAATCCATTCTTCTTCTTTTGTCATCAGAGAACCATTATGAAGAATCAAAAGGTCCCAAAGAGAATGAAAAATATAAAGAATCCTTCATTGGCATTACCTAAAGTCTCCATACAACATGAAAGCTAAATCCCTTCCACAAGACATTTCAAATTGTTTTATGTTGGTGGAATTGTGTGATAAGGTTGTTGATAGAAATCAGCATCTCAGTCTTCATAGATTGGAGGTAATAAATTGTTAGTTTCTTGTTTCTCTGCTGTACTTGAAGGTGACAACATTGTTTAAAACTACTGCAAAGAGCACAACTCCATTGGGCTGGCCACATTGTTTGAATGTAAAATGTATGCTTGACAAAAAAGGATATTTTGTGGAGAAATTACACAGAGCAAACATTCACATGGTGGTTAGAAAAAGTGTTAGAAGGATACTCTCAAGGTCTTTTTTAAAGAACTTTAGAAATAATTGCACGACATGGGAGACACTGGCACAAGACTGCCCTGCAATGGTGTACTCTTATCAGAGGTACTGTGCTCCATGAGCAAAACATAAATGAAGTAGCTCAGAAAAAATCAGAAAATGCAGTTAGATAACACACCCCAAATGTTCATAGGGGCTACTTGTGTCCAACCTGTGACACAGTATTCTGAAATATTGGTCTGATCAGCCACAGTCAGACACACTAACTTAACTCTAACACAGCAATGTCATTTTCGTTCTCTTCAAGAATGAAGGATAAAAACCAGAGAGCCACAGAATCTGAGTTGGAAAGAATCTGAGCAAACAAACAGAGCCAGTTTAAGCTCAACCTAAATAGAAGTCCTTTCTATGATATTCCTACTGATTTATCACTTAGCCTCAATGTAAAAACTTCTATTGCTAGGGAATCCATTATTCCCTCTAGCTGGAAGCCCATCCATTTTTAGACAGATTTGTTATGGAATCATCACTTACATCTATCAGTAATTTCCTTCTTGGGGCTTATTATTCTTGGTTCTTCTTCTAGTAATTTCTTGTAATTTCTTTCCCACCATGTCCTCCCTGAGTCTTCTCTTTTCCATATCAAATCTGATATGGAATTTTTTCAACACTTCTGAATATAATATGGTTTCCATTTTTCTTTACACAGTGATTGTGTTCCCCTGGGACATTCCCTAGTTTGTCAATGTCCTTTCTAAATTGTAGTGCCCAGAATTGAATACAATATTCTGAATGTGGTCTAATTAGGGCAGAGTACTATAGAACTATCCCTTATCTATTTCTGGACACTATACTTTTATTAATGAATCTTAAAATCAAATCTAGCAGAAGAAAGTGGGCAGAATACGCTTACAACTTTTACCCTAACAATTTTCTTTTCAATCTCTAGATAGGAGTTATCATGTTATAGTGGATAAAGAGCATGCTTAAGAATCAGGAAGACATATTCATATGTGTTATATCTGGAATATACATCTAGGTGACTCAGGAAGTCACTCAACTTCTCAGGAGTTTAGGTGACTCTTCAAGCTTAGAGAATTGTAATACTAGGTTTGTCTGGGTCATCCCTAGAAAGTATGACCTGAATGGGTCTTTTTATTTTTTTAATTACATGTAAAAACAATTTTTATCATTCAGTTTTTAAATTTTAAATTCCAAATTATATCTCTCTCACCATCCCCTTTCTACAACAGTAATCAATTTCATATTGGTTATATATATGTAATCATCTAAAACATATTTCCATATTAGTCATGTTGTAAAAGAGAAACAGGCCAAAAGAAAAGAATCATGAAAAATATAAAGTGAAAATAGTATGCTTCAATCTACATTCAGACTCCATTAGTCCTGTCTCTGATGTGGATATTTTTCCAACATGAATCCTGTGGAATTATCTTGGATCATTGTATTGTTGAGAAGCTGAGAACAGATAAGAACTATTTTCCTCACTGAGAGTTATCTATAGCAATGCAATTCTAAATTCAGATCTTCCCACACTGTTAATTACCAGAAGTATAGGAGAAAAAATTTCAGATTGACATGTTTATTTGAAGAATATGAGTTGAAAATAATTGGAATATTACAGAAACATCACATAATTTGGTATTTTTTTACAGTAACAATTATAAGGATGAGAAAAGGAAAGAATTTCTCCATAGGGAAATGTTTATAAAGTTACTGTTTTACCATAGGCCTTTCACCAGGTCATGGAAATGGCCTTTAACATTAAAAAAAATAATAATAAATTTTGCCAACATTGTGTACACTAATAGGAAGACAAAATAAAAACATTGAACCATGGAGAGAATATATTCACTAACACCATAAATCGATGGAAGACCAAGAAGCAGGGTTTGGATGATTCCATCCATGCTTAAGGTCCTGGTCTTAAAAACTACATTGTCCCTCTCATTATAGTTCCCCTATTTTACTCAAGCAAATGACTATGAGAACAAACTAGTCAAACTCTAAATCACAGAAAAAGGACTCATTAAATAAATGGGTTGATATGTGTTTTTTAAATTTGAAGATTATCTGTTTCAGCAATTTTATTTGCAGTTCATGTGCATTTGGACAGATAACCTCTAAGATCCCTTCCCTTTCTGAGATTCTGAGATACAATGAGGATGCTCATCCAGTTTTCAAATGGTATACTTAGGTAACATGGTTTCTATTTTTTTCCTGTAGTAAGACATAGCCAAATGTCTCTTATCCAAATTACTAGTTTAGTCAGTGACTGAGAAAACAGGGAAACTCCACTAATCCACATTATATGAAAGAGACAAGAGTTACCATCAAACCTATATCATTATAAAAATTCAATAGTTAAAATGGACATTTATCCAGTGAGAGAGAGACCAAAATGCACTCATGAAAAAGATGTGGAAATAAAATTAGTCTGAAGTCAGAAAAATACATTTGGAGAAAAGCCACAGCAGACTTATAGGCAGGCAAATTAAAGTTAGTGAATTTCAAATTAATTTCACAGATGGTATCTAATTCTGGGATAGTGGGCAAAATTCCAGGTTATATTGAAAACAGAGAAGAAGCAAAATCTTCAGTTTTATTTTGTAGCTGTGAGAAGATCCAGCTTTTTGGTGAGATTTTATTTTGGAGTTTGGGGTTTTTTTATCTATATAATACAATAGGGAAATTAATAGGGAGCAGGGGAGAAGTACCTCAATCTTCTAGGAAATAAATTTTCAGACACTTGTCAAGGGGAATATAAAATAAATATTTATCGGATTTAGTTTTAAGAACAGCCATATCCATCTTGTTATGGCTCTTAAAATAAATTTGAGCCACCCCTCAAGGAGGGAATGTTTTCGATAACTAATATGTACATTATTATGCTTGAAGTCGTGAGTCTATACTTTTCTTAATGTTGAGGAAAAAATGATACAGTTCTGTGGATTAAAACATTAATTATTCTGCTATTCATGAAACAACATCTCAGAGCATTGTTTATCATTAAAAGTTGAAAAATAGTCTTTCCTTTAATCAATAGAATTAACCTGATTAAACCTATTCCCAATTATTATAACTTCACATTCATCTAGTCAGTCAATAAGCATTAATTAAGTGCCTTCTATGTACTAAGCACTGGAGATATATGAAGAAAGGACAAAGATAAAAATGATTTGCTCACATTGCAGAACATTAATGCATCACAGGACTTGTTATTTAGATCTGGTAAACACTGCTCAAGTGTCTACACTAATGAATACAGCTGAGACTCCATGCCAGTGGGGAAGAAACTCCTGGGAATGGGATGCTCTCTTCTGAATGCATTCTCATATGTCCAGATGTGTCAAGGCACCATTGCTACCATTGAAGAATTTTAGAGGATAAGACCATGCTGGCAGGAACCCTATCCTAGGGGGAAAAAACACTCATAAAAGGATTCCTAGATATCTAGCTGTTTCAAAAATCACTTTCTATAACACTTCCTGCCTCCAGGGCCTAATTTAACTGGACTGATTATCCACTGATTCCAATTATTTATGTCAATGTTCCCTTTAATGCAAATACAGATAATTAAAAATTGCTTATAGTCACTTGTTAATACTATGTACTTTTGAAATTTGAAAATTACTAAGTACTCTAAACTTTGATTAAACTTTGATTATTTCCAGGAACATACCCATCAGGCCAGGCCAGTTTAATCATCATCATCATCATTTATAAAGTAAATCAGGGTTTTCAAAGTGCTTTATAAATATTATCTCATTTGATTCTCACTTCCACCATAGGAGGTAGGTAGTGTTTTTCTTTGTTACAAATTTGGGTGGGGCGGTAGGAAATTACTGTATCAATAAAATTGTATTTTAAAAACTAAAATTTATATGTGTCACTAGAAATGGACATCGCTATGATCTGAATAAGTCAGAGAACAGCATTATTATCATTGTAAACACTTTGGAAACTGTATTCCTGTGAATCTATCCTATGGCCAAATTAGCTTTTTCAGTTCATTTTTATATGAATTATGTCCTAGCTATGCTTTATTTTGATCTGATTTCTTGGACCCAAGTACAAAAAATTGACATTGATCCCTATTAAATGTTTGTATTTGGCTTTTTGTCATTTTCTCCAATTACTTGATATCCTTTTGGATGTTAATTCTGTTACCGAGAGTATAAGCTATCATCTTTAACTTCACATAATGCATAAGTTTTAAAAATGTCATCTAGCTCTTGATCCAATTCATTGATAAAAATTCTGAGGAGAATGGGATAGCAATAGAATCCTGTGATACTCTACTAGTGTCTTCCCTAAAAGGTAACATTGAGCTGAGTGATCTAATAGTTATTTATAAATTACCTAATGTATCAAGCACTGTGCTAAATGTTGGATCAAGTAAGATCATTAAAAAAACCCCACAAGATTGGTCTAGTATAATGTATTCTTTTAATACTTTTTAAATTTCATTTTCATCTCCAAATATTCTCTCTCTCTTCAGAACTTCCCCCAGACATTGAGAAGGGAAGAAATACAATACTCAAAAATATAGATGAAGTCAGGGGAAAGGGAGGGGAAAGGAGTGGAGGAAAGACATGTCAAGAAAAATGGAGAAAACAAATATGCTTCAATATACTCAGAGTCCATCAGTTCTGTCTTTGAAAGTGCACAGCATTTTTTCATTATGAATTCTTTAGAATTGTCATAGATCATTGTATTGACCAAAGTTGTTAAGTCTTTCACAATTCATTATTGCTACAATATTGTTGCTACTATATATATTACTCTCCTAATTCTCTTCATTTAATGTTATAACAGTTTATGTAAGTATTCCTTTTATTTTCTGAAATGATCACTCTCATCATTTTTTATAGCACAATAGTATTCCATCACAATCATGTACCATAATTTTTAGCCATTCCCCAAATGATTAGTATCCTCAATTTCCAATTTTTTGCTATCACAAAAAAAAGAGCTCCTATAAATATTATTGTTCAAAGGGTTCCTTTTCCTTTTCCCTTGATCTCTTTGAGGTACAGATTTAGTAATAGTCTTGTTTGTTGCATATCCATACACAGTTTTACAGACCTTTGGGCATAGTTCTAAATTGTTCTTTAGGATGGTTCAATAGTGTATCTATTTTCCCCACATCTTCTGCAGCATTGTCATTTTCTTTTTATAACATGATAGCCAATCTGATTGGTATGAAGTTTCTAATTATTAGTGATTTAATACAACTTTATGACTATAAATACCTTTAATTTCTTCTCCTGATAATTGCCTATTCATATCCTTTAACCATTTTTCACCTGGGAAATGACTCTTATTTTTATGTATTTGGATCAGCTCCATATATATCTGAAAATGAGGCCTTTATCAGAGAAATTTCTTGTACAATCTTCACCACCACCCCCAATTTTCTTTTTCCTTTTAATTTTTGTTGGGTTGGTTTTGTTTGCACAAAACCTTTTTAATTTCATGTAAGCAAAATTTTCCATTTTACTTCTCCCAATTCTCTATCTCTTGTTTGGTCATAAACTCTTCCATTATCCATAGAAAGAACATAAAACTTTTTTGCATTCTCCTTTAATTTGCCTATGATCATCTCTTTTAACTGATTCTATTTTTGCTTTTATTTTGTTGTGACTGCAATTTAACTTTCTAAATAGCTTTTTTATTTTTCAAAATATATGCAAAGAAAGTTTTCAACAT
This sequence comes from Sarcophilus harrisii, assembly GCF_902635505.1. Classification (NCBI taxonomy): domain Eukaryota; kingdom Metazoa; phylum Chordata; class Mammalia; order Dasyuromorphia; family Dasyuridae; genus Sarcophilus; species Sarcophilus harrisii. The sequence continues at coordinate 603,252,545 of NC_045426.1, forward strand.
TCACTCTTGAAAAACCTTGTGGTTCATATTTTTCTCCCTCCTTCCCACCTTCTTCTCCTTCCCCTAGACAGCAAGTAATCCAATATAGGTTAAACATGTGCAATTCTTTTGAACATATTTCCATATTTATCGTGTGGCACAAGAAAAATCAGTGACAAACTATAATAACAACAAAGGTAAAAATACATTTAGTCCCCATAGTTTTCTCCATCCCAAGTCTATTGGAATTGGCCCTAATCACCTTATTAATGAAGAGTCAAATCTATCACAATTGATCATCACATAATTTTGTTGTTGCTGTGTATAAGGTTCTCTTGGTTCTATCACTTCACTTAGCATCAGTTTATGTAAGTCTCTCCAGTCCTTTCTGAAATTATCCTGCTGATTGTTATAGAATGATAATATTCCATAACATCATATACCATAACTTATTCAGCCATTCTTCAACTGATGGGCATCCACTCTGTTTCTAGTTCCTGGCCTCTCAAAAAGGCATGTAACAAGCATTTTTGCATGCATGGCTCCTATTTCCTTTTTTATGATCTTTTTGGGATACAGACCTAGTAGACATACTTCTGGATCAAAGGGTATGCATAGTTTGATAGCCCTTTGGACATAGTTACAAATTGTTCTCCAAAATGATTGAATCCTTGACTTTTAAAAATTTCAGCTGAAGGATAATAGATTACGCTACAGCCCCTTACTTTAATTCTGTGTTTCTTTCTGTTTCAGTATATCTGTTATAAACAACAGATTGCTGGATTCTAATTTCTGATCTATTCTGCTACTCTCTGGTTTTATTTATTATTATTATTAGTTTATTCCCTTCACGTCCTATTCTTATCTATTTTTCTCTGTCTCTGTCTCCCTCTCTCTCTCCTTTTCCCCCTCTCCTCCCCCCTCTCCTCCCTCCCTCTCTCCCTCTCTCTCTCTCTCTCTCTCTCTCTCTCTCTTCCTTTCCTCCTATTCTTCCCTCTCCCCCGCAACCATTTTTCTTTTTCCAAAGTCTATTTTGCTTCAGACCACTGTCTCCCTTAATCTTTTGTTGTTGAGTCATTTCAGTCATGTCTGACCCTTCATGACCCCATTTGGAGGTTTCTTGGCACAGATATTGCAGAGATTTGCCATTTCCTTTTCCAGCTCATTTTACAGATGAGGGACCTGAGGTAAATAGGGCAAGTAATTTGTCCAGGTTCATATAGTAAGTGTCTGGGACTAGATTTGAACTCACCAAGATGAGTCTTCCTTACTCCAGGTTTGGCACTGCACCACTTATCTACCCTTTATTAACTCTGCCTCTTATTCTTTCTATCCTTTCTCTTTCTATTCTTCCCTTTCTACTTCTATGTTGAGTAAGATGAATTTCTAGGGCTAACTGTGTGTTTCCCTCCTTAAAACAGTTCAGATGAGATGAGAGCATGAATCAAATATTGTCCATTCCCCACTCAAATTCCCTTGTTATAAAAGTTCTTCCATATGCACCTCTATTATATGAGATAATTTTTCCTAGTCTTCCTTTTTCTTCTCTTCTTCCAATACAAATAATTATCATAATGTTCTCAGGGGTTATATGTATCATCTTCCCATGTGGAAATATAAACAATTTAACATTTATAGTAATAACTGCTAAATCATATGTGATCCTGGCTGTGGATCATGATATTTGATTTATTTCTGGTTGCTTTCTCCTTGGCCTGGGAACTCTGGATTTTGGCTAAAATATTCCTGGGAGTTATCATTTGGAGATTTCTTTTGGGAGGTGATGAACAGATTTTTTTCAATTTTTACTTTGCCCTTGGGTTCTATCTGGGCAGTTTTCTTTCATCATTTTTTGAAATATGATGTTTCTGCTTTTTTATTATTGCCTTCAGATAATCCAATTATTCTTGTTATTTTTTATTGATCTATTTTCAGTTTTTTTTTTCTACAAGTTCACATTGTCTTCTATTTTTTCAGCCTTTTGATTTTGTGTTGTTTGTGGACATCTGATTAAGTCATTGACTTCCACTTGGCTAATTCTTCTTTTTAAAATAATTATTTTCTTCAATATTGTCATGTCTCTGTCCCCCCAGAATAATTTTCATACTTAGGCTTGTATCCATTCTGCAGACTTTGCTTGTAGTGTTTTCAAATTATTCTCTTATTTTAAGACTGTATCTTCAACTTTTTTCAGCTTTTATGTGGGCTCTGACCATCTCTTGGGGCTGAATATCTATCTATTGTGATATGGGAGCCACCTGCTAGTGGCTGCTGGGGATCCAACTCAGACCAGCAGAATGGATCCCTTCATGTGAGAGGATGATGATGATACAAGGAGACTGAGCAGTAGTTGCGTTCTTTAACCTTTCCTCTGAGAGGCAGTTGCATTGTCTGACCCTCTCTCCTTTTCCCTCTTTCTCTAATTTATTTCATTCCCAGTCCACAAGCAACACCTATATCCGTAAAGGCTGCTTTACAACTCCTTCAGATGTTATGATTCACAGTTGTGGAGGTTCTCAGAGAATTGACCTGCCCCTTCACTTATGTATGGGTCCTTAACAGTCTATTCTACTTTCATAACAGAATATGGGTACCTGTGGGTTTGGGGTGCCTCCAAAGTGATGTGATCCAGGGAGAGATCTGGTCATTGCCGCTACTAATCTATACTCTTGTTTCTTAATCAGGTAGAGTCCCTGCTACCTTGCTACTGCAACCACTCCTTTATGCCTGGTGTGAAATGGAAAAGTGACATTGAAATTAGTAATGGGTAACAAGGGTCTTAAATTGTACCCAGTCCTGTCTAGAAATTCTAAAAAGGAGATCTCTTTATAATTTGGTGTTCCATTGTTTACCATCCTTAAGCACTGATGTGTTGCTTCTACCATATTTTACCAGTCTTCATTTCATAGGAGATTTGGAGGGAAATTCAATAGTTGTGATCTTACAGTGCACTATCTTGACTTTACCCTCTCATATAATGTACTTCTAAGAAACTCATTTTTCTTTTTGTTTTACTTTTTCCTTTATAACAGTATTTTATTTTTACAAATACATGAAAAATAATTTTCGACATTCATCCTCACAAAATTCTGTGTTCCAAATTTCTTTTCCTTCTCTTTCCCCCTCTCTTTCCCCCAAGACAGCAAACAATCCAATATGGGGTTAAACATGTGCAGTTCTTTCAAATATAATTCCATATTCATCATGCTATGCAAGAATAATCAGATTAAAAGGGTAAAAATGGGGGAAAGACAATAGATCAAACAACTGCAACAAGGTGAAAAAAATTATGTTGTGATCCATATTCAGGATCCATAGTTCTCTCTCTCTGGATGGGGACAGTACTTTCTGCAAGATTATGGGATTCTGCTGAGAGGGAGTACCATTTTTCCTTTAATAATAGATGGCTTACATATTAACTAATGGGGTAGGGATATATTACATTAATTTAGGGATGAGATATCACCACAGAATTTTAGGAAGGGCCATTACTGTTGTGGCTTCTAGCACTGTAAAAATGACTGCCGATTCACTAGTATGGGTGGAGCAATAAATGGCCCCTGACCAAAGAATAAACAACCACTCTACATCAATTAGTACAAGAACATTTAGAATTAGGACACATTGTGGAAACAAACAGCCCATGGAACTCTCCTGTATTTGTTATAAAGAAAAGACATGACAGCTGAAATAGCAAGGAAAATATTGCTCAGAAATATCCAATTAATAGGAGAAATAGGAATTATATGGATTAATGTAGATAAGGATAGGTTAGATTGCTTAAGGGCTACTCAGGAAACCTGGACCATTTTGTTAGGATTAGGAGATGAACAGTGGCAATGGATATTTCCCACAAAAACAAAAACAGGGAGATGGAGGTAGGGTCACTCAGAAAGATGTAAATAAAGCAGTATATACAATAAATTACTTAAAATTTGATTCAAATGATTTAAGTTTAGCTATGAAATATTATTTGGTGAACATAGACGGTGAATCAATCAAAGATAGCATCCCATCTTCACAAGAAGGTCCCATAAGAAGGAGATCATGATAATGAAAAAGGGTCCTGAAGGAAGGGAGGGGCTCTATCAGGTTCTAATGTGAGGGCCAAGATATGCTTGTATCTCCACAGGAGAAAACCTTCAGTAATGGATTCCCACCAGACATCTCAAAGTTGTCCATAGAACTGAAGAGGAAAAGAAGGAAGAAGAGGCAACCATCCAACAGGAGGAGAAGACTGCCCCCAAGACCACGAGCAAGATGTTTTCTATATATGTGAGTTTGTGTTACACACAGTCAGGACTGGTAATAGAGACCAAAATGTGGGCTATCATGATGGACCCATCATGGCCTAGGATTGTCTCATGGTTGGGGGGAGTCTCATGTGACACATGCTAGGCATGCAAGGGATGCCCTGTCATAGCAACACTCTTGTCCACGTGGGAGGGTTGCAAGAGTGTGTCTACATAAAGGATCATCAGGTTGACCCCTTAGTAAGTACAAGCCTCCATAGGACACATTCTTGTCACTCAAGAATTGGGCTTGCAGTTTGGCACATGGAAAACACATCTTGGGACCTGTTTTTTGGATAAATGGCATGAGAATTGAATACCAGTTTTATACTAAAGCCTGTCTGGGAGGGAAATATGCATTTATGTCAGGAGAATCTATAACTGTTAACAAAGAAACATTGGGTTTTTACAATGTTACTTGTTAGAATTGTATACTGAAATTGAAAATCAGACAATATTTGTGATCAATAGAGCTCATGTATCAATGTTTCCTATCAAAAGTGAGAAACAGATCTTAATCCCATTAGAAAACAGAGAAGTATCTTTGGAAATAGGAGCAGAAGTAGTTATTGAAACTCCAGGCTCAATTACAATGTGAATTTAGATAAAACTGCTGAAAAAATCATGCATTGGTTTGATAATACCTTTTCATGGTGGTTAAAGTTAGAATCATGGATTGTCTTGTGTGGTGTTGTTACTGTTTTGTTGTTGCCCTGTAATATTAGGATGCTTTTATAGATCTTTCTCCACCATCCTTTCAGAGGTTGCAGCTCACGAAAGCACCTTTTTATCTAAAAGATAAAAAGGTGAATTGCAAGAATATGGGATTCTGCTGAGAGGGAGTACTGAAGCCATCTCGAACTTTGATGCACAATAAGTTTTCTGCCACATTGCAGAAACACCCTTGTTGAGTAAGGAGCACTGATTTGTGATTGTGGGAACAAGTGTAAGCCTACGGTCACAGCCAGTGGCAACATGAACAGGGATGACTGAATAGGATCGGTCGCCTGTGAGCAAGCTGCTGTATTGCTAGATTGCCTCTCCTCCCATTGCTAGATGTCATGCACATGCAATGCCCATGAGCTGTTTCTCTGGATGGGGATTGGAGATTGCCTACTGTCCACACACTGATCACACTTGCAAAAATGTATATCAACAAGGCTGTACAGCATAAACTGGAGTTCTTTCCACACTCTATGAGTCTCCCGCCCCATTCATCTCACCTCTAAGATCAATGGGCTCATATGCCCTAAGCTCTTAAAAGCTGGCTGCAACAACTTTCCATCAAAAGTCTATTGGAATTGTCTTAAATTACCTTATTGTCAAGAAGAGCCAAGTTCATCATAGTTGATAATCACATAATTTTGTTGTTACTGTGTACAATGTTCTTTTGGTCCTGCTCACTTTATTCAGCATCACTTCATGTAAATCTTTCCAGGTTTTTCTGAAATCAGCCTGTTCATCATTTCTTATAGAAAAATAATATTCCATTATATTCATATACTACAACTTATTCACCTGTTCCTCAACTGATGGACACCCACTCAATTTCCAGTTCCTTGTCATAGCAAAGAGGTCTGCTTTTTTTGCGCATGTGGATCCCTTTCCCTCTCCCATGATCTCTTTGGGACACAGACTCAGAAAAACCTGCTGGATCAAAGAGAATTCACAAAAACTTATTTTTTCAGAAACTAAATTTAGTCATGTGATTTTTCCCCTTTACTAAATTTACTAAATTTTTCCTTCTTTACTAAAGATGAATTTAAACTAAAAGAGTCTGCTTTGTTTTGTTGTTATGGTTTTTTAAATCTTCTCAGCAAACAGCATAATTCAAATGTTTGTATAATGTATTTATGGAAAATACTATGTATTTTTCAACTAACACTGACTAGTGTATATTCAAGAGCAGTTTTGTGTAGTGAAAATATAATAGGACTTTTGGTGGGAAGACCTTGGTTTGAATCCAGATCCTTATTAGCTTATATGATTTGATACTGAAGCATTTTTAATCATTCTATTGGTTTATATCATCTATAAAATGGAAATAATAGTTTTTTTAACCACTTCACAAAATGTTTGTGAGGAAAGTACTTTAACTGCAAATCAATGTGTAAAGATGAGCTATTATAGATGTATCATGGTGTAGTAAAAGAGCATTGGTTTTAGAAATAGAATTGGTTTTCCCCTTTAGCTGTAACTATAGTGTTTGTCTCATGGGTACAGGTCGAATGCTCTACCTCCTGTGTCGCCTGACTGCTTTGTACATGAAATTGAAATTTACATTAAATTGAAAAGCTCTGTTTTCTCCATGTTAGTTATAGCTCAGGGAAGAGGCCAGTGGAAGGCAAAAAGATTGCATATAATACAAAGAGTTTGAAACAAGGATCTCGGGGAATTCAAGTAGATGGAGTGAACTTTGGGAGGGAGAGTCATTTCGTCCTTGTAACAGAGGAGAAGGATGACAGGATAGGTGAAAATATTATGAAGTTTTGATGCTTAAGGGAAAGAATCTGAAGTTAAAATGAAGGGATATTCAAAGAAATAGAGAATGGAGGAGGGGTATACAGGACAGAGTTTACTTAACAATTGTATACAGGAAGATAAGCCTGTGGATATGCTACTACTGAGCCAGATACAAATAGAATTTTAGTTCAACAAATATTTAAGCACCTACTGTGCTTTCATAAATAATCCATATAAATTGGTTAAGCATCTACTATGTGTCAGGATTCAAAAACAAAAGTGAAAATGGTCCTTGTGTTACAAGGAGCTTACATTCTATTAAGGAGAATAGTACGAAAATCTAAAATTTACTTAGGTCCTGATTAGTTCAATAATGAATGCTATGAGATGGTCCCATTATTTAAAAATATACTATTTGAAATTATAATTATAAGTAAAAGATGATAATTTATTCTAGCCTAATGGAAAAATACAATGAATTTTTAAAAAATAAAGTCAAGCTCTTTTAATACAACAACAAATGATAAGAAAAATATCTGATTCAAATTTATTGCAAAGTGTAACAACGACAACTCTGGCTCCCACTGCCTTAAGGTCAAGTTCTTATATCTTGCCCTTTCCCTAGGATTCTTTATGTGGGGTAGGAGGATTTGGGGGACAGAGCTCTCTGTCATTGATTCTAGCCTTCATCAACAGCATTTTCCCAGTAGTAAGAGGTTTCCTATACTCCTGTTTATTTAACTAGTTAATAGTTAAATTATTTTTTTAAAGAATATTTGTTGGGGCAGCTAGTTGGTGCAATATTTTTTCATTAAATTCCTGAAAAGTAAATTATAACAATAAGCATAGGCTGTAGGCATAGTGGATGCAGAGCTGACCTTATAAACAAGACTTGAATGAAAAACCTGCTTCTGACATATCCTGAATATGTGACCTTAAGCAAGTCATTCATCCTCTCAGTGCCCCCAGACTTCATGCTCTGACAGTATTTCATAGCAATTGCCTCAGATCTCCTGCCCCCAACACAACCACAGACCTATTTTTCTTCTCCTCATCAGTGTCTAAGCTCTGGGATGACTCCACTATAAGGCCAACTCAGTGATAGGAAGTCCCTACCTGGAATATCTATATTATGAGAGAATCCAACTTTATTGTTCACTCATCACTAGTGCCTTACTCCACCCACATACCATTTGCTTGACTCTGGGAATAATAATAAGCAGCCTAAAATTATTTCTCAGTGATTAGTATATCTCACTCTGTCATAATACCAGTGATTTTGAACCTCCAGTTCTTTTTTTTAAAAACCTGTTTTCTATTCCCCATTATTTATTTCCCTTATTCCTATTCCCTATTCCTATTCCTATTCAACAACATCCTTCCTTCCAACCCCCCAGTCTAAAGCTTCCCATTCCATTATGGTCTCTGTCATGTCTACTCTATAGATTATAAATCAAATTTAATCTTAAATCTTTCCCTTTCTTAATTACCTACTTTTTGTACTTACTGAGACCTAAATTCCTCCTGACAAAGCTTCCTTAGGTGACCTTTCTAGTGCTAATTGGACCTTCATTCATAACCCCCAGCACAGTGGCTAAAATGATTTTAGAAAAGTTCTTGCTCCACATCAATATTTCCATAATCTCCCTTGACCACTATCATTCAGTAACCTCTCCTCCTCTGAGGTTCAGTCTATTTTTGTCACCCAATATAGATTTTGGTAGTTATTTGGTAGCTACTAGGACATTTTCCTTCCATCCTCAAAGAGTTCACAGTCTTTCTCCCCTTCACAATACCTGCCTTCATAAAAGGGGATGTCAGCACATATACTTGTATTTTCTCAAACACCTAACTTCACAATTCCTCAATTTAATCATTTCCTATGACTTTTAACATACTTCATACTCTTGATGGTCATACCTTTCATTTTGCCATCCACCATAAGTGTCACACTTTCATGTTCATGAACTTTGAAATTCATTTATATGATCATAATATTGTTTCATATGATCATGATATCATTTCACCTGTGGAGACTGTGGATAAATACATGATATTTTAACCAATTTGGTTTTTTCTTTCTCATAATTTTTTTCCTGTTGGTCTAAATTTTCTTGTCCAACCTGAAAAATATGGAAAATGTTTAAAATGATTGCGTATATTTAATCTGTATCAAATTGTTCATTCTCTTGGAGAAGGGAGAGATAAGGGAGGGAGGGAGCAAAATCTGGAACACAAAAGTTTACAAAAAAAGTTTGTTGAAAATTATCTTTAAATGTTTTTTTTAAATAAAATACTTTTAAAAAGAAAAATATTAAATGCTAAATTAAATAACAAAAAAAATCATTTCATTTTCCCTCTGATTTATAATCCTCTTCTATCATAAAACCAATGTATAAATGAGGAAACTGAGGCAAACAAATTTAAGTGACTTGCCCAGGGTCACACAGTTAGTAAGAATTGGAGGCCACATTTGAACTCAGGTATCTCTGACTCCAGCCCAGGTATTCTATTCATTGTACTACCTAACTTTCTAGTTCTTATTCCATAACTGTTTACATACTATCTTCCCTATTCATCTGTAAGATGAAAGATAAAGGCATATTTTTGCCTTTCTTTGTATTTTCAGGCTTATCATAGTGCTTGGCATATATTAGGGGTTTAATAAATGCTGATTGGTTGATTTACCTTGACTTTTTCTCACCTAGAATTCTCTACAACAAAATTATGGTTCAGCAACAATTTAGCTAGAAATTTCTTGGCTTTGACTATAATGAACAAAGTAAAGACTGCAACATGAGATCACAGATTCAGGACTAGAAAGCATAACAAACACAATATATGTAAAGCAATTGTGGTTTTTGGGAAGAGTCAGCTAGGGGAAAAATATCTAGGACCCTGGGCTTAGACTTTAGCACTCTAGGCAACTCTGAGGACTAGTCCCTACTCCTAATTCCCAAGTTTTGGGAAAAGTTGTCAAATCCAAAAGATACCCAATTTAGCTCCCTCCCCAACTTCTGAAGGGTTAAAGCTAAAATAGTTATGAACATGAGAGAAGGAATTACTCAGCCTGAACTTGTTCCAGATGACCATATATGCCCCAGTTATATTCCTTCTTTACATCAGTCTTTCATTTGTGATTTGTTTTCATCTCATTCAATTAAGAGAGCAGCTTATAATTTAGAAGCTGTTCAGTGATTTTGCATGGTGAGCTATTGCACAAACCATTAATAAAGTGAAGGAAAAGATAAGACTCCATGGATCTCTTAGGCACTAATTTGATTACTAGAATTAAGTTAGGGGACTCCATTCCTAAGTAGTTTTGAGCACATAATACTTATATGTATAGCTAAAGAAATGTTGCATTTCACAGTTTAGTTAATTAAAGTTTGCAGTGACTTGCAATCATTGTAATTGTGTAGTGCCATGGTTGGGGGTCTTTTATAAATAAAATTATTATTTATCCAAGTGGCACTGAGCTTTTAATGTTTTTTTTAAATTTACCACAATACTGCTAACTTCTTTTTTTCTCTCATTAATTTATTCTTGGGGCTCAGGAGGAAAAGCTATCTGCTTTGCAAGCTTAGTTTTGATGGCAGGTTTATATGTCTCCCTGTCCCTGAATATTTCCTGATTGCTTTTTCTCACACTCTTCAGAAATATAACATATCCCAAGGCCTTTGATTATTTTTTTTTACTAGGATCTTGAAATATCACACATTTTACATGAAACCTGTCATATGCCATTAATTTTAAGTAGCCAATGCCTTTTAAGCACACAATTGGATCCAACAATGTTAAACAAGTACAAAGGGACTGATGTCGTGGAATTCTTCCCCGCTTCTGGGCTTCTGTGTAGGCACTGTCAAAAAATAGAAAGCTTAGTCCTAGTAATGAAAGTAATTGGAAAAACAAGAACTTTGATTTTTTTTAAAGCATCCTCAAAACATACAGAACTTTGTCTTCACAGGCAATGAAAGGCAAGATTGACACTAGTGCTTTTTTCTTTAGCCATATGGAAATCAACATTCTTCAAAGAAAACAAAAAACCTTTAATTCACTATAAATGGACTAGCTCCAAATTATAAGTATTCTAACTCAAAGGATTCCCTGTGTCCCAATCTACCTAAATCAGCTATGTAAATTAGTATATTACTTTGTTCTGCATCTCAAAAATCAGTGTGCCTAAAAATATATTGAATGAACTGCTTTGTCTTTCCTTTTTTTTTTTTGGTTATTTTCATAGGAATCTATATTTGCATGTGAAATAGGATTTCTTAAGTGACTCTGAAATATAAATTTTTCATCATGCTTCTTAAGCATGATATATAAGTCCTTCAGATGAAGAAAAGAGAATGAACACATTACAAATAACAGGGTAGTATATAATAAAAATAGCAATAATTATTATTATAATCATAACAGTAGCTAGCATTTTAGATCACTTTAAGGTTTGCAAAATGCTTTACATTTTGTCTCATTTGATCTTCACAGTGACTTAGGAAGTTTTTTGTTGTTTTCAATCATATTCAATTGGAATGGCTTGCCATTTCCTTCTCTAGTTCATTTTACAGGTGAAGAAACTGAGGCAAACAGGTTTAAGTGAATTGCTCAAGATCACACTGCTAGTAAATATCTGAGGCCAGATTTGAACACAGCAAGAAGAGTTTCCTGAGTCCAGGCCCAGCACTGTATTACCTAACTGCTTCACTCCAGCATATAGATTCTGTTATTATTCCCATTTTACAGATAAGATAACTAAGTTCAACTCAGTATAATATAGTTAATAAGGAAGAATTATTACACAGCCTTTTGCCTCCAGGTGCAAGCAGTCTAATCAATCAACCAATCAGCATTCAATAAGGAGTCAGAATCCCATACCAATGTTCTGTTAGCTTCAAGGGAATATATTGGAAATCTGTGACTCCAAGTATTCAAGAGTTATCAGTTCTCTGTGTATACTCCCTTCTCCACTGGTACTGATATAAACTGTGGGAAAAGGAAGAGAATAAGTACTTAGTAAGCCATAGGCACCATGCCTTACGAGGGCTTTACAAATATATTTTTCCTACTTCATTCTCACAATCCTGAAAGATTAGGTGCTATCATTATCCTCATTTTGCAATAAGTGACTTGTCTAGTATTACAAAGCTTGGAAGTGTCTGAGCCTGAATTTGAAGTCAGTTCTTCCTGCTTATAAGTCTAGAAGCTTGAGATTATGTGCCCCATGTGCATATAGTATAGAAATATTTTCTTATAATCACCTTTGCTTTACTTTTTAATTAAAAATTTTTAAATTGTCTTCTAATGGGTTGATATAAGTAAATACATCAGTAGGGGCTTGTGAGTTTTCGTGTTTGTTTTGGTTTGGTTTTTAGTGCCTCAAACCTGGGCTTTTCTATAAACCATGTGGGAAAGAGTAGGTCCAGGTGCCACAGAGCTTTTAGCAAATGCACTTGCATTTTGTAAAATGAAAAGTTCCTAGCACTTGGGTTGGGCCCCAGCAAATTCAGATCACCATCAGCCAAGTAGGATTATCCTGGAACTGACCTGGAAACTCTTTTCCTTTGAACTGGCCATGCCCAACTACAATTTCATGAAGACTAGGAGATCTCTAATAGGATCAGGAGAATGTTGCAGATATAATTTGTTTAAATTTTAGTAAAGCATTTGGTAAACTCTTTTATTAGAAAAATTGTGCAAGTAGGAGGATTTAAAATTGTTGATTAGCTAGATCCCAAGCATAGTCATTTATGATTTGATGACAACTTGCATGGAATGCTTTAGGGAACTACCCCTAGGAATCTGTGTTTGTTCCTATGCTGTTTAACTTGTCTATCAATGACCTGAACAACAGCAGAATAGCATCTTTATACAACATGTTAATGATACATATCTGGGAATCAAAAGCTAAAATGCCGTTTGAAAAGTCAGTTGTCAATAAAATCTTATGGGGGGCAAATCTAATAAGATAAAATTTGTAGAAATAAATGTAAAGTCTCATAGGTAAGTTTTTAAAATGTCATTTGTATGAGTACCAGAACAAGGAGACAAAAGTAGCTTGTGGGAGGAAAATCAGGTTTTTCTTAATAGCAAGTTCAATATGAGTACATAGTATGACATGACAGTCAAGAAATTTAATGTAATCTTTGAGTGGCTTAAGGGAGAAACAATTGATGGCCATAGCTAGAGAGATGATTATCTCTGTGCTTTTTCCTGGTCAAATATATTTGAAGTATTATGAACAGTTCTGGATAGCACAATTTTAAATTGATATTAATTAGCTGGGAAACATCCAGAGTAGGACATCTAGGACACTTAAGAACCTCAAATTCATGTCATTTGAAGATTGATTAAAGAACCTAAAAATTACTTATTTTTCTTCACTACCTCTAACTAGATTCTGCTACTTATTCTCTGTGATCTGGGAAAAGTCACTTTCTCTTAGCCTCAGTTTCTTCATCTGTAAGATGAGAAACACTATATATAATTAATTCTGCCCTTCTTTCTTTGAATACTAGCATTTAAGATCTCTATTTTCTAGACAAATTGAATTACTAGTTGTCCCTCAGTCTTGTCTTGTTATTTCTGGCCTTTGTGCGTTTATATATATTGTTTCCCCAGGCCTAGAACTGACTCCCTCTTTGATATTACTGCTTGTAATCCTCTTTTTCCTTAAGAAACAGTTTAACTAACACTTACCTCTACAAAGTCTTCTCTGAGTCCCCGCAAGACCAAAATGACCAATCTTTCCCCAATATCTTGTGTCTTCTGTCTTCTTTTTCCTATAATTTTATTACATTTTAACATGTCTTATATCTTTAAATGTTATGTTTTATCCTTGTACTATATTATGTTTCTTAAGAGGAAGGCCTATGAACCAATAACCAATAATTAATATAGGGCTTTAAAGTTTGAGAAGGTTTTTATGTTATGTCGTTTGACTCTCCCAGCACTCTGGCATATAAGTCTTATTATTTTCCCTATTTTATGGTGTGGAACTTGAGGCTTAGTGCCTTATTCAAGGTAATATAGCTATTAAGTGTCTAAGGCATGATTTAAACTCAGGTCTTCCTGATTTCAGATCTATGATTCTATCCATCTGCCACCTCAATGCATAGTTATTTTTCCACCTCTGTTTCTCTAATACAATGCCAGTAGATAAATAACAAATGTTTGTTGAACTGGATTGAAGAGAATCTCTGTTTGCAAGAAATATTGCAAAAGAAACAAAGAAAAATGCTTGTAAGATAATGCAAATCAATGGGCAGAAAACAAGCCAGTAATTAGTTTCAGGCTATTACAATGTCTCCCAGGAGGCACAATTTAAAGTGTTAAATAATCTATCAAGTCCTATATCATTCGATTCACCAAGCATTTATTATTGAATTATTTGTTGACGTGAATTTCTTTTTGTTTACCCTAGTTACTCTCAGTCTTCTCTATCAGTTGAAAAGATTGTGAGTATGCTTTAGGGACAGATGTTATGAGAATGATTCTACAACCCAAATGGTTCCCAAAGTCACTATTAGTTATAGTAGTAGTACTAATTACAAATATCTATTCAGCATTTCCTGTACAAGAGGCCATATGATATAATAAATTTATAAACATTTATTAAGTACCTATTATATACTAGGCACTATGCTAAGTGTTGGGAACTCATACAAAAAAGAAAGACAAGCTTACATTCTAATGGACAAAAGCAAAACACAAAAGGAAGTTAAAAAAGGGAGAAGAAAGTGGATGAGTATAATGGATACTGCTGACACTTGGCTAGTGTGACCTCAGTGGGCATTTTATTTAGTCTCTCTATGCCTTAATCCCCAAAATGGGAGTTAATAATTCTTGGAGGAATGACCTCCCTGGGCTACTGTGATAAAGGAAAAAAAATCTATAAAGTACTTTGCAAACTTTAAAGCACAATATTATTGCAAGCATCATGTTAGGTGCTGAAGATACAAAGATATAATCTCTTCTTTTAAGAAGTTTAAAATCTAGGGCTACAGAGTAGCTTGTACCTAGGGATAGAGGGACTAGATCTGTGATTTTATTAGAAATCCCAGATGAGTAAACACTCTCCACTAATGCAGGTTGCCATGTTCTCTACAATACATATTCTCAAAGGATTGTCTAAAAGTACCCTATGAGGTTGTAAATTACCCAGGATGACACAGTATGTGTCAGTAGCAAGATTCAAAACTATGACTTCCTGGCTTTGAAGACAGTTCTCTATTCAATATTCTATCATGTACTTAATAAAATATGACATATACATCTAATGAATGGCACAGATAGTCAATGCTATAATACCAAAGACATCTCTTAGGATGTTGGGTAATGTTTCATGAAAAGTTAGGTACTTAACTGCATCTTGAAGGAAGCAAAAGACATAGAAGAAAATGTGGGAAATCTATTTTTGCATACAGATGGGCCATGAGAAAAGTTCTGGAGAGGAATATTTATGGGGCTAAGAGATGTGGACTCTATCCTATAAAACATGAGGAAGCATTAAAGATTCTGAGCTAGGGCAGTGAGAGTGGGTGACATGACCATAGTCAGTCATAATATGATTAATATTGTGTGTGGGGAAGAATCTAGAGGTAGGAAAATCTCTAGGTGAAAACTTGGCTTAGGGAAAAGAAAGGATTCCCACAATCCTTCCCCTCAAGGACCTTTCAATCTACTTTCTATCTTACCCCAGACAAAAGCAAGTTAAATCACAGTATTATAGAATAGCAGAGTTGTAATCTCATCTGATCTAATCAATGTATTTCTCTCCTATGTAAAGAGGTGACAGGGTGTAGTAGATAAAGTACTGGACTTGAAGCAGGAGGATCTGGGTTCAAATCCTGCATCAGACCCTCACTAGCAACATAACCCTCAGCAAATTATTTAACTTCTTTGGGACTCACTTTCCTTATCTGTAAAATGAAGGGTTTGGTTTTGATGGTTTCTCTGATCCCTTACAGCCTTAAAGTCTATGCTCCTATATTGAACATATCATATTTATTCAGCTTTTATCAGAAGATTTCTAGTAAAGAAAAAGGTATTTGCCAGCTTCTAAAGTCAGCCCACTCCATTCATTTTCTGAAATTGTTTGAATCAATTAACATTTTGTGATTTCTTCTGATTTTTCCTACTTCTAGCCTCTGTGAAGTAATTAGAAGACTAATTCCTCTTCCACATTTCTGATAGTGCTTGACATATTTTAAGACACCTCTCATGTCACCCACATGTCATGTCTTTTCATTTGCAGACTAAGCATCTTCTTTCAATGATCCTTGTAAGGAAAAGTATGAAGCCTTTCACCATCCTGATCATTTTCTGAACCCTCTCTACTTTATCAAGGTCTGTCATCATCATCTTCATCACAAGCATTTATATAATGCATTTTAAGACTTGCAATTTGTTCAGTTATTAAGTTGTATCCAACTCTTCATGACCCCATTTGAGGTTTTTTTGGCATTTGTGATTTGCCATTTTCTTTTCCAACTCATTTTACAGATGAGAAAATGAAGATAAACAGTGTTAAGTGATTTGTCAGAGTTACATAGCTAGTGTCTAAGGCCAGATTTGAACTTTGGAAAATGAGTTTTCTTTACTCCGGTTTGGTGCTCTATCCTCTATACCACCTACCTATCCAAGGTTTGCAAAATGCTTTGCAAGCATTATTGTATTTGATCTTTATAATAATCCTGGGAAAGAGGTGCTATTATTCTCTCTGTTTTAAAGACAAGGAAACTAAGACAGATAGAAGGTAAATGACTTGCCCATGGTCATACAACTAGTAAGTATCTGAGCTGGATTTGAATTTCTCACTGAAGGCCCAGTACTTTATGTATTACTTTTATTTTTCTGGGTAGAGAAAATAAGCTAAATAAAACACAGAAAATGCTAAGTTCATATGAAATAATGAGTTGCAATATAAAAGTTAAATGCATTTGCTATTATTATTGTGATTACACAACTGATTATTTGAGAAGTCAGAGATTATTAACAAATCTGCAGATAGAAAAGGATTCCATAGAAGGTAGCATGTGAGTTTTCTGTGATGTAATCCCAAGGTTCTCTGAAGGAAAACCAAAAAGGGAAAGCATTTCAGACATAGGAGATAGAATGCTGACTTGGGGCAGCAGCAAGTAGGCTGATTTGGCTGGAACATGAAATGTATGAAAGAAAGTTATGTGAAATAAACTTGCAAAAGATTATTTCTGGTATCTGGGTTGAATCCAGATTGTGAAGGACTTCAAATATCAAAGATGCTGTATATTGGATTTTCATTTAGTGAGTCATGCTTAGCTACTGAATTCTATTTATTGTAATTCTTAGCATATTAACAACTATTTCATATAACCTTTAAACCAATGTGCTTCAAACACTGCAAAATTAGTATAAATTAAAATGTTAATAGAGAATAATCTCCTTAAAATACTCAATTTTAGAAATGTTTTTCTGTTAAAAAGGGGAGAGTGTTAATTAATTTAGTGATAATCAGATTACTATGATGTTTTATTGTCCCCACAGTAAAGACAGCAATCTCTATTTTTTTTTCATTAACACTTTAAAAGTTATATCCAAATCAATTCTGTCACCTTTATGGATGCCTCTTGTGATTAATTAATTTCTGAAAGAGAAAGATGTAGTATTGAAATGTCCAGTCCTGGAATAGTCCTATTATCTTTTCTAGGGCTTATACCTATAAACCATTATCTAACAATTGATCTAACCTGATCTAACAATCAGGAAATTGAAAGATTGTTTCCAAATTGACATTTTGTTCCAGATGAGTGGTTTTGTTTATTTGATGTCTGTGTCTTCATTAATGCACACCAAAAGGTTAATGTCTTGAATCTTGCACTGGGTTTGTAGTTAATATTAGCTAATATTTATATGTCACTTTAAGGTTTTCAAAAAGCTTTTTATATAGTATTTCATTTGGTCCTCAAATAATCCAGTTATGTAAGTGATATTTTTATTCCCATTTTATATATGAGGGAAATGAGGTTAAGTGACTTACTTATAAAAGATGCATAATTAGGAGGTGTCTAAAGCAGAATCTGAACTCAGAAAGTGTCTCATCTGGAAGGTGGGGGGTGAGGGTGGGAACTTGAGCTGAACTTTGAAAGAAGGTAGGATTTTTAAGAGGCAAAGCCAAGTGTTTTCTAAACCTCTTCAGAAGCACAAAAGTGATAAAAGTATTATGTCCAAAAAGCAAGAAAGTTTGGCTAGATTTTAGAGTATATTTAAGGGGAATAATGGGTAATGCACTTAGAAAGATAGGTTGGAGCCAAATTTTGAAGGGTTTTACATGACAAAAGGAGGATTTATACTCTATTCTTTAAGCAATAAGGAAGCAATGGAGTTTATTGAATGGAAGACTGATGTGGCCAGACCTCTGTTTTAGGAATATTAATTTTGCAACTATAAGGAATATGGATCAGGGAGGGCAAAGTAAATGGCTGATTCTTATGTCTGGTCATACAACCTGTTCATGACCCCATATCTTCCATTCTATCTACAATAATAACACAAGCTATAGTTTTTTGAATTGTGAAGTGCTCTATCTTCTCTATCTCACACATCCAAGATGTATGAGACCATCTTGTGGGACACAAATTATTAGGCATTTTCTAATACAAAACTTGTGTAAATGAATTACCTTTTTAGTGAATACAGAGTTCAAATCAAAGTCAACAAAAGTGAGTCTAACATGGCCTATGAGCTTCAACTGACAATGAGCACAACTGCACAACAGAATATTCTAACCCTTGGCAATTGTTTTCTGGCCCAAATAATATATGCAATACATTCCAAGGTATGAAGTTATAATGGGGGACTGGTCTGTTCTGACCCTGGAGTCTTTCTCAGTGCAGTGTTTGCAATTCACTGAGGATCTGAGGAGCAAGTCTTTGGCCTTTGGGATTCAGCCCAGTAGTATCTGAGACAAAGACTCACCTAGCAATGATACTATATTTAGGTGTTCCCTTGATGGGATCAATGCTCTGTAAAAAACTGCTGTGTCTGACTGCTACTCCCCATGAACTGAAGCACAATAAGACTGGGGGTTGCAAAGGAGAAGAGAAGGCTAACTTCTGCTTTTTCTGTACCTTGGGAGTAAATGACTTTTTGTAATAACTAATTGATGTTAATTGGTTAAATGGAACTAGACACCTAGATAAATGGCAACTGCCACTGCTGGGGAACATACTGGAATTAGTGCTTAAGCTGATACTATTAGAAACACTGTAACCACTGAGATGTATTTCTAAAATTTTGAGTGAGAGATTAGTTAATCTTGCTCAGTAAGTGAGCCCAGAGTATTTACTATAAAATATTTTTAAAAATAAGTCAGAGAGTCAATCTTATCTTGTTCTCACCACTCTGTTTCAGAAACCAGAAGATGGCTCATTTAAGTTAGGAAGAAACTTAATGCCAGTTTTGTTTGTATTGCCATTAGACCTTTTTAATGACTAGTTTTTTGAGGGATGAGCTCTTAGGCTTTAGGGATGTTTCCATAGTCCAATCAAGGCCACGAAGATGGCATCTATCTTTATGAAGACACATTCAAATTTAATCATGGCATGTCATACTTTCTTTTGTCCCCTTTCCCACCACCACATTTTCTGCTGTTCCTCTTTCACTTCTTAAATTAATTACAAAGCTGTAGTGTAGATTTCTGAGAAGATATAACAAATAACATCTTATTCCCCACCAATCATTGCCCTAGAACCTCTTATAAATGACGAAAATTGACTATCACAGACAGAGATAGGACTTATACTGAAGAAAAGGAGATAATTGGGAAACCAACTTTAGTAAAATTATTGATACTACTATTCCATCTTACTATTCACTTCCTCCACATAGTCATAGAAATTGTCCTTGACAATAATTTGGAGATTTGCAGTATCTATTCATTTTTCCACCTAAATCCATCTCTATATAAAGAATATCCTTTAATAATTCTCATTTGGACATATTTATGTATCTATATATATTTTTTCTTTTCACTTAACAGGAATGCTAAATTCTTATAAATTACTCATTTGAAGAAGTATTTGGTGTTAAATGTGGGTATGAGAAAACTTGATCTTTTTTTCTTTTCTTTTTCAGAAAAATCCTATAAAATCAAATAAGTCCAATTTGAATTAGTGCTCCTTTAGTGGGGAGTGATTCAGCTGTGCTACTATCTGTAGATAACATGAAACTTAATACATTAAAATGGAATTTTGAAAGTGGATATTCAGAAGATGTTGGCAAGAGGAGAACTTTTCCAGAGAAAATTAAATGTTTTTAACAAGCAAAAACAAACTTTTTCAGGAAGCATATCTGTGCCATCAAAAGGATGACTTGAGTCATTGGTTGCAGAATTGTTAAGTGTAAAAGCTTCATTAGATCAAAGAAATGTTAGTGCTAACTACAACCTCTGTAACCTAATTGAAATAATGCTCGACAAATCATTTACAAAGTAACTTCAAGTGATTCTTTTTGCAGACAATAGAATAGAAAGGAGAATGGCTTAAATGTCTAAAAATGCTATTAATCAACTGAGAAACTAAAATCTTATTTTGTGTAGCAAAAGGATGAAAGACACAGGTGGGTAAAATTTCTCATCTGATTACATATGTATGACATGTTGCTGAAATCAATGTTTAGAGATCTGTTACTTGGCAAATCTATTGTTGACAATGACATGTGAAGAGAAATTTTCTATAAGATTGACAGATTTTTAAAAAATCAAAATGACATAATAGATTAAACTTGCACTGACAGAACTCAATCAATGTCAGGAAGAAATGCAAGTCTATAGCAGTGCTTTAAAACGTGGTTCTTCATTTAATCTGGAATCACTGCATGACTCAGAGATAATCATCTGTTTAAAAAATATATATATATATATAGTTCAAGTTCTTACAACAGTAATAAACTTTTTCTTGTTTTAATTAGTCTATTAAAAGGAAAACTCCTTGTACATTTTAACAATGACATGAGGATAGAACATGGGCTATTTCTATATTGGAGGGAATATACTAACTATCACATCAAAGTACTTCAAAGAATGTTTGAGTTAAAAGAGAAATCATTTTGTTGACAATAATAACAATGATTCAAATACATTTTAAAACAAAAATTTCCTCTTAAAACTTCTGTATATGGTGAAAATTTTTGAAAAGATGAGCACTATATTCTGCATAGATCACTTTAAGTTCTTAAAATTCATAGTTGGATAAAAAATGTAAAGTGACTATATATGAAAAAGCTGGATTTCAAAAAATAATTAACTTTCCCAATTTAGAAAATATTTTCCCTGAAAATAAAGTAGAATAATTTTTTTTAATTATTAACCATTTGGCTGATTTACAGAAGCAATCTTGTTTTTATTTCAGGTATCTAGATATTTCTAAAACTGGTTTGTATGGTCAAACAACATTAGTCATTTTAGATCATCTAAACAGAAATGCTAAGTGTTTGAACCTGAAAATCTTATATCACTTGTAGGCAAATAAAAAGTTTTCTGGTTTAGGAAGCAAAGTGAAACAAATTTTTATTTAATTTTTAATATCGTTTGTTTTGTGGGACATGGTTTTCTGATGTAACTATTATAAAAACAAAATATCCATCTTGAGTAGTGGTTGAAAGAGAATTACAACTAGCATTGTAATCAATTACACCACATTTTGAGAAACTAAACCCCAAATTAAATCCAGTCTGTACAATCATTGCATTTGTATATATAAAGCATATTAATCTTAATAAATAGTTATGTATTGCATTATTTTACTATGCTCTAGATATTTTTGTGTTGTTATAAAACTAACAAATTTATTTTATTTAAATACAATGTATATGAAGAAAGTTATTTTTATATATTTTCTTAGGAAAATAAAATGACAATTTTAAGTACTGAAAAAAAAGGCACTACTACATAAAATTTGTAAATCACTTAACATTGCAAAATGCCTTTTGCAATCTAGGGATATTGTATATTCTTCCCATGGAATTCATTTTATCTGGTAACTGTAAAAAAAAAAAAAGTAATAAAATTAGACTGTTATTACCTGTTTTAAATAAACAATTCTGGTTTTTTGGGATCATGGTTTATTTTCTTTCCTTTTTAAAGGCCCACACCATCTTTTTATTTACATTATAAATTTCACATTTCCTGGTTCAAAGAAAATGGGGTGTAATTTTGAAAACTCAAGACATCTCACTATTCCTTTAATTTTAAACCACCTCCCTCTTTCTCTTTTGCCCCAAAAGACACGGGCCAGCACACACACATCAATTAAGTTATACTTCACCTTTTAAATAGCTTTCCCATTTTTTCCTTACTGGAATTGTTTCTGTTTATGTTATCAGAATTTAAAGGAAAGATAAGAAACAAGCATTAGTGTATTAAGAGTTATGTTCTGGTTTAGGTTAAGCACTTTACAATTATTATGTCAGCACAATAAGATATAGTTCTTTTAAATATGTTGATTTGCTCTTATTGAGGACAGCTAGATGCTCCTATCTTACTCATCTTGAGATTCAATGTCCTGTTAACTATTTTCCTCTGTTCTTCCAAGTTCAATAATTTTATTTATGTATTTGTGTTTTCAAATATATACACATATATACATATACACACATGTGTATACATATACACATATTCTACATATACTCTATTAACTATATATGTATACACAAATAATAAATCAAATAGCTTTGCTTTCTCTCTCTCATTTATAACCATCTCACAAAAGAAAAACTTCATACTCTTCAATTTTAAAAGACAAATTCAGCAGAGACCTTTTTATTATCTTCAATGATTGCTACTTAAAGAATCAAAGGACAGAATGCTGTTATTGAAATTCTCTCTTATAACCAACATTCTCTTGAATTTCATAAGAACAAGAAAACAAAGACAAATTAAACATCAAATTAAAGGTTAACTTTTAGTTTTCCCCTATCAATTTGCTTTTTTAAAAAATAGCAATGATAATATTAAGAGATGATCTATCTTATTCCAAGCTTTAATTGTAGAGTTACAGAACTTGAGAGCTGGGAAATATCCAAGCAACCCTCTAGACCCTAGATCATTATGTGACAATGAAAATCATAAGAGAGATAAAGACTGGCCCTGTATGTTTGGGAATATCTTCAGAGATGATAATTAATGAGAGATGATGAAAGAGAAAAAAAGAGGAAGGACGAGGAGGAGGAAGAAAAGAGAAGAAGAGAAGAAGGAACAGGTTTTGAAGACACTCATGGTTACATTGGAAGAGGGAAGATGAAGGATAATTTAGAAAATGGGACTCGTACATAGTCAGATAGACAACTAGAGAGACAAAGAGAGGAATGTTCCAAAGGAAAGCAAATATCTAGCAGCAGGTAGTCAGAAGGGAGCATTGGCTTTGAGTTAGGGAGAATAAATTGGGACAATGATGTCAAAAGCTGAAAAGGTTAGAGGAATTAGAATTGAGAAGGTCATGTGATTTAGGAGTTAAGAGAGCATTTGATAACTTTGAAGAGAGTAGTTTCAGTCATTTGGTGAGGATGGAAGCCAGAATAAAAGAGACTGATAATTAAGGGACAGACATAGAAATGAGAGAGAAAGATGTGATAGCTTAGGGAGCAAAAGGATCAACTGAATGTTTTCTTAAGGAGGGCAGAGACCTGGTAATATTTGAAGGCAACAAGGAAGGAGCCAATCAATAAGGAGATATCAAAGACGGGAGACTGAAAATGAAAAGACAGGGTTATTAAAGGATAAAGCCTTCCAAAAGATGGAAAGATATAAAAGTACAAGTAGAAAAAGAAAAGGACCATTTCATTCTAGAGTAAAATAGAGTATGGAGTTTGATGAAGAGGGATACTAAGTAATAGAACAGGTATTCTTTATTTTCTCATTGAAAGATGTAAATTCTTCTGCTAAGAGAGAGGGGAAAGGGATGGTGAAGCAAGCTTGAGGAAAGATATGAAACAGCTTCCATGGAGAGTTAACAGATCAATACCATATTTAGTTAACTCATTTCCACCTCTCTGGGTTTCAATTTTCCTGTAAGTATAATTGACTTTATTCCTCATCTGTAAAATGTGAGTTAATACTTTCATTACCTCACAGGATTGTTGTAGGTAAAGCACTTTGCAAACTGTGAATCACTATGTAAATATTAAGCAAGTTATTGTCTGTAAAATGAGGGGATTGGACTAGATCAACTTTTAAGCTTCTTCCATGATTATAGATGTGCACATCTCTTGTTAGAAAGTACAATTATACAACTTAAGTACAAAATAAATAACAGCTTTCAAACAAGCACAATCTTGAGTGTCTACATGTGTTAGAGAAAATTGCTGGGGTTGTAAGATCCTTTTCTTTTTGGGAAAAAGAAGGAAAAGGAAGAGAAGGAAGAGCAGGAGGAGAAAGAGAATTATCTACAAACTGGAATTAGATATAGTAATCCTTAGGGGTCAATTCCTGCCTTTATATTCAAACAGTATGTTTATATACTTGTGAAAATGTACTATCATCAATATAGAGTTCACCCTCATGAGAAAGCACTTCACAAATCAAACACCCTGGGGAAAAAAGTGAAACTACTGTAGTCAGTGAAATGGTTTAGTGTGGTTAATTCCTGTAGTCAGGGACTTGAGTTTACATTCTGCCTCTGCCATTTAACTGTGTAGTCCTGGAAAAATCACTTAACTGATTCAGCTTCCCCCTCTGTTAAGTGGGGGGTAGAGGTGTGTAATAATAGCATCTACCTCCCAAGGTCATTGAGGAGAAAATGAAATAATATTAACGAAGCACTTTCCAAACTTGAAAAATATTACATAAGTGCTATTATTACTCCATGGTTTTGGGTCATTAATTTCAGTTCTCAAGATTTAATATTTTTATCTATAAAACAGGGTTAAAAAAACTATTTTAAAAATGCACAGAGCTGTTGCTGGATGATTACTCTGTGAATTTAAGGTTGCTTTAGAGTCACTAGATTTTGCTTCATATCCCATCTCTGCCATTTACTAAGTGTGTGACATTAGACAAGTCACAACTTCTCCATGATTCAGTTTATGTAAATGTAAAATGGTGCTGGCATCAGAATATTCGGCAAAGTTTGAAAGAGAAAAGGAGGGAGGGAAATGATAAATGTTAGAGAACGTGTTAGTGCACAGACAGTCGTTTAATTGTACATATCTTTTGACCGAGCAATACTACAAGGACTATTAGTAGTATTCAAAGACATCAAAGACCCCATGGTCAAAAATATTTATAATAGCACGTTTGTAGTGACAAAGAAGTGAAAATTAAGAAGGTGCTCATTAATTGCGGAATAATTGAAAAATTATGGACATATGCAATTCCACTGTGATATAAGAAATGATGAGGGGGACAGTTTCAGATAAACTTGAGAAGCTTTGAATGGGGACCACAGCGGAGTGCAGTGAGCAAGATCAGGAAAACAATTTATACAATAACTACACTGCAAAGAAAAACTTTGAAAAACAACGTTTAAGTCAAGGCAATGATAGATTCCAAAGGACAGATCATGATCCCTACTGCCCACCTTCTAACAAAAAGCTCAGATTGAGCGGCGTTTTTAGACACGAATAAGGTGGTAGCACAGTGGATTAATTGAGGAGGCTGAAGTTAAATCTGGCCTCCGTCTTCTGTTTCCTCAACTTTTCCTATCGCCTTCTTGATGCTCATCGATTTACTCCTCCCAAGGACTGGTCCCCAACGCGCCAATCAGAGCCAGCCCCGGAGCGTAGTCCGGGCAACGCCCTCTCACGCTCATCCAATGCAGTCGCCACCCTCTGCATCCTTTGCTCCACTACGAGTCAGTTTCTCTTCACCCACGTGCGACGCTGCCTACGACGTGATGACGTCACCCGGACGTTAGCGTCCCGGAAGAGCGGAAGCCGTGCTAATTGTTTGGAAGTTGTTCACGAGCTGCTTTTGACTCTCCCGCCATCTCTAACTCCAGCCCCTCCGCGCTTCTCCGCGCAATTTTGCTTAACCCTTCTAATGGGCTTCGCTTAGGGCAGGAAGGCCCCGAGGTTAGGCGGGCCCCGGTTTGAGAAAGCTGCCAGGCGCGGGCCCCGCCGCTTTCCGTCCTTCCTCTTTATAAGGGGACCCCCGCCCGCCGGGGCCGGCATGTCCACCCCGCCCTTAGCCGGGGCCGGGATGCCTCCCGGAGCCTTCACGGGCCCCCAGGCGCAGGCTGCCCGCGAGGTGAACACGGCGTCCCTCTGCCGCATCGGCCAGGAAACCGTGCAGGACATCGTGTATCGCACCATGGAGATCTTCCAGCTGCTCAGGAACATGCAGGTGAGGGAGGCGGGCAGGCCCGCGCATGCGGAAGGGAACCCACTCTCTGTGGAGCGTTTCAAGGCTACCAAAACGCTTTACAGAGTGTGATCCTTTGCCAGCGCAGGTGGGGGGGAGGCGTTACTCTAGTCCAGGATTTCTTAAAC
Organism: Sarcophilus harrisii; assembly: GCF_902635505.1. Classification (NCBI taxonomy): domain Eukaryota; kingdom Metazoa; phylum Chordata; class Mammalia; order Dasyuromorphia; family Dasyuridae; genus Sarcophilus; species Sarcophilus harrisii. Next base: position 603,278,743 of record NC_045426.1, read on the forward strand.
TTTTTCTACTTGCCATCCCCCTTTCTCCGAGAAATTGTTAGACTTCCATATGTAGATATGTAAAATCGGAGTACAAATCAAACATTTATGGATAATAAATCGCAATTTCGCGACCCCCGTGTGCAGTTATAGGACCTTATAAAAAGAGTCGAAACCCAACGCTCTTAAGAAACTTGGTTCTAATTAACGACTTCATTTATTTTTTTTTAATTTAATATATTTTCCCCCCAATACCCGCAGAGTTAGTTTTCAGTATTCACTTTTGCAAAGTCTTGTGTTGCAAATTTTTCTCCCTCTTCCGGGACGGAGCAGTCTGATGCAGCTTAATTAAAGGTGTGCAATTCTTGTAAACATTTTTCCCTATTCCTCATGGATATTTAACATTGATTAAGGGCCTGCTGTATTCCAGTGCTAAATGCCACAGGTGCAATTAAAGAAGTGTGAAGGTTTTCTGGAGGCAGCCTTAGTTTCAGTTATAATCAATAATTACTCCAAGATCGCTGCCAGCTGGTAAAAATGCAACGTTTATTTCTCCTTCCAAATTAGCTCGGTTAGTTCAGAGACTTCTCTCTCTGCTTGAGCTCTTGCAGCTTTGTCCTTGGCTTCTGCCTCTGCTTTCTTCAGCCTCCAGCCAGCACCAAGGTAAAAGATGCAATGGATCTCTCTTGCCTCGAAGATAGGGCTTGTAGGCTTTCTTCCAGAGTGCTCTGTCTCCGACCCCAGTTGATGTTCACAAGAAAACTCTCCAAGAAACTCCCTCAAGTAACTAACTCAAGACTGTCCCATAAGAAGAACTAAACTCAAGCTCCAAGAGCTCCCTATATATGTGATCTCCCAAAGGAGGGAGAGGGATTCTGGGTTATCTTCCAGAGTGCTCTCTGGCCCTAAGGGAGGTGTGAATTCGGACTAAGCCATACTAAACCCTGCATTCTCCCTGAGCTCCATTGAGTACTTAGATACTCATGAGCTCTCTAAAGGTGTGAACACAAACATTGTTTCTATCAGTTCCACTTAGTATCTTGTTTCAAATTCTGGCCCAAAATATCTCTTTCTAAGATCAAATCAACTCCAATGGCTTAACACTTTGTAAAGATTCCAACAAAGAAGTTTAAAATTTAAAAGCCAAAGCACAAAAGGAAGCTGAACCGCTGTATATGGTGGAAAAGTCAGCATAGCACGGTGAGAAAAAAAAAAAAAAAAGATATTTGATGGTCTGAGGTTACTCCTTCTCCGCAAGTTTGTAGTTGATGGACCCACTCTCCAATCAGAAGCAGGGGTTACTTACTCAAATCCAATTCTCATACATCCCAATAAGGAGCTTCCTGGCTAATTGGACAGAGAATCAGACCTGGAGCCAAGAAGATTTGAGTTCAAAATCCTGTCACAGACACAGCTGGGCAAGTAACTAAAACAGCATTCTAATCCCTGTGCCATCTACTTAGTTACCTAATGTTTATCATGTGATAGGCTCTTAAATGCTGGACACACTTCAGGAACTCACAGTCTAGTAAGCAATATGTTCAAACCATATACATATGGCATATATACAGAGGAATTTGGTGGTAAGCTTAGAAGTACTGGCATGGAGGGAGTCCAGGAAAAGTTTTAAGAAGGTAAGATTTTAGCTGGGATTTGAAGAAAACTAGAGAAGTCAGGAGTCAGGGAAAGCATTCTAGTCATGGGGGATAGTGGAAAAAAATGTTTTAGTTGTAATATTATATGTTGTTTCCCTGTGATACTGGTACTAGCTTTAAAGTTTATGTAAATTATTAATTTAATATTCTACCAAAGCATTTTACATATGAAAAAACTTCAAAATCTGACATCTTGTTTCATCCATAAAGCTTTCAAATGACATTTCATTTTTCCCCGTGCTTTGTTTTTATTTTCTTGTGTCTGTTACTGTCTGTCATCCAGTTTAATTCCAAGAATCTTCTAGTATTTTTTGTTTATCCTGCAAATATTTATTATTTTGTTGCTCCTTCATGACAGTATATTTGCTGTTCAAGGAAGACTAGCCCCTCTGCTATGAAAGATTGCTAAGCCTTTTTCAGGGTGCTTATCTAACTTTTTGGTGCCCACCAGGCCCCCAGCTGTCACTTGTGGTCCCAAGCCACACCCTGAGTAAATCATCTCAGCAGATGTAAACCAGATTGAAGGTAACTAACAAGCCTCAATTCCCTTGCTGAATTAGGGGCTATCTACCCAAGCATGTGAAGATTTCCCCCAGCAAAGTGGGAGAACAGTTTGTTCCGATAGCCATGTAGACAGCTAAAGCAGGCATTGTGGAGTGCTTAGAGCTTGGTAGATAATGAAGACGCCAAAATCATCTACTACATCTGGGGCTAAAGTCATCTTGACTTTTTTCTTGCCACTGGATTTTGGTGACTCCAAGGAGAATGAATGCAACTCTGCCTCACTTAAATCCAATTCACACACAAGTCAAGACATCACCCTGTGAAACAGCAGCAACCTTCTCCAAAGTTACCAGTACCAATGGTCTTAATCCTTGTCTTTTTTATTACACTATCCCTCTTTTTGACACTTAAACTGTTATTTCTTAGTTCTCTTTCTACCTTTCTCACTTCTCTTCTGAATCTTCATCCAGGTCACATCTATTAATTGTAACTGTTCCCTAAGGCTTTATCCTGCCTTCTTTTCTCACGATATACTGCTTTGTTTCTTGAGCTCATTTCCCATGGATTCAATTATCTTTATGCAAATAATTCTCAGATGTATTTATCCAACCCTAATCTCTCTCTTGACCTTTTCCAACCAGACATCTTAAATTCAGTGTTCAATAGATACTTTAAACTCAACATGTTCAAACTTGAACTCATATTTCCCCTTAAGCCCCATCATTTTCCTAACTTTCCTATTACTATCAAACAGCACCCTCTTCCCAGTCACTCAGGTTTTCAGCTTAAGTGTCATCTTCAACCATTCTCTTTCAACCTCTACTCTCCTCCCCACTTCAGTCTTGGTGCAAACCCTCAGCACCTCAGGTCTGAACTATTGAAATAGCTTACTGTTTTGTTTTGTTTTGTTTTTTTTGGGGGGGGGTTGTTTGTTTTTTGGGGTTTTTTTGCTCTCCCTTCTTGTAAATCACTCCCAACTCGAGTCTATCTTTCACTCACCTGTCAAATTGATCTTTCTGATATCATTTCCTTATTCAATTAACTTCAATGCCTCCTTTTTACCTCCATGACCAAAACACCCTTATTGTTTGTTTGACTTTTAAAATCATTCATTACTAGACCTCTTCTTACATATCCAGTCTTCTTACACCTTAATCCTTTTTATGTACTCAGCACTTCAATGACATTTGTTCCCTTGATGTTCTGTGCAGTGACCCTTCTTCGGACTGCATTTTCACTGGATATTTTCATACCTGTGATTCTCTCCCTCATCTCCAAGCTTCCTTTAAATCCCAGCTTAAAAATCTCACTTTCTATAATAATTCTTTCCTAATCCTACTTAATGCTAGTGTCTTCCCTCTGATTATTTCTAGTTTATTCAAAACTATTTTATATTGTCTCCCCCATCAGACTGGGTTCTTTGAGAACAATGATTTGTTTTTACCTTTTTTTTTTTTTTTTTTAAATTTCCGTTATTTAGCAAGATGCCTAGAGTACATAATGCTTAATAAATGTTTGCTGACTTGAAAATAGCACTGCAGGGAAAATGGCACTTTGAGATTTCTGTTTTTAGGTGTCACCAATAATCAAAATGATTTGCTCCTCTTTTAGAAAATAGTAAAGTAGATTAATGGAACAGCCTAGATAATGATGGCTCAGTATACCAGTGTTTGATCAAGCTAAGAACATAATATATTTGGGATAAGAACTCCTTATTTGAACAGAACTGTTGGAAAAGACTTTTGGCAAAAATTGGGTTAAAGCCAACATTGTACACCTCATACTGTAATAAACTTAAAATGTAGCCTGCATATTAATAATGACAGTAGTATTTAAAATTTATTTAAAAAGACAGAGCAGATATTTTTCAAAAATCTGACAAGAATATGGCTTTTTAATTAAGTTTAGGATGGAGTCAACCACAAAAGATAATGTAAACAACTGCAGTTATGTACAATTAAAAAGCTTTTGAAGCTGATCAAGTAAGCGCACCATTAACAAACAAGAAAATAGTATATTTTGGGGGGAAGAATTTGTATTTATTAAGTTTCTGATATTCAAGGTAATTGGGAACTAGCATTGACATGTAAATGTATGTGTGTATATACACTTACATACACATATACCTACATAATAAAAACTAATCCTCAAATGAATAAGTGAACAAAAGATATGAACAAACTTTTCACAAAAGAAGAATTATAAAAAAGTGTTTAAGTACAAAACATAGGTTCAGTGTTCCAAGTAAAGTTCAGGTTTTTAAAATCACTTTCACCTCTAGAATGGTGATATTGGAAAAGACAATAGGAGAAAGGGATATGTCATGTTTGAGAAACTATGGAAAGGGAGACACATTAATATGCTCATGATAAAGTACTGAATTTGTTCAACCACAATGGAAAGTCATCCAGAATTGTGCTGTAAAAGTGATTAAAACGTCCATATCCTTAAGTATATATCCCAAGGAGGTCAAGAATAGAAATGTTCTTAGAATATACCAAAATAGACATATGTATATATGTATGTATACATACATATATACATACATGTATGTATGTATATTTTGATAGTAGCAAAGAATTGGATACAAAGTAGATAATCTTTAATTGAGGGATGAATATAATGGAATATTATTATAATCTAAGAAAGAATAAATATAAAGATGTAAGCACATCCAGGAAACAGTATATATTGTAACTGTCTTGTTCTTCAATCATATTTAACTTTCCATCATCCTATATGGGGTTTTCTTGGCAAACATGGGTTTGCCATTTCATTTTCCAGTGGATTAGGATAAATCGAGATTAAATGACTTGTCCAGGGTGGGCAAAGCTAGAGTGTCTTGAGACTAGATTTGAACTTGGGTCTTCAGTACAGTGTTCTCTCCACTGAGCTATCTAGCTTCTCATACACTATAATTAGAACAAAAAACAATAATAGAAGTTAAAACTGAATGATTGTTTGGCCCCAAAGGAGACTGTAGAATACTCCATGTGTCAGACTTTTTCATGTGTTTAGTTTTGCTTTAAAGGTCTTGTTTTTCATTTACTCTGCAAAGAATAGCCAGAGAGAGAGATATGTTGAGAAATGTAGACAATAAAAAATTAACATTCATTCATTCGTTTGCTTTTAAAAATTGATCAGACTAATCCACAGCTTCACCAGCAGGAGGAGAGTGAACTTATCTTCCTTCAAAGTAATTTTTATTTTTTGCTAAATGTGAGATGAAAGCCTCTTGATAGTGGTTGTTTAAAAATTTGAATTTCATTACTAATAGTAATGGATCAGTCTTCTTGTGTTTGGAGTTTGCAGTTCTTTTGAGAACCATCCATGAATTTATTTTTTCATGTCTTTTGATCACTTACTCATTCTCAAAGTGTGGTCTGTAGACCTCTGGGGGTCCTTATGACCTCTTTAGAAGTTCTATGAAGTCAGACTATTTTCATAGTAATACTTAGATATTTACATTTCTAGTGTGATATACATAAAACTTCCTTGGGTGAGTGGATTCTCAATAAATTATAAAAGGCAAAGGGGGTCTTTGAGAACCTCTATATTTGAGCATGTTCTTGGTCACATTTTTGTGTTAATTTTTTTTCTCACTGTAGAGGGCTGAAACTATTGAGTCGATGCATTGAGGTCAGGACTGCCGAGCACTTGAGGCTAACTACCGATTGGACAATACTCTAGGGGCATATGCTTGGAAAATGGTCCCACTATCCTGTGCTGGCTCAGTGATTGGTGTATACAGAGGATTGTAGGAGGGATTAGGGGGTGGAGTAAGACTAGCCAGGGTCACTCTTGGCGGTAGACAGAAGGTGGTCGCAGAGATTCTGCTTCCATCCTGTTCAATCCTGTGTCTAATGACCAAGAATAAAGACTAAGGACTTTTGCTTATCCTGACTCTGGCTGATTCTGGGGTGTCCTGGGTGCTAGCATGGTGTGCCACATCTCACCATAAATTTCCTTGCATTTATTTTATATAAGTTCTTTGTAGACATATATGTACATAGTATCTCTTACAATAGAATATCAGTCAGCATCTTGAAAGTAGGGATTGTTTTATTTTTTTTTTTTTTCATATATCCTCTGGTCAACACAATATCTCACATGTAGGAGGAATGTGATAAGTTGTCTTCTTGATTGATTGTTGAATACTCTATATATGTAGAATATTAGATGTTTATTTAAGATATTTTTAACTAGAATTTTCCCTTTATCTTAGTTATATTTGTTTTAGATCTGCAAATGCTTTGTTTCATATAATTATATATATGTGTGTGTATGTGTGTGTGTGTATATATATATATATATATATATATATATATATATATATTTCCATTTTGTTTTTAAGATCACTTCCAACATTTATTTAGTTAATAATTCCCATGACCATAGTTACTAATGATATTGCCATCCATTTTTTATATCCATTTGCAACTTGAGATAAGATGCTTATTTTTTTCCAAACATAAATTTCTTGTCACATAGTGAGTTTTTCTCCAAGGATTTTGTGTTATAAGATTTATTAAATACAGAATTATTTAGTTTTTGACTAGCTAGTCTTTTGCATATATCTACTTTTGTCTTTTTAAACTAATTTCTTCCCCAGCCTTAATCGCTGAATTAGGTGATTGCCTCAGTCAAACTAAGTTAAGACTTTAGCTTAAAAAGGCCAAAGTCTCCCACTGCATCCAATACCATCTCCCTTCTTCCTGATCTATATCTGTCCACTAAACCCAGGTGGCTCTAAAGAAGAAAATGAGGTAGTGATCGTGAACAGCCTTCCCTCAACTAAATCAAGTTGATTTGCATGTCAAGGCATCATCTCTATGATGTCCTTGGTTGTCTTTGAGAACTAAGGACAAACAAGTACCAAGTAACTTTGATGGTCATATTTTCTTAAGTAATTTGAGGTAACAAAGTTCTTTTCTCTTTAATTCCTTTTCTTTTTTCATCATTCCTCTTGAGATATTTCCCCACCCCCCATTTGTTCATAGTAAGAATTCCATTAAATGTCCATATCTGTGTTTTATTTTTCCTTTTATTTCTTTTGCTAGAAGTGAATATTTAAGATAAATATATAACATAGCTTTTGGGTACTTAAAATTGATATAAAGTTTTAAGTAGCAGACTTTTTTTGGGTATATTTTAAAAATAAAGTTGAACAAAATGTTAAGGTAAGAACTACATTTTATTGTCTTCCTTGAGCATCTTAATTGTCTCATTAGTTTTGTCTGGATATTTGTGAATTGGTATTTTTAGCTACATATTTAACTTTTAAATAGAGCCAAGTATTTTTCAGCATTTCCAATTTTAATTAACTGGGTAGAACAGCTACATGTATATGGAGAACTCTATTTAATGTTAAAGTAGTACTTTTTCAAACTGTGATTTACTTCAGAAATTACAAAATACAGTGCATTTGATTGTAGAATATCATCTTACTGCTGGGTATGGTGGTGCATGATCACAGTAGGAGGCCCCCCATTGGGGAGATCAAAGATGGTGGACTAGAGTTTGGGTATTCTGAGTTGTAGGAGAGTTAAAGCCAAGTAAGTGTTTTCAGTAAGGCCAGCACCAATACAATGAATCCCTCAGGACTGAAGGACCACTAGGTTGCCTGAGGTAGGCAAAAAAATAGCTGAAGTCAGAAATAGAGAAAATCAAAACTTCCATGCCAACTAGCAGTAGCATCAAGCACATGCATGACCAGTTTCCAAAAAAAAAAAAAATGTTGTATTACCCAGGAGTTTTACTGCAAATTTGTACTTCATGACAAATGTTTATCATTTGAAGCTCATTGATTTTAGAGTTGACGTTATAATAACATTTTATATCAATATGTTTTATTAGGCTGTAAGTTCCTTAAGAGCAGCAACTATATTTATTTTCTTATATTCTTCCAGAACTAAATAAACGCATTAAGAACAAGAATGTATGCCAGATAAATGAGTTGCTTCTATGGCTAATTTATAGAAATAAAAATATGCTGTAACAAAAGTTTTGTGTCAGTTCAAAGGGCTAGTGAAAAATCTCCCTATTTTATTTATAGGAGCAAGTTGACTTTTAAGTTTTCAAGGAGCCATCATTTCTTTAGGGTGGTTATTCCCTTCATAAATGCAAATGGTAATTTCTCCATGTCCTTTTATCTTAAATGATAATTGTCAGAGTGGTTCTATTTTTATCTAATGGCTTTTTTGAAGAAAAATTTGGAATTTCAATGCATTAAGTGTTCTGTTATTTTTGTTTTTTTCTAATTAACCAGTTACCAAATGGTGTCACTTATCACACTGGAACATATCAGGACAGGTTAGGCAAACTTCAAGATCATCTCCGTCAACTCTCCATCCTCTTTCGGAAACTAAGATTAGTTTATGATAAATGCAATGAAAACTGTGCAGGATTGGATCCTATCCCAATAGAGGTAAGTTTTTGTGGTATAGAATGGGGGCATTTATCAGAAAAAAAAAAAGATGTTTATGACTTAAATGTTAATTGGAGTAATTATTTCTCTATTATTTCAGTATAAATTATTGAAATATGCTGATTTTCATCTTTATCGAAAGAAGATTAATATTTAACATGGTTGCTATTTGTGGCATATGTGTGTACATATTATATATATAGATATATTTTTTTAATTAAAGCTTATTTTCAAAACATATGGATGGATAATTCTCAATATTCACCCTTGCAAAACCTTGTGTTCCAAATTTTTTCCTTCTCTTCCTCCCACTCCTTCCCCTAGATGGCAAGTAATTCAATATATGCTAAGCATGACTGTACATATTTCCATAATTGTTGTGTTGCACAAGAAATACCAGATCAAAAAGGAAAAATAAATGAGAGAAAACAAAATGAAAGGAAACAACAACAAAAAAGTGAAAATGCTATGTTGTGGTCCACATTCAGTTCCCATAGTCCTCTCTGGGTGCAAATGGCTCTCTTCATCATAAGATCATTGCAACTGGTCCAAATCATCTCCTTCTTGAGAAGAACCATGTCTATCAGAATTGATCAGCATATATCTTGTTGCCTTGTACAGTGATCTCCTGGTTCTGCTCACTTCACTTAGCATCAGTTCATGTAAGTTTCTCCAAGCCTCCCTGAAATCATCCTGCTAATATTCTATAATATTCATATACCATAACTTATTCAGCCATTCTCCAATTGATGGGCATCCATTCAGTTTCCAATTTCTTGCCACTGTAAAAAGAGCTGCCATAAACATTTTTTTAACCATGTGGGACCCTTTCCCTCCTTTATGATCTCTTTAGGATATAAGCCCAGTAGAAACACTGCTGGGTTAAAGGGTATGCAGAGTTTGATTGTCTTTTGGGCATAGTTCCAAATTGCTCTCCAAAATGGTTGGATCCATTCACAACTCTACCAACAATGTATTAGTGTCCCAGTTTTCCTGCACCCCCTCCAACATTTGTCATTATCTTTTCCTGTCATCTTAGCCAATCTGAGAGGTGTGTAGTAATACCTCAGAGTTCTCTTAATTTGCATTTCTCTAATAGTGATTTAGAGCACTTTTTCATATGAATAGAAATAATTTCAATTTCTTCATTTGAAAATAGTTTGACCATATCCTTTGACCATCTATCAATTGGAGAATGGCTTGAATTCTTTTAAATTTTAATCAATTCTCCCCACCCCACCCCCCTTTTTTTTTGTATATTTCTTCCCTTCTAATTAGCTTTTTTAAAGAAATGAGACCTTTATCAGAACCCTTGAATGTAAAATTTTTTTACTAGTATATTGCTTCCCTTCTAATCTTTTCTGCATTGGTTTTGTTTGTACAGACACTTTTTAACTTAATATAGTCAAAATTATTTACTTTGTATTCAGTAATGTATTCCAATTCTTCTTTGGCCACAAGTTCCTTCTTTCTCCACAAATCTGAGAAGTAAACAATCCTTTGTTCTGATAATTTGCTTATCATTTCACTCTTTATGTGTAAATCATGAGCCCATTTTAGCCTTATCTTGGATACAATGTTAGTCAATACCTAGTTTCTGCCATACTAATTTCCAATTTTCCCAGCACTTTTTGTCAAATAGTGAGTTCTTATCCCAAAAGCTGGGGTCTTTGGATGTGTCAGACACTAGATAACTATGGTCATTGACTATTTTGTCCTGGAAACCTAATCTATTCCACTGATTGACTACTTATTTCTTAACTAGTACCAAGTGGTTTTGATGACTACTGCTTTATAATATAGTTTTAGGTCTGGTACTGCTAGGCCACCTTCATTTGCATTTTTTTTTTCATTAATTCCCTTAAAATTCTTGACCTTTTATTCTTCCAGATGACTTTTGTTATATTTTTCTAGCTCTGTAAAATAAATTCTTGGGAGTTTGATTGATATGACTCTGAATGAGTAGATTAATTTAGGTAGTATTGTCATTTTTATTATCTTAGCTCAGCCTACCCATGAGCACTTTGATATTTTTCCACGAGATTAGGTCTGACTTTATTTGTGTGGAATTGTGTTCATATACTTCCTGACTTTGCTCTAACAGGGAGACTCACAAATATTTTATATTATCTACAGTTATTTTAAATGGAATTTCTCTTTGTATTTCTTACTGCTGGACTTTGTTGGTAATATATAAAAATGCTGATGATTTATGCGAATTTATTTTGTATACTACAACTTTGCTGAAGTTGTGAATTGTTTCTAGTAGTTGTTTAGTTGATTTTCTAGAGTTTTCTAAGTATATCATCTTCTACAAAGAGTGATAATTTGATTTCTTCATTATCTATTCTAATTTCTTTCCTCTCTTTTTCTTCTCTTATTGCCAATCTAGCATTTCTATTAAAATATTGAATAGTAATATGATAATGGGCAACCTTGTTTCACCCTTGATGTTATTTAAAATGCTTTTAGTTTATCCCCACTACATCTGACACTTGCTGATTGTTTTAAATAGATGCCATTGATCATTTTAAGGAAAACTCCATTTATTCCTATACTTTCCAGTGTTTTTAATAGGAATGAGTTTTGGATTTTGTCAAATGCTTTTTCTGCATCTGTTGAGATAATCATAATTTTGCTGTCCTGTCCTGCTGAGAAAAATGTATGTTCCTTTCTGTCTCCATTCAATTTTCTCCAAAGATCTATCATACCTAACTTTTCTAAAATTCTGTTTACTTCCTCAACTTCTTATTTATTGTGTGGTTTGATTTAACTACTTCTGAAAGAGCAAGATTGAGATCCCCCATTGATATAGTTTTGCTGTCTATTTATTCTTGCAGTTCTTTTAACTTCTCTAGGAATTTGAATGCTATGCCACTTGGTGCATATATGTTTAGTATTGATATTACTTCATTATCTATGGTACCTTTTAGTAGGATGTAGTTTCTTTCCTTATCTCTTTTAATTAGATCAATTTTGGCTTTTGCTTGATCTGAGATCAGAATTGCTACTCCTGATTTTTTCATTTCAGCTGAAGCATAATAGATTCTGCTTTAACCTTTTACCTTTACTCTATATCACTGTGCTTTAAATGTGTTTCTTATAAACAACATACTGTAGAATTCTGACTTTTAATCCAGCCAGATCTCTGCTTCCATTTTATGGGAAAATTCATCCCATTCATATTCACAGTTAAAATTACTAATTCTATATTTCCTGCCATTTTATTTTCCCCAAATTATGTTTTTCTCTTTCCTTTCTCCCTTTCCCTCCTCCCTAGTATTTTGCTTCTGACCACTACCTCCCTCAAACAGCCCTCCCCTTTTACAGACCCTCACTTTTTCTTGTACCTTTCCCCTACTGCTTCTGTTTTTCCCTTCTATTAGCCTCTCCTCCTTTTCTTTCCCCTTTCCCCTCCTACTTCCCTAGGGTGAGACAAGTTTCCCTGTAGACCCAATATTTCTGATATTCTCTCTTCTAATGATGAGAGTAAAATGCACACAACATTCATCCCCCTCCTTTCCCTCAGTTATAATAGGTCTTTTGTTCATGAGATGTAATTTACCTCATTTTGCTTCCATATATGATCACAATAAAATTAAATTAAACCTGCACCCTTTAAATATACCCAAAACACAAATGCAGTTCTCAAGAGTTCTTTCCTTTTTACACTTCTCTTGACTTCTGTTTTTGGAGATCAAATTTTCTGTTTAGCTCTGGTCTTTTCATCGTAAATAGATGAAATTCATCTGTACTATGGAATGTCCATCTTCTTCCCTGAAAGATAATACTCAATTTTGCTGGGTAGTTGATTTTTGGCTGCAATCCAAGTTCCTTTGCCTTGCAATATCAGATTCCAGGCCCTTCAGTACTTTAAAGTGAGAGCTGCTAGGTCTTGGGTAATTCTGATTATGGCTCTGTGATATTTGAATTGTTTCTTTCTGTCTGATTGCAACATTTTTTCCTTGATCTGATAGTTCTGATATTTAGCCACGATATTACTCTTAAGTTTTAATTTTAGAGTCTCAGGAGGTGATCAGTAAATTTTTTCAATGGTTTTTACCTTCTTGGTTCTAGGACATCAGGGCAGTTTTCTTTTATAATTTCCTGAAAGATGATGTCTAGGCTCTTTTTTCCCATTATGTTTTTAGGAAGCCCAATAATTCTTAGATTGTCTCTCTTAGATCTGTTTTCTGGATTGGTTATTTTTTCCAATAAGGTATTTTACATTTTCTTCTTTTTTCCATTTTTTTTTGTTTTGTTTGACTGATGCTTGATGTCTCATTGAGTCATTCACTTCCATTTGTTCAATTCTAATTTTTAGTGAATTATTTTCTTCAGTTACCCTTTTTAGCTCTTTTTGCATTTAGCCAATTGGATTTTTAAATGTGTTGCTTGTTCAATGGATTTTTTTTTCTATTTCACAAATTGTGTTTTTCAAGTAATTATTTTCTTTTTCCATTTCACTAAATCTATTTTGTAAGGAGTTTTCTTTAGATAATTTGTATGTTTTCTTTTCCAAATTCTCCTACAGTGTTCTTATTTCCTTTTCCCATTTTTTTCCTATCTCTTTTAAGATTCTTTTTTAATTCTTCCAAAAGAGCCATGTGAGATGCAAACCAACTCATATCACTCTTTAGGGCTTCATGTGGAGGTGATTTGCTTTTAGTGTCCTTGGGGTTTGAGGCCTGTTCTTTTTCTCCATAAAAATGACTTCTTTTTGGTTTTTGGTCCATTGTTTTAAAAAGGTTGAGTGTAAGGGTCAGAGGAGGAGTCAGGCATTGCACAATCAGGAAGTAAAAGAGGCTTCGAAGTCTGAGACCCTGTAAGTGGTTTCTGTGAATAAACAGGGACCACCTTGTGGGTGGGAACGCTGGTGGCATTGAGATCTGCATCATTAATGGGAGTGTCTCCTCTCATTGACTATGCGTGTGACATCATAGACCCTATTTAAGATATGGGGACAAGGAAGTAGCTCTCTTTGACCGGGAGTTCATCAGTAGTTCATTGGGAGTCAGCAGGAGGTCAGCTAGGGGCAGGATGGGAACACGTGAATAAAAGATCTTGAGCTTGCACATGGCTGTTCTCAAGCATTCTACCGTGCATTTAAACCATTGTTCCATGAAATGATGGCCAGAGATCTCTGAAGACTTCAGACAGAGGTAAGCTAAAGTTGGTTTAAGCACTGCAAAAAAAAAAAAAAAAAAAACAGTGACTGGAGATTTCTCTGAGGGCCTGGATATTAGGAGAGACTGGCAGTAGTGAATGCAGAGTGGTATTAACATGGGTATTCACAAGAGTAGTGAATGCCTTGTGGGCATTCACAGTAGAGGTCTGTTCTTAAGACAAAAGAGAGATTGTCCCAAGTTTCCTCTACAGGGACAGTGGCTGCACTGGTCATTGATGCTGACTTATGGTGCTAGATGAGTTTGACCGAGTCCTGCATTATTCTAGGTTTCAGAGGTTCCCATTGTTTTTTTGTATTTGTATTTGTATCACAGAGAATCTGCTGATCCACTGGCTTGTAACCATGACAGAGGACTGTTATATTTTGGCTAAGTGTCTGGATAGATTTCCCAGCTCTCCTGGATCTCTGCACTGCATACACTTGACCACCTCTATCTTGCCCCTCCCACCCCCCAGCCCAATTGAACCAGATCTTTTCTGAAATTTTTTCAAAATATACTTTGCTGGAAATTTGTTACGTTGCAAATGTTTCTAGTCAATGTAGGTTCTGTCACTCCAAAATGAATTCAGAGGTTTTATTTGGTGTTGGTGAGGGATGTCAGGAAGAGTACAGACAAAAATGGGTCTTCTCTCCCACCATCTTGGCTACACCCCAGTATATATCTATATATATATATATATTTTTTTTTTTAATTATAAGCATTTATATTTTTAATTCTTCATGTTCTATAAAACTGTGACCAAAAAAAATTCAAGTGATAGCTTATTAATTTGTACAATTTTTTTCTTCCCCTGTTAATTTCTGGAACGCTAATCATTCAGCATCTCTTTTCCTTCCTCATCCAACCCCCCCTCACTCAGGTAGCTATATCACTATAATAAACCTGTGGATAGCAATGAGTACTCCTCTGGGAGCATGTAAGCACTTATTTCTAATAAGAATGTTGCAATGCATTAGTCAAACAACTTATATCATGTGACCTATATATAAGAACTCTGAATTTTGAACTTGAGCCAAATCTAATTTCATCTCTCATATCTATAGATTTTCAGTAATTTTTTAAATCACTTTATCCACAGTCAACAATAGAATTGCAAATGTTTTTAGAAATGTTTAAAAATGCTACTTTTCATAGAAGTTTTTTTTAATTTTTAAAGTGTCATGTAAATGTAGTTATTTTCCTCCTCGAGATTTTTATTAATACTAATTCAGATTTAAAATTTGTGTTATTTCTCTTTTTTATAGTGCAAAATAGTTGTTTAAATATATGATATAATTGAGTAATAGAGATATATTTCAATTACATTGAGTATATACTTCTCTTTGGTAGCCCTTCATATTAATTTATACTTTTGTTTTCAAAGGTAAGGAAATAAATTTCTCAATACCTTATTCTTCTTCAGTAAAAATTTATTTAATACCTAAAAGTATGATTATATTTATTAAATTGATTGATTTTATTTAAATGGAGATTTATAAAATTCATAATGGAAACTAAATTTATTTTCAGATGTATTCTGTTCTGAAATTTATTGAAAACATTTAAAGCTTTTCTTGGAAAATCCTAATTTTGCAATTTGATTATAACTGGTTCAACTAAGCTTTAACTTCAAATTGTCCGTAACAGAGTTTGACAAAAACAAGACATTGATTTTTTTGGTGGAAAGAGTCTTCGACTTTGGAGTCAAGACTAGAGTTTCAGTTCTGTCAGCTACTGTGTGACCAAAGGAATTGGACTAGAATGACTTCTCAAGGTATCTTTTAGCCAGCTCTAGTTTTATGATCCTAAAAGTGGTTTTTTAAAATAATTTTGGGAGGAGCTAGATGGTGCAGTGGATAGACCACCAGCTCTGAAGTCAGGAGGGCCTAGTTCAAATTTGGTCTCAGACACTTAATACTTCCTAACTGTGTGACCCTGGGCGAAATCACTTAATCCCAATTGCCTCAGCAAAAAAAATAAAATAAAATAAAATAATTTTTAAACAAATTTGATATTTTTAAATTCGTGAAAGTAAATTTTTTCTGTGTTATTTTAAATAAATATATTACTTTACATACTGCAAAATAGCAACATTATTCTAAGCTTTGAGTTTTATTGGCATTATATACATTTTAAATTCCTCCTTCCTTTCTCTCCCTCCCATATCTAGCAACTTATTCCTTATGTGGAAGAAGATGGCTCAAAGAATGATGACCGGGGTGCTTCTGGCCAACTTCGTTTTGCTAGTGAAGAAAGAACAGAAATAGCAGAAGTAAATAAAGTGAGTGATTATTTTACATTTTCTTTTTTGTATTTTGGAATTATTAGTAAAATATTTAAGTGGTTTCAAGATGGCTCAAAAATCTTATTATGGAGTCATTGAAAGGAATATCTTATTTATCCAAAAATCATTTACCACCTACTTTATCTTTGTCATAGTAGAAAACAAGAAATTTGCAAAAACAGTCCTTAAATTGACCAAAATAGATAATAATTAATCAAAATAAATAATTCTCATAGGTCAAGAAATTAGCACAGAAACACATGTAAAACTTCTTTTCCTATTTGTTTTAGAAGCTTTGTCAGGCCATCCACAAGTATTTTTTAAAGCCTAAAGTCTTAATTGTTTGGTTTTACAGGAGAATAGAAGTAAAAAATAGAAAATATCTTTTAGAGGTGGTGGATAGCTGTAAGAAAATTCCTGAAAATGGAAAGGAGACAAAAAAAACTATTGTTAACACATTATAATAGTTGATGTTTATAATAATGACCTTCAGTTATTTAGAAAAGATTATGAGTTATACCATATAATATTTCAGATGTCAGGGAAACATGCATTTTATTTATTTCTTCCTTGATTATTTATTCAGTAATTTTTTAAAACATCAAAAACATTTGGAACAAGCAACATAAAATATTTTACTTCTTTTTTGCAGTGGGAAAATTAAAAGGTTTTAATTGAGTAGAACGTTTTTTTTTTTTTTTAACAGCTAACAAAATGGTTAAAAGCTTTTTAAAAAATATGTTTGAGTATTTGAGAGAATAAGCCATCTAGGAAACTCAGTTATATGAACAGTTAGTTTGCCTGAATTACAGTTATCGTGTATCTGCCACCATGACTATCAACCACATTACATTATATGTTGAGTAAATATTTGTGAATCTGTTTTGTTGATAAAATTGGAATAGAATCTTGAGGCCATAAGTCAAAGTGCCTTTAATAAACTAAAGTTCTAAAAGAAAAGAGGTTTAGAATTTCCTGGCCTGCAAAACTTCCCAGTGCTACTTGAACCTGATTAAAATATACTTGGGAAAAGTTTAACAATTTTCACTTATTTAAGTCAGTGTGCAAGCTTTAGGGATCCATTTCTATTTCAAATTTAACTCAATCATTCTAAATCGGCTCACACCAGAATCTATTTAGTGATCTCATCTAGATTTCATTTTTGTTTTAAAATTGTGCCTTTCATCTAATTGTATTGCTGTTTTTGAAGTCTGTTTCTCTTTACAAAGACTTGTCAAGCCAGTTATATTTTTTATTGCTGTTAAATTTCTTTTTTTAAATTTCTTTTGGTTTTGGTTTATGAAATAAAACAAGTCTTTTCATAACATAATAGAATTTTAAAAAAACATGATTGCATATGTTATTCCTTTTAAATATATAATTATCATATAAATTTTTTTCTTCTAACACCATCCCCTCTTCCACACTCCCCATTTTACAGGCAAAGAAACTCTTGAGTACCTGCTAGATATAGACCTTGTTGATCAAATATTTCCTTTAAATGGAGAGGCTTGATCAGGATCACACATTAGTCCAAGGCAAGATTTGAACTCAGCACTTCTCAGTCTGTCCCTAACCTACATTTTAGACTTTGTCTCCTGCTACTCTGACTAAAAGGAGTCTGCTGCTCTGGTTTAGCTGTTCTCCTATATTCAGAATAGATTTTAAATATTCTTCTTTCCATGATGTTCACATTGCTCACTCCCTTCACCCTTTTCTCCAGGCAGCCCAATTATTTATCTTTCAAAGACTGGTTCAGATCTCACTATTTGAATGGATAGAGTAAGTGACTTAGAATGAGAAAGATCTCGGTTCTAGTATTAATTCTGACATTTGTGTAAGCAAATGGGCAAATCATGCTGAGCCTTAAATTCTTTATATGATCTATATCTATAAAAAAATGAGGGAATTATGTTATTCTGTTTCAACCTATTATCCTCTCTAGCTCTTCTGAATTACTATAGCCTTTATTTTGCCCATCATTCATTTAATTATTTATTATCATTGCTATTGTTAGTACTGTTACATTTCAAGACAGACTATAAGTTCCCTGTATACCATACTTAATTGATAAGTACCTCACCTGACCCAGTATTTCAGGTGGGCCCCTTCACTACTTACTCTCCCAGCATCTTCTCAAAAGTCTATCTTCCTCACTGCCAAATATGTATCTCCATAACCCTCTCCCCCCCCTGTTTTATTCCTTTTATGGAATTATATTCAAATAAACTGCCATTTCATTGGGAAGGAGTGTTCCACTTGACACTCTCTAGGCCACACTCACACTCCTGTAAACTTTCTGGGCTAAAGTGCTCTTCCTTGACTACCCATTCTCCTAATAAATTTCTTATATGCAAGGATTATCTTTACTTTTACATTGTATTCTCTGGTCTTATACAGTGCTTAGCATATGGTAAGCGCTTAATTAATGCTCATTCATTCAATCTTGTTCTGTCATCAAACTTTTCATTGAAATTCCTCCTTGTGGTTGACAGCTTGGGCTAGACTTTTTTTTTTTTCCCATTGTGGAAACCAGGAAGCACACCTGCCATCTCTGATACTACCCTTAATTTGTATTATGTTGAAGTCTATTCACATTCATTACATATCTCTTTATTTTTTTTTTCATTTATTATTTATCCTTTTTGCAGTTTCATCTTTAAATTCCCTGGAATTATTTGACTTAAATCTCTCACTATATTTTCCTGAACTTGTTTTTCTCTCCATTATGAGGCACTGCTGCTCATACTCTTCCACCATACTACTCTTTTAAGATTTTAATCTGTAAGCCTGTGTTGCTCTTGGTCTGCTAAATCCCTTCATTGTCAAAGGGATTAAATGTGGGTTGATAGAGGTAGCATCTAAGCTTTTTATTTTTCCTCCTTATCACAACAAATCAGACTTCAGAAGTCATGATAGATTATATCAAAATTTGTTATTTTATCCAATTCTCATTTTTCCCTCTCGCAAACTTACCTTCAAGAATGTCACATGTTAGAATTGCTTCATATGTTTTCCATACCTTTTCATTTTCTAATTTGATACTGGTTTTTTTCTTTTTTTCTATTGTGTCTGTGATCTGATTACAAATGTCTAGTTTGGAAAAGATTCCTTTGTTACTAACATGTTACCTGTTTATTATTTTCATTTTTTGTGGTATTATTTGGTATTCATAGTATCTAGTACCTCTTGACTCTTCTTGAAAAAAGCATGTAGGATATAGAGGTGTAGGGTTTCTGTATAGTTTCCAACATTGGCCTCTTATGCCTCCTTTCTAAATCCAGTTTTTCACCAAGTAGGAAAGTATATGAAAATTTGGTGGGTCTTGTCAAGTTCTTAGAAGAATTTTTTCTAATTAAACTATGAGTTTCTGCTAATTTGTTTTTAATCCTCAAAACATATTGCATATATATATGTTGGTTGCCTCTTTTTCCTATGTAAATATTTATTTTCTCCTTTTTTTAAACATATATAAAATGAATAGTATATAAAAATACACGTATGTACATTAGAATATTCTCCTTGTGAATAGGGATTGTTTCATTTGTTCTTGTATCCTTGAGGCTTAACAAAGTGCTTGTCACATGTTAAATGCTTTTAATAAATGCTTGTTGATTTGATTGTGTTTAAACCTCTAGATTAAATGCTTATTAAATATTTAAAATTAGGGGAAAATAAAGTTTGAAACAAACTGCTACATAATAACCTCAATGTTAAATTATTTTAACCTTGTTCTTTACTAAATAAAATATAAAGATGTGAATTTTAAAGGTTAGGTATTTCAGTCATTAACACTTATTAAGCACCTTTGTGTGCCAGGCACTATACTGAGTGCTGGAGATATAAGGAAAGCAAAAGGAAAAAGGATTCACAGCTCTTGAGGAGCTCATAATCTAATAGAGCCTACATGTAATCCACCATTTAATAAATAGGTAAAGATATTGGCTATTAATCTATATTAACTTTCTTTTTCCTATTCCATATTCTTCACTAGGTTGAAATGAAGCTAATCTTAATCACATAGATAGAGGCAGTTTTTATTTTACAAATTCTTTTAAATTTCTATTTGTGATGGAAAAGGTTTGTGAGTAGTTTTTATTTTGTTGAGGTATAATTGAAAATATATGTTTAAGAATTAAAGCATTTGGATAGAGTGTCACATTTGGCATAAATATCAAGTAGCTTGCTGTGATTTTGCATACATATATTTTAAAGTATCTTCTATACTTACACATTCACCTGTGAAAGTATCAAATTAAGCACAGCTGATGAATTTTGAAAATAGCAACTGTCAAGCTCTGTTAAGTCAATCAATGGCAAAATTGTATATTTAAATCATAGATAGTCATGAAAATGTATTTACATTTTCTAACCACTAATAAGCATAGCTGTCAGTTTCATTTTTGATAGTTCTGTGACATGTTTTGGCTCTTAATATTTTACTTGTATGCTAATTTGTTTCTTGACACTCTTTGCCATAATCATATTTTGAGAATCACACTTTGAATGTATGATAATATGAGCCTCTTTTTAAAAAACAAGGTGTAATATGACTGAAGTTAAGTGTTATCCTGAAAAATAAGTCAATGTGAGATGCAAAATTGATCATCGGCAATGTATTATTAAAACTTTGTCTTATAACATCAGATAACAAGCACTTATTAAACACTTACTTTGTGAAGTGTGCAAAAGATATTAAGGGGAAACTTGCTCCTAAAGAATTCTCATTTGTAACGGGGGAAAGCAAGGGTGGATGGATGGACAGACACATACACAGATATATTTGTTTATAGCATACACACACACACACACACACACACACACACAGAATAAATTGTAGGTAATATCAAGGGAAAGGAATTAGTATTTGGAGGGAGCAGGAAAGAAAAGCCTCTTGAAAAGGTGAGACTTGTGCTGAGTATTTGTGCCAGGAGACAGAAGAGGAAAGGGAGCTTTTCAGGCATTAGGATTCCCAGTAAAAAGATATGGAGTATCCTGTTTGAGGAAAAGCAAGAAGGGAATAATGTGTAAGAAGACTTGAAGGTAGGAAGAGACCAGACTATATGAAGTATTATAAAAGCCACAGAGAAGTTCATCTGAATCCCTATAGTCCAAACACTATTGGGAACCACTGGAACTTAGTCAAGAGAGTAAATTGTTAAGCCTACGCTTAGAGCATTCCACATTTTCTAACATATATATATATAAAATCATGAGTGTTTTTCCTCTAAGTGAGCATTTTGTTTTTGTTTTTTGTCACATCAATAGTGTAAGTGACTTGCTCACAGTCTCATAGCTAATAATTGTCAAGTGTCTGAGGCCACATTTGAACTACTCTTGACTCCAGGACTGGTGCTCTATCCACTGTACTCAACTAACTATTCCTGTTTTTCAAAGTAGACAATTTTTAAGGTCCCTTTTTCGCTCAAAAGTTTGATTCTTTGACTTTGATTCCATGTCCTTCGAAGACTGTATTATTTATTGTGACAGTACTGCCACTATTAAAACGTCTTTGGAATAGTCTTTGTGAACTGCTTTTAGAATTAGTTTATGCTACACAAGAAATTGTCTTTTTACTTTAAAGCTCATACTTCATTTCAGTCCAAAATCAGTATCCATCCCACATGATTGCTCTCTTTATTGCCTGTTATTATAGAGTTCACAAACTCAGAATGTTTTTTACATTTTTTTATGTAAAATTTTATTGTGTGCCAACCCCTGCTTTTCATGACCATTTAAGGGCTCCATGATTTTATGATTATATTTCTTACTTAGAACTTGAGTTTAACTTTTTTTTTTTTAAAAGAATGGAAAAGGAATTCTAATTTTAGGAAAAAGGTTTTATTTTGAAAGGTTCTTGATGTTTCACCTAACTTGGAAAAGATTGGAAACAAGGTAATAAACTCATGTTAAAAGAATTTCATTCTTCCTGACAGTATAGAAAGCCTTTTATTAGATACTCAGCATATTTTTATACCAAAAGTAGTAGAAACAGCACCAGAATAAAAATATAACACTTTGGTGTGCCTTTACTGTGAATCATTATGCCTTTCATTTAGTTATACATTGTGTAGAGTGTTGCTCAGATTGTTCCATGTTCATAAGATACTAAGGAGAGCAAGAGTTTCCAAATAATTTTTTTGGCAAATGAAGGAAGAAAAAAATTTTAGAGAAGAGTAAGAAAAGTCAAAAGATTGTTCATGAGAAACTGTTTACAAATTTATCTATTCCTAAGTCAAAGATAAAGAAAGTGCATAATTTATGGCCATAAGTTCAGTTAATCAACATTTGTTAAATGCTTACCATGTGCCAGGCTCTGTGCTAAGCACTGGGAACACAGAAAAAAGGCAAAAGACAGTCCCCACCCACAAGAAAATAACAATCTAATGAGAGAGATAGCATGCAAGGAAATATATCCAAAATACCCTACATACAAAATAAATAAATAATTAACTGAAGGAAAACGCTGGAATTAAGAGGAGTTAGGGAAAGCTTTTTGTAAAAAGTAAGGTTTTAAGAGTTAGAGGATACTAGGGAGTAGATGGAGCATAGAAAGGAGAGCATTACAGGCATGGAGGATAGCCAGAGAGAATTCTGGAATCCTAAAGATGGAGTATTGTTGGGTAGCCAGCAGGTCAGTGGCACTGGATCAAAGAGTATGTGTTGAGGATTAAAATGTAAAAAGACTGGAAAAAGCAGGAAGGGTCTAGATTATAAAGGGCTTTGAAAAAGAGCATTTTGTATTTGCTTCAGGAGGCAATAGGAAGCCACTGGAGTTTATTGAATAGTAAAGTGACATGATCAGACCTGTGCTTTAGGAAAATCCCATTTAATGTCTGATTAAAGAATGGATTCAAGTGGAAAGAGAGTTGAAGCAGGTAGATCTACCATTAGACTATTGTAATAATCAAGGTGTGAGTTGATGAGGATTTACAAATACTACATTGATGGCAGTGTCAGGTGGAGGTGAAAATGTTTGAACAGTGTTAGAAAGGTGAAAACATCAGACTTTGGCAACAGCTTGGATATGTGAAAAGAGAAATAATGAAGAATTCAGGATGACTCGTACTTTGGGACTCTGAGGGACTGAGAGGATAATGTTGTCCTCTCAAATAATAGAGAAGGTAGGAGCAAGGAAGGATTTAGGGATAAAGATAACAACATTAAAATATAAATACTAATTTATTTTAAGATTTCACTCTGTTTAGTGCTAAGCTTTTGCAGCTTGGCCTAACATACACAATTTTTAAATAGCACTTTTTTTTTCTTTTCTTTTTCATCCTTTTCATTTAATAGTAACTGGGTTGTTCCCTTGATAGCACACTTAGCTTGGAGTCAGGAAGTCCTGAATTCAAATCCCACCTCAAACACTTACTAGCTGTGTGGTCCTAGGCAAGTCACTTAAAAAAAATCCCTGATTGCCTCAGAGTCCTCAGTTATAAAAATGGGATAATAAATGTACTTGTGTCAAAAGGTTTTTGTGAAAATTAAATATTTGTAAAGTATGTAGCACCTCACCATGGTAGGCCCTGTATAAAAGTTTTTTTTCCTAATATATGGGTCCGAATCCATCTCCTTCCATAAATCCCATAGTTTTGTGCAAATTGCAGGAGTTAATCTAAGCTCAGCATAATGACATTTTTCCCCTAGCTATTAGAATTATCTACAAATAAAAAGGTCTGCTTTGAAAGATAGTAGGTCTACTGAACTTGAGTTCATTAAAGAAAAAGTGAATTTTGGGAATTCTTTGGGAATGTTGTAGATGGGATTCTTATTTGAGTATGCTGATCTGGTTTTCCTCAAATGAGATAAAATTTTAAAATGACAATTAATTTTTAATATTTTTGCATGTTATTTTTATTTTTTATATGGTCTGTGCAGTCCTTTAAAACTATCATTCTTTGATCAAATGTTATTTTTGTTTCTTTGGAGTTTTCAGAATGTTTAGGCATGGTACAGTGAAAGGGATGCTCCACTTGAAGCCCATGGGTCTAGTTCCCAGGTCTTATCTCTGACACTAAATTTTGTAATATTGGACAAGTCAATTAACTTCTCTGGACCTCAAGCCTCCTCATATTGCAAAATGAGGGGAATTGTTACTATATATTAGAAGAAGACTGGCAGGGTCCTTTCTGCCTTGAAATCTGTGATCTGTATTTTGTCTGTAGCCACCTATCTCTTCTTTCTCCCTTGTGTTGCTATGTTCCTTCTTTACTTTCCTTTACTCCCTTTTCTTCAACTCTACCAGTTTATAAAAATTATTACAAAATGAAGAGAATATCAGTAGTTGAAATGATCCATTTCTCAGGGAATGATCTGTCAGTGGTAAAATACGTATTTATGGGCAGGGAGCAACCAACTCTGAAGTAGTTTGATAACATAGAAAAAGCAGATAGAAAAATTAGCACTTCCTAATGGTTTTTACCTGGGTGTATTAAACCCATTGAAAAGCTCATTGTCATGCTTAATAACTGAAGGAATTGCTGGTTTATTGGTTTCTATTATAAGAGGCTTCATGGATTTAAGGTTCAATTTTTAGTTACCATCCTTATCAAAAATTCTAATATAGACAGAAATTCATGCACTCAGCCTACTTTATATACAGTTAAAACATAACAAGATCGGTATGATAGGTGTAAAAATTATAAGATATACTAAAATTTCACTGTACTTCTTTTCACTTAAAAAAAAAAAAAAAAAAAAAGATAAACAAAACTGGAATGGGGTTGGGTCTAGGATTGTGAGTTGAAATGGACTTTAAACTTCCTCATTTTGCAAATGAAAAAACTAAGGACCATAGCATGCTCAGTGCAAGCCAGTTTGATGTGAGACATTGAGCTGTGATGATAATCATATATAATTGGATTCTTCTGAAGAGTTTCATATTTAATTTATTACAGATTTAGGGAGAATATAGTTAGTAGTTAAGTCATAGTTGAAATCCAAATCTTTTAACTGGAAAATCCTGGAGAAGAAAAAACTGAGGTGAGGTTATTTTAGTTGTCTTTCAAATATGACAAAATATGAAAGGGAGACTACATCATTCCAAAAGTCATAATTGGGAGCAATGTATGAAGTTGTGGCAGGAAAAATTTAGATTTGATGTCAGAAAAAAATTTTTTAAACATTTAGCTGAAAAAGATTCTTCTGAGATGACTAAGAATCATTACATAGAATTCCCAATCCCTATATTTTTGCCCACCTGCATTTTTTATTTCCTTCACAGGTTAATTGTACACTATTTCAGAGTCTGATTCTTTTTGTACAGCAAAATAACAGTTTGGACATGTATACTTATTTTGTATTTAATTTATACTTTAATATATTTAACATGTATTAGTCATTCTACCATCTAAGGGAGGGGGTGGGGGGAAGAAGGGGAAAAATTGGAACAAAAGGTTTGGCAATTGTCAATGCTGTAAAATTACCCATGCATATAACTTGTAGATAAAAAGCTATTAAAAATTAAAAAAAAAAATTCCTCTGAGAAGTAGTAGGTTTTCTTTCAGTAGAGGTCTTTTAGCAGAAGCTGAATAAGCATTTGTCATGTATGTAGCATTGAGGATGTATCATCTGCTTTCATTCACCCCAAAAGGCTTTTTTTTTTTTTTTTTTTTTTTTTTTTTTTTTTTTTTTTTTGAAAGGGTTTGTTTGTTTCTTTGTTTTTACATTAAATTGACATCTGGAATATCCTTGGCTAAGAAGAAAGTTCTCTTGTTCATTTCATTCATAGTGTCTTTGAAAGGTTCTTATTCAATGTCATCTAATGGAGCTACCAGTCAAGATTATTTGAATTATTCTGGAGAGTTTTAGATATAATTTACTATAGATTTGAAAAGACTGCTCATAGGATAATGCTTAGTTTAGGGTAGAAAAATGTCCAAGACAATTTTTAAAATTGCTCTTCTACAATCATCTGATTAATAGAATCCTTCATTAGAATTAGGGAGATGTCTGTTTATTTAAAATATATCTGCCTATAATTGTACAAGTATAAGCAGTTCTGGTTTTCAGGAAATATTACGGGGTCCCACATTTTAAGTAAACTTTTTAAAACAGTAGTCTTATTTGGGTTTAAAAAATGTTTTTCTCTCTTGTTCATTTCATACACATTTATAAAGTACATTATGTAGGGCCAGAATTTCCAAGATGATTAAGCTTGAAAGTATAGAAATCATGAAGTTGTGTGCCCTAGAGACTTTTCTAGAGGTTTGTGAAAGGGAAATTCAAGGGGTTCTCATTTATTGAGTTTCTCTTTGGCATAGGGAATATGAATTTACAGTGGTTCTCCCTCTGTCCACAATGGAAGACCTCTCTTATTGGAGTGAGCTTCCTTTAAGATATAATAGGAGCAAAACGTGAAGAGTAGAGATTAAGGTGCAGAGGGAAGAAGTTTCACAGCTTATGGGGATTAGGCACAAGTGAGGAAGCTTTTGGCTGTTGTACAATAGTTGTCAAATAAACTCTTTAGAATAATATTTCTAAGAGAAACTTTATTCATAATAATAGAAGCTATTACATTACAGTAACATAAAATAATCTAATATTTTCTCATGGATTCCTTTCATGTTATCTGATTTTAAATTTACATTTTTCTGTCTGTCATTCTAAGACATATTTCTACATGCTAGTATTTTAGTTTTATTTCTGTCAGTATGGCTGACAAGTCTAAAATGTAACTAAGCCGTCAAGATATATGCTTTAAAATGTGTTAATAACTAAGGAATAAATTAAAATATTTCTAGGATAGTGTCTTTTTGCCATGTTATATTAAAATTTTGTCTTTATATGTCTTATGTAGGAAGAGGCAGGTTGGCTTAGTAGACATCATTGGCCTCAAAGCCAGGAAAGCCATGGGTCAAAGGTCCTGCTTCTGACACGTATTTAATGTGTATTCCTGAGCAGGTGACTTTAATTCTCAATGCATCTGGCAACTCTCTAGGACTCTAGGACTATCTGAATTGGTACAGGGATCATCTTCACCAGGAAGTTCCTCATACTAGTGACATTACGTGTCCAGACCTTCTTTTATATAAGAGTATAAGTCTTTGCTTTTGATTCTTTTTTACTAGGTAGAATCTATTTAGAATTTAGAAATTCATGAGTGGGACAGTTAGTAGGACATATGTCAGTATTCGCAGCCAGTAATAATATTTATGTATTTAGTACTTGGTATTTTTCCAGGTGCCTTCCTTCACAGCTCTGAAGTAAGCAGTGCAAATATTATTATTCTTATTTTATAGATGAGATTCTTTTAGATGAACCATTTATTAAAATATCTTTTTCAATGTAACCTAAGTACCTTTTTCTTTGGGAATGAGCAAAATGTCAGTTTATACTTTGTAACAGATAGTTTTTATTATGCATGTTTAAAAACTCATCAATAGAATATAATATGGACTGAAAATCTTTGTTCTGAGTCATATTCTGGGCATAGTATAAGTTATATTGAAGCCAACCCTAACATTTTATCACCATGTGGGTATTTCTTTTTGCTTTTCTAGCATTTGACTGGTCACTTTCTATGACTACTGATATTATCACTCTATCAAAAAAATTTGTTTGGAGCAGTTTTTAAACTGCACCTTAAAAATTTTAAGCATATAGAGCAGGGCTTCTTAAATTGTTTCCATTTGCAACCCTTTTTCATCTGAGAAATTTTTATTTATTCTGAGTATAAAAGTATAGGTATACAAGTCAAACACTGATAATAAATCATAATTTTGTGATTTCACACACATACACATATTCAGGTACATGACTTTATATGGAGTCATGACCCACAGTATAAGAAGCTTTGATCTAAACTGCAGGATGGACACATATCTTAAAGAATAGTTGCTTGACATGATGGATTTATATGTTTGATATCATATATCTGGATGCCGCTAGCCTAAATTTTTGTCCAGGTTATAAATAAAAATGATTTTATTTCAAGAGTTGTAGAAATATTTCTTTATAAGAAAGAAACACATTCAGATTTTCACAATTTTGCCCAAGGGAATCGATCTTAAAAGATGCAGTTCTCATACCTGGAATAATATAAATAAGTTGTACAGGGATGATTATTCAAGAGATCATTGTCAACCCATCCTTCTCAAACCCATGTGTCACACCAGTTCTTCTGCTTCTCCACTTTGTCAGGTTTATATTTCCTTCTGCTTTCTCAGCTTTATACAAGGAGAGATCATCTTTTTTTTGAGAATCAGTTATAGGTGTACCAAGAATATAGTTGATAAAAATATTCAAAGAGAAAAAACATTTTTTGTAATTGATTAGCTACAGCAGATGAGCTTTTTACAATCAAACATTTTACTAAAAGGTCCAGAAAGAAATAAAACTCTTAGTTTTATGGTTTAGTGATGATGAAAAAGTATTTGGTAACAACTAACATTAAAAGGTCTTCTCCCACAAGAAGTATCTCATTTTTATGTTAACATTCCTCAACAAATGCAATCACAAAAATAACTGTTCAGTGACTCTGTTAATATCAAATGAAGCCTAAAATAGGCATGTTTTTACCAGAAATGTTTATCACCATTAGATCCTCCATGATATCTTGTTTGTAGGTGATAATGTGTCAATTGCCTCAGATTCCAGAATTTCATAGGGCCTGTGCACTGAGATTGATGAATTAAAGAGAATCAACCTAATAATCTAAATAGGAAAAATAAAATTAGAAAAAAATGTCTGTTGCTCATATTATAATATGTTGGCAATGGTCAGTCCATTGAATTTGTATCAGTATATGTGTCTCTTAGGGATAGGCAGTCCATGTGGATCGTGAATTAGGCTTAAAATCAAGTAGATGGAAGAGAGTGGATTGATAATACATAGAGAATTTCATGGTTCTGAACTGTTTCCTATCATATGCATACGCATACTTTAAAATATTTTCCATAACCTTTGAAATTGTGGCAGTGCCTCAATCTTTGAGGAATTAAAGTTGTAGACAACCCAAAAGAGACATATGATAGTTATAGATTAAGCTCTAGTCTATTTCCAATGATGACCTATATTCAGAAAGTCGTGTAAGGGATACCATAGAGGAAATATTTCGTTAGAAAAGAGAATGGATTGAATAGTTGGTGTGAATGAGGGATAGCGAATGAATAACCCTTGTGTTCCATTAGTACTTTTGGCAAGAAGACTCCCAGAGGGTTGAAGGGATGTTTGGAGGGTAGAAGATAGGGAGGAAAAGAGGAAGGATATATAGATGAGAAGATAGACAAGAATAGCACAGGATTCAACATCAAAGCAGGGTATATCCACACAAATGAAACCATAGATCTAAGTATTTTAAAAGTGAAGTGTTAGGAAAGATTGATGTCACTCATATTTGTGCTATTTAAGTGTGTATGTATTTTTTGTATAAACTTTTTTAAATATGAAAAGTGTGAATATCAGTTTGATATAAGAGGACTGGTGTTAAAGTCAGGAAGTACCAGTTCTGACTCAGACCTCTGACTGGTTCCATGGTCAAGCACAAATTCCTTCACCTTGAAGAGCTACAAGTGAGCCAGAAGTAAGATAATTGCTGATCTGCAGTTGGTAGAATGTCCACATCAGGAGTTGACTGCCCAATGAAAAAAATAACAGTCTACACAAAAAACGGGGCAAAAATTTGCTTGACCCTTACAGTGATAGTACTCCCACCTAATAAATGTTTAATCTTTAATTGATTAGATATAAGTAATCCAGTGATTTTAGTGCCCCAGAGGTAAGTTATTGGCCTAGTAAAAAAACAAGACTACTAGTTTTATTCGATTCTCTAGAGGGGAAAAGTGTGACTCAAGATATTTGCCATGTTTTATACACTTAGGGCATTCAGTAACTCTTAATTGATAAAGAACATTGTATCATTTGTTTCAATTTTAAGTTGCTGTTGGTAGAATATGCTTAGTTGTATAAGGAAATACATTGTGCCACACTTAGTTACTTATAGTGTCATCATTTATAATTTTTACTTTAATTATATCAGGTTCTGTTTCATTTTTCTCCATAAACAAGTAAATATCATTTCACCTAGTTGTTATCACTCATCCATATCACTCTAATTAAATTAATGTCAAAAGTAAATGATGCATATTTCATTAAACATTTCTGATGAATTTTATCTTTCTTTTCTATAGAAACTCAAACAGAAGAATCAACAGCTGAAACAAATTATGGACCAATTACGGAATCTCATCTGGGACATAAATGCCATGTTGGCAATGAGGAATTGAACTGATTCTTAAATTTGTATGAGTTACATATTTATGACTTACATAACTATTTTGTTCTCTTTGGTTTTAATTTCTTTCTTTTTTTTTTAAACAGTAGCTTATTTACAACTTCATCCCACTATTGCAAAAATTAATTTAAATTATTGTATCATCTCAGCTATGCATTAAATATTTGCTTTATAGGTAAGATATCACTGTAACATCTCTCTGTTAAGTAAAAAAAAACTTGTTGGCAGCTCTTAACTTTTGTTAGTTTTCTGATTCAGCAATTATGTAAAAAGATATGAATCCATTTTTATCATTAAATTTATTTTTCTTGAATTGTTTTTCTTGATTTTGTTATTTTATATTGCAAAGATGAATTTGCTAAACATTTGTTAATCTGTATTCAAATAACTTAAAATGTTAATCCCTTATTTCTAAATTGAAAAAAAATCAATTAAGCCATATTGTTTGTTTGTGTGTGTGTGTGTGTGTGTGTGTGTACACTGAATCTTGAAAATTAATATAAATGTAAATATGTAGTAATTTCTGTTGGAAACTTGCTTATGTATCCAAACGGTTTATTCAGAACTATCATTATATGAGGGTTTGGATATTTAGTTGGTCTTTTATTGAGCAGAAAAGGGTTGAAGGGGATGTTAGTCTACATTTTAGAACATCTTTAAATATCTAAACCTGTAAGGCTGATTTACGTTTTCTTGTATCAAAGAAATTTTCTGTTTTTTTGTGAACTTTATATGGCTTGGTGAAGCAAGAAAAGAAAATGATTGCAAAGAATATGAATGACTTCATAAAGAATAGGTTATACCAAACTAATCTTATTTCAGTGTTACAGTCAGTGTTATTTAGTCAATGTTAATGGTATAGTGGTCTAAAGGTAACTTTAGGAGATGTAACAGGAAATGAAGTGCCTCCAGGATCTTTATTTGACTCAGAATTGTTAAATACTTTTGTTAATGACTTGGTTAGAAGCATAAATTACATTCTGCAGATGACAAAAGACTAGAAAGGATAATTAACATATTGGCTCATAGACTCTCAAAAAGATAGCCTGGTGGATATACATTTAGATGGAATGTAGTAAAGTTTAATAGGGATAATAAACCTAAACTTAAACTTAAAGTCTTGAACTTGCACTTAAAAATCAGTCTACAAAGTGCAAGATGGAAGAGGATTGGTTAGATAACAATTTATCCGAAAAAGAGTTGGGTGTTTTTTAGTGGATTGCAGAGTTATGAATGAGCAGGAAGAGGGCAGAGCCAAGATGGATATAGTACATGAAGCAACTTAGTTGAACTTTCATAGTGTTTCCCTCTAAACAATTATAAAATAACTCCTCAAATTGAATTCTGGAGTGGAAGAGCCAATAAAAGATGGAGTGAGACATTTTTTCCACTCTAAAACAACTTAAGGGGTGACAGAAGAGCTCTGTAACACAGGGTAGAAGCCAGTCCAGAGCAAAGAATATACATAGTAGCAATGGCAACAGCAGGCCTTGGAAGTGATTGCAATAGCAATAGCAGCTTTGAGAATTCTTAGCCCACAGACAATTAAGAGGATTAGACAACTGGTCAGAAAAAGATTGCGAGAGACCCTTCCCTGGGACTGGATGAAGGATCCTGTTGTATTGTCTATACACAGTTCCAGAGCAAAAAGGAGCATTAGTGCTTGTAACTACGGGAAAGCATGGACCCTGGTTATAATTCCAGAGCAGAGAAGGGTACACTGACAAGGGAATAGGGCCCCTGGTTCAGTTCCAAGGTAAAAAGGAACATTAGTGCTTCTGGCTGTAGCGGGGGCCCTACTCAGTTCCAGGTCCAAGAAAAAGATAAGCATTCCAAGCTGCAAGGCAGCAAAATCTTTACTGCTTAATGTCTAGAACACACTGCAAAAGAGTGGTGACCACACCTCACCTTGGCACACAATCTTGAAAGAATAGAAAACTGAGGAGATCCTCAAAAAGTACCTCTGAAAACAGCACAAATTAACTATACATTAGGGCATAAATATCTCTACCAAATGCAAAAAAGCAGAAGCATTAAATGTATCCTTTTCAGACCATAATGCAATAAAAATTATGTTTAATAAAGGGTCATGAAAATAAAAGTAGTAAGAAAAGAAACAATATAATCCTAAAGAATGAGTGAGCCAATGAACAAATCATAGAAATAGTATTCGTTAAAAAGAATGACAATGTGAAACATAAAACTAATGGGATGTAATCAAAGCAATAAGGGGAAATTACTATCTCTAAACAATAAAGAGCATATCAATGAATTGAACATTCAGTATTTAAAAAATGATCAAATTTTAAATCAGTTAAGCACCAAATTGGAAATCCTGAAAATCAGAGGAGTTTAATAAACATAAAAACAAAAATTTGAACTAATTAAGGACTAGTTTAATGAAAAAAATAGATAATCATTGGTTAATTTGACTTAAAAATATTACCAATATAAAAATTAAAAATGGTGAGTACAACATCGATGAATATAAAATTAGCAATTGTTAGGAATTATTTTACTCAATTAAATGCTAATATATCTGACAATATAAGTGAAATGGATGAATATTTACAAAAATATAAAATACCAGATTAACAGAAGGGAATACGTAACCCTATCTTAGAAAAAGAAATTGAACAAGACAAAGATTTCTTCATCTTCTGTTGCTAATGGTTTCATATATGGATGGGGCGGTGTGGGCTGGTGGGACACCTGCATTTTCTTGGTGTTAATTGTCAGGCCAGAATTAGCAACTAATAAGAGAATCAATCTATACTCTTGCATTTCATCCTTAGGGGCTGCTCAATCATATACAAACAAAAAAAAAAAAAAAATGCACACCAATTCTCCCTCCGCTTTATTCTTAGTTTGTAACCTTTTCAAGTTGAATAATTTATCATCAATGCCATAGCTAACCTTAACTCCATTTTCATCCTCATTAAAAGTGTCTGACAGCATTGCTGAAAACATCATGCTAAAAAGATGGGAGCAAGCACATAGCCCTGCTTCACTCCATTGGTAACTGGAAAAGCCTAAGAGGATTATTCATTATCCAGAACCTAATTAAGGAAAACTATCAAGAATCTTTCTGGGAAAGACTAAGAGAATTGACCCCCATGATTGTCACTGGAATTACCTTTTATCTTTACCTTGGTGATAGATAGTGGATCCCCTTGCTATATAATTTGTAATATTTTAATCAGTTTTACAAAGAGTAGTGGACTCTCTGCCTTGTAAATTTCAATTGGAATAGAATCAGCACTTTACAACACAAGAAAAGTATTCAAAATTCATTTGTAGATTCAACTAAGGACATATGGTCAATGGCTTCAGTAGTGGTTAATGATGGTCTGTTGACGATGCTATCCAAGTGTTTAACCCATTTTTCCAGGATCATGTCCTTATATCAGTGTGGCTCTATCAATGTTGAGTAGTTGATACAGTACTACTAGTCTTTGGGGCATCCTTCAGGCCATCATAAAAGTGCTTTGGATTATTGCTACCAGTTTAAAACTTAATTCCATCTGCTTTCTTTGTGAGTCAAGAATCTTGCATCTTTCCATGCTTCACTTGTACTTTATTTTTGATGGAGTCAAATGTTGTCTTCATAGAAATAGATAAACTATTCTGCTGGAAAATCCTGTGGAATTCTTGTTTTTCATTTAGCAGTTTCTGAATTTCCCCATCATTTTCATCAAATTAATCTTGATGTCTGTGAGTATTCTGGCCTAGATGAGCAAATTAAGTGCTATATATCAACTCTCTGAAAGCTGTCTACTCCTATTCAGCTCCAGTGTTTGCTGATTTATTTGCTCAGCTTTCCCTCCAAGTTAGTAACAGACTTCACAAATGGAAGAATGCTCTAATCTGTTGACATTAAGTTCTCTGGTAATTGTCTTCCTTGGGGCCACCACTTTAGTTGAATGCAAATACTTAATTTGGAGAGGATAAGTTTATGATTGATCCAGCCTTGTGTACCACATATTGTGTTTATCACTTTCACATCCCATCAATCTCTTCTTATAATAGCATAGTTTATTAAATGCCAATATTTGCTGTGAGGGTGTATCCACAAAGTTTTATTGTAAGTAAATGAAAGATAGTAAGTAGCTAGGTGGTGTAATTGATAATGTTGAACCTGGAATCAGGAAGACTCATTTTTCTGAGTTCAAATCTGGCTTCAAATATTTTCTAGCTTTGTGATTCTAAGGCAAGCCACTTTACCCTGT
Source organism: Sarcophilus harrisii (assembly GCF_902635505.1). Taxonomy (NCBI): domain Eukaryota; kingdom Metazoa; phylum Chordata; class Mammalia; order Dasyuromorphia; family Dasyuridae; genus Sarcophilus; species Sarcophilus harrisii. The sequence continues at coordinate 603,313,225 of NC_045426.1, forward strand.
TTGCCTAAGTTCCTCAGTTGTAAAATGAGCTTGAGAAGGAAATGACAAACCATTCCACTATCTTTGCCAAGAAAACTCCAAATGGACTTACTAAGGGTTGGACATCACTGAAGAACAACTGAATAACGACAAAAAGACAGTGATGGTAATGATACACAAATTTTCAGTAGTAAATGATCTTTGCTGTTACCATTTTCAAGTCCATTTTTCCCAAGAATTCCCCGCTGTGTCATAGTCTATGATATTAAAGACACGATGAACTATAAAGTTGTCATCTTTTGGCACATTGATAAGGATCTCCAGGTCTTCATAAAATTTTTCTTTGACATCATCAAGTTTCATCTTTGTGGGAACATATACACTAATGGTGGTATGACACTTTCTTGCAAGCAGCAGTCTTAATTATCATTGTTTTGCTTTTTTTTCCCCCAAGGCACACAAGCTTTTTGACTAGATTAGATTTGAATGTAAAATACATGCAGTCTTCATGCACTCCTCATCATGAAAATAACTCCAGAAAACTGTGTATCCTTCTTTGACTTCAATAAGTTGGACTTCATCTGCCAGCCTTGTTTCATTCAGGGCTGCTATTTGGATGAAATGGAGAATCTCCTGAGTTCTCTCACAAGAGCTGTTTGTCTTTTAATCTACTGGATTTTGTTTTGTCCATAGATATGCACTCGTTCTGTGAATAAAGTGGGAGTGGAATCATATTTGCAAAAGTTTTTGTTCAATTTTTTTTTTTTTTTTTGAGTATGTATTTCAACTGTAGAATAGGAGTAAGCAGGATAGGGTTAGTTTAGGTGAAGTAGAAAAATTTTGTCTTCTAGTCCCAGGAAGTGAGCAGTGTTGTCTTAAAAACAAAAAAAGAAAGATCCCCTGCCAACCCCTCCCCCCCCAAAAAAACTGCTTAGACAGGGAGCTGCCAAATTCCACAACTGCTTTAGTTTAGTAAGATGATCCCTGTATTCTGGTCCACTTGTGTGCTCTCAGTTCATCTGCTTCTTTATCACTTTATCATGACTTTAAGTAGGTAAAAATGATAAAAAGATAAATGATGTCTTTTGATTTGTGCATAAATTGGGTTTAAATGAGGGATAGTTGACATCCTTAGGCTTCACTTTCTCTGTTCCATGGTTATCAGAGTCCAATGACGAGACAAAAATCAAATCAACAGGTGATGATTTGATGACCTTGCCATCTTAGATGTTTAACCGTCCTCTACACAGTCTATGATGCTTGCTTCCATTGCTTTTTTGGCCTATTGGAACAAATTATTCACATCTATTTGGCCAAGAAATTATTGACATGCTTGGAGTAGACACTGCTCTAACTCACCAATGATTTTGAAGCCCCTAGGTTCCTCTCATTCTGGTATATCCTGTCTGTCAAAATGGTTTACTGGGCTGTGGCTGCTGTGCATGCTATATATTCTTGGAGCCAAAGTTGAAAATTGGATAGCAAGTGAGCACCAAATGTAGTCCTTAAAAAAGAACTTGGTGGGGTAGCTAGGTGGTGCAGTGGATAGAACACCAGCCCTGTAATCAGGAGGACCTGAGTTCAAATCTGACCTCAGACACTTAACATTTCCTAGCTGTGTGACCCTGGGCAAGTCACTTAACCCCAATTGCCTCAGAAAAAAAAAAAAAAAAAAAAAAAAAAAAAAAAAAAAAAGCTTGCTACTCCTTACTTAGGCACTAGTCTTCCATATAGTATGTCCCAATATTGTCATGGAGTATTATAAAAAATGATGACAAAAATCTATGAAGACTTTTATGTACTGATATAAAGTGAAGTCAGTAGTACCAATAGGAAAATCTACATAGCAGGAAAATCTATAATGATCAACTATAATTGATGACTATTATGATCAATACAACAATCCAAGATTATTCTGGAGGGCTCATAATGAAAAATATTGTCCATCTATAAATAAAGAATTGGTGGAGTCTGGATGCAAAATGAAACTTTTTTTTAATCCTCTTTTTTCTGCAACATGGCTAAAATGCAAATGTTTTGCTTTATTTCATATGTATAATTGATAGCACTTTTCTTGCTTTCTTAATGGGTGGGAGGGAGAAACGGAAATAACTTGGAACTGAAAACATTTTTAAATGTTAAAAATAAATATTATGATCTGGCAACCAAAAAGTAAATGTGATCTTAGGCTTTATTAAGAGAAGCATAGCTTCCGTGAATAAGGGAATACCAGTACTTCTATAACTTGTCCTGGTGAAACCACATCTGGAATATTGTGTTTATTTGGTTCATCCAATTTTTAAGTTGAGTCCTAATGTTTGAAAGTTAAAAAACACCTATGGCAGTTAGTATCTTGAAGGGCCTTTCATCCATGCTTATAAATTATCAATTGAAGGACCTAGGTTTTTTGATGGTAAACTTTCCAAAGTTGATTTAAACCTAATGGTCTAGCAATAATGTTGTCTTTTAGATTATTTGTAAATTGAGTTATTTAGTATTCAATCACTAGATCCTTTAACATTTTAACAAACCAAAATAAGTTAATCTTTTTTCAATTTGAATAATTCAATTTTTTCCCCAAAATTTCCACTAATGCTTAATAGTTGATGAAGTGCTATAGAGCTTAACATTTGTTAGAGGAATGTTTTAGATCCTAAGTTAAATTATATGTGATCTGAAATTTGACACTAAATTATATTGGCTATATAGTTTGCTATCTTAATTTTCTCAAGTTTCTAAAAACACAATAGAGTGATTTTCAAGAAATTGTCAGTTCTTGAATTAAATAAAAGAATAATTTTAAAACTATTTTGTATTCTTGGAATTTAAGTTTAAACATGATAGTAGGTTTCTCTCATTTCATGCACATTGTTTAGTTAAATAATTTCAGAGCACTTATATTTAACTTTGAAAAGAACCTCAGAAGTATTTGTCTGATACGTCCCTAAATAGGACTGCCTTCCACAATATTTTCAACAAGATGCCATCCAGCTACTATTCGAAAAATTTTTTGGAGATGAAGAAAGTCATTAAGGCAGTTCATTCAACATTTGAATAGTTTTAATCTTTAGAGAGTTGTTTTTTGTTATTTTTTAACCTATTATTGGGTGAATGTATCCTACTCTATAAATTAATAATGACAATAGATATCATGGTGCTATGTGACTTATGAATAAATAACCTATGACACAATTTTCCTATTAATGAGTGACCATCCCTGAAACTTTCAGAAAAACATCAGCTAGCCATACTTCACTTCACTTCTTTCTTTTCAGAGACCTCCTTCCCAATCTTTTCACCAATTGTCTCTTCCTGATTTTTTTCTCTGTTGCCCAACTCCATCACTCCCACCCAATTCTGGTATCATAAACTATGATCAAATCCACTTTTGTCATTGTTCCTGGATAGTACATATCAGTCTACTTCCCTACGACCCCTACTCATCATCCCAACCATCACTTCATATATGGGTTGTTTTCTCCCCATTAGAATGCAAGGACAAAAACTGCCTTTGCTTTTGTATTTGTCTCCCCAATGCTTAATTTTTTTTTCATTTATACATATAGAGTTTTTAATATATGTACCCTCTATTCCTCTGGGCGTGTAAGTCTTCCTGTTGGAGCCAAGGAGATTAAGTTTAAGCTCTTCCAAATAACAGTTCTTCAACAACTTGAAAATATTTGTTTTCAATCCACTTTCCAAGCTAACTATCTTCACATCCTTCACCCAGTCCCTATATGACATGGTTTCCAGTTCCTTCACCATACTGGTATCTTCTTTAGGATAAGTTCCAAGTTGTGAGTGTTGTGCTTTAAACCTATTTCCTAGAACTGAAAATAATATTTCATATGTTGTTTGTCCTAGACAGCATACACCAAGACTATTACCTGCTTTATATTAATGCAGTGTAAGATTATAATTAGCATTTGTGGCTGTCATAATATTCTGTTGATGATAATGACCTTGCAGTTCAATAAAATCTCTAAATATTTTTCACATAAACTATTTTGTAGCCATGTCTTTCACTTTTTTTGTGCATAGGATATGTTAAATCCATATGTTTAAAATTTAACCTTTATTCCAATTAAGTTGCCTTTTAAATTTTTTTAATAATTACTTTCAGAAGTAGAAATATTTGAGGATTAGTGTGGGTCAGTTTCTTAATCATTTATCCCATGTTTGTATCACCACACACCTCTTCTTTTCACTCCCTCAACTCTTAGGTTAAACATGCTATCAATGATTTCATACAAATCAAACTCCATTGCTTCATCCATCAAGTTCTTTAGTGTATGTAGTTCACCTGAACCTGGTGATTTGATTCCTCAGAAATGTGAGTATATTGTACTGTGATATACTGCAGAGTACTGGGTTTGGAATATGGCAAGACCTAGGTTTATATATATATATATATATATATATGACATTAAATTGTAACTTAGTTCAAGCCCCAGTTTTCTTATCTATAAAATGGAAATAATAACTGCAATCTGGCTATCAATAAATATTTATTTAATATTTAACTATTTGCTATTTTTTAAATTGGACTGCAAATACAGAAAGATGATTAGTATAAGTTCAAATAATAAAAATCTAGAACAATAATATAATAACTACATAAAGTATTATTTAAATTATTAATAGAATATATTAACATCAATATAACTTGTTATGTTTACATTATTTATCATAATGATAATTATATCTTAAATATCTATTAATACCTACTATGTGCCGGGCAATGTGGTAAGTACTGAAGATACAAAAAGAGTCAAAAGACAATCTGTTTTCAAGGAGTTTACAATCTCAGGAGCAATTATGTGGCACAGTGGGGACTGAGTGCTAGGCCTAGAATCCAGAAGACCTATGTTCAAATTTTGTCACAGACAGTAATGATATACACTCTAAGTTTCCTCAACTGTAAAAGTAAGGATAATAATAACAGCTCCTAGGGTTGCTTTAAGGATCAAATGAAATAATGTTGTAAAATGAGCACAATGCCTAGAACATAGTAGGCTCAATATAAGTGCTAACTATCATTATTGTTGTTTCTATTAGTCATAGTAACTAAAACAAGACAAGATTTTAGAATGCTTTAATCTATGGTTGTAAAATCTATATGCAAAATAAAAAAGTTTCATTAGTTTTGTGGTTTAAAAACAACTTCAAGGCATAAAGGTATTACTGTGAAATGGCCTACCTTTTAGCTTTATGTATTAAAGATTACAATAAAAAACACATTACTCTTAAGCAGAGCATCCATTTAGACAAAAGCTTCAAGTTGAAGGTAGTGAATGCAAATAGGAATGAATTGAATAGGAAAAAAAATTGCTGCAAACTTGGGACTGGTCTGATGGCTTTAATAATTAAGTTCAACTGCAGATGAAAACAGAACAGTTAAATATCTAAATGTCTTGAAGAAAATAACCAAAGAAGGTGGAGACACTGATCAATAAGAAACCATTTCTGGAAGGGATGCCTTTCAGAACTTTATTTCTAAGGCACAATCAAAGTTCAGTCTGATTTTAAAGGATCTGTTGTTCGTGTTAAGTTATTAAGTTATGTTTAACACTTCATGATCCCATTTGAGGTTTTCTCAGCAGAGGTATTGGAGTGGGTTGCTATTTCCTTCCCAAACTCATTTACAGGTAAGGAAACTGAGAAAAAAAGTGTTAAAGGACTTACACATAGCTAGGGTCTAAAGCCTGATTTGAATTCAGGTCCTTCCTGAGGCCAAGGCAAACAATCTGTCCACTGTACCACCTACCCACCTAAAGATCACCTGATAATTTTTGGAAGATAATGCAAAAAGCAATTTGAAATGAAAACCAATACTTTTGGGTTGTAACGCCAAGCTAGGAAATTGCCTGAACTCTCCCCATTTTTCCTCAGAAACATTAAATCAAACCTCTGAAAGGATTCTGGAGTGACAGAATGCACAAAAATATAGAATGAAACAATTTTTTAGTCTAAGATAAATTAGAAGGATTTCAGGAAAGATCTGTCTTGGGTAAAAGGGGAGCACAAGCAATGTCTGGGCAAGCCAACTGGAGGTTCTTAACCACAACATAGACTTGAGGCAATCAGTCCTGATTCAGCAGGCCAGTGGGACAGCAGGTCAACTGTGAGTCCTGCAGTTTGAGGCATAGATTAACTTCCAGCCTTAGAATCCAAGGCACAACAGGAACAACTAGGCAACAACTTAGAATCCTGGCCACTACAGCACAGTGGGAAAGCCATCAGCTTCAGAAGCCCCAGAATAGAAAGCCAGTGACCAAGCCCCTGACTCCAGTGCAAGAAACTTGGGACAATATCCATTGTTCCCCATGAGCAGAATTCAGCTTTGAAAAATAAGCCAAAAACAAAAAAGAGCTTGACCAAAGAAAGATATGGTGACAGAGAAAATGCGAACATAAATTAAGACAAGGATATCTGGACCTGTTCATTGGAAGATTTCGGTACCAGCCCGAATCCTGATCATGAGTGAGTAGTGAAGAGGCAGAACTCACAAAGATGGTCAAACAGGAGTCTGTTTATTCAAAAATTTTTCAGCCTTATTTACCCTAATACATTTATATAACTATAGCTCACTGTGCATGTGCTAACATTGTTATGTTACACACCGGCTGTCAAGTCCCCTGACTTCTCAGGAAGGTCTAGATGCCCCTAAGGAGATGGAGAGCCAAACCAGACATCTCAGAAGGGTTCCTTTTACTGGACTAAAGGATTTTATACCTTGCCCAGGGTTCCCCACTGTCTCTGACCATCTACAGTCAAATACCTACATGAAAAGTCTCAAAGGGAAAAACAAATTGGTTTCAAGTCCAAAAAGTCCTCTTGGAAGAGCTCAAAAAGGAAGAAAAGTAAAGAAAATCAAGAAAAGTAGAAGAAAATTTTGAAAAATAAATGAGTTATGTGAGAGAATTATGAAAAAAAGATTCAATAATTTGGAAAACAAAGCACAAATATTAATTGAAGAAAACAACCTAAAAAATTAGAATTGGCCAAATGGGAAAAAATTCACTGAAGAAAGCAGAATTGACCAAGTGGAAAAAGAGATAAAGCTAGCTGAAGAAAATAATTCCTTTAAAATTAGAATTGGGCAAGTAGAAACTAATAATCCTATTAGACATCAAGAATTAGTCAAACAAAATTAAAATGAGAAAACAGAAAATGTAAAATTTTCATTGGAAAAAAAAACTGACATGGACAATAGATTCAGGAGAATTACTTTAAAAATTATTAGATCACTTGAAATCCATGGTGAAAAAAGTGCCTGGACAGCATCTTTCAAGAAATTATGAAGGAAAACTGCTCTGATATACCAGAACCAAAGGGTAAAATAATCATTGAAAGAATCTACTGATCGTCCTCCTCAAAGAGATCTCAAACTGAAAACTCCAAGGAATGTTGTAGCCAAATTCCAGAACTTATCAAGGAGAAAATACTGCAAGAAGCCAGGAAGAAACGATTCAATATCAAGGAGCCACAGCATGATTACACAAGATGTAGCAACTTCTACAGTGAAGGATCAAAAGGCCTGGAATATGATATCCTAGAAAGCAGAGGAGCTTGAAGTTTTTAAAATAAAAAGCTATTATTAAAAAATAATAAAAATTAAAAATTAAAAAATAATATTATTTTTAAAAAAAACCCTTTCCTAATAGATAATTAGCTGGATCAAAGAGTATGCACATTTTGATAGCCCTTTGAGCATAGTTCCAAATTGCTCTCCAGAATGACTGGAGCATTTCACAACTCCATCAACAATGTAGGTTAATATACTTTATAAAAAAGACTGGAAAGATAAGAGGAGCCTAGTTGTGAAGGGCTTAGAGTGCCAGAAGAATTTATATTTGAACTTGAGGTGATTCAGAGTGAGTAGAAGTTAGATTGGAATAGGAAGAAATGTGAGTCAGAGAACTTAACCAGCACTCTATTGCAATAATCCAGACATGAGGTGATAAGGACCTGTCCTAAGATGATTCTGGTGTCAGAGAGAATGGAAACATATACTAAAGGTGCTATAAAGATAAAACTGAGAAGGCTGATGTGGATGAAGATTAAACAAAGGAGACTGGAAAGAAGTAGTCAGATAAGAGAACAGAGGTTACAAAAACCTAGGGAGAAGAGTGTACCAAAAAGAGGGTGATCAATACAATAAAAAAAAAAACCTGCACAGAGATCAAAAAGGGTGAGAAGAGAAGAAGAAGCCATTTAGTTTGGCAATTAAGAGGCCAGTATCAACTTTAGAAAGATCAGTTTAGGCTGAATGTTGAGGTAGGGCCATTTTAATACAAAGGCATTTTTTTTTTAATTTAATAGCCTTTTATTTACAGGTTATATGCATGGGTAACTTTACAGCATTAACAATTGCCAAACCTCTTGTTCCAATTTTTCACCTCTTACCCCCCACCCCCTTCCCCCGGATGGCAGGATGACCAGTAGATGTTAAACATATTAAAATATAAATTAGATATACAGTAAGTATATATGACCAAACCGTTATTTTGCTATACAAAAAGAATCAGACTCTGAAATATTGTACAATTAGCTTTGAAGGAAATCAAAAATGCAGGTGGGCATAAATATAGGGATTGGGAGTTCAATGTAATGGTTTTTAGTCATCACCCAGAGTTCTTTTTCTGGGTATAGCTAGTTCAGTTCATTACTGCTCCATTAGAAATGATTTGGTTGATCTCGTTGCTGAGGATGGCCAGGTCCATCAGAACTGGTCATCATATAGTATTGTTGTTGAAGTATATAATGATCTCCTGGTCCTGCTCATTTCACTCAGCATCAGTTCGTGTAAGTCTCTCCAGGCCTTTCTGAAATCATCCTGTTGGTCATTTCTTACAGAACAGTAATATTCCATAATTTTCATATACCACAATTTATTCAGCCATTCTCCAACTGATGGACATCCATTCAGTTTCCAGTTTCTAGCCACTACAAAAAGGGCTGCCACAAACATTCGTGCACATACAGGTCCCTTTCCCTTCTTTATGATCTCTTTGGGATATAAGCCCAGTAGTAACACTGCTGGATCAAAGGGTATGCACAGTTTGATAACTTTTTGAGCATAGTTCCAAACTACTCTCCAGAATGGTTGGGTTTGTTCACAACTCCACCAACAATGCATCAATGTCCCAGTTTTCCCGCATCCCCTCCAACAATCATCATTATTTTTTCCTGTCATCTTAGCCAATCTGACAGGTGTGTGGTGGTATCTTAGAGTTATCTTAATTTGCATTTCTCTGATTAATAATGACTTGGAGCATCTTTTCATATGACTAGAAATAGTTTCAATTTCTTCATCTGAGAATTGTCTGTTCATATCCTTTGACCATTTTTCAATTGGAGAATGGCTTGATTTTTAATAAATTAGAGTTAATTCTCTGTATATTTTGGAAATGAGGCCTTTATCAGAACCTTTGACTGTAAAAATATTTTCCCAGTTTATTGCTTTCCTTCTAATCTTGTCTGCATTCATTTTGTTAATACAAAGGCATTTTAAAGAACAAAGAAAATAATGTATACAAAGGACCAACAACACAAAAATAGAAAAATTCCCACCTCTCTTTTCCCCATCCTGCCTCAATCCCCCTCCAAGAATGTAAACCCTTTCAGGGTAGGGACTATTTTATTGATATTTAACAAGAAAATTTGTTTTTCCCTTTATTATCAGTTCCTAGCACATACTAGCTACTTCATAATTTAATTGAACTGAATCATGAACAGTAAATGCTTTCTTCCTATCTCTTTATTTGTTTTAAGTTTCTATCTTCAATTATTAGATATTTTTGTTCTGTTTTCCAGCCAATCATTCTACTTAATAGGAAAAAAAAGGAGCCTAAACAAAAATGGAGGGGTTCTGCCCTATCTCCATTGTCGTTTCATGGACTGAATAGCAGTTATATCTCTTTGCACTGTTCAGTGTCACTATTCTTATCCTTCCTGAATGTCACTGCCTATTCTGTGGTCTTTTCTTTCTTCTTTCACCCTATAAATATAGCTTAAAAAAAACTCCAGTTGTGTTTTCCTTAACTTTCTACACCAGTCATTCTGAGCTTTAGCACTTCTGACACTATTTTTGTAGGACTTTACCATCCTTTTATATTCATACCCTTCTATTTTTTGTACATGTCTTTTTAAAATTCAAAGGTGGCGGGGTATGGTTACTCATTCAATTAGTCCTGCATCCACTGTTATCCAACCCACATTTTTTTTTCTTCTAGTCCACAAAGATATAACATGAGAAACATTCTCAAAAATACCTTTGTGAAATCCAGATACACTGTGCTTGTAGCATTCTTCTTATTTACCTGTAAAATAACAGTGTATATACACATATATTAATACATACACATATATATTATTCTCATATATAATACACATATATGCATATAAATGTACATATATGTATGTATGGAAATGTTTATTTATGTGACAGATCTATTATTAATAACCAACATGGATCCTCAATGATCACCATCTCCCTTATTGTTTTTGTTCAGTTATTTCTGATTCTTCCTGACTTCATTTGAGAGTTATGTTAGCAAAACTACTCGAGTGGTTTGTCATTTCTTCAGCTCATTTTACAGATGAGAAAACTGAACCAACCTTGCTTAGTGCCATACAAGCTAGCATCTGAGACCACTTTGAACTTCTAAAGATGAGTCTTCCTCACTTCAAGCCCAACACTCTGTGTCATCAAACACCCTAAAATAACTGTTGTTACAATTCATACCTGTAATGAATATATTATTGAAATTTGCCACAAATTGTAGATTGTCTATTGTAAGAAGAATCTATCTTCTCATTTTAAAATTTCTCAACAATTATTCACCTCTAGTCTTGTAGTAATTCTCATTTTATGGAACTTTTCAGAGCTCTACTAGTGAACATGAATCACATCTACCACACAGCACAGTGCCTGGCATACAGCAGGTACTCAATAAATGCTTATTGACTAACATCTATAGATTCTTTTCATGCTATAGATACTCATTTTTCTAGGGCTGGTAGCCTGGGAAGAAGTACAGTATAGTGGAAAGAGCATTGGAACCAATTCTAATCAAGAAAAGACCTAGTTTTGTATCTTTCTCCTGGCACTTGTTGTGTGCCCATGGACAAGTGATTTAACTGCTTTGACCCCTAATGGCTCTGTCTTTAGAATGGAGATAATACCAATAATATTTTTACATGTGTTTTGGGGAGGACATATAAACATTAAAGCAGACTAGAAATTTGAGCTAAAGAATTATTATTGAAACAGCTGAAAGCAGCTAAATGCTACTTCAGCATCTCTTCACATATTTTGAGTTTCTATTTCTTGCTAACCACATTTATTTTATCCTTCCCAGGCTAAAAATCATTTTCCTGGATAGAGAAAACAAGCCAAGTGAGATTTTTGCGCCTCTCCCTTCTTACCATCTTGTCTATCCCTATTTCCTTTTTAAATTCTCTATCCAGCATATCTTTAAAATAGGGGTTCTTAACCTTGTTTGTGGAGTAGATCTCTTTGGTAGTACAGTAAAATCTATGACTCCTCAGGGGGGAAATGTTTTTAAATGCATAAACACATAGGATTATAAATGAAACCAATTATATTGGAATAAAAGTGTATTTTTTCTATCTAAATTTATGTACTCCTTGAAATCTGTTTATATATGAGGAGTTCAGGTCTAAGAACTCTTGTTTTAATTAAACTATCTCAGGGCTAAAAACCCCTATTTAAAACATCCCTGCTTTTTGAGGATGGAGAAAGTAAAAAGAAGAAATATAGAAAGGCACATTTTAAGGGACTATTGTTATGAGGCTTTGTCTTGTTAAAATATAAATCATCAAGCCTGTTTTTACATATGTAAGAAGACTACCATACTAATTGTAGCTTACATGCTAACATTTGTTACAAAGGTATGAAAGAAAATCTATGAAGATTTGGATTAGGTTCCCCCCACACCAAGTCAACCTGAACTTTGATACTTGGGAACTTTAGTACAAAGGAACAATAGTGAAAAGAATATTGGGGAAAATGGTTAGGGATTAAAAAATTAACAAGTCCAACATTTCATAGGCTACTCAGACACCTGGTGCCTTTATGTGAGATTCTTTTTGTCAAGAAGAGAGTTGGAAGGCACTAGATACAGTATCTCTCTGTCTCTCTCTTTCTCCCTCCTTCTCTCTCTGTTTCTGTCTCTCTCTGTCTCTCTGTCTCTGTCTCTGTCTCTCTCTGTCTCTCTCTCTCTCTCTCTCGATGTGTGTGTGTCTCTCTCTCTCTCTCTGTCTTTCTGTCTGTCTTTGTCTGTCTCTTTCTGTCTGTCTCTCTCGTGTCTCTCGTGTCTCTCCCTCTCTTTCTCTCTCTCTCTGTCTCTCTCTGTCTCTGTCTCTCTCCATCTCTCTCTCTCTCTCTCTCTCTCTCTCTCTCTCTCTCTCTCTCTCTCTCTCTCTCTCTCTCTCTCTCTCTCTCTCTCTCTCTCTTTCTCTCTCTCTCTCTTTCTCTCTTTCTCTCTCTCTCTCTTTCTCCCTCCCCTCTCTCTCTTACACACAAACACATAGGTATACACACAGAATAACAATCTTATAAGGTTTCCCTTATAGCAACTCTATAAAGTAGATAATGTAAAATACCATTCCCATTTTGCAGATGAGGAAACTAGGCTTTGAAATTATGAATTTTCTCTTTGGGAGCACCTGGCATCAACTTCAGTGACACCTTCTTCCTATCCCTTCCTCTAAGCCATGGCCCTAGATTGCCCAATTTTCATCTGGCCAGTGGATAGACCTGGCAGCACCAGGGTAATCCTTATCTTTGCCCCTTCCCTTGCTCTGACTGCTTATATCTGACCACTCCTACCCCGTGGATGAGATGGAGTTCACCTCCTCTATTGCTTTCAGTGAGATAGGAGATCACCAAGTTTGGCATCCTAAAGCCCTCCTTGCCTTCGTCTCTGCTTTGCCTCTGTCTTCCAGATTCCTGGGAAATTGTCATCTAATGTAGTGTAACCTAATGGTCTTTGGGGCTTTACCATCTACCTTGTCACTGGTTCCTTAGGACTTCACAGTCTCCCCAGAGCTTAGCATGGTGCATGGCCCATAGTAACCTTATAAGAAATGCATCTAAGGAAGACTTTTCAGATCTTTAATGCGATAGCCTTCCCTCTGTGATTTTTCCTATTTGTCCAGTATTTATGTGCACATAGCTGTTTGTGTTTTCTCTTCCATTAGACTATGAGATCCTTGAGAGCAGGGATTTTTGTTTCTTGTTTGTTTTTTGCTTTTGTTTGTTTGTTTCTTTGTTTGTTTTATTCCCAGAGTATAGCATCTAATACACAGTAGGCACTTAGTGCATTCTTGTTAACTTGTTAACCTTAACAGCCCAGACTGAGCTTACTTTTATGTATTGCTTTCCCCAGTTAGAGTGTGCTGCTCCATGAAAGTCTGGATTGTCTTTTTTTTTTTTTTTCATACTTATATCCTCAGTACTTGATATATAACAAGCACTTTAATAAGTGTTCATTTATTCATTCATGTATTATTTTCCCTGTTTGGGACTCCTTGAGAACAGCATTACCTTGATGTAAAAACTTGTATGTGCAGTATTTTAGCACCATGCTTGGTCCATAATCAGTGTTTAATGAGTACTTGTTAATTCATTCATTCAAAATTCAAATCCAGCTTCCCTACCTTCAGATTCAATATTTTCTCACTTCAGCATGCTTTCTCTTATGAATATCTATGCAAATAAATGCTGCTGAGCTGTGAATAATTTCTAAGTCTATTATAGATAATCAGTGGACTTACTAGTTAAGGTAAAGATAAATATCAACTATATAGGAACTCCAGTTTGATATATTCAAATAAATCCTTAAAAAAATTTTAATAAGTGAATAGGTATTGATTAAGCACTTATATACCAAGGACTGTACTAAATGTTGGCTATATAAATACAAAATGTGAAATTCTCTGCCCTCAAAGAGTTTCCATTGTGATAAGGGGAAACAACACATTTGGGGACTGTTGGCCAAGGAAGTGGGTTTTGAACCAGAAAACAGCCAAAGGAAGATCTCTTTGAGATACCTTTTTCAGGAACAAAAGTATATTGATTAGATTACCATGGCCAAAGCAAGAAAAGAAAGATGGAAAGGTTATGTGCACCTCACCAGGATTAATAACAAAACAGACATTCCATCTAAATTGATAAAATTGATAAAAATCTTAAAGATTGCCCCAAATGAAAGTTTACCAGAAAATCACAAAAAATCTTGGATTGTAGTTTTATGAACAGCTCCTGGTGAATTTAAAGGAACAAAAATGTTAGGAAAGAAGGACTGATGGAGATTAGACAGTATGGTGGTTTCTGAGTCATTTTTCAATCATATCTGACTCTTTGTGACCTCATTTGGAGTTTTCTTGGCAAAGATATTGGAGTGGTTCGTCATTTCCTTCTCCAGGTCATTTAATAGATAAGGAAATTGAAGTAAACAGGGTTAAGTGACTTGCCCAGAGTAACATAGCTATTAAGTGTCAGAAGTCAGATTTGAACTCAGGAAGATGTTTTCCTCATTTCAGGCCTGGTGCTCAACCCACTGTGCCATCCAACATCTGGTTCCTGAAATAGCTCCATAGAAAAGGTCCCAAAAACTAACACTCAAATGTACTGATTCAAATGACGCATATACGTGAAGTTTGCTGTAGGGCAGATCATAGCTTTTGTTGAATCTTTAGGGAGCACTACAGCAATGAATTCCCAATAGAATAAGTCACTACTTGTGTCTAGTAAAAAAATAAAATTAAAAAAAGGAAAATAAAAAAAAAACTTGACTTGTGATAGAGCTATAAGACAAGTTTTAAGTGTTTAGTGAGGAGAGATGTGATTGCAGCCCAGCTTTAACTGTAATAAGGTAGGAAAATAGTTTTTGAAACAGCTTTAGAGGAAAGAAGCCATTTGTGATCACTCAATATTGCATATCTACAGATGGCAAGCCAACAAATAAATCAATTAAAGAATGCCAAGTGTGAACAGAAACATAAATGTGAATTAAACCCATACAAGTTCGAAGTTATGTATGGAGCAAGTATCTTAAGAGCTGACACTAAAATTTTAAATTGAATTCTCTGATGAACAGAAAACTGATCTAATTGCATGAAAAGAGAGGAGTAAGAGAATTACAGCAGGTGGGGGAAAAATAAATGTGCTTCAGTGTTTTGAATAGACTGTAAAAGCATGATAGATTAACTGAAAGGGTTTGCCAAGCTCTAACAATAGTCCAGGTGAGAAATTACTAAAGCAGAAAACAGAATCTTAATGGTAGAGTTTGAATTAAATGGTAACAAGCTTTTCTCCAAAGATGCTTACCTTGATAGATTCCTACATATGGCTAGTTTTTTTTTGTTTGTTTTGTTTTTTGTTTTACCAACCTATGGAGAACTATAGCTACATAGCTTTCTTTATGGCAAATGGCCTAGGAAGGCATCAAGATTTCCAGCTGATTCCTGAGCTACAGCCTTCCTCTTAATCTTCTGTTTTTCCTGGCAGTTTAAAGGAGATTGTGGGTTTCCAACTGTTTGGCTACACTGTGTCTTGGATTCATGTTTTAAGTTTTTGGATTTGTTTTGTGTCATTTATGCTTAATTAGATTGGAGTTCTTTTTCCTTACCACTTAATCTCAAAACAGAAATTTCCTTTGACCCAACGTTTTTATATAGAGTCCTTTAAACTCTCATACAAGATTGTTGTTAATTTTCAGCTTCTCATAAACCATCCCTATTAGTATTTCTTTCTATAACCTAAAAAAATTCCAAGCTATTAAGTGGCATAATAGATAGAATATTGGCCCTGAAATCAAAAAGACCTGAATTTGACTTGCCTCAGACATGAATTTTGTGAGAAAAAGTCATTTCTTTCAATCTCAATCTCATCATCTGGAAAAGGGAGATAGTAATAGAACCTTTCATATAGGATTGTTTTGAGAATCAAACTAGAAAATATATGCTTACAAACCTTAAAGTCTTAAATAATAACTATTGTTGATTATTATTTCCATATTATATTATTACCCTCATATTATTCACCCTTTGAACTTTTCTATTTCTGTTCATGATACTGCCATTATCCTGGTCACCTAAATTAAAATCCCCAAAGTCATCTTTGACTCTTTGTATATTCTATCCAATAAGTCACCAAATTCTTACTTCAAATAGTATCTTACAGTTATCCTTTTTCATTCTCACCATCTCTATTTCAGCCCAAGAAATTTATCCTCTCATTCTCTAGATTCTCTATTTTTAGCTTTCTGCCTCTACTCCCCACACTTCCGCCAAGTATCATCCTTCCAGGACTTCAGTTTCTTCCTCTGTCAAATGTAAGGGAACACTAAGTGATCCCAAAAGGTCTTCTTAACCTTATCCCAAGTGCTATAAAACCACATATTCTCTTTGACCAAGCAATACTCCTGCTAGGTCAATACCCCAAGATATAAAAACCAAAAAAAAAAAAAAAAAAAAAAAAAAAAAAAAAAAAAAAAAAAAAAAAAAAGAACCTATATGGAGCAAAAATATTAATAGCAGCTCTTCTAATGATGACAAAGAATTGGAAATTGAGGGAATGGCTGATCAAATTGTATTACATGATAGTAATAGAATACTATTGTGCTATAAGAAATAAGCAATGTTCTCAATAAGTGGGTTTGTAGAAGGAAAAAGGGAGAAAATTAGGAACTCAAAGTTCTAAAAATGAATATTAAAACTTGTTTTTACCTGTAACAGGGGGAAAAATAAAAGACTAAATTTTTTTTAAAAATGACAAGCAGGTGGAGAAAATTGATCCAAATCTCTTGAGGTCAATTGCTTTCTCCCCACATTTTCTCGATCCTATAAACCACACATCCCAAAAATGAGGGGCCTTCTTTAAAGCGCTCTCTCTCCATCTTTCCCTGCCTCATCTTGTGAGCTCCCATAAATGTGGGATAACCCTTTGAGATAACTCTTTGGACAGGAAGCCCCTATCAAAAGAAATGCCTCCAAATGGGGACCCTTTCAATTAGTCGTTCTCCTTACCCAACATCTTTTTAATAATCCTCTGCTTATTACATAGGAGACACTGGCACAGGACTTCCCAGCATGGTGTGCCCTCATCAGAGAAAGTGTTGTGCTCTAGGAGCAAAGCAGAATTGAATTAAATCCCCCCCCCCAAAAAAGCAAAAACATGAGATGTGCAAAATTAGAAAAGCCACCCTAATGTTCATAGAGACTATTTGTGTCTGATCTATGGCAGAGCATTTATAGCTTATGTTGGTCTGAGCAGCCACAATCAGACACACTGTAATTTGACCTTAACATAGTGATGTCATTTTGGTCCTCTTCAAGTATGAAGGATAACAACCATCAACTTGTTAGATTTGTTTCTTCTAAGTTTTGCTCAATTCACTTTCCAAATGATGTTTAATATTGGACTCTGTATTGATTAGCTTTAGGGATCTTGATCCAGAGTCTCAGAATCCACTGGATGCTGCTTTGATCAGTTCCTGGCCCCTCAAGCTAACCTTCCAGAATGAGACCCTGTAAGGCAGACTCAGATCTATGTCTATTTTCAGGAGAAAGTAACTTTAGAAAAGGAAGCCATCACTCTATACTCCAAAAGATTTTGGGCCCCATTTGTTGGAAGAGGAAGCTGATTGATGGGGTAAATGGACTCTAGCAAAGTATTACTCAGTGCCTTGCTTCTAAAATATATAGGGAACTAATACAAATTTATAAGAATATAAGTCGTTCCCCAATTAATAAATGGTTAAAGTAAATGAACAATTTTCAGATGAAGAAATTAAATTTTTAGTCACTATTGATTCTAAATCTAAATCACTATTGATTACATAAATGCAAATTAAGACAATTCTTAGATATCACTTTACACCTCTCAAATTGGCTAAGATGTCAGGAAAAGATAATGATAAATGTTGGAAGAGGGGATGTAAGCAAATTGGGACATTAATGCATTGTTAGTAGAGTTATAAACTGATCCAATCGTTCTGTTTCTTGCTTATTTTCTTTTTTTTTTTTCTATTTTGTTACTTTTGCAGTTAAATTCTGCTCCTGCCGTGTAGGAAGCTGTCCCAAGCTTCTTATGCAGCTCTGAGCCTTGATTTTGAGCACAGAGGCCTCTTTTATTTGTTACCTTGCTTACAGCAGGGAGTAGCCCTAACTGCTTTCCCCAGGCAACAGCCTGGTTTCCAGGGCCTTCTGTGCTAAGACTGGAGGCTGTCCCACTGCTCTGCTCTGCTCTGCTACTGAACCAGTACAGAGGGTCTCAGTTGCTCATTTGCTGTAATTAAGACCTTCTCATTGGCTTTCCCAGTCACTATCTGAGCTGGGCTAAACAGTGTCTCCCTTCACCCCTGGGAAACTTTCTTAAAGTCCTTCTAATCTATTTTGAGCTAGAGAGTGGTTTCATATCATCAGACTTTGTTCAGAAGCTTAGTTTCATGTGGTTTTCAAGGGAAACTGGGGAAGCTTGAACAACTTCCTAGCTTCAATCTGTCATCTTGGCTCTTTCCTGGAACTCCTGAGAGCTCTAGAGAGCAATTTGGAACTATATCCAGAGGTTTCTAAAATTCTAAAATTATCCTTTGATCCAGCAGTGTCTCTAATGGGGTTGTTTCTCAGAGGTCATAAAAGAAGGAAAAGGACTTACATGTACAAAAATATTTATAGCAGCTCTTTTTGTAATGGCAAGGCACTGGAAATTAAATGAATGTTCATCATTTGAGGAATGGCTGAATAAGTTATGGTATATTAATGTAATGGAATATTATTGTTTTATAAGAAATGATCAGCAAGTTGATTTCTGAAAAGCCTGGAAAGACTTACATGAACTGATGCTAAGTGGAGTAGAACCAAGGGAACATTGTACATAGTAACAACAAGGTTATGTGAGGATTAATTGTAATGGACTTGGTTTTTCTTAACAATGTGGTAATTCAAGACAATTCCAATAGATTTGGAATGGAAAATGCCATTTGCATCTAGACAGAGAACTTGGAGACTGAATGTGGATTGAAGAATACTATTTTCATCCTTTTTTGTTTGTTTTTTTTTCTTTTTTTATGGTTTTTTTCCCTTTTGATCTGATTTATCTTGCAAAAAATGATTAATATGGAAATATATTTAAAAGAATTGTATATATTTAACCTCTATCAGATTGCTTTCTTCTTGAGGAGGGGGAGGTAAGGAAAGGAGGGAGAAAAATTTGGAACACAAAGTGTTACAAAAATGAATGTTGAAAACTATCTTTACATGTATTTGGAAAAATAAAATACTATTGAAAATTAAAAAAAAAATACTATCAAGTGTCTGAGTCAATCCCACTTAAGATCAAGCTGACCCTGTAGAATTATTTTGTACTGACATTATCATGTACAGATACTGTGGTGCACTGGTAAACCAACACCACTTTGTACCCCTATAACATCACTAAACTTTGATCTAAGTTTCTCTCTAGTACCTGTAATACTTCCTTCCCACATTTACACTATATTTCACTTCTAGCTTCAGAACACTTACTTGGTATCTCTGGATTTAGTTTCTAAAGAATTTTGAAAAGTCTCCTAGTCCCCCTCCAATTTAGGGATGATCTTCAACTTTTTTTCCAAAGATTTCATTAACATTTGAAAGAGGTGGAAATGTTGTGGAACAGGAAATTTAATCAGCCCATTTGGCCTCCCTATCAGAGCTTTTAATCCACCCATCCTGGTCCCATTGAATGTCTTCTTTGTATGTCTAAAACATACTCTACTTCTTCCACTCTTAGAATGCTCTGGTGAGTTTGTTCTCTACCAGGCAGCATTATGGCCTTTCCCCCAACTCCTACCTAATTCCTCCCCTTGTTCCCTAGACATGGCCCTTGTTTCCCTCCCTTTTTCTTTTGACTTTAAATGTCAGTTTCACTCAGAACATATTGCTTAATTATATATAGTTCAGCCTTGCTTAATCATATTTGGTTTAGCCCAAGTAAGCTTTTTAACATAATAAATGGCTTCCTTTGTCCTGTGGGGGAAAATAAAGAAAAAATTAAAGTGACAAGCAGGATGCTCTCAAGAAAAATCTGGAAAGACTTACATGGACTGATGCAAAATGAAATTTACAGAAGTCAGAGAACACAGTAACAGCAATAGGATATGATGATCTACTGTAAATAAGTCAGCCATTCTTAGCAATACAATAGTCCAAGACAGTTCTGAGGAATTTATGATGAAAGGTGCTATCCATCTACAGAGCAAGAACTAGTAGAGACTAAATGAAAATTAAAGATACTTAATTTTTTTCTTTATTTTTCTTGGGTTTTTGTGTCTGTATACAGCATGACTTACATGAAAATGTGTTTTCCATGATTACCTGTGTATAAGCTATGTCAAATTGCTTGCTTTCTCAATGTGAGGGGGAGGAGAAGAGAGAGAAATTTGAACTCAAAATTTGAAAAAAAAACATTAAAATTGTTTTTTGCATATAATTGGGAAAAATAAAATATTAAATTTTAAAAAGAAAAAAAAGGACAAAGGATCTTCATAAGCTCTAATATTCTCTAAAAGCTTCCTATGTGTGAGGAGTTCCAAGTTTCTACTTGGACTCCTCCAGCCAGTAATACCCTTCCTACTAGCCAGTCTTCAAGGTTCAAATGAAGTCTTGTTTCCTTAACAGAGCTTTGTTTAGCTTTTCTAATCCACATTGTTCTTCCTTATCTTGACCTCCATGAATATTTACTGTCCCTATCCCTAACATTGGCACTTGGTTGTATGTTATCATATATTGACTTCTGTGATATATGTCATGCCTCCTTACATAATTTCCTAGAGAACTGAGACCATATCATTTGCTTCTTTTGTATTTCCAACAGTACCTAACACAGTGGAGACAGATAAGAAAGGCTCAAAGATAATAGTTAATTCTAGATTTGAACTTTGATACTATTTTGCATTCAACCCCAGGCAGCAATGCAAAAACAAAAGAAAAAACCCAACACCTGAATAATTAAATGGCATTGGGGCAGGTAGGTGTTGTAGTGCATAGAGCACTGGCCCTGGTGTCAGAAGGACTCCTGAGTTCAAATCTGACCTTAGATATTTTCTACCTAGGCAAGTCACTTAACTCTAATTGCCTTGCCAAAAACAAAACAAAACAAAAACAAAAACAAATTAAACTAGTGAGAAACAGCGACCGTGCAATAAATATATATTTATTTATAAATTATACATATTAATATTGTATTATATGTATTACAAAACATTCACAACATAGATCTAACAGGATTAAAGTGAAATCTTTCAAGAAACTATTATTGCTGTATTGATTTTGCAAAACCATTTTTGAACTCACTAAAATATTATTTTAATAAAGTAATACAGTTTTTAATGGGAGAAATGCAAGTACATATATTTCATTGTTTTAGGAAAAAAGATCAGCTTAGCACTTTCTGTTATAGCAAATTGAAGGCCAGGTTCTTAGTTCTGCTTGTTTTGGTGCTTTTTTGAATGGCTTCCATAAAAATATACACTCTCCCCCAAGATACAGAGATCCAAATAGAAGAAGTGCCTCATAGGCTACACTTATTAAATCATGATATTCATTTTCAATCCCATCAACAAATTATGCAAAACTTTTTGTTGAAATTCATGCAGTAAATTTCCAATTTCTGCTGCCAGTTGATTATTCTTAGAAATTAATCAGAAGGTGAGATATTTTGATATTTTAAACAAATGTGTTCACATGGCCAAAAATCTTTATTTGGAAGATTTTAAAAACTTGATCAGAATATCCTGTTTCCAAACATTAAAAGTATATGAGAGATGACATTTTTGGTAACAGAAGCTTAGTTTGGAGAATGGTGATAGTTTCATAGTATCCTCTGCTTCATAGTATCCAAAACCTAACATCTCAAATCAGAGGATATGAATCTATATTTAATAGCTGGCATTTATACAGCACCTTAAAGTTACAAAGCACTTTACAGTTGTTATGTTTTATCCTCATATAACCCTGGGAAGTAGGTGTATTATACACATGTCATAGATAAAGAAATGGAGGTATGCCATCTAGCAAGTACCTGAAACAGGCTTTTTGGTAAGTGTACATTTAACATTCAAACAATGTGGCCAGCCCAAAGGAGTTTCTTTTAGCTATTTCAATCAGCTTTGCTCTTAGAGGACAGCACTTTCTCTGATGAGGGTATTCCATGCTAGGTAGTCCTGTGTCAGTGTCTCCCATGTCACCCAATCAATTCCAAAGTTCTCAAGAGAGAACTTGAGTGTTTTTGTGTCACTTTTTCTGATCACAATGTGAACACTTGCCCTGTGTAACATTCTCCACAAAAAAGTCTTTGGCAAATGTGTGTTTGATGTTCAAATAAGGTGACCAGCCGATCAGAGTTGTGCTCTCTACAATAAAGTTTGAATGCTTGGCAATGTAGTTCAAGAAAGAACCTCAGTGTCTGGTATCTTATCCTGCCAGATGATCTTCAGAATCTTCCTAACTCAATTCAGATGGAAGTGATTCAGTTTCCTGACATGGCACTAATGTGGACTTATTCTCTTCCCCTATAAAGAAGAGGCCCATCTGGCTATTATCAGATATGACCAATATCCACACTATCCTATTTATATAGAGTGATTGTGAGAATAAAACTTTTAATCAACTTCTATTGTTTATCCCCAACCTCTGTGTATCTTTAATATAATTCTAATGAAATTAAGGAGTGTGATGCTTCATAGCAGGAGCCATTAGGGCATCCCCCAACTCCTGACCTACCCTTCTCAATTAACCCTTCATGGGTGGAGGGAGAAGGAAGAGGAAGAAAGGCAGTGACACAATCAACACTCACCTAGGAAGCACCTATGACAAGATTACAAAACTATATGTCCATAATGCAACAAGGGCTTCCACTGGGCCTCAGAATATAGATTGACCCAGGGAAATGAGAGGGAGAGCCCAGCTCCAAGACCTCCAAAAAAAAAAAAAAAAAAAAAAAAAACAGGTGGGGAATGATGGCAGCCGAGATTACACCCAGAGAGGCTTTAGAAGTTCAGTACCCTGATATGATCAATCATCAGAGAAGCAATCAGATGGGAGAAAGGGATTACAATTGGGGAGAATATAGGCTTTTTAACCTGACAGAAGGACAGTGTTCAGTGCAAGTAACTCCAATATAAGGAGACTATTGCAGGATTTCAAAACTTGCAGGAATTATTGGATTCCTGACACATGAAGCAATGAACAATAGATTGGTTTTGCACTATTTCTAGGACTTATGGACATTTATAATTCCTCATGTTTATTCATGTTTGTTATATCACTACTAGCCTGTGTTACTATGTGCTTGTGTAATGACTCCCATGTTGATGAATTTATATATACCTGTTTCAAGTGAAATCCTTCAGAAACCCATTAATCTGTTTTGATTCCCCATTTTCCTTTGGTTTTCATCTCCCTTCCTGAGACATCAAAGAGAGTGTGATCACATCCTTTTTTGGTGTTTTCACCTTTTTTGAGGAGTCAGGAAAGGTGTGATCACCTCCTTTTTGGGGGTTCTCATCTTCTTGAGAAGTCAGGGAGAGTGACCACCTTATGTTCTAAAACAAAACAAAACAAACAAACAAACAAAAAAAAAAAAAGCGGGAGATATAATGGGCCAAAAGGCCAAAATTCTGAAACAAGTATTTTTACAAGGTGTTAAGTCAGTGGAATTGATGAGACAATGGTTATCTAGCTTAGCATGGTGATTAATAGTTCTCTAAATTCAGCATGATTGATTTAATCTTACAACAAATAATGGTTTCCTAGTGATATAATGATTGGTTTATACTCAGTATAGAGAATATAAGCTAGGAGCCTCACACTAGATTCATTCAGAGAAGAGAAGACAAAGAACTGGAGGCAGGAGCTTGGAGCCAAGGAGAGAGAGAGAGAGAGATTCATTTCCAAATTCATCAGCCTATGGTGGCCGACCTGTCCTCCTGCATTTTCTCTACTGAAACCAAGGCCCCTCTGAAGACCAGGAGAAAGATAGCCGAGTACCAGGCGAAGAAGACAATAAAGACTTTTGGACTTTAACACCTAACTATTCTTGTGGTGATTGCTCTACTGAAAAGAAGCCTGCCCTAAAGACCTCCAGAGACCCCAGAAAAACCAAAAAAGAATATTACAAGGTTGTATAGGCATACAACAATGAGGTCAGCACAACAACTGTTGTAGACCTTCCACACTTTCCGTCAGATCCTCCCAAAGACTGGACTAGGTCTGACAATGTATATGTCAAACTAATTATCAATGTAGACATCCCTGGAAAGTATAAAGAAAAGAGGACTTATCTACAATATTCAAAACTTTTCCATTTGCTGTAACTAATGGTTCCACATATGGATGATGTGGTGCTGACTAATTGAATATCTGTGTTTTCTTGAATATAAGGACACTTTCAAGCTCTCTTTTAAGATCTTCAGAATTGAATACATGACATAGATACACTGGCTCAGGACTGCCTAGCATGGTGTTCCCTCATGAACAAAGATGTTGTGTACTATATAAGCAAAGCAGAATTGAAGTAGCTCAAAAAAAAAAAAATACAAGATGGGCAAAGTAAAAAAAAACACAAAGATGTGCATAGGTTCTACTTGTGACTGACTTATGGTAGAGCATCCCAGGCTCCTATTGATCTGATCAACCACAGCCAATCTACACTGTAACTTGACTCTAATATAATAATGTCATTAGGGTGATATGCTTAGAACTAAGCTTTAGGAAAATCATTTCACTAACTGTGCAGAAGATGACTTATATTGCAGAGCAGCTTGAGGTAAAGGATCCATTTTGTAAGACTGCAATAGTCTTGATGGGTAGTGAAGAAGGCCTGAACAAAGATGGTAGCTATGTAAATGGAGAAAAGGAAATGTATTCAAAATGACAATTGATTAGACATGTAGAATGAGGGAGAATAAGAGACTGAGGATGACACTGAGGTTGCAAACCTGAGTGACTGACACAATGGTGGTACTGTTAATAGGGAAGTTCAAAAGAAGAGTAAGTAGGCTTATGGGAAGAAAGATAATGAATTGAGTTAGATTAAATCTGTTAAATCGTCATTGTTTTAGTTATAGCTTTTCATGATTAATAGAAACTAAACTAAAATCCCATCTAAAAATGGCACCAACTACAATCTCAAATTTTACAGGAAGTCTTTGCCAACCCTTCTTATTTCTAGTGTAATTAATCATTTCTTATTTATCCTAAATATAACTTGCTTTGTATATATTTGTTTGCATGTTGTATCCTCTACTGAACTGAGGATGTTTTGTTAATCTATAACTTCAATATTTATAAAGTTTCATTTTTCTCTCTCTTTCACAAAAAAATAAACAGCAATAGAAGTTCTAATATTTTTTTTCTCTCATTTTGGAGACCCCTGGCCAGAATACTAGATTTGGTAGATCAGGGTTAGAATCCAAATGTTCCCACTTTACAGTTATATTTCCTGAGGCAAGTCATTTAATATCTCTCATTAATCTCCTCATTCTGTCAACTAGGGATTATAATAGATGCTCTAACTAGGACTAGGTGTCTGAATCTATAATTTTATCAATGTAGGAAACTTCTCCATACCCCATGTAGATAGTATTTTATCTGTGATTTATTATGTTAGACAGTTGCCCTGGGGCAACGAGAGCGATTAAGTGATTTTGCCCATGAACACCAAGCTAGTATGTCTCACAGGGGGGAATTGGACCTAAGTCTTCCTGACTGCAATCAATCAATCAACAAGCATTTATTAAGTACTTACTCCCTATCTCCCTATAAGGGACCACTCTAAGCACTTTGGATGCAAAGATACAAATATGGTCTCTGCCCTCAAAGATCTCAAATCCTAAGGGGGGGATACAACATGCAAACACCCTTTATATACAAGATCTATATAGAATAGATGGAAAATAGTCTTAAAAGGAAAGACAGCTCTATTAGTAGCTTCTTATCTCCCATGTTACTTTATGACTATTGGATTTGATAGAATTGTAGGAATCAAATTAATCAGACAAGTATATGTTAAGAAGACAAATTGAGAAAAAAGTTCTTTGCATTTTTGATTCCCTTCACAAGCTAATTGTACACTATTTCAAAGTCCAATTCTTTTTGTATAGCAAAATAACTGTTTGGACATGTATACATATATTGTATTTAACTTATACTTTAACATTTAACATGTATTGGTCAAGTTGTCATCTTGGGGAAGGGGTGGGGGAAAGGAGGGGAAAAGTTGGAACAAAAGGTTTTGCAATTGTCAATGCTGAAAAATTGCCCATACATATAACTTGTAAATAAAAAGCTATGATAATAATAATAATAATAATAATAATAATAATAAAAGAAACTCAAAGTGACTTATCTTTAGGCTTTTCATTTTTTTATGACTAACATAGAAGATAATGAGTTAATTCATGAAAAATAGCAGAATACTTTGTTCTGGAAAACATTTCTCCCTCATCATCTTACCTATGTTCCTCCCCACCCCACTCCCCAAGGCAATTGGGATTAAGTGACTTGCCCAGGATCACACAGCCAGGAAGTATTAAGTATCTGAGGTCAGATTTGAACTCAGGTCCTCCTGAATTCAGGGCTGATTGCTCTATCCACTGCACACACTGCCTCATGTCTTTTAGATTGGCTAACCCCACTTAACATAGCAAAAAGATCTTTCTAAAACTTAAAAAAGAACTCAGTTTTCTGTTGCCTGCAGCATAAAATTATAGTATCTTAAAATAAGAATGGACCCTAGCAATTATTGAGTTCACTGCCTACCTAAAGTATTGAATCTTCTTCCAAATCAAAACAAGTTAAAAAAAAAAAAAAGCTTTGGTTATGGACATTTTAGTGATATTTAGATCAAAATGATTCATGTAAGATGGAGTCAAGATGGCAGGAACTTGACTGAGCTCTCCCTCCAAATATCTTTAAATAATGATTTTAAACAAATTTTAGAGCATCAACAATTTTCTACCTGAAGACAACTTAGGTCAACAAAAAAGGTCTATTGGACCAGTTCATTGCAGTTCAGAGCAAGCTCCAGCCCCAGCAAACCAGGAGCGGGTCTTGGCAGTCACTGAATAAGCAGTGGCAACAACAGTGTGGTAATGGCTTCCCACAGATATTAAGAGGGTTAAACAACTGGTCAGAAATAGGCATGTCTTTGCAAGCACTGAAGCAGAACTAAGTTCTTTTGCCCATACTCAAATTCAGGATACAGTCCTGGGCAAAAAGGGGCACTTAGTGGACAAGAAGTTACTGTGGACCCTCTTCATAATTCTAGGACAGAAAAGAGTATTTCTGGTCACCCACAGGTATGCGTACAGTCTAGGAGTATAGCAAATACATTTCTCCTAGAATCATACCACTTTGGAAGAACTGAAAACTTTCAGGTTCTTCAAATGATCTCTGAAAACAGCTGCTCAAAATCCTGAAGCTTGGAGACATTACACCTTCCACCCTGGAATACTGTTGTGCTATAAGAAATGATGAGCAGGCTGCTCTCAGAAAAATCAGGAAAGACTTCCATGAGCTCATTCAAAGTAATATATATTATCTACAAATTAACAGCAATACTGCAACATGATCAGTTTGTAAATGACTTTGTTATTCACAGAATACAATGATCCAAGACAACAGGATTTAGGATGAAAAATGCTATGCCTACCCAGAGAAAGAACTGATTGTGACTGATTGTGAATGAATACAAATGGAAGCATATTGTTGTTGTTTTGTTTTGTTTTGTTTTTTAAGTTTATTGAGTTGGGGGAGTTAGGGGGCGGCATTTCTATGTTGATATAAAAGTCAATCTAACTTTCATGGAAATATTTTGCACAACTTCACATATATCTTCTCAATGGTATGGGCAAGGTGGGATGAGGAAGGAGGAAGGGTCACAATCTAGAATTCAAAGTTTAAAAACAAATGGTTAAAAAAAACATATTTTATATGTAACTGGGGAAAAATAAAATATTAAATAATAATTTTTTTTTAAAAATGATTCATGTATTAATACTCATGAGAGGCAGTCAGCACATTTTATTTAATACTTTCTGTTTTCACAATGGGATATGGCTCCTTGGCCTGTTATTTTCCCTTTTGAAAGTTGGGTTCTGCTGATGGAGTCTGAATACAGAATGAAGCATATTTTTTCTTTAGCTTTTTTTTTTCCTTTCTTTTTACTTTTGGTTTGTGTTTTCTTTCACAATATAATTAACATGGAAATTTATTTTGTATAACTGCACATGTAAAATCTATATCAAATGGTGTGCCTTCTCAATGAATTGGAATTCAAGAAATGTGGAATTCAAAAAAAAATTAAAAATAAATGTTAAAGTTGTTTTTATTTGTAATTGGGAGGAAAATAAAATATTACATGTGAAAAAATAAAAGCTGAGTTCTGCTAAGATTGTGAAAAAGCCCTAGGACTGCAATAAGAGGAAAGAGAGGAAAGTAAAAATGGAAAGTTGAGCTAACAGCCTCTTCTGTTTCCTTTTTCCAAAACTTTTATCCTATGTCCTTTTCTTCTTCTTGTCCTTTTCTTTTTCTGCCCTTTTTCTTCTTCTGTCCTCTTCCCTCACCTCTGAATGGTGAATTCATATTCTTGTTCATTCCTAGCTAAAGAAACAAATGGAAAAACTGATGTTTCACTGGGTAAAAATAAAAATAGAGAGCAAATCCAAGAGGTGCTTTGCTGAACACAGAATGTTACTATCTAGGGTTACTTAGATAAAAGGTCAATAAGCATTGAATTCTAAGAGCTCACTGCAATATTTGAACTGCTTTTGTAGACAAGATGTGGCTTTACAGCCCTGGAGTTGATTGTGAAGGAATTTTGCTCTATAAGAGGAATTGGGAATTACTAAGAGATAAAATGAATCTCATTAAGGATGAAATAGCAGGTAAATAAAAAGGCAGAGAGAAATCTAGAATGAGGAGAAGATGAATGAATGAAAAAAATATTTATTGCATGCTTATTATTTGTCAAGCACTGTGCTGAACTATAGAAATTATAGAACAAAAAATAGACAGTCCTTACTCTCAGAGAGCACTAATAGGAAAAGACAATATATACATGAAAGTTCATCTACAGGATGGATGGAAAGGCCCAGATATCCTAAGAATACAGAGTAGGGGTCCTTAGGTAGCATCAGCAGGTCAGATAACAGTGTAACTTTCCCAGGCTTCCTTCACTTCTTGGATAACATGTCTTCTGCAAAAAAGTATTCCCAAGTCTTCTTAATCTTAGTGCCTTCCTTTTGAGAGTATCTTAATTTATCGTTTTTATATTGTTTGTACATAATGTAACATGTTTTCACCTTCATTAGACTAAGAGCTTTGTGAGAACAAGGACTGCCTTCTGCTTTTATTTGTAACATCTCCCAGGGGAATTTGGGTATTCAGGAAGAATTCAGGGAACTCAGGGAGAGCTAGCTTCTCTTTTTATATGAGCACTTACCAAGCTTGTCAGTGAGTTGAAGGGAAGGTTTATCCCAGGTATGTGAAGATTTTCTCAGTGGAATGAACATATGAAAATAATTTATTCCAACAGCCATGAATTTTAGCTGAAGTCAGTAATGTGGAGAGCTTGATCAGATATGAAAAATAGCCAAGGTCACCCACTGCATTTTACACCCTTGCCAGTTTTCTGACTTTGGTCTTGCCATTGGACTTCAGTAACCCTGAAAGAGAGACTGAGGATGATGACTTTATGCAACTCCATCTCACTTAAATTCAATTCGTACTCAAGTCAACACTCTGTGATGTCTCTGATCCTCTTTGAAAAAAGAAGAACAGAGGCAGATAGACGGTGCAGTTGAAAGAGCACCAACCCTGAAATCAGGAGGATCTGAATTCAAATCTGGTCTCAGACACTTAACACTTCCTAGCTGTGTGACCCTGGTAAATCACTTAATCTCAATTGCCTCACCAAGGGAAAAAAAAAAAAAAAAAGAACAACAAAAATAATATATTACCAATGTTTACCACAGTGCCTGACACATGGCAGGACTTAATAAATGTCAGTTAATTGTCTTAGTACCTCCCTCGTTCTATAAGCAATATAAAAAGGCAAGGTGTATGGTAAGGACCATCAGTGTTCCATTTCATCAGAAGGATTAGAACTGTCAGTTCCCATTTCACATAAGATATGTAAGATAAGTAAGAAGCAAAGCAAATGGATTCTGAGTGGCCAGACCAGAAGGCAACAGGGGAGGATACAGTCTGAATAGTAGAAAGTAATTTACTAAAGATGAAACACTTGTAATAAGAAGAGAATAGGATTTGTTTAAATGATATTATTCTGTACCATAAGAAGGAAGTTCTTAAACTCAGCCTTCCAAATGTTAACAACACTATTCATGAAAATTCCTTGATTGGATTATGTGTTTGAATTCAGTGCAATGACATAATAGCACTAACTCAATCTCTATTGCTTGGCAATGAAGTTTTCTTCCCTATACCTAAATCAGCTCAACACCTGCTCATACAAAACCACTTTCTAGACTAGAGGTACATTGGCAAAAGAAATGAGCTTTGTTACCGTAAAATGCTTCCTGGACTATGCTTTGAAGGGAGAAAGGAAGAAAAAAAAGGAATGTACACAGTAATCAATCTTATTTCAAAATTTCATAGTATAGATGATTTTGTACTCTCTAGAATGTTGGGATGGTTTCATTTTGTAAGTAGAAACATCTTATGCTGTTAGAATTTTTTTCTCTCTCCTTCTTTGGAATTGGACAAGGCCAACAGTTCCTGAATTCTACTTGAAATAGGAAAGGAAGACTGAAGGGCTATTGCTGGTCTGACAATGGAAAATGATTTCACGTCTAACTGGATGACTTTCTAAGAAGCAAAAAAATAATTTTTTAAAAATCCCATTTCAGCAACTGCTAAAAAATCTATTATAACAAGCACCTCTGAAGTCAAGACAAAGAAAAGAGAGACAAAGGGAAGAGAAACAAGGAATAGGCAACCTTACTGGGAACTGCATTTTCCCAAGCTGAGAGGAAAATGAGTTTCATATTCTTTTCATTGTAGATCAAGTGAATAGTACATCTACAATTCTGTTTGTAGTTCAGGGAAATTAGGGAAGCATTATTATTAACAAATGAAATAAGCTTTAAACCAGCAGAGTCAGCCAACCAACAAAACCTACTGTAAATGCATTTTGAAGCCCTGAAATACAATTTTCTAAGTTTAGAAGACCTCCATAAAATAATTCCATCCCCTGCCTAGATTTTGAAATAAGGACAGGAAAGTGCATCCCTCCAAAATAGGATCAATGTAGGCAATAAAAGATTGGAATGCTTCAAAAATAGTCTTTTCTGTGTGAGGGAGGGAATGTGAATGTGTGTGTGTATGTGTATGTGTGTGTGTGTGAGTGTGTGTGTGTGTGTGAATTGTTACTGATAAAAGCTCCCTCAGAAACACTAAAAATATAAGTGGGGATTACTGTTATCTTCCCAACTGTATAAGAAAATGTACAGGATAATGTTGTAATAGCATAGAAGTGGTAGTCTGTATGAATCTACAAAAGAAAAAAAGATACAGAATAAAAATATACTGATATTTATCCAGCCCTGTCTAAGGGATAAAGGGATATGATCCTCATGATTGGCAGCCAACTTTCTGGGCAGAAATATTTCTAGAGAGTGGTCCCTGGAGATTTTTAAGCAAAACTTGGATCACCTCTTGTTGGAGCTGCTAGAAAAAAAGGATATGGATTAAACAAAATGAACAATGAAGTCTCTCCTGGCTCAGTCCCTACTCCCCAAGCTCCTGTTTGTAACCAGAGTGACCATTTTAATAGAAGCAGGTACTTACATAGGTAAAACAGTTATTAAAAGCTTATGATGGGTCAGGGGTGCATGGGGTATTCAGGAAACCAAACATCTTCTATATGAGATCTTGCAGCACCCTTTTTAGGGTTGCTTATCTACCCAATTCCCCAAACTCTCATCTATGGTTCCAAGAAACTATGGCATGACCACTGGCCACATTTAAATCATCTCAGCAGACCAATCAAACCATGTTGAGGGTAACTAACAAATCACAGACCTGTTGATAAATTAGGAGGATGTAGAAGAATGCCTAGCAGGATGGGTAGATAAGAATAATGTATTCCAACAACCATGAAGGCAGCTGAAACAGGCATTATGGAGTGCTTACAACTTTGTCAGACATCAATGACAGCCAAGGTCAGCTACTGTATCTTGGGCTATTATTGGTTATCCTGATCTTTTTCTTGCCACTGGATTTCAATGAATCTGGAATTGAGAAAGAGGCTGAGACATTTGTACAACTATGTCTCACTTAAATCCAATTCACCATTACTGTATGATGTCATTGGTTCTCTTTGGACATCAAGATGGACAACATGAGTTAGGCATTGTGCTAAGCACTGATACAAAACCAAGAAAATAAGATGGCCTAATAATTAAGAATTACATTTTAATGGAAAAAGGTAACACTAGAAGGGAATTGAAAAGGGAAGAAGCAGTGTGTCTTCTCAGGAAAAAGCTTCTGAAAAGGTAAAGTAGTCTGAAGACTGAGAGAGCTGGAAATGAATTGAGTATGATTGGGGCTCCTCAAAAAATGGTAATTCAGGTCAGGTATCCATTGATCAAGAAAACAGAAGTCATCCTGTGATGGGAGAAGAGAGGCTGCTGAAAAAATAAAGTAGTCCAGAGAGTTAGTGATATGATGCCCTTTTCTTTCCATACTCTCCAGTTCTAAAATCATGAACCATGATCAAATGAACTTTATAATTATTCCTGCATGGAGGTTGTTAGTCTCCTATATATAATGTGACACATTGGAAACTTTCTGAACCAAAGTACCCCTTCCTTGGCCACCTCCCTCATGTCACGGTCTTCTATGCGAATGAAGAACAAACACCACCAACAACAACAGCCTATTTAATGGAAATGACCCCCCAGAGCATCCAAGTCTTTTTGATCTAAATCTGTGTTCCCTATCTACCTTCTAATTTGTTCTCCTAAGTTTATATTGACCACTAAGAGAGAGTGGCCTTTGCAAATGATCAATACATTTTCTTGTCAAATGTATCATCTATTATTAATTTTTACATTCAAATTTGGGATTCTAAGTCATTCTTGTGAATTCAGGAATTTAGGAGTCTAATCAATTCTATTTAGCAAAGCTAGGCAACCAGCTCTCTTCTAATTAAATCTTAGTTCCTATGTTCTCCACCATGGAGTATTAAAAATACTATCATCAACCATAGGAAGAATTAGTTCTCAACTCCCCAAATAAGAAAGAAAAAGGGAGAACAAGAAACAAACTCCATAAAGAAGTTAAACAGAGCAAAATAAAGAAAGGATAATGATTGTGGGCTCACTAACTGCAAAGCAACCTTTATAAATTATCCAATCTAATTCTACAGATGAAGACAGTGAGACCCAGGGATGTAATGTTCTCTTCTTTTCTCAAATATGATGGTTCTCTGGGAGCAGGCTTCTTGGGGAGCTTCTGGAGACAGCCTTAGTTTTAGTTCAGATCAATAATCATCTCAAATGCAGCCAGGGCTTAAAGTACAATCCTTTATTGTCTCTTCCAAAATAGCCCAGTAAACTTTCCTTGGTTCAAACAGCTCTTGTTGCTAGTCCTTTGCCTCTGCTTCTGCCAGCTTCAGCCTCTCCTCTACCGAATCCCCAGTTCTGCCCAACTGCAGTCTCTAGCTTCTCAATCTCCTCAACTGACTCCTTCACTGACTGACTCCTGACTGAGGCTCTTAAGAGCTTCTTATATATGAACTCTTAAAGGTGTGAACCCAAAGGTTGACTCCTCCTTTGAGAGTGGAATTGTGGGAGGTGTAACTTGGGAATCTCTTGGACTAGTGAACTCTGACGTGTGAGTTAATGTATGAACTCTCAAAGGTGTAAACATAAGCATTGTTTCTATCAATTCCAGTGAGTTAACACCTTGTTTCAAGTTCTGGCTCATAACAACAAGGATATTAAGTTTCTTGTTCGAGGTTACATAAAAAATAGTTATTAAACCCCATCTCACAACTACAAATCTGTTACTCTTTCCATTATTCTTGATTGTTTTTCATGTTTTGTATACTATATAATTCCTTCAAAGACATCACATTAATTCATCTATAATCAGTGTTCTAGAGACACAATATGATAGCTACCCAAAGACTAGCCTAATGAAACATGGCAATGGTTAGGGAAGGGAGTACAAGGTGAGGGGAAGAGGTTCCTCACCCAGCTAGTCACTAGAAGATACCTTTTTGGAACATGGCAATTCAAAAACAAAGAGAAACACAAATGACTTGCAGTCCTATACAGCCTCTTTTATTTCCTGGAGTGATGATATCAGAGCATCAGAGAGGGTGGGAGGGACTAAGAATTACATAGTTCTTAAATTGTCTACCAACAATTTCATTGTTGATACTCTTAACATGCAATCTTTACCTAAAGTGCTGATGTACTGGAGGGAATGAATCACTTCCATGACATTCTCACCATAAATGAAACTAGAAGATATGAAATTTCATCTGAATGAAAATAAAAGTTGTACTTTCTACTTATAGAAGCAAATCAAAAGATGATAGAGCTGATTTCATCATACAGCCAAAAGAAAACAAGAAATGCCATTTTAGAGGTCACTTCATTATTTCACTTTGCAAATTCTTAAAACTAATAGTCCATAATGAACTTAAATTTATGCAATCCAACAAATATTTAAATACCAGCTTTGTGCAAAATTGAGATGGAAGATGGACTTCAAAAATAAAACTTTCTCTGTCTTATAGGATCTTACTTCAAGGGGATAGGGACTAAAATAGGCACATGAGTAAGCAAATATAATTTCAAAGGGAGAGAGTACTAAAAACTGAAGAGATCAGCAATAATCTTAGGTAGAAGGTAGACCTGAACTGTCCTCTTAAGAAGCCTAGAGATCCTTTGAGGCTGAGATGAAATGAGAGTGCATTTCAAATATAAGGACTCTATTTACTTAAAGACATGAAAGATAAAGCATAATGTATGGAGAAAAATTAAGAGACTAGTTTGGTTGGAACAGAAAATGGGTGAAAAACATTTATATAAGATTGTAAAAGTGAGAGCATATGGTGGAGGATTCTAAATACCAGCCCAAAGATTTTACATTTCATCTTAGAAGCAACATAAAGTTATTGTATATCCATTGATAGGTATATGATAATGATCAGATGTGTGTTTTAGAATCAACAATTTGGCAACTAGGTGGAAGATAGATTGGAGAGAAAAGAGACTGAAGGCAAAGAGACTAAGTTAAAGGTTATTGCAGGAGTCTAGAAAAAGAAGATGAGGGATTGTGCTAGGGCAGAGTTTGTGTGAGTGAATAAAAGGTGAAGAATGTGTGAGAGATGTTGTGGAAGTAAAATAAAAAAAAATCTTTGGTAATAAATTGCATATTTGGCTTGGGAGGGAGGGTAAGGAAAAAATCAAGGA
The DNA here is from genome assembly GCF_902635505.1 of Sarcophilus harrisii. Classification (NCBI taxonomy): domain Eukaryota; kingdom Metazoa; phylum Chordata; class Mammalia; order Dasyuromorphia; family Dasyuridae; genus Sarcophilus; species Sarcophilus harrisii. Next base: position 603,348,729 of record NC_045426.1, read on the forward strand.
TGATTCCCAGGTTGCTAACTTGTATGATTAAAACCATAGTGATGCCATCAATAGAAAGAGAATATTTTATATTTGCTGTAAAGACAGACATTTCTGTTAAAAACCTGATAGTCTCTAAACTATGTTCCATGTTCCCTATCTACCTTTTACTCAGTATTCCTAAATTGATGTAATTCCTAAATTGATCCACAGATTCAGCATATACCCTAATCATTTTCTGATCTGTTCAAGAAATATAAGGCAATAGGAGAAAGACATGATATAGGCAAATGTAGAGATGCAGGAAATTGAACCCTTTTATGCACACTGGAGTCCAAGAACGACTTTCTTGTCCAATTATTTTTCCACATCATTTATAATGTTTTGTTTCTCAATTTCATTTTTCACTATTGAAATTGTAGCTTACATGTTCTTTGTATAAATAACAAGTGTTTCATTGGTGGAGAAGGAAGATATAATTTGGATAACTGCTAATCCCAAGTACCACACATGAACTTGAGTGCAATAGTAAGGGGTTCCAGAGCCAGAGTTCTCCAGAAGAGTTCAAGTCACTTTTTATAAAACAATAGGTAACATTTCAACAGCTGAAGAGGAGGAGGAAATATATTCTAGACACAAGAAATGAATAGCAAAGCACTGAATTAAGAGGATTCATGGCATATTCTGGAGAATACTGAATAGGAGAGTTTGCCTGGATGAGTAGTACCAGATGTGGATTGAAGGAAAAGGGAACTACTGAAGTTTTGTTGTTTTGTTTCCAGTAGAATGATGGCATGACCATATTTATGAATGTTGTTGTTGTCATTGAATAAATTCAGTTGCATGAGATTCTTCATCACTCCATTTGGGGTTTTCTTGGCAAGGATACTGCAATGGTTTGCAATTTCCTTCTCCAATTCATTTTATAGATGAGGAATTAAGGCAAAGAGGGTTAATTGACTTGCTCAGGCCCATACAACTAGTGTCTGAAGTCAGATTTGAACTTAGAAAGATAAGTCTTCCTAACTCTGGATCTTTCACTCTATCCACTATGCCAACTCACTGCCATTATCTTTGAGTAAAAATGGTTAGTTTGGTAGTTATTCAACAGATATTTATCATATGATTTTAAAATACTAGATACTGTTTTAAGCACTGGGCATCCAAGGAAAGACAAATACAACCTTTGATCTCAAGTAACATCTTCTACTGGGAGAAACTCCATAACTATGTACATACAAGATAAATACAGAATAGATGGAAGGTAACCTGAGAGGTAGGTAGCTCTTATTCCTGAGAGTGGGGAAAAGGTTGACCACAAAAGGCTTCCTGTTGAAAGTGGGATTTAAATTGAGTTTTGAGGAAAGTAGAAATCATAGTAATGATATAAAGAATGTTTGGAAGTAGGGAGAGCAAGGAATCATGAGGATCTATTCTAGGATTTTGTCAGTGAGATTTGGAAGAAGTGCAAGGATGAGAGAATTATGAGAATTGACAATAATTGGTCCTTGATTGGATATTAGAGGTGAAAGAGAAGAAATTAAGTATGAAACCCTAGGGAGAGGGAGGAAGTAGTGAAATCAAAAAAAGAAATTTTGACCTACATCTTAGCTTAGTTTGAGATGAAGTTGGGACATTCAGGTGGATATGTCAAAAAGCAGTTAGAAATGTTGGTTTGGGATTCAAGAGAAGTCAGGTTTAGAAATGTGAATTCTGAAGTCATTGAAATGGAAGCAGTAGGTAAAGTTGTGAGTAAGGAATGAAATTGCTGAGAAACAGTATATAGAGAAAATTGGATTGAGGACAAACATTGATGAGGAGAATGGGAATAATGATAGTAACTCATAGTTGTATAATGAGTCTTCGGTTAGAATCTGAGTTTCTGGAGAGCAGGGCCACCTCAGTTTTCTTTTTAAATTTTTTTTTTAATTGCACTAAATACAAAATTAAAAAAAAACAGAATTGAAAAAAGAAAGACAGAAAGGGAAACAAAACAGAACATGGGAGGATTCAAAATACATAATAATAAATTTCCATTTCAAAAAAACATGTATAAATAATAGAAGAAATGATATTCATGAATGTGCATCTTTTCTTTGCCTCCTTTGTTTCAGTTTTCCATTTGTATTCTCAGTAGTGATCACAGAATTACAAATCACAGATTTAGAGTTGGAAGTGACTTTAAAAACCATTTAATCAAACGTTCTCATTTTAAAGAAGAAGAAACAGATTCAGGTTTACTGTTTTCCCAAAGTCCCACAGGTAGTAAGTAATAGAAGCAGAATATGAACTTAGGTTCTCTGATCCCAGATTCAGCATGTCTTCCATTGTGTACCTATGTCTTTTTGCCAAATTCTTTATCTGTATTAGGAAAACAGTGGATTTGGAGAAAGAAACGTTGTAAAACTTAGAGAGAACAAAATGCCGTGTTTCTGAAGCAAGGAAGAACAAAGCATACAGTAGGAGGGAATGATACACTGTCAAAAGTTGTAGAGGTTAAAAAGAAGAAGAAAAAAGAGGGGGCGGGGAAGACATTAGATATGTCTTTAAATCTTTGGTTACCTTTGAGAGCACATTTTCTTTTTTCCTTTAATATTCTTAATTTTTTTTATTCCAAATTCTAATGATATGAAATAATTCATTAGGTATTTAACTGATATGACACTGAAAAAGTAAATTAGATAGAATTGTCATTTTTGTATTATACTAGCTCAGCCTTCTCACTAATAGATGAACTCATCATATTCACATCATGATTATAATTATTATTTCTCTTCTGCCATTCTATTTTCTTCTGTTTATTCTTCTCTTTTGATTTTTACCCTGCCCCTCCTCAAAAGTATTTTTGCTTCTGGTGGCTACCTTCCTTAAACTGCCCTCCCTTTCATCACCACACTCCTCCTTTTATTCCATTCCTCTATTTCCCTATTTGGTAATATAAAGTGTGTGTGTGTGTGTGTGTGTGTGTGTGTGTGTGTGTGTAAAATATTCTTCCCTTTTTGAACCAATTCAGGTGAGAGTGAGATTTAAGCATTCCTTCTTTCTTTCATTTTTAAGATCATTCCAAGATACTCAATTCACACTCATATCTTCTGTCTAGATAAGACTCTTTCTATTTGTCCTAATAGTAATACAAGTTCTTAAGAGATACATGTATCATCTTCCCATATAGAAATGTAAGCAGTTTAATTTTATTAAGTTGTTTATTATTTCTCCTTTTCTCATATTTACATTTTTTATTCATCTCTTGACTCTTATCTGACAGTTACATCTTCTAGTCATATCTGATCTTTTCATCAGGAATGCTTGAAAGCCATCTATTTCATTACATATCTATTTTCCCCCAAGGAACTGTATTCATTTTTTGCTGGGTAAGTTACTCTTAGGTTGTAATTCTAATTCCATTGCCTTCTATAATATCATATTCTAATTGCCAATGTGGCTTCAGATAAGACTAAAATACTGTCAATGTGATGTTTACTACTTAACAACTACAAGAAAAATGCCAGTGGCAGAAAAAAGGTGTGTATACAATATTTGTATACTTTGATACTGTCAATCATGAGGGCTTATGGAAAATAATATAAAAATTTGGTTACTTAGAGAAGTTCGTCAGTATAGTACATCAATTTCATGGTGACACGTTTGCCTGGATTCTGGACAATGAACAACGCTCTTGAGCTTTCATAGCCACCAATGGCGTGAAATAAGGTTGTGCGTTGGCTCCCATGCTTTTTAACATGATGTTTTCAGTTATGTTGTCAAATGCCTTCAATAAGAACAAACATGGAATCAAAGTCATACGTTTTCAGTCAAGTTGTCAAATGCCTTCATTAAGGACAAACATGGAAACAAAGTTAGCTATTGCATTGATAATAAATTCTTCAATCTGAAAAGGCTATAAGCCAAAACTAAAGTAGAGGGAGTGTTGGTGCATGATTCCAGTCACTCCTCTCCTTTAATATAGTAACTGCTAAATCTTGTGTGATCCTGGCTGTGGCTCCATTATATTTGAATGTTTTCAGAGATATTTCTGGGAGTTTTTGGTAGTTTCAAATTATGTCAATCTGGGGAGAGTTGTAGTTATTGCTCCCTTGCAACTACAAGTTGCAGAGTCCCTGCTCCTGTAGTACTATGGTCAGTGTTACTCTTAAGAGCCCCTGATCCCTCATGACTACAAGTACTCTTCTTCACCCTGGAACTCTGATCCAGAAATGAGTATAAGTAATGGAGTTGTCAAACAATTCTGCAACCAATTCCACTACAGGGGTCCTAAATGCCTGATCTCCTTACCATCTCTGGGTTGAGAGTGTTTAAAGTTTCTGCTGCTACTTCCACTTCCAAGTCCCACAATTAGTGTTAATACCATATATGCTCACCCTATTGTCAAAAAATTTTCTTTCCAACTTCCTCAGTTGTCTTGGGATGTAAAAATGATTCTATCTAACTTTTTGTTGACTCTGATGCTCCAGAATTCAACTTGAAGTGTTATATTCAAGTTATATTCAAGCTTAGGGGTGGATGTTGGGAGAATTTAGATGTAGTTCTTTTTCTGCTCCATAATTTTGACTTTGTCCCTGAGGAGAACAACACTTTAAAAATATTTATTTATTTGTTTTAGTTTATACACAATTTTTTTTACTTATTTCCATATGAGTCATATTGGGACAGAAAAATCAGAAGAAAAGGGAAAAATTATGAGAAAAAAAACAGAAGAAAGAAAAAAGTGTGAAAATAGTATGTATTAATCTATATTCAGTTTTCCTAGTTCTCTCTCTGGATGTGGATGGCATCTTTCATCCAAAATTTATTGGGATTGTCTTGAATTACTAAATTGCTGAGAACCAAGTCTGTCATAGTTGATCATCACACAATCTTGTTATTTCTGTGTACAATGTTTTCCTGATTCTGCTTGCTTCACTGATCCTCAGTTCATATAAATCCAGACTTTTCTAAAATCAAATTGATAATTTTTATAGAATAATAATATTCCAAGACTTCCATATACCATAATTTATTCAGCCATTCCCCAATTAATGGGCATCTACTCATTTTCCAATTCTTTGCCACCACAAAGAGCTGCTACAAACATTTTTGTACATGTTGTTTCTTTTCTTTGTGATTTCCTTGGGATACAGACCCAGTAGTAGCACTCCTGGATCAAAAAGTATGCATAGTTTTATAACCCTTTGGGCATAGTTCCAAATTGCTCTCCAGAATGGATGAATCAGTTCACAACTCCACCAAAAATGCACTAGTGCCCCAGTTTTCTCCCATTCCCTCCAACATGTATCATTACTTTTTACTGTCATCTTAACCAATGTTATAGATGTGAGATGGTATCTCAGTTATTTTAATTTGCATTTTTCTAATCAAGTATTTTAAAGCATTTTTCATATGACTATAGATGGCTTTAACATCTTCATCTAAAAACTGTTCAATTCATATCAAAGGATTTGATCATTTATTAATTGGGGAATTATTTGTAGTCGTATAAATTTGGTTTAGTTCTCTATTTTAGAAATGAGGCATTTTTTTTCAGAAACACTGGATATAAAAATTATTTCTCAGCTTTCTGCTACCCTTCTAATCTTGACTGCATTGGTTTTGTTTAGGCAAAATAAAATTTGGATTTTGTTTGTTTGTTCAATGTAATCAAAATTATCCCTTTTGCATTTCACAATGTTCTCTATTTCTTAATTTCTCATAAATTCCTTCCTCCTGCAAAGCATACTTTCAGAAGAAATATAGGAGTAAGAATTTAGTTGAAAGAAATGGAGGAGACATTAGGCAATAAATATGTAGGGGCACAGAGTATAGACAAATTTTTTAAGACCTTAAGCATAGGAGAACAGTGAAGCAGTAGCTGGATGAAATTGATGATCCAAGAGAAACCGTTTTTAGAATTGGGAAAACATAGTTATATTTGGAAACCAATTGGTAAGAGTAAGAAATCAAAGATGCATGAAAAGGAAGGGGATGACTGCTGCAACAAAGTCCTAGAGTAAACTGAAAGATATGGGGTCAAATGTTCAGAAAGAGAGATTAGCTTTTATTGTAGAGTAGGAATATGTCTTTTCCTCCAACCAAATGAGGTGTAGGTTATGCTGCTGAGAAGCATTGAAGAATGGAGCTTGAGGGCTGAGGGCACTAATCTCAGAAAGCATCAATAATTTCAGGAAAGTGGGAGGCTAAGGCATTTGCCGAAAATAAAGAATATAAGAATGAGAAGAAAAAAATTAGTAAAAGTTTGGCACACGTGCTTATTTTATAAGAAATGAGACAGGAGTCATAATGGATGGAATAGAAGAATTATCAAGTGGTATTAATGATCTAACTGAAGTTGTGACAAATTTCCAGTGTATGAAGAAAGCTCAATTTTTTTTTCTTCAGTAACATATCATTAGCCCTGGGGCAGGAGGTATCAGATGTTATGATTTTCCAGTATAAAGATTAAAGGACTATGAAAAGTGTAAGATCAGAGGGACAAGGGATTCTAGGCATTTAAATAGCAGATGTGGCTAAGGTTGGTTATGGATAATGGAGAAATCAAAGTTGGGTAAGACTAGCTTAGGGACAGAGAGAAATCAGTGGAAAGGAGGTTTCAATTAAGGATATTTTGGGTTCATATGAGCAAGAGTAGAAAAAATGGAAGCTAGATTATGGTTTGTAGAATAATTCTAAAGTTATACATCTTGGATTTGGTACAATTCCAAAACACACTGAGGTCTAATGTATAAAATAAATCTGGGGGAAAAAGTGAATATGGAAAAGGGAAATTTCCAAAAATATCTTGACAAACTAGAACATTGGCCAACTTGAAGGGAGGTCAAATTTAAATACAAATCCTACACTAGGTAAAATATAGAAATATCAAGGGAGGTAGAGTTAAATTTGCCTGAAAAAGATCTGGGTGAGGGAGAGGATTACAGAATTGTAAATTCAGTAAGAGTTGAGTACTACATGTCATGAATTGAACTGAGGGTCATAATGCACAGAGTAAGGGAGATAACAATCCCATTTTTTTCTGATATGGGTAGAATTATGATTACCTTTAGGCATCACATTTTCAGAAAAGACATCAGTAAATTGGAACATATCCAGTGAAGTGCAGTCAGAATCCTAAGTGGATTAGAAAGCAGGCAATTTGAGGAATTAGTTGAATTGATCTGGAGATGTTTACACTAAAGGAGAGAAAACTTAGTGCACATTAACTATTTTCAAGTACTTGAAATGGTATTGTATAGAAAAGGGATCAGATCTCTTCATGGCCCTAGAGCAATAGGTGAAAATTGTGGAAAGACATTTTTCAGATCAACATAAAGAAACACTTGGTAACAATCAAGAGTTCTCCAAGAGTTAAATAGGCTTGGGAAGTTATAGTTTCCTTATCACTGGAAATCTTTAAGTGAAAACTGGTTTGGGGGGCGGAGTCAAGATGGTAGAGAGGACTCATGTTTCTTTCTGACCTTCTCCCATGACCCTCACACTAATTACCAAATACAGCCTCTGAATTAGTTCTGGACTGGCAGAACACACAAGTATTGGGAGTGTAACAAATTACCAGCAGAAGATAATTTCAAAGATTGCCAGAAATGATCTGTTTCAATCGGGCACAGAGGCAGGCCAAGCACAACAGGCTGAGCACAGATGCTGTGGAATGCAGACAGCACAGAGTCCCAGGGTGGTGCATGCCAGAAAATCTATGGGGAGGAATCTACAGAAGTGCTGTCTAGTCTGCTCTGGTTGCAAGCCAGTAGATCAGAAGAGAAGTTATAAAACTAAGTAATGAAACCTAAATGCTAGAATTTCACAAGACCTGGCTACACCAACTCAGCACCAGAAGTCACACAGCACTGACTCAGTATAGCTGTTGCTTGAAGAGAAAGCTTAGACAATTTCCTTTGTCCCAAAAGCAGATCTCAACTTTTTGGAAAAATAAGTAAAAAAGCAAAAAGAGCTCTCACCATAGATAGTTTTTATAGTGAAAGGGAAGAACAGATTTCAAATCCTGAGGAGACAAAAAACAAACCATATCCAGATGAAGTACCAAAGAGTGATATAAATTGACTCCTATCACATAAGACTCTCCTAAAAGAAATTTAAAAGGATCTTAAAAGAGAGCTAGAAGAAAAATGGGGAAAGGAAATGAAAACTTTGTAAGAAGGTTTGGAAAAGGCAACACAGAAATTATCTGGAGAAAATTCACTACAAAATAGACAGTGAAATGGAAAAAGGATATGGATCATTAAAAAATAGATTTGACAAAATGGAAAGAGAAAAAAAAACTTCCAGAAAAAACAGAATTTATGAAGTGGAAAAGGAAAATAATTCCTTAAAAAACAGAATTTGTGAAAAGAAAAAAAATCCATAGAACAAAACAACTCATTTAAAAATTCAATTGGACAAATACAAAAAGAAGTAAAAAATATAAATGAAGAAAATAATTCACTAAAAATCAGAACTGGAAAAATGGAAATGAAATATTCAATGAGACATCAGGAATCAGTCAAGCAAAACCAAAAAGAAAAAGAAAAAATATTTTTAAAAAATGTAAAATACCTACTTAGGAAAACACCTGACCTGGAAAATATATTGAGGAGAGATAATCTAAAGACCATTGGACTTTCTGAAAACCATGATTACAAAAAGAGGCTAGACACTATTTTTCAAGATATCACCAAAGAGAACTACCCAGATATCATAGAATCAGAAGGTAAAATAGCCATTGAAAGAATTCACCAAAAACCTCTTGAAAGAGACCCCAAAATTAAAATGCCAAGGAATATTGTGGCTAAATTTCAGAACAACTGGACCAAGGAAAAAATATTATAAGCAGCCAGGGAAAAAAAAAAAAAAAACAATTCAAAAGATTACCCAGGACTAGCAAGCTTTCACCTTAAAGGTTTGAAAGGCCTGGAATCTGATATTCTAAAAGGCAAAGGAACTTGGAATGCAGCCAAGAATAAACTACCCTGCAGAAGTAAATAGCAGACAGGACTAAAAGACACCAGCTTTTGGTTTGAGAACTCACTATTTAACAAAAACTGCTGGGAAAATTGGAAATTAGTATAGCAGAAACTAGGATTGACCCACACCTAATAGCATATGCCAAGATAAAGTCGAAATGGGTTCATGATCTAGACATAAAGAATGATATTATAAACAAATTAGAAGAACATAAGATAGTTTACCTCTCAGATCTGTGGAGGATAAAGGAATTTGTGACCAAAGAAGAACTAGAGATCATTATTGATCATAAAATGGATAATTTTGATTATATTAACTTAAAAATTTTTTGTACAAACAAAACTAATGCAGATACGATTAGAAGGGAAGCAATAAAAGGAAAAACATTTTTTACATATAAAAGTTCTGATTAAGGCCTCATTTCTAAAATATATATAGAATTAACTCAAATGTATAAGAATTCAAGCCATTCTCCAGTTGATAAATGGTCAAAAGATATTGAAAGGATGTCTAGTCATATGAAAAGGTGTTCCAAATCACTATTTATCATAGAAATACAAATTAAGACTACTCTGAGATACCACTATATACTTCTCAGATTGACTAAAATGACAGGAAAAGATAAGAACAAGGGTTAGAGGGTTATGTGGGAAAACTGGACACATGCATTGTTGGTGGAACTATGAACGGATCCAACCATTCTGGAGAGTAATTTGGAACCATGTCCAAGAAATTATCAAACTGTGCATACCCTTTGACCTAGCAGTGTTTCTACTGGGCTTATATCCCAAAGAGATCATAAAGGAGAGAAAGGGGCCCATATGTGCAAAAATATTTGTGGTAGCCCTTTTTGCAGTGGCTAGAAACTGCAAACTGAATGGATGCCGATCAATTGGAGAATGGCTCAATAAATTATGGCATATGAATGTTATGAAATATTATTGTTCCATAAGAAATGACCAGCAGGATCACTTCAGAGAGGTCTGGAGAGACTTACATGAACTGATGCTAAATAAAATGAGCAGAACCAGAGCATCATTATACACGGCAACAAGACTATATGATGATCAATACTGATGGACGTGGCTCTCTTCAACAATAAGATGATTCAAACTAATTTCAATTGTTCAGTGATAAAGAGAGCCCTCTACACCCAGAGAGAGGACTGTGGAACTGAATGTGTTTCACAACATAACATTTTCACTCTTTTCATTGTTGCTTGCTTGTATTTTATTCTGCTTCTTTTTTTTAACTAGTTTGATTTGATGTTTTCTTGTGCAGCACAATAATTGTATAAATATATATGCATATATTGGATTTAACATATTTCTACCATATTTACCATATATTTGCCTACTTGCCATCTAGGGGAGGGCATGGAGGAAGAGAGAGAAAATTGGAATACAAGGTTTTGCAAGGGCTAATGTTAAAAGAATTGTCAATGCATATGTTTTGAAAAATAAAAAGTTTTAATTTTTAAAAAAGTGAAAACTGGTTGACCACATGCTAATGATGTAGCAGAGGAAATGCCATGTTAGCATCATTTTAACAGATGATTCCAAGGTTTCTTCTGATTTTGAGATTCTGTAAATATTAATTGTCATGGGTTTTGTCCCAATGCTTTGTTAATGAGCAATACCTTATATGTCCAGAACATTATACTTGACCTGAAGGGATCCACAAATGAATCACAGTATATCAGAATTGTAGGAGATGTCAGAGGTCATCTGGTCTAACCTTTCATTAAGCATTAATTTCCTTTATATTATCTTCACAAAGTGTTCATCAGATATGATTAAGGTCTTGTTTTGTTGAAATCAGCATAGTCCTTCTTAGAAGGTTATAAGCAAAACACACATATAACTACGTGTATATACACACACACACACACACACACACACATACATACACACACAAAACAGGCAGTTCAAAAACTAGAAGACACAGAAACAAGATATTCATTGTAACTCCACAAAGTAAATTGAATTAAAGTCAATTCAAGTCAGTTCAATCAACAAAATGCCAATTACATGCAAGCATTGTGCCAGGCACTGGGGTTACAAAGACAAAACCAAACAAGTCCCTTTTTCAGGGAGCTTATATTCTATGTGAAGGTGGAAAGAATGAAATAATCCTACTTCTACATGGCCTACTGTACCAGCTCTGCAAAACATTCTTGAAGCCCCTTTTTAATTAGCCCCTAACTAAATATTTGATGATAAGTGAGGACTAGCTAAACTTTCTTAAAACTAAGAATGTAACAAAGAGAGCAAAAGAGATGTCTTGATAGTGAAGGTGAATTTCTGACTCCTAAGAGACTATTTTTATCTCTAGAGATTTTTTTTCAGAATCACTAATGCCAGTCCATTGACCTCAGCAACATCTCAAATGGCCTACTGAATACTTATAAGAGATTTAATAATGCCTGGCTAATAACCCTGAATGGCAGTCAGCAATACACCCAGTTTTATTTTCTTTATAGGAAATCTGTTGTGATCTATTAAGTCCATGTTGACTTCCTTAAATTATTGATCATACTTTGCAACAGCTCAACATAACTTCCCTGACTGTAATCTCCTTTCTCTCAAGTCCATTTTTCAGATTATATTTATTATGTAGATCTAGTTATGTCAATTATCTATTTATACCCTTCTATGCCTTTCTATTGACTAGCATAATCTGAACTCCTTAGCATGGCAATTCAATTCAATTTATTAAAACTATGGATAAGGTTCATTCTCTCTCTCTCTCTCAAGCAAGGGTCAGGAATCAGAAATCTAAAGATAAAAACAAAATTTCTGACTTTGTTTTATTAAGTGGTTCAATAAAGAAATATAATATAGTATAAGATATAAGATATATAAGTTTATGTCCATATGGATTTCTAAATGTATAACTATGAATTCATGGATAGATATTCTGGTTATGTGGTCCATTTATTTCCAAAGGGGTATCTAATTTCTGTCTTGAAGGAAACAAAAGAAGGTCCATACATGGGCTCTTTTTTCTTTGCCCAACTATCTCTAAGCAAAATGTCTGGCTAGATTTATATCCATTTGCCTTTCTAAATATTGTTGATATTTTTTTCCAGGAGTAAGTCTAAAACCAAAAGTATTTCTTTAGTTCTATCATGGGAAAAGGATAGGCTAGAGATTTCAATCACCAGTTTATTCCCTTGAAGACTTACTAAACCCTTTTCAAGGTTGCTCATCCATCTTTGGTGTCCACCTGTTCCCCAACTCTCATCTATGACTTCAAGAAGCTATAGCATGCCTAGTAGCTACTTTTTGGTAGAACTTTTTTGGCATATAGGATAAACCAAATTAAAGGTAACCAATAGGTATGAAGCCCATTGGTTAGTTAGGGGCATACCTGCCCCAAGCATATGAAGACTTGCTCTGATAGAATGGGCATATGAGAACAATTTGTTCCAATGGCCATGAAGGCAGCTGAAGCAGGTGCTGCTTCACTTGGAACACTTAGAGTTTTGTCTAAATTGAAGTTGCCCGTGGTCATCCACTGTATTGTGGGACATTTTCAGTTATCTTGATCTTGTCTTGACATTGAACTTCAATGACTCTGAAACAGAGCATGAGGTGACAACTTTATGCAGCTTGGACTCATTTAAATCCAATTCACACTCAAGACACCACCCCATGATGTCACTGGTCCTTTTCAAAAATGAAGGATTAACAACAACATCAATAACACAAAAGACCATTACAAATAGTGAAACACACGTAAACTAATATCCACGCAAAATGAAAACCAGAGAAATAGTATGAATTAGAATATATATATATAAGAATAAACAAGCTCTTCATTGGGAACAAGATGAAAGCTCATTTCAAACCAAGAGAGAAGTCCTAATGTCACCCAAAGGAAAATCCTCTGAAATCTCTATAAAGGCAAATGGGAAATCATTTGTATATTAGGTATCTTCTAAGTATATCTTCCCTAAAATCCCTTGGAACCATAAGCACCCCCCTCTATTTCTCCCCCTTTCTCTCTCCAAGAAACTCATATCAGCCTCACCCTTAAACAAATACAAAAGTATCACATCAGTTTTCTCTCCAACAGTCGAGTCACATCTCCCTGGAATGGGGCAGCACTTGCCTTTTTGTAAATTTGATTATAATAGTGTAGAGAGTGAATGGCTAGACTTGAACTCAGCTCTTCCTGATTACAGGGTAGGTGCTCTATCCACTATACTATTTAATTGCCCCACACTATTTACTGTCATACTTTATCAGGAGCCTTCAAAGAAGACATCCCACAATGTGGTTTTCTGACCTTGTCTTATATATTTCTTCTTTTCACCCAACTAACTTGGACTTCTTTTTTTTTTTTTTTCTCTTTTATACTTTCAGCATTTTCCCACCTTCAGATGGAATGTTTTAATCTTCTCCCTTGCATTTCTGCCTATTGAATTTCTACCCATCCTGTAAAATCCAAATCAAATGTACTGACCTCTGGGAAGCCTGTTGTAATCCCTTAATCAGAAATGGTCCTTCTCCCTCTAACTTATTATAAACTCCATAAGACCATGAAAGCAGGTGTCATTTTTGCTTTTCTTGATATCTTCAGTGTTTAGCATCAGCATATAAAAGTTTTGTTGACTTTAACTTTTATATAGCACTCTAAACTTGTGCTCTTCTTTTATTATTCTACATAATAATTTAGATTTGAGGGGGAGTTAGTTATTGTATTATTATTGCTTAAGAATTATATTTTTGTGTCTATAATTTCCATATCCCTCCTGATTGTGTAAGCGTATTGAGAGCAGAGATTATTCATTAGGTATCTTTATATCCCTACTCCCACTCCTCAGCACCAATAAAATTCTCTCCATCCCATAAGCAATGAACAAACTATAATAAAAGGAACGAATGATTCTTGGGAAAGAAATGCCAATATTTTCCTCTAGTTATTTTAAGAAACCTGAACTTTCAGGAAATTCTCATTTATTTCCCTATCTCTATTCCATTCTGCTACAATGTAAACCCATTTTCTTTTGTTCTGTTCTCAGTGGAAATGGAGAACAGCTGGCTGCCATCTTCCCTGTGACAACCTTTACATATCTTGGACTAATTTCAAAAAATAAGTGGGTCAATGACTTCGTTTTGGGGGGGGAGGGATGGGACTTCTGTATAGCCTCAAAGAAATAAAAAACTCTTGATCAAGCACCCAGAATCTTGGTCAATCATGTATCATTTGCTTTAGGACTTATAGGCCCACATGTTTGACCCAGAATCAAACTCTAAACACTTTTTTGGTTTATTTTTTCTTCCTTAAACCACTGGGTCATAACGAGCAAACTCTAGTCCTTGATGCCAACCTGAATATTGCTGCCTTTCTGAAAGTGATCATCCACATCAAAAATCAGCATATAATCATGAGAGCATTTGGCCTGGGAGTCTCAAGTCTGTTATTAATTTCAGATGGCTTTCAGACCTCCTTAAGTGACTATTAATGGCACATAAAAAGAATATACTAATAGCTATACAGCATGATTATAAATGACTTGCAACAGGACAAGGTGAATTTGTGGCAGAGCTAGGTTACTGGTTCCTATATACAATGTAGGCCAAAATTGCAAAACAACTTTTAAAAATGCTAATAAAAGTTTTGTATGGGAATTAATTAAATGAATAAGCAATGGAATACAGTTTTTCTCAGTGGATCTTATGTTGTTCTCATTCTTATTATTTTTAGAATTGAAAACTTAATTAATAAGGACATAAGCCCACTGACAAGTAGTTGTCAGAACTGGGGTATACCAGCCAGGGCATAGTCACTTAGTACCTTTTTATTTTAGTAAAAAAAAAAAAACTGATTTACATTAAAATAAAAAGTGCTTTACCTATATTATTTTGTTTGATTCTTGCATGTAATCTAGGAAGGATCTGAATCAGGATTTGAATATAGTTCTTCCTGAATTCAAATCAAACACTCTATCCACTATACCTAAAGGTTTCAAATATACCAAGTAGTGGAAGTACATTTAAATTTAATTAAATTAAAAGTAATGTAATTAAGAAAATAAAAATACAACGAATCAAGATATTATATTTTAAACTTAATAGAAGCTTGCAGGGATCTTTATGTCCAGTTAAGTGCCCCCATTTCTATTTGAGATTGACACCACTGCACATCACTAAGTTGCCTTTAATTATTCACAGCTGTTTTTCTGCTGTTATCCTCTAAGCTATTCAAGGTTAAGGGTTGTTTTATTTTCCTTCTATTCCCAATCCCATTCTTGGTGGTAATTTTTCACAATCACCACCCAAGCGACTTCTGCTAAAAATCATAAGCTTGGGAATGACTAAAGACATTTCTTTTTTATGATTATATTCACATAGAAACACAAAATCCACAATATCTGGGTGGGTCAAGGATTTCTTAACCTTACAGAATAAACAAACTACATTAAGAAGTCATTTTTGCTTACTAAACTATAGTTATAGTCCTTTTATCTGGCTCCTCTACTACCCAACACCTGCCTCTCACCACAGTCCTTCTATATAAAGGGGGATTAAAGGAACATTTAAGTTCCCTCAGCCTCAGTCTTCTTAACTATAAAATGAAGGAGTTGGACTAATAATAACTTCTAAGGTTATTACCAGTTCTATGATTCACCTGTAAAGATTTCTATCAGGCATTAAAAAACCCATTGATGACTCTGTCTTTCTTATTCCCACAGGTTTCCCTTGTGATATCTTCTTCTCCTTTTTAAAACACAAACAAAAATAGGTTGATTTTTTGTTTGTTTTTTTCAAGGGTAAAAGTTGGAGTTTGCAGAGAAGACAGCAGGAGCTTTGGAGTGTTAAGGATACATCCTGCTGGGGGCTCAGAAATCCAAAAGGAGAGCACTAGGGGTCCTAAGCTATCAAGGAGGAAATGTAGAGACTTCCAAGGGATTAGAGGAAAAAGTAGGAGAAAACCAGATTTTAGAAATTGATAATGCAGCATCACCAACTGTGAGAATAAGATTTTGCCATTAGTTGAAGTAATGAAAAAAGCCAAAAGCAATGGGTTGTTAACCTGTTTACAATCATTATATTGATAAAGGGTTTGTTAAACATTTGCCTGTTCACAATAAAGATCAGGATCATTTTCTCTCTCTTTTTTTTTTTTTTAATAAAATGAGGGTGTCATCTCCAAAGGGTTAAATCTAAAGCTCTGAAGGTAGATTCAATAATCTGAAGGTGAGAACAGAGATCATCATTCATGACCACTTGTATAAAAGTACAAAGGCACAAGATGGAATGCTATGTGAGAGAGACAGCTAGAAGGCCAGTTTGACGTTAAGAGAGTACATGAATGAGAATAATCAGAAACAAGGATCAGGTGTAATATGAAATAAGCAGAAATCTTTCTTCACTTTTGCCCTCTGGAGTCATATAGAATAAGCTTAAATGCTCTTACACATGACAGTCTTTGAAATATTTAAGGAAAGCTATCATCTCTCCCCTAGGTCATCTTTTGTACGGAGTAAAATAGCCCCAATACCTTTAACCAGATGCTTAATCATCCTGGTGAAACTCTCCTGTGAACATGCTCCAATTGTCCCTCCTAAAATATATAGCCAATAGAACTGAGCCATGTCTATAGATATGATCTGTCTAGTGCATGAGATAATGTGGCAAAAAGCTACTCTTTTATCCCTACAACTTCTAGTAATACAGCTTAGGATTTCAGTAATATTTTTGGTGGCCACATCACAATGATGCTTGGAGTCCTTGAAAACCACCAAATTCTTTTCCAATGAGTTGCATTAAGCCACATCTTTTTTATTCTGTACTTTTAAAAAATGCAACAGTTATAGTTATCCCTCTGAAATTTTATTATAGATGGAGTAAGATTAAAAATTGACCACTTTCAAAATATCTTGTTGAAGCAAAAAATAATAGAAATCCCCCCAAAAGAACTACCAGGAATTCTACCTCAAAAATGAAACCGTTCAAAGAATTGAACAAAACAAACCAAAAACAAAAGATACTTGAAATGATGAAAATAAGAATTAAGAGACATTGATGAAAAAATACTCTCCCCCAAAATATGAAAATGCCAACAATATCAAAGCAAAACTATCATTTTCTCAAACTACAACAAAATGAACATATCCAAAATGATAGAATTATGAAAGCTATCGAAACAGCAAAAACACATCATCACTTCTTTCCCAGTTTCACTTAACTCCTCAGATTATTCTACCTTCTCACAAAGAGATCTTTCTGCCTCCAGGGTTCTGCATGAAGTTTCTACTGGAAAAGAAGGATTTCCAGAGCAAGTCTTGCAAGTTAAATCTTGTCACATGTATTTCTGAACTATGTGCCTCAGTGGAATTAGGGGGATCTAAATTTCAGCTTAGAGTCAGATGACCTTAGTTAAAACCTGATGCTTATAACTTTGTGACTTTGGTCAAGAAATTTAACCTCACTGAAAATCATTTTCCTTAATTATAAAATAAACAAACCAAAGAATGAATAAATAAAGAGCTTGGACTTATAGATTTATGATCCTTGATGGTGAAACACAATTTAAAAGGTCAGTGAAAATTAGAAACAAATCAACAAATGGATGAAAACATAATAGTTTTGACATTTGACAGAATGATTGAAGAATAATAGAGTTAGATCTGAAAAGAACCCGAGAGGTTACCTAATCCAGCTCCTTCATTTTATAGATGAAGAAACTGATTCTCAATGAGGTTGTTAGTTGGCCAAAGTCATACAGCTTGTAAGCATCACAGGTTGGATTTCAATCAAGGTCCTCTGATTTCAGTCAGCTTAAAGATCACATTTCTGTGGAGGCAGATAAACAATAAAATAGCCAAAAAAGTCTGCATTTTTTATTACAAAATATAACTGGGTAAAATAGCAAAAGGACAAATTCAGAATTATTGGACTTGCTCAAACTTGTAAAAATAATTTCAAAAAATAATCTGACCATTATCATGAAAATTATACAAGAAAAATTCTTAGAAATATTTAAAATAAGAGGCAGATTTAAATATATAAAATTCACAGCATGCTGTAATGCCGGAGAAACTGAGGCAAGATAGGGATTAGAGAATATTTAATAATTTATTAAATGGGAGAGATTTACTAGGACCAAATGGATCCATGGTTTGGTCCCAGGGCTGAATGAGCCTATCGTCTCAAAGAATCTAGGAAACAATGTGAGTTTTCAATGACCTATATATATACATGGCTCAGTCTCAGATGGTAGAGCAAGGCAGAGGCAGAGTCAAGGTGTTGAGAGTGGGAACAGGATTCTGACAGGGTAGGGTGAGCCTCCAGAGATGGGGGGAAGAGGAACCCCGGACATGGGGAGAAGCATCTTGATAAAACTGTATCTGACATTCCAATAGCTTGGGATGGGGAGAGGCATTCTGATATTTGAAAACATAAGATCTTTTATCCTTATCAAATATTCTGATAAAGAGGGAGAAGAGGTTTTGTAGGACTGAGCTTTGCGCTGAAGCAGAGAAACTGAGTCAGGAATGGGTCAGGATGATTATAGAAACTAAGTCTGGACAATAAAAGAGAACTGTGGCATAACAATGCAACAAAATTGAATTCTTAATTCAGTTGACCCAGATATATCACTCACTACTTCAACATTCAGCCTCTTTGCTGTGCTTTACAAATAATACAATCACTGTACTTTAAGATGCTCAATAACCCATCTATATCAAAACATGTTCAAGTATTAACCGTGTTCAGAGGGACAAAGACATAGACCACTGTTCTCAGAATCTCCCTAAACAATGGGAACAGCTTTAAAATGATTCAATACAACCAATTAAAAGTCACATAGAATATAGAATATACTATCCTAATTTCACATTAAAGAAACTTAGAATTAACAGTAATAATTCCTTCATCCTAAAAAACTGTCAATTTAACTTCCTCCAATCCAGGTCCCTATAAAATATAAATGACAGTACAACAGCAATATTGTTAAAATTCCTGAGCACAAACATTCCCACTGTCTACCAAAACATTTCTAATTACAAAGTCAATTTTAGAGGTTACAAATTGTCCTTATCAGTCCAATCTTGAGGTTCCTCCACAGCTTTCCGACTATAATCTCAGTCATCTATAACATCTGGTAAGACTTCTTCTAGGACTTGGTAAACACCCACTTTCCTACAAACTTCAAACTCCAAAGGTATTGTCTGGATCACCAATCCTGGCCAGTATATAATTTCTTAAAAATGTATCCTTTGTTTCAATAGAGGGTCTTTCCTCTCTTTTTTCTTGCAAAATAAAAAAATATACCAAACAGCATCTTACATGAGGAAAGTCCCAGATAGTTTCTGGGAATAGTTCTAATTCTTCTAATAAACAATAGGCAACATTTGATCCAAGTCAATTTAATCTCTAACATCAATTTGGTAATCTATTCTTAAAAATCTGATACATTCTTTGCACTTTCCCTGATGAAGGCAGATGTCCAGGTGTATGGAATTACTACTCAATTTCTACTCCCTCCCCATTATTTCTTATAAAACATTAAGTAAAATATGTTCCTTTATCAGAATCAATAGTCTCTTCCAATCTATACTTAGGTACAATTTGTTCCAATATTATTCCACTAATCCCTCTTAAAGCAGTAGAGCCCAGAGGAAAGCTTCCCACCCATCCCCTATATCTCAGTTTCCCCATTAGTGTTATTTCATTAAAACCTAATCTGAATATTTTTGAGCCATCCAGAGAGACATCTCTTCAATACCTTTCTTATTTATTATTAAACATATCACACACCTTTCAGATATAATTTGTTCTGCAATTACACATACCTCTATACAATAGATTTTCTTGCTTTTACTTCTTTGTTAAAGGGAAAAAGCAAGACAAACCTATAATATTAATATCCTAACTAGCTTTTGACTAAATTTCACAAAATTTATACCATGTATCCAGCTGAGCTGACAAAATGTTAAAACACAGCTCATACAATTTTTACAAATTTCCCAATATACAATTTAGCAAGCAACATAGTCAGGTGTGTGTGTGTGTGTATTTCATCTAATTAGGAAATAAAAATATGTGACCTCTTTAGGTAAGTTACAAAAAAACCAAAAAAATGTAAAGTAAAATAAAATCCAATACAGATTTAAATTTCTAGTAACAATACTTCATTATCAATGCACACATTTCTAAAATCATATACCAGAATAAACAAGTTTACATTTTTAGCATGAATTAATAGTAATTATCCCATACAATTTCAGAAACAGAATTCCAATTTAAATATGCACAGCCCCAGAATTTAAGGTGGCAGAAAATTGCTCTATCATGTCCATCCACAAGGCTTTAAGAAATTGGTAGACTTTAGCATCCTGGGAGAGAGAGGATTGGAGAAAATTTGATCCAGGTGTCTGTGGCCCAATGACTAGCCCACCCAGAAATGTGGAGAGGAGGCCTATGTCAAAGCTGTAGGGGCACCAGCACAAACCTTAAAAGTATTCAGGCTATCCAGGGACACTACCCTAGCCAGGATAGATTCCATAAATCTGAGAAACTTGGAAAATCCCAGAGAGAGTATTTTTTTTTCCTACTGAAGTTTTTTTTTTTTTTTTCTATAAGCCTCAACTTCTAGCCGTCAGAAGCCTTTTAATCATTAAAATTAGGCCTACTTAAAAATACAGTAGACCGCCCCAACTTAGCTGCTAGTGCCAAGCAACTTAAAACTTAGTCTCAAAAATCCCAGAATCTGCTAAAATGTTTTAACGATTCTATAACTTTATTTCTGGAGACCCAAACTAGCCAGTTCTAGGTCCACAGAAATGTCATTTTTTTTTTTCCTTTTTGGTGTGGCAGTTAAAACTTTTTAAAAAATTTCAGAACTAGTCCTTTCTCTCTCTAGCTAAAAGCTATTTGCATTAATACAATTATGTACAAAACAAGTGCCTTTTAAATCCCAAATAGCCAAATTTTTTCCTTTGTAATTCGGCTGATTGAAACACAAGCATACAGATACAGCTTTTTTTTTTTTTGCTGAGGAGGCAATTGGGATTAAGTGACTTGCTCAGGGTCACACAGCTAGGAAGTGTTAAGTGTCTGAGGTCAAATTTGAACTCAGGTCCTCCTGACTTCAGGGCTAGTGCTCTAACCACTGCACCATCTAGCTGTCCCACAAGCTGCTTTTCTAAATCAATCTAACTCTCCTTTTTGGATCCACCTTGGAGTGGAAAGGAGGAGAAGAAGCCTTATGAGCATGGGGATGGGGAGAGGTAACTGAAGTATGGAAGGCTCCTTTGAATTCTGGGCTATGATTAATTTAAAATTTTTCTCTGGGGGTTTATCCCCTGGGCTGAATTAATCCTCTGACTTTGCTAGGCCACTTCCTTTTTGCTTTTCTCCACGTGTCTTTGAGAGTTTACCTGATCTGAGTGAAATTCCCAAGCAGAGTACAAGGACTACCAGAGAACTCTCTAGAGGCCTCTCTAGACCCCTGCCCAAGTATTCAGTATAAGAGACCCCTCCTGAACAAGAAATATCCCAGAATGAGCCCCCAAACTGTGTGAGACAGTGGCAACCACAAAACAGAGACTCTCAGAGGAAGAAAAAGCAAAGAGTTTATTACAATCTTCCAAGAAAGGGCATCTCCCAGCTGACAAGCTGTTTATCAGTAAAAGGAATGCAGAGTAAAAATTGCAAAACACAAGATTAAATAGCCTGAACACAGAAGCCCCAACCCTGCTGCTAGTCCTTTTCTCCCATTGTTTGGGGGAGTCCAGGCTTACATTCTAATTGTGAAAATCTACCCCAGAAATAAGGGAATAAATTGCCATTAAAAGAGGTACTTAAATGCTAAATAAGAGGTAGTGGGAAGCAGGAGGGGATGAACAACTGTATCTTTTTTACCTCTATGTGTTATTCTAAAGTCTCAAGTCATGATTAAGGCAGAGTTTAAGGTTATATTACCATGAGGGTGTTAATTCTACATAATGATACACTGAGATAACTAGTTAATCAAATGCAGTTTTAAGTAGGATACTAAACTTGGTGACAACAGGTGTATTTCAAAGATACTGCTTCCTTATGGTTTGTGCAATAAATGATTTTATTAACAAAAGAACCGTTCCTCTCAATTTATCAAATTCATTTTATTTTTTAAATGATTATAATTTTCTCCAAAAATATTATGCTTAATATTGCATAGAAGCCAACTTTGAAATGAAAACATATTGTTAACAACAATGACAATTGAAATAACAATAGGTAGCATTTATATTACCCTTTAAGATTTTCAAAGTGATATGTATATATATATATATATATATACACACATACATACATACAAATGTCTATATGTACATGTATAAAATACACATATATATACATAGATATAAATTATTGGATGCTTGCATATGTATAAATATTTTCTCATTTGGTCTTAACAAGAACCTTGGGAGGAAAGTATTATTATTATCTTCAATTTATAGATGAAGCAACTGAGGCTGAGAGGGGTAAGTGAATTGTTCAGGTTTTCATAGCCAACAAGTGGTTAAGACGGGGGATTTGAATTCAGGTTTTCCTTATCCAAGTCCAGGACTCTTCTTCACTTATGTCTCTTAGCTTCCTCTTAGATTTTTGTATTATGCTCCAGCTTTTACAATTTCTTATTTTTGTAGAAAAATGTCTTATGAAGTTTTTTTGATACTGAGGCTTGTATATTATTTCTTTGTTTTAATCAAGTCAACAAGCATTCATTAAGTATCTAAGATGTGTTGAACACTGTGCTAAATACTGGGGATATTAAATAAAAACAAAGGCAAAAATAGCCCTAGGTTTCAAGGAAGTTACATTCTTTTTTCCCCCCTCACGCATATTTTATCTTTCCAAATACATGTACAGTTTTCAACATTCATTTTTACAAGATTTTGTGTTCCAAAATGTTTTGTGTTTTCTCCCTCCTTCACCTTTCCCTCCCTAAAAGAGCAAACGATATGATATAGGTCATACATGTACAATATTTTTAAACATATTTCCAAATTTGTCATGTTATGCAAGAAAAATAAACCAAAAGGAAAAAAAAAACATGAGAAAGAAAAAGTAAGCAAACAAACAAAAAATAAGATGAAAATAGTATGCTTCACTTCACATTCAGTCTTGATAGAATTCTCTTGGAGTTCTGATGGCATTTTCCATCCTAAGTCTGTTCGACTTGTCTTGGATCACTGCATTGCTGAGAAGAGCCATGTCTGTTATAATAGTATGGAATAAAATGAGTGAAGACCCTTTCATGGGAATATGACCTAATTTTGACTTGATACTTTGCAATAGGGGCAGCTAGGTGGCACAGTGGATAGAGTACCAGCCCTGAAGTCAGGAGAAAGAAGAAGAAGGAAGAGGAAGGAAGAGGAAGAAGAGGAAGAAGAAAAAGAAGAAGAATTAGAAAGAAAAGAGACTTTGCAATAACAAGTTGAGCTATAGCTAAAAAGCTTCAGGTGTTCTGGTCCCTCCTGTTTCCCACCACCTTTTAATGATCATTTAAGCACTTCTTTAAAAAGCAATTTATTCTTTTGTTTCTGGGAGAGATTTCTGTTTTTAAAATGTAAGCCCAGATTACCCCAAACAATGACAGAAAAGGCCAGGTGTGGGTGGGGGCTTCTGTGTTCAGTCACCTATTTAATCTTGGGTTTGCAGCTTGTGCTTTGCATTTCTTTAACTGACACCCTGTTGGTTGGGAGATATCCTTTCTCACAAGATCTTATTAAATCGCTTTTTGCTTTTTCTACTCTGAGAGTCTTTGATCTTAATTTGGATTTACTGTCCCATACAATTTGGGGACTCATTACGGGATATTTCCTATTTGTGAGGGGTCTCTCTTCTACCATATTCTTGGAACAGTTCTTTGGTGGTCCTTGGACTTTACTTGGGAACTCCTGCATCGGTCAGGTAAACTCCTGAAGACAGACAGTCGGAGAAAGCAAAAAGAGAAGTATGCTAGCAAAGACAGAATATTAATTCTGCCCAGGAAATAAGCCAGCTGAGAAAAAGTTTAAAATCAGTTAGGGAAATTGTACACAACCCAAATGAGCAAGAACTAGTGATTAAGGGCAGAGACTTTTCTTCTGCTGAGAACTAGTGAGGCACCTGGGTGACTGGGATTGGAATTGGGAGAATTTAGGCAGTTAGAGTATGTAAAAGGATTCTATTTTCCTTTGATATTGGGAAAATCCTAAGTGTTTTGAGTCAGTGAGGATTCTCCAATTTTCCTTTGATAAGATCGGGTAAGTCCTCCATAAAGAGGACAAAACACTGTGAATCTTAGAAAAGGAAGGTAAGCTGGCTCTAAAACCAGTCAGTATTCTAGGAAGACAGCTTTTTAGCAAGAATTGTGATGAAGTATCATAATGTATAGGAAAATATTGTTGTTTGGTTTGGGCATCTCTTACTTTGAGGAATTGTCCATGCCCCAAAGGACGGATATAAATTCAAAGGAACTTTCAATACCCAGCGGGCGGCAGGCTCCTCAGGTTTCTGCTCCAGAATTCTCCTCCTTGCTTCCACCCCAAGGTGGGGCTGAGAATGGGAGCATGAATTTTTTTTCTTTTCTTTTCTTTTTTTTTTTTTTTTTTTTTTTTTTTTGCTGAAGTAATTAGGGTTAAATGACTTGCCCAGGATCACACAGCCAGGACGTGTTAAGTGTCTGAGCTCACATTTAAACTCAAGTTCTCCTGACTTCAGGGCTGGTGCTCTATCCACTGGGCCACCTAGCTGCCTCCGTGATTGATTTTTAAAACAAAACAAAACAAAGTTTGCGTTTGTGTGTGTGTTAGCCTGTGTTTGCCTTCTCTGTTTCTCTCAGTCAAATTAAAAGATCTAGCTATTTGGGACTTAAACGTGCTTGTTTTGTACATAATTGGACTTATTCAGAGAGCTTGTAGTTAGAGGAAAGACT
The DNA here is from genome assembly GCF_902635505.1 of Sarcophilus harrisii. Taxonomy (NCBI): domain Eukaryota; kingdom Metazoa; phylum Chordata; class Mammalia; order Dasyuromorphia; family Dasyuridae; genus Sarcophilus; species Sarcophilus harrisii. The sequence continues at coordinate 603,373,602 of NC_045426.1, forward strand.
AGTTCTCCTATGGGGAAACACCAGAAAAAAAACAGACATATTATGTGAACCTAAAACTGGCAAATTTGGGTCTGTAGAAATAGGTAATTAAAGTTACAGAACTGCTAAAAAACATTTTAGCAGATTCTGGGGGTTTTGAAACTAATCATTAAGTTGCTTGGCATTATCTATCAGTTAATTTGTGTTACTCTATTGTACTTTTAAGTAGGCCAAGTTTACATGACTAAAAGCCTTCTGAGAGCCAGAACTTGAGGCTTACAGAAAAACTGCAAAAGGGGAAAAAAAAAAGCCTGAGATTTTCCTTGGGGAGATTTGTGGAATCTGTCCTGGATCCAAATTTCTCCAATTCTCTCCACCAAGATTCTAACATCTACCAATTTCTTAAAGCCCTGTGGATGGACTTGAAAGGATAGTTTTCTGCCACCTTAAATTTTGGGGCTGTGTGTGTTTAAATTGGAATTCTGATTTTGAAATTATGAGGTAATTACTACTAACTAGTGCATGTTAAAATTATGAATTTGTTTATTCTAGAATAAGATTTTTTAAATATATGTTCACTAATATTGAAGTATTTCTACTAGACATTTAAATCTGTATTTGATTTGATTTTAAGTTGAAAATTTTGAATCTCTGGTAATTTACCTAAAAAGGTCACATTTTTGTATTTCCTAATTAGATAAAATATATTTAAACTTCTGTGTTGCTTGCTAAGTTGTATACTGGGTAATTTGTAAAAATTGTATGAGCTGTGCTTTAACATTTTATCAGCCCAGTTGGATATGTATTATAAATTTTGTAAAATTTGATCCAAAGCTATTTAGAATATTAAACTTAAGATCTGTCTTGCTTTCTACCTTTAAAAAAGTAAAAGCAAGAAAATCTGCTGTATAGGGATATGCTAATTGCAGAACAAATTGTATCTGAAAGGGTGTGTAATATGTCTAATGATAAATAAGAAAGGTATTGAGGAGGTATCCCTCAGGAAGGAAAGAGCCTGGCTCAAAAATATCCAGATTAGGTTTTAATGAAATAACACTAGTGAGGAAAAATGAGATATCGTGCATGGGTGGAAGCTTTCCCCTGGGTTCTGCTGCTTTAAAAGGGGTTAGTGGAATAACATTGAAACAAATTGTACCTAAGTATGGATTGGTAGAGACTATTAATTCTGGTAAAGAAACATATTTTACATCTAAGGTTTTATAAGAAATAATAGGGAGGGATTATAAATTAAGTGGTAATTCCAAACACCTGAGCATCTGCCCTCATCAGGGAAAGTGGAAAGAATGAATCAGATTCTTAAGAAATGATTACTAAATTGATGTTGGAGACTTAAATTGCTTTGGACCAAATGTTTTTGTTTAAGAATTAGAACAGTTCCCAGAAGTGATCTGGGACTTTCCCCATATGAGATACTTTTCGGTTTACTTTTATTTGGGAGGAGAAAGGCAAAGACCTCTATTGAAATAAAGTTTTTAAGAAATTACATACTGGCCATGTCCTCATCCCTTTTTAGCCCTTAGGAAATAAGGATTACTGTCCCAGAAAATGCCTTTGGACTTTGTAGTTTGCAGAAGAGTGGGCACTTACTAAGTCTTAGAAGAAGCAGAGTGGCAAGGACCTTACCAGATGTTACAGAGGACTGAGATTGCAGCATGGAGGCTGAGAATAACAGGCATTTTTTTAAAGGACCTGTGGAAGAACCTCAAGAATGGTTTGTTAAGGACAATTTATAATCTCTAAAATTGACTTTGCAATTAGGAATGTTTTGGTTGGAGGAGAGATTAATTTTGTTTAGAGGAATTTTAACAATATTAGTGCTTTGCCTATTTATATTTCTGGAAAAGTTTATAAGGATTCCTCAACTGCACAAAGTTGAATTGACATTTTTTTAGGATGAAGAAATTATTAATGTTAATTCTGATAGAGTTCTTTAATGTGAAATTAAGGTATTCTATATTCCATGTGAGTTTTAATTGATTGTATTGAGTCATTTTAAAACTTTCCTCATTGTTTAGGGAGATTCTGAGAGGAGTGGTCTATATCTTTGTCCCTCTGAACATGGTTAATACCTGAAAATGGTTTGATATAGATGGGTTATTGGGCATCTTAAAGTATAGTAATTGTGTAGCGTTTGAATTTAAAACCCATCAACTTAGATATGAAGATAATCTGTGAAATTTCTATGATAAATCTCTTACTGTTATCAATGTAAATGGTATAGTCAATACTTATTTAGGATATGTGATCCTTGAGAGATGAATTCACCTTAATCTTTGATTAATGTGATTTGCTATCTGAGATAAAATCTCTTGGGACCGTAACTGATATTATTTGGAGTTTTGAATTTAGATATGATTGTCTGATGGATCATCAAGCCAGTAATCCATCAGAAAGAAATATGTCACAAGCAACTCACAGGAATGTGATCTTCAATTGTTACAGGTGAAAGTTAATATCTGGGCAAGATTTGGGAGGACAACCTTGCCTCTGCTTAAGGTGGGATTCTTCTGACTCAGATTTCCAGTGGTGTTTCTTTGAATAAGAACCCACCTGATTATTCCTATATCTGACTGTAAGATGGAATTGTTAAACTGAGTTAAGGATGTATTATCCTGTCATGTATGTATCCTCATGTTGAGGCCTGAAAGACCATTTTTTAAAGATTATAATCATGTTTCTGCTTTTTCCTCTTACAGCAAATCTCTATAATCAGGGCAAATGTTCAGTTGATGTAAGATCTTCCAGTAGCCCTTCTGAAAATATATGGTTATTAAGTCAGTATTTGGCCTAGTCATCTATCTGTTGCTAGATGCATATATCTTGTATTTTGTTGTTCCTGATAGACATTTTTATTTGCAAACCTACTGTAATTACTGGGGACACAAATGGTTGGGTGATAAATGGCCCCAGATGGGAGTTGGGGGTACAGAATCCCAATTTGTATACTGAATAGTCTCATTAGGCTTTAGGCTTCAGGCTAATCAGACAAAAAGTCACTGGATTTATTATAGAATTGAGAGAACATATAGTTAGCAAGGAAAGGGCTTTTATAAGTTCCGTGGTAGAACTTACAATTTCCCCATAGAAAGGGAGTACCCCATGAGTTTGGGGCATGCCCTTAGCTGGCAGGCTAAATCCTGAAAAAGATTTAGCACCCTAAAAAAGTCAATTAGCTGCCGGGAAGAGAAGTGGGGTCAGAAAACATAGTGGAGTTAGAAGAGATACCAAGTGATATGGAGGAAAGGCACCACAATGCAGGATGCTGTGCTGGACTGATCCAGAAGACAGTAGCAGTGATGAGATGGCCCACAAATTGTTTTTATAGGGAAAATTTAAACTCAGGAACATGACTGGGATTTCCACAGTAGAAATAGTGAGCAACCTAAAGAGGTACAGTTAGACAAGGATGGACCCCAGTAGAGAAAAAGGATAAGCCAGGTCCAGAGGGATTAGAAATGGAGAACAAAATGGTTGAGGAAATGTGCTAAGTATGATGGGAGAGGTCTATAAAGGATAATATGTAAAAGAGGAGGAATTGTGTAGAATTAACTGAGTGAAGACACTCTCATGGAAATATAGTTTTAAACTCTACCTTAATTGTGATTTGACACTTTATACTAACAAGTAGTACAAGATACAGTTGTTCATCCCCTCCTGTTTTCCACTACTTCTTATTTGGCATTTAAGTACCTCTTTTAAAGGCAATTTATCCTCTTATTTCTGAGATAGATTTCCACAATTAGAATGTAAGCCTGGACTCCCCCAAACAATGGGAGAAAAGGCCTGGCAGGAGGGTGGGGGTTTCTGTGTTTAAGCTTATTTAATGTTGTGTTTTGCAGTTTTTACTCTGCACTCCTTTTATTGACAAACATATGGGAGATGCCCTTTCTTGTGAGACTGTAATAAACTCCTTTTTTGCTTTTTCTTACTCAGAGAGTCTTTGATTGCTCTTGTGGTCACTACTGTCCCAGACATCACCATAATAGTACTTAGTGTGGTAAGGTAGAAAGAGTTCCTCTGAGTCAAAAAAGGTTTATATTCATATCTTACCCCTGATTCTTACAAGTTCCATGATTAGGGGAAAGTCACTTAGCTTCTCACCCTCAGATTCCTTTTCTGTAAAATTGGGATAAATAACAGATTTGCCCACTTGATAAGGTTTTATGTGGCTTAAATGAGATAATGTATGTAAAGCAATTTACCTATTTTAAGGCAGATGTCAATAGCTATGACAATAACAGTAGTAAGACTGATTGGGTGAATGATTTAATTAATATGGATAAGAGGAAAAAGCAAGAAAGATGCAAGATGTTTAGAAATCCTACACATAAAAACAAGAGAAAAAGATGGTAGGAAATGTTCATTGAGAGTTGAGGAGGATAAGCCCAGAACATTACTCCTATCTTAAACAGGGGACCCAAAGATAGAGTTGTCATAAAACTTTAGAGTTAATGTAAAATTTATTGAAGATTTGAATTCCAAATAAATATAAAAGGGTTACTGAATTAAAAAAAAGAACAATCCACAATACAATAATACATTGTTTATAGGAAATATAACTGATTCCAAAAGCTAAATTTAAGATGTAATGGTTAAAAACTTACCATGTAACAGAAACTGGAAAATTTAGAGTTATGATTATATTGATGATGACTTTATTAGGAATTATGAAAAGAGAAAAATATCATAATTATATCAAGCTTAAACAGTCCATTGTCAATAAGATACTATTAGTACTAAATCTATTTACATCTAATGATACCATAAGAAATTCTTCCAGGACATTTATTATATATGTTTTCCTGAGTGTCATCTCACTTCTCTGGCCCTCAGTCTCTTTAGCTAAAAAAAAAAAAAAAAAAAAAAAAAAAAAAAAAAAAAAAAAAAAAAAGGAAGATGGATTGAGTGACCTCAAAGGTCTTCTGGTTCTCCAGGCTTAATCCCAATTCCCCTTATCTTGCTAGAGTTACATTAAGTAGGAAGTGAATAAATAAATTATGGTACACGAATTTTGGAAAATTTGTGTACTACAAATAATTATTCCAATGAGGTATTTTACATTTTCTTCTATTTTTTTTTCATTTAATTTTGTTTGGCTGATTCTTGAAGTCTCATTGAATCCTTCATTTCCATTTCAATTCTAATTTTTAGTGAATTATTTTCTTTAGTTAGCTTTTTTATCTCCTTTTGTATTTGGGCAATTGAACTTTTAAATGAAGTGTTTTGTTCATTGCATTGTTTTTTTCCATTTCACAAATTCTATTTTTCAATGAATTGGTTTCTTTTTCATATCTATTTTTGTAAGGGATTATATACTTTCCCCACTTCATCAGATATATTTTCTATGCACAGCTTTTTATTTTCAAAATATATGCACACATAATTTTTCAACATTGATCCTTCCCTAGCCTTGTGTTTCAGATTTTTATCTTCTTCCCCCATCCCCTCCCCTAGATGGCAAGCAATTCAATATGTTATATATGTTAATATATATGTTAAATCCAATATGTGAAAACATATTTATACAATTCTCTTGCTGTGGAAGAAAAGTCAGATCAAAAAAAAAAAAAAAGAACATGAGTAAGAAAACAAAATGTAAGCAAACAACATCAAATAGGGTGAGAATGTTATATTGTGATATACACTCAGTTCCCACAGTCCTCTCTCTGGGTGCAGCTGGTTCTCTTCATCACAAGATCATTGGAGCTGGCATCAATCATCTCATTTTTGGAAGGAGTCACATTCATCAGAATTCAGATTTATTTTTTAAGGAATTTTCTTCAGATACTTTCTGTTTGTCCATTTCCAAACTCTCTTGTCAAGTTCACATTTCCATTCCCCATTTTTCTTCTAACTCTTTTCAGATCCTTTTTGAATTATGCTAAGAGAGTCTTGTGAAATGGAGACCAACTCATATCACCCTTTGGGGCTTCATCTGGAGATGATTTGCCTTTAGGATCCTCAGGGTTTGAGATCTGTATGGTCAGAGTTCTTTTTGCTTTTTTACTCATTTTTTAAAGGTTGAGATCTGCTTTTAAGGCAAAGGAGTGACAGTGACTTTAGGTTGCCCTGGGGCTGGTGCTGCTAACTGACTTCCTGTACTGGGTAAGCATGGCCAGGTCTTGAATTTTTCTGGGATTCAGAGGCTCACTATTTGCCTTTTTTATTTGCTTTGGGAGTCTCAGAGCTAATATGCTGATCCACTGGGTTGTAACCAGGACAGATTAGCCTAAGGGCCTCCTAGTAAATTACCCAGTTTGGGATACTGCAAAACCCTGGATCCCTGCCCTGGGGCTCCTTGTGCTAGATGCAGCCTCTTCTGCTGCCCTATTTTCTGAAGTTCTTCCAAAGTATCTTCTTCCAGAAATTTGTTACACACCAAATACTTGTGGGTTCTGCCACTCCAAAGCCAGTTCAGAGGCTTGATATGGTGTTGATTTAAGGAACACAATGAGAAGCTCAGATAAAGACATGTCTACTCTCCACCATCTGAGCTTGGCCCCCACAAATAATCATTAATATGAACTGATGAAGAATAAAGTAAGCAGAACCAAGAGCAGTCACTACAACATTGTTAATAGAGAGAACAATAATAATAACAAAGCATTCTAAATACTTTGCAATTACAATATTCAAGCCTGATCTAAGAAGAAGAGATAAAACATTTTACCTTTTCTTTGCAGTGAACAGCAATGATATGGAACAATGCATACACTGTCAGACTTGATGGATGTGTTGGTTAGTTTTTCAGAATTGTATTCTCCTTTTTCTTTCTTATTCTTTGTTGCAAGAGATGATTTCCTGGGGGAGGGAGATGTGGGAAGACTTTATTCCAAAATGAAGGTTACAATAGAATAAAAGATATTAATAAAAATTTTTAAAATGAATGGGGTTAGTGAATGGGGATGTAGGCTGGTGGGAGAGAGGACTAAGAGTAGCTCCATTTATGTTTGTCATTAAAAACTAGAGCTTTAAAAGTTACTACTCTCCATTTTAAAGATCTTTACAGGTTTTCCCCCAGCCCCAAGCATACTCTAAGAAAGGAGTTGGCACCAGTTACACATTTCATTATATATGACCTTATTAAAACGCAACTTCCTTGGTTTCTTTAGATAATTCCATTTATTTTCTCTCCATTTCTCTCTCCTCTTCCTATTCTATATTCCAATAAAAAAGGAATTCTACATGCTCCCTGATCTTGCTCTGCCCTCTGTGCATTTTTGAAAGCTGTCCTCCCCTACTTGGAGTGCTCTATATTTTCTCTACCTTCTGGAATCCTTTTCTTCCTTCAGCATGTATATTTATATACATAATGTTTTCCCTTTAACACAACGTAAGCTCTTTGAGATGTCAGACTACTTCATTTTTGCCTCTGCATCTCCAGCACCTAGCACAATGCCCAACAGTCTCTCAACAAATGGACTGTTGCTTATAGACTGATAGACTGAAAGATGACTAATGTAATTTGATAGATTGATAATTTAAAGCATAAGTGACACCTTCTCCATGAAAACCTATCTGCATGCCTCAGTTACCTCGTAATCTCTCCTCACATTTAGGCAGGATACTTTGTTTGACTCATCTTTGCTCCTGTTTTTTGTTTTTGTTTTTGTTTTAATTTTAAATTTTTTATTTTTACCATGCACTATATTTAGGTGACAGAGTAGATAAAATTCCAGACTGAGAGTCAGGAAAACATGAATTCAAATCCAGTCTCAGATAATTACTAGCTATCTGACCCTGTATAAGTCACTTAACACTGTTTGGCTCAGTTTCCTCATCTGTAAAATGATCTGGAGAAGGAAATGTGATTGTGATCCACAAATGAGGTCACAAAGAGTTGGACACAACTAAACAATAACAGCATTCTAATTTGTACACAAGTTATATCTCTCTAGTAAAGTTAGCTCCCATGAGAGCAGAGGCTAAATCATGTTTAAACTTTGGATTCATAACACTTGGCACAGTATCCCCTTCACACATGATAGACATTAGGTACATTTTTGTTAAATTGAAACTGAACTGAGAAAGACTAATAACTAAAATACCTTAAATTGCTAAATGTATTTTATTGGTATAAATTATTCTCTTGTGATTTTTGTTGTCAGTGTTGTCTTCACACTACCAGATCTGCAGGAAGACAACATTGGCAGTTGCTGAAACCTTGCATTCAACTTCCTAAACTTTGACTTTAATTTTTTTTTCCAGCAAAGTCTCTTCCACTCACCCTTAACAAAGGAAATCATTTACCAGTTCACTTTTTTTTTTTTTCATACTTCAAACTACTACCAATTCAGTGTTGTAAGGAAAGAGGACAGGGTGTTTTGTCCCCAGCCAATACTCCTGAGCCAAGTTTCATGGCCATTTTTATTTCCTCCAGTGATAGATATTTTCATTGGACAGAAAAATATGAAAAAAGATTTGTGCTCTGGTTTTTACTTGGAAATTTTAATAGAATAGGACTCTAGTTGGAACATCCATGGCTCCTCAGGATACTGTTATTGAACATCTACAGTGTACCCAGTATCTGCTGTGGGTAAAATACTTGAAACAGATGTCAAGAAATTCTGACCAGTAAGAATGACAAAGTAGGGGAATTATTCCTGATATGTTATCTTTTCCCTTGAATAGGTAACCTGCATTGCCAGATGTTCCTCCTAGAATTTATTAAAAGCATTTATGTTCAAAAGTTTATGCCTAAAATAAGGTATATTAATGGTGGTTATTAGTTCCTTTTGCAATATATCACCTAAGGATTTGAAAAAGCTAGATTTCTCCTCATTACTACACCCCTTCTCACATCCACAGGAAGTATAACACAGCATAAAGGTCATTGGATTGACCTTAAGGAGATACTGATATTATTTGCTACTCTGTCATCGGAGAATGAGTTAGTCTCATTCTGTTGAAACAATAACATTTTTTTAAGGTTTATGTCTCTGCCCTCAGGAAGCTTACATTCTACTAGGGAAGATGCAACATATATAAGTGGAGCTGCTGTCTCAGTCTCACATAATGTTACTCAACCACCTGGGCCACTTTTATGTATCTGCAAAATGATCTACAAAATTTCTTCCAATTCCAATCTTCTATAAAAATGAACAGTCCACACTGAAGCTGCCTTTTACCAGACAGGGTGTGCTACCCCCTCCCTTAATATGCACAGCACTTCTTCCCAACATTCTGTGTGCAGGGATGATGGCTGCCTGTCACATTTTCTCAAGCACATCCATCCCTTCTGTCCCATTCAAAGTCATGACAGCTACCATCTAATTATCAATCAAGATCTGCTTTTGTCAGATAAGAAAAAAATGCAATAATACAGCTGTTAACTTAAGTATTATGCAGTCCAGTCACCTTCTTGCCTGCTGTAATACAAATACATAAGTTTTTAGAGGAGGATTTGGCATTTTTAAAAGGGTCGCTTATTGGGTCTTCTGGAAGAATAATAACAAAGTAGTCTTACTGTCTAGATTCATATTGAGAGATATACATTGAGAGAAAGAATTCCTTCCCCCTACCTAAAAAAAGTAGAAATGTAGAACTGCTGACTTGTGCTCACCTGCCTCTTCAACAGTTGAGAGAACTGGTGGTTGTTTTCAGGAGGGGGCGGATAAGCCACAAAACATGGACGTTGGATAATGAATCAGATATTGTTCGATCCTATGCAACAAACACTTTTTAAGCACTTACTGTGTTAGGTACCACACTAGGGTATGCAAAGACATATACCAAACAGTTCCTGCCCTCAAAACTTACAATCTTTTAAGGAGGGCATGTATACTGATAATGATACAAGATATAGATTAATAATCATAATGGAGGGTCACATAAAGTGCTCTAGAAATAGTTGTAAATGGAGAAAGTGTAGCTTGGGAGATCAGAGAAGAGTTCATGAAGGAAGAAGCACTGGAGTAAATCTTTAAAAAATAAAGATTCTAGAAGGCAAAGATGATAAGGGAGTAAAAGGGGGTGGGGATAGGGAGCAATAGAAAATAAAGATGGTAGTGCAAATGTACAAAGGCAGGAGATGACATATTAAGTTTGGGGACTAGCTGGTAATTCAGTGCAGAGTACATTAAGAGGAATAAATATAAGATAGGTTGGAGTTAGATTGCAGAGTGATTGTATGATTGGTAGTTTCTTTCACCAGTCAGGACCTCTGGTGACTAGAAGTCTTCTAATGTACTGTAAAGATCATTCTCTTAAAACTGTCCTTTTGGGGGAGGATTAGTTTTCCCAAATGATGCTAAGAGATTTATATGGCCTTCTATAGATAAATCATAGACACTCAGTTGCAGATTAGAACCTTATGAGATCAAGGGAATTAATGAAAAAATGCAAATGAAGGTGACCTAGCTGTACCAGACCTAAAATTATATTACAAAGCAGCAGTCATCAAAACATTTGGTACTGGCTAAGAAATAGAATAGGCAATTAGTAGAATAGGTTAGGTTCACAGTACAAAATAGTCAATGACTATAGTAATCTAGTATACTCACTATTTGACAAAAACTGCTGGAAAATTAGAAACTAATAAGGTAGAAACTAGGTATTGACCCACACATAATATCCTATACCAAGATAAGGTCAAATGGGTTCATGATTTAGACATAAAGAATGATATTGTAAGCAAATTAGAAGAACATAAGATTGTTTACCTCTCAGATCAGACCTCTCAGAAGGAAGGAATTTGTGGCCAAAGAAGAACTGGAGTTCATCATTGAACACAAAATAGACAATTTTGATTATATTAAGTTTAAAAGTTATTGTACAAAAAAACTAATGCAGACAAGATTAGGAGGGAATAATTAAACTGGGAAAACATTTTTATATTCAAAAGTTCTGAGAAAGGCCTCATTTCTAAAATATTGACAATTGACAATTGACTCAAATTTATACATTTATAAGAATCCGAGCCTTTTTCCAGGTGATAAATGGTCAAAGGATATGAATAGACAATTTCAGATGAAGAAATTAAAACCATTTCTAGTCATGTGAAAAGATGCTCTAAATCACTATTGACCAGAGAAATGCAAATTAAGACAACTCTGAGGTACTACTATACACCTCTCAGATTGGCTAAGATAACAAGAAAAGATAATGACGAATGTTGGAGGAGATATGGGAAAACTGGGACACTAATATATTGTTGGTGGAGTTGTTAAAAGATCCAACCATTCTGGAGAGCAATTTGGAATTATGCCTAAAGGTCTATCAAAATGTGCATACTCTTTGATCCAGCAGTGTTTCTACTAGGACTTATATCCCAAAGAGTTCTTAAAGGAGGGAAAGGGACCCACATGTGCAAAAATGTTTGTAGCAGCCCTTTTTGTAGTGGAAAGGAACTGGAAACTGAGTGGATGCCCATCAATTGGAGAATGGCTGAATAAATTATGATATATGAATGTTATATTATTGTTCTGTAAGAAATGACCAGCAGGATGATTTCAGGGAGACCTGGAGAGATTTACATGAACTGATGCTAAGTGAAATGAGCAGAACCAAGAGATTATTGTACATAGCAACAAGAAGATTATCCGATGATCAATTCTGATGGACGTGGCTCTTTTCAACAATGAGATGATTCAGGCCAGTTCCAATGATCTTGTGATGAAGAGAGCCATCTACACCCAGAGAGAGAAGAACTATGGGAATTGAGTGTGGATCACAACATAGCATTTTCACTCTTTTTATTGTTGTTTGCTTGCATTTTATTTTCTTTCTCTTTTTTCTTTTTGATTTAATTTTTCTTGTGCAGCAAGATAATTGTATAAATATATATGCATATATTGGATTTGACATATATATTTTACCATGTTTAACATAAATTGGATTACTTGCTATCTAGGAGGGGGAATAAAGGGAAGAAAACTGAAACACAAGGTTTTGCAATGGTTAATGTTGAAAAATTATCCATTCATGTGTTGTGAAAATAAAAATCTTTAATTAAAAAAAACCCACCTTATGAAATTCTAATCATTGCAGCTAACATTCTAGAAATAAGTGATGGTGGTAAAAGAAAAAGAGAGTTACTTCCAAGTTTGTACTTTAGAAATATAGCATTTAAGAAATTAAGGATATCAGATTGTATAGAGAAGTCTGATCTATTTTGTCCTAATCTATCCTCAGGTAGTGGGGTGGGACACTTTTGAGCCCCAATCTAAATAAGATCTGTCTTGGAAAATCCCAAATTAATAGTATTTGTTACTAACACAATCTATAGAAAAAATTCTCAAAAGGGAGTAAAATCTTAATCTATATAAGTAGGAAAGAATATTGATTTAATTTTTTATACCAAGTGCCTCCAAAAGGAAGAGAAGTTGGATTATCTGTGAGGGGATAAGAGTTAGGTTGGAATGATAACTATTAGGGCAGGGTAAAGAAACTTCCCCCACATAAGATGGTAAAATAATATTATTTGCAAACTCTCTTTTATAATATATATTGATATATTTGATTTATAATTGATTATATTTTAATTTTTACATTGCCTAGATTTTCCCCTAGATTCCTTTCTTCTGCCCTCCTGGTAAACCATTTTTTATAACAAATATTATTTTTCAGTGAAAGAAAGAAAAGAGAAGAAAAAAAAAGAATTCCATAAAACTGAGCAACACATTGGGAAAACCCCCCTAAGTGTTATATACTGCGTTCCATATCTGTAGACTCAGATACTCCTTCAGAAGAGCTGGCGAGTTTGTCTTCTTCTATTTCTTCTTTGAGGACAAGTTAATTCATATATTTCTCAGCACTTAGTTTAAATTGTTTTGTGGTGATTACTTTTTCTATTCATGTTGATGTAGTTATTGTGCATATTCTTTTTCTGGTTCTGCTCTTCAATTTGCATCAGTTTATAAGTCATTCCATTTTTTTATAACAGTAATATTTTATTACATTCATGTAGAACAATTCGTTTAGACATTCCCCTAATCAATGAGCAAATCTACTTTGCTTCTAGAAAAATATTTGCAAATCTTCAGACAGTACAGGGGAGTACATTTGCTTAGGATTTAGAGGCCCTTTGTTTTTAGATCTTGCCTCTGATACTAAAGTTACCTGGGTAAATTATTTACCTTTTCTGTATTTCAGTTTCCCCATCTTCAAGATTAAGGGATTGGATTACACAGTCACTGAAGATCCTCCCAGTTTTAAACCATAATTGTATGATATTAGCAAGAGAATTCTATCTCAAGTAAAGTTGCGCATGACAAAAATGATTTTGGATTTATGATCTGGTCAGATTACCCATAAGAAAGCCACTCAGACCACCAAAGAATCATCAAAATGCTTGCTAGACAAATCTTTATTCTCTTTTTTTTACCTTTATTTTTTATAAAGTCCTAACTTTGTATCTCTTTGCATTTATTACTTATGTGACATTTACTGTCAATGGACCTCAGTTTTCTCATCTGTAAAATGAGAAAGTTGAAATATATGTCCCTTAAGATGCTTTCCAGCTCTAAAATCTATGACCATATGGTTGTGGCCATAGCAGAGCTGTAATTACCCATATTTGTGCCTACAGCAGCACAGGCTATCAGTGAAGTGAGTGGCACAAACCAGAACCAGTATAAATGGCACAAAACAAGTTCTCAAATCAGCTATTTAAGCTGGGGCCCCAAAAGGGTGACTGCTGTAGAAGTAACAGAGAGGAGGACTCAAGCCACCCAGGTAGTTCCCTGTTTTAATTATTTCTTATTGTTGACAGATGCCAAGCTCTGTTGTTTTTGTGCTACAGAAAAGCTGATGATGCTTTCAGATTTCCTAATATCATTGCCCTGGAGCAAAACTCTGACTGCCTCATCTTAGTTATTGCTCTGCATCTCATTAATCAGTGGGTAAAAAACACTACTTTTTTCCATAACAAGTCATTGTTTTTCATTCTTGATTCTCCCCCCTCCAATATTCCTAAAGGAAAAAATGTCTCTAACATATAATTTTTTACAGCTGGCAAGGACAGAAGTCTTTTTAAAAAATAACACAAATCTACTTTTAACTTTGTTCCAGAGAATTGACTTCATTTCTTTGTAAGAGATTTCATTGGTTTAAAGTATATGATTCATAGCAGGTCCAGGGTGATGTTGAACAATTTCAGTTATTTGTTCTTCCCTAAAACAACTGTACCTATGTGCCCTACAACAGACATATCCTTGAAAACTTGTGTGTATATTAAATTTTAGTAAGTCAAATCAAATATTATTCCATTGCTTTATAGTACAACCTCAGAGATGTCTTGATTTGAGTTTTGAGAGATCTTCAAGTGGTAGACATAGCTAAAATATTTTAGCTTTAAATTTCCCACTTCTGGCTTGCTTTTCTAGCCTAGCAAACAGTGATTGACCTATAAATAAACAAAAGAACATCCTATGGCATAATCAAGTCAAATGGTAGCCCTGGCACTTATTGCCTGTGTAACTTTGAAAGTATCACATTTAATCTCTCTGACTAATATCTCCTTATCTTTAAAATAAGAGAGTTGTACTAGAGGGTCTTTAAGATCTATTGCTGCCCTTAAAATATAAGCTTCAAGATACCAGGTGGGACTATTTAAAGAGTCCTTACTCTGTTTGTAAGTCAAGGAGGGTCCTTAAGGTGGCAAAGAGAAAAGTTAGGTGACTCAGTGGATAGATTGCTGGACATAAAGTCAGGAATACCCGAGTTCAAATCTGGCCTCTGATATTTGCTAGCTTTGTGATCATGGGCAAGTCACTTATCTGTTTGCTTTAGTTTCCTCATTTATAAAATATGCTGGAGAAGGAAATGGCAAATGGTTTTTTTGAGAAAAACCTCAAAAGGGATCATGAAGAGTTGGATGTAACTGAAATGCTTTAACAAAAGTCCTTTGATTATGTGAGTAACCATCCCTCTAAGGTATCTGTTTGATGACTCTGTATTTCTAATGATCAATTTTTTTTTACAACTGGGTTCACCTTCAGTCTGGGATTATCTTTTCTGAGGCTGATCAAATAATCACCTACTCTCTAGAGTAATGGAGGGAAAGGCTGCCTCTTAATATCTATCCCCTCCCTATCTATTAACTGAGATATTGTAGAAAGATGATATGTGTGGTAATGAACTCTGTGGTATAATGAAGAGATGTGCTAGCCTTTGAATCCCAAAGTCCTGTGTTCAAATCCCACCTCTGTTATTATGGCCCTGAGCAAGCCATTTAACTTTTAAGTGCCCAGAACATTGAGGATTAAGTTCTAAAACTCAACTTTTAAGTTACAAATGGGCTGAGCAAAAGCAAATCCAAAGGCTAAAGTTCTGATGAAATCATAGCTCCTTCCCATTATTAAAACAGTGTGATATCTAAAGAAAGTTACTGTGTAGTTTATTTTATTAAGACTTAAAAAAATATAAAATTCTCCTATAAACTGCTTTCCTGGATGACACATTGTGCAATTATTTGTCGGAAAATGTCTGTAAAAAAACATGATTTGGATGGACCCTTTGGCCACATAAAATCAAATATTTTATTATTTTAGGATAAATGAACAACAACTTCATTAAAGAATTTGCATACAGCATTCTGGACCAAACATACCTTATATGGGCTAAGGAATATGATCTTTTGTTTACAACTATTAGGCTATGCCATGGCAGAGAACACAAAGCTCCATTTTCTACCACAATTAGCAGCTTAGAAATTAGCTGGCTACAAAAACAAGGCCTAGATTTATAGCTAATGACAGTGAATGCATTCTGATGCTGTCTGCTTAAAAGGTTATCTACAAATTGCCTCCCCCTTTGGGCAGCTCCAAATTGTGTGTATGTCCTGTGTGTTGGAAGTGAGAAGGCTTTTTACAATGATGCTTTTATCTGGTCAGCTGAAACTCAAGGTTCTTTTGTGTTTTCCCAAATCACCTCTATCTCTCTTGGAAAAAATCAACTTGGTATGGTTACTTGTGTGATTCTAGGGGAGTGAGGAGGTAAAGGAAGGGTTTGTTCTAATTAAGCTTCTTACTCATCCAGAGAGGCAGAATATGAGTGTTGGATAAACTTCAAGTGAAGGCAACGCTGATACGGGACCACCTGGAATCAAATCCTGTATCTAATACTTACCAGCTTTCATCTAGTCTGAGCCAAAAGCAATTCAGTTCAACAAACATTTATTAAGTCCCTCTTATGTACCAGGCATTGTACCAGGCCAGGGATACAAGGGAGGATCTGTTCTCATTTTACTGGGCAAATTCTCTAAGACAAATAATTAGTTACCATGAGACCTTTAACAAGTTACTTATTTGATCTGTAAAATGAAGGTCTAGATTAAGACTTTGTAAGTAGGACTTAATAAAAGTCAGGGAGTTTATGAATTTGAGTAGCCAAAAGTACATTATTATTTTAATTAATCTCTAAAATTAACATTTCCCTCAATTATTTAAAAACATTTATTCTGAGAAAGAAAAAAATAGGTATTTATTAAGCACCAACAATGTCAGTCACTGTGCTAAGTGTGTTACAAACATCTCATTTGATCTTCTCAAGAACCATAGGAGGTAGGTGCTGTTATTATGGCCATTTTACAGCTGAGGAAACTGAGGCAGCCAGAGGTCGAGTAATATGTTCAGGGGCACACAGTTAGCAAATATCTGAGTTCAAATCAGCCAAATTTCAGCTTGAATCTTTCTGATTCCTGATCCAACCTTATCACCATGTACTAACTAGTGGCTTCTCCAGGTTGTAAACAGGCTCCTTGACACAAATAAGGTTAAAATTCTCCCTCTGGACTAAGGTCCCTTCCAATTCTAGATCTACAATCCTAATTGCAATCAACTCAGTAGAGAGAGTACCAGCTCCCAGGATATTTTGGACAAAAATCATAGGTCCTTGACATAGATTCAGTCACTCAGTAAGATTGAAACTTGCCTTTCTTGACCAACATGCTCATTTTCCCAAACTCCCTTACAGTTCATTTATTCTGACCCAGAAAGACAAACTACATCTCTCCCTTCAGTGGTGTACTTAGTGCTTGAATCTACAGGGATTATTGAAGCAAAATTTCCCATGAAACTACCAGGAATTTTTCTTCAGAACAGAATTAGGCCTTATCTAGGCATGTGCTCTTCCCAACAACTGAGTTGTCAGTGGCTCATTGGCTTCTCAGTGGAGCAGACTCCAGATGGAGCAAATCCGTCATTTTCTAATCAAAGGATATTTGGATCCTCCAAGGGTGCAGCCACAGGCCTTTGAGAAAAGATACAAAAGGAAAGTTTCATTCTCATTCTCATTGACAGAGCTTCAGAACTAATAATAACAGACATTTATATAATGCTTTAAAGTTTGCAAAGTATTTGATATATATTATTTCATTTGAGCTCCACAAAGATCCCATTGGAAGGATGCTACAGGTACTATTGTCCTCATTTTATAAATGAGAAAATTGAGGCTCGGAGATCAAAACCAATTGGTCCAAGGTGATCATTCATCTGTGAATATCAAAGAAAGAATCCAAAAGTCTTCAGGAGTCCAAATCTCAACTCTTCATCTATTTGCCTATCCATTGTTCCATACTGCCTCAGAAATAACAAAGGATTACCAAGGCTTATGGAAGAATAAAACTTATTTCTCTGTTGAGTAGGCAAATTTATTCAAAATTTTATTTTAAAAAAGGAGGGGGTTGCTGAGTTGGAGGTAGGGAGACTTTTTTAAGAAGTAGCTCCCACCCCTTAAAGGATTGAATTGTTTCATATAAATCAGTGAACAGAAAACATTTTTTTAAAATCATGTGTGAGAGAACAGAATATTCATTAGGTCCAGACTTTTCCAGGATGTCTAAATTGAGACCTCCCACAAAGGAGAAAAATACATATAGTTTCTCAGGCAAAAATGAGTTTAATGTTTGCTTAAGGGACTCTTAGATTAGGCAGCTTCAACAGCTTCACAACATGTTCCTGGACAGGGGAGTGTAACGTGTGGTTATAGAGGTGAGGATTGAGGGTAGGACTGAAATTTATGTTTCTTCAATTCTTTGGTCCAAGTATCATGAAAAGGAAAGTTTTAAATTTAATCTAAGTCAAGCTGAATTCTGCAAACTTTAACTAGGCTGAATGGGTGGGGTGGGGGAAGAAGGGAGGAATTCCATGGTGTGGCTATAGCCCTTTCAGTCTAGACTAGAGTTTTTTAGTCACCAATTGTCCTGATAACTTTACTTACACATACATTATTGAGAGCAGATGAAAAAGCTAGAAATGACAAAAATGGATAAGCTAAGAAATCTATCTCATTTTATAAGAACCAACCTTCCCAACATGACAAATCCATCTGTAGTTAGTTTTGTGCCCATCTGATGTACAAAGATTAACCATATTAAATGAATGTAACTGACCGCTAAACTACCAAAACTGCAATTCTAGTTGCCTTTAATTTGTCAAATATCAACCCCTGAGATTTGTCTATATGCCTCTCTCTATATCTTTCTTTCTGTCTTTCCTTGCTCCTTCTCTCCCTCCCTCCTTTCTCCTGAGGTCTAGATATGGGTACCTAAATGAAATTAGGATTTAGTTGAGGTCTAGTGGCAGATTTGGTGTATAGGGAGTCCCCTGCAACCCTCTTGGATTCAGCACAAAGATACCAGTAAATGAGGTCTAGTAGTGGGCAAGTCCCCAATAAAGGCATTTATTGGCCTGAAAGCTAGATTGATAAAAGAGATTTATTATTGGGTTTGGAAGCAAGGTTAAGGCATAGTTAAGGAAATAGGTGAAGATAGAGATAAGAAGGGCACCAGAGAGAGGGTCCAGTGGACAGAGGGTCCTCATATGGCTGGTATTTTTGGGAGCTCTGCAAAGAGGGGGTCCCAGTATGTCCCTTTTATAATGGGAGATTTAGCTCGAGGGGTTTTTTGGTGTAACCCCAAAGTTGGCTCTGATCCAGGTAGGGCTGGGACAGATCTTCTATTGAAATACAAAGAGACCAGGATTTGTGAGTTAAAGGGTAATTACATTAACTGGGGGTGGGGGGATGGGGGTGGGAATCAAAGATAGGAATTTTTCCCACATCACTTTCCTCCTTCCCTTCCTTCCTTCCTTCCTTGCTCTCTCCTTCCCTGCCTCTCTCCCTCCCTCCCTTCCTCTCTCCCTTCTTTTCTCCCTCCCTTCCTCTTTCTCTTCAGACTTTTGAAAAATATACAATTTAAAACAGTTTAACTGCTCTACAAACCATTACCATCTGTCCTTAGAACTTGTAACCCTGTCTGAAAGCAGTAGACCAGAAAAATAGTAGAAAGCACAAATGTGGCCACCCATAAAATGATTCAAAAATATTTTCAATCTTTATTACCCATTAGCTGAAATTTTACCTTATATAATTATTTTGTTTTCCCTTGCTTTCTTGTTCTCAATGGTTTTAGGGGAGAAAGATATCTCTCTCAGAGTTAAAAATTACAGAATAGAGAAGCGGACCTCAGGAAGACCTGAGTTCAAATCCATATTCAAATAAACTGTGTAGCCCCTAGCAATTCACATCAATCTCTGCCTCTGTTATTTCAATTGTTAAATGAGATAATAAGCATCTACCTCCTAAGGTTGTTGTGATGGTCAAATGAGACAATAATACTTGTAAAGTACTTATTGCAGTGCCTGGCATATGGTTGTTGTTAAGTCCTTTCAGTTTTATCTGACTTTTTGTGCCCTTATTTGGGATGGTATGGTTTGACATTTCTTTCTCCAGTTTATTTTACAGGTGAGGAAACTGAGGCAAACAGGGTTAAATGGCTTGTCCAAAGTCATACAGTTAGTGTCTGAGGCTGGATTTGCAGTTAGATCTTCCTTATTCCAAGCCTGGCTCTCTACTATACCACTTAGCTTTCCATAGTAAGTCCTTGATAAATACTTGTTTTCTTCCATATGACAGTTGTCCTTTTCGAGTCTCCATGGGCTCTTGAAGGCTTTACAACTTAGTAAAAGTTCTGGTAGAAATTACAATGGTCTTCAGAACTCTGCCATGTCTGGATATCTGCCGTCTGGAAGCCAGCCTTGTCAAGTTTGGGGATTTAGCATCAGATTAGCTTCAAGAGTAAGAATTTTTCAGCCACTACAATTCTCAAACACATTCTACTAAACCACAGAGAAACTATAATCTGCATCAGAGGAGGTGAGCACAAATCAACCAAATGAATGAAGTTAATTTTTCTGACCCAAGATTAGCTCTTATTGTGTTTTAGTTTTTACTTTTGATGATTAGCATCAGAAATAACCAAATAACTATAAACTTCCCATTAGCCTCAAATAGGGAAAAGAGCATTGGCTTTAGCACTAAGGAGAGTTTGAATCCTAGCAATGATTCTTAGTTACTTATGTGATCTTAGATAAATCATTTCATTTCTCCGGTCCCTGCTTTTTTCAGCTATAAAAGGAGAAAAGGGAACTAGTTAATGTCTAAAATCCCAAAACACACAGGTTTTTACCTTGAGACTCAGAACTGTCCAGATGCCAATCAATCAACTACATTTTCCATATGTACTGTTCCAATCAGGTGCTGGATCACCTAGTTTGATTTTTCTGTGGCTCAAGAAAGTTGAAAATTAAGTGTATAAATAATGAAGATTCACTTAAAACATTTCTGGTGACCAGAGTTTTAGATTTCTCCATGATAATAGGAGATGCCTGGGAAAATATTTTTACAGTCAAAGGTTCTGATAAAGGCCTCATTTCCAAAATATATAGAGAATTAACTCTAATTTATAAAAAATCAAGCCATTCTCCAATTGAAAAATGGTCAAAGGATATGAACAGACAATTCTCAGATGAAGAAATTGAAACTATTTCTAGTCATATGAAAAGATGCTCCAAGTCATTATTAATCAGAGAAATGCAAATTAAGACAACTCTAAGATACCACTACACACCTGTCAGATTGGCTAAGATGACAGGAAAAATAATGATGATTGTTGGAGGGATGTGGGAAAACTGGGACATTGATTCATTGTTGGTGGAGTTGTGAACAATCCAACCATTTTGGAGAGTAGTTTGGATCTATGCTCAAAAGTTATCAAACTGTGCATACCCTTTGATCCAGCAGTGTTACTACTGGGATTATATCCCAAAGAGATTATAAAGAAGGAAAGGGACCTGTATGTGCACGAATGTTTGTGGCAGCCCTTTTTGTAGTGGCTAGAAACTGGAAACTGAATGGTGTCCATCAGTTGGAGAATGGCTGAATAAATTGTGGTATATGAAAATTATGGAATATTACTGTTCTGTAAGAAATGACCAACAGGATGATTTCAGAAAGGCCTGGAGAGACTTACACGAACTGATGCCGAGTGAAATGAGCAGGACCAGGAGATCATTATATACTTCTACAACAATACTAGATGATGACCAGTTCTGATGGACCAGGCCCTCCTCAGCAACGAGATCAACCAAATCATTTTTAATGGAGCAGTAATGAACTGAACTAGCTATGCCCAGAAAAAGAACTCTGGGAGATGACTAAAAACCATTACATTGAATTCCCAATCCCTATAGTTATGCACACCTGCATTTTTGATTTCCTCCACAAGCTAATTGTACAGTAATTCAGAGTCTGATTCTTTTTGTACAGCAAAATAATGTTTTGGTCATGTATACTTATTGTGTATCTAAGTTATATTTTAATATATTTTAACATCTACTGGTCATCCTGACATTTAGGGAGGGTGGGGGTAAGAGGTGAAAAATTGGAACAAGAGGTTTGGCAATTGTTAATGCTGTAAAGTTACCTATGTATATATCCTGTAAATAAAAGGCTATTAAATAAAAAAAAAAGATAATAGGAGATGCCTATATTTAAAGGAATTAACAGGGTTGAAAAAATGTAGTTGTTAGGATAATCAATCAGATTCTTAAATAATGCTGAACTTCTAAAATAACTGACTTTGTGCTTGAAGGTCAGCTCTGTTACCTCTGATACTGAAGGCAGCAACAAATCATAAGAAACATCATTCACTGCAATCTAAGGTATCTCCTCCAGCCCAGGTGGAAGTAACTGGGGATATTAGTACTTAGAGAGCTGGAGATATCTGAGGGAATTTTTGAAGGCCCTTCATCACTCAAATGATTTTTCCCTATACATATATATATTTTTTTCTTTTCCTTTCTAGTCTGTTTTCCCTTTCTCCTTTCCCTTTCTTCTTTATGCCTAAAAAGTATTACTTGTGGCACTCTGACTAAAGAATTCCTGACTCCTTTTCAAGGTGTTACATCCCTTTCCCACTTTACCTTCATAAAAATTGTGCCAAGTAGCCAGGAGTTTTAAGCAACGAACAAGAGGAAATTGTATTTTGCACAATTTGCCTTGAAGTTAGTAGGGATAATTGGTATAATCCAACCCACCATGGCAGCAAAACTTGAATCTTATAGAATCATTCTCTGTGGTCTATTTTAGTATGAGTAGTACATGGAATTAAAGACTCAATGCAGATGAGTTTTGAGAGTGGACTAAAATATTATATACTATTTGTAAAGCTGACTGACAGAATCCTTATTTTCTAGAACAGAATTATTAGTAATTGTATTAATAAGCTTTAAAGTAACAGAAATACTAAATGATTTTGTTATGTATTATGTTATGTACTCATGCCCATTCTAAATAAAATAACATTCTGCATATTGGGGGGGGGGGAAACTTAAGTTTAAATGTTTCTGGAGCACTTTCCCTTATCAAATTTGCCTTTATACGTATTTGTGTAATTTTCAACCCATCTCTAGTCCTCATTCCAAAAAAAAACTGTAAGATCCCTGATGCAGAAATGGGGGTTATTTTCCATCTTGTTTCTCCAGTATTACCTATAATCTTTTGCATATGGTAGATACTTAATGTATCTTGAATTAAATTGAATTCTTTCAGTATGAGATGAAAATAAGTCATTAAAGAATTGTTTTTAAAATGTAGATAAAAATTATTGGTCTGAAATAATCCACATTTCTTTTGCATTTTTCTCTGGCAGCCATTGGAAAGGATAAGCCATGATCATGTTGAACTAAAGCTAATATCTGCATTCACAAAACCAAGTCAGGATGGAATTCAATTTACTTCTCTTCCGTTCAGGTTCAGTCTAGTAAAAGCATTACTGACATATGGGTGGCCTTTATAAAAAGGCTGAAAAGCAACCAGCATTCATTCAAGCTGAATAATCACAAGAATTCAACTCAAAAATCACACAAATAAATTGTTGTTTTTTCAAGCTCCAAGGCAGAAACAAAACTTTTGACTAAATTAGAGAGTTCTACAAAAACACAGGATCAGCAATGACAAAAGATTATAGAAAAAAATTATGTAATTGAGGTTTGCTAGATAGCCTACAAGTGAAATCCTATTATTACAAACATAATTACAACAAAGATCTCTATCTTATAAAAAGAATCGATACCTTAGTTGATGGCCAGATTATTTTGAGTTATAATTATTACAACCAAACTCCAGTATGATAAAAAGAATTTAAACAAGCCTTTGGGATATATTAATAGGATTTGACTTGGAATAGGGGCAATTAAGATTCCTAAAACTCCAACAACTTTCTTTCAAAAATCCCAGCTTCACCATATCAGCCTTTCTTTAGTAAACATTAGGCTTTAGTGCCAACCTTCACATCAGTATCCCTGATGCAACACTATTTTATTTTAAGGGAGAACTTTACATATCAAACCTGCTTAGGTTGAGGGATTATAGATATAATAATGGACTGGGAAAGCAAAGGGAGCAGGAAAGAGGGGGAATTAATAAAAGGTAGAAGTTTGAGCTCAGCTCCTCATATCTTTTCTTAATTATAAAGAAAACTGATTTCCAGTGAAGAGGAGCTTACTACATAGAGGATGCATCACATTATTTAAAGTTGATTATTGATTCAGAACACTAAGTCAGGGAGTTAACAAACATTTATTAAGAACTTAGTGTTGCCAGAAGCTATACTTAGCTCTGGGCATGGGTGGAAACTGTCCCTAACCTCAAGGATTTCATCTTTTAGTAGAATACCATGTAAACAATAAGAGATAAATAAGATAAATAGGGTAAATTGAAGGAATTCTCAGAAGGAAGTCATTAGACTTAAGGGGAAACTTCTTGCAATAGAGTGAATTTTAACTGAGATTTGAAAGAAGTCATGGAAGCCAGGAAAGGGAGGAGAAAGAGCTTTCTGGGCATTGGAATGGAGGATGGGGGTGTTTATGAGTATGATTGGATAATCAGCTAAAATGCTTAGGGTGAAGAAAGGGAACATTTTTGGGAAAGGAATTGTAAGAAGGCCACTTCACTAGAACATAGTGTAATGGGCAGAAGCTCGAGTTGATACACTGAGGTCCCAAGCACGTGAGGCTAAATAGTAAATGGACCATACTGTATTAATGTATATGCTTGGAGAAAGAATGCCCCCCCCCACCTACTCTGTGCAAGTCCTGATGTGTTATATAGGAAATGACGATTTTGGTGGGTAGAGGCAGAGGGGCGGGAGAGGGAAGCCAAAAGAGACTGCTGACTGGCATCTTGTTGCAGCTGCTCACATTGCTAACCCCCCTTCACCTCAAAAAGAATAAAGATTGAAGATTTTCT
Organism: Sarcophilus harrisii; assembly: GCF_902635505.1. Taxonomy (NCBI): domain Eukaryota; kingdom Metazoa; phylum Chordata; class Mammalia; order Dasyuromorphia; family Dasyuridae; genus Sarcophilus; species Sarcophilus harrisii. Next base: position 603,398,130 of record NC_045426.1, read on the forward strand.
CTTAACCTGAATTTCTGACTTCGGCTGATTTTAAAATATGCGGTTATATAATATAATATATAATTGTATAATATGTAATTATATAATAATAGTCATATAATAGAGTATGTAAAAGGGAGTAAAGTATATAAAAATTGGATAGGTTGGAAGAAATCAAGTTATGAAAGACTTTAAAACACAAACAGGATTTTATATTTGATCTTGGAGGAAACATTGGAATTCACTGAATAGGAATAGGCAATTTGGTCATCCCGTGGATGAATTGTGGGTGGGAAGAATATCAAAGCAAGTAGACCAAAAAGAAGACTATTACAATATTTTACAAAAGAGGCAATGAAAGTTTGCTTTCAAGGCAAGGTGGTGACAATATCAGAAGAGAAAATGAATAATATATAAGAGATGCGGTGAAGACAAAATTTAGGAAGCTTAGGAACCCAATAGAATTTATGAGCCTGGGTGGCTAAAAGGGGTGGGTCATACTCTTATCACTAAGTAATAGGGAAGTTTGAAGAGGAGAGGGTTAGGGGGAAAAGATAATTAAGTCTTGGAAATATTGAATTTAAGAAATCTATAGAACACCTACTTTGAGATGTCTACTTGATGGTTGCATTATCATGAGAAAGATCAAGAATGAATAAATAGATCTGAGAATAATCTATATAAAGATAACTAAATCCATTGGAATTTATGAAATCATGAAGCAAAATAAAACAGAAATAGAAGGAAAGAGCACCTAGGACAAACACTTGGGGCATACCCAGAATTTGTGGCTGTAGCCTAGATGAAAATTCAGCAAAGGAGACTGAAAAAAAGAACCATTGGGTAAGAAGAGAGAAAATGAGAATAATATCACATAAACAAAAATAAATAAATAAGTGGTTTGGGACATCCAATTAGTGGGAGAAAAAGACTTCTAACAATCTAAGTTTGAGTACACTTTCATCTAGACCCTATTTACTTGAAGAAAAGGATATCACCTCTTTTTAGGGGGACATTTTGTACCAATTTTTATTGTACAACCTTGGTTAAAAAACTCCTTTCTAAAAGCCACCTAAGTCTGCCTACATTGGTTCCCCAATGAGAGTTTGAAGGTGAAAATATATTGGTGGCATCTTTAGCCAATGACATTAACCAGCTATATCTGATCCCTTTGGACTTCCCCCTTGAAATTTCAAAAGGAGATGAAACCAAGTCTTTTTGAGAGTAGAAATTGGGATAAGAAGACCTCAGAGTTTATGCAGGCTACAAATATATCTTTTTTTTTGAATTATTGACTGTTGATTAATTGAATAATTAATTACAAAGGCCCATAGTGCCCCAGCCACCTTCACATCTGAAGAAACCAAAACCTGTCCAAAATGATAAAGCTACAAATGAGACCTTTCCCCATAATTGCCCTTTGAGAGGGATGTGATTTTGGCCTTTCTTTATATCCTCAATGCTTAGTGCAGTACATAATACAGAGTAAGTGCTTGATAAATTCTCCATGACTTATTAGCTTTTTGTTTTCATTTCAATTCCTCTGCAGGGGAGGTAAAAATGGGGAAGTAATAAATTCTTACAGCCTCTTGTCTAGACTAAAACCAGCATGTTTCACTTTAAGATTGGGTCGTCAGAACTAAATTTGCAAAGAATATATCTTAATCCATTAAACCAGCAAATGAACCTCTTTTTGAAAAGATAATTTAAATCATTAGTTTAAAGACAAAAAGAGAATTTAGAGGTGTGAAATCACACACATAAGAATCCAATACACTGTTGAATAGAACCTGTCATTCTAGTCAAGGTTGTCTAATCGTATATAGCCAGGCAGCAATTCAGAGCAGACATTCAGACATTCAGTGACCACTTGCATTTGGAGTCACAACAAGATCTCTGGTATGGCATCTGTTGGAAAAGAAATTATATCTAAAGAGACAGTGAAGTTACTTGCCCTTTCAACTGTCACCAAGCGTAATTACAAAATAAAGAAGTTGGTATTTAAACAAACAATTTCTTGACCTAAAGAAGAAAATGGAAAGACTAAATTCAACTCCCCTACTGGTACAATAACTGAATATTTCTTTTCCCCAGTCAACACAGTCAGAGTTTGCCAAGGGTATTATGACAGATTTCAGTTTCATTTTTCAGGAGGGATGTTTGTGTCCTTTGCAACATGCAGCTGAAGTCAGCATCTCTTCATTTGGATTTTGTTCTTCCAAATACCAACTCAGATTCTCAGACCTATTTGTCTGACTTCAAATTCTTAATGTGTATTTGGGTGGGGAACAATCCTTCTGGATAGAGACATTTTTTAATACTGAAAGACAATTTAAATGATTTGAATGGGAAAAAAGAAATCATTTGATTTTTATTTATACTCAAAGGCAAAAGTTGCCTAAAGTTAACATTAAACTCTTCATTTATTATGCTTTGATGTAGGCATTTATGTTCAAAGTGTTTAATTAAGATTTTTATCCTTAATCAGAGGTGCTAGAACATGAAACAACTTCATTCTGATCCTCTGGTATGAAATATGACCTGCAAAATATAAACAAATTTGATTTACTGAAGTAAGTGTTAACTTACTTAAGCCTTTACATAAGAAAGCAGCTAGATATGAAAATGAAAATATAAATTGAGTATAATACATGAATTTGCTATTTCTTATTATAGTGTGGTTTTGATCACTATGTACAGATAAAGAAGGACTGGAGTTGGAAAAGACCTCTCCACCTTTTCCTCATCTCACCATAAAATTCCTGCTCATCTGGGATGATGACCAACCTGAAAAAACACATCTGTGTGTGGAAAGCTAAAAGGGTGATTATCTGCCTTTAACTTAGTTATCCTCCTTTCCCCAACTAGAGAAGAGCACAACAATCCTAATTTTCTTTCAAGTGTAGTACTGTGAGGGGTTAGGGGACTCCCTTGGAAGCATCTACTTTTAGGGAACATGAGGATCTTTGGCATCATATAGAAACATGTACCTACACCCTGTCCAACAAGACAGAATGAAGAATAATGAATCCTATTGCCAATTCCCATAAATTAGCTCTACTATTTCGGTTTTGTGGCTACAAATCCCTGGAATTTGTAATATATGATTGGCATATTTCAAGCATCACAATAATAATCTCTGCATGGGAAAAGAGATCACTCAGAGGAGGAATTAGAATAGATTCAAATTGGTTGAATTATTCTAGAAGATGATTAGTTCATAATTATAGAAGAAAAGTTTTTAAGCTATTCATAAATTTAACCCAATAATCCTACAACTGGATCTATACAGAAGGGAGATCAATGATTGAAAAGTTTCATATATATAATATACGTATGTTTGTATATGTTCATGATTATATATAAAAATTAATACTATTTAAGTAAAAACTGGAAGCAAAATAGGTGCTGATCAATTGGGCAATATCTAAGTGGAATGTAATCTATTAGTGTTATAGAATATTATTATACCATAAGGAATGATAATATCAGCAGTTCAGAAAAGATGTTAGAAGACTTGTATTACCTGATGTACAGTTAATAAAACAAACTAGGAAAACAGACTAGGAAAGCAGAACATAATGGCTATAATAACACTACTGAGGAGAGGATACTAACAACAGAAAGCAGATAAAATACAACAACTAATATTGGCTTCAGTAAACTGATGCTGGGGGATATTTCCTTTCTCTTGGGGGTTTGGAAAATGATTTCTGGGTACAAGATAATTTCGAATTATATCTGTCATAGTTGCTTTGCCAAAAAACTTTTATCTGTTTGCGTTTTTTTTTTCCTGAATGAGGAAAAAAATGTATGTAAAAATGTATCAAAAGAACATTTTTTATAATTAAAAAAGTAGTTGAGTTGAATTAAAGATATTTTTTATTGGCTTCAATATATTTTTATTTAATTAATTATTTCCAAGTCATATTTTAACCTTTTTTTTAAAAGTTTGAGTTTCAAATCTGTATTTTCCTTTCCATCTCTCCCTCACCCATAGAGAAGGCAAGTGATATGATATCAATTATACATGTGAAGGCATACAAAAACATATTTACACATTAGCCATATTGGAAAAGAAAACATGCACACAACATAAGAAAAATAAATAAAGTTTAAAAAGCATACTTCATTGATAAATAGTTCATTAATTCCCTCTCTGGAGGTAGATAACATTGTTCATAATGAGTCCCTTAGAATTGTTGAATTATTTGCTTGATCAGATTAGCTAGGTCTTTCACTGTTGATTATCATTACAATACTGCTATTACTGTGCACAGTGTTCTGGTTCTGCTCACTTCACTTTGCATTAGATCATCTGAGATTTCCAAGGTTTTCAGAAACCACTTTCATTATTTTTTGTAGCATATCACAATCATATACCACAACTTGTTTAGTCATTTCCCAAGTGATAAGCTTCCCCTTAATTTCCAGTACTTTGTCACCACAAAAAGAGCTGCTATAAATATTTTTGTACATATAGATCCTTTTCCTCTTTCCTTCATATCTTTCGAATACATTTGTCCTTTTCCTTTTCTGTCATGTTAGTCAATGTGAGGTGGTCCTAGAGTTGTTTTATTTTGTATTTCTCTAATCAATAGTGATTTAGAGCATTCTTTCCTACAAGTACAGATAGTTTTGTTTTCTTCTTTTGAAAGTTGTCTATTTATACCCTTTGATCATCTATTAACTGAGAAATGACTCGTATTCCTATAAATTTCATTCAGTCCCTTATATATTTGAGAAATAAGGCCTTTATTAGTGAAACTTGATATCAATTTATTCCAACTTTCTTGGTTTCCTTTTAATCTTTACTGCATTGGTTTTGTTTGTATAAATGCTTTTAAACTTCATGTAATCAAAATTATCCAACTTATACCCTGTGATCCTCCTTATCTCTTGTTTGGTCACAAATTTTTCACTTATACAAAAATTAAGGGTAAAATTTTCCCTGCTTCCCCATTTTGCTTATGGTATCACCCTTTATGTTTAAATCACCTACCTATTTTGAACTTATATTGGTATATAGTGTGAGATGTTGGTCTGTATCTAGTTCCTGTCAGATTGATTTTGGTTTTCCCAGAAATTTTTGTCAAATGCTGAATTCTTAACCCAAAAGTCTGGATCTTTGGGTTTATCAAACACTAGATTACTTTGGCCATTCATTACTGTGAATTGTATACCTAATCTATCCATTGATATGCTACTTTATTTCTTTGTCAGTACCAGATGGTTTTATAATTACCACTTTGTAATATAGTTTGTGATTTGGGACTTCTAGTCTACTTTCCTTTACCTCTTTTCATTAATTGCCTTGATAATCATGTCCTCTTGTTCTTCCATGTGAAATTTGTTAGTAGGTTTTTATTTATTTTTGCTTTATAAGATGATTTTTGGTAAATTGTTTGGTATGGCATTGAATAATAATTTAGGAAAAAATTATAATTTTTTAATGTTGACTTAGCCTACTCATGAACAATTAATAATTCTCCAATTGTTTAGATATGTCTTTATTTGTGTGAAAAGTATTTTGTAATTGTGTTCTTAATAGCTCCTAGATTTGTCGCCAGGTAGACTCCTAAATACTTTATATCATTTGCATCTATTTTAATTTTATTTCTATCACTTTTTAATGGGCATTGTTGATACCATATAAAAATGGTGGTGATTTATGTGAGTTTATTTTATATTTTACAACTTTGCTAAAGTTATTTATTGTTTCACCTAGTTTTTAGTTGATTCTCTATGATTATGTATAATAGCATATTGTCTACAAAGTATTAATTTTGTTTGTTTATTGCCTATTCTAATTCCTTCGATTTTTTTCTTCTCATTGTTATAGCTAGCATTTCTAGTATAATATTGAATATTATTTATCATAATGGGCATCTTTGCTTCATCCCAATCTTATTAGGAAGGTCTATAGTTTATCTCCATTATAGATAATGCTTCCTGATGATTTTAAGATAGATACTTATTATTTTAAGGAAAGTTTCACTTTGTGCTTTTTAGTGTGTTTTTTTTTAAACAAAAATGAGTGTTATATTTTGTCAAAAGTTTTTTCTGCATTTATTGAGATAATTAGATGATTTTTTTCATTATTGATACGGCCAATGGTACTAATAGTTTTCCTAATATTGAACCAGCCCTGTATTCCTGAGAAGTATCTTACCTGGTCATAATACATGATTTTTATGGTATATTGCTATAATCTCATTTTGAGTGTAATATCTTAAATTCTTGCATAAATTTTCATTAGAGAAATTAGTCTATGGTTTTCTTTCTCTGTTTTTACTCTTTTCAAAGTAGGTTATAAGCATCATATTTGTATCATAAGAGGAATTTGGTTGTATTCCTTTAATTATTTTCTTAAATGGTTTATAAGGTATTGGGATTAATTGTTCCTTACATCTTTGGGAATCCATCTAATCGAGGGGAATTTTTCTTAGGGAGTTCATTGATGAATTGTTAAATTTTTTCTAAGATAGGGTTACTTTTTAAAAAAATTTCTCAATAATATTTTTAATACACATAAAGATAGTTTTCATTTTTATAACATTTTGTGTTCCAATTTTTTCTCCTTTCTTCCTTACCCTTTCTCTTCCCAAGATAGCAAGCAATATTATAAAGGTTAAATATGTACAATCTTTTAAAACATATTTACATATTTGTCATCGTGCAAGAAAAATCAATCCAAAAAGGGGAAAACATGAAAAAGAAAAAGCAAGCAAAATTGAAAATAATATGCTCAGATCTACATTCAGTTTTCATAATCCTCTCTCTGTAGATACAGATGGTATTTTCCATCTCATGTCTTTTGAATTGCTGCATTTCTGAGAAAAGCCAAGTCTATCAATTTATGAGCATATAATCCTTTTTACTGTGTAAAATGTTCTCTTAATTCTGCTCACTTGCATCAGCATCTCAGTATCTGTTCATAGAGGTCTTTTCAGACTTTTCTGAAATCAGTTTGTTCATAAGATAGGATTATTTAAGTATTCCATTCCCTCTTCCATTAATGTGAGCAATTAATATTTTTACAAATGTTCATTCATTTTCTTTAGATTATCAAATTTATTCACATGGACTATTAGGCAAAATAGCTTCTAATAATTGCTATAATTCCTTTTTCATTAACTATGTATAAACCCATTTCATTTTTCATATTAGTGATTCACTTTTTTTTAAATAATCAAGTTAGCCAATTGTTTATCTGTACTATTGATTTTTTTTTTCCTCCCCAGAAAATCAACTGAGTTTTATTAATTAGTTCAAGGGTTTTCTTTCAGTTTTATTAATCTCTGCTTTGATTTTCATAATTTTCAATGTGGTCTCCAATTTGAGATCTTTAATTTTCTCTTTTTCTACTTTTTAAAAATTGTATGTCCAATTTATTGATCTCTTTACTTCATCGATTTAAGCCTTTAGAGATTAATTTTCCCCCGAAGTACTACTTTGTCAGCATCCCACAAATTTTGGCACATTGTCTCATCAGTGTCATTCTCTTTAATGAAATTATTATTTCTGTGATTTATTCTTTGACCCTTTCATGCTTATTGTATTGCTTCTTTTCCAATTAATTCATAATCTATCTTTCTGTGTGCTTTTATTGGATATAATTTTTATTGTATTATAGTTCAAAAAGATTGCATTTAATATTTCTGCTTTTTTTACCCTTTCATTACGTAGGTTTTAAGCCCTAATACATGAACCATTTTAGTAAATATGTCATGTCGGCTGAAGAACAGATATAAGACTCTTTCCATTAAGTGTTCTTCAGAATTTTATTATATATACCTTCTGTAAAATTCTATTCATCTTATTTTTAAAAAAATATATTTTATTGTTAGATTAATTTAGTGCTGGAAGGGGAAAGTTTAGGTTTATAATTTTATTGTTAATTTCTTCCTGGAACATTGACTTTTAAAAAAGAAAAGAATTTGGATGATATGTCATCTGTGCATATATGTTTAGTATTGATATTATTTCATTGTCCATGGTACTTTTCAGCAAAATGTAGTTTTTCTGCTTATCTTTTAAAATTTCTCTTTCCTCTTTACTTTTTTAATGCTTCTCTTGATTTATGTATTTGAAAATTAAACTTTCTATTCAGTGCTGATTTTTTCAAAGGTTTGATCCTTTAAGGGGAAAAATGGAGGAGGATTTTAAAGTATTCCTGATCAATTTTGTGGGTGGGTTATTCTTGCTGTAATCCTACCTCCATTGCCTTCTGGAATGTTATTCCATGCAATCACTTCTCTAAAGTAGAAGTTGCTAAGTCTTCCCTGATCCTGATTGTAGTGCCATGATATTTGAAAGATTTCTTTCTGGCTGTTTGCAATATTTTCTCCTTGACCTGGGAGCTTCAAAATTTAGTTTTAATATTCTTTTTTTCTTTTTAAAAATAGTAATAGCTTTTTATTTTTCAAAATACATGCAAAAATAATTTTTAACATTCACCTTTGCAAAATCTTGTGTTCCAAGTTTTTCTCTCTCCTTAACCCCCTGCTCTCTTCCCTAGAGAGCAAGCAATCCAATATGGGTTAAATGTGTGCAATTCTTTCAAACATATTTCCACATTTATCAAGCCACAGAAGAAAAATCAGATCAAAAGGGGAAAATGAGAAAGAAAAAACAAGTAAGCAAACAACCACAAGTTGTAGTATTGATAGTTTTCATTTTGGTATCATTTTCAGGAGATGATTGTAGATTTTTTTCAGTTTCTATTTTACCCTCTGGTTCAGGGATATCAGGTCTGTTTTTCTTGATAATGTCTTGAAAAAGGATGTCAAAACTCTTTTTTTTTTTTTTTTGGTTTGTTTTTAACATGGCTTTCAGGTAATTCTATGATTATTAAATTATCTCTTAATATATTTTCCAGTGTTCTTCTGATTATTTGTTTGACATTTTTTTTCTATTTTTTCCATTCTTTTAAATTTGTTTTATTGTTTCTTGATATCCTATGGAGTCATTAGTTTCTATTTTCCTATATATTTTTCTTTTAGAAATTATTTTCTTTAGATAGTTTCTCTTTGCAAAGTTTCTCCTTGCATTTAACTAACTCTTCTTTTAAGTTCTTTTCTTCAGGGAATTTTTGTGTCTTTTTTACCCACTCAATGATTTCAATTTTGAAGTTATTATTTTCTTCAGCATTTATGTGCCTCTGTTTAGTAACCTGTTACTTCTTTTTGTAATTTTCTTGAATTACTCTTGTTTATTTCCCCAAATTTTTTTCTACCATTATTATTTGATTTTAAAAATATTTTTGTTGTTATTATTGTTTTCTTCAGCTCTTCTAGGAATTCTTGCAGATTTTTTTTTCCTTTGAGGTTTTACTTGTAGCTGTTTTCGTTACTATTTTCTGGCTTTGTATCTTGATCTTCCTTTCACTTTGGTAGTTTTTATGGTCAGGTTCTTTGATGATTTTTCTAGCCTTTTTATTAACTTTGAACTTAATGTTAAAGTAGCATTTTGCTTACCTGGGTTAGGGGGTGTTGCCCTAAGCTTCAAGCTTTTTGACACTGATGTTTTCACAGCTAGTTCTGGGAAGCCTATAAGTTTGTGGTGCTTCAGAGGAAGTGTGATCCTGGGAGAGGTATAGTCACTACTCTTCTGGTCTGACTTCTAAAGGTCCCCTGAAGCTGCAAGCTAATACTCCTCTCTTCCCTCAAATTGTAATCCCTGATTCCTTGCCATCACAAGCACTTCTCTCTGACCTGGAACAGCAATTCAGATTGGAATATGTATTGAAGAATTGCCAAACAGCATCCAGTCTTCGACGTAGTGCCACTAAAAGGTCCTCTAATATCTAACCAATTTCTTTACTATTTCTATACTGAAAGTCCTTGAAGCTGCTACAGCCTCTGTTGCTACTTCTAAAGCCTGCCACTGCTATGGCCATTTGTATTCTCTAAGCCAGCACCACCCCAGTGTCACAGACCTCTCAATTTGATTTCCTAAATTGTCTTGTGCTAGAAAAAATACTCACCCTGAAGTATTGTTGGCTGTGTTGCTACAGAATTCATTCTGACATATTATTTTAAAGTTTTTTGGAGGGAAATATACAGAGATCTTCTATCATTTTGATTCTATCAACATTTGCTCTTTGTCAGTCCTAAAGCATCTCCCCTGTTCTCCACAAACTTTAAAAGGTTGTTTATTAGTAGTAGCTCAGTAGTAAGATTTACCAATTCTTTTGACATTTTGAGATGCCATTAAAATGGGCCAGGTAACTCATGGAATTTTGATATGTGCCCTCTTACTACCTCTTTATTTATCTTCAGTTCCACCTTCTCTTCCACCTTTTCTTTAACCATTTTCCTTTATTCCCCCATCTCTGTCTAAAGATCATTCTTCTTGACAGAGAAGCCTAGTGCTTAATTCCTATAGAACTTTTGCTGACCCTATAAGTAGCATCCTACATACATTCCTTTAAAATTATATTCATCTCTCCTCACTCTCAGACATTGTTCTGGGTTGTTTATTTCTAAAGAAAAAAAAAGGCTAAAACCTATAATAGTACCTTATGTTATAAATGCTTTTTAATCAAGACTTTAAAAAGCCAAATGGAAAGGAGAAAAAATTCAGAAATTAAGAAATAAATGACATCTTTCACAGAAGCTTCTAAGTAAATTGGATCTTGGTTCTGTCATGAAGCATCGTGATTCCAATTAAAACCTCAAATTTGGCCATTTACAAAACAGCAAATCTGATTATTGTCCTTGACTTCTAGAATCATTTTCTCACTTAAAAACAATTAACCATTTTATATATTTTATATATATATATATATATATATAATATAAACAAAGATTTCTTCAGATCCCTACTTTTGTGATAAAGCCAATGAATTCCTATTCTTCCATTGTTAACTTAAAGCCTATAGGACCTATTTGATGAAACTCTCTCTCTCCCCTTCTCACTCCTTTTTTATCTGTCTCTTATTTCTCCCTCCTTTCATCTCTCTCTGTCCCCCATCCTCTTCTCCTTCTCTTCTCTGCCTATTTCTTCCTTTCTTTTTCCTCCACTATTTTTTATCATTCCTTCCATTCTCTCTCTTCCCTTCTTTCTCTCTTTCTCTTTCAAGTGCTTCCATGACTGTGATAAATGTTCTGTTCTGTGCCAATCAGACAGACCTATCTTCAGAGTATGGATTTCTTAGTGATAACATCCCTAAGACAGACAGTGCAAGGGGAACATGCCTTTAAATATCAGACAGTGGTAAAACTGCCATGCACAGTCCCAGGTAGTATTTGCTCAGGAGCTATGTCAGGAAACTATTTTCTGGAGATAATAAAAACTGTCTAAGTCAGTCACAACCTAGCTAACGAGTCTCAGTATTTTCAGCAATAAAATAAAGGGGTTGTGCTAGATACTCTTGGAAGCCCCTTAAAAACGCATCCAAGACCTTTTTAAGAACCCCATGAATGGCAGCTCTTTATCTAGCAGCCCTAGTCAGTATTCACTATTTTGGCATGTAAAACTTTGCTCTTCCCCAAAACTATCAGAAACTAAAGACTGTAAAAGTCAGTACAACTAACATTTGAAATGTTATTGATATAGATGCACAACTCACACATATCAGAGTTGTAAATCAATAAGACCAATAGAAAATAAGCTTCTTGAGGGCAAAAAAAATGTTTTTTGGTTTTCTATGTAATCTCAGAACCTAGCACAGTGCCTGATAGATAATAAATAATTAATGCTTTGTGAAAAGTTTAGCATGGAAAGATTTATAGGTATTAACATAAAATGAAGTCATCAAAATCAAGAAAAGAACCCACAATGATTACAACAAAGTAGAAAGAACAATAACACCAATAAAGAAAATTGAATGTTAAATAATTATAATAACCAAGCTTGACTCCAGATAGAAAGAAATACACCTCCCTCTTTTTTACAGAGTAGGGCACTTTGGCTGTGGCATGATGCATGTACTGTCATAGTTGATTGATGCTCTGGTTGATTTTGTTGAGCTACTTTTCCCTCCATTATTTTGAAGGGAATGGAGAGGAATATAGACATATAAGATTTAGACATAAAGAGAAATAAAGACATAAGGTTTAGACATAAAGATGACAAAATATAGCATTTTTAAATGGAGTTTTTAGATCATATATAAAACGGTTAATATTTAAAATGAAGCAGTTTATATTATATATATATTTAAATATTAAGAAATTGAGTCTCAGGTGAAACAATTTGCCCACAATTACATAGCTAATGAATCAAACATAGGCTGCTTGATTCCATCCAAATCCAGCAATTTTTCCCAACACCAAAATTCCTCTCACTGCTATAATGTACAGGTTTGAACAAATTATAATGATATTATGACCAACATCTAAACTTTAAAGGCAGAGGCTAGTGAGAGTACTGGGTTTGAGGTCAGGGATATATGAGCTCCGATCGCACCTCTGACATTTATTAATTGTGTGACTGTGAGAAAGTATCATTTATCTTTATGGCCTCCAGCAACTTTCTGGGCTCTTTCCACTAAGTCATAGGCAGGCTCATTTTGGAATGATGGAAAAAGTTCTCAGACCCAGGGATCCTGAGGCTTATGAAATAACAAAGATTTTCTGTATTCATATAACTAAAAACCTTGTTAGAGTGCATATAATCAGATACAGAACACCAAAAGCCTTTAGAGTTTCACTCCAGTTAGCAGCTTAGGAAACTGAGGACTAGATAGAAAAATTATTTGCCTAGGGTCACATGGGTAGTAGTTTCAGTATCAATTTCCATTTGAATTGTCTTAGGAAGATTTTAAAAATCATCTTGCAGGACAAGGTACCAGATACTGAGGTCCTTTCCCTTTCTCCAACTAAACTGCCAAGCATTCCAACTCTACTGCAGAGAGCCCATTGAGCTGGGCACTTTGTTAGACTACCAAAAGTATGCTTGCCCAAAGACTATTTTATGGAGAACTCTCTCAGGGCAAGTGCTCCCAAGGTGTTCAGGAAAAGTGATACTCTCAAAGACTCTTCTGAGAACTTTAGAATTGATTTTCTGACATGGGAGACACTGGCACCAGACTGCCCAGCATGATGTGCCCTCATCAGAGAAAGTGCTGTGCTCTATGAGCAAAGCAGAATTTAATCAGCTCAGAAAAATGTGAGATGCACAACGTTAGAGAACCCACCCAAATATTTATAGGAACTATTTGTGTCCAATATATGGCAGAGCATTCCGAGCTCATATTAGTCTGATCATTCAAAGTCAGACAGACCAACTTGGCTCTAACACAATGATGTCATTTTGGTCCTCTTCGAGTATGAAGGACAACAACATGGGCAGTAAATACTTTTGTTTTTGAAGAGGATCAATGACATCTTGGAATGATGTCTTAATTCTGCTTTAATTGAATTTAAGTGAGACAGAGTTGCACAAAGTCACTAGTCTCACTTCTTTTCCAGAATTATCCAACTCCAGTGGCAAGACAAAAGTCAAGATGATTGGTGATGGCCCAGATGCAGTGTCTTCAAATGTCTGGCCAATGTCTAAGTGCCCCACGTTGCTTGCTTCAGCTGCCTTTGTGGTCATTAGAAAAATTTTTTTCATCTAATTGGATTCAGACCTTCCCACTTTGAATTCAGTGTTCCTTCTCCTATCCCACTGTATTTAACTGCAACTAATCATCAAGGGGATAAAATCCATCAACACTCTTTATTCATCCTTATCCTCACAAGACTACCTGAAACTCAGCTCTCATACAGAGACAGAGGTTGGGAGAGTATTACCCCTGTCACTCAAAGTGACTGGATCACATGATGAATTATTAAGCACTGACTATGTGCCAGGCATTGTGCTAAGCACAGGGAATACAAAGAAAGGCAAAAAACAGTCCCTAGACTAAAATAGTTCATAGGCTAATTGGAGAGACTATATGAAACAACTAAGTACAAAGAGTCTACTTAAGTCACATATATGAAGCACATCTTTGGGATAGAAAGAGAGATGACTATTTTTAAGCAGTTTAAATCAATCAGCTGTGTGGAGGTTGCCTAGGTTCCCTATTGGGGATCAAAAAAGCCAAAGCACTCCAGAATAGTGTTGGAATAAGGTTCATACCCTGGGACATACTGTGGACCAAAAGCCAAACAGAGCCCTTAGAAACCTCCTTATTCTACTATATTTTTACATCTTGAGAAATGAAGTTTCTATATTCTTCTTCCATTTCACATAACTCATTATGTCCATTATTTTCTCAGACTACTAAGAAATACCTTTTTTTCAGCTTAAAGAAAAACCCAAACTTAAAACCTATTAATTCTATAACCAAGTCAGTGTCCAAAAGGTTATTTTACTCATAATCATCAAGATCAGCAGCATCAAATATTTATTGAGTACCTGCAATATGTATTTAAGGTCCTGCAGTAGACATGAAGTCTACGAACTAGTCCCTGCCTTATATTTAATTACAGGGTAGTTGTGGATGTGATAAAAACACATACACACACACACAATAGTTTAAAAAAACTCCCTAGGCTGCAGTGTCATTATCTATGAAGTGAAGGGTTCCATGATCTTTCAAACACCTTCTGGTCCTATACATAAGATAAAAAGGTAGCAAGTTAGAATAAGATAAAGGCACAATTAGGTAGTACAGTAGGTAAGTAGAGTGCCAGACTTGCAGTCAGGCATTTAAAGTCTGACCTCATATACTTAGTAATTGTATGACCCTGGACAAGTCACTTAACTCTATTTGCTTCAGTTTTCTCATTTATAAAATGAGCCAGAGAAGGAAATGGCAAACTGCTCTAGTGTCTCCTCTAAGAAATCCCCAAATGAGGTCATGAAGAATTAGACATAACTAAAAATGACTGACCAACAATACAGTATAGAGTATTGGATCCATTTTCACCTAAGAAATTTTTATGTGGCCCTGAGTATATAGGGATTTAAAATAGGTATACAAATAAAGCATTTACTGATAGTAAATCATAATTTTGTAACCTTTACATTTAGTACAGGGCTGTGACCCACAGTTTAAGAAGTTGGGGTATACACTACATAGAATTCCCAATCCCTCTATTTTTGTCCACCTGCATTTTTGATTGATTTCCTTCACAGGCTAATTGTACACTATTTCAAAGTCCAATTCTTTTTGTAGAGCAAAATAACTGTTTGGTCATGCATACGTATATTGCATTTAATTTATACTTTAACGTATTTAACATGTATTGGTCAACCTGCATCTGGGGCAGGGGGTTGGGGGAAGGAGGGGAAAAGTTGGAACAAAAGGTTTGGCAATTGTCAATGCTGAAAAATTACCCATGCATATATCTTGTGAATAAAAAGCTATAATAATAAAAAAAGAAGTTGGGGTATAAAAGGCCGAGCACTCACCTACAAGTTAGAGAAGCCTAAATTCAAGCCCTGTCTTTGATATATACGATCTTTGTGATCATGGATAAGTTATCCAAGTTCTCAGTGACTCTTGCAATTTTCTAACACTTTAAGGAGAAGCCTTGTCAATATGCATTGGTGAAGGGATTTTTCACATCAGGAGTTTCTTACCCTGAAAGTAAAAATCCAGATCAGATATGTGAATATATATCATCTTGAACTGATTTTTTATATGAAATACATATGTACTTGTGTACATAGATAGGTAAAATCTTAAGTGTAGAATTCCAGAAATAAAAAACAAAGAAACAGCAAGGATAATAAGCAGCCAAGAGACCTCAGGTTCTCAGTTTCCTTCTTATGAACCAATGCATGACAGATGCTCGAAAATTTGTATGCCCAAGTGACAAATTGTCAATCATGAAGAGCCCAGGATTCTGGAGAAGAACTTCAAAATTAAAAACAAAACAACCCAGCAGATGTGGATTTGAAACCCATCATGCATTCTGTTCTCACCTCACATATGCTCCAGGCAAAAAGAATCCTAAAGTATAAATGGACTTCTGGGTTCTCCTCCTGTTGTCAACAGTAAATCGGTCAATCCCAGTCAGAGATTGCTTATCAGTCTCTGATTCATATTTGCATTTAATCCAAAATAGTTCCAGAGAGGAAAGCTGCCCACATCTGACTAGGGATTTGTGTCAATCCTGGGCCTTCCCTCGGTAAGGAGAAGTCTCTCTCTGAATACTGAGTCACTTTCTTCATTTAACATGTCGTGGGTGTTGTGTTTGGCAGACTTGAATGTCGAGTGCTCAGACCTAGCGGCTCATCTCAGCCTATCACCCTGTTATGTTGCCCGATATTGTAGCCCAACGTGACAAGGAGAAATGAGAAAAATGTAAAATGGCCCAGACCCTCTGCCTCTTCTCCACGCAAAGCTGTGGGTAATGACTTTGCCTGCTGCAACACTTTATCAGATGTCTACAGAGTTAATACCCACAAACCCAGCTGGACCTGCCAGGGCAGGCTGGCTGCTATTTGAATTTATAGCAAACCCGAAGCAAGGCTTTGCCTACCTCTGCTACTAATGGAATCAGACGTCAGAAAATAAGCAAACTAACATTGCTAAGGCTTCACAGATCCTAACCCACAATTATTACCGACTTAAGTGTGACCCTCTCTCACACAGGGATAAAGCCCAGTAGGGGAAAGTTTATGGTTATCCTTGTTTGAAATTTTGCAAAGTTGGGATACAGCAGCTGAGAGGTCAAACAACTTATCCAAGAGGAGAAAAACTCTGTTTTAACACCAGCAGCATAATTGAAGAGCTTCACAAACTTATACCTAAAGCAGGCTTCTCTCTCTCCATTTTCTCTTCTCAAGTCCAAGTTCCCTTCTCTCCAAGCACTGAACGCACCAATTTTGCTCTCTAGTGCAGACACAATTAATACTGCTGTTTTATGTCTACATAGAGCCAGTGTGCATTAGTGTTGTTTAGTCATGTCTGACCATGAGTTGGGTTTTCCTGACAAAGATACTGGAGCTGTTAGTCATTTCCTTCTCCAGACCCTTTTAAAGATGAGAAACTGAGTCAAACAAACTGGGTCACATATTTAATAAGTTTCTGAGGCTGAATTTCAACTCAGGTTCTCCTGACTCCAAACCTAACACTCTCTTCACTGTGCCATCTGGCTGCCTAGAGAGGTGGGTAGAGTACAATTATTGAAGTTAGGAAGTCCGGGGTTCAAATCTTGCTTTTAATACTTAATAGTTGAGAAACCCTAAACAAACCTCTTTGAAACTCATTTCTTCTTCTATAAAATGATGATGAACTTTCTTACTTCACACAAGTTCTTCATGAGAACTCAATGAGTGAATGTACACAAAATATTTTATAAATCTTAAAAGTTCTATATAATGTTAGCTATTATGTTACAAATAGGTTGTCATATGCATTCATAGAGAGAATTCTTTATGTCCATATTAGTAGAGCTTTTTCTGACTTAGGTTTTCCTATAGTTCTTCACGTTATCACATTTATTTTTTTTTGAACAAGAGCTAGGTAGAATGGGTAGTATTGTACCCATTTTACAAAAAAAGAAAGCTAAGGAATGGTAACATAACATACAATCACTGATAAAGCCCAAATTAAAACGCGGCTTTCTCAAATCTCTTTCTTTAACCTCCCATTATCAGACATTTACTTCTATGTCATATAATTTACCAAATTTCACATATTTGAATCTCTGGATGGAGAAGGGTAATTACCTAAATTAAGAGGTTAGACCTAGTTCTTTTTGATCTCTACTGACTTTTTATTTTTCATTTGGGAGAGCCTTTTAGTAATGGGGGATCTTGAATAAGCATGATCAGGGACAAAAAAAGGTTTAAGAAAAAAAAAAAAAAGAAAAGGGCTACAAGAGGAAATCTGGGCCATGCAGTCTTCAAGTTCAATGGGTTCCCTTTTCTGTAATTACTAAAATAGAAATCTAGTAACAACTTATTCCTTCATTATATGGAAGAAATAGTAGAATTTTAAAATTGGAAGGAACTTCAGTGGTTAGTCAACCAATGAGCATTTACTAAACATCTATTATGTGCCAGGCACTGTGCTAAGCTTTGAGGACACAAAGATAGTCAAAAACAGTTTCTGCTCTCAAGGAGTTCATATTTTAATGTGAGAAAAAATGCAAAAATTATGTACATAGAAGATATATACAGAGTAAATTGGAAGTATTTAGAGGGATGGCACTAGAAGGAGGTAGAGTGTTTTAAGAAAGACTGCTTACAGAAGATAAGATTTTAATTGTCTTTTTAAAATTTTCAATATTGTTTTAATTTTCAAAATATATGTAGAGTTTTCAATATTCAATTTTGTAACATTTTGTGTTCCAAATTTTTCTCCTTCCCTCCCTTCCATTACTTCTCCCCAAGACAGCAAATAATCTGATATAAGTTAAAAATGTGGAATCCTTTTAAACATGCTTTCATATTTGTCATGTAGAGCAAGGAACAGCAGATCAAAGGGGGGAAAATGATAAAGAAAAAAACAAGCAAAAAGGTGAAAATATCATACTTTGATCCATATTCAGTCTTCATAGTGCTCTCTCTGGCTGCAGATGGCACTTACCATCAAAAGTCTTTTGGAATTGCCTTGAACCACTGCATTGTTGAAAAGAGCCAAATCCATCACAGTCAGATCAGTGGTTCTCAAAGTATGGTCTAGAGAATCCGGGGGAATCTCTGATACCCTTTTAGGGGGTCTACAAATTCAAAAATATTTTTTATTTCCAATATGGTAAATGTCTATAAATATAATCCAGATAAACAAAAACTCTTTGGAAAGATCCTCAATAATTTTTAATAGGATAAAGATACTGCAAACAAAAGTTTGAGAACCACTGCAATAGAATATCATATAATCTTATTGTTACTGTGTACAATGTTCTCTTGGTTCTGCTCACTTTACTCAGTATCATTTCATGTAAGTCTTTCCAGGCTTTTCTCATATCATCCTACTGATCATTTCTTATAGAACAATAATATTGTATTATGTTCATATATCATAACTTATTCATCTCATTAGTCATCAATTCTCCAATTGATGGGTATCCATTCAATTTCCACAAGTTTTGAAGAAAACCAAGCAAGTCCAAAGACTGACATGAGGTGGAAAGCACACTATGTATGGGTGATAATCATTGAAAAAGAATAACAAGAAGACCCATGTGACTAGTTCATAGAGTATTGAAGGGTGGTAAAGTATAAGAGTTGGAAGTTGGAAAGGGGCATGTTATGTGGGGGTTTACATGTCAAAGAGAACATTTTTTTTATTTTATCCTGTAAGTAATATGAAACCACTGGAGTTTAATGAGAAGGGATGGGAAGAAAAGGGTGACATGGTCAGATATGTATGTTAAAAATATTAAATTGGCAGCCAAGGAGAGGATGGACTCTAGAGTAAGGAAATACTTGAGGCAGGGAGAACAATCAGCAGATTATTGTAATACTACAGGTATAAAGCCTATTTTCTTAACTGTTTTCTTAACAAACACAACAAATAAATGTTACAGATATATTGGTAAATGTTTAACAACTGACTCTCAATAAGTGTTCCTTATATACTTTTAAGTTCAATCTACATTACTGAGATTTTCTTAAGTCTTGATAACCAATAAAACAATAAATCAAGCCCTGATTTGTAGCATTTGCTTATTTCTGAGGTGTAATGCTCACACTGAAAAATTAACAATTGGGCTTTCTCCAGCTGGTTTGAGCTGACTCTAACAGAACTCTGCTATATATGTGCATACATACACACACACACACACACACACACACACACACACACACATATATATATATATATATATATATATACATGTACATGTATATTTATATCCATATAAATATGGAAGACAGAAGTTGTAGCTAAATCAAAGAAAAACTTTTTAAGTTTTCTGACAGTTAAGACAGTAAGAGAGCGGTGTCTTTGTGAGCCCAATGTCAACAAAAGGATCATTTCATGGGAAACTTGGTGAATTTACCTTACAATGTTCATGATGCATTTGAGCAAAAAGATTAGCATAAAAATAATTTAATTTATGCAGCAACATCTGTTGCAGAGGATAAGGAACAGAGAAATTCTATGGCACACTTAACAAGATACTTTTTGAGCAAGTCAATATGTAACAACACTCTTACTGAGTTCTTCTATGCAAAAGTTGGCACAAAGGAGGTTGTACTCCCTCTCCCCCCAAAAAAAGTTTGGAAAATAGAAATAAAGGAAAGAAGCCAAAAGCTTATAAACTACTTGCAAAACTCATCCTTATATAATATCAAAAACATTAAGTGAGTCAGGAAGTACTGGAAAAATGAAAGCTGACTCCTTAATTAACAAACAGAAAATAATTGGTTAGTGAAATGTCATTCTTTTGAAAACCAGCTTTCCACGTGTAATTATAGCATTAACTAAAGAGAAAAGGCCAACATTAACACAAAATTGGGGGGAAAGGATAAGGATCAGAATACACTGTGTGCAACTGGTGCACTTACAATCAGAACTATTTAAATAAGCTAAATTGACTTTAATAATTTGGAAATGGATAAAAACATAGATATTGATAAATTTACCCATGTAAACAGATGTTTATTTGAATAGACTGAAAGAACACAGAAAGTTAGAAGATACTTGATCTCTGTTTGATGGGAAAGAGTACAATGTAGATTTTAAAATAATGATAATCAATAGCTTTCCCAGGGTAGCAAAAGCAGTAAAAGAAGGTGATCAAAAATTATAACAAATATTATCTTTCAAAACAGCAAAAAAAGTAGCAAAAGGAAAAGACAAGTCTACAGAAAGTTTGATGCAAGATTTAGCAAAACCAGATAATCCTGAGAACAGTTATAGATGTTCTTTCTAGAAGGACCACAAATAGATTTAAAATGGGACAAATTTTCTACCATTACTATGGAAATATACCATTATTATCATTGACAATATAATTATTATGTTTGGACTCAATGTTCTACATTGAGGAAATGGAAATTGCACTTAAGAAGATGAAGGCAGAAAGAAGAGCTTAAAAATTTGTGTGGGAGGTAATACAACATTAAAGATACCCAGGGTTTCATTCAAAATACATTTGTTCCAGAACATCAACTATCAATTCAAATAAATATGAAGCAGGCAAATCTCTTTCTGGCAAGGAACTACTCTAAGGGAGCAACACCACATTTGTGTGACTTATTGCAGAATGTCAAAATAGAAGAAAGAATGGAATACCTTTCAGAGAAGAGATAGAAGAGACTGAAGGGGAAATTTTCTATAAAGCATTTAAGATCACTCCATGAGGTTTTCCAAATTAGGGTGAATTAAATAGAAATAGAGTTAGTCAACAAGCATTTATTAAGCACTTACTTTATGCTAGATATTGTGTTAAATGCTGAAAGTTACAAAGATAGACCTTATCCCCAGGAAGTTCATAATCAAATGAAGGAGATATCAAACAAACAGCTATGTACAAACAAGTTACATACAGGGTAAATGGGAAATAATTAACACAGGGAAGGTTCTATAATTAAAAGAAATTTGAGATAGACTTCCTAGAAGACAGAATTTTATTTGGGACTTAAAGGAAGACAGGAAAACCCATAGGCAGAGATGAGGAAGGATAAATATTCCAGAGGAAAGCACCAAGGAAAACATTTGTAGTTGAGAAGTATGAATATCTGAGGGACAGAATAGAACAGCAAGAAAGACAGTGTTACTGGACTGACGAACACATGCTGTTGTCAAAGATGTAAGAAAATTAGGAAAGTAGGAGGAGGCTGGATTAGGAAGGGCTCTGAATGCCAAACTGAGCTTTTTTTTTTATTTGATCTTAGAGGCAATAAGAGGCCACCAAAGCTTATTGAGTGGGACAAGAGGATTACATGATCAAACCTCTGCTTTGGAAAATCATTTAGTGACTGAATGGAGGAAGGAGTGAGTATAGAGAGACTTGTGGCAAACAAACCAACAAACAAGTTATTGTAGCAGTACAGGTGTGAGTGGTTATGCTGGTCAGCAGCAAGACCTTTTTATTTATCAGAGAAATAAAAGGAAGATATTCTGGAGTTGTAATAAAGGTTATAAAATCAATAGGCCTTGTCAACTTAATGAATTTAGGGAGTGAGAGAAAATGAGGAGCCAAGAATGACAACTATACTGTAAGTCTGGGTAACTGGAATGATCAGGTTATCTTAGAAAATATTAGGAAATAGTATTATCAGTACTATTAGACAGTGATTGGGAAATTTGTAATGGGAGGAAGATTTAGGGGAAAAAGAATATGTTGTTTTGGACAGATGAGTTCGAGATGTCTACTAAACATCTGGTTCTAATGTCTATATAGATATCTAATAGGCAGCTAAAGATGTGAACCTGGAGGTCAGCAGAGAAGTTAAGGCTGGATAAGTGGATTTAAGAATCATCAACACAGAGATGATAATTAAATCCATGATGAGATCTTGAAATGAAGTCATATTGAAAGAGAAGAGAAAAAATGCAAGGATAGAGCCACATGGGACAATCACAAGTGGAGGGCCAATTTAGGATGAGGAGTCAGCAAAGGAAATTACTACAAATGAGTGATCAGATAGGTAGGAGGAGAACTAGGAGAGAATGGTATACTATAAGCCTAAAGAGAGTATACATAAAGCATGTATTACTAAAGAGAAGAGAGTGCCATAGTAGTCCAAAAAGAGCAAACTGTCTTAACTTTTTTTGTGTATCATGAACTCCTTTGACAGTTTGGTGAAGGCTACGAATTATTTTGCAAATAAATGTTGATTACATTTGAGGAAATACTAAATTTCCATATAAAATTAGTGAAAATAAAAGTGTAGTGTTTTCCCAAGATAACCCATTTCCTGAAATCTATTCACAGACTCCTTGGAGAACCACGCATCTTATGTTAAGACTGTTGTTTCAGTTGTTCAGTCATATCCTAGTCTTTTTGACCTATTGGATCATATTGTTCTTGTATTTTGTTGTATTGTGTTGTGTTGTTTTGGGCATACTGGGGTGGTTTGCCATTTCCTTCTCCTAATACCAGAGGTTTTATAGCATTCGGGTAGTAGTAAGGTGGCTTACTTATGCTTGATGATAAGGAGAGTCAAGTGAGAACTGGGTTATAGTAGAAAGGGTTTCACAACCAGCTGTTCAGTTTTTCTGAAAAAAACAAAGGGATACCCAACACACTTTTAAATTTGATCTACATTCCTAACGTTTTCTCCAAAATCTTCTTAAGTCTAGACAATCAACAAAACAATAAACCAAGCCCTGATCAAGATGTAAATACACTCCAATTTTAACAGTCTCTGGAGAGAGCTGTTGCAACACATGCCTGAGTAAGTGATTAAAGTAGGTGTAGAGACTAGATGAAACTGGGAAGAACAATGAGAGTATATTGTCTATTTTGCTGGACCCTGGGTCTC
The DNA here is from genome assembly GCF_902635505.1 of Sarcophilus harrisii. Classification (NCBI taxonomy): domain Eukaryota; kingdom Metazoa; phylum Chordata; class Mammalia; order Dasyuromorphia; family Dasyuridae; genus Sarcophilus; species Sarcophilus harrisii. The sequence goes on from NC_045426.1 coordinate 603,421,440, forward strand.
TCTTCCTTTGTGTCATTAATATGGAGAGCAGAGACTATTCTTGGGTGTCTGGGTTAGTTTGGGGTCAAGATTTTTACTGCTCTGTAAGCCACACACAATCTGAATTAGCTTAGTCCTAATTTCCCATTCTAGAAGTGTCCCATGATGGAAATTGGTCATGTGGAGTGGGATTCCAAGGTACTGACCTTAAGAACAAGACTTCATCTCAGCATTTTCAATGAAAGAGGCTTTGAACAGTCAAGAAATGTTTCCTCTGCTGCTGACTTATACAGTACAAACACACCACTGCTCTGAGTAGATTCAGGAACAATCCTTAAGGGATGTGCTGGAGTGCTCTGCTGATTATCATGTTAACATTATCTATATTCTATTTCCTCTTGCTTAGTTAAGTCTAATTATGTTTTAATTATCTAAGCTTTAATCCAATTTACCCCATTCTGCCTCTGCCAAAGACCATTCCATGGTTAGAGAGCTAGTATTCCAAAAAGGGTTAATTAAAAAAAATGTTCATAGATTTCTTCTTTCTTTTTTTTTTTACGTTATGCTAATTTTTGAATATATATGTATATTCAATGTTTATATTCTGACTACACACACATACATACATATACCCCTTTTCTCTCCTCTTTCCTCACTTTTGTAGCCAAAGAGTCATCTTGGTGACAAAGAATTAAAAAAGAAAAAGAACACAACAATAAAAAATACTAACTAGCACATCAATTGAATCTGACAGCACTTGCAACATTCCATATCCATAGCTAGCCTCTTACCTCTAAAATGAAAGGAAGGAAGTACATGTTTTTAAGTGGAAATGACTTTTAAAAACATGATTTTCAGCCTAAGTATCCCTTTGTTCAATTCCCTGTTCCCCAAAATAGCACAAGTTGTTCCTAGGAATGAGAAGAAAGGTTAAGGGGGAAAAAAATCAGTCACCCAAGTAGTATAGTGAGATTTTATGTGTCTTGCCTTAATGAGGTGAATGTTCTCCCTGTGGAATGAACAGGATCATTGTGGGTTCTCATTCTTTTTTAGTACAGTGGCATGAGGCATTTTTATGTGTGGCCAGGCTGAAGTCATAGTGAAAGACATCCAGGGGCATCCCCACTCACTACTTTAAGGACACCAGGGGAGAGATTCAGGACTGAGCAACATCAGCACCATGAGCTTCCCAACCTCATTGATCTTTCTGTACCAACTCCACTCATTCTCATCCCACTCTCTGCTTAGCATCAGCCACACAGTCTAGCTGCCTTCCCTCTCCCTAGATTGAATTCTACTCTAGTGGAAGAGCCAGTTTTCTTAATTTCTCCACTTAATTCAAGTTAATTCAATCTCTTCATCTAGAGACCCATTTTAGGTTGTTTTATGGACATCACATGTAGCATCAATGTAACCAGAGCTGTGTAATATTATGTATTTCACAGGGAACTAGAATTTGCACTTTTATCTATCTCCTCAGGAAGTCAGATTAATGGCTTTGGAGGAAGTAATGAAGGACTGTGATGGTGCAGTCCTATCAGAGGCAGCTGGGTGGTGAAGTTGATAGAATATTTAGCCTGGAAGACAGACCTAGATTTAAAGTAAGCTTCAGATACTTACTGTGTAATCAGGGGCAAGTCACTTAACTCTGCCTCAGTTTTCTCAGCTGTAAAATGGTGATAATAATAGATCCTACCTCTTAGGATTGCTGTGAAGATCAAAAGAGATAATAATTATAAAGGGCTTAAAAAATACCTGGCATAGAATAGATGTTTAAATGCTTCTTTTTTTCTTTCCTTCCTTCACCTTCATCTATTCTTTCTCTGTAATGAAGAATTAGTCCCATGGAAGCTAGGCTGTTCAGTTGATAAAAGCACAGGGCTTTAAACTTCTACTTACCTCAGTTTCCCTAATAGTAAAATGCCTGCCAGGGTTGTTGTGAGGATAAAATGAGATAATATTCAGAAAATGCTTGGCACAGTGCCTGGCACATAGTAGGTATTATAAAATGCTAATTATTGATTATTATTATTTATGGAACATGTAAGCCTTGTTTAATAAATATCACCATGTTTTGTCAAAGAATTGCAGAAAAGTCCTCAGAGGTATGGGTTCACTCCATACTGGAACAGAAATCTCTTCTACAGCATTGCTATTCCCCTGACCAGCTAATTGAATATTTTAGCAGAGTGATGTTTCAAGGGTAGAATGAAAATTTGCAGGGAAATAGTTAAAGGCAGCAATTTGAACAACCATAAGCTCAGGCTTGAAAAGAGTAATTAGTTAATGGCTGCAAAGTGCTTCGTGGATGGGAAAAAAATGGTAAGTAATAGTAATACTGACCTTGTGTGGGTAGTGGGAGCTGATGGTTATAGTTAAGAGCAAGTTTGCTTTCCCTTTGTTGTCAATTTTTTCCAGTCTGGGTCAACTTGACCCTTAAGCCCCAAACAACACATCATGTTCCTGGGGATAAGCAAAAAAAATTAAGGGGAAAATTAATTTGTTGCACGGATAAAAGGGTAAAGTTTTAAATGTATCACCTTAATGTCAGGTGAATTTTCTCCCTGGGGAATGAACAGAATCAGCAGAATCAGTCCTCATTCTTTTTTAGTATACTGACAAGAGGCATTTTTATATAGCCAGATGACCTGAAGTTACTGTGCTATAATGCACTTTTGTTAGGTAGCTTCGTGTAGCAAATAAAGCATGGGACTAGGAGTACAGGACATCTGGGTCTGGATTCTGTCATTTCCTAGCCATGTCACTTTGAAAGAGTCCTTTGACCTCTGCACTTCCATTTCCTCATTGGTGAAACTGGGATCATAATATGTGTGTGTCCTCTGCCCCCAGGGTTGCAGTGAATTAGACTCAATGTAATCATACATTGTACATCATAACCCAAATATGAGGTTATTGAATTGGACTATGACAAGTCATCTTTTTAAAACTAATATTCTCAGACAGACAGGATTGCATAGTCACCCGGCAGGGGTCCTCAAACTATGACCCACGGGCCAGATACAGCAGCTGAGGACGTTAATCCCCCTCACCCAGGACTATGAAGTTTCTTTATTTAAAGGCCCACAGAACAAAGTTTTTGTTTTTACTATAATCTGGCCCTCCAACAGGCCCCCTATTTAAACAGTTTGAGGACCCCTGAGTGGATAGAAACTCAGTCAGGAAGACCTTGGTTCCAGGGCTGCCAAACACCCAATCAATATGACTTCTGTATTCTAAAGTAAATCGCTTATGAATATAAACACTCCCTTATTCAATAGCCCTCTCTCATTGAAATCCACCTCACTTGCATGTCATAGCATCATCTCCCCGACGTCATGGTTCTCTTTGAGAACCAAAGACAAAGAACAACAATAACAAACTCCATTGGCTCCCTATTACTCTAAGATCAAATATAAAGTCCCCAGTTTGGCTTCTAAAACCCTTCAGAAGTTGCCCTTCCTTCTTTTCCAGCCTACTTATACTTCACTGCTTTTTACATACTCTGTGAAATTTGACACTGGTCTCCTTCCTATTCTTTTAATAAGACACTTCCACTACAGACTCTGGATATTTTCATTGACTGTTCCCTATGCCTGGAATTCTTTTCTTCCTCATCTCCTTCTTCTAGCATCTGTAGTTTCTTTCAAGTCCCTGCTAAAATCCCACTACAAGCCATCACCAGTCATCTTGACTTATGTCTTACTCTGGAGGAGAAAGTGAGGCTGATGACTTTGCATGGTTCTGTCTCACTTAAATCCAATTCACTTGCAAGTCAAGACATCACTTTCCTGATGTCAAAAATCCTCCTCAAAAATAAAGGGCAAACAACAGAGCAATAGCAACAACAACAGAATCCCACTTGTTATAGGAAGCCTTTCTCCATTTTTCTTAATATTAGCAGTAGCCTCCCACTGAAATTCCCTCTGTATCCTCCTTGTTTTCACATAGTTATTTGCATTTTGTTTCCCTCATTAGATTGTGACCTAATTGAAGGCAGGAGCTATTTTTGCCTTTCTTTGTATATATGGAACCCTTAGCATGTAACTACATGCTACACATGGTAGGGACTTAACAAATGCTGATTTGATTTAACCTTTCAGTGGTATGTTAGAATAGAGGTGTCAAATTGCTGGAGAGAGACAACAACACTCCCCAGTATGCTCTGAACCAAATTAAAATGTAAAATTGGAAATGTTTAAGCAAAGAACTAAGTAAAAATGCACTAGAATATAGATAATGGCAATATGTGATTTTCTAAGTCACTATGCAAACTGCAGGGATCCTTATATACAGTTTGGTAGCCCCATTTGACACTATTGAACCTAATTAACTCTCTAATATTATATAATTCAGAGGGGCTACATTGAGTGAGAGCATTTCCTCATGTGGAAGCCCCCTGTTAGTTATTGTTTAGTCATTTCTGTCATGTTCCTATGCTAGCAGAATTACTGATCCAGGTTTTCTCCCTATCTTATTGGGATAATATTTATTATTAAATTTATTTATTAAAGAATTTTTTATTTATTTATTAAGAGATCCAATGAAAACTGTCCATGAATGTGATCTATAATATAAGCCTCAGATGTTATTTCATTGCCATATTCATTAAAATGAAGAAAAGAAAGTCAATGTATTTCAGTTTCATTTTTAAAGAAAATTCAGAATCAACTTTCTTTTTCTTCAACTCCAGCTGACCAGCAAAGAAATTGCCAGGTCATTCCAAAGCTGACCTTTCCCAGCTCACTCATGTTAAATTGCCTTCCATTTATTCTTTACTCTGCCTGAATCCCTGCTTCTCTAAGCTAAGTGGCAGCTCTGAAGGAAAATGAGGGTAGTAGATCCTTGCCATTCAAAGGGGATCTGTTCTAGAGGTCCCTGAGAGAGTAAGAAACTCCACAAATAATGTATTGTTCCTATTATAAAAAATGCCCCCTTCCTCTTACAGCCTCCTTCCCACAGACTGTATTATTATTCACTTTTGACTATCAGGGTAAGGATTTAGAAGTCATAGTGAGTAAAATAATTCCCCCAATCTTGGTGTATTGACAAAACACTGAACTAGGAGTCAGAGGATCTGGGTCCAAGAGTTATCTCTGCCACTTTTACACACATACATGTAAACACATATACATATATAGTATATATGTATGTATATATACATAGATAGATAGACAGATAAACACATGTATGGTATGGGAAAATGAGATTCAGAAAAGTAAAGTGATTTGTCCATAATCATACAGGTCCTGATTTAAATTATCTTTTCTTTCTCTGACCCTAGATATAGTTTCTTTGTATATTCTTCTGCCCACTTTATTTGATGGGTCTGCAATCTGATCATTGTGGATACTTTCTCCATAACTAAAGATGGCACTATTTTCTCAATACATTCTTTCAAAAACTCACTACACTGTATCTAAGATCTCTTTGGCTCTTTTGATATTTTAGGGACACCAATGATATTTTTCAAGTCTTCTTCTGTATCATCCCCCCCCCAACATTGTTCTGTGTCCTCATCACAACTTCCCATTCTTCCTTCTCTTTCTTTGCTCACTCTTGCTCCAGCCTCACTTTCTTTTCTTCAAAATATTGATCTCATAATCAATTCATCTTTGCATTGTGTTTTACCTTTTAGTCTCTTATACTATTATCTTCTCCCCACTCAGATTTTTTTTTAAATCCCAGTTATCATTTCCACCATCTGCTTTTTGAACTCTTATTCTTAAATAGGGAATGGACTTTTCATTTATTGGAACATGAGCATTGTTAGAGAAAAGCCCATGGCTGTGATGACTAGTTCCACTACAAATTATATTAGCTAAATTCAACTGAGTCCTCATTGCTACAAGCCTATTTTTACACTTTCTTGATTGTTTTTTTTCTTATCACAATCCCCACAGCATCTATTCAGACTTTCTCTTTCCCCTCCCCAGTCACTCATAATACTTTATCCACTATCCCTTTCAAGAGAAGGTTTACTTTTCTTGTCCTTTATTGGAAAAAAATTACGGCCATCCACTTGGACTTTCCTCTTTTTTAAGTCTATACCTAAAATCATCTCAGACTCATTTCCTTTGCTTCAATCTCAGAATAAAAAGTAGTCCCTTTCTATGGCAATTCTAATCTTCTGACCCCTTTATTTGTACCTAGGATCCTTGTCTCTTCACTCTCCTTCAGGAGCTTGATCCTTAAATCTTCCTCCACTTCATTCTAATTTTTATTTTCTCCTTACCATCCTCTTCATTGCTGTTTACAAACATGTCCAGATTTTCCTCAAACAAAGAAAAATTCCTTCACTTGACCTTGCCATTTTGTAAGTTATTGCCAACCTATATCTATTCCCCCTTTCACAATCAAAATCCTAGGAAAAACTATATGTAACTCGTGGCCTCCACTTCTTCTCTTCCTACTTATTTCCAAACTCAACTGAACCTTCTCTCTCCAAGATCACCAATGATCTCTTTATTGCTAAATTTAATAGCCACTTCTGAATGAACTTCTCTGAAATATTGGACATTGTGAATTATTCCCTTGTTTTGGATACTCTTTTATTCTTTCTTTTCTTTTCTTCCTTTCTTTCTCTTTCTCTTTCTTTCTTCCTTCCTTTCTTCCTCCTCTCTTCCTCCCCTTTTCTTCTTCTTTTTCTTCCTCTTCTTCTTCTTCTTTTTATTCTTCTTCTTCTTCTCTTTCTTTTCCTTTTTCTCCTTCTTCTTCTTCTTCCTCTTCTCCTCCTCTTCCTCCTTCTTCTTGTTCTTCTTCCTTTTCTTCCTCTTCCTTCTCCTCCTTTCTTATTCTTCTTCCTTCTTTCCTCCTCTTCCTCATTACTCTTCTTGTCTCTTTTTATATTCTTCTCTGTCCTGACTTCTCTTTGTACTTGGTTGAATTTAGATAAAATAATCTGTAGTGGAACTAGTCATCACAACCATGGGCCTTTCTCTAATAATGTCCATCTCCTAATAGATGAAAAGTAGAGTAACTACCCCATTCCCTATTGAAGAATAAGAGCACAAAGAGTACATTGATTTCATTACATGTAGATTCAACCATTTTCTCTGTACAAACAACTTACAGGTCTGCACATCTAGCTCATATATCTCTCAGAGAAACACAAGAATACAGCATTGGAGAGCTAGAAGGGACCTCATGATCTGCTAGTCTAACCCATACACAAAATATATTTCTACTACAATGTGAATTTCTACTATAATATAACGTGTTGTCCAGCATTCTATTCAAAGACCTCTAAGGAGGGGGAATCCACCACTACATGCAAATAATGCCATTTCAGGGCAGCTTTAATTATTAGAAAGTTTTTTTTCATAATTTGAGCCTAAATAGCAACTTCTACCCAACACATATAATATAAATATAATATGTAATAACAAATAATATATATGATAAATAATAAATATAAATATGTCAATATATGCCTATAAATATGTATATAAACATCTGTATACATTTTATTATTTATTGAATAAAACAAACATTTCCATAATTTGCTAGAATTTTAAAAGATGATTATACATGCAAATTATTGTGTAAAATTTTCCCCGTTTTTCCTCTTCCCCTCCAATCTAAAGATAGTTAAAATTAGACACAAATGTGTGTGTGTGTGTGTGTGTGTGTGTGTGTGTATGTCTCAGGCAAAGTTAAGACTAAAATAGACTTAACTAAAAGAGTTAGATAGGGTCACTACATTTTAATAAAAGGTACCATAGACCAAAGCTTCTTAAACTGTGGGTCATGACCTATGGGGTCATGTAGGTGAATGTGGATGCCACAAAAAATTTGATAACAGTAAAGGGTATCAAATATTCCAACAAGGTTTAATTCTTTATGTAAAAATAAACAAGCACAGGCATCTCATTAATATACAAATTTGCTTTTACCTTTAATAAGAATATAAATTTGCATTCATCTTTAATATAAAAAATTATATGTATATGAATGAATTATTTTAAAATAAATTTCTTTATGATTTATTACCAGTAAATGTTTGATTTGTATACCTATTTTTTAAACCTATATATTTTGAATCGTATAAAAATTTCCTGGGCAAAAAGGGACTATGGTAGAAAAAGTTTAAGAAACTCTGTCATAGACAATGACACTTCTACTCATTTCTCCTGGTACTGTCCTCTAGCCAAACAGAAATATAATCCATCCTTCATATGGCAGTCTTTCAAAGTCCTGAAGAGAGCTATCTTCTCTCCTCTCCCCTGTCCTGCCCAAGTTCTCTCTTCTCTAAGCTAAATTTGTCTAATTCCTTCTACTAAATTCTCCTATGACATGACTCAAGGCCTCTCTTCTTCGAATATTTTCCATCTTCTCAAAACCCTTCTTTAGCTATGACTTCTAGAACTGAACACAGTGTTCCAAAAGAAATATTCTTATTACAAAACAGTGTTAGGGGCAGAGTAGAATGGAAATATCATTTTCTAAGTCTCAGAAGCTTTTTAACATAGGCCAAAATTGTATTCACTTTTTTTTTGTTTCAAATCACACTTCAGACTCATATTGATTCTAACATTCTCCCCTATCTATTTCAGAACAACTGCTATCTAACCATAAATCACCCATCTTGTACTTGTGAAATTGATTTTTTGTACCCATGATAGTTCTTACATTTATTCCTATTCAGTATTATCTTTTGAGCTCCAATCTCTCATCTCCAAGTAGCTGCAAGATACCTCTATCTGGGATTCCCATAGACATTTTAAACTTACAAGTCCTTTCTACATCTTCCTCCTAAACCCATTCTTTTCCTACCTTTTCTGTTTTTGTCATGGATATCACATTCTTCTAGTCACTTTGGTTCACATATTTGGAATCATTTTCAACTCTTCCTTGACTAACCTCCCTCTTTCCCCATCCCCAAATAGAATGAGATACTAATTCTTGTCCATTCTTGCTCTGTAGTGTTTTTCAAATTCATCTCCTTTTCTCTACTTCCGTGGCTACCACCCTAAGTCAGTCTGCCTAATTACTCGTTACTCCGTTGAGGAGCCTCCTAGTTGCTCTTCTTTAATTTAACCTTTATCCACTAGCAAACTGATATTTCTAAAGCACAATATGCCCATGACACTCCCCTGGGCAAGGAGACATTATATGACTTGCAATCATATGCCATCTTTGGCAAAAATTATTTTTAATTAAAAAATGAAAAGTTTGTGCAAATTTAAGAAATACATGACTTTAAGAAATCTATTTTTGTATGTCTATCTTAGCCAAATTTATGATTTCATTGTTTTAAGGAACTTCTATTGAAGATACTCCTTACCAATGCAATTTCACTACAGTGTGTTCATAGGCGTCAGTTTCTAGCTCTTAGTTTCTTTTCTATAAAAAGAGAGAATTGAGTTACATGCCTTCTAAAGTCTTTTACATCTCTGGAGCTATGATTTAGGAAAGAGAAAAAGATAGAAAAAGACAGAGAGACACACACAGAGAAAAACAGAGGCACAGAGAGAGAGAGAGAGAGAGAGAGAGAGAGAGAGAGAGAGACAGAGACAGAGAGACAGAGAGAGAGGGAGAGACAAAGAGATAGACAGACAGACAGAGACAGAGAAAGATACACAGGGAGAGAATGAAGAGAAACTACAACTCAGCTGAAATTTTTGATCCAATTGCTTATAATTATAATATAAGAATATTTTACAGATAACATCATGACTTGCATTTGTATAATGGTTTATATTTACAAATCATGCTTCTTACATAGTCAGTCTGTCAACAGATATTCATTAGGAGTTTCCTATATGCAAAGTCCTATCCTAAATTCTGAGGATACCTCCCCAAAAATTTAAAATAACTAAATAAAGAAATGAATGGACAAATAAATAAAGACAGAAGTCCCTAACTTCAATAAGCTTACATTTTAATGGAGGAGATAATTACATCTTGAAATCACATTCCTTTTATTCCACATTCTGTGCTTGGTTTTGAAGGCAGGGACGTTTTGGCTCCCATATATAACTCCCAGTTACAGCTTCAGGCTACAGTCTGAAAATGACTAAATATTGGCTGTTGACAAGTTTTGTAAAATACAGGAGCCCTTACTCTAGCAATAACAATTTCTTCTATTACACTATGATGTTAGGAGAAACAATATTATATATGCCATTGTCTCTAACTAATAATATTATATATATGGACAACCATATCAATGATATTATCTCAAGATTCTGTGGCCTTGCTGTTGATGCTATCTTTATTATATTAATGGATGCTCTTGCAAATGTCACTAGTTGGGTCACTGTTATTCATAGTTTGCCTATATGGCCTATTAGACATGACCACTTAGAGATTAATGTTCAGTAGGGTTAAAGAGTAATCTAATTAACCAGAAACAAGTTATTACCCTCTCTTTGAGCTAGAACCATAATATTTTCTGAGGTTGGTATTTTTAAAACATATAAATGTAGGTGGTATGAATCATCTATCAAAAAGCCTTGAATTGTGATACACTCCCACAGACAGTAGGTGTCATATAACTCCATAGTTTCTATGCCCTTGATAGATATTTTTAATGCTTCAAAAATAATATTGATCTTCCTAGGTTTTTGTTGTTGGGTTTTTTTTTGCAAGGGATAAAACTTTCTCACTTATTCAAGAAAAGAATACAGTATAAGGATCTCTTAAGAAGTATTTCAGCAATTAATTCTCATTTATATTTTGTGGTTAAATCCAGTAAGGATGCCCACCCTGGCTACAGATTCTAAGCATGAAGACCTTGAAAACTTTGATAACTCACCTTCATTATCTCTCTTCACAATAATTCAATAGAGTTCCTTTATTTTTGCCCAAAGCACAAATGCAATTCAATACTCTCATCACTGCAGATCAATCAATTCAATCTCCCTTTTAGTCAATCAATAGAGGTACTAGATTCCCCAGTCCAAAGGAATACAGAGGTCAGGTGCCTAGAACTAGCAAATTATTATTTGCTTTGAAACAAACTAGGGGTTTTCCATGTACTTGACTATTCTTCAAAGTCCACTTTCAAGTCCCAGCTCTCCTCTCTCCTACTTGTGACTTCCCACAACTTTACTTATTCCAGGGATTTCAATCATGTTGTCTGGGAGGGTAGAGGTCATTTTGGGCAAATTTTTGAGGCCTCTGTTACAATAAAGGACCCTTGGTGAGTTAGAGGACCTGTGTTGAAATTCTCTATTGTCTTTGGTCACTGAATGCCATTAGGTCTTGGGTGAAATGTGAGAAGGTTAGGCTAGATGAATTCTGATATCGCTTCTACTTAAAAATCCCATCATACTCTAGTGAAGGATTTCTCAATTTTTTTTGTTTCTCATAGACCCTTTTGGTAGTCTGACAAGCTTATGGACCACTTTTCAGAACAATACTTTTAAATTCATTAAATATAATACATATGATTACAAAGGAAACCAAATACACTAAAAAAAAAAGTTAATTTTTTTTTTTGATTTGTGGACTCCATCAGGGAAAAATTGGAACAAAAGGTTTTGCAATTGTCAATGCTGAAAAATTACCCATGCATATATCTTGAAAATAAAAAGCTATAATAAAAAAAATTTGTGGACTCCAAGTTCAAAATCCTTGCTCTTGTTAAATATTTCAATAACCTATGATTTCATTGTCAATATCCCCTTCTGTTGAGACAGATTCTAATTCTTTGGCTCCTCAAATCAAGACAACCAAGATTTATTAAAACTTGTGTTCCAAGCACTATGCCTGGGGACAAAGAAAGTCCAAAAAAAAAAAAAAACCTAAATAACCAATCCCTGGTTTTAAGGGGCTTTGAAGAAACAACCTATAAGCCATTAGGTCCAAAAATATATATAGTATGCCTAGTACAGTGCCTGGCACATAGTAAGCACCTAATAAATATTTATTGAATAAATGAATTGAATTATTGGAGGTAATCTCAGAGGATAAGCACTAAGATTGAGGGGGGTTGGGAAAGGCTTCTTGAATAAGGGAGAATGTTAACTGAAACTTGAAGGAAGTTAAGGAAGCTGGGGGCAATGATGAGAAAGTAAAGCATTCCAGGAATGGGGGACAGAGAGTGAAAATGCATAGATTCCAGAGTTGGAGTGTCTTTTCTGAGGAATAGCAAGGAAATCTGTGTCACTTGGACGCCAGAGCTGAGGAAAAGAATAAGGTATGAAAAGTCTGATAAGGTAGGAAGGGATAAAGTTATGAAGGACTTTTAAATCCAAACAAAGTATTTATTATTTGATCCTGGAGGTGATTAGAAGCCACTGAAGTTTGTTAAATGGGGGTAATATGGTAAGACCTGCACCCTTAGAAAGATTGATCTGAGTGGAGGATAAATCAAAATGGGGAGAGACTTGTAGAAGAGAGACCAACCATCAGTCTTTGGAAATAGTCTACACATTAGATGATAAGGATCTGAACCAGGATGATGGCCATATCAGAGGAGAGAACAGGATATATATGAAAAATTACATTGGACATGGATGGTGTTAACAAAAAATCCCTGTCTCCAAAAATCCCCCTAAAATGAAACAGATTACACAAGCATTTATTATCTGAGAAGAATTTGCAAGGAAGAGAACTTGCAAGGAAGCAGAGAGAGAATTCTCAGCTGTTCAAAGGGTGAGATATTAATAGTTTCTAGTAATTTTAGGATGGGGAATAGAAGTTAAGGGAGAAGACATGCGTAGACACAATAAGCCAGAGAGTCCTGAGTATGGTCTTAAGTCTGCAGCTGCAGTTCAAGGCTGTTTCTGAACTGATCATGGCCGGCTCTGGTTTCTGGCAGCTGCAGACATCTTAAAATTTGGCTGACTTGCAAAGAATCACTAACATGTCAAGCAGTCATCACCAGTATATCAATCATAAATCCCTCTGATTGGCTGTTTATTATGTATATCAATATCCTGTTCCCATATTAAGAAAGGAAGTGTGTACATATCTTATAGGTCACAGGGGTCCTCAAACTACGGCCCGCGGGCCATCTGTGGCAGCTGAGGAGGTTTATCCCCCTTCCCCAGGATTATGAAGTTTCTTTATTTAAAGGCCCACAAAACAAAGTTTTTGTTTTTACTATAGTCTGGCCCTCCCACAGTCTGAGGGACAGTGAACTGGCCCCCTATTTAAAAAGTTTGAGGACCCCTGTAATATATATAATAGGTTAATACAGTCATTATAAAGCCCATGTTTACAAGACTGACGAGGATTTCAACTAGGTTTAATAGTAATAAGGAAGTCAGAAAAAGGAGAGTGTTTGGGAGCTAGGAAATTTGGTAAAATACATTGTTACTCCTGTAACTCCAAAAATATAACCTTCCAGTGTCCAGCCTTCATATGTCTGAACTTGACTTATTAGTCACACATCCCATCTTTCATGGACCCCATACTTCAGCTTGGTAGGACCTGCTAAATATTTTCACATGGCCTTGCCTTTGAGTGTGCAGAGTTCTACACACAATAAAGAGGCAGGGAGAAGAATCTTAGTTCTATTTCCCATTGTTTCAATCAATCAATCATTTCTTAAACACTTGTTCTTGTTGTTTGTCCTTCATTTTCAAAGAGAACTTTGACATTAGGGAGGGAATGCCATAACATGCAAATGGATTTGATTTAAGTGAGGGAGGGTTGAGCCAGGTCACCTGCCTCACTTTCCCCTCCAGAGTCATCTGGGTCCAGTGGCAAAATATAGATCAGGAGGACAGGAGATGGCCTTGGATGAAATGGGAGACCTTGGCTAAAGTCTTCAACAAGTCATAGACTGATGTTGCACCCATTCAGAGATTAAGGCTAGGTAAAAATTGAGACAAAGAATCTCCTCTTTCACCTAACCCCCCCTCCATCTAAATAAATAAATAAACATACAAACAAACAAAAGAATGAATGAATAAATAAATAAATCTAAGAGGGGAACACCTTCAGGGTTTCCAACCATAGCAGAAATGACTGCTATTTACATTCAATGTGAATCAATTACTATGTACCAATCAATTGGGGATACCAAAAAAAACAAAACAAAAAAAAAAGGCATTTCCTTCCCTCAGGGAACTCACAGTCTAATAAGAGAGACAAAATACAAAGAAACTTACAGAATAAATTATAAATAGAATAAATAGGAAATAACTTGTATGGAGAAGCCACTTAAATAAAGAGAGACTAGGAAAAGGTTTTCTGTAGAAGATGGAATTTTAGTGGGGACTTGAAAGAGACCAGGGAAGTCAATAGTCAGGACAGAGTCTGGGCATGAGGGGTGGTCAAAGAAAATGTTCATTTGTTGGTGGACCAATCAGGGTACTCGTGTCACTAGAGCTAAGTACTTGTCAAGGAGTAAGATGTAAAAATAAGGAAGGTAAGAGGAGGCTAGGCTATGAATTTCAAAAATAATATTTTGTATCTAATCCCAGAGACAAGAGGGAGCCACTGGAGTTTACTGATGGTGTGTGGGCATGTGTGTGTGTGACATAGATCTAATTTTTAGAAAAATCCCTTCAGTAGCTGAATAGAGAATAGAATGAAACTTGAGCAGGCTAACCTATCAGTAGGCTGTTGCAATAATCAAGGAATGAGGTGATAGGGTCTCTAGTAGAAGAGAGTGTAAGTGGCAGTATGAGAAAGAAGGGGAATGGTTTGAAGGATAAAGTCAAGATGAAATTGCTAGGCCTTGCCAATAGCTTGGATATAGAAAATGAGAGTGAAAAATCCAGAATGACTTCTACATTTGAACGGAGAAGATGGCATTAATAGGGAGACTAGGAAAGGATGATTTAGGAGAAAAGATAAGTTCAATTTTAGACATATTGAATTTAAAATATCTTCTAAACATACAATTTGAGATATTTGAAAGGTAGTCAGAGATGTGAGATTGGATGTCAACAGAGAGACTGGGGAAGAGAAAGTAGATTTGAGAATCATTAATATAGACATGATAATGAAATCCATAGCAACTGGAGAAATCATCAAGTAAAGTAATATGGAAGGAGAAGAGAAGAGGCAGAACACTTTGGGACATCTACCAACTTCTGTTATTGATATTCTCTTTCCCTGGAAATTATTCTACATTTACTTGGGGATATAAATTTTATATTACCCAGTGGAATATAAGTTCCTCGTGGGCAGGTTCTGTTCCTCTTCTTGTCCTTTGTATTCTTGGTGCCTAGCACAGTGTGATGAATGATAAATGTTTTCAGTGATGAGTGAGTTTTAGAAGAGACTTTTTTTTTTCTGTAATAAAAAATGAAATCGGCTAGAGAATCTCTAAAGGTAGTTATCATGGGTGATAATGATAAATTGCTATGGATCCATTTCCATGTAGTGGAACATGGGTTCCTAGAATTGGAGCTGCATTGGATCTTAAAGGTCATTGGATCTAATCCCCTCATTTTATAGATTAGGAAAGTGAGGTCCATAGAGCTCATGCCATTTGCCCTAGTTCAGCAAGTTAGAACTGGAATTTGAACCCAAGTCCTTCTAATGACAAGTCCAACATTCTTTCCACTATATTAAGATTTTCTCACTATCCTCCATCACATTCATCAGTTTCCCCCTAAAACAGAATCAGAGATTGTAAAAGGCTTCATCCATTTTATAATAAAGGGGAGGATTTTAAAAAGGTAAAAAAATCTTCCTCAAAATAATCCTCCCTATACAATGTTATATCTGTGTTCATTTAATAGGTGCTGATCTGTTTAAGAAGTGAAAATATAATCAGTTTGCCTGATTACTGGTCATCACATAATCAAATAAACCTAGAAATTAGACTGTCCTGATGTTGCTTATAAAAACTGTCCTTAATTTAATCCTCAACCCTAGTAGCCTTTTTTCTTATATTCCTTGAACTTTCTGTAACATTGGGCATTGATTACCAAAATAAATTATTTAGGGGTTTTTTGTCTTTGTTTTTTTTTCTATATTCAGTTAAACCATTTTGATTTTATGTGTCTAGATATCATCTGAGGATTGCTCTTCTGTACTCTTCATGTACTTCATGTACTCTTTTCATATGTCTAAAACTGTAAGGAACTTCCAATAATAATAATAATAGCCTTTACTTTAAGATTTGCACAGTACTTTACAAATTTTACCTCTTTTTATACTCACAACAGCAGGTACTATTATTACCCCCCATTTTATAGATGTGAAAACTGAGACAAATAGAAGCTAAGTGATTTATCAAGTATCACATAGCTAATTAGTGGTCTGAATCAGATTTGAACTCGGTTCTTCCCAACTCTAGGCCCATGCTCTATCTACTGCACCATCTAATTATTACTTACCTCTACTCTAACTCCTTAATTTTATAGATGAGAGAGAAAAGTGATTTACTTAAGATCACACTGCTAATAAGTGACAATCCCAGGCTCTCCTCTGGTACCTAGCTATTTGCCATGTTTTCTCTCTTTAATAGACTGTGAGCTCTTTCATGATAGGAATATTGTGTTTTTCTTTGTATCCTTAGCACAATACCTGGCAAATAACAAGTGCCCAATAAAAACTTGTTGATTTGACTCTGGTTTTAGACCAGACATTCTTTTCTCTTGTACATTAACCAGAACCAAATAATTCATGTAACTCCCAGGTGCATTTGTTTATCTTATTCCTTTGGCCCATGGGGAGATACACTTTTATTTTCTGCCTGTGTAATGTAAGCACAAGGAAAAAAAAAAAAAAGGGAGGATGGATATCAGTAGGAAATTCCTATAAAGAATTACTCCCCACTCATTCTTTCAAAAGGAATTATAACACTCTAGAGTTTATGCTTCTCAGACTTTGGAAGTATCCATAGACCCCAGTCTACAAAGTTCTTGAAAATTAGGGTTGATTCTATGATCTTTGCTTGGTTTGGGGGCAGGACTCAAAGAATGTTTCTATCAATATCCTCTGGATTTTTCTTCAAAAAAGAACCAGCTAAAACCTGATCTCCTCAAAAAGACTTGAAACCAACTCAGCTTCCCATAATTCTTCTATCTTCAGTTTTGATGTAGGAAACACCAATACTGTCTTGACTTGGGGGGAGACCATGAGGTAAACAACACTTGAGAACTCCTTGAAGGGGAGAAACTCCTTGAATCCTGCCTCTGCAAAAGACCTGCCCCAAGGAATCAAGATAAGTGGTTTTATTCTGTTATTTGGATGGGACTAGTTGAGTCCAGGACCACTCCTACTCAGCCTGATCTGGAGATCTAAATTTCTATCTACCTCTATTGAGCTGAGAATTGACTCAACCATTCCCAGTAAGCTGTCCCGTTCTACTGGAACCTGGGGGCAGTAACCTCATTCAATTGAAACTTCAGTCTCAGATCTCTTTAAAAGAGCAACTTTGGGCCTCATTCCTTGCAGAAGGCCTAAATAGTTTGCTCAGTTGCTGGACTTTCTGCCCACTGAGAAGACATTCTCTTTTTAGTGTTAATCCCTCTTTATCTCTCTCACCTATTTCCCTAACAGGGCCACACCCTTCTTTACCTCTTTATTGGGATTTCTCTGCTAGGAACTTTATCTTGCCTCTGAGGAAGTCAGCTTTCCTAGCAAAGGCTGGCTTCTCAGTTCCAACAATAAACTTCTTTTGCCAGTCTGACTTTTTGGGATTGCAAATTCTTTTATGAAAGACCTGTGCTGATCAGAAGGGGTTCCAACAACTCTCTGCCCTGCACCAAACCTCATCAGTATCACCCCCCTGGATGGGAGAACTTATAATAATTATAAATGCACTATGGATCATTCCTTTCCCATCTCTACTCCTAAAATTCTTCTCAAAGGTTACCTTTGATTTCCTAATCACCAGAACTAGTGTCTTTTTCTTGACCTTCTTTTTGAATTTTCTTAAATACTTGAATAATTGTTTTGTTGTTGTTGTTGTTACTTTTCTTGTTGTTACTTTCTTCTCTCATTACATCTAGGCTTATATTTTGCTGATTTCCCCTTCTACCTCTCTAATCATTTTGTCTCTTTTTTCCTTATTTAGCCCCTCGTTTCCTTCCACTAAGTGTAAGTATCCTTCAGGGCTCTCTAATAAAGGGTCCTCTTCTGTCTCTTGATTTTTCTCTCTTGGTTATATTACTTTTTCCTCAAACTTTAACTATCATCTCTTTGCTAATGATTCTCATAACTATTATTTCAAGACCAGACATTTCTCTTGGATTCCAAACTACATACTGAGCATCTCGACCCAAATGCTCCAGTCACCTTAGTACCAACATATCTAGTTTTAAAAGTACTAACTTTTTTTCTGAAAATGGGAAAAAATGGTGTTCTGAGAGAGACAACCATTCTTTCCCCTTAGACATGGAAGGAGTCAGTCCTGGACTCTAAGTCTACTAGTCCACAATCTTTGCTTTCGGCCTGGTTCTTATTGTTGTCATTGAGAGTAGCCATTTCCATCAATTGCTGACTAACTGGCACCTACAGAAAAAAGCAAGAAAGATTAGATGAATGCTTGGATTCTAAGGGTGAAACAAAGGCAAAGTGCATATAAATTTAATCATCACTTACCACCATCTAGACCACTACCACTATGGTCCCTATAGCTGTAGCCTAAGAAAGCAAATCCTATACAAATGTAAAATGATATCTGCTCCTGCACCTGGATCAATCCCTGTCTCCTCAGTAGCCACGACTCACAAAGACCCAGAAAAAAAAATTTTTTTCAATCCCCAAGACTTTGGCATTGTCAAATGGTTCAATATCAGAATTGAATATGGTTCTATTAATGGAAATTACATTAAAGAAAATGCATTACTCTTTACTTTGCTACTGTATCCTAAGAATTCCTGGTTCTTTCTAATGGATTTGCAGCTGAAACTTATTTGTATTCTCTCTCCCTATTAGATTGTGAGTTTCTTGAGGACAGGCTCTCTCTTATTTTTCTGTCCATATCCGCAAATCTTTAGTAGTGTGCTTTCATATAATATTCATACTTAATGCTTGTTCATTCATTTATTCATATTCTATTCCTCCTACTACCTTCCCTATTTCTGTTAATGACACGAGTATTCTAATGACAATACTTTTATAATAAGCTTCTTAGTCATTTTTGACTTCTCCCTTGTCCCTTGTTGATTAGCTGCCTACATTCAGCAGTTTTTTTTTAATGTACAAAAAGACAGATTCATATAACACTTTCTATTTCTGATGCATTTTATCATGTTTTGATATATTTATTTATGAACATATTATATTCTCTCCTTATATAATGTCACCTTCATGAGGGCAGGGACGAGATCTTATTTGTTTTGATATTTAAATGCCTAGTCTAGTACCTTGTGATGAAAAAGGTACTTTATAAATGCTTCATTCAATTGAACTGATTTAAACTGTTGAGAGATATGAAATTGAAGGGGGAGGGAAACTGTGTTCCCTTTACTGAAACCATGTTCTCTTTAAAATCATCACTCTAAAACAGTGTTCCCTTTTGATCTGTGATCCTTTTTGGAGTCTCCTCCCAGATAAGTTATCTTTCAGGGATGCCAGACCCTTGGATTCAATTAGAAATCTTGGTCAAAAAGCACTCCTTTTGAAGTGTCTTTAATTCCAATTGGAGATCTGGGCTGGATACCGACAAGCATCTAGGCCTGGGAACTTTGGCTTTCATTTAACCTGAAATCTGAAGCCTCAAGAAGCCTTTTAAAGGGCAGTTTCTGAACTCATTTCTTTGCAGAAGGTCCAAAGCAGCTTGCTCTACTTCTAGGACCCTGTCTGCTGAGAAGGCGCTTCTCAGTGCCAGCCTCCATTTCCCTAATAAGACTTTGCTACTAAAGAAATCAGTCTCTTAGCAAAACTGGCTTCCCATCCAACAATAAATTTTAATTTTTGCCAATTAATATTTTGGGTTTCATGAATTCTTTCATGAAAACTTGTACCGACTAAAGGGATTTTAACAACTCTGACTGCCACTAACCTCTTCACCACTAACCTCATCAAAATGATCCCAAAGTCAAGGTAAAATTGAATTGATGATTGCTTTAATGCAGCCTGAACCTGTAGTGGAGTGAACCCTTTTTTATTAATCAATTATTAAACAAACATTTATTGCACATAATGTGTCAGGCACTGTTCCTGGCCGTTCTATGGATGCAAATACAACAGTGAAACAATCTCTGTCCTCATGGAGCTTGTGTTTTCCTAGAAGGAGGCAATGATTTATAGATAAATCCTCTTGAAGGAGGATTCATGAACTGAAACTTGAAGGGAGCTAAGGCCTCCAAAAAGAAACGGAGGTGAGGAGGAGGAGGGAGAAGGAGAAGGAAGAAGGGGAAGAGGAGAAGGAGAAAGAGGAGGAGGAGGAGGAGGAAGAGGAGGAAAAAGGGGAAGAGAAGGAGAAACAGGAGGAGGAGGAAGAAGAGGAGGAGGAGGAAGAAGAAGAATATTACCAGGCATAGAGGTATCTCCTATTCAAAGGAACTGAAGATATTTGAAGGGCTGGTTTCCAATACACCCCAATATTCATCTAGCTTCTTATTAGATAAACCCCAATGTTCTCAAAGTCCATTTATTCTCCCATTGGATCAGGATAGGCGTGTTTCATAAAGGAATACTATAAGACCACACTCTAAGCATGTTCTTCCTCTGTTCCAAAGTTTACATTTCTTTTTTAGGGGATTTAAGGGGAATTATTTTATAATATTTTCTTTTACAACATGTATTTTCTCTTGTGTTTTGCCCATCAACAAAACTGATAAATGACAAGAACACTTTCTCATTTCACTTCAACCTCAATAGACTAAATTTTCCATTTCAAGCATCAACTTCTAGCATACTTTTCCTTGCCAACGTGATGTATTCTAATATTCTTTTCTCACAAAATCTTAAAACTTGACATGATATCAGGAATGATTCAGGATACCTTCCACCCCAACATTTTGTAAAACTCAAAGCTCCGAGAAGGGTCCAAAACTACTGAATGTCAGAGTATTGTGGTCTCTGACCTCAGTATCCCTGTGCTCTCTGACACAAGCATCCCTTAAAGAATATGGAAAACAGGGGCAGCTAGGTGGTGCAGTGGATAGACACCAGCCCTGAAGTCAGGAGGACCTGAGTTCAAATGTGGTCTCTGACATTTAACACTTCCTAGCTGTGTGACCCTGGGCAAGTCACTTAATCCCAGTTGCCTCAGCAAAAAAAAAAAAAAAATATATATATATATATATATATATATATATACACATACACATATATGTATATACATTTAATAATAATATTTAATAGAATATTTAAAGAATATGGAAAACATCAGGAAATACTGTCAAGTACACAGCAATATCTGAACTTGGTATATAGTCTCATCACTGTTCAGCTTTTGGAGTACATTGTGTCTTATGGTCTCCAACAGCAATATAAGACCTGGTTTAAGCCCCTTCTTGAGGAAATACAAAACTAAGAAACACACGGAGAGCGGCCCAGAAGATCACACTGCTCCACTTTGCTGATCTGTAGCAAAGAAGTGGAACACAGCTTTCCTAACTGTCAACCTAGCAGAAAGACCGGTTCAGGAACACCAGCAAAGCTGAGCTAGGTGGCCTTTTATGAGCTGGATACAAGCAGTCTTAGATGGACAAAAAGGCCAGTATTCTTGCCAGGGGGATGAACAATAACTGCTGCCTCCCTGCCTCCACAGATCAACTGTCCTGCCTCTATGACTGTAGTAACACATAGCTAGCTAAGAAGAGAAGCTGAATATCAGCCTTGTGTCTTTTCTATTTCTCTTATTCTTGGTGATCCGACCCTTCCATCCTAGCAGACCCCACTAGATACTTGCTTTCTTCTTTAGCTTCTGATGAGCTCATTCCCAGCCACTCCATTTGGCACACAGTTTCTGCACAGGGAGCTATTTTTTAAGAAGCCAAAAAAATTTTTTTTGTCACTTGGGATCTTGTAGCAGTTCCACAGCATGACATGCCACTATATAAATCATCATTTGAGGGCCACCTGCCAATAAACATAACCACAGGAAGTTTCAAAAATGTAATTTCATTTCCCAATATATTTATTCCCCTACTTTTTTTTTGGCTTTGCAAAGGCCATCAGTACCAATATTAGAAAAGCACCCCCCTGCCTTTTTCCTAATTTCCTAGTACAACTATTCCATTAAAAGAGTCTCTGGCTGGCAATGAAAATATGAGCATTAAATGCTTTTGTATAAGTGGCTAGGGAGGGGAAAGTAGGAATGCTTCTGTTAAGAATAGTTATTTAATTATGAGCATTTTATGATGCTGTTAAGGTATCAGAACCCCACAGCTTGCTTTACTAACACTGTATTTCTCAATCTAGTTTATTCTGGTTTCTCTCCATTTTCAGCATTTTGTTTCCTGGGCAATTTGAAAACAGCAGGGCAGTTTGAGGATAAACATTAAAATACAAATATTCTGACTTTTCTGATTTTGTAAATCAGTCTCACAAAGTACTTGCAATTTTAAGCATATTTAAAAAAAAACACACCATACATTTCTGGGGCACTTGCTGTGCTATAATATCTTTCTCTGAATAGGTTGTTGATTCATGGCAACAGATTTAATGTCAGTACTTTTATTATTTAACATAAAACTTGGGCAATGGAATTGGCCCAAGTCCAAGGATCCTAGAGAGAGAGAGAGCACTAAAGGTTCCCTGTCTTGATGATGTTATAGTTCCTTAACCAAAAGTTCTCAGTTTATGAAATATACAGAGGATCCCTTTCTTTTATTTTTGACAATTATAGCATAGTAAAATGTTGGAGCTAAAATGGATACTGAGGTTAATTTAGGGACTAAATTTTAGATTATTGCCTTTATTCAAAGGATGAGTTTCCTATAGCTTTGATCAAATTAGATGACTAACTTAAAGTCACATACCTGACTATTGGGAGAGCCACAATTGGAATCGTAAGATTCTAAACATGGAACTAGAAGCCATCAAGTCCAACCCCACACACACCTCATTTTATAGATGAAGAAAATGGAACCAGAGCAGTTTGATGACTTTCCCAGCATCAGAGAGGTAAGTGTCTTAGGGCAGACTTGAAACTTTTTTAAAAATTCCAATAAATAATGCTAACATTCTAATGCCACCAAATCCTCAAACTAAGAAGGGATTATGGAACTTAGTCCAGAGTTCTTTTAGTCCATGAGTTCTTTTCCAAGTATAATTTAGAGAAAAGTGAAAATCTTTTCTGAAGGTTATAATATAAACTCCTTGAGGTTTAAAGTTTAAAGTACTTGAGGTTTAAAGTACTATTTTGCTTTTTTCTTTTAACCGTAGCTCATGTAAACTTTACTGATCTTTATCTCAACTTCTACTCCCACTGATGAGTTCTTTTTCTTCAGGATCCTAGGTGAATTCCTAAGGAGTCATACATGAGTTTCTAATACAATCAGCTTGTGAATTTGCCAATGTGCTTCCCCCTATATTAGCAGTTAAGAATAACTTTCAGAAAAGGATATTTACCAAGGGGGTACAATAAGAATAATTTTTATAAAATACTTCCACTCCCTCTTCCCCTTTCAAATAAGTCTGTGTTACACTGTCCCACAATTACATTCCAAGGGAAAAAGACTTTAGCTTAGAGAATATATATGGAAAATAGGCAATAAACAGGTCTTATTCCCCTTAGGCATAGGATATTTTCTTTAATGAATTTCTTTCTGAATTTTATGTCCATTCTGTCCTGGACTTCCAATGAGGACACAACTGTCAGCTGATTTGGGGATATATGGCTAAGATGTCAGTGAGAAGATGGGAAGTTCAAAATCCTCTAGACCTTTCAAATTTGCAACATGCTTCTCCAACCAAGGGAGGTAAAGAAGTAAGACTGTTCATAGCAGAAGTTAAGGGCTCTTTGTCCTCTTACCTGCTTCTTCTACGAGCATCCTCCCCATTCAGTTCCTTCTCATGAGTTTAGATAGAAAGCTCCAGTTTATGGAATGAATCTTTTCTTGACTCACTTGATAATATATAGATGAGCCCTGAGCTCATCAAGTTTATTTGCTCTATATATACACTAATCTTGTACAACATCATTACAGTTAAAGGACTTTTCCACACTTAGTCTAAGGTCTATGAAATTAATTTATTGGGTCTCTTATAACTAACTTTAAGTGGAGTGGGGCTCAGTATACCAGAGCATGTAGTAATCAATTAGTAAATATTTGTTGGTTGATTAATTACTTATTGCATCTAGGATCCTGACAATGCTAATTCTCATAATAAGAGTGAGCATTAAATTTTCCTAATTCACTTTTTAAAACTTCCTTGTCATTTATTTTTCCAGCAATTAAGTTTTGGGGGATTTGGCCCCACTGGTCTGGAAATCAATATTTCTTTAGTGTTTGATAAATGTCATTTGACTGTTAATCCTTTTAGAAAGGTTAATATTATCCTTTCTCAAAAATGCTTTTAAACTATGATATCCTGACCCTGACTTCTTATTTAGTTCTCTACTAGGGTGGAGCCAAGAGGCATCTAAAACCTTCCCTATTAGCTTTTTACCTGACTTAATCCTAAAACAATAGCAGAGGGAAACCAGGATAAATTATCATCCATATACCTTGGAGATATTATCTGTGAATACAAATTTCTCCTCTCTTCCCCCAATCTCCCTGGTTTTTATCCTTATTCTGGAAGTTGCAAAGCTGTGAAACTGGTTGTAGAAAAAGGCCTTGAACTCCCCTGGCGCCATGACCACACTTGACCATTCCGGCATGACATGTCTCATCAGTGTGACTGTGTCTGGCAGAAGCAGGCAGAGGCAGAATTATCTATGTCTTTGGATTTGGGTGGCTTTCCCTGACATTAATCACTTGTCAACTGATTTGTCCCTGTGCCCAGAAATGGTACCGAGTATGCTGTAAGAGACTAAAAAAAAAACTATATTTCTCTTTTCTGTCTCACTCCCTATGCCTTCTTCTTCTTTCTTTCTCTTCTTTCCTATGACTCTTTTTCTTCCTGCCCTTTTTCTTCTTTCTTTCTTTTCCCTCCATTTCTCCCATGTTTCTTTCATTTTTCTCTTACTTTTTTCCCTTTTATTCTCCCTTCATCTGTCTTTCCCTCTCTTTCCTTCTTTCTTCCCTTCTTTTCTCTCTTTTCCCTTTTCCCTTCTTTCTTCTTTCTTTTCTTTGTACATTCCTCTTTCCTTCTCTCCTTCCCTCCCTTCCTCCCCTTTCTCCTTCCTTCCTTCCTTCTCTTCCTTCCTCCCTCTCTCCTTCCTGACTTCCTTCCTTCCTTCATGACTTCCTTTCTTTCTTCCTCTAAAATCCAGCCCAAAGAGGATGACACTCTTCAATTACGTAACTGAAGTTTACTGTCTTTGGCACATCTCTTTCTTTCTTTTTTTTTTTTTTTTTTTTGTCCTAGATTCTCCTGAAGAGACCCTTCTTGGAAACCAAATAGGAGCAACATGACAGAATAGGATGTAATATCTGTCTTTTATGCTTTGACCATAGGTATCTATTATAGCAGTTGGGTGAGCTCTTTTAAAGCCATTCCAACAATCTGAATCAAGCAAGCAAGATTAGCTTCTGTAGTTGACATTCAAAGCTCTCCAACAGCTGGTCTCTATACCCAATTAATTTCTTTGACATGTCTTGAATTTTAAGTTGTTGGGGTTTTTAATTAAATATTGAAGAATTATGGTGGCACAGCATGGCAGTGTATTGCCAGATAATTTACATATCATGTTGCATTTACTACTTTAAAGCTATTTCCCTGGCTTTTAAGATCTCTGAAAACATGTATAGTATAGTGGGGGAGGGGGAAAGGAGGGAATCTTTGGATTGATGGTCTTTAAAATTGAGTTTAAGTCCTAATTTTGCTACTGAGAGCTCTGTGACTTTAGGCAACATCGCTTCTCAGTCTCATTTTCCTGATATGAAAATGAGATCTATCCTATGAAACAGTGTCTGAAATGATTTATTGTGAAGTGCTTTGTAACATGTGTATATGTATATGTGTATAAATAAACTTACACGTATACTTATATATTATTTGGAGGGCAACAATTATGTCAAAGTCTAAAAGCACTAGACATATATTGAATAACAAGAAAAATTATCTTATATTTAGTATTATTTACAACTGTCACAACTTTAGATAAGTAGACCTCTGAGGCAGCAGCTTTGAAGATGTCAATGAGCATTGAGTGGGAAAAGGAAGAAGGAGAAGGGAGGAGGAAGGAGGGAGGAAATGAGTTCTTCACAGGCAAGGGCGACTGCTTTAGCCACAGCATTCTATAGCTAGCTAAGTAGAACTCAACTCCTTCTCTTCTCTACTCCAGAATTTATACGCATATAAACCACTCCCTTCAGCCCTGCTCCCAAGGGCCATATTAATATAATTTGAATAAATCCCTCATAACCAGAACTTCATAACCAGAACTATTCCAATGAGACACCTATACAAAGTTTTGGGATGTATTGGTAGGGGAGTTACCCAAGGAATTCTTCCTCCCATTTCCTAAGCTAGAAAGCTTGAATTCTCTTTTCTTGAAATTAATTCTTTTTGCTTTAAGAAGGAATAGTTTTCTAGCTTTTGTTTTGTGACATCGACCCTTATGAACAGACTCTTCAGAATGTTTTAATATGCATAAAATAAAATATGTAAAAATGAAAAGGAAATCTGCTATAAGAAACCATATTAAAATGTCATTGGGAAATATTTAACATGAAAAATTAAAATGCTATCAGCATAATATCATATGTGGTTTTCTGAGTTAATATGTGGCCTATGCAATGAAATCCTGATGCGTGATCTAATAATCCAGGTTTCTATTCAGTTCACCACCATTTATTTAAAAATTTTCCCAGAATCATAGAGAGCTAATGTGTGAGCTAGGATATGAACACATCTCCTTTGTTTTAAAGTCTAGGACTCTATCCATTTCATCACACAACTCTTTCCCCCTGACTTGTCTTTTTCTTCTTTCCCACCAGTCTTCTGTGTTTTCTGAACTGAAAATCCTATTTAATTTAATGTACTAATGTTTAATACTGATTTAATGTGCCACTTGTTCCTAGATAACCTTTGGGATATGTTGGAGGTTACCTAGGGAATCTCTCCTCCCATTCCTAGGCTAGAAAGTGCGAGTTCTCTTTTCTTGAAATTAATTCTTTTTGCTTTAACTTATTAAAAAAGCTTAAAATTGTACTGACTTTCTATATTTTAACAACAGCTGCTAGCCACTAATGGAAGGGTATAGATGAGATCACAGAAACAGATTTTGAGCTAAAAGGTATTTTAGATGTCTTGTAGCCCAGTCACCTCATTTGACATGTGAGAAAACTGAGGCACAGAGAGGTTAAGCTATTTGCCTAATACCATTTAGATAGTAAGTAAAAGAAGTATGGTTTGAACTCAAGTTCAAATTTAATAAGGATAAAAATAAAATTTTACACGTGTGTGATAGAAGCAATATCTTATCCCTTCCTTCCATGCAAGTCAGACTAGTGTTGTTCTTGTTTTTTTCCTTAAAATGTATTGGCTGGCTCATGAAATTAAAGGCCCAGATGGGAGATGTCCCTC
The DNA here is from genome assembly GCF_902635505.1 of Sarcophilus harrisii. Classification (NCBI taxonomy): domain Eukaryota; kingdom Metazoa; phylum Chordata; class Mammalia; order Dasyuromorphia; family Dasyuridae; genus Sarcophilus; species Sarcophilus harrisii. The sequence goes on from NC_045426.1 coordinate 603,448,872, forward strand.
AGATCCTTGTGCTTGAGTACAAAGCACCCACAGAGTTGCAGGAATACTGAAACACAATGGAGCAGACTGCTCCACTAAGATGAGGATTGAAATGTTCTATCCTTGCTTTTCCTGCTACAGCTAAGCAAATCTCTTTTAGTTAGTTGTTTAATGATTTAAGGTTATCTCTCATTTTATTTCAATATCAAAAGAGAAGGCTGGATTGACTAGGCCTAGATGAGAATAACTTGGGTTTAAAAAAATTTAACTTCACAAGCACAAGATGGGAGAAATATAATTAGATGTCAGTTTGACTGGAAGAAAAAAGATCTGGGGGTGTTAGTGGATTGCAAGTTCAGTATGAGTCAAAAGTATGATATGGCAGCCAGAAGAAAAAATCTAAAACAAAACAAACAACAACAAAAAAAACCTAATACTATCTTTGGCTGCACTGAGAGGCGTACTTTCAGGAATAAAGAACTGATATTCTTTCTTTAATCTGCATTGGAATATGAAATATCTTGCTCTATTCTGGGCATTGTATTTTAGCAATGATATTTAACAACTGGAGAGCAGTCAGGACAGGACAACTAAGACAATGGACAATTAGACAGTAAAGGACCTTGATGTCATGCCATAGGAAAATATATGAAGAAAACAAGGATATTTAGCCAAGAAAAGAAAAATCTAAAGGACACAAAAGCTCTCTTAACTCTCTTCAAGTATTTACAGGGCTTTCTTGTGGACAGAACATTACTTATTCTTTTTGACTCTCAAGAACCGGAGTAAGAAAGTTTGGTGGAAGCTTCAAGAAGACAAATTTAGGTTTGATGTTGCTGCTGATTAGAAGCAACAAAAAATATAATAGACTGCCTCTAGATGTGGTTAATAATCTTATTGGAGATTTCCAAAAGAAACCTAATGACATCTTGTCCAATAAATTGTTGAAGGGATATTTATTTAAATATGGTCTGAGATCCCTTGTGATGGGGGTGTGAAATTGTGTTCCATTAACTAATGAAAAAAAATTAAATGAAGGTAGCCTAGCTGTATCAGATCTAAAACTATATTGTAAAGGAGCGGTCACCAAAACCATTTGGTACTGGCTAAGAGATAGACTAGTTGATCAGTGGAATAGGTTAAGTTCACAGGACAAAATAGTCAATAACTATAGCAATCTAGTGTTTGACAAACCCAAAGACCCCAACTTTTGGGATAAGAATACACTATTTGACAAAAACTGCTGGGAAAATTGGAAATTAATATGGCAGAAACTAGGCATTGATCCACACTTAACACCTTACACCAAGATAAGATCAAAATGGGTTCATGATCTAGGCATAAATAATGAGATTATAAATAAATTAGAAAAACATAGAATAGTTTACCTCTCAGACCTGTGGAAGAGGAAGTTCTTCTTTGTAACCAAAGAAGAATTAGAGATCATTATTGATCACAAAATAGAAAATTTACATTATATCAAGTTAAAAAGCTTTTGTATAAACAAAACTAATGCAGACAAGATTAGAAGGGAAACAATAAACTGGGAAAACACCTTTACAATTAAAGGTTCTGATAAAGGCCTCATTTCTATAGAGAGAATTGACTCAAATTGACAAGAAATCAAGCCATTCTCCAATTGATAAATGGTCAAAGGATATGAACAGACAATTTTCAGATGATGAAATTGAAACTATTTCTACCCATATGAAAAGGTGTTCCAAATCATTATTGATCAGAGAAATGCAAATTATGACAACTCTGAGATACCACTACACACCTCTCAAATTGGCTAAGATGAAAGGAAAAGATAATGATGAATTTTGGAGGGGATATGGGGAAACTGGGAAACTGATGCATTGTTGGTGGAGTTGTGAACTGTAATGGGCTGAGGCTTGAGTTGATGCACTGAGGACCCAAGCACGTGAGGCTAAATAGTAATTGGACTACACTCTATTAATATACATGCTTGGATAAAGAATGGCCCCTGCCCACTCTCTGTGCAAGTCCTGATGTGTTGTATAGGAAATGACGATTTTGGTGAGTGGAGGCAGAGAGACAAGAAGAGAGGCTGGGAGAGATTGGGCCTGGGTTCTATGCTGGTAGCTGCTGGTCATGAGGCTTCTGGTCTAGCTAGCTTCTTGACTCAGCTGCACACATTGCTATCGCCCATTCCCTTCTATCTCCAATCTTTCTTCACTAAGAATAAAGATTGATGATTTTCCCCAACCTGAATTCCTAACTCCAGCTGATTTTAAAATACACGGTCTTCACAGTGAACAAATCCAACCATTCTGGAGAGTAATTTGGAACTATACTCAAAAAATTATCAAACTCTGCATACCCTTTGATCCAGCAGTGTTACTACTGGGCTTATATCCCAAAGAGATATTAAAGAAAGGAAAGGGACCTGTATGTGCAAGAATGTTTGTGGCAGCCCTTTTTGTAGTGGCTAGAAACTGGAAAATGAATGGATGCCCATCACTTGGAGAATGTTTGGGTAAATTGTGGTATATGAACGTTACGGAATATTATTGTTCTGTAAGAAATGATCAGCAGGATGAATACAGAGAGGCTTGGAGAGACTTACATGAACTGATGTTAAGTGAAATGAGCAGAACCAGGAGATCATTATACACTTCAACAACAATACTATATGAGGATCAATTCTGATAGAAGTAGCTCTCTTCAACAATGAGAGGATCCAAATCAGTTCCAACTGATCAGTAATGAACAGAACCAGCTACACCCAATGAAAGAACACTAGAAAATGAGTGTGGATCAGAACATAGCATTTACACCTTTCCTGTTTTTGTTTGCTTGCATTTTTGTTTTTCTTCCCAGTTTATTTTTACCTTTCTAAATCCTATTTTTCTTATGTAACAAGACAACTGTATAAATATGTATACATATAATGTATTTAACATATATTTTAACATATTTAACATGTAATGGGACTACCTGCCATCTAAGGGAGGGAGTGGAGAGGAGGGGAAAAGTTGGAACAGAAGTTTTTGCAAGGGTCAATGTTGAAAAATTACACATGCATATGTTTTGTCAATAAAAAGCTGTAATAACAAAAGGAAATTGTGTTCCCTTTAATCTGTAAAATTATCATTCTGAAATTCTGTCCCCTTTGATTCCTGACATCCTAGACTCCAGAGAGTCTATGAGAGAGAGTATATCCTCCTGGCTGGTCTTCTCTAAGGCAAATCACCCTATAGACAACCTTTTCAGGAAATTCTAGATTCCAGAAGCCTTCAAAAGTGATTTCCCATTCAATTGGAGATCTAGGTCTGGGGATTTTTGGCTTTCTTTTCAATCTGAAATTGGAACCTCAAGATCCTATTAAAGAGCAATTTTAAACTCCTTTGCAGAATGTCCAAAGCAGGACTATGCCTTGTTCCTTGGTATAACTGCCTGTCAGGATCCTGCCCACTAAGAAGACATTCTCTTCTCAGTGCCAGCCTCCATTTTCCTAATAGGACTTTGCCACTATGAAGTCAATCTCTTAGAAAAGCTGAATTCTCATCCAATAATAAACTTCCATTTTTGTCACCTGAAACTCTTTGGGTTCATGAATTCTTTCATGAAGAACCTGCACCTCTGACCAAAACAGGATTGCCACAACTTTCTGACTGCCATTGGGACCCCATCACTTGTGTAATGTCCAGGCTAGCTTTCTGGAGGATCTCTGGACAGGACTTGGTCTTTAGGTGGAGAAGTGATAAAGGCAGGAGAGCCAGCACGTGGCTGGTCAAAGATGGAGTCCAGAGTCCAGAGTCCAGAGTCCAGAGTCCAGAGTCCGGAGTCTAGAGTTCTAGAGTCTGAAGTCTTCTCTTGTGTCTGTGTCTGAGTCTCCCAGTTCCCAGTCCTCTCAGCCCTTAAATATCTCAGTATGATTACATCACTACAGCAACTGAAACGTGTCAACTGTGGAACCATTACATCAACATATCATACTAAGTATATGCCAACTAGAGTGATTACATCATTATACCACATAAAGTATATGTTTAACTAGAGAACCATTATCCTATCAATCATACTGAGTAGATGCTTAACTATAAGCACCCTTCTGTCCTTGATTCAAAAATGCCTTTCCAGAGTTCTGGCCCTCTACAACTTGAATGTCTGGATTTCTGAAATTCAATGGTTCTTCACCTTCTCATAAAGCTCACTTTACTTAGAGAATAAATTATGACAATAATACCAAATCTCTTGCAGTTGACTTTTTTCCCTTTAAAAAATATTTAGTACTTTATTTTTCCCTGGTTATATATAAAAACAATTTTTAACATTGATTTTTAAAGCTATAGGGACTTTTAACCTGGGATCTATGCATTTTTAAAATAATTTGATAACTGTATCTTAATATATTTAATTTCCCTTGTGATCCTATATATTGTACTTTATGATTTCAAATTCATTCTTTTGTGAGTCATCCTCATCTGTAAAGCTAATTTTTAGCTTTACCTGAATGACAAAAGTGTTTACAGCCCCCCAAAAAGGTAAAGAATTTTTGCCTTGTAGATAGTATGAAGAACCCAATATGACCTTGAATAATAAATTAACAATTTTCAGGTTAGCATGTCTCATGGGAAAATTAGGAAAAATCTCTTCAGAGGAAAAAAGTGAGCCATATTGAAATGACTCAAATTGTCTACTCCAGCAACATTCAATCTCAATTTCCTCTCCTTCCTTTAAAATTTGCCCAGCCTTCTAATGTGGCATCAAGAATATTTCCCAACCTCTCAAAGCTGTGTTGTTCACTTCCTAACAAATCAGTCTATCTATTCATTAATTTCCAATTGTACCCATGCAAATGGCATTAGTCCTGAAATGGAGTGCTTGTTAGGAGTTAGCATGACTAAAGAGGTGCCTCATGAAGGCAATGAGAAAGTTTGCCTTCATGAAGAACTGAATTCTAGGAATCATGAAATACAAGGAAACTAATAGTTCAAAGATATGTGGTGCAGGAGAAGCAAACCAAGATGCAGCATCAGAATTCAGTAGGATCCCAGGGATGGATAGAGTTTTAATAGCAACCAGAACCAAAAGAAAAAAAAGACTTTTGGAGGCAGTATGGTTTAATGGAAAGAATACTAGACCAGGACTTAAAATAACTATATTTGAATTCCACCTCCATTCTTAATAATTGTCTGACCAAGGTCAAGCCACTTAAGCTTCTCTGATCAGCATCCTCATCTGTAAAATGGAGAAGAAATAATAATTGAATTATCAACCTTCCAGGTAACTGTGAGATTCAAATGAAATGATATATGACATTCTATGTAAATATTACTATCATTTATAGCAGATCCTTGAGACTAAAACACAGTGATCTTGACTGAGTCTGAAAAAGTTTTAGAATACACTCATAAAAAGATGGTAATATCTAAAAAAAGGAAGCAATAATCACAGAATGACTTCGTCACAAGTCACACTGGAATAACCTCCTTTCCTATTTTGATAATATTACCAACATAATAACCAGAAAAATACCTTAGATGACATTTACATGGATAATGAACATATATAAGACATTTGATAAAATACCTTGGGCTATTCTTGTGGGGAAAAATGGAGAGGCAGATGCTAGGCAACAATAAAATCACAGGGATCAAAAACATTTGGATAGCTAGATTTTAAAAGTAGCTTTAATAATACAACAGCAACTTGAAAAGTGGTCCAGTGGATTGTCCCATGGATTTGGGCAATTGACCTTTTGCTGTTCTTATCCATGAAGTGGTTAAAGGCATAAATGGCTTGCTTATATAACTTGCAGAATTACCCATAATTGATAGGGTGAGTATGCAAAATCTTGACAGAATATTGAGTTAAAGTTAACAACATGGGATTCAATGAGATAGATGTCTCCCTTTGTAATGTCTGGGCTTGCTTTTTGGAGGTCTTCTGGAAGGGCCTTGGTCTCAGTAGGATAGACAGCAAGAAAATGGTCAAGAATAGAGTCTAGATGAATGTTGCCTCCAACAGGGGATGTGGAAAAACTGGGACAATGATACGTTGTTGTTTTTTTTTAATAGCTTTTCATTTGTAAGTTATATGCATGGGTAGTTTTTCAGCAATTTTTCCCCTCCTTTCCCCCACCCCCTCCTCCAGATGGCAGATTGATGAATTCATGTTAAATATGTTAAAGTTTAAGTTAAATACAATATATATATACATGTCCATACAGTCATTTTGCTGTACAAAAAGAATCAGACTTTGAAATAGTTTACAATTAGCCTAAATGCAGGTGGACAAAAATAGAGGGATTGGGAATTCTATGTAGTGGTTCATAGTCATCTCCCAGAGTTCTTTTGCTGGGTGTAGCTGGTTCAATTCATTGCTGCTCTATTGGAACTGATTTGCTTCATCTTATTGTTGAAGAGGGCAACGTCCATCAGAATTGATCATCATATAGTATTGTTGTTGAAGTATATAATGATCTCCTGGTCCTTTTCATTTCATTCAGCATCAGTTCATGTAAGTCTCTCCAGGCCTTTTTGAAATCATCCTGCTGGTCATTTCTTACAGAACAATAATATTCTATAATATTCATATGCCACAATTTATTCAGCCATTCTTCAATTGATGAGTATCCACTCAGTTTCCAGTGGCCACTACAAAGAGGGCTGCTACAAACATTCTTGCACATACAGATCCCTTTCCCTTCTTTAAAATCTCTTTGGGATATAAGCCCAGTAGTAACACTGCTGGATCAAAGGATATGCACAGTTGATAACTTTTTGAGTATAGTTCCAAATCACTTTCCAGAATGGCTGGATGTATTCACAATTCCACCAACAACACTTGGTGGAGTTGTGAATGGCTCCAATCATTCTGAAGAGCAACCAGCTACACCCAGAGAAAGAACACTGGGAAATGAATGTGGACTGATAACATTTTTGTTTTTCTGCCCAGTTTATTTTTAGCTTTCTAAATTTGATTTTTCTTGTGCAACAAGAGAACTGTATAAATATGTACACATATATTGTATTTAAGATATACTTTAACATGTTTAACATTTATGAGACTGCCTGACATCTAGGGGAGGGGGTGGAGGGAAGAAAAGTAAAAGTTGGAACAGAAGTGAATGCAAGAGACGATGTTGAAAAATTACCCATGCATATGTTCTGTCAATAAAAAGCTATAATAATTTAAAAAAAAAAGAATAAGAGTCTAGATTCTTTATTCTGGCTCAATCTTGATCTTAGTTCAGGAGGCATGAGACCCACTACAAAGCTGGTCAAAGATAGAATGTCTGTGGCTGACTTTGTCCTCAGTTTAAATACCCTATTACAATTGTAAGAAGATGATGGACCCCTTGACCTCTGTCTCTTAGACCCTGTCTTGATTACTTCTGAAAATTCGTATTCAGTTCTGAGCCCCACAATTTTGAAAGCATCTTATTAAGGTACAGACTATCCAGATGAAGATGAGAAGAATAAAGGCCTTAAGTTTCTGCCATATTAAAATTGCTTAATGGAAGTAGGGATGTTTAACAGGTAAGACCCAGTAAGGACATGACAGCTGTCATCAAGAATTTGAAGCAATGACATGTGAAAGAGGGATTATGCTTGTACTATTTGGCCCCAAAAGAAAGAATGAGAAGCAATGGGTGGAAATTACAAAGAGGAAAATTTAAACTTTATGTCAAGAGAAACTTTCTAAAGATTAGAGTTATCCTAAAGTGGAACACATTGCCTCTGGAGATGATGTGTCTTCTCTCTTTGGAGGTTTTCAGGCAGAAATGAGATGACCAATTATTGAACATGTTCTTTTTTAGATTGGACTAGATCCCTTCTGACTTGGAAATCCTGAGTTTCTGTTACCCTCAGGATTTAAAGAAGGACTGAAATCTACGTCTCAAAGATATTCATCTTTTGGAGTTGAAGGATCCAATGCTCTCTAAGTATGTGTGGGGGTGAAGGGAAAGAGGAGTTTTACCATTTATTTACTGAAGGTTGAGATGCTTTTATAAAGTCTAAAAGTAATATGGTACATTCTCAGCCTGTGAAGAGTTTATATAAAGTCCTTCAGGTCTTTGTGTGCTCTAGAAATTGGAGGTATCTCAAAAGTTGGATATTTCCTGGGTGACTGCAGAACACTCACATAAATTACTCTAACCTCCAATTTTCTTATTTAGAAAATGAGAAAAAAAATACCTGTACTAATTCTTTGTCAGTACCTTCTATATGTGCATATATACAAAGAGCTCTCTCTCTCTCTCTCTCTCTCTCTCTATATATATATATATATATATATATATATATATGGTATTAGCCTTAATTCTTCAAGTATCCTTGGATGACCTTGCATATTCCTAGTTCCTTACCATTTACCACCAGCAGTACTTCCCCCTTGCATTAGGGCAGGGCTTATCTTTTTTATTTGGTTGGTTGACTTTCCATTATATAAATGGTTTATCCCTGTCCAGTTAGGTGGCTTAGGAGATAGAACACTTAATTCTAAGTCGGGAAGACCTGAGTTCAAATCCCAATTTGAATATTAGCTGTATGACCCTTTCTCAGCCTGTTTCCTCATGTATAAATTGAAATGATAATAATTACATTCACCTTATAGGATTATGGTTATCAACTGATTATCATTATATCTCAACTGAGATAATACATGTAAGGTATTTTGTGAACTTTAATGGGCTATATAAAGGTTAGTAATTATTAGCCCCATCTTATCTTACCAAATTAGAAGATGTCTGGGTCCTTTCTCAAAAAAGAAGAAAAAGATAAAAATCCAGGTGTTCTTGAGCAGCCTGGGCTTGGAGTTGATTCCTGATGTACCTCAGCACCTAGAACTACAGAGGATTCACTATTTCATCTGCTGCTTACTCAAAATCAGGGAAAGACTTAGCAGGATCAAGCACCATTAGTGCCCTTTGTCATTTGGTGACACACTCAGCTCCTTTTATTAAATGGTGATAAATGTGTGTTTGGTGCAGTTTCTTCATAATCTCTAAGTAAGACTATGAAAGACTAAGGTAAGCCAGGTAGTAAAAAAGAGGTTCCTTCCTGAATAGAAACTCTGAAGTATACTCATGCTGTGGCACTCCATTCCTATCTGTAATCCATGAGTGGTTTTTCAGAGCTAGCCCCAAGCAAAACATTTTGCAGTAATTCACTCAGGCAATACTTACCTGTGCCAACAGGTCCCATAATTCAGGCTACCCATCTGAATCATCCCTTAAGCGGTGTAAATAAGTAAAGGTACCTTCCTCTTCTCAGTACCCTCCCTTTCAAGTACATCTCTTTCAGATACTTAAATGAGTTTTTGAAAGTGATTGAATCCATACAGAAATCTGATTGTGAAATAAAAGTTAAAGCTTAGTTCCCCTCACCAAGAGCTTTTTAAAATCATCCTGACAACTGCAATTCTGCCTAAATCAATCAATCAATACATCAGCAAACAATTAATAAGCATCTACTATGTGTTAGGGTAGCTAGATAGCTCAGTAGATAGAAGCTAAGACTGGAATCATAATCTGAGTTCAAATGTGATTCCAAACATTTCTTATTTGTGGGTAAGGTACTCAATATCTCTTTGTCTTGATTTACTAGAGAAAGAATAGAAAATTATTTCAGTATCTTTGCCAAGGAAATCCAATGGATGTTATAGTCATTGGAGTCATAAAAAGTCAGAAAGAAATGAACAATGACAAAGGTATAATGACAAAGATAGAATAATAATTTCCCTCAAGGAGTTTACATTCTACCATGCTAAACATATAAAATATACAAAATATATAGAGAAGGTACTAAAAGATGGGAGAATGATAAAAGTCCTCTTTTTAAATTCAATCTTGAAAGTAGCTAAGAATTCTAATCTATTTGGGGGGGAAATAATTGGGGTAAAATGACTTGTCCAGAGTCACACAGCTAGTAATGTTAAGTGTCTGAGGCCATATTTGAACTCAGGTCCTCATAACTCCAAGTTTACTTCTCTATCCATTTCGGCCATCTAGTGACCCCCTGGAGTTGGACAGGTAAGAAAAAATCATGCTCTAGACATGCATAATATAGCCTGTGAAAATTCATGAAGGCAGGAGATGGGATGCCATGTGTAAAGGACAAATGGACTAGTTTGGTGGAACCATAGAATGCCTGGAGGAGAATAATGCATCATATTGGGAAAGATAGACTGAAGTCAGATGGCAAAAGGCTTTAAATGCCAATCAAAGGACTCTATATTGTACCCTAGAGGCAAGAGGGAGACAGTAGAACTTTTTGAGTAGGGGAATGACATACTCCAACCTCTGATTTGGGAATATCATTATGGCATCTATGTAGAGGATGAATTGAGAAATGAGAAACACGATAAAGAGACTAATTATGGGCAATTCTTTGAGAGTAGAATTTCTCTCCTACCTTCATTTATCTCTCTCTACCCACCCCAATAGATTAATAAAGAATATTTGTAGGGAAGTAAAATGTTAATCTTTTAAAAATTCATATGATAGAGATATTTAATCCTTAATGAAAGAAAGCAACTGAAATTTCCCAGCCAGCTGTGATTCAGTAGACAAAATCTTATAGTTACAGGTAGCAGCATAGAATTGTATAGTGGTACCTAACTCAAATAGAAACAGAGCCACTAAACCTTACATAAGGATCTCTGCAGCCCTAAAAACACATATTAGCATTGTGTTAATATGTTAACATATTTTTATTTGTTTTGATAAATAGTTGCTAATTATATTTTAATCTGGATTCTAACATACTCAGGATTATGGTAGACTATATTGGCCTGTGGATCATTTGTTTGAGTTTCTGATATAAGAAGAGTCCTGGGGCCACGAATGACACCTGCCTCAGATTCCTAATCATGTAATCCTGAGCAAGTTATTTATTCTTTCTGTGCCTCAGTTTCCTCAGACATAAAAGAAGGGATTAAATTCAATGGCCTCCAGTGTTCATTCCAACTCCGTAATCCAATGAGGGAGCTTCAAATTATTCCCCTGTCATTTGTTCCCTGTCCAACTTTTGATAAATGGCTTTCCTCTTTCAGTCTGTTTCTTCATCAATAAAATGTGGACATTGGACTAAATGACCTCTAATATCCATTTCAGCATTAAGTCTGGGTGTGATTCTTTGGACTTTGATGGCTCAAAATAAAGTAACAGGAGTAAAATGACAGGAAATAAATCTTTTTAAGAAGAAAAAATCATATTTTTCTGCAAATTATGCTCATAAGCAACAGGGGTCATAATAAATAGAATGCAATGCTTGGAACTAGGAAGACCCGAGTTCAAATCCTGCCTCTGTTACATAGACAAGTCACAACTCCTCTCTGCTTCAGTATCCTCATCCATGGAATAAAGTTAGATGCAATGGAACCTTTCAGCTTTAAGTCTATGATATCATAACTTAGACAGACCTTGAAGGGGAGGGGAAGAAAGAGAGAAAAAGAGGGAGGAGGTTAGAAAGAGAAGGAAAAAGGGAGAAAGAAGGGAGATATGCAAAACAAGAGAAGAAAGGGGGGAGAGAGAGAGAGATAGAGAGAAACACAGAGACATAGAGACAGAAATTCAGAGACTGCACAAAAATATATGCAGAAACTGAAGTATGTGAAGTAGATGGTACAATGGACAGCACAATGGCCTTGTAGTCAGGAGGACTTGAGTTCAAATGTGGTGTCAGACACTTAACACTTTCTAATTATATGACCCTGGGCATGTCACTTAACCCCTGCCATAATAATAATAATAATAATAATGTATGACTTAGGTAAACCTATTAAAAGAATTTGGGATGTTCTTGCTATGTTTCTACTTAATTACATGGGATATATAAAAATAGTATGTACTGTGATACCTACCCTTTAAGAACTTAAATTCAGTTGCATTTGTTTAACTTATATTAGATTACTTGTTGTCTAGGAGGAGGGAAGAGGGAAGGAAAAGAGGAAAATTTGGAACACAAGGTTTTGTAAGGGTGAATACTGAAAAATATCTTTTCATGTATTTTGAAAAATAAAAGGCTTTTTATAAAAGCAAAAAAAAGATTTTAAATTTAATTAGGTCTGATTTATTTAATTGTTAAATATCTGTCATTAAGAGCAAAATTGTTTGTTACAAACCATAAAAGTCATAGAATTTGAGGGGGAAGGATGGAGAGGAGAGAGAGATACACACAGAGAGAGGACAAAAGACAAACGGGGGGGGGGGAAGAGAGAGAGAAGATAGAGACAGAAGGGAGAAAAACAGAGACAGAGAGGAGAAAGACAGAGACAGAGACAGAGAGACAAACAGAAAGGGAAAAGGGGAGGGAGAGAAGGTAGGGGAGAGAAATAAACACAAGAATGGATGGATCTGTGTGCAAACTTAAGTCTGAAATTTCAACTGGAAATAGTGACTCAGAATTTCCTAGTGTATATTTAAACTTGCTTGAGGAAGATTCCTTCACTCTGGATAATCCATTAAAGGTGAGACCTAAAATCTGCAAGATTTATTCCCCCTTTGTTCAACTTGAGTGAGAAGTCTGCTGCCCACATAACCCACCCCCAATCCTAGATTTGGCCAAGGAAAGCCTGCAGAGTACATTTTGGCAGCAAAGAGCGAGAGATTGCAATTATTGAGTTAGAAAAACCCAGCTTCACATCTGCCTAGTGATTCCAGTGCGGGCAGCAGACATTTGAAAGGGAAACAGATATGCTGGCAATAGTGTTTGATCCTTGTCTCAAGGCTATCATGGTAGGTTGTTCTCATAAACAAAACTCTGAAAGCCACAGTATTCTTCCCTACTGTCTAATCGCCAGCTTCAAGGCATCTCCTGACAAAGAAAAAACAAAACTCAAACAAAACCCGTTATAGAAGCATCCAAAGGGTACAAAATAAAACAGCTACACTCCCACCAATATGTAGCCCTTCCAGCCCTAGAAGTGGGTGAAAGAAGACAAGAGCTCCTGGCTCTTTTCAGAACACTCTTACATGATGTAGAGAGCTGAAGCCAGGTCGCTTTTTCCCACTTTTCCTCGGGGGAAGCTTGATTTCACTGACTAATTCAAACTGCAAAGCAGATGTCAGGGAAAAGCATTTCAAAATTCATTACACTGACCTCCGGAAGAGGGGCTGAAGGAGAGTAGGGAAGCTTTTCTCTATAAGCTCTCACTGTTTTCTCTTCTCCAGCCACTGCTGCCATCCAGATGCCTACATCGATCAGAGCAATGCCCGCAGGAGTATGAGGGTAGCTGCACCATTTTCAGAGGAATTGTAACATTTGCCCAAAACTCTCTGAGTGCAGCAGGGGCTAACTGCCTCATTTTCTGGAAAATGAAATCTCAAAAACTTGATTTTTAATCCCGTTCCCTTGTACTTCAGAAGGTGAGGCAGTCTCTGGAGGCTAACCCAAAGTGATAATGACTGTTTGTTTTGGTCAGCTTGCTCAAGCCTTCGGTTTCTTCTCTTCACCCTTGCCTATCCTTTCCCCACCTCTCTGTGTCTTGATGCTTAAGAATGTCTGTACCTCTGAGGGTATAAAGTATCTGTTTTATTATTCTTCTAGATTTTAGGTTCCCACAGCAACAGTAACAGCTAGAATTTGCAAAGCATTTGATACACATTATCTCATTTGATCCTTGTAGCAATCCTATGAGGCAGTTGTTACTAAAGTCCCCATTTTAGAGTTGAGGAAACTGGGGCTGGGAGAGAGGTTAAGTGTCTTGCCCAGAGCCACACACCTAATGTCTGAAGCAGAATTTAAATCATATCCTCCTGACTTCAAGTCACCACTCATTTGTAAAACCTAGTTGCCATGATAATTTTGTTTATTTGGCTTACGGTTGGTTATATAGTCTACATAAGAGATAATAGAGGGGAAAATGATTCTTTAAAAAAAAACTATATTTAGTCATTATTGCTTCAAAGCAGTCCTCAAAGATTGACCAACTTTTTTTTTTCCACACTATATTTGGAAATGAGCCATTTCAATGGTTAGCTAAACTAAGACCAGGAAAATAGTGCATAATAAAAATTTTGGAGCCTTACAGTTGGATTTTCCTAATATCTTACATGATACTGCTATTATAAGACAATAAAATAATACTCATAATTTCCATGTTTACCTACATCATCGCTTCATTTGAAAAGTATGTTTAAGGGAGAATTGTTTTTCTTTTCTACTTGGTCATTCCTGAAAAAGTGAAGCCTGGAGTCAGACCTATGCATCCAACCATATAGATCCTGTCAACCACTACTCTAATTTTTTCATAAATGTACTTTTACAAGGAGTTTTTAAAGACTTACAAGAGTTAAACACTGTTAGTGTCTGTCAGTAAGCAGGAAGCACAAGTAAATAGGGTTGTCTGGGATTAGAAGTCTTCCCTAATATCAACAATAAAATTTATTGTTTTAAGAGTAGGAAAGAGACACCTGCCAGCTAGACATCTGGAGACAGATATTTACAATTTTACTCTAAGGAATAATTGTAGTGATGTATATAAAAAAAAGGAATATAAGAAATCTTCTGGTGCTGGTCATTATCAATCTGACCATATTGAATCTGGGGTAAGACAGAGTGATAATAACAATAACAATAGCTAGCATTTATATGGTACCTACGATGTGCCAAAGACTGTGCTAAGTGTATGCTAATCATAACCAGTGCTAAGTAACATTATCTCTTCCTAGCAACTACAGTATATTGAAAATCATTTCATGGATTGATGTTTAATCATGTTAGTTATGAAGGACAGTAGAATAATATGACTTTCATCTCTTCCTGTCTTCTTATGTGTGAATCTAATGTAGTTTTCTTATCCCCCACGGAAACCAACAGCTGAAAGTTGTATCCTGTTTTATGGGAGAATAAAAATCTCTAGGGAAACTTCATTTGTTCATGTGATTCTATAGAAGTGAAAGTATTTGGGTCAGATAATTCACAATGGGAGTTTGTCTATGTAGAAAGCAAATCCAGGTTTCCTGGATAGTGCATGCATGGAAGTACCCTTCAAAAGTGATAGAATGGAGAACATTAATTGACATTACCTCTTGAAGCCTTATTTTTTTTTAATTTCTGTTAATGTGGGTAATTCATCTCTCATTAATTCTTCTGATAAAATCTTCAAAATGCCTTCTGTTTCTATTGTCACCTATAAGCAATATGGCTAGAAAGGAAAAAAAAAATCAATCACTCTCTTAGTTTGGTCTATTTCAGAGATAAAAGTAGATTTTCATATCACTTAACTCACATAAGAGAATCTCCAGATTCCATGGCAATAGGGAAAACAATATTCTCTGTTAGGCAACCTGCTATACCAAAGTCATCCAGTGCTAGGCTTATGACCAAAAAAAAAAATCTGATGATGATGATTGATATCTTACATCGATTATTCTCCCTCTTCCTTTGTGGGGTAAGATAAAATGAATTCAGGTTTAGTGCAGAGAAATGGAGACGTTAAACTCTTATAAGGAAGTCAAATTTACCTTATAGACACTAATGTTAAAAAATCAAACTGTCTTTTTAAATCAAACTCATCCCTAGTTAGTCATCCCTAGTTCCAATGATCAAATATAATTCTTGATCAACAATCAGTAAAAAAAAAAAAAAAAAAAATACAGAATGAAATGGGATATCAATTTTAAATTTCACATTGAAGTGGTAATTAAATCCAAATGTCCTGATTTTTTATTCATAACTTTCAGCAATATATGATTCTGTCCCTGATTTTCACAAGGACTGCTAACCATTTTTTAAAAGAAATTAAATCTTTATATCTAAGGTTTTTGACTTCATCCTCCCCTCCCTGAGAATCATCTTATATAACAAACTATTGTTTTAAAAAGAAAAATACCAGTACAACTGATTGATATGTTGAAAAGTTCTCAAATATGTATAATGCATAACGCCTATGAACCTCCCATCTCCTATTCTCTAATATTTCTTCATTTGAGTAATGTTTAATCTTTATAATTTTGATTTTTTTGGTGTCTGGGCATTCTTTCCATTTCCATTTCATTTACATTGTTGTAGATAATATGTATATTGTTTTCTTGGCTCTGCTTATTTCACTCACTATAAATTCACAGAGGTTTTTCCATGTTTCTCTGTATTTATCATATATTGAACTCTTACGTCACAATAATATTCTGTTACATTCATGAAAGTCAATTTTTAGCTATTTTCCAATCAATGGATATCTTCTTTGTTTCCAGTTCTTTGCTATGATAAAGAGAGCTGGGGACTTTCTTCTCATTGATGGCTTTCTTGGGGTTCAAACCCAGTAATGGAGTTTTTGATTCAAAGAGTAGGGATATTTTAGTCACTTCATTTGCATAATTCCAAATTTCTTTCCAAAATGTTTACACCATCTCACAACTCCACCCATAATGTATTAGTGTGTCTATTATTTCACAATACATCCAACATTATCTATGTCCATCTTTAGTCATTTTTGCCAATTTGCAGTTTATAAGGCGTTATATGCTCAGATATAACCCCAGAGTTGTTTTAATTTGCATTTCACTTATCAATGATTTGGAGCATTATTTCATGTGGCTATGAATATTTTAAAATTGTTCCTTTGAGAACTATCCTTTGAACACTCATCTATTAGGAAATAACTGTTAATCATATAACACACATATACTTACACATTTTAAACATACATTTAATTATGTGTGTATAGGTATATATGCATATATACATGCTGAACAGGTATTCATATATGTGTATATAAATATGAACATACATAGTTGCATACATATTATATTAATTTTCTAGACAAATGTTCAGTGCTAATGGGAATAGATAGGTAGGTAGAAAGATAGATATGATATTGAAACCATTATCAGGGAAATAATAGAAAGGTCCCTCCCCTTTACCACTCTCCTTGTTATGCTAGGTGCATTAATTTTGTCTCTGTACAAGCTTTTCAGTTTCATATAATTGAAGTTAACTATTGTATCTTTTGTAATGGCTTCTATCTCTTGTCTGACTAAGAATATGTTTCCTACTCATTGCTATGAAAGGTACATGAACTGATTCTCTTCCAATTTTTATAGCATGATCTTTAATATTAAGGTCACACATGCATTTAGACTGCATTGCAGAACATAGAGTGAAGTATTGATATAACCCAGCTATCTACCAGACTTTTCTTATTTTCTTTCTTCTAAGACATTCCCTCCTTTTCTCAAATAAGGAGTTATTTCCTAAATAATTTATGGTTTTCAATCTATTAAACACTTGGTTTTGAGTTCCATCACTTTAGATTCTCCCTTGTCTAGTATGTTCCATTGATCTACCTCTCTATTTAAAAACAAAACAAAACAATAGCAGAAGATTTTGATGACTGCTGTTTTATAATGTAGTTGGTGATCTATAAGTTCTATACCCTTTTTATCCCTTCCTTTTATAGTTTTGTATTTTGCTTTTTCAAAATGACTTTTGTCATTATTTTTATCAAGTCCTAAAAAGTGCTTCATAATTTTATTGGTATAGTATTAAAATATAATTTTAATAGTATTGTCATTTTTATGAAATTTACATGGCCTAGCCATTAGCACTGAATATTCCCCCAGAAAATTAAGATGTTATTCGTTTCTTTAAGAATAACTTGTAACTGACTCTTTACAAATTGTTTTGTGTTCCTTATTAGGTCAATCTCCAAATATTTTATGTATTTTGCAGTCCTTTCCTAGTTTTGCTTTTGGCGTTTTCTGATTATTATATGGAAATGTTATAGATTTTGAAGAGTTTTTTGGTAGCCTGCAAAGTTGCTAAATCTATTTCACCAATTAGTATTTTTTTACATATCCTAAGATTTCATATTATCTTATCATCAGTTTATAGATAGCATTATTTCTTCTCTTAGACTATCTTTATTCTTTTAATTATTTTCTCTTGTCTTATTATTATTGTTAGAACTTCCTGGACTGAAAATATAATGATAGTGAAAGTGGGCATCCTTGCTTCATTCCCATATTTATTGGGGAAAATTCTAGTATGTTCCTGTTGCATATGGTTTTAGATACATATTTTTTATATTTAAAAAAAGTGTTCCTCTATGTCTATATCTTGTAGCATTTTTGGCATTAAAAAGTATTGTTCTTTGTTAAAGATTCTATCTATATCTGTTGAGATAATCTTCGTGATTTTGCATGTTTTGATTTTTACTAAAATTAAATTGGTTGTTTTCTGAATATTGAATAATATAAATATAAATAGTATAAATCCCACATGGTTATAATGAATGGTTTCTTGGATAAATTGCTCTAGTCTCTTTCACAGGATTTTTTTTACATTCTTTTAGTTAATAATCATTAAAAATACTAGCCTATAGTTTTTCTTCTGTATTTTATTTTCCTCTGATTTAGGTATTAGGATTATATTTGTCTCATGGAAGGATTCTTGTGGAATGCTTTCTTTTTTTGATATTTGAGAATAATTTGAAAAGTTTATGTACTTCATTGTTTCTGGAGTTGTGAGTGAATCCAGCCATTCTGGAGAGCAATTTGATACTATGCTCAAAAAATTATCAAACTGTGTGTACCCTTTGACCCAGGAGTGTTTCCACTGGGCTTATATCCCAAAGAGATCTTAAAGGAGGGAAGGGGACCCATATGTGTTAAAAATGTTTGTAGCAGCCCTTTTTGTAGTTGCTAGAAACTGGAAATCGAGTAGCTGCCCATCAGTTTGAGAATGGCTGAATAAGTTATGGTATATGAATGTTGTAGAATATTATTGTTCTATAAGAAACAATCAGCAGGATGATTTCAGAGAAGGAGAAGAAGACTTACATGAACTGATGCTAAGTGAAATGAGTAGAACCAGGAAATCATGGTACATGGCAACAGCAAGATTATATGATGATCAATTCTGACAGATGTGGCACTTATCAAAAATGAGATGATTTAGAATGACCTTGTGATGAAGAGAGACATGTACACCTAGAGAGAGAATTATGGGAACTGTGTGGATCACAACATAGCATTCTCATGCTTTCTGTTGTTGTTTGCTTGCATTTTATTTTCATTCTCCTTTTTTTCCTTTTTTGATTTGATTTTCCTTGTGCAACAAGTTAATTGCATAAATATGTATGCATATATTGGATTTAACATATATTTTTATTATGTTTAACATATATTGGATTATTTGCTGTCTGGAGAGGAGATAGGGAAAAGGGAGGAAAATTGGAACACAGGATTGCAAGGGTTAATGTTGAAAAATTATCCATTCATATCTTTTGAAAATTAAAAAGCTTTAATAAAAAAAAAAGATAGGTACTAATTATTTTTTAATTTGATAGAACTAGTCACTTATAGGTACTAATTTTTTTTTAATTTGATAGAACTAGTCACTTAACCCCAATTGCCTTAGCAAAAAAGAAAAAAAAAATTTGATAGAATTCGTAAATCCATAAAACCCAGGAGGTTTTTTTTTTTTAATTTAAAATAAATAGAAACTAGAAACAGCATATCATGTGCAGAGCAAAAGATGGGAGAGGAGTCAAAGTATGTAACAATAAATTTCCATTTCTTCAAGAAATCACATATAATAATAAAACATTTCATTCAGAACTGTCCATCTTTTCTTTGTTTCCTTGTAGATTTTCTTTTGTTCTCTGCTGAGAACTTTTTGCTTTATTCTTTCTCCCTTCCCCCCCCCCATCTCTTTCAAGCAAGCAATAGTTAAGAAGAGATAAATTTATGTTTATATATACATACATACATATACATACATACACATAGATGAATACACACACATATATGCATTATTTCTTGTTTTCTATCCCTGATAACTCTTCTACTTCATTTCTATCCTCTAATTTGATACACTATTAATTCTCCCGTCCTAATGATCCCTGCTGTAATCCTCCCCTGCCACTCCATTTTTAACCCTTTCCCATTAATCTACACATTTTACCCGACTCCCAGTAATCTACACACCCTTCCATACCTCATCTTATCCCATTTCCTCTCTATCTATCCTATTTCTATCATACATATATGTGTGTATGTACGTATTGTTCCCTCTTTAAACCCATTCCCAGTGTGAGAAGGATTTCAGAACTACCAGTCTTCCTCCCCCATCTAGTTCTTGTGTCAGTTCTTGTTTTTGCATCTCATTCATGTAGCATAATTATTCTTTTTATCTTTTCCTACATGGTTTTACTTTTTTAGAATCACATCATACTCAACTCTGTCCCAATCTTTCCATTGGACAACCCAATTACTAATAACAATCTTAGACATATGGTTTACATTTCTACATATAAAACATAAACACTTAATCTTTATAGAGTCCCTTGAAATTATTCTGTGATGATGGTTCATATTTAGAATTTTCTATCAAGTTTAGGTTTGTTTGTGACAAAATCATGGAAATCTGACAGTTCATTGAATGTTGATTTTTAAAAATTCAATATTATACTTAATTTTGTTGGATAAAATATTTTCAACCACAACCCTAGTTTTTTCTGATTGTGCATATATATTCCAGGACTTAGTCTTTTATTGTAACCACTGATCGTCTTATGTGACTATAATTTAGCTCCAGCATATTTGAATTACTCTTTTGCTCTTATTGATGTTGTTACTGCTTATAAAATTTTCTCTTTGAAATGGTATTTTTGAAATTTAGCATTAATATTCCTGTATGTTTTCTTCATGATCTTTTTCACATGGCAATTGGTGGATTTTTTTTTCTATTTCTACTTTCCCCTCTTATTCTATCACTTCAGATATATTTTATTTGATTATTTCTTATATTGTTATATCAAGGTGGTTCTTTTTTTTTAACTTTCAGTTAGTCCAAATATTCTTATGTTTTTTTCTTCTTGATCTGTTCTATTTTTATTGTAAGATATTTCATATTTGCTACTACTTTTTCTCTTTTTTTAGGCCCACACCACCCACTACCTTATTTTCTACCACCTCTCTCCCTTCTCTAACCTTTGTTCCCTAGTGTTTTTGCCCTCCCTCCTATTCAGCCTCTCCCTTTCTCTTTCTCCTCCTACTTCTTTATAGGATTAAATAAATATCTATACCCAGCTAAGTGATTAAGTTTTTTCCCTCTTTGAGCCAAAAGTGATGAAATAAAGCTTCAAACAAGATTTATCCCCCTTTCTTCTTTCCCTTTGATTGTAATCAGTTTTTTGTGCCTCTTCGTGTGATCTGATTTGTCCCATTATACCTCCCCTTTATTCTTTTCCCAGTACAGTCCTTTTCCACCCCTAAATGTTTTTTTCTTTTATATTATCACATTAGAGTCCATTCACAACCACACCTTCTATCCATATGATACTCCCCTCTGTTTGCCCCACTTTAACAGATACAATTCTCAACTCTTAATGTTATCATTTTCCCATCTAGGGATGTAAACAGTTTGATTTTTAAATAATATATTTTTTTCTCTCTGTTCACCTTTCTATGTTTCTTTTGAGTCCTGTGTTCATGGTATATTTTTTCTTTAGTTCTGGTTTTTTCATCAGAAATGATTGAAAGTCTCTTACTTCATTGAAGATCCATCACCTCCCCTGAAAGATGATGCTATCTGGCTGGGTTATTAATTCTTGGTTGTAAATCTAGGTCCTTTGACTTCCAGAATATGGTATTACAGGTCCTCTGATCCTTTATTTTAGAAACTGCCAGATCTTAGGTAATCCTGATTGTTGCTCTTTGATATTTAAATTATTTTTCTCTGGCAGCTTTCAGTATTTTTACTTTGAGATTGCAGTTCTGTAGTTTAGCACAATGTTCCTTGAGGTTTTCCTTGTGGATCTTTTCCCCAAGATGATTGACAAATTCTTCCAATGAGTATTTCTTCCTCTGTTTCCAGAATATCAGGGCAAATTTCGTTTCAATGATCTCTTGAAGAATTCGATCCAGGCTCTTTTTTTGGTCATGACCTTCAGGTAGACCAATAATTTTTAAATTGTCTCTTCTGGATCTATTTTTCAGGTCAGCTATTTTTCCAATGAAGTAGTTGACATTTTCTTCCATTTTTTCATTCTTTTTAGTGTGACTGATTTTTCATATCTCATAGAGTCATTAGCTTCCATTTGCCTCATTCTGTAGTTTTTATTGTGTGCTTTTTTTTCAGTTAGCTTTTGTATCCCTTAATCCATTTGGTTAATTCTACTTTTGAAGGTGTTTTTTATTTCAGTGGATTTTTTTTGGCATTTGGGCAATTGTATTTTTTAAGGAGTTGCCTTTCTTTTCCAAGCTGTTGACTCTCCTTTTGCTTACCTTTCATTTTTTTCTCATTTTTCCCTGTACTTTTTTATTTGCCTTTTAAAGTCTTTTATGAGCACTTCCAAGAAGCTTCTTTGGGTTTGAGACCAATTCATATCACTCTTTGAGATTTTCCCTAGGGACATTTTGTCCTCATCTGAGTTGATGTTTTGGTCTTCCCTGTCACTATAGTAGCTGTCTACAGTCAAGGTTCTTTTCTATTTCTTGCTCACATTCTTTCATTTTGATATTTCCACTTTTTTTATTTTTATGATCAAGCTCTGCTCCTGGGGTAAAGTGAGCACTATCCCAAGCTTTCTGTATAGCTCTGAACCTTGGCTTTGAGCACATGGGTCCCTTCTGTTTGTAGGGGGGGAGGGGTAGTTTTGCCTGTTGTTTTCAGGAAACAGTCCGGTTTCCCAGAGTTTGCCTTCTAAACTAGAACGGGAAGCTGCTCCACTGATCTGCTCCTCTACTGCTCTAGGACCAGGGGTCTCAGTTGCTGATTTGCATTGGTCAACACCTTCTCACTTGCTTTCCCAAAGTCTGTCTGAGTTGGGCTGAACACCTTTTTCATCCCATGAGACTGACCTTTCTTGAAGTTTTTCCAATCTATCTTGAACTGAATAGTGATTTCATTTCTTCAGACTCTGTTTAGAGGCTTGGTTTCATGTGGTTTACAAGGGAAATTGGGAGAACTCAAGTAGTTTTGTGGCTTCACTCTGCTATCTTAGCTCCACTCCACTACTACTTTTTCTTTCTATTTTATTTTATTATTTCATTGTCTCTAAGAAGTCACTGGCTTTCTCTTGCCTTATTCTAATTTTCAAAGACTAATTATTTTTTCTTCTTTAAGACTCTGGATCTCTAGATCATTATATACTTCAACAACAATACTATATGATGACCAGTTCTGATGGACCAGGCCATCCTCAGCAACGAAATCAACCAAATCATTTCCAATGGAGCAGTAATGAACTGAACCAGCTATGCCCAGAAAAAGAACTCTGGGAGATGACTAAAAACCATTACATTGAATTCCCAATCCCTATATTTATGCACACCTGCATTTTTGATTTCCTTCACAAGCTAATTGTACGATATTTCAGAGTCTGATTCTTTTTGTACAGCAAAATAACGTTTTGGTCATGTATATTTATTGTGTATCTAATTTATATTTTAATGTATTTAACATCTACTGGTCACCCTGCCATCTAGGGGAGGGGTGGGGGGGGGTAAGAGGTGAAAAATTGGAACAAGAGGTTTGGCAATTGTTAATGCTGTAAAGTTACCCATGCATATATCCTGTAAATAAAAGGCTATTAAAAAAAAAAAAAGACTCTGGATCTCCTTTCCTTAATTATTGACTTTCTATTCATAATCTTGTTTTGCTTGGATTGTTCTTTTTTTTCTCAGTCTCTCTCATTTGATTATTAGTCTTTTTTGAGTTCTATGAATTCTTTTTGGAAAGATAACCATTTAATGTTATATTTTAGGAAATGGAAGGAGAAATTTTTGTTTTTGTTTTTGTTTTTAACTAAAGTGTTCTCTGAAGTTGAATCCTGGTATTCCCTATCCTCCCAGTAACCTTTTATGTTTTCCTTTGCTTGTTCTCTCTTTTTAAAATAAGAACTTGTTAGTGTAATCATATATAATCCTGGGATGTGGGGATAGTGTCTTTGACGTCAGGTTTTTCTTCAATTATTTCCTCTGACCCAGAACCTAAAACTTAAGAACTCCATGATCGTCTAAGTGCTGTCATTCAGTAGCTTCTCTGCTTTACTGCATCTGCATTCACCTGGCATGTGCTGGTTTTTTCTTGCCTATTGTGCAGTCTCAGCAGCACAGCTGGGTCTGGCATCTCCAACTTCCCACACTGTTCAGGAGATAAAAAGTTGTGGTTGAAGCTGAGATTATCTCCAAATCCAAGTAGCCCCAGAGTTCTTGGTTTGCTGTTTCTTTGGAAGTAACCTGGAAGTATTTATACTTACACACCTGTGGAATATCCATCATGGAGTCTTTTTTCCAATTTTTTCTGGTTGTCCTAGGAGGATCCCTAATCTGCTCCAATTTGTTTTTTACTGGGTTATGTTCATCCTGAGGTATAATTTTATTTTGTTTGTATCTGGAAGCTTGAATTTTTCTGAACTGCTTCACCATCTTCCCAGAATCCTTTTTGAGGTTTTTCTTCTTTATTTTTTTTATACCTGAATCTATTTCTTTTTCTAAGATTCAGTTACTTAAAAGCGTCATGTGGCTTTCAGATGTTTTGGGAACTTCAAATTTTTGAAGGTAAACCTTTATTTCTTTTTTGTTCTTAATTTTGTTAGTAAATAACTGCATAATATATTCTAAATTTTCTTTTTATTTCTTCTGGTTTTGCACATTTACTATTTTATTAATTTGATTTTCTCCTTTTCTTACTAAATTAACTTACAATTTATAAGTTTTATTAGTCTTTTTGAAAAACTCAACTTTTTAGTTTTAGTTATCATTTGTATTTTTGAATTCCAATTTATCTATTTTTTCACTTATTTTTAATATGTTTTTATGCTTATTTTCAGTTTTTGTTAGCTTTCTAATTATTTCAAATGTGAATTCAATTTATTAATCCTCTTTCTCTATTTTTTTTGTTCATTCTTCATTTTTGAAGACTTATGACATCACAAGTAAGTCATATCTTAACTTGCATGTGGATTAGATTTAACTAAAACAGAGTCACTCAAATTGCCAGTTTCATTCTCTCTTCTAGAGTCCAGGGACAAGACAAAAGTTAACATGACTGGTTAAAGCCTGGGGTAGAATCTTGGCATCTTTGATGTCATACCAAACTCTTAAGTATTTTACAATGCTTGCTTCAGCTGCCTTCATGGCTAGTGGAACAAATTTTTCTCATCTGCCCATTCCACCAGAAGTCTTCATATGCTTGGGATGGAGATCTGCTTAACTAATCAATAGTTCAAAAGTCTGTTAGCTATCCTCAATCTAATTTAGCCCGTCTGCAAAACTGATTTGTAGGGGGTGTGGTTGTGGCACACAGTACAGCTTCTTGGAACCACAAGTGATTGTTGGATTATTTTGTTACTATTTGCTTATAAAGATAAGATTCCCCCCTGAACTCTATTGTACCTACGTCCCAGAAATTGTGGTATGTTTTTTCATCATTATAATTTTCTTTCACATTATTATTATCTCTGTAATTTGTTCTTTGATCCATTCATTATTAAGTATCTCATTTTAAAGTCTATCTCTCTTTCAGAAGATTGTAGGATTTTGTTTTCTTTTCGAATCTGCCATTCTTTTTTTATTTTACTGCATTATTTAATCCATTCACATTTAAAGTTACGAGAATTAGGATATTTCCTCCATTTGTTTCTAATAGTGACTGCTTCCAAGTTATGATTTTATCTTTCCATTGTAAACACAGTGCTATTTCTTCAGTGACTTTAGCTTAATGTTTTTAAGGTGGCTCTGTTCCAATTGACTCTCTTCTCTTCCCTTCACTCCCATTATCTTCCTTTTGCTTGTCACCCCGTTTCCTTTAGGATTTTTCTAATTAGTTCTTTTTTCTTTCCTGATTTTGTCTGGTTATTTAAGGTTTCTCCATTTTTTTCTCTCTCAGTTAAATAGATTCCTCCTTCTTGTCCTCCCTTCAACTACTCATGTTTAGGAGTAGCTTTTTTTCCCATTTCATTTTTGCACCATTTTTTGGAGAAGATTTCTCTCATTCTGTTCATTATCTATCATTTCTTTCAGTCTACTGCAAGCCCTAATTCTCTGTCACATGCTCCATATAAATGTCCAGTCTCTCTCTAATCTCTGAGATCAAAGCTTCCAAGTTATTTATTTTGACTCTCCTCTTCTAGGCAATTTCTGCCTACAAGGCCTTGTCCCATGGCAAGGATTCATTTTTTTCTCTTGTCCCTTACTCCTAAAACAATCCCAATTTCTGCATATCACAGAGAAGATGTTGCTCCATTATAAAAAGACCTACACAATAGATACTCATTTTTCAACCCACCACTAGTCTATACCATTTACCTGGTTAACAAATATTTATCTTAAAATCTCTCAATTGTATCTATGTCCTCCCAGATAACTTTGGCTCCCAGGATTTCCAATTCTTTCCATCTTGAGAAAAGATGAATAGAATTTTTCAGTAGCAAATCCCTCAAACCACATCCAGCAAAACATTTTTATATCCCTTCAAATAACCTGTCTCATCTTTCAGAAGAACATTTGTCAATGGAATTCCTTTCCTTCCCAATATCACCAAAGGAAGACCTCCTTTCTTTCCTCCCTTTTTAATAATATTCCAGCCCTCATCACCAACTCCCTGAAAATTATTCTCTTCCCAAGAAACCATAGAGTTTACCTTCTCCTCATTACTAACTTTTATTGTATTTCAGGGGCATCTTATAAACTTCTTTCCATGCCTCCCTTTCCCTCTCTCCTTTGAGAGGGAACACTCCATTTTTGTAATGTAGTCCTACAAACACAACCACACACACACACACACACACACACACACTCATTCACCAGTAAGCAAGATATCACCGGATTTATTATATAATGCTCCAGGCCCACTTTTCCTTGTTACTTCCACATGACTTCTGATTTTTGCCATTGTCTGTGTACATTTAGAAAGAAGTCTCTTTCTCATATCTTTGCAGTCATTCTGTTTCTAATGCTTTCTTTAGATGCTGCATTTATCTGCTCCTATATTTTTGTTGTCTAGGATGTTTGAGAAGAAAATAATCTCTTAAGGTTAGGCTTACTTTATAAGACTATTTAAAATTCCCTCTTAGTTAATAAACATCTATCTTTATTTATTTATGGTTAAGCTTTGATTTGCAGACTATCACCCTAAGTTGAATTATGAGCTCCATTACTCTTCAGAACACATTATTCTATTCTCTGCTATGTTTTCTCTTGAATTGAACAATAGTTTTGTGTTATTTGAAATTCCTTTATATTTAAAGATTTTTCTTCTCATCACTTGAAAAACTTGTTTCTGAATTCAATTCTGAATTAAATTTAGCCATTATGTGTGTTTTGGAAATTGCATTGTTGAGGATTTTCTTTCTTGGAGGAAATTTATGAATTCTTTACATTGAAATCTCATTTTTTATGTAGGTTTAGAAATTCTGCATAGCTATATTGTTTCTAGTATTTTAGTGTTCAAGTTTTAGGACTTATCATGTTTTTTCTGGAAAATTTGTGATTCTAAGGTTGCCTTTATGGATATTGTCTTCAAGATCAGTACATTTTGCTTATATAGTGAGAATATTTTCTTTTAATGTTATTGTTTTTTCCTCTTCCTCTAGAGGATCCTTCATTTGTATTCCCAATCTATTGTTTTCTCATATTTCTTTGATGAGACTTGCCATTGAAATTTCAAGTTTTTTCTTTCCTGCAAATTATCTTTGTTGTATATACCATAAATTGTTCTATTATAATTTTGACTTTTTGAAGTACTCAGAAATTGCATGATGTAGTACCATGTTTTGTCATATGTCACAGTCCTCTGTATGATCAATTTTTAATTGTTTTCCTTTGTTAGTACTTATTCACAGATGTTTAAACTTGTTTCCTAGATCTTAGAAGCCACATTTCTGTTAGCTATTAATGTTTTTCCTGTTGATTTATCTGCATATGTTTAAGGTCTTTGAATCTTTCTGAGATTTTTGATATTAGTCTTTCCCTCCCTTTCTTATTTCCCCCTATTGCTCACTTTCTGACTCCTTCCCCTCTAGTTATGGTTTCCCTAGGACCTGGATCTTAAAGCATTTTGGCCTTCTCTCATACTAGGCAATTCATGGTTTATGAATTAGATCACTGCCCCAAATGACTTGTGGGGAAATAAAGAACTAAACTCTTTCTCTCAGGTTTAGTAGAGTGTTCTGCAACACCTCACACACACACATATATACATATACACTTGGTGTCCTGTCCTGGTAACCTATACTACTCCATCTGTTCCTCATTTCTCTGGCCTGGCATTGGCAGAGAGGTGGTCATGCAATGGTATTCGTGTAATTTCAGTCTCCAAAGCTCTGGGAAGGGGAGTTTGGGGTATGAAGTTGCTCTATTTCAAGCCCAAATATCTGTTTTGTCCCTGCCCTTCTATTCCTTTACTTTCCCAGATCTTTTGTAGCATAGAACTCTGCTGCTTAGGCAATGACTGACAGTTGTAGTCCCAGCAAATTTCTGTAGACTGACACCAGGATCTCCACAGAATTGGAAAAATAGAATGTGATTGCAGTTTTGCAATTGGGGTTTATTATAGGCCCATGTTCTTAGTTCAGCTATTGCAGCCAATCTTACTCCCAACAGTATGGTGCATGGTGCAAGATGCATTGTTGTGTTAGCTTAGGATAGGCATTATTTCTCTTCTTTTTTTTTTAAACATTCTTTTAGGTTACAGATTTTCTAGGCCATGGAGACAGCTGGAGTCTCTTTATCTTTAGTACATAATTTCTGTTTTTGAGAGATTTGAGGATTCATGTGGAACAGAGAAAATGAATAGTCCTCCATTTAATTGATAATGTGACCTGAAAGCATCCTAACCAGTCTTAAAACCCTAGCTCAAAGACTCCAATAATAATTTGGACTTCATTGATTCTTGTAACTGGATATTATTTCTTTCTCATCTGTCTATATAGTAAATTATTATTATAAGGGTGGGGCTCCACTACCATTTTAATTAATGCAAAAACAGAAGGCCAGAAACATGGAATGAATCAATTAATCAATCAAAAGTATAAACTAAATGTTAACAGGCTCTTAAGCATTTTGAGATATTAGAGATTTTTGTTCACTGGATAAAAATAAGGTGATGCCTGAAATCAAATCAGGTTAAAATCTGTTGGTCAAATAGTGACTTCATCCTGAGATATAAGATTTAAGTTCAGAAAAAGATCAGCTTCAGAGTTGAAACAAAAACACTTGGAAGAAATCACTGGTTGAAATATAGAAGTAGGGCAATGAAAGAGAGTTTTTCTCTCTTTCTTCTGCTCTGCCCCATTGTTAATGCTGTTATTGTACAAACTAGGCCAGCAACAAAGAGTATATCTAGCTGAAATCAAAGAGACAATCGTGATTGATAGTGACTGAGGAAAGACAGTTTCAGAATCTGTGACCTCATGTAGTCAAAATGCCAACTACAGAAGACAAAGGTAGCAATCCTTGGCAGCACTGAATAACTACATTTAAAAGGACTTTGAAGGGAGCAAAGAACTTAACCAGGAGTAACAAGGAATTATATCCCTTTGCTGCATATGTTTTCTTGATGTGTTCTTCTGTCTTTTTATTTCAAGTTCATGTCTTCTGTCTTCACAAATTTGTGTGCATTTGTGGTAGAATGTACCCCAGAGTATTCATGATAACCTAAAAAAGCATTGTTTTTGCTGCCTTAGTAAATATGTTTATTATTTTTAAAAAAGTTAAATCCTGCTAATTGTTAGTAAGAAGTGCTCTTTTTTTTTTAGTGGGATGCACACTAATGGGGGCTCATGAGAGATAGTATAAGAATTTTAAGCCCTCATAGTTTCCTCTAGAACCCTGAAAATAATAAATCAGCCATTCTTGGAGAACCTGAACCACTAGAACAAGTAAGATTAAGCAAAGAATTGAATGTTATGAAATGTTATTATGTACTTATATCCTTTTTTATTATATTTTATCTCTATATATCTCTTTGTATAACAAAGCTTCTGATGATGTAGATTCTATTCCAGCTGAGATTTATAAGGCAGGGAGTACATTGCTCATACAAAAGATTACTGAAATTTTCTGGGTCATCTGAAAAGAGCTCTAGGAGTTCTAGGATGCCTCCATTGTCCATTTCCTTAAAGGAAAGAGACAGTATATCATCCACAGCATGCTTGCATCAAAGAAGGGACTGTGCTCTATGAGCAAAACAGAAATGCAGTAATTCAAAAGAAACATGAGATGCATAAATTCAGAAACATCTCCACTCCACATGTTCATATGGACTATTTGTGCCTAGCTTGTGGCAGAATGTACTGAGCTCATATTGGTCTGATTAGCCACATTCAAACACACGCTATCTTGACATCAATATAGTGATGCTATTTTTGTTCCTCTTCAAAAACAAAGGACAAAAATCAGCTGAAGAAATTTAATGACTTTTATATTGACATTTATATTATTGAAACCAAAAGACATAAAGAGAGGGAAGATAAGAGGCAGGTTAACTAATCATTCTCCTTAGAGTTGCAAATATATATGTTAATGGCATTGATATCATCACTCATCCAAAGTCAAGAAGACATCATTTTCTGGGATCCTGTGATTTATGGTGATCTTACCTTAAAGTATTCATAATGAACACAAGCAAATAGATCAGCATGAAGATATTTGCAACTCTTTTGTCTTAAAGAAGAATCACCTTGTATGAAGGTCATAAAGAAAAAACTTTGTTAAGAAACTATTTTGTGCTAGGCAGTGTCAGTCATTAGAGCTACACATACAAACTATAGAAAGACCCTACTTTCTTTTTTTATATATAATTATAACTTTTTATTGACAGTACATATGCATGGGTAATTTTTTGCAACATCCATTGCATTCACTTCTGTTCCGATTTTTCCCCTCCCTCCTTCCATCCCCTCCCCTAGATGGCAGGCAGTTTCATATATAATAAACATATTAAAGTATATTCTAAATACAACATATGTGTGCGGAACCAAACAGTTCTCTTGTTGTACAGGAAGAATTGGATTCAGAAGGTATAAATAACCTGGGAAGGAAAACAAAAATGTAAACAGTTTACACTTATTTCCCAGTGTTCCTTCTCTGGGTGTAGCTGCTTCTGTCCATTGCTGATTAATTGAAACTGAATTAGATCTTCTCTTTGTCGAAGATATCCACTTCCATAAGAATACATCCTCATACAGTATTGTTGTTGAAGTGTACAATGATCTCCTGGTTCTGCTCATTTCACTCAGCATAAGTTTATGTAAGTCTTTCCAAGCCTTTCTGTATTCATCCTACTGGTCATTTCTTACAGAACAATAATACCCCATAACATTCATATACCACAATTTACCCAACCATTCTCCAATTGATGGGCATCCATTGATTTTCCAGTTTCTAGCCACTACAAAAAGGGCTGCCACAAATATTTTGGCACATACAGGTCCCTTTTCCTTCTTTAGTATCTCTTTGGGGTATAAGCCTAGTAGTAGCACTGCTGGATCAAAGGGTATGCACAGTTTGATAACTTTTTGGGCATAATTCCAGATTACTCTCCAGAATGGTTGGATTCATTCACAACTCCACCAACAATGCATCAGTGTCCTAGTTTTCCCACATCCCCTCCAACATTCATCATTATTTTTTCCTGTCATCTTAGCCAATCTTACAGGTTTCAGAGTTGTTTTAATTTGCATTTCTCTGATCAATAATGATTTGGAACACTCTTTCATATGAATGGAAATAGTTTTAATTTCATCATCTGAAAATTGGAAAGACCCTACTTTCAAAGAAAATACAAACAATATGTTCACATATAAATAAATATGGGATATATACAAAAGCAAAAGCAATAGTGATTTAGAGCATTTTTATATGACTATAGATAGTTTTAATTTCATCATCTGAAAATTATACGTTCATATCCTTTGACTATTCCTCAATTGGGGAGTGACTTGGATTCTTATAAATTTGACACAATTCTTTATATATTTTAGAAATGAGGGCTTTATCAGAAATACTGGCTGTAAAAATGCTTTTTTTCCAGCTTTGTACTTCCTTTTTAAACTTGGCTGCATTGGTTTTGTTTATGCAAAAAAAAATTAATTTAATGTAATCAAAGTTGTTCATTTTGCATTTTATAATGTTTTCTAGTTCTTTGGTTATAAATTTCTCCCTTCTCCAAAGATCTTATGGTTAAACCATTTCTTGCTCTCCTAATTTGCTTATGGGATCACCTTTTATGCCCAATCCATGTAGCAATTTTGACCTTATTTTGGAATGAGGTGAGATGTAGGTCTATCCTGAGTTTCTCACATATTATTTTCCAATTTTCCTAGAAATTTTTGTGAAATAGCAAGTTCTTATCCCAGAAGTTGGGGTCTGAGGCTTTATCAAATAGTAGATTACTATAGTCATTCATTATTGTGTCATGTGTATTTAATCTATGCCACTGACCTACCATTCTATTTTTTAAACAGTACCAAATGGTTTTATTGACAGCTGCTTTATAATATTGTTTTAGATCTGATACCACCATTCTTTATATTTTTTAATTTTTTTCATTAATTCTCTTGATATTCTTGACCTTTTTTTTCTTCCAAATGAATTTTGTTATTATTTTTTCCTAGCTTAATAAACAAATTTTCAGCAATTTATTGGTATAGCACTGAACAAATAGACCAATTTAGCCAGAATTGTCATTTTTGTTATATTAGCTCATTGATTAAATTTTTACAATTATATGTAAAATAATTTAACAATCATTTTTTTAAATCTCGAGTTCCAAATTTCTTCCCCCCTCCATGAGAAGACAATCTGATTTTGATTAAACACATGAAGTCTTGCAAAACATATTTCTGTATTACCAATGTTGCAAAAGAAAACAACCAAAAGAAAACAACAAAAATAAAGTTTTTAAAAAGAGTGCTTCAATCTGCCTTCAGAATTCATTAGTTTTCTCTGTGAATGTGGATAACATTTTTCATCATGGGACTTTTCTAATCATCTTCAATTATTGTCTTGATCAAAGTATCCAAACTTTGTAGTGTTGATCATCCTTACAATATTGATGTTACTGTATATAACGTTCTCTTGATTATACTCATTTCACTGTGCCCCAGTTCATAGAAATCTTCCAAGTTTTTATTTAAAACATCTTTTTTCAGCTTTTCTTATAGCAAAATAACATCCTATCACTATCATATGCCACAATTTATTGAGCCATTTCCCAATTGATAAGCACGCTCACAATTTCCTATTTTTGTCACCACAAAAAAAGCTATTTTAAATATTTTTGTGCCATAAGGTCCTTTTCCTTTTAAAAAGAAAACTCTTTAACATATAGATCTAATAGTTGTATTTCTGGACCAAAGGAGTCAGGGGGTATGTAGTTTTATCTCTCTTTGGGCATAATTCCAAGTTGTTTTTCAGAATGGTTGAATGAGTTCACAACCATACCACAAGTGCATTATTATCTATTTTTCTATATCCCCTCTAACAATTATCATTTTCCATTTCTTTCATATCAGCCTATCTGATAGGTGTGAGATGGTATTTCAGAGTGGTTTTTAATTGCATTATTATAACCAATTGTGATTTAGAGGATTTTTTTCATATGACTATTGATAGCTTTCATTTCTTCTTCTGAAAACTGCCTGTTTGTATCATTTGACCATTTACAAAATGGGGAGTTTTTGATTTTATAAATTTGGCTCAATTCTTTGTATATTTGATAAATTAGATATTTACCAAAGAAATTTGCAGCAAAAGATTTTTCCCAGTTTCCCCTTTTCCTTATAATTTTGGCTGCATTTATTTTGTTAGTGTGTCTTTAATTTCATGAAATCAAAATTATCTAATCTACTTTCCATATTCCCATCTTAAACTTTTCCCTTAACCATATCTCTAGCAGGTACATTTCCTTATGCTCTTCTAATTTACTTACTTATGATACCACACTTTATGTCTAAATAATGTATTCATTTTGAACTTATTTTGGTATAGGGTGTGAACTGTTGGTCAATGTCTAATTTCTGCAAAAGCCTTCCAGTTTCCCAGCAGTTTTTGTCAAATGGTGAGTTTTTATGCCAAAAGCTTGGCTCTTTGTGTTTATCAAAAAATAGATTACTATGACAATTTATTACTGTGTGTTGCATAATTAATCTATTCCACTGATCCATCACTTTATTTCTTAGCCAGTATCAGATTGCTTTGATGATTACTACTTTGTTGGAAATATGTCAATTTTCTTCATATTATTTTCCCATTTGATTTTCTTAATTCTTGACATTTTGTTCTTCCAGCTACATTTTGCCATTTTTTCCAGCTCTATAAAATGATTCTTTGTTAGATTGATTGTGTGGCATTGAATAAATCAATCAATTTAGGTAGAATTCATATTTTTATTACATTGTCTTAGACTACCCATGAGCAATTAATATTTATCCAACTGTATAGGTCTGTATTTATTTGTGTAAAAAGCATTTTGTAATTGTATTCATATAATCTCTGGTTTTATCTTGATAGGTAGACCCCTCAATATTTTATACTGTCTGCAGTTATTTTGGATGTATTTTCTCTGTCCTTCTTTTCCTACTGAGTTTTTTTGGTATTATAGAATAGTGATTTAGATTTATTTTATATCCTTCAACTTTGGGGAAGTCGTTAATTGTTTCAGTTTGTTTTTAGCTGATTCCCTAATATTCTTTAAGTATGCCATCATGTCATCTGCAAAGAGTAATAGTTTTGTTTCCTTGTTCATTATTTTTATTTGTTTAATTGCCTTTTAATTGTCTTCTTGCTATAGCTAGCATTTCTAGTACAATATTGGATAAAAGTGGTGATAATGAAAATTCTTTATCCATCAATTAGAAAATGGTCCCCACTAGTTTTGTTATTTCATCCTATAATTTTTTTTAACTTTTGTTTTTTTTATTTATTTATTTTTATTTAATAGCCTTTTATTTACAGGTTATATGTATGAGTAACTTTACAGCATTAACAATTGCCAAACCTCTTGTTCCAATTTTTCACCTCTTACCCTCTACCCGCTCCCCCAGATGGCAGGATGACCAGTAGATGTTAAATATATTAAAATATAAATTAGATAACACAATAAGTATACATAACCAAACTGTTATTTTGCTGTACAAAAAGAATCAGACTCTGAAATATTGTACAATTAGCTTGTGAAGTAAATCAAAAATGCAGGTGGGCATAAATATAGGGATTGGGAATTCAATGCAATGGTTTTTAGTCATCACCCAGAGTTCTTTCTCTGGGTGTAGCTGGTTCAGTTCATTACTGCTCCATTGGAAATGATTTGGTTGATCTCATTGCTGAGGATGACCAGGTCCATCAGAACTGGTCATCATATAGTATTGTTTTAACTTTTGTTTTAAGAATTTAGATGCTACTAGTAAGTTTATATCCCAAAGAAAACATAGAAAAGGAAAAATGACTTAGATCTACAATAATATTTGTAATAGCTCTTTTATTGGTGGCAAAAAATTGGAAATTGATGGGATGCTCATCAATTGGGGAGTTCCTGAACAAATTGTAGTATGTGAAGTAAAGGAATAACATTTTGCTTCAAGAAATGAACAGCTAAGTTTAAAAAAAGTGAAAAGACTTATATGATCTTTTACAAAGTGAAGTGAGCAAAAACAGGAGAATATTGTACATACTAACAACATCAAGGCTCTTCTCAACAATACAAAGATCTAAGACAATTCCAAATGACTCATAATAGAAAATGTAACCCATATCCAGAGAAAGAACTGATTGCAGATTGGAATCATACTATTTTGACTTTATTTTTTGTTTTATTTTTCTGTTTCTTCTTTCACAACATGACTAACATGGAAATATGTTATTCACAATTGCACATATACAGTCCACACAAAATCGCTTACCATCTTAGGAAGGGAAGAAAGGGAGAAAATTTATAACTCAATTTTTTAAAATAAATGCCCCAAACTATCTTTATATATAATTATGCAATAATTGCAAGCATGCAATAAACAAGAATTTTGATGCTATGTCATTTGGTGTGTGTGTATATATGTATATGTGTAAATATATGCATATATATGTATGTGTATGTTTAGTATGGATATTATTTCATTGTTTGTGTTTCTTTTAGCAAGATGTAATTTCTCTTCTTATCCCTTTTAATTGTCTATTTTTTAGTCTGAGATTGTGATGGTTACCTTGCCTTTTCCCTCCTTCAACAAAGCATACTAGATTCTGTACTACCCCATTATTTTAAGTGTGAATGTGGGGAAGGTGAGATTCTTGTAAACAATATACTAGTTGGATTTTGGTTTCTAATCCATTCTGCTAAATGCTTTCTTTTTATGGTATGTATTCACCCCATTCCTTTTCACAGCTATGATTACTAACTGTATTTTTCTCCATTCTATTTTATTCTATTTATTTCTCTTTTAATTCAGTCCTTCCTCCAAAGTTTGTTTTGCTTCTGACCAGAATAGGTTCATTCTGACCTATAATTAAAAATAATTATATAATAATAATTAAAAAATTATAGGATGAAATAACAAAACTAGTGGGGGCCATTCTCTAATTTATGGATAAAGGATTTTCATTATCACCACTTTTATCCAATATTGTACTAGAAATGCTAGCTATAGCAAGAAGGTTTTCTTTTATCTTCCTACTCTTTGAACATTCCCCTTCTTCCTTTTATCTTGTTCTCCTAGTACCTTCTTGTTGATTAAGATAGATTTCTATTACCAACTGAATGTGTATGAATGCATTTATGTATGTATATATTTTACCTTTTTGAATCAATTTAGATTTGAGAGAGTTTCAAAGAGTATCTGTTTTCTTCTTTCCCCTATTTTTCCCCTTCACTTTAAAAACTCTTACTTATGTGTACTTCTATATGAAATAATTTCCCCTGTTTTTCTCTCCCTTTAACATTGTCCCAATGCACATCTCTATCCACTTTTTACATCATCTTAACATAACTAACTCATTCTCATACTCTTTATGTAGAGTTCTTAACTACCCTGATACATGTATCTACTAGTAAGATAGTGCCATATAGAAAAATAAAGTTTAATCTTATTAAGTCCCTTATGATTTCTCTTTCATGTTTACATTTTTAAGTTTATCTTGAATATTGTTTTTGAAAGTCAAATATTCCATTTATCTGTGGTCTTTTTATCAGGAATGCTCAAAAGTCCTCTATTTCATTAAATATTCATTTTTTCATATGAAGGATTATATTTAGTTTTGCTGGCTAAATTATTCTTGGTTGTAATCTCAGCTCATTTGCTTTCTAGAGTATCATATTCCAAGCCTTTCACTTTTTAAATGTGGCAACTGCTAAATCCTATATTATAGAAGGCCAGGAGATAAGACTCCATTCCAGGTTTTGAATCTTACAGTAACTTGGCTCATCAAAACTCCCTTATTGAAATAGCAAGGACTGCTTGTCATATAATAAATTGATAATCTAGTGACCGAAGCAAATGCAAACACTACTCTTTGGATTAAAAGCTAAACCTTTGAATTTAGGACAGGAAAGAATATCCACAAGGAGACTAAGGGTATTTGGAAGAGATAATGGTATAATAAACTTTACTCTGATGTGTATCTCAACTATTTACATCTCTGTCTAAGTAACCAAGATCTGTGGCTTAAGGGGCTTAATCATTTACATCATAGTAGATTTTGTTAGGCTATATGATCTAAATTTGAGACTCCACACTATTTGAAAGATTTTTTTGTAACTTTATAAAATACTTTCTCTTTGACCTGGAAGTTCTGGAATATGACTATAATATTCCTAAGAGTATTTATATTAAGATCTCTTTCAGATGGTGATTAATGGAGTCTTTCGATTTTGATTTTACTTTCTAGTCCATAGATATCAGGGGAGTTTTCCTTGATAATTTCTTAAAATGTGATGTCTACATTCATTCAGTTAATCCAATAATTTTAAATTATCACTCCTTAATTTATTTTTCAAGTCTTTTTTCTATCCAAAGAGATATTTCATATTTTCTTCTATCTTTTCATACCTTTAACTTTGCTTTATTGTTTCTTGGTGCTTCATGAAGTTAATAGCTTCCTTCTCAATTCTAATTTTTCAAAAACTGTTTTCTTCAGTGAACTTTTGTAGCTTTTTAAAAATTTGATTAATTCTGCTTTTTAAACAGTTATTTTCTTCAGTATTTTTGCATTGCTCCACTTTTTTAATCAAGTGGTTATCTTTTCATTATTTTATCCTTTACTTTCAATCATTTACCTAATTTTTCCTCAACCAATCTTACTTAATTTTGAAAATCATCTTTTGCTCTTTAAAGGCATTGTTTTGGGTCTTCTGTCCAGTTCACTTTTTTTTTCACCTTTAAGGCTTTGCTTTTAGGTGTTTTGACTTCAATGTCTTCTTCCAAATTTTTGTTTTGATATTCCCTGTCACCAAAGTAGCTCTTTATAGTTAGGCTCTTTGTTGTTTGATCATTTCCCACCCTATATCTTGATTTGGAATTTATATTAAAGTTGGGTTTTGTTCCTGGCATGGAAGCTGAGAGGAAAGGCTCTGACTCAAGCTTCAGGCTTTTTCACACTTGCTCTTTTCAGAACTTGTTCTAGGAGTTTGGAAGTTTTCAGCATTTCCAAGGTGGTATGATCTGGAGATAATTGTATTTATTGTGATCATGGTTTATACTCTGATCCTTACTCAGGAAGAGCCCCAATCCCTTAGGATTGCAATAAACATTGCTCCTAAGGGCCTTTTATCCCATTGGAACAGAAATGATACTATTTCTTAGGTTTCCTTATCCCTTAGGTCTAGAAGTTTTACATACTTGGGACTTCTAACTCTTTTGACCAAAAGTACTTTTTTTCCACCCTTGAACTATCATCCAGAATTGGGTATAGGCAACAGAGTTACCAAACAGGATCTGGTCCTACATTCAGTGCTAGCGTAGGGTAACTTGTAATCTCTTTCAGACCAGCTTCCAGCTTCTCTTACTATCTGTCTTGAGAGCTCACTAAGCTGCTGTTGTTGCTGCTTGTGTCACCACTGCTTAGTCCTACCACTGGTATTTCATCCCTGGGCTTTGGGTCAGCCTTCACTCCTTTTTCACAGATCTCTCTTTCTTATCTCCTATATTGTTTTGGCCTGGAAGAGTGTCTAACTGATCTTTTGTTGATTCTGCCACTTCAGTATTTGATTTGAGATATTATTTTAATGTTGTTTGGAAAGTGATATTAGGGAGCTCTGACCCGGAGGTGCAATAGTCTCCTGGCTGATTGATTGCCTTGAGTTTTTCTACCCTATATGTTGTTGTCAAATTGATCTTTGTATAATGCATTCTTATCATAACATGGTCTTCATTCAATAAACTTCAGTGTCTCCCTATTACTTCTAGGATCCAATGTAAAATCCTCTTTTTAGCAATCAAAGCTTTTCATAATCTGTCCTCTAACATTTTCAGTCTTTTTTATACCTTATTCCCTTCTAATACAGTAACACTGGCTGGCTGCTTTGCTATTCCCTGTACAAGATGTTCCATCTCCTGAGTGGGCATTTTTCATTCTTGAAATGTTTTCCCTCTTCATTTCTGCCTCCTAGTTTTACTGGCTTCCTTCAAATTCCAGTTAAAATCCTGTCTTCTACAAAAAAGCCTTTCCTAAACCTCTTTAATTTAGTGCTCTTTCTCTTTAATACTACTCTCACTTTTTCCTGTATATATCTTCTTTGTGCATAGTTTTCCATATGTTGTCTCCCCCAATACACTGTAAGCTCCTTGAAAGTAGGGACCATTTTTTATCTTTCTTTGTATTCTCTGTTCTTAGCTCAGTTTCTGGTACCTAGTAAATGCTTAAAAAATGATTGTGACTTATTGATTGAGAAAAATAGAAGAGTTTTTATTCATTTAACATAAGTAGAAATGTATACAGTAACTGAGAGTTAGCATAAATTGTCACAGCTATAATTTTTTTATGAAATAAGAGATTCAAATCACTAGAAAAATATTCAATGTTTGATATATAGTCATACTGCCATACAAATTAATCCATAAATTTAACATTATATTAATCAAAGTACAAGGGCATCATTTTTATAGCTTTATAAAATAATAAATTTATTTTGATTTTCAAAATTAAAATTTTCTGAGAGAAATATTAAAGAAAAGGAAAAGGAATGAAGAGAGTCTGGCATTACCAGCTCTCAAATTATATTTTATAAAGCAGTTATTCAAATTAAAATAGTGAATCAGGTATTTGGGACACCTAGGTGGCATAATAGGAAAAGTGTCAAGCCTAAAGTCAAGAAGACTCATCTTCCTGCATGTAAATCTGTTCACAGATGTTTACTAGTTGTGTGACCCTGGGCAAGTCACTCAACTCTGTGTGACTCAGTTCCTCATCTAGAAAAAAAATTAGTTGGAGAAGAAATTGGCAAACTTTTCCGGCATCTTTGCCAAGAAAACCCCAAATAGGGTCATGAACTCTCAACAATTTGTGGTCTTGTGGATGCAATATACTTGATAAGCAAAACTTAGTCCCAAAGAGATATGGCTGCCCAACATTTACCAAGAACAGACTACAGACAGAAACATTCTTTATGTGAAAATAACTGGAAAAAATGGAGAGCCAACTAGTTAGAAAATAGGTTTAGATGAAAGTATTAAACCACATTCCACAATAAATTCTAAATTTATAATGTCTAAATACAAAAGTCCCATTACTAAAAACTTAGTGGAGAATGGGAAGCTATATCTTTCATGACTACAGGGAGATGACAAATTCATAACTAACAATGAGACAAAAAGATAAGAGAAAAAAGTAGACTATGTTCTTCTTCATGTCAAGCTCTTCTTATCATCTCTACTTCCTCCCTACTTGCATCCTGGAATCTCCTTTTTGTTATCTCAACTTTACGAGATAAGCGTTTGAATAATCTTGGTTGGAAATAGGCTACCAAGTTACTTCCCAGGTCCATCCATCATGTGCTACTGTTTTATATCAGAATACATACATGCATACTTATATACATATATAATGTACACACACACACACACACACACATAGCTAAGAGCTATTTCCTGATTGAAAATTGGTTAAGGGATATGTATATTAAATTTTCAAGAGAAGAAATGCAAACTGACAACCTTATGAAAAAATATCTAATTCACAAGTAAAAAAAATCAAATTAAAGCAAACTAAACTATTATCTCACACTCACAAAACTAACAGTGATAAAAAATAAAGTCAATGATACAGAGACTGCAGGAATAACAATATGCTACTGGTGGAACTATGAATTGATAAAGTTATACTGGAAAACTACTTGGATTTTTTTTCAAGAAAATTTACTAAACTCTTTATACACATTGATACAACAATATCCATTGCTAGATTTGATAACCAAGAAGGAGGGTATTAATGTCATGAAATATGTCCTTTACAAAGAAAAAGGAAGAGAAGGGAATAAATATTTATTAAATGCTACTAAAATCCAGGCACTCTGCCAAGTGCTTTACAAACATTATCTTATTTAGTTCTTAGAACAACTCTAGCAAGAAGGTGCTATTATGATTCCCATTTTGCAATTGAATAAACTCAGGCATACAGAGGTTAAATGACATTAGTCCAGTGTCACCCAGCTAATAAGTATCACAGACTATATTTGAATTTAGGTCTTTTTGACTCCAAGTTCATGGTTCTATCCACTGTGTCACTTAGTTGCCACAATAGAAACTGAATCACTTCCAACTGAATTGTCTTAGGAAGATTCTGAAGATCACCTGGCAGGATAAGACGCCAGATACTGAGGTCCTTTCTTGAGCTAAACTGCCAAGCATTCCAATTCTATTGCAGGGAGCAAAAGTCCATTGGGCTGATTACATTGTTCAAATGCCAAATGTACACTTGCCAAAAAATTATTTTTTGGAGAACTAACACAGGACAAGGACTGACAAAAGTGGTCAAAAATAAACAATACAAGGATATTCTCAAGGTCTCTCTTAAAACATTGTCATGGGAGACATTAGCAGGACCACTGAGCATGGTGTGCTCTCATCAGAGAAGAAGCAGAATTGAATTAGCTCAGAAGAAACACAAGATGCTTAAAATTAGAGAAACCACCCAAAATGTTCATAAGCAATATTTGTGACCACGCTGTGGCAGAACATAGTTCATATTGGTCTTATCAGCCACAGTTGGACACACTGTAACTCAATTCGAACATAGTGATGCCGTTTTGATGCTCTTTGAGAACAAAGCACAACAATCTAACCTAACCTAACAATAGAGGAAAGGGCACTATAGATAATGAGACTCTACAAGTATTCATTTTTGCAGATGACATTTTGCTGATTGGGCTGAACCCAATAATATATAATTTCTTCAGTGAGATTCATAATCATTTACCAGAGATTTCTCTTGCTTTCTACAAGAGAATAAAAACAGAAAAGCAAATGAAAAGTGCCTATTGCCAATATGGTGATATATGATGGAATGGGCAACCTGAGAGTTTAAGTCTACTATTAGATCCATTCTGATTGGGCAGTGGACAATGGAAAGTATCCCTAAATAGAAGATCATGAGGAAATTAGGCTTGATCACATTTTGAAAATAATGCGAGAAGTGGGTTGGACATGAGCAAAGGATACAGGCAAAAAGCCTGAATGTAGTCTTGGCATCTATGAAATGTTAAAAGAACCAGAGGGAGGTTTCTGCTGCCTTGGAAAGTTCCTCTATGGAGGATTTATGTTAAGACAGAGAAAAAGTGCCTAGAAGAAGAATGCATGGATGAATTTCAATCTTCACTGGTGGAAGGAGTACTCACATTGATAATGTAGTGAATTTAAAAAGATTTGTAGCTTTTCTCTCCTGCTGCTATGTTGTAAACTCTTTGAGGACCAGAAGCATGTTTTATTTATCTTTGTATTTTTCCCATTACCTCGTATAGAGCAATGCATGTGATAGGTGCTTAATAAATAATTTGAATTGAGTCCCAGTTCTTCTATTTACTATTTGACCTTGGACAAATGATTTAACCTCTCTAATTTAACCTCTCTAAACCTCTAACAATCAATTACCTGATTGTTAAAACAGGAATAAAACAATTGCACTACCTGCATCAAAGGCAGTCATTGGGATGAGATCAAGTAATATGTATAGGGAAGTATGTGTATATGCCTAAACTTTGTGTTCCTACAAAGAAGGAAGGACATATAAACATTTATTAAGCACCTACTATGTGCAAAGCACTGTGTTAAACACTTTATAAATAGTATATTTGATCCTTACAACAACCCCAAGAGATTGGTAGCATTGATATCCCAATTTTAGAGTTGTGTAAACTGAGGCAGACCTGGGTTGTGTCTTTCCCACAGTCACACAGCTAGTGAGTATCCAAACTCAGATCTTCCTAACTCCAAGTCCAATATTTTATCCACTGCACCAACTAGCTGCTTCTAAAACTCCCAATTAAGCTTCATGTATTAAAGGAAATTATCCTTTATATTATTCAGGAACATGTTCATTGCTTTCTCAGCAGTGTCACATAGCATAAGTAAGTAAATGCATTGGCAGTATTTATTGTTTAAATGCTAATTAATTTCTTGAGGAAGGCAAGTGCAAATGGGATGAAAAAGAAGAATGTCAGTTGCATCTATACATGGCCAGGCCAGAAGGAATTGCAGTACCAGAACTCAGCATACTCCAGACTGCAACTACTATGCAAAAAAATTAATTAATTAATTAATTTAAAAAAAGACTACAGTGATCTCTAGAATGCTCTGTAATTATCATGCTGGGACACTAGGATTTCCAAGACTCATCCTATAGCAATTTTCTCTGTCATCATGTATCTAGTCCATATCTGTGCAGGTATTGGTATCTCCTCCTTCTACTATGTTGAGGCAACAAAGAGGGAACATAGGAGACAGTGTAATGCTGGAGAAACTAAGGCAAGACAGAGATTAGAGGGTTTTTAATATTTTAATAGTGGAGAGCTTGGACTGGCAGCCATACTAGCCACAGCCACAACCAACCAGCTAGATGGGACTCTTGTCTCAGAGCATCCAACAGTAAGCCAAGGGATTCCAGAGACTTATAGGGCTCCAGCGATCAGGCAAACAAAGGCGAGGGGTGGGGCAGAGCACTGGGGAGAAGAAACTCCAGGAAGGACCATAACTTTCAGTTC
This sequence comes from Sarcophilus harrisii, assembly GCF_902635505.1. Classification (NCBI taxonomy): domain Eukaryota; kingdom Metazoa; phylum Chordata; class Mammalia; order Dasyuromorphia; family Dasyuridae; genus Sarcophilus; species Sarcophilus harrisii. The sequence goes on from NC_045426.1 coordinate 603,492,956, forward strand.
TGACTGATTGGGAGTAAAGAAGGAAAGATCATAAATTCTGATAAGTTGAGAATGAAGAAGCTAGGAGAAAGGATGTCTGAGCCAGAAAGATGCCTAAAAATTTGAGATAAGCCATCTGGAGTTTTATGACTCTTTGAAATGCTAGAGTGGCCAAAGTTCCCAGACCTAATTTTCTCAGTCCTAATAGACAGGAAGGGGGAGTTTCCACCAGGGAAACTGAGGCAGAACAATTCAGGGAAAGTGAGGCAGGGACACTTGAGGCATAACATTGCATGTTCTTTTTATTACAATGAAGTTCTTTTTTAATTAAATCCCTTTTATTTGAATTCATTCATCATTTATGCCTGATATAAAAATATATTAGTGGGGGCTCAGAGATATATATTTGAAAATATAATCATCTTTCCAGAGCCATTAACTTGGTATATACAGACAGGGACCAAATTGAAAAAGCTCATTTGAAAACACTTTTAAAATATAAAATAAATACAATTTTGTTCAGGTGATCTTTAAGAATCTGAAGGGAACATCTATAATTCAAAAGATCAGAATGACTAATTGTTTTGTTTCCTTTGAATCTGAGAGAGAGGGCAGAGAGAGAGAGAGGAGGAGAGAGAGAGACAGAAAGACAGACAGACAGACAGAAACAGAGACAGAGACAGAAAGAGAAAGACAGAGACAGAAAGAGAGGCAGAGAGAGACAAAGAGACAGAGAGAGAGAAAAAGACGGGCAGAGATAGAGAGAGAGAGACAGAGACAGAGAGAGATAGGGACAGAGAGTCAGACACACACACACACACACACACACACACACACACACACACACAGAGAATGGAGGCAGATAAACCTTGAAGAGATTTCAACAATGCCATAGAGAACAACAAAATTATTGTTAAGTATATGGAGATTCTAAGGAAGTCTTAGGGGAGGTATGCTATATATTCAAGTACCAATGTTATATTCATAGCCTCCCAGGATTGTTGGCACACATTTTTGTAATGGGTAGTTGGTGGTAAAGTTTTGCCTCAAAAATATTTTTTCTTCTTGAAAAGTTAACTGGTTAATGTGGGAGCTAAGATTTGGCCTTTTTTCCCCTTTTTTAAATACAATATTCTATCCAACTTAGCAAATATCAAAAGTTATGAAGCAGTAATAAATATATGGCATTTATACAGCACTCAGATCTTCAGATCTCTTTTATATATAGTATCTCATTTGCTCCTCAAATTAATTCTGCAAGGAAAATACAATAGGTATTATCCCTATTTTGCAGATGAAGAAATTGAGTGTTTACACAGATGGTAAATGCCAGAAACAGGATTTGAATCTACATCTTTCCTGATTTGAAATTCAGTGTTCTTACCATTGCTTTCTAAGTAGGCTTTACTTTACTCCTGAGCAGAAGGTAAGCAGCCTTTTTCTTTTTCCCTACCTTTGAATAATGCTGATGGTACATTTGAAAGGTTTAGGTTCTACCTTCCTGAGACTTGGGAAATATATAGTTTTGAATTTCAGGAAAAGTATATTGGATAGTGATATAAAGAAATAAAAGTGTCAATTTTTTTTTAAATTAAATATATCTGATTTGAGGGAGAAAAATTGGGAAAGAAATTTTAAAGGAAGAAACTCTTAAAAGAGAAAGGGGCATTTTAATCATGAAGTTATTTTGGTTATAAAGACTGAATTTTAGGGTAGAAAGAAAATGTTTGCCATTATGGATCATTTAAAGAAAAATACAAAATACACATTTCAGAAAGAAAATCTTTTAGTTTTATCCATAAAATTTTCATTTCCAAGTTCTTTGCTTTTTCTTCCCTTCCCCTACCCATAGGGAAGGCAAGAAAAATAAAGCATATATGTAAAGTCATTCAAACAAATCCTCCTTTTCATCTTTACTTTGAGTCTATCACTTATCTATTAGATCTATATTACATCTTAATTTCAAAGGACTTGCTCTTTTGGTCTAAGGTTAGTCATTGTATTGATCAGAGTTCCTAAATACTTCAGAGTTGATTTAGACCAGAGAGCAGAAAGGGAAATTGCTGGTTTGCCTAGAGGGTAGTTATTTCTTAATTCCTCTAAGTTTTAAAAATTGTATGTAGAGGGATGCGAGTAACATCAAGGGTTTTGAATGCAAGTTGCCTGTGTCCTGGAGGACAAATAGATATCAGGTGGTTGGCAGGTTGGACACACACTGGTAAATTTTTAGACTATAACAACTCTCAAAGACCTTCTTAAATTCAAAACCAATTTTTCTCACTCTAAGTTCATTGTTCTTTCCATTGCACTGTTATGTTATATTATTATTATCATTATATCACTGTATAATACATACCACAAAACCCAATCCAGACTAGATGATCTTTAGAGCCCTATCTAAATCTGAAAAGTTGAGATTCTGTAAGTTCTTTATTCAAAATAGGCTGAAATTCCACATAATACAAGTTCCAAGAGATATTCTACATTCATATGCTATGAAAATTCAGAGTAATGAATAAAGCAGAGAATTTGGCTCAAAGAATTCATACAAATAAAAATTCTCCATCAGCATCTATGCAAAAATTGCCCTGCACTGTTTCTCTAATGAAGCTTTAGGCTTAATAAAGTATCTATATTTTTTCATGTTTCCCATAGGAAAATTTCAAAAGAATCCCAAAGGAATTAAGACAGCAATTCTTTATAAGAAAAAAATATTATTTTTCAATAAGATATAAAATATTTACTACCTGCCAGTGATGGTGTTCTGAATGATTTGTAGATATTACTTTGACAACCCGGTGTTTAAGGATGCATTTCATCCTACATAGGCAATAATTTGAGCAGTATATCAAAACCTTAAAAAAAAAAACATGACACCCAAACCCCACTGGAATAGATATTGACTACTTTTAAAAACAAATGCCTACAGAACCTTGAAGTTGTTAAAGTTGTGCAATAGGATTTGGGCATTTTTTTCTCTTCAAATATCCCAATTTAGATTCTCTCCTCACAACTAAGAAATTTCTGATCCATCATAAGGAAGCTGAGTGCAACCTAGAGGGATGAAGAGTAACAAAGTAGCATTATTGAAGTCTATATTTTTTTTTCAGCAGGAGCATTTTATTTCCTTCCAAATTCCTTGCTATGTCCTTGAGGGAAACTATGTAGTATAGAGTTTTGTTTTCTCCAGAGGTAGAAGGTGGAATATATTGAAGGTGGTATGTAAATTTCAGTAAAGTCCCATTTTTATTATCTCACTTTCCTCCTTGATAGATGCAATGGCACTATAGAATTCATCCTAAATACTTTAGCCTAGCATTCAAGCCTCATATATTAATGGGCTTCATTTCACCTATTCAATTTTCTCTCTCTCTTTATCATGGCCTCCCCTGTTGTAGCCAGATCAGGTACCATCATATTTATTCTACCTCCCACACAAACTTGATTTACACAGGTTCTCTGCCCCAGCCAAGCCATTACCTTTGTTCTATGCCCCATCTCCCTCACCTATAACATACTCCTGTTTCCCACATAGTGACATGCTGGCTTTTGTTTATACTGCTCCCCAGATGAGGAATGCTTTTCTTCCTGCTCTCTACCCATCTAAATACCCCATCTTGTGTGTGATAACACTAATAATAGCTCACATTCTAAAATACTTTGCAGATTACAAAGTGTTTTATCTCAATAGACATGGTAAACTCTCGTGCTTATTTGTAGGGCAAAAAATGATTTCTTCAGTGATTCCACACTTTAATGGATCTCTGCCGTCATCATTGTACCTCTACCAGTACAATTTACATTTTTTTAATGTCTTATGAGTCCTATTTAATAGTAAACTGAGCCTCAGAAAGGTAATGTAAATGTAAAAATGTAATTTGGAAATATTTAGCACAATGTTTCTAAGTCAATATGCAAACAGAGACTCTAAGGTATAATTTAATGACCCCTACTTTTATTTGGATTTGATACCACTGCTCAAGATTAACTCCTTCTCCAGTAAATAAATCTACCAATTTTTCTAGTGTCTTGGTGAAATATATGGATTTCTCAATAATAAATTATCTATCCAGTGATGATGAACACTCTCCCATTAGGCAGTCCATTCTAACTTGGGACAGCACTAATTGTCAGGAAACATATCATTACATTGAACTGAAATCTGCCTTCTCTGTAACTTCTAGGCCTTTAGAGGCCAGCCAATAAGTTTTATTTCTCTCATACTGTTTGGGTTTTTGAAAAAAAAATCTCATTTCCCCCAAATTCTCTTCTCAAGCTTAACTTTCTTTAGTACTTTCAATAGATTCTCATATTAGTATCACAATATTACAATTACCTCTAAAACCAACTAAACTAGTTCGAGGGCAATTCTTAAAAGTTTTTTTTTTTAAATAACAGAACCATGGAATCTCAAGAGTGAGAAAAGTCCACAAAAGTCATCTCATCCAATCAATGCTTGATGGGAAAATCCCTCTCCAATATACTCAACAAGTACTTTTCCTTCCTTCATTTGAAGCTCTCCAATGAAGAGGAATATACTGCCTTTGGAGGAAGTCTATTCCATTTTTATGTTGTTGAATAGTTAGGGAATTTTTCATTACATCAGGTCAAAAAAATCTGTCTGAAATTTCTCTCTATTGCTCCTAATTCTGCCCTTAAGCTAAGCAGAACATGTTTAATTCTAAAGGGCAACTTTATAAATACTTGCAGACAGCTATCATGTCCCATCCAAGTCATATCTCATGCACATAAAACATCTTCCACTCTGGGAACTAATCCTCACATAGTAGGATTCTGAGGCTTTTCACATTCTTGGTCACCCACCCCTGGAAGCTCTCCAGCTTCTCAATGTCCTTGTTAAAATTTGGTGCTCTAAACAGAATGAAACACTCCAGATGTATGATGATCCTGGACCCAGGATGCTACATTTTGCAGGATGCCTAATGCATTCTTGAATTACATTCTACTTTTTGACTATCATTTTATACTGAACACTCATATTGAGCATATTGTTTACTAAGATCCCCAGACCTTTTTCAGATTAACTACTGTCTTGCCTTACCTCCACATTTCTTCTACTTATAAAGCTAATATTTTAAGCCTCCATGTGATACTTTTCATATCCACTGAATCATCCAGCTACCCAGTGAAACAGGTTCTATAGGTATTAATATTTTTATTTTACAGATGAGAAAAGTGAGATGCATGTCAGTTAAAATATTTTTTCACATTCACACAATTAGTAAATTTAAGAGACAATATTTGAATTCATGTTTTTCTAATTCCAAATCTGCATTTTATCTACCATGATGTGCTGATTCTTATCAATATTCTTTGATATTTTGAGCTAATCAACTAGTAAACCAATAAAGTCAAACACCCTGCTTCCCTGTAATCAATGCTTCCTTTTCTCAATATCCACTAAACCATCCCTTTAATAAGAGATTCAAGAATTCTGTTGGTAATTGATGTCTAGATTATTACCCAATAGTTTACAAACTCATCCTCCTCTTTAAAAAAATCAAGATGTTTACTCTTTTTCAGTGTTGCATCACCTCTTACATGCAACACTAGTTAGTCAATCAATAAACATTTATAAAGCACCTGCTACGTGCCTGAGCACTTAGTATACAAATAAAAAAAAGGCATAACTACATTCATCAGGGTTTTTTTAAACCTCTTCAAGACAGGTCACAAGCTGGAGCACACATAACCCCGAAGATACTAAGAGTTTGTCACATGGTAAACATTCATATTATCCTATTGAAATATTCCAAAAGTAGTAGTGCTTATGAAAAACTATATTTAACAACTTCATAATACTAAATGGTAGGTACTAAAAAGTTTCCTTCATGAAAAATTAATCAATTTATTTATTCTTACATATATCTGACTGGCAAACAATAATTTATATCTTTTCATTTTTAAAAATTGTATAGGGAATACAGGAAGGATTTACTGAAAAACAAGTGTCAAGGGGACTAAACAGGCAGTAAATATTAATAGTAGCTGGGTGGATTAGTTAATAGAGTATAGGACTTAAGAGTTAAGAAAGCTTGAATTCAAATGCAGCCTCAAATACTTACTAGGTGTTTGACCTTGGGCATCTAACCTCTCTTGATTTCAGTTACCTTGTTTGTAAAATAGAGATATTAATAGCACCTCTTTCCCAGGATTATTTTGAGGAATTGTGACAATATTTGTGAAGCTCTTTGTCAGCTATAAAGTGCCATTTCCTATGGTTCAAGTGATGTGATCTTATCAAGAACAACTAATTGCCTTCTCACTACTTATGGTGCCTATCAGTTCACTACTAGCTATTTTTGTTTTATCTTTTCCAGTGATGATCTTTTTTAAAAGTGAATATACAAACAAAATAAGTATTTGAGGGCAATCGAGAGGCAGTCTTATTTATCTTTCTGTAAGGAAAGACTTTCTACAAATGATCCTATTTTAACAAATGTGTTCTCATTTTTCCAATGTCACCTAGTGTGGTACGTTATTTTGCTCCCTTACTCCAATTGGGTCACCTGTTGTTTTCCTCAAGGGAATGTTTTTAAACATGTGAGGGTAGAATTGCATTGAATTGGTATCATTTTCTAAAATTAGAAGAAATTCATTTGAGAATGAAGTTAAGTTGGGGATGACATTGAATATGATGATGATTTTTGTAATTAAAGAATGAATGATGTCTTCATTCAAAATTTGATTTGGAGCATGGTAGAAAATGACTTTGACTTAGAATCTGGACAATGGGGCTCAAATCTTATATCTGGGTTCCTCAGTATGTGACCATAGTGACAGTGGTTTAATTTCTGAACTTTTTTCCCCACCCCCATCAAATAGGAATATCAATATTTGTACAATTTTTGTTGAGAGCATCATCATTATTCCAGTCTCCTAGGTTTGCAACTTTAAAATTATCCTATCTCTTCTGACCCCCCTTATTTATCATATCCAAAAAGTCTGATTCTATTTCTTCTTCTACTTGCAGCCATTCCTTGGCTATAGACTCTTTCAGCATCTTACTTGTTTAGGTACTTATTACATCTTGGACCTGGACTACTGTGATAGCCTACCGCTTAGTCTCTTTGCTTCCAGTCACTGTCTTCTAAAGTCCTTTAACTACATAGCTGAAAAATAACATCTTCTTAAGTAGGAGGTTTAACTATGGCACTTCCCTGCTCATAAAATTTCAGAAGTTCCCTATTGTCTCAAAGATAAAATACAAACAAAATTCTTAGTCTGGGATTTAAAGCCCTACCCAATCTGACTCCTGGCTAACTTTCTAATTTTTTTCACATGGATCCCCTTTTATAAGTGCATCCTTCCAGTCAAACTGGACTGCTAGCTATTTTCTGAACTCAACACTGAACTCTAGATTTATGAACCTATGATCCATCTACCACCACTGGGAATCCATATTTCTCTCCCAGGATTGGAAAGTATATCCTCCTTGTCTCCACCTTCTAGATCCTGGTCTTCTGTCAAGGTTCAGTTCAGGTTTATTGATTCCTAGAAAGATTTCTCTGACTGCCCACCCCACTACCACTGCCATCCAGTTGTTACTACTCTCCCTCTCCCCATATTACCTTTTATTATATATATATACATATATATAATCTATACATGAATAAATTACTTTTTGATGTAGTTAATAATATATGGGGCATTTGAAAGGAATTCTGAAAAATGTCTGGAGATTTCAGTGGCTAGGAAGTACAATATGAATCAACAATAATCCTCACTTAAGGAAGAATGTTTATTTCTGTTTTTCTTTATATTTTCATTGTCATGTCTAGTATTAGGCATCATAGATACTAGGAGCTTAATAAATACTTATCAAATTCAATGAAGTTGTATAGTAGATAGACTTCTGAGTCTGGAGCCAGAATACTTGAGGTTAAATTCAAACTCGAACACTGATTCACTGTATGACCTGGCAAGTCATTTAACCTCTCCTTCAATTTCTTCAACAATAAAATAGGAATAATAATAGCACTTAGGTGACAGGGTAGTTATAAGGCTCAAATGAGATAATATTTAATTTTAACCTTAAAAATGTTATATAAATGCTAGATGCTGTCATGATATTGTTATTACTTTTATTTATATTTATTAAATATTTGTTTTTATTTATTAAATTTTTATTTAAATATTTATTTATTTTAAATATTATTATTATTTATTTGATTTTTTAAAGAAAGTTGTGCTGTAAAATTTCAGAAGATGATAAAGTTTGAGAGTTGAAAAAGGAAATTCAGCAGTCATCTAGACCCCAGTTTCTTAAATTGCAAGTTGCAACCCCATATGGGGTCTCAACATGAATATGGAGGTTATAAAATTATGATTTATTATGAGTAAATGTTTGATTTATACACATTTTACATGCCTATATACATACAAATTGCTTGAGCAAAAAGAGATCATGAGTGGAAAAAATTCAAAAAGCCTTGATCTAGACCAACACTTACCTTAAAAAATACTCTCACTTTTTATGATATACACATCTAGTCTTTTTTTGAAGACTTTCAAGAAGGAAGATCAATTCAACAAAAGGCTTCCAACCCATTCTCCTTTTTGGATAGCACTAATTTTTCCTGATATCAAGTCTAATCTATCAGTTTGCAACTCCTGATCACTAATTCCTCTAGGGCTAAAAAGGACAAATTTCTTTTCTATATGGCAAGTCTCAAAAACTGCTTCTAATCCTAACCATCCCCCTCACTGCACCTACCTCTCTAACCCAATGAATCTTCTCTTCTCCTGATTAAATGCTTCCCATTCCTTGAACTGGATTAGAGGTTATCTCCATTTTGATTGCTTACATATTTCCAGCTTTTCAAGATCTTTTCTAATGCCCCAAACTGAAAATAATAGTTCAAATGCTACTCTGACCTGGGCAGAGTGTAGAAGTATTATCATTTACTTATACTTGTTTATGAACTTGTTAATTCAGTCCAAGATTGAATTTTTTTGTTGTTGTTGTTTTTTTTTCCTGTTGCTATTTCATACTGCTGACTCAATCTATTGAAACCACTGGAAGATTTTCAGAACAGCCTCCCTATATTGCATTTTGAAGAGTCTTTTCTGTACCTGAGTAAAACACTTATCATTAAGTGTTTTAAAAACATTAAAATTCTTTAGAAATTCAAACTATCATCCTTATTATTTGATCTTGACAAATGACCTTCTTAATTAGGATGTGCGTTGCCAGCTACAATGTGTGTGCTTGATGGAGCAAGGAAGTTTATGACATGCTTTAAGCTCCTTTATGTTTCTAAATCCTGCGCTCCCATGTGTTTTGCTGAGCCCAGCTGGTAAGGGTTAAAGGTTCAGTTAAGCAATGATGCTACCTTTTTTTTCTATAAGGTCCTGGAAGCTGAACCTCAGTATTTTCTTTCTTTTGGCAAATCCCCTCACATGAATCAAGAGTCTCAAGGTTGTCTGGCAAGGTTTCCATTTTTCCACAGAAGCATTTAAATGGGTTTAAGCCAGCTACTTGGCCTTCTGTTCCATTGGAATCCATTATATATTAGACACAGTTTTTAATTCTCTCACTTAATTTCTTGTCAATTTTTCTCTAAAATAGTAGTGGTAAGCTCTAGCTTATGTTTGGTTTGCCCAAAGTAGAAGATAGTAGAATTCTATTCTTGTCTAGGGGTTAAAAATGGATTGGCTTTATGTGCCAAACTTTATGACATCTTTGAAAATTCATTATTTAATAATAGATAGATCTGGTCATTTCAGTCATCTTAATCAGGAACTGATTCCCCCTGGATGATTGTCAGGAGAAAAGAAGGAATTAATTCGACTGCTTTTTTGGTACATATGATCAAGGTACAAAGGCTAGACCTCAAACTCCATCCTTGCATACAGGAACTCTTACCATTTCTATTCTGTGAAATCATCAACAAATTGGCAGAAAAAGAAAAAGACATGATTTGGCTTCCTTTAACAGCTACAGTTTTGCTAACAGAGGGTAAAAGACAGAAGTATATTTGGAACAAATGTGTGAAAATGTACTTAATTTTTTTTTCTCTCTCACTCTCAGCCCTATTTTTTTAAAGCAAAAGCATTAACGTAAGTCATTTGTAGAATTCTATGCCCAATTTCTGGATACCATCTCTCTTACAGAAGGGACAACTCTAAGAATCAACACTAAAAAGTCAGGGTCTACAAAATATAGATGTGTATTCATGTAGTGATCAATCTTTGCACCAAAGGACTGAGGTAGAATGCTATTGGACTAGATTATAGAATGAAACATATATTGCCAGATATGATCAGTGTGTTTAATAAGAAAGGAAACAAGTCTTTATTAAGTAACTACTTTGGTAAGCACTGTGGCTAAATGCTTACAAATATTTTCTCATTTGTTCCCCCACAACTCTGGGAGCCAGGTACTATATTATCCCCATTTTACAGACGAAGAAACTGAGGCAAACAAAGATTTAGTGTCTTGCCCAGGACTATACAGTTAGTGTCTGTGGCCAAATTTGAACTTAGATCTCACTGACTCAGAGCCTATACCACTTAAATTGTTGCATCTGTCTCTTTGTAATCCCATTTGGGAGTTTTCTAGGCAAAGATATTTGAATTATTTGCCACTTCCTTCTCCATTTTTCAGAAGCGGAAATTGAGGCAAACAGGGTGAAGAGCCTTACCAAGGGTCACACGGCTAGTAAGTGTCTGGGGCTAAATTTGAATTCAGATCTTTGTGACTCCAGACCCTCTACTATATCCACTGTACCACCTAGATGCCTCCTCTAGATATCTCTAAGCAATTCATTTTGCTTAACTATACTTGATTATAATGTAGAGCATGGTATTCAGAAGTGACAGTGATGTACAAAAACAAAATCATCAATAAAAATATTTTTTCTTTAAATTGTGAGTCAGTAGTAGAATGAAGTTATAAAAACTGATTGGGTACCATGGAAATTACCCCAAAGCAGAGAGATTCTTTCTTAACTTTGTTTGCGTCATGGACCCCTTTGGTACTCTGATGAAGTGTGGCACTCTCAGAATAAGATTTTAAATGCAAAAAGTAAAATACATAGAATTATAAAGCAAATCAATTCTACTGAAATATAGTTATCAATTAAAAAAACAAACAAACCAACAACCAAGTTCAGAAGCCCCAGATTGAGAAACCCTATTCTAGAGGATCAGAGATCAAAGGATTTTTGAATTAGAGGAAACATTGATTTTGTTTCATTATTAAAGAAACTAAATCATAAAAGAATTAAAAGCTTATTCTGCTTTGGATGTTTGGCCATAGAAGTCCCCTCATATGTTATCTATAATTACATCTGATGAAGGAAGTCTCATCTTTAAGTTAACTTAACTTAAACCTGAGAGGTTAAAGTGAGTGCAAAAGTTCAACAGGGTATGAAGGCTGACCTTAACTTCAGGCTTCAATTCAAAGATCATTGATTTCCAACTTTCTCATTTTATGAATGAGGAAAACTGGAGACCATAGTGTTAAGTGACTAGACCGAGATCACACATAGTTAAGTAATTGGCAAAGCAGGAAGCTAAACTCAATTCTCTTATTCCCAATCTGAAGATCTTTCACTGCCCTATGCTTTTTAGGATCACAAAGAACCTTTAATCCTCTGTCCTAAAATATTTCTCCAAAGGGTTTTTTTTTTTTTCCATTGTTATACCATACTAAAAATTCTTAGATTAGTGAGTTCTTTGGATTCAGTCACTGAAGGCACTCATTAAAATGCAAATGTCATTTGGGAAAGTTATCACATTAAGCTATTATTCACCTCTAATGCCTTAGATTCATACAAATTGATTTCTCAGATAACTAGCCAGTCATTTAAAAGAGTCTGAAGGAATGGGATACAGGGTCAGGGAAGTTTTGAGGGAAGGAAAGGGGCCTGGGGAAAGAATAGAGCTCTAGGCACTGGCCAGAGAGTACATGTCCATCAAGCAGACAATTGATCAACCAACATTACAAATGCCTGCCATATTCTAGAGACCAAAGTGAGGAATTCTGAAAAAAAAAAATGGGGCAGCATAAAGTCAATAGGTAATATTAGGAAATGGAAGAAGGGGAGGAGAAGGGAGAAGTAAAGAAAGAAGAAGAAAGGGCTGGACTAAATTTCCCCAAACTTTAATGCCATTTCCTTGATAAAGCTTTGCTTGAGCTAGAATATAATAAATGAATGATAAAAGATATCTGAAGATAAATACTGCCTCCTCAACTTATTTTTGTAGCATCCATGTTTATTTTTCCTAGGGTCCATCCTGCATGCATGCCTGCAAGCACAAACATACTAAAGGACCCATTCCCACATCATGAATAGTTGAATTCTTTCCATTGAAATAACAGCGTTCATAGTCACATTTGTATACATGTGTATTCCCTGAATGGTTGATATTCATGCAAATGGGACCATTGTGTGTTTGAGTCTATACACTAGCCAGGTTCATCAAATATGTATTATTTTAAAGTTTATCCTTTTGCCACATCAGCAAGATTACACCATCATTTATTACTGCTATGTTCATAGAGAATGCACTCCTTAATAGGACTGCCTTCTCTACCACTGAATTGTTAAAAAATCATTTATGATTGGTACCCTATTCCCCTTCAGAAAACAGAAACAGCAGCCATTACACATAATAATGCACCATTTCATCCAGAAAGACTTAAGAATTTGTGGGCCATCAAATAGAAAACAGCAGAAAACAGCTCACCAACAGAAAATTCAAATTGGATGGAATAAAGCTTAGCATACTCTCACCACCAGAAAGGCCTCTGGGGACCATCTGGTCCAACCCCCTTACTTTACAGATGTTAAAAATGAAATCTAGAGGGATTTGCCCAGTTCATACAGGGGGCCAGTGGCAGGAAGGTCATAGGGTCGTAGATCTAAAGATAGAAGAAAACTTTGTAGATCATCTTGTCCAATTTTCTCCTGGTGTATATGAAAAAAAAAAAAAAGCCAAGTAGAGATTAAGAGACTTAAATCAAATTCTATAAATCTTTTTGTACTAAAAACCAAAATCACATGGTCATAAATGATAGATTCAGAAACTAAATCAATAGCCCTTGATTCCAAATGCAGCAATCATTCTATTGCCCCAGATTGCCTCCAAGGAAAGTAGTTTTATTTGATTTTTCTTAATGGAATTAAGAATTGGAATTAGAATTAGAATTGGAATTGGAATTGGAATTGTTCAAATCCTTGACATTTCACTTAGTAGCTATGAGCCTTTTCTCAAGTTACTTCCTCTTTCTCAACCTCAGTTTCATCATCTTGAAAATAAGCAGGGTAGACCAATTGCTCTCTGAATATTTTGTAATCTAAAAAGTGAGGGTTAAAAATCAGGGTGTTGAGTTTTTGGGTTTTTTTTTGGGGGGGGGCTTGTTTTTCCTCTGCACTGCCTCTATAGTTAAGGTTGGAGAAGATAAAATGTCCTTCTTTAGTTAACCATGCTGCTCTTAAATCTAAAGGTCCTGAAACCATTTGAAAGGTGTTTCTGTGTCTCTACTGCAGGACCAGACCCTCATACCTGTGCACCTCTAGGGAAACGGCTACATTAACCCAGACAAGCCACTCATGAGTTTAGTGAAAATAGTGAGGGAGATTATTTCATTCAAAACTGTGTCCTTGGTAGTCCCTTTGAATTGTGACTAATGAAACCTGAGTTAGCTGTTACAGTGGACAGAGTTCTTAGTCTTGAGTCAGGAAGACCTGAGTTATGTCTAACATAAATGTCTAAACATTTACTAGCTGTTGACAAGTGCTTGTCTCAGTTTCCTCATCTGAAAACAGGCTGGAAAAGGAAAAGGAAAAGAAAATGACAAAAACCACTCCAGTATCTTTACCAAGAAAAACTCAGATGGGGTCATGAAGAGTGACTGAGAATGATTTAACAAAATTAATATTGAAATGTGAATCTAGTCCTTAATTTTCCTGGTACATATTGAGTCTCCATTAATGTCCTTTTCTGATTTCTTCTCTGGTACAGATGTGAACAGTAAGTTCTCAAAGACTTTTTGTGGAGCTCAATTTCTTGTAGTTCCTACCAAGCAGGAAAGACTATCAGTAGAAACCCAATAAATAACTGCATGTCTATCTTATAAGGTCCAGAATCCCAAATTTCTACCCTGCCCCAACTTTAGCAACTATATTTGATAAGGTGGAAGGACTGAGTACAGAACCTTTTCCCAAGTTGAATTACATATCATTGAAATATTGAATAAATCCTATGGGATAGTAGGAAAAAGCGCAGAAACAAGAGTCAGAAGCTGGATTCAAATTCACTTCTAATATTTACTACCTGTGTGACTTTGAATTAATAAGCATTAATTAATCACCTACTGTTTGTATAGAACTTTACTAAGTGTTAGGGATACAAAGAAAGGCAAAAAAAATTTATTTTTGATCTCCAGGAACTCAAAGTCTAATGGGGAAGAAAATATGAAAATAGTTATATATGTGGGAGGGAAAGGGAACAAATATTTATTAAATGCTTATTATGTGACAGGCACTGTGCTAAGTGCTTTACATATAATTAGGTTCTTTAAATTATCTAATAACTCTGAGAGTCAGGTGTTATTACATCGCCATTTTACAGCTAAGGAAACTGAGACAGGAAGAGATTGGGGCCATGTCCTACTCATACAAATAGTGGGTTTCTGAGACTGGATTTGAACTCAGATCTTTCTGATTCAGACCCAGTACCCCATCCAGTGGATCACCAACTGCCTCTGATAGAAACATGCTATCCACAGTACAAATTGGGGATAATCTTAAATGAAGATGCTAGCATTACAGGAAAGTGGAAAGGGCTTTTTGTAGCATGAGGGATTTAAGCTATAAGAAGCCAGCTTTTTCACTATTGTAAACCTCTGTTTTCTCACCTGTAAAATATAAGATTTGGACCAGATGACCTCAGGAGTTCTAGAGCTACGATCCTACAAGCTAGAATGATGTCTCAATTAAAAATCCTCTGGCAATTAAACTGTTTTATAATGATGTCAACTATGTTAATAAAACAAAAAGAATCTTCATAAATCATGCAAATCAGTTTTGACTTATCACATATATTGCTCAACAGCAAGTTTTTCTCTGCTGTTCTGTGTTCGCGTACAGGTTAGAATTGCTTCACACACTGGATTATTTCAGTGGGCATTCTAATTGGTCCCCTTGCATCAAATGCCTCTCTACTTCATTTTTTACACAGGTGCAGGTTTTCCTAAAAAGCAGGTATGACCATGTCACTCCCAACTCAATAAACTTGAAGACTCATTATCTCCAACATCAAAATGCTGGCATTTAAAGTTCTTTGCACCCTGGCTCCAATCTACATCTTTAGCCTTATATATTATTTCTCTCCAGACACTCTATTATTCAAAGCTGAATTGGGCTTTTTTGAAGGTGTCTTCAGTCCTGGCTATGCAGTCAATTGAAAAAGATTCCTCTCAACCATATGATTGGCTAGCTGGAACCAGTTACAGAATGTGTATGCAGGCTCTGCGATCTTTTCCTTCCTTTACATGTCATCATAATTCTCTTGGAAGCAAGCTCTCTCCTTCTCTCTACAAAGATGCTATCCCAGGTACTCCCTTTACAAGCCAGATGGCCATCACCCAATCAGTGGAGATCTTCAGAAAGAGTTATCCTGTTGCATCCCATAACGACTCAATTGATTTTAGCATAATTGTGAGGAGGTTTTTCATGACTTCAAGCCTAACCTTGCCTTTTTGTAGCTTAGTTCTTCCCCAGAACCAAATGGAACAAGTCCATATAACAGCCCTTCAGAGTACTTGAGCATTACTATTACATCACCCCACCCCTATCCTCAGGATTTTATTAACCAGGTTAAATATCACTACTTCTTTCAACCAATCCTTGTATCATAGAGATTCAAGGTTCTAATCATTCTCTTTTCCCTCTCTGGATAACTTTTTAGTTTATCAATATCCTGTGGCACACACAAAAAAATTTGCATTTTCAGTCATGTCTAATTCTTCAATACCTCATTTGGGGTTTTCTTGGCAAAGATACAGGAGTTATTTGCCATTTCCTTCTCTAGCTCATTTTTACAGATGAGGAAACTGAGATAAATAAGATTAAGTGACTTGCCTGGGTCACAGCCAGTTAGTCTCTGAGACCAGATTTGAATTCAGGAAGAGGAATTTTCCTTACTTCAGCTTGACACTCTATCCACTCTGCCACTTAGTTGGCTTCAGAATGAAATATAGTGCTACAAAAGTGGTTTGATAAGGGATGAATATAGGAATATTATTTCCTTATATCCTGTATGCTATTTTTCTCATAAAGCAGTCTAACATTGCATCAGAATTTTTGGCTGCCACATCACAATATTAATTCTTATTGAATTTGCAGCCCATTAACATGCCCAGATCTTTTTCAGAGCAACCAAAATGTAACAGTGGCTCCCCCATCCTCTACTTTTGCAACTGGTTGTTAACCCAATTGTAAAACTTTAAATTTATCCCTTTTGAATTTTATCTTATCAAAATCAGCCCAATTATTTGAGGTGGGGAGGATCCTGATGCAATCACCTAGCTCTCCTTCTCAGTCTTGTGTCACTTGAAAAATTTGATAAGCATGTCCAGCTATCACTTTATTCAAATAATTGATAAAAATATTAAGCGATAAAGTTCCAAGCACAGACCCTAGAGACTACCTGACAAGTTGACATTGAACTAATAACCACCATTCAAGTAGTAAGTTATCTCTTCTTGCTTAATTGGGCCCCTTTTAGCAGTTCCAACTTTTCCTTCTTTCTATCCTACTTTAGCATAAAACTTATGTAGGGCAAGGGTGATAGGGCGATAAAGCAAAAATCGGTTTAGTTCCATACTTGTTAACAGCCCTAGTAAAATACTATAAGCTCTCAGAGGGCAGAGCTATGATTGCTAATTCTCTATAAAGAATGCCCAGAGCACCTTTCAGGAAGCTACTAAAAATAGTTCCCAGAAAATAGTGCTATAGAAAATGTGTTCAATAATGTTGGTCATGAGGAGAAGGTTTAAACTGCTGCATATTAAAGAGAATTTGTTCTTGTTCATATAATTAGTTATCTGTGTTTTCTATGTCCTCTGGTTGAAACAGAAACATCAAGTTGTCTCTTTTTGGGGAGTGGATTATTATTGTGCTTCTTGTAAAATTTTGTATTGATTTCTTTACCTGTTACACCTTATTCTTTTTCAAATGTATTACTCCCTACCCAGTGAGACTTCCCAAGTAGCACGGATTTCAAAACAGTTCAGCAAAATCAACACATTGACACATTGACCACGTCTGACATTGAACATAACATTCCATACTTGTGCACCCCTACTTCTTCAATGAAAGGAAAGAGGGACATTTTCCTTGTTTTAAAAAATAAAATAATTATGCAGATATTTTTGTTTTCCTGTCACCCCATTTATTTTCCAACATATTCCATCCCCTTTTCTATCCTGAGAGATAGCTCTTTATTAAAATAAAGAAAAAAAGGGGGGAAAAGTAACAATGAAATTAATAAGTATATGCAAAATTCTAAACCCATGTCCTCCAACTTCTGAAAAGAAGTAATGAAGATGTTCTCATATTTCTTTTTAAGAATCAAGTTCAGGAGCAGCTAGGTGATGCAGTGGATAGAGCACCAGCCTTGAAGTCAGCAGGACCTGAGTTCAAATCTTCTCTCAGACATTTAATACTTCCTAGCTGTGTGACCCTGGGCAAGTCACTTAATCCCAATTGCCTTAGTTAAAAAAAAAAAAAAAGAATCAAGTTCAGTCATTACAATTAAGGAAGATTGCCTTTTTTTAAAGCAATTTTTATCTGCATTATTGTAGTCATTTACTACAATAATAATACAATAGTAACTTTCTGCTTACCATGCTTTTCCAGTTCCAATAATCTTCCTCTGTTGCTCCACTTTCCTCAGAGAATACTTATATTTCTTGCAGTGCAATTACAGTGACAATTAATTTAATAAAAATAACTAATATAGTATAGTACTTACAATGTGCCAGGCATCATGCTAAATGCTTTAAAATAGTCTCATTTGTTTTTTCATAACAATCCAGGGAAGTAGGCACTATTATTATCCTGATTTTACAGAAGGAGAAACTGAGGCAGAGATAAATGACTTGTCCAGAATTTTATATATATATATATATATATATATATATATATATATACATATACATATATATATTGGTGTGTGTATACATATATAAATATCAAGTATTTAAGGCTAGACTCAATTCTTTCTGACTTAAGGCCCCGTGCTCTATCTACTGCACTTCCTAGCTGCCTCTCTCTCTGCCAATTCTTTTGTAGCCATTCCTTAATTGCTATGTGATCAAAGTTCAGTGACTTTAAACTGGAAGAGATCTTAGAGGTCATTTAGTTCAATCTAATTTTACAACTAAAGAAATTGAGTCCCAGAGATCAGGTTACTCTTCTAGGGTCACATAAGAAGCAGAATCTGGTTCTTTTATTACAAAAACCAACAATCCTTCCCTTGTGTCATACTACCTCAAATTCTTATTTTTTGGAATGGGCTACACTGCAACATGGCTCCTCAGAACATCAGCAAGAGTAAGGTCTTTGTTATCTTAATACACTTACAAAACATATATATATATATATATATATATATATATATATATAGATATATAGATAGATATGAGTCTTAGTTCTCTCCCTAACTTCTGACCGCTTTTCAGCTTTCTTTGCTGGATCTCCATACAGGTGACTCCTGCTAACCATGGCTATTCCCGTTTCAGGGTTCTGTCATTAGCCATCTTCTGTTCTCCCTCTATAGTAATTCATTTGGTGATTTCATCAGCTCCCATGGATTCAATTATTATGTCTATGCTAATGATTCTCAAATCCACTTATTTAGCTCTATTTTTTTCTGCAGACTTCCAATCTCCCATCTCCAATTGCCTATTAAGCATATCAAACTAGATATCTTACAGACATCATAAGCTTGATATGCCCCAAACTAAACTCAATATCTTTCACCCCAAACCCTCTCCTTTTCTAAACTTTCTCATCGCTACTGAGAGCATCACCATTATCCCAGTCACTCAGGCTCACAAGAGAGGTGTCATCTTCGACTCCTCACTATCTCTCATACCTCCATTTCCAATCTGTTTTCAAGGTTTATATCGATTCCATCTTTATAACAACTTGAGTATCCCCCCTTTTCTCCTCTGATACTGTCATCACTCTGGTGCAAGCTCCCATATCTTCACTCCTAAATTATAAATTCACTCCATATCTTATTGGTTGGTCTGACTGCTGTGAATCTCTCCCCATTCCAGTCTATCTCCAATTTAGCCACTGAAGTGATTTACCTAAAGTAGAAGTCTAAAATGCATGTCATCTCAATACACAATAAACTCTAGTAGCTTCCTGTTACCTCCACTATGAAATAAAAAATTCTCTGGTATTCAAAGCCCTTTATAATCTAGCCCAGCTTTTTACCACCTTTCTAGCCTCCTTGACATTGGTTTCCTTGCTATTCCATGAATAAATTGCTTTATCTCTCCATTCCTGGAATTTCCCTGACTGTCCCCATGCCTGAAATGCTTTGATTCCTCATCTCTGCCTCCTGGTCTCCCTGCCTTTCAGCTAAATTCCATCTTCTATAAAACCCCACCCAATCCCTTTTAATCCTAGTGCCTTTGTCTATTGATTACTTCCTATATATTCTGTCTGTATCTTTCCTGTACATAGTTGTTTGGACATTGTCTCCTCCACTAAATTGTGAGTTCTTGAGGACCTTTATATCCTCAGTCCTTAGAATAGTGCTTGGCACATAGGAGGCATTTAAAAAATTCTTATTGACCCACAATTTGAGTCAAATGATATCTATAACAATGACATTGTTAATACTCCAATGCTTCAAAAGATTTGGAATTTCACTTGTGAAATGACCAATATAGCCTATTGTCATTTTAATAGATATTCAAGCACTACTTAGGCTAAAAGAAATCAAAACATGATGGTTTACTTCTTAGTAATGAACTTTTGAAAACTTAGCTATACTGATCCTTAGACAAAACTATATTGATAATCATGAATAATAGAATAATCCTTTACATTTCTATTGTGCTTTACAAAGAACTTGCATATCCTTGTCTCATTTAATCTTCACAACGCCACTGGGATAGTGGAATGGGAGGTAATACCTCTCTCATTTTATAGATAAAAATAATCTCTGAGTGCCATAGGTAAGTGCATTACCTAGCAGCCCACTGTTAATAAAACTAGCTAGCTCTCTCAGAGGGCCATTGTAAGACCCAGGATTTTCTAGCTCTTTTTGATCTCAGTAAGTGCCACATTGAACATTTTCATATAAAAGGCACATTTTCTTTAATATTAACCTTCATGCACATTTATGTTACATTTTACAATTTAACATTCTTTTACATTAAAGTACTTGCAGTGTGTGCCTAGGATCTCAGACTCAAAGAGTCTGGGCATTTTAGTTTTTTATTCACATAATTACAATTTGTCTTCTTTCCTTCCTTCCTTCCTTTCTTGATTTTTTTTTAAAGGCTGGATGGACTAAATTACAACCCCATCAGCAAAATATCTGCTTATTTTTCTTTCTGCAGTGCCTCCAGTCTTGGCTCTCTCCATCCTTTATCAGCTTTATTAATTTGCTAAAACCACAGAATTGTTTAAATTTGCATAATACAAAATCTTATTAGTAGTAATTTGGAGCAATCTTTTATGTGGCCAATAATAGTTTACAATTCCTCTTTTGAGTACTATTTGTTTCTATCCTTTGGGAAATGAGTGTTGACCTTATGTATTTATGTTCATCCTTTATATATCTTAGATATCAGATCTTTATCAGAGATATTTGATGCAATGATTTTTCCCCCAATCTTTTTTGAGAAACAGAATTACTATTGCTTACAAACAATATTGACCTTGTATGTCCCTGAAAGCACTTGAATTTCAAATGGAGAGAATTATTCCAACCTCTGCAGGACTAGTTTCAAATCTCTCCAAGGACTGATAGCTTTAGATTTTTTCTTCTTCTCTAGAATAAGTAATGGGGGAATAAGAGGAATACCAGTAGTGTAGTGTCTGGAAAGAAAATGGGAAAGAGAAAGAGATTCAGGAGACATAGGTTCAAGTCCCATCTGTGTATTCTTGGGCAGGTGGGCACCCCACTCTGCCTTTGGCCTTGGTTTTCTCATCTGTGAAACAAAAGGTTGGGACTTGGACATCTTTAAGGTCCCTTCTAACATTCTGTATTTGCCCATTTAGATACTCTTTCAATGCTGTGCTTACTGTTATCACTAAGATGAAAGAGTGCAATTAGAACAGATCAATAGAACAACAAAGATTTTTCTACTCTCTTTGCTCTTCGTTCCCCCTTATGCTGAAGAACCATCGTATCTGTCTTCAGAAGATGTGAATCAAAAATAATGATGGGATTTTTAAAAGGCTTCAATCGACCCTCAGCATAAAGCCAACTCTTTGCTCTCATTTTCTTTTCTCCTTCAATATAATTGTATTTATTAAAGAAAAATGAAAGGAATAAAAATGAGGTGAGAGTGGAGGAAGAGAGAGAGAGCTAGGGAAAGTTTTGCCTAAATTTATTAAAAGTTTCTAAGTCCAAAGTCTGGGAGAATATCATAGTAGGTTACAGAGAGTATTAAGGGCAGGTTGTAGGGGAGAGGGCTGGGCATTACTTACGTGTAGATTTTCAATGAAGAAACACAGATCTTATGGCAGAATCTGGGGATGTATTCATCATACAAAGACTAAGTCTGGATCGCTGAATCTAGAACTAAAAGGTCCCTTAGGGGCTAGTTGGTTCAATATATTCTACAATATCCACAAGTTATGTCCTTAGGGTCTTTGCTTGAACACCTGTAATGAACCACAATCTATCATTCCCTAAGGTATCCCATTCTTCTTTTGGACCATTTTCATATAAGGAAGATTTTTCTGATAAGCAGCCCAAAACAGCCTCTCTCCTTTTGCTACTGGTTCTGCCCTCTGGGGCCACACAAAACAATTCTTCCCTGGGGCAGTGTCTAGCCCGATTGAGCACATGGGTTAGTCCTAGACACCTGAACAGATGCTCTCCCTACAGGAGGTTCCCCCTCTGTTGATGGAACTAGAAGCATCCATGCATGGTTGATTCTCCAAACAGTCCTTTTCTGTCACTCAGCACAAGTTTGTCTTTCAATTTTTCAGTTCTCAGACAGACTTTCCCATCTGGAATCCTCTGAACCTGGAGTCTCAGATGTTGTTTCCCACTGGAGTCTCCTCCACAGATCTCTCAACTCTTTGCCATGAGCAGATCCTCTCCAAAACAGGCCTTGAAAGTTCAGTTCAAATGTCATATCCCATAGAAAGTTGTCTCTGATTTTTCCCCTATCTCTCAGCTGCTGAAACCTCCTCCTAAAAAAATACTTTTTATTCAGTGTAAATGACTTTATATGTATATGTTATCCTTCTCCCATGAAAATGTTGTAGAGGTCAAGGTTCACAGATATGGAACCTTATATTATATAATATAATATTTTTGTTGTTTCTCTTTTTCTTTCTTACAAAATTTTGTTTTAAGGGCTGGCTTTGGGCTTAGAGAGTAGGGGAGGGATGGAGAGAGAGAAATCAAAAACATTAACTTTGAGTGCATAATTCTCTTGTTGATATTACATATCATCTGTGAATGAATAAGCCATTTGCACTATTAAAAGTAATAAAAACATTAAGAACATATGGAAGAAGATGCTATTTGCATCCAGAGAAAGAACTGATAAATAAAAGAATTACACACACACATACACATACACATGTATCTAATGGTAGCCATCTCCAGGGTGAAGAGGAGAAAAGGAGAAAAAATTGTATGATGATTTTATTATATATTTAAAAGGAATAAGCAAATTATATATAATAGATCTACAATTTCATATAATCATCTTTTTTATTACCATGCTATGGAAATGCTCCTTTTATTCCATAAGTTAAAAATAAAATAAATATATGTGTATATGCATATTTTAAAAATACAAAGATATCAATAAAATCTATTTTCAAAAATAATATAAGATTTTTGAGATCAGGAAATGTTTAATTTTATTCTTTGCATCCCCAAAGCCTAGCTTAGTACCTGACAATAGTTGTTTAATAAATGCATGTTGATTTATTGATTATTTATAAAAGACATTATTATATTTTGAAAATCCAAGAACGGTATTTACAACTTGTTCTGGGCCAGGATTGACTCAGGTCAGATGACAGTTCAAGATTGAGATTAGAACAAAATGAGACACTTATGGACCATTTAACACAGCAAAAGAAGTTTACATAACCTTACTATGGAAAAGATATACAACCAAGGTAGAGTTAATTCAACTGGACACAGTTCCCTTCACCTTCATATGGAGGCCATCTAGTCAAGAGGTGTGGTGACTAATTTGCAGGGCAGCAAAGTGTCTGTCCAATCTGAGAAGCCCCAACTCCTTATGTGCTGGACCATTGAGAAGCTTTGTTGAACCTTTCATCTTTTGGAATTAAATGTAGAGGGGGGAATAGTCTAGTCTACAGGGGGTAGATGTTGTTCCTATCATAGGACTTTTGGCATGATCCAGCTTACCTTTCTCATTATAAGAGATACAAAAAAGGAAAATGATGGTCAGGTAAAATAAGTATTTCTGCTCATCTTTCACCTTTCCTTTCTGTTCTCACAGCCCCTACAAGGTCACACAGAAAGCAACTAGCAAAAATGTTATTCCGAAAAGAATATGAAGTTGACTTCAAATCTAACCCTTTTCCCCAGGGTTTTACTTATTTTTCTCTTTTTAAAAAATATATTTGAAGAAAAATAACTAAAATTACAGACCTTGTGTTAGGTATGCTCCAATCACATACCTATAATAGAAAATAATATAATTTTGTCAAGAGAAAATCATGATAAAAAAGCAAAAAAAGACTATGGGGGAAGTGGGGGAAATGGGGAAAGAAGACCATTCTGCAGAGAGTAGCCAGATACCATAAGGAAATGAGTCATATGGAATTATGTACATGATGCAATTCTATGGGGAAACAAAGAAGCTACACGGCCATGTCTGAAAGGCCTTTTTATTTACAACAGCTCCTCTAGCCTGTACATGTCTAGAACACATCTTAAAACATGACAATGCAGGTGTGATTTGGTGCTTCTGAATTCTTAAAGAATTGCCAGTCTGCAAGTCTGTCATTTAATAATGCAGATTCACCACCAGGCTGGCTGCATGGCTCAGATTTGATTTAAGTCATGGAAGATTTATGCTGTGAATGAAAATGATAGATTCACCTCAACAGCAAAATCAGGAAGCACTTGGACAATCCTTAAAGAACTGACACTTTATTGTATAAGCTTAGTCACTAAAATACTCACATTCAGGTACCCCTAATCCCTGTCTGTGGCTTATTTAGAACAAACATGAAACTGAATCAGATATGTTACTCATAAAAAATTCATTTCTCAAAATAAGATACTTTCCTAACTCAAAAATGTATGATTTCTTGGATATCAAAATTCCTCTACAACTTAATAAACATTCTTCTATAATTAACTATGATAAAAAAAAATTACCACTGCTATGGTCAACCTCTCTTCCCACCCATCCATTTCCAAAATTAGTTTGTATTTATTCTGTTTATATTTTGAATAGAGTTGATTATTGTTGCTTGTCCCTCATTCTCAAAAAGGACCAATGACATCAGAAAGGTGATACCTTGATTTGTAAGTGAATTGGATTTAAGTGAAGTAAGGTTGTACAAAGTCATCTGAGTCCACTGTCAAGATACAAATCAGTCCCTATATGGGAAGATGGTTTAACTTTTAAGAACTATATCTCTGTTATGAATATACTTAGAAGGTACAGCTATAACTTGATTTTATTGTGATGATATAAAAAAGAAAATAGAGGTGGAAAGGGGATTGTACTAGAATAAGAGGAAAGTGCATTTAAACTGGGGTAAATTACTTCTCATGAAGAGGCAAAAAAGAACTATTACAATTGAGGGAAAGAAGACAGGGAGATGAGCATTGTGTGAATCTTATTCTCATCAGATTTGCCTCAAAGAGAGAACATCAGACATATTTAGTCTCATAGAAAAACTTGTATCACCCTATAGAAAAGTAGAAGGAGAAAGGGGAAAGGAAAGGGGAAGGCTAAAATAAGGGAGAACAGAAGTAAGAAAAGGGGAGGGCTGTAAAAGGGAAGGGCTGTTTGAAGGAGATCGTCAGAAGCAAAATACTGGGGAAGAAGGACAGGGAAAAGGAAAGAAAAAAGTATAACTTGGGGAAAATAAGATGGGGAGAAATAGTAATTTTAACTATGACTGGAGACATAAAGGAATATACTTTTTTCTCATCAGGACATGGAACTTACACAAAAATTGACCATGTATTAGGGCATTAAAAAACCTCAAAATCAAAAGCATAAAGGCAGAAATAGTAAATGCAATTATTTTTTAGATCATGATGCAATAAAAGGCCAAGGGAATATAGACCAAAAATTAATTGGAAAATAAATAATCTCATCCTAAAGAATGAATGGGTGAAACAACAAATCACAGAAACAATCAATGAATTCATCCAAGAGAATGACAATAATGAGACAACATACCAAAATTTGTGGGATGCAGTCAAAGCATTTCTTTGGGGAAGTTTTATGTCTGTAGATGCTTACTTGCATAAAATAGAGAAAGAGAAAATCAACAAATTGGCCATGCAATTAAAAAAGCTTAAAAAAGGGGGGGGGGGTAAAAAAAACTTTAAAATTGAGGCAGCTAGGTGGCGCAGTGGATAGAGCACCAGCCCTGAGGTCATGAGGACCTGAGCTCAAATCTGGTCTCAGACACTTAATACTTCTTAATTGTGTGACCCTGGGCAAGTCACTTAACCCCAATTGCCTCAGCAAAAAAAAAAAAAAAAATGAAAACAAAAACAAAAAACTAGAAAAAGAACAAATTAACCCCCACCAATTAAAGATCAAATTTGAAATTCTAAAAATACAAAGGAAGATTAATAATATTGAAAGTAAGAAAACTATTGAATTAATAAACAAAACTAAGAGTTGGTTTCATGAAAAAAAAAATAGACAAATCTTTAGTTAATTTGATTAGAAAAAAGAAAAAAGAAAATCAAATTCTTAGTATCAAAAATCAAAAAGGGAGAACTTTCCATCAATGAAGAGGAAATGAGAGCAATAATTAGGAGCTATTTTGCCCAACTATGTCAATAAAAATCTGATAATCTAAGTGAAATGGATGAATGCTTACAAATATATAGATTGCCCAGATTAACAGAAGAGAAAATAAATTACTTAAATTGTCCCATTTTAGAAAAAGAAATTGAACAAGCTATTAATCATTTTATAAGAAAAAAATCTCTAGGGCCAGATGGATTTTCATGTGAATTCTGCCAAACATTTAAAGAACAATTAATTCCAATACTATGCAAATTATTTGGAAAATAGGGAAAGAAGGCATCCTACCAAATTCCTTTTATGACACAGATATTGTATGATAACTAAACTAGGTAGGGTAAAAACAGAGAATGAAAATTATAGACCAATTTCCCTAATGAACATTGATACAAAATTTTTAAATAAAATATTAACAAAAAGATTACATCAATTTATCCCCAGAATAATATAACATGACTAAGTAGGATTTATACCAGGAATGCAAGGCTGGCTCAATATTAGGAAAATTATCAGCACAATTGACCTTTCCTATTAAAAACACTAGAGAGTATAAGAATAAATGGAGTTTTCCTTAAAATAATCAGTAGCTTCTATTTAAAACCATCAGTAATGATCATGTGTAGGGGGAAAAAACTAGAACCATTCCTTATGAAATAAGGGTGCCTTATTGTCACCATTACTATTGTATTAAAAATGTTACTTTGGCAAAAAGGGAAGAAAAAGATTAAATGAATTTGAGTAGTTAATGAGGAAACCAAATTATCACTATTTCCAGGTGATATGATGGTATACTTAGAGAATCCTAGAGAATCAATTAAAAACTACATAAAACAATTCACAAATTTAGCAAAGTTGCAGGATATAAAATAATTGCACAAAAATATTCAGCATTTCTATATGTTATCAACAAATTCCAGCAGCAAGAAATACAAAGAAAAATTCCATTAAAAATTACTATAGATGGGCTGGTTCAATATTAGGAAAACTATTAGTATAATTGACCATATCAATAACCAAATTAACAAAAACCATATGGTCATCTCAATAGACGCAGAAAAAGCATTTGATAAAATCCAATATCCATTCCTATTAAAAACACTTGAGAGTATAGGAATAAATGGACTTTTCCTTAAAATAATCAGTAGCATCTATTTAAAACCATCATTAAGCATCATATATAATGGGGATAAACTGGAACCATTCCCAATAAGATCAGGAGTAAAACAAGGTTGCCCACTATCACCATTACTATTCAATATTGTATTAGAAATGCTAGCTTTGGCAATAATAGTTGAGAAAGAGATTAAAGGAATTAGAGTAGGTAATGAGGAAACCAAATTATCACTCTGCTGATGATATGAAAGTACACTTCCCTAGAGATTCTACTAAAAAGCTATTAGAAATAATCCACACCTTTTGCAAAGTTGCAGGATACAAAATAAACCCATATGCATTATCAGCACTCATATATCACTGACAAAATCCAACAGTTAGAGTTACAAAGGAAAATTCCATTTAAAATAACTACCGATAGTATAAAATATTTAGGAATTTATCTGCCAAGGGAAAATCAGGAACCATATGAGCAAAACTACAAAACATTTTCCACACAAATAAAGTCAGATCTAACCAATTGGAAAAATATTAAATGCTCTTGGATAGGGCAAGCAAATATAATAAAGGTGACAATACTATTTAAAGTAATCTATTTATTTAGCACTATACTAATCAGACTCCCAAAAAACTATTTTAATGACCTAGAAAAAATAACAACAAAGTTTATATGGAAAAACAAAAGGTCAAGAATTTCAAGGGAACTAATGAAAAAAAAAAATCAAATGAAGGTGGCCTAGCTGTAGCAGATCTAAAAGTATATTATAAAGCAGCTGTTACCAAAACCATTTGGTATTGGCTTAGAAATAGACTAGTTGATTAGTGGAATAGGTTAGGTTCAAAGGACAAAATAGTCATAATTTTAATAATCTAGTGTTTGACAAACCCAAAGACCCCAGCTTTTGGGATAAAAACTCACTGACAAAAACTGCTGGGAAAATTGGAAATTAGTATGGCAGAAACTAGGCATTGTCCCACACTTAACACCGTACACCAAGATAAGGTCAAAATGGGTTATGACCTAGGCATAAAAAAATGAGATTATAAATAAATTAGAAGAACACAGGATAGTTTACCTCTCAGACAGACCTGTGGAAGAGGAAGGAATTTATGACCAAAGAAGAACTAGAGATCATTATTGATCACAAAAATAGAAAAATTTGATTATATCAAATTGAAAAGGTTTTGTACAAACAAAACTAATGCAGGCAAGATTAGAAAGGAAGCAATAAACTGGGAAAACATTTTTACAGTCAAAGGTTCTAATAAAGGCCTCATTTCCAAAATATATAGAGAATTGACTCTAAATTAAAAGAAATCAAGTCATTCTCCAATTGATAAATGGTCAAAGGATATGAACAGACAATTCTCAGACAAAGAAATTGAAACTGTTTCTAGACATATGAAAAGAAGCTCCAAGTCATTATTAATCAGAGAAATGCAAATTAAGCCAACTCTGAGATACCACAACACACCTATCAGATTGGCTAGAATGACAGGGAAAGATAATACAGAATGTTGAAGGGAATGTGGGAAAACTGGGACACTGATACATTGTTGGTAGAATTGTGAATACATCCAGCTATTTCTGGAGAGTGATTTGGAGCTATGCTCAAAAAGTTATCAGACTGTGCACATCCTTTGACCCAGCAGTGTTACTATTGGGCTTATATCCCAAAGAGATTTTATTTTATTTTATTTTTTATTTAATAGCCTTTTATTTACAGGTTATATGTGTAGGTAACTTTACAGCATTGACAATTGCCAAACCTCTTGTTCCAATTTTTCCCCTCCTTCCCCCCACCCCCTTCCCCAGATGGTAGGATGACCAGTAGATGTTAAATATATTAAAATATAAATTAGATACACAATAAGTATACATGACCAAACCGTTATTTTGTTGTACAAAAAGAATCGGACTCTGAAATATTGTACAATTAGCCTGTGAAGGAAATCGAAAATGCAGGTGGGCAAAAATATAGGGATTGGGAATTCAATGTAATGGTTTTTAGTCATCTCCCAGAATTCTTTCGCTGGGCGTAGCTGGTTCAGTTCATTACTGCTCCATTGGAACTGACCCAAAGAGATTTTAAAGAAGGAACCTATATGTGGAAGAATGTTTGTGGCAGCCCTCTTTGGAGTGGCCAGAAACTGGAAACTGAGTGGATGCCCATCAATTGGAGAATGGCTGAATAAATTGTGGTATATGAATATTATGGAATATTTTGTTCTGTAAGAAATGACCAGCAGGATGATTTCAGAACCCTACTTGGGATTTTCTTGGCAAATTATTGGTGAGGTTTGTAATTTCTTTTCTAGCTCATTTTGCAAATGAGGAACTGAGGCAATCAGAGTTAAGTAATTTGTCTAAAATCACACAGCAAGTCAATGTCTAAGGGCAGATTTGAACTCAATAAGATATCTTTCTAAATCTAAGGCATGTGCTCTATCTACTATACAATATAGGTGTTTCCTAGTGCATAGCACAAACTAGATATTTACTGAAAAATTGTTATCTGAAAGGATGGTCAAGAAATCTAAAAAGAGTGAATAAAATGACATGAATTCTGTGATTAATACCTATCAAACATTGTCTTATACTCTTGATATTGATGCAGCAGATTCTTTGTTCTCTCTCTCTCTCCTCAAATGACCTTATATTTACTCATCTGCGTATAGTTATAGCCCCCTAGTAAAATCTGATAATGTCCTTTGAAGCCATGGATGGACAGTCTCAATTTTATTCTTGTGTCAAAGCAAAAATAAAATAATCTAGGTCTTTGAAAGCATTACTGAAAGAAATTACCTAATTAAATATTATCTATTATGTGAGGAAAGATGATTACTTTATTAAACTACACATTGGAGGATTGATTTCCTTTCATTCTTATAGTTGAAGAAAATAGCCTGAAAGAATGAAAATGAGAAAATCAGTCATAGCATATCCCTACTCTACCATTCTGTCACATTGCTGTGAGCAGATGCTCTCATTGCTATAAACAGCCCCCAAATATTGTTGTAGTAACAATACCTTGTATCACTGTCATAGCATCATATAGTAGCCCTTTGTTTTGCAGACTTGTGTATGTGCTTAATGAATGTTGAATGATTAATCGATAGGGACCATTTCAAGGAACATGTACCCAGAGTTCCCATGGAAAATTTCTAGGGATTCCAAGGATGTGGAAATTTGTTTTAGTCTTTTAGAGATGAAGAACTTTCTGTATCTTTCCAGTTACATGGCAGATCAGCACTAAAAGATTTGGCATTTTAGAATGAAGTGATAAATATTGAGTAGTTTCTTAGTCCTTTCTCTTTGATAACATTTTATAATAATAATTTTTTAAAAGATGATTGCACATGAAACTGCAAATCTATTATGTGCAACTTACTATTCCTTTTAAATATATAATAAATGTATCACATAAATTTTTTCATCCCTTCATGCTAGAGATGACTACCCATTAAACACAAATATGTGTGTATATATACATATAATTAATATGTATATATGCAAAACCATTCTTTATAGACTTCTATTTATCACTCTTTCTGTGGATATAGTTTTTTTTCATATGTCCTTTGTATTTAATTTCAGTATTTATAATAGTCAAAATGACTTAGTCTCTCAAAGTTGCTCTTAAAATAATACTGTGATTACTATATCCAATGTTCTTTTGGTTCTATTCATTTTGCTCTTCACTATTTCATAAAATTCTATGCAAGTTTTTCTAACATCTAGTTCACCATTTCTTATAGCACAGTAGTACTGCAATCATATACCACAGTTTAAAGTTAAACCATATAATCCAGCTTAAAGTTCAAGCATTCTCATCACCTTAACCACAATCTCCTTTCAGACCCTGATGCCTACAGTTCAGGAACCTAAGCCTAAGAGCCTAGAGAATACAGTGCTCACTAAACCACCAGACCTTTTTGTAGCCCAGTTCCATAGACATCCTTGAGGGAAGAAGTTATTGTGAAGAAAAGGCCCACCTGTATCATCACTACCAGGAATAACCGGTGACCAAATGCTTCCAGTAGGAAACACAGGATAGGTACGACAGTCCTAAAAGCAGCAGCACCTCCCACATACACTGTTTTGCTTCCAACTCTGTGCTCATGACCTTCTTCTCTGGAAATAAGTCCTTTGAAGAAGAGTCCAAAAATTCCTTCCTGTGTTGGCATATATTGCCAACCAAATGTCACATATGGGGCATAAAAAGAAGGCTGACTGAAGTAGCAAGATCCCCTTCAGCCATTGTGTTAAGAAGCAACTCCTATGAAGGTGGAAACTGGCAACTGCTCCTATAGATGCTAAAGGAATACTTACTCAAGACCCAGGGAAAAAAAGCTGATTGCTTCCAAAGTTCTTGCCACTGCTAATTTTAGAAATAGGAAATGACATTAAAGAAAAAACATCAATATTTGCTTTTTAGCTGCACTCTAAGGACCAGGAATATTTTCCATTTCACTTGCATCTGAAATGTGTTGTCGTTTTCATAACAATGGGAGCTCCTTGAGAACTGGGAATTGTCTTATTCATGTCCCAAGAGCTTAGTATAGTGCTTTTGCACATAATAAGTGCTTAATAAATGGTTCATTTATTCTGCCTTCCTGTCTGTAACTCCCCAATGTAGATAGCTCTTTTCTTTGACTCTACAGTTCAAAGATTGGGCAGGGCTCTTTCCTCCTTACTCCATGAGCCCCATATGGAGAATGGACTCAATGAAAATTTCTATTTTGTATTTCCTTTTTTGAGTAATAAATAAGTATAAATCTCAAGATGAATATGTCCAGGATTGCAAATATTGTGAGTTCAAAAGGTTCTGAAGTTCTAACCCACTGAAAAGAGTGGCTGCTTGGAGTAAATGAACATAATGAGCATAAAGTTCAGAAAAGATCTAGATTGGAGTAGAGTGACAGTACAGAGGGTAAAGTGAAATGTAAAATGCCTAATCAGTAATTCCATAAATGACTTTATGTTCTAGGATGTTAGCATCTATATAAAGCCTACTATGTGCAAGGCACTGTGCTAAGTGCTGTATAAATATTATTTACTTTTATCCTCACTACAACAGGAGGTAGGTAGTGTTAACCTCATTTTACACTTGAGGAAACTGAGTTAAACAGAGGGTTAAACTCCAAGAAACTTACTTGGGGTTATATAGATATTAAATGTCTGAGGTCCAAAATTAATTCAGGTTTTTATGACTATAGGTCCAGAGTCCTATTTACTGTACTATCTAGTTGCTTCTAATTAAACTTTTAAGTATCATCTTCCCCAAAGATTTTACTAGTAATTACATAAATTAAGTTACTGCATTCTATTCCACTATTAAAACACAAGTGAGATTTTTTGTTTTTATTATTCTTGCTTGTGTGAAAGAATACACTGCCACCCCTAATACCTTATTGATATGTACAATGAGTGTCTTTTCTTGTTGTTTGTTGTTTGGTAGTTTTCAGTAATGTTTAATTCTTTGTGGTCCCATGTAGGGTTTTCTTAGCAAAGATACAGGTGTGGTTTGCCATTTCCTTTTCCAGCTCATTTTTCAGATGAGGAAACTGTGGAAATTGGGTTAAGTGATTTTCCCAGAGTCACCTGGTTAGTAAGTGTCTGAGACCAGATTTGAAATCAGAAACATGAACCTTTCCAACTTCAAACCAACCTATTGGTCTGCCCAATCTATTATTATGTTGAACTGATTTTTTTTGTGCCAAAGACTTTGGTGGTAAGAACTTTCTTCTCCAGATTTGAAAATAAGTGACTGAAGTACAGTTATCAGTTGATTTTCCTGGACTATGGCTTTGAGGGTTGGGATGAAAGCAGGGCAGCTAGATGGTACAGCACTTAGTGTGATAAGCCTGGACTCAAGAAGGCTTATCTTCCTGAGTTTAAATCTACCATCAGACACTTATTAGCTGTATGATCCTGGGCAAGTCATTTAACCCTGTCTGCCTCAGTTTCCTTATTTGTAAAATGAGTTGGAAAATGAAATGACAAATCACTCCAGTATCTTTGCCAAAATCCTAAATGAAGGCACAAAGAATTGGATGTTACTGAAAAACAAATAACAATGAAAGCAAGAGTCTTGCACCCCTCATTGGCAATTGATGATACTGATGGTGAGACTCCTTCATTAGGGTTGTTCCTCTGGATGATAATTACAAAGTCTGGATGGAGAGAGGGTAAAGAATCACTCTGCCCAGGGTCCTTGTATTTAGGATCATGAGTTGTCTCCACTGGGATCTGAAGGGAAGGTGGTAGTCAAAGTAGCGCTGGTGGTTTGACCCACTTGTAACTTGCTTCCTCATAGTGCTTTTCTGCAGCTTTTGCTGCTTATTAAGTCCTGGTGGTGTCAATTTGCTGGCAGGTGATGCTGATCGCGGTGGAGATGAGGATGCTTCTTCACTAAGATTATTCCCATGAACAAGGGCTTCCAACCCTTTAAATCAATTTTGGAGATGAGTGAATGCAGAGTTGCTGATCTGAAAGGGGCTTGAGGGTGAAAGTATTTCCATTCCCACGGCCAAAGGAGCTGGAGTATATATAAGGAAAGCATAAGAGGCTCAATCATGCCCAATCATAAACATCTGGCATTTAGAGGAAATTTGGGGATATACCCAAATGTTTTGAGGGCATTTGACCTTTTTCTGTCCTGTACTCAGGAATACACAAGGCAGCTAGGTGACACATTGGATAAAGAGCTGAACCTGGAGTCAGGAAGACTTGAATTCAAATCCAGTCTTGGATGCTTACTACCTGTAAGATCTTAGGTAAGTTACTTAACTTCATTTGAAACAAGTTCCTCAGCAAAATGGACACCATAATTGCCCCTAGCTCCCAGTGATGATCAATTGAGATAAATAATTATAAAGCATTTAGTATAGTGCCTGGCACATAAACACTATATAAATGTTACTGATGATAGGGATGTATGAGAGAACCAAAGAACATTTAGTCTGAAAAGATCTGAGTATTATAATGGACATCAAGATAAATATGTCAACAATTGGGGGAGTAAAGCTAATTAATCCAGGACAACAAATTCAGTCTTAAAATTCTATTAAAATGCATTAAAAGAAGCATAAAATACAAGTGGGAATGAGAAAGTGATCACCCTATTGTAGTTTTCCCTGCTCAAACTACATTTACAGGATTATTTTGAATTCAGTGTAGCTTTCCTTTTTAAAAAATACTAATAGCTTTTTATTTTTCAAAATACCTGCAAAAATAGTTTTCAACATTTACCCTTTGCAAAACCTTGTGTTCCAAATTTTTCTCCTCTCTTTCTCACTTCCCCCTTCCCTCTTTAGAAAGCAGGTAATCTAATTACACATGTGCAATTTCTTCTAAACATATTTTTCATACATCATGCTGCACACGAAAAATCAGATCAAAAGGAGAAAAAATGAGAAAACAAACAACAACAACAACAAAAGCGAAAATACTATGTGATGATCTATATTCAGTCTCCATGGTCTTCTCTCTGGATACAGATGGGAACTGCCTTGAATCACTTCATTATTGAAAAGAGCCAAGTCCATTGCATGTAGCTTTCTAAAACAGAATTGGCCAGTTGGAGAGTGTCCAGATTCTAAAAAAATGGGATAATTGAGGCCTCAAGTTCATGGTATATGAGAATCATTGGGAAGAACTCTATGTGTAGGCTAGAGAAAAGAAGATTCAAGGAGATAATGAGAAAAGTCTTTAGATATTTGAAGGGCTTTTAAGTAAGAAAGGGATTAGTGATGTTCTTATTGGCCCCAGTGGAGTACACATTTTAAGAAGTGAATGTAAATTTGTTATAAAAAAAACTATTAATAATTATCACTGTCCCCAAACAGAATAGAGAAGGAGTAGGCTCCTTCTCATCATAGAGCTTCAGCTACAGGCTAAATGACAAGTTAGTGGATGCGATGCAATAAAACATCTTTTTCAGGTAGGATTAGATAGACACTAAGTCCCTCCCAACTTTGAAAACCAGTTATTTTGTAGGAAGTGGTTTTTATTGTCATAGATGTTAACATGGATTATGAGTTTCTCAGATCATCAAAATATGTATCTTCAAACTTAAGTACAAAAATATACCTTTTTTCTTTTTTTTTTCTAATTTGAGATTATTCTTCCTAATACTTCTCTCCATTCACTATAATATAAAGTAGACTGTATTGTCAAGTTTATAGCTTTTCCCATGAAAGTTTCAACTCAAAACAAAACAAAACAATATTTTAATACTATGCCAAATAATTTAAATATTTAGTCAAATACAAGATTTATTTAATACTTATAATCTGTAACACCAATTTACATGTAAATTACTTTAAATTACATATAATTTTATGTACCATTTACATGGAATGTCATCTTAATTATCTGGGACCGATGGATAACTGATAAGTTAATTTCCTAAATAATAATGTCACATTTATAACATTCAGATTTGCAAAGCACTTGATATATATTAATTTTTATGTTTGACACAACAAATTCACGATTATGTATTAGAGCTGCCCCTCGCCCTATTCTACGGCATAAAAAAGTTGAGGAGTTGGATGACTTGTTCATGGTCATGCAACTATTCAGTGCCAAAGGCAGAATTCAAATCCAGCACTCTCTCTCTCTCTTCTCTCTCTCCCCTCTCTGTCTCTCTCTCTCCCCTCTCTGTCTCTCTCTCTCCCCTCTCTGTCTCTCTCTCTCCCCTCTCTGTCTCTCTCTCTCCCCTCTCTGTCTCTCTCTCTCCTCTCTCTGTCTCTCTCTCTCCCCTCTCTGTCTCTCTCTCCCCTCTCTGTCTCTGTCTCCCCTCTCTGTCTCTGTCTCCCCTCTCTGTCTCTGTCTCCCCTCTCTGTCTCTGTCTCCCCTCTCTGTCTCTGTCTCCCCTCTCTGTCTCTGTCTCCCCTCTCTGTCTCTGTCTCCCCTCTCTGTCTCTGTCTCCCCTCTCTGTCTCTGTCTCCCCTCTCTGTCTCTGTCTCCCCTCTCTGTCTCTGCCTCCCCTCTCTGTCTCTGTCTCCCCTCGCTGTCGTCTCCCCTCGCTGTCGTCTCCCCTCGCTGTCGTCTCCCCTCGCTGTCGTCTCCCCTCGCTGTCTCCGTCTCTGTCTCTGTCTTTCTCTCTTTTCTCTGTAATTGTCTTTCTGTCTCTCTGTCTCTGTCTCTCTCTTTCTCTCTGTCTCTGTTTCTCTCTCTTTGCTCTCTCTTTCCCTGTCCCTGTCTGTCTCTTTGTGTGTCTGTCTCCCTCCCCCTCTTCCCCTCTCCCACTCTCCCTCTCCTCCTCTCCCTCCCTCCCTCTCCTCTGTTTCTCTGTCCCTCTCTTTGTATGCCTGTCTGTCTTTGTCTCTTTCTCTCTGTCTTTGTCCCTGTCTGTCTCTTTCTGTGTGTGTGTATCTTGTGTCTGTGGTTTTGTCTCTTTGCCTCTGTCTCTGTTTCTCTATTTCAGTCTCTCTGTTTCTCTCTGTGTGTTTCAGCCTTTGTTTCTCTCTGTCACTATCTCTGTTTCTCTGTCTGTCTCTCTTTCTCTGTCTCTGTGTGTCTCTCTTGTGTCTGTGTTTCTGTCTTTGTATCTCTCTGTGTCTCTGTCTTTCCCTTTCCCTCCTTCTGTCTTTGTCTTTATCTCTTTCTCTCTCTGTTTCTCTGTCTCTTTCTCTTTGGTTCTCTCTCTGTCTGTGTCTCTGACTTTTTGTCTCATGTCTGTGTCTCTGTCTTTTTCTATCTTTCTATCTCTGTATCTCTGTGTATGTGTGTCTGTTTCTGTGTTTGTGTCTGTCTGTCTCTGTCTCTCTCTCTCTCTCTCTCTCTCTCTCTCTCTCTCTCTCTCTCTCCACTATTCTATAGTGCCTCTCCATAATTCAAATAACTTAGTGAATACCTGTTTAATTCAAAACATTTTTGAAGGGGCTGTTTAATGTATTTGTGGGAAAATATTGTTACAATGTACAACACAATACTTTGCCTCTTTTAACTAAGGTATATATAGAACATAATTTAATCTTTGCTTGATGACTCATTGCCATCATTATAAACATCAGTTACTTATTTTGTTGTGAAACAACAATGATTTGAGAGGTTATTGAAGTGGGGGAAGACCTGTTTTTCCTTATATTGAATGGTCCAAGATTTCTGGATTATTTAAAATCTGTTGCTTATTTTTTTTATTAATGGATCACTCCAACATCAACAATTTTTTGTTTTAATTAAATGCATTTTTAACAAGCTGTTTCTAAATAAGTTGGTGCAGAAAATACTAAAATTCACCTGGTGTCTATACCTACTTGATAATTTTTCTGACTCCTTAGAATTTAGTGGCTGTTTCTTCTTGCTATTAGAACATCTGCCTCTAGAGGTCACTCACCTCTTTTTATTTAATTTATCAAATCTCAGGATGGAAGAGTGCTGAGACTTTGGAATCAGAGGGACCTGGATTCAAAATCTGTCAAAGATAATTTCTAGCTATGCGATCATGGGCAAATCATTTAATTTTTCTGAATCATCATCTCTTCATCAGTAACATGAGAATATTAGATTAGATGATTGCTGTAGAGCCAGGTGACTCTAAACCCATGCTTTTATCATAATAAATAAATAATCTTTTATGCTGGTCATCTAGCACATATGGAGAGCTGACTGGGGAGCCAGTAGTTGTAGTAGTTTGTAAGATTATGAGAATAAGGTACACAGAACTTTTCTTCCTTGGGATTCCCATAAGCTCTGTCCAAAGAAGCCATCCTCCTTTCAGCTGTCAAACAACTCTTGGTTTCCCCTCCAACTCATGGGAAAAAGGTGGGAGTAAGACAGAAAGAGATCTAGCCCTCTCCTAATTTCCTGTTGTATCTGACTCTTTGTGACTTCTATTTGGAGTTTTGTTGGGCAAAGATCTGGAGTGATTCACCATTTCCTTTTCCAGTCCATTTTACAGACAAGGAAACAGTCAATTAAAGTTAAAAGACTTGCCCAGACTCACACAACTAGCGGCTGGTTTTAAACTCAGGTGTCCTAATCCTAGACCTAGCTAACTAGCTACCTAGCACCACCTAGCTGTCCCTATATTACAGAAAGCTGGCATTAAAATATATGGCCATTTACACTGATTTTCACCCATACCTATAAATGTATGGTTTGGGAATTCAGGAAAGGTAAAGACAACCCAAAAGGGAGAGTATTTTTTTCAGTTCAAACTGAGATGAGGGCAAGCCAATTATAGAGAGGATTTCATCAGTATTATAATATCTCTGATTTATTCATATACAAAACTGCTCTTGAAATTGGAAAGAGACTGGGGGAGCTACAAGTCAGTAAAAGTGAGATGGCCATTGATGTGTTTGTTCAGGCAACCAGCCTGCACATAGCTTCTGAACAACTTCCCTCCACCCTGCCTCATGCACCTTCCAACACCTAATTGGCTACTTGCATTAAACAAGAATCACAAAAAGCTTGAAGGACTAAGGATGGCTCCTTTGACCTTGACCTAAGGTGCCTGGGGTTTATGGTATCTCTTTGGTTTATTCTTTCTCCTCCCAACTCAAAAACTATGTAACACCATTTGTAATCATGAAACACTGTCTAAATGTGAACTATTGTTATCCATCTCATAAATATAATGCCAAGCAAAAGTTAAGCAGCCAATGAATATTTGATGGATTTTGTTTTGGATTTATGACACTTCTATGTGACATTGGTCTCTTATTTTTTTTTCTTTTTTCACATTCGTTCTTTTTTTGTAGGGATGGCTTTCTATATGTACTATTCATGAGCAAAATTTCTTAGCTTATCTTTCTTTTTTTTAAATAGTATTTTATTTTTCAAATACATGCAAAGATAGTTTCCAACATTCACCTTTGCAAAATCTTGTGCTCCAAAGTTTTTTCTCTCCCCCTTACTCTCTTATCCACGATAGCAAGTAATTAATTATAGTTAATTATGTGTTAATTCTTCTAAATATATTTCCATATTCTTCTTTTAGCTTACCTTTCAAATCTAAGATGGCCACTGTGATTCTCCCACTTTGTTCTTTTAGTAAGTCACTAAGATTTGAGGGTGTG
The DNA here is from genome assembly GCF_902635505.1 of Sarcophilus harrisii. Lineage (NCBI taxonomy): Eukaryota > Metazoa > Chordata > Mammalia > Dasyuromorphia > Dasyuridae > Sarcophilus > Sarcophilus harrisii. Next base: position 603,532,317 of record NC_045426.1, read on the forward strand.
GGAGCAAGGAGGTAGTGCAGTAAATAGATTTTGTGGTCTGGGTTAGGAAGACTCATCTTCCTATCAAATCTGGCCTCAGACACTTACTAGTTTTTTAGGTAAAACCTTAGGCAAATCACTCCCTGTTACATTCAGACTTCTCATCTATAAAATGAACTGGAGAACTAAATGGAAAAATCATTCCAATATCCTTGCCAAGAAAACCCCAAACAGGGTTACTGAGAATCAGGCACGACTGAACAACAATGAAATTTTTTTTAATGGGATTATAGGCAAAAAAAGTGTGTTGCTTATTCTGAGGGAACTGAAATTCCCTAAAAACTATATTTCTGTGTAAATAGTCAGTGATTTTAAACTAACTTGGGCAATATGAAGCAAGATGGGATGGTGCTTTAAATTACTCTTCAAGGAGGTGAATAACATTTGGACTCTTATTCTAAATTTTTCATTTGATGTTACAGATTTGTCATTTATATTTTCTTAATCCATTTTTCCCTTTCAGTCTCTTAGGCATTTCAGGTAAAGACCTTCCTAGCAGAACATTGATTTTCTTGGAACTGGTTCTTTGATTGGCCCATAAAGGCCTGTGCTCACTTAGAAGCACTGCCAAATTGTCTTGAAGTTCCCTGGTTTATTTGGATTGCTCCAGAAACTTCTCTGCTGCTTATTTTTGTGACTTTTAGCAAATAGATTACCTTCTCCAGGCCATAGTCTCCTCATTTCTGAGATGTGAAGACTGTACTAGCTAGAGTCTAACATCCCTTCCCTCTCTGCAAATAATACAGTGATTTCTAATATGGCCATGCCGTTTATCTAGAGGCATTTGAAAAGTGATATTGTTAAACAACTGCCAGTATCATCATGCCCAACTTATTACTAATTATATAGAGTTCTCATTCATAAAAATCTTTGATTACAGATCCTTTACTTTTGACTCTTAATTGCAACCAACTTATGTTATACATGGTACAAAAATCCTTAGCCTAAATTCCAATAGACGTGATGGAAAGAGCCATCCATATCCAGAGAGAGAACTATGGATACTGAAAGTAGATCAATATATAGTATTTTCTCTTTTTTTATTGTTATTTGTTTGTTTGCTTTTTTTCTTTCTCATGTTTTTCCCCGCTTTGATCTGATTTTTCTTGCACAGCATAATAAATATGAAACTGTTTAGAAAAATTGCACATGTTTAACCTATGTTAGATTTCTTGCTGTCTATGGGAGGAGAGGTGGGGAAGGAAGGAGGAAATTTTGGAACACAAGATTTTGCAAAGGTAAATGTTGAAAATTATCTGTGCATATATTTGGAAAAATAAAAAAATATTAATAAAGAATTCTTAGCCCCATTTTACAGATGAGGATCATGATGCTTAAGGAGGTAATAATTGCCCAATATTAAAGTGTTTGACATCAAATTAATCATAAGAATAGCCAAACTTTTTGTTTACTATTTAAAAATCAAATCATCTCTGGAGGAACATTATGTCCATCACCTAGCAGAAAGCAATAGGCATTTAATAAATGTTAGTTGAGTTGATTAATTGATATTTGTAAGATCCTTTACAGACTTTTACATGCTGTATAAATGTCAATTATTCCTATTATTACTCAGTTTCAATTATTGTCACCAGTCATGCATGGTTCCCATTAAAATCCCATCTCTTCTCAGTTCTACTTTTTTGAAATATCATCTTATTTCATCCGTAAGAGCAGATGCTGTAGTCACTAGAGTGTCATTTTCAAACAGTAATTCTATTCAGTGACTCTCTTCAAAGTGGAAAGAGTGTCTTCTATGACACTCAAGTTACAACAACTATAAACAGATTCAAAATAGGCAAACAGCACATCAGACCTTGACTAAATAGATTTTACTGGCTTTTGTTGGTAAGTAAAAGCTCACATTTATATAGTGTCAGTGCTTTCAAAGCACGTTACAACTCATTTGAGAGAGGTGCTCTTATTGTTCCCATTTTGTAGATGAGGAAATGGAGGCAAAGGGAAATTAAGTGATTTATTTAGAGTCACCCTGCCTCTTGAGGAGGTGACTGAGAGCAATGAATTTATTCAGAAGTTGTTGTTGGTGATAGTGAGTCACATCTGATTCTTCATGAGGCCATTTGGAGTTTCCTTGGCAAAGATACTAGAGTGATTTGCCATCTTCTTCTCTAGCCCTTTTTATAAATGAGAAAAGTGAGACAAACAGGATTAAGTGACTTGCCCAGGTTCACATGGCTAGTAAATATCTGAGGATGGATTTAAACTCAAATCTTCTTAACTCCAGGCTCAGCCCTCTATCCTTTGTACCATCTAACTGCTCTAGATTTACAGGATCTGGATTTAAATCCTGCCTCTACCGTTTAATTATAAAATGAGAAGGAAAGATTTAAATAATTTCCAAGCTTCTTTCCATTCTAAATCTATGGTTTAGTAATCTTAAATGTCTGTAGCAAGATTCTTGACTCGAAACTTGTACCCTAAGTTTCTACACTGATGATGCCTGTTATAAACTTATTTCTTGGCCTATCTCCTTTGATGCTTAAATATTTAGTTGGCAAGAACACCTGCAATTCTAAGGAACCTATTTTCTCCTGTAATTCAGTCTCATCTTCTTCTGGATAATAGACATTCTCTCGGAAATTGTGTGATAGAGTTAAGTATGACTGAACAAAAGTTAATTATGCCCTTCTCATGAGTTGTGTCGATTGGAATTGAGAATATGCCAGTGTTATTAACATTATCACTAATAGGTTTCTTAATTAATTAGCCAATATTGTCGATAATGGGACTGTTTTAAGAATTCAAGTTAAATAATCACTTCCTTATCTGCTCCATTTGAAATTGACTCTGCCCTCTACAGATTTGTGATGTTCCTGGGCAAGGGCATCCTCCTTTCCACCTGTAAGGAGGAATTTAAGAATTATAACATAGTACATAATTTCATTGCTAACAGTTACTGCTGACTCTTATTCACTTTTCCATAAGTAAACTCTTTCTACAAATAACTTTAATTCTAAAGATTCTCTCATTCTACAACTTGTTTTTCCTTTCAGCCCCCACCTCCATATTTATTCTCCTTTTTCTGATTGAAGAAGTAATTTATGATTGCCATTTTGAAATATTTTAATTGCAAGACACTTAGTAAGATTTGAGGATGAAGAGGTTGGATTTTTTCATGCTTCTTCCTCAAAACATATCATTATTTCTCTGCTTGATATATTCCAAACAAATGGATTTTCTGCAACTCTTTTCTTTATAAGTATGTGAGACATCCAGAAAACAAAGAGTTTGGAGGAGCTCAAGAAAGGGAGCAGGAAATATTAAATAGCACATTGGTTTGGAGTCAGGAAGACCCAAGTTTGAATTCTTTCTCAAAAAGTAATCTTTGTCCTGTGTGATTCTGGGAAAATCATTTAACTCATCTCAGCCTCAATTTCCTCATCTATAGAATGGGAAGAAAAATAATATATGCCTCCCAGAATTCAAATCAGCTAGAGGACTTTAGAAAAGGGACTTCTGCAACTTGTAAGTTAATACTTTTCCACATGAACTTTCTAAGCCTGGTACTACTTTCTCTGTACTCTGTATGAAATTGTGAGTAAATATTTCAAGGACCTTGGAGGGGTGTTGAGAGGTAGACAGGAAATTTTATACCAACTACATTTTATTTTTTTTTCAATTACAAGTAAAGACAAATTTTAATATTCATTTAAAAAATTGAGTTCCAAAATGTTTTCCTTCCCTTCTCCTTGTCCCTTTCTTTCCTAAGATAGTAAGCACTTTATGTGTTGTTTATGTGCATTTAAACACATTTTCATATTAGTCATGTGAAAGGAGAAAATAGACAGGAGGGAGAGAGGGAGAGAGGGAGAGAGGGAGAGAGGGAGAGAGGGAGAGAGGGAGAGAGGGAGAGAGGGAGAGAGGGAGAGAGGGAGAGAGGGAGAGAGGGAGAGAGGGAGAGAGAGAGAGAGAGAGACGGGGAGAGAAAGTGAAGATAGTGCTTCAATCTGCATTCAGATTCCATCAGTTTTTCTCTGTGGATAGCATTTTCCATCATACAAACTTTGAAACTGTCTTGGATCATTGTATGGCTCAGAGGAACTAAATCTTTCATAGTTAACTGTACAATTTACTGTTACTATATACAGTCTTTTTGTTCTATTCACTTTGCATCAGTTCACATTAGTCTTTCCATGTTTTTCTGAAATCTGTCTGCCTGTCATTTCTTACAGTATTCCCTTACACTCATATACTACAACTTGTTTAGTCAATCCCCAATTGATGGGCATTCACTCAATTTCCAGTTCTTTGTCACCCCCCAAAAGAGCTATTATAGATATTTTTGTTCATATAGGTCCCTTCCCCTTTTCCTAACCATTCTTATTATACCATCTTAGTAAACAGTCTTTCTAAAAGCTAAGTGAATCTAAAAGCTAATTCATAATCAATCCATAATCATGGTAGAAAATATACTAATGGAGACATGAGTTACTCAACGCTTTAGTGACACCCCTAGATCCCTTAGGAGGTCTAGGAGCTATATTCCATCATCACCTCATCAGAGCAAGGGGGATTTGAAAGTGTAGCTTCAGAATATTAGTACCCTAGCATTCTTGGTCAATTCAAAGTCCCCTACTGAATTCTCTTTGATTTGCTTTTGTTCTGTCTTACCTTATAATAAAGCAGGGAGAAGGAAACAGTTAAATGGTATAATCATCCTCATAATTACATATATATGTGTAATTACATTTATGTGTATATATACATATATGTAGATATGTATATTATGCTTTATGTGCATATATATGTATATATATGTATGTATATGTATGTGTATGTATATATATATATATATATATATATATATATATATATATATATAAACTATTTCAAAGGTATTTCCTCTCACCCTTGAAGTTTTCCTGCTGGCTAAGTAATTCAGTCAACCCACATTTATTAATTACTATGTGCCAGGCACTGTTCTGATTACTAGCTTTGTATGTTGTGGAAAAAAAAACTTATTTTCTATTATTTGCATGACAAACACCTCAGATCCATCTGCTCTTTGATATAGACTGCCATCTTTCAAAAGACTCTCATCTTTTGCAGCTATATCTATGTGGAGATACTATACTGTACTTCATGAAAGGTTAAGGGATTTTACAAGCAGATTTTCGCTTTACAGTTGACTTTAGAACCTAAACCTCATTTAATAATATAGTTCCATTGTAATGAAAAGAACTCCTGCACTAGTAATCAGAGGACCCGAGTTCTAGGTCAATCTCTACTAAGCTAAATGAATTTTTAAAAGTGTCAGGGTCTCTCTGGACTGTCATCTGCAAAATGAAAATCTCTATCTCTAATGACCCTTCTAGCTTCAACATTTATTCTATAATCTTCCTATTCTAGTCCTCTAATACCAAAGAAGTCAGACATATCACATTCCATTTTTATCAAGAAATACTAATTCTCTGAGAAGGGGAGGAGAGTAGGAAAGAAGAAAGCTGGTGTCATTCCTCAATAGTCCTGTCCAGAATATTACCCAGATCTCTTATATTTTCCTTTGATTAGAACTTCCAAGTATTTTTTTTTCTTTCATTGAGTTCTCATCTGTCTTTCCCTGTTTCTGAGATTAGGCAGTCAATCAAGTGTCAGTAGCCATATTGCGCTCAGTGACTCAGGTGCCCCCCCTTGGAGAAAAGATCTGTTTCTGTTGCAAAGTTGCCAGCTAGAAATGGTCTCCTGCCTGCTGATCTATTTTCAGGGAAGGCTGAAATGTTCATATTTTCCTATAGAATTTTCCTATTTGGCCTCCTCAAATATCAGCTGAACATATTCTTCTGTGCTCTCGAAGCCCTTTTATTTCTCTGTTTTCAGAGTCATTGTTTGCCAAAAATAAAGAAAAGATGAAGAAATCTTTTTTTCCCCAAATTTATTTATTTGAAGAAACAGCATAAGCAAAAAGAAAAACAGAAAAGCAATATAAAACAAAATGAAACAAAACAAAATAGAACCTTATCGTGTGCCCAGAAGAACAACAGGGAGTATTCAAAATTTATAACAAAAAACACAATTTAAGAAAGTGTGTGTGTATATATAATATATATATATATATATATATATATATATATACACACACACATATGTATTAATAGAAAACATTACGTTCATGAATGTCTATCTTTTCTTTACTTCCTTGTAAATTCTTCTTTCGTTTTCTGCTGAACATTTTATCTACTTTATTCTTTTACCTCCTTTGTTCCCCCTTCCACTCCCAAGCAGACTATAGTTAAGAAAGGATATATATATATATAAATGTAGATATATACATACACATACATACATGTATGTATTTGTGTATGTGTATGTATGTATATATTTCTATGTACACATAGAATACACATTTCTCCAACCCCTCAAGCAAGCTACAATTAAGAAAAGATATATTTATGTAAATATGTAGATATATACATACGTACATACCCTCACATACACATACCCTACCTACATATGTCTTTCCTATCTCTGCTGACTCTTTCATTATATTCTGTTCCATAACTTGGCATAATATTACTTAGCCTCCCCCCCCCCACCCAGGGATCCCTCCTCTATCTTCTTCCCCCATCTATTGCTTCCTCATCTACCTATCCCTCCTTTATTTCTTTATAGATTTTTGAGGGTACTATATCCTTCATGGTATATATGTAGTATTGCCTATTGACCCCATTCCCCATATGAATAGGTTTTCAGAACTACAAGTCCTCCTTCCCTTTCTAATGCTTCTTGGTTTATTCTTCCTTTTCACCTTATTTGTACAACATGATTACTATTTTTATCTTTACTCAAGATGCAGAAATATTTAAGAAAGAATATATTCCTTCTGAATTCTGTTAATGTCATTGCTTTGATCTTTGGAAGAGAGAGAATAGTCCTTTGAACCATGGTAGTGTGGGATAGTGAAATAATAGCTAAATGTGAAGTCCAAAAGAACTGAGGTTCAATCCCTTTTCAGACACTGTCAGGAGAACACACTTACCTTTCCTGAGGCTCAATTTCCTCATCTGTAAAATACAATAATACTTATTGACTTACAACCCATTAGGATGTATCAAAGGAGATAATACATGCAATTTATTTTGTAAATATTAGTATTTTATAAATGACAAGTATTGTATCTTCATTCTCTCCCCTCCTCAGCATTCCCTGCCACTTGAACCCTAACCCTCCTGATTAGAAAAGTCAAGGAATGGTCATTGGAGAGCTCCTCCCAGATCCTCCAATAGTTAAAGTTGGCATCCAGCAACTTCTTCTGTTCATTTCCAATTCCAGGTACTTTCCTGAACTTTACTATCTCCAGAAACTCATCTTTCTGAAAGATGAAGTCAATTCAAAAACTTATTTCTCCTCAGATCATTTTTTGCCCTAGCTGCAAGACTTTATCATGTCCCCTCACCTCCCCTCTCCCTCTTCTCAGTTTCTCTTTAAATGTTGTCTCCCTTATTAAATTGTGAGTCTCTTGAGGGCCATGATTATCTCAAGCCTTTTTTTAATATCTCCAGCCCAGTATCCAACACATAGTAGGTACTTAATATATGTTTCTTAACTTTGACTCTATCATCTAAGATGGTAACTATTCCTTCCAACTTTGATAAGCCTGACATCTATGCTTCTATTCAAATCATTAATGCAAATATTAAACACCAGAGAACCAAGAACAAATAGTTAGAGTGTTATAGTAGCCAGTGTCTTCTAGGTTTAATTCAAAACTTTTTATCACTACCCCCCCCCAAATGAAACCATTTAATCAATTCTAAATTCTCCTCAATATACTATCACAATCCCACCTAAAGGCACCTAATCTGTGGTCAAAAGATAATATTACATCATGTAACCAATTCAAATAATGATAACTATAAATATAATAATGCTATAAGGTTTGGAAAGCTCTTTGTCATCTCATTTGATCATCACAACATCCCTATGAGATAGATACTATTTTAT